>NC_142032.1:45193457-46534707 GCF_982192425.1 Myodes glareolus
ATTTCAGGAAATGCAAACGAGCTTCTCAGAAATCCAAGTTGGTCTGGCAGGAGCACCTGTGCCCTCGATACCTGCTTAACCTGCTTTTTCCTGGTGGTGGGAAACCTTGTGGGGAGGGATGCCCTGCCCTCGCGAGGCTGCTGGCTGGGTTGGGAACAGCGGAGGACGTAGATTCCTAGGACACTGCATACGGAACTGTGGAATAGCCGTGCTAACCGAACACAGGTCCTCAGGCCTCAGTTCAGAGTGTTCAGACACCAAATCTGAGTAGGTATCACAGCTCCAACCTTTAGCTCTGTGGAGCGTCAGACCTTTGGCAGCGTATTTCTGACCTCTATTTCCTGAAAAGAAAATAGAGAGCAAAGAAAGGAAATGACGTCTCTAGGGTCATCCTGCTTGTGGCCTCGAGAGTTGCCACTGGGAGCTACGCAGCTGGCGCTGGGGACCGGTTTCTCCCACTTTACATCCACTCCGGACACGTGGTTAGGAAAAGAATATGCCAGGGAGTCTCAGGGGTCAAACTGGAGGCAGGGTGGAGTGGCCAGAATGACTCCTGGAAAGACCCCAAACAAGACTAACGAAAGTGATTTCCACGCTTCAAATGTCTGAGTAAAATAGGGGTCCCATGAAAATCGAGATATGGTCTGGACCCTTTGCGTTGATGCTAAGCCTGCATATTGCTCTAGCCCTGCCCACACCCTGCTCTCCTCATCACTCTTTGCGTGCGTGGAGGGGCTCGGCAGCCTGGAGGATTCTCGTAGGACTAGGCTAACGGAGTCTGTAAGACCCCGAGACTAGAGTCTAGGGTCGTAGAGGAGAGAGAACTGAACAAACAGCCGCTCCTGGACAGCCACATCTTTTTCTGCAGGTTTTAGAAAGACAACCATCCAAACAGCCAGAGTATTGCGATAAAGTCTGGCTTGGAACTCCGGGTCACAGCAAAGCGTCACCAATAATTGCTTAAAGGGTAAACCAAATACGCCTGAGATAACAGACAGTGACTGCGGGCGTCCGGATTGTGTAGCTGTTTATGAGCGGCGTGGAGTGGGATGGAGTGAGGAGTAGGGTGGAGATTACACCAGGAAACTTAAATCCAACCGTTTTGGTGCTGAGGCGGTTACAAAAGATGATTTTCTGAAACCGGGTTTGCAGGCAGCTGGAGAACGCACATTCCAGCCCCGGCTGCTGCTGCTACTGCAGCCACTACAAGCCTACACAACTTGCCTGAATTAAATCAACCTGAGGAGACCGGGAGAGCAAACAGGCCCTATCACAACCGCCCAGGTTGTGTGGCGATGCTAGGCACCACTCCTGCAAATCCCGGAGGATTCTGTATGGCGTTGGCGGCCCGCCCTCCTGGGTCCAAACCGTCCCGCGCGTGGCTCCTGGACAGCTCTCGTGTTCGCGTGGGCCAGTTGGAGCAGCGGTGGTGGGCAGCATTCTCTTCCCTTGCTAAAATCCATACTGAACGCGATGGCTTGTGGTCCCCGTCGCAGCGTTCCGCCTTCGCTGCTATGTCTTGCTGATCTAACGTTGCACAGTGCTGGCCGCCTTCCGGGTTGCCTGGCCCAAGCTGGAGACATAGACCACCCGTCTCGCGCCCCTTGGCGACTAACTCTAGGTGGCAGCGGCGGGTTGCCCAGCTCTAAGGAGAGTCGGCCTTGAAACTGTAAGGTTCAGGGTCCACCTTGCAGGCTGGGTTTGCCCCTCTCGCCCTGAAAGAGCTCTTCCACCCATTGGGTTCCCAGATGCCCCGCAGGCCACTTGCCCAGGGAAGAAAACATCCTTGACTGGTCCCAGAAAAGAGGCGCCGCGGGTCCCGGATCCAACAGAAGAGATGCCCTAGCGAAGCATCAGCAAAAGACGTCGTTTGCCTGACAAGAGTGGGTAGACCCCAGCCTGCGCGGGTGGACAGGAGTAGGAGTGACCCACCTCCCGCCGATTTGGCTGTCACTGTAAATGGGGACGCCCTGGGAATTCCTCTGAGCTCCTCAAACTGCCTCAGTTAATGAAAAGCCTCGCAGTGATTCTTTTGGCGCGAGAAAAGTTCCTGACGTGAAGTGGCAGTGAGGGCTTCTTCTTGCTTCTTAGGCCAGGCGAAAGCACCGCTGCATCCTCTCTTCCGCTGCCCTCACCGCCCCCACCGCCTTACACGTTTGATCTTACCACCTATCGGACAGGGTAGGTCCTATCCTAAGAGGACAAACTGGCCAAATAGCAGGGGCTAGACATTTCGGTGAAGGCTCAAAACGGAGAAAGGAACCCTACTCGCCTCACTCCAGCATCTCTGCCAAGAGGTCACCCAGGGACACACACCCCAATTTTACCACTTACCAAAAACCCAGAAGCTTTCCTTGGACGTGTAGCCAAGATTACAGGTTAGAGTCCACCTTTCTCGCCCCTGAACCAAAGACGTCTGCCTCTGAGTTTATGCTTAGGAGAGGAATTCAGATCTGAGGGAGCCTTCGCCATTAACTGCTCTTTTCAAGGGAGGGAACTGGAAAGAACCCTTAAATTTTCCAACTTCAGAAACAATCCTGAGACTGAGGCCCTGAGACAGGAATAGTGAGATTGCTTGCTTCTAAATGCTGCTTTCTCTACCAGCATGAGAGCAAACGTGAGCCAAGCCAGAAGAAGACTTCAGGTTCTTTGAAAAGGAGTAGAAATTTCCGCGACGCTATGGGGATGAGTACAGCAACCAAGCAGGTTTACCTTTACCCCTGACTCGGTCACTGTTCCCTTCCAGATCACACGAAGGTTTGATGATATCTTGGCTTTCTTGGTAATCTTAATGATATTCCTCCGGCAGGTAAGGAGAATAGTTACACAACCAGGTGATGGGACCGCTCAGCTCCCTCCCGTCAGCCCAAAGAAACCTCAAGCGTTCTGTCCACGTGTTCCAGAAAAGATTGGAGCCTCCCCCTCCCATCTCCAAGCTTCTTGCATCCTAGCTATTGCGTCCTAGCCTATTGTCCTTCAGCCCTCTAAACCAAGGTTCATAGGGCAATTCGTGCCTCCCTGAACCTAGTGCGCCTACCGGGCCAATGTGTAGGCCCGTGCCTAATAAAATCAGGATCAAGTTGGCATTTGACGAAAATGCCCCATAGCTCTTCTTTCTATTGGCTTTCACCTACGACCCTCTGGGCATCTCTATTTCTCCAAGAGAAGGGGCCTTGAAGACAATGATGCTCCAAACTGGGTGCCGAGTGGCTAGCACACAGGGAAACTAAGAGAGGGTGGGTGAAAAGACCCAGTCGGGATGAGAAAGCAGTGCCCCGCCCCCTTGCTCCGGGTACAGACCTTGTGAAACACAGCTGCAGGGACTCGCCTAGACAGTGACCCCTTTTCAGTGGTCAACGGCGCTCCCCAGACAACCTGGGCTGGCTAGTGGATAGTAATCGCAAAGGGTCGGGGTGTCCAGTGGAAATGGATAAGGGGCGGGGATGAGACTCTGTGCCTTCTAGCCCCTTCTTCAGCAAAAGACTAGGCTGTGGAGGCGGCGAGTCCCTCAGCCTCGGTCATGTGATAGTCTCGAAGCGCAAGCTGCAGGGGTCTCAGCGTCTCCGGGACCATTACAAAACGCAGCCAGGAGAGCGCGTCGCTGCCGCTGCCGCGCTTCTTCTCAAAACCCGCGGGGCAGAGCGGCTGCAGCTGCAGAGCAGACTGCTGTGCCGACCGACCGGGCGAGCCGGGTCCTGGCCTGTCTTCGCCGACACCCCCTGCAGCCTGAGGCTACCTCCGGGAGCCCTGAGCGCCCTCCCCTCCGTAGAGACTGCGGGAGCCTCTGCTGCAGACACCACCAAACTTTTTTTCCTCGGAGCCACCACCTAGGGCTCGATGCCTCTTCCATCCTCAACTCTGCTGCGAATCCCCTGAGAAAGAGGGCACAGGCTGATAGAAGAGTATTCTCTCTCTCTCCCCTTATCCTGCAACCCCCTTCCTCCAAGATCTCAACTCCAGCGCGGACGGACCCAGAACCAGATCAGCTTCCAAGGCGTTGGAAAGTCAGATCACCAGTGGCCTCGGGACAACTAGCGCGAAAGTGGTTTTAAAGACCCGGAGTCTCCACTGCCCAACCGGTTTGACCCGAGCCGCCCTTGTACCGAGAAAGGGAGAGGAGACCACAAAGAAATTCATTCAACCGCCTTTCGCTCCAGAGCTCACGAGCCGGGGAACACTCAGAGAAAACCAAGGTAAAGCTGGCGAGCCTCTCTGCCTAATGTGCAGGCCTGTCTGCGACCGTCGAGACCAAAAGTTGTGAGTACCGTCGAGCTACATTGGCCCGAAAAGCCAATCGTGGGAACCCAGGCAGCTCCCAGAAGGAGGAGAACCCGAAGTAAAGGAGTTCTGGGAGCTGAAAAGACTCACGATCCGGGCTGCACAGGTGGAAAAAGAGTTAGAGGGCACACTTAGGCTGGGGATCGGGCTACCGAGAGGCTTGAGGCCCACTGTGGGCCAGTAGGAGGTGGAGGAGCCTAAGAAGATGCCACGGCCGGGGAAGAGCTCGTACAGCGACCAAAAGCCGCCCTACTCATACATCTCACTGACAGCCATGGCCATCCAGCACTCGGCTGAGAAGATGCTGCCTCTGAGCGACATCTACAAGTTCATTATGGAGCGTTTCCCCTACTACCGCGAGCACACGCAGCGCTGGCAAAATAGCCTGCGCCACAACCTCTCCTTCAACGACTGCTTCATCAAGATCCCGCGGCGGCCGGACCAACCGGGTAAGGGCAGCTTCTGGGCTCTACACCCTGACTGCGGTGATATGTTCGAGAACGGCAGCTTCCTGCGGCGCCGCAAGCGCTTCAAGGTGCTGCGCGCAGACCACGCTCACCTGCACGCAGGAAGCAGCAAGGGCGCGCCCGGGACGGGGCCCGGAGGCCATCTACACCCCCACCATACCCACCACCCGCACCACCACCACCACCATCATCACCACGCGGCACACCATCACCACCACCACCACCCGCCCCAGCCGCCGCCGCCGCCGCACATGGTGCCCTATTTCCACCAGCAGCCGGCTCCGGCTCCGCAGCCGCCACACCTCCCGTCGCAGCCCGCGCAGCAGCCACCGCCGCAGTCGCAGCCTCCACAGCCGTCCCATCCCGGCAAGATGCAGGAGGCGGCGGCCGTGGCGGCCGCAGCTGCGGCAGCGGCGGCGGCGGCGGTGGGCAGCGTGGGGCGTCTGTCTCAGTTTCCACCCTACGGGCTGGGCTCAGCCGCCGCCGCAGCTGCCGCCGCCGCCGCGTCCACCACGGGCTTCAAACACCCCTTTGCCATAGAGAACATCATCGGGAGGGACTACAAGGGAGTGCTGCAGGCTGGAGGGTTGCCTTTGGCATCTGTCATGCACCACTTGGGCTACCCGGTGCCAGGCCAGCTCGGCAATGTTGTCGGCTCGGTGTGGCCTCATGTTGGCGTGATGGATTCGGTGGCCGCGGCCGCCGCCGCCGCCGCCGCAGCTGGGGTCCCGGTAGGCCCGGAGTATGGGGCGTTCGGGGTGCCAGTCAAGGCCCTGTGTCATTCGACAAACCAGAGCCTGCCAGCTGTACCGGTGCCCATCAAGCCCACGCCTGCGCTACCACCCGTGACCACGCTGCCGCCAGCTCTGGCAGTCCCCACGGCGGCACAACAGCTGCCCGCTCCTTCCACGGTGTGCGCGGCCGCCGCCTCACCCACAACTCCTCTCTTGGAACCCACCGCAGCCAGCACCGCTGACAGCAAGGGAGGCTCGCTGCACTCGGTGTTGGTGCACTCCTAGGGGAGGAGACACCTGACAAGAGACTGAGTCAACAGTCTCAGAGAGCATCCCAAAGAGGCGGACAAGTTGGCTTCGAGCAAAAAAGAAAGCATTTTAAATACTGATCGACAACTCTAAAGTGGACGTTCCACTGATCTGAATAAATGTAACCTCTTTGTGTCTGTGTTTATACTGTCTTGTAAATCAGATTAATGAATGCCCATTTTCAGGTAAGAGTTTCTATTGTAATAAAAAAAAAGTCGATAAGTTATGAGGGGGAGGGAGAAAAAAATGGTTAGGGAACCTATTTCAGGCAAAGAGGAACTGGAGTTCACCCCTTTCCTGGAGCAGAAGCTGGACGACCTAATCCCGGACAAGAACAACAGAGTGACGGAAATGCAGACTACAAGTTTCAGTCTACAAGGTCTCCTGCGTCCACAGCCGCCTTCCCGCTAAGAAAAACCCGTCTTAGATGGCAAGGGAAAGGATACGTTTTGCCTCGTTATTTCCTTGGTCAGGAAAAACGACGAGAAAACGATGACACGGATAAAGTCGCTTTGACGGGGAGGGGGTGTTTAGTGGGAACTTTGGAAAACGGTTACATTTCTCGGCTGTGACCCGAGGTCGAGGAGGATAATAGCGACAGCTAAAGTAATTAGTTCGCACAAAAGAGAATGGCGGCGGCTTAAAGAGCAAAGCTCCAGATTTTTTTTTTTTTTTTTAAAAAGTGAGGTTCGGGGAGCCCCCTGAGAGAGACAATAAAGGCGACTTTCCACCTGCGACTCCTCTGTGTATCAATCGGGCGAGAAACCGTTATGCAGTCTGAGAACAGTTCATTCCCACGACCATTTCCATGTAGACTTTGAAGGAAGTCACTGGTATCGCGGATTTTTGCTCCTCTCATTCATTAGTTCGAGGAGGTCTAGTCACTTCGGGGGAGAGGGATGCGCAAAGGGGAGAAGGACTGCGGTCCGCTTCCTATCTCCCGCACAAATGAGGAGAGGCATCGCCTTTGCTCGCTGCGAGTCTTTTCAGGCGAATTCTTCAGTTGCCGCTTGTGAATAAACTCACCCTGTCGCTGTTGCCTTTCTTGGGTTTTGAGACCCAGGAACAGCACTTTACTGACAGCAAACTTATGTAGGGGTGTTGAGTGGCCCTTGCTCCAAGTCCCCTCCCGCCTGTATCCGCCCCGCTTCATCCCTATTTGCCAGTGTTGTATCAGGTGTTCATTAAAATGTCTCTCTGGATATACCCATGCCGGTGTGAGGGTGTTCTCTTCTTAGCAGATGAGGCCACCGTTGAGAGTTCTCCCCCCAGGCCCCAATTTTTTAACTTCAGACTTTCAAGAGACCTGAGTTCAGCAACGGGAAAGCCATCTCTGGCGACAGTGTTCTCTGCCGGTTCCGCTGCTCCGTCCACCTGTCGGCTCGCTAATTTCTACCCATTTCCATCACTCTACTTTCCTACCTGAATTTCATTCAGTCCATGTCAACATCAGAGTCTAAATTGGCAAAAAAAAAAACCCGCAACAGGACAATTTTCCTACCACCACTAATTGGCAACATTTTCCGAGGTTGGCAGGGGCAGGTCAGGGCCCCGCTCTCCTCTCAGTGCCCACGGAGCAGGTGTGGGGCTGGATTCTGGCTGACCCAGAGCAGCACAGCCGGAAGATGCCACTGCCACTGATGTCGTGGCGAACACTAACTACAGGTGGGTGGGAAGTGCCCCGCGTTCTGGGAGACCTGTTGCTTAGGGAACAGAAGTCTGCGTGTGGGGTCTGCTGGCAGCTGGGTGACTGCTTCTTGGGCTGGAGACAAGAACCGCCTTGAAGCGCCCTAGCCGGCACTCACAGTCAGAACCATCTTAGGTAGCTGCCTCGTAGGTACTCGGTCGGTTGGAGAGTTTATCTAACTTTCCCGTGGATTTTTCTCTCCATTAGGCGGTAGAAAGAGAAAGGGGGCCAAAGACACATTGATATGGGGGCCAGGGATTACGGGAGACTTTGGAGTCTGCCTGCCTTCTTTGTCCACTTTCTAATTAGTTGGTGCCTGAAATCCCGCTGGGAGCCTAGTTTAGAGGTATGTAGAAGAAAGAGTCCCTGTCTCCTAGCGGGTTCTTTAAGAAAGCATTGCCTCTTCTCTACGGATCAGTCAGAATGGTTCCTGGTAAATTTTATGGTGTCAATGGTTCCAATTCTGGGACCTTGCCTCCACCCCTAAAAGGAAGCAAACAAGTAGTCAACCTCTGTCATTTCCAGGCAACCAGCCCCTGTTGGGTACCCTTTCTGTCTCGGTGGAGAAAACTGTTGACTTCATGGTTAGAGAAAACAGGAAGGGATCCTGGGAAGGCAAAGTGAAGTGATTGTGATCAAGTTCTTGTTTCAGAAAGGACCCTGGAGTCCCACGAAGTTGTGCATGGCAGGAATGAAGGATTCCTCAGAATAAGTAGATGTTAACCGGGAGGGCTGTCCCCAGTTAGATGCCTCCTCTAGTCCAAGACCTCCCAACTCTGCACTGTGAGGGAATACATTCAGACGAATAGATGTTGCCGGGGCTGGGACCTGGCGAACTATTCACGGCACACATCTGGGGCTCTAGAACAGGAAGACACCAGCCCCCAGCGTCTTGCTTTACACCAGGATCAGATTATTAATATCATGTGCCAAAGCAGGCCTGCTTACTTCAAGTGTGTTTTTAGGGGCCAGGTCACTGACAAAATATTGAGTTTATATAATCCACTGAAGCTGGTATACAGATAGTACTTAACTGCATGTTACTTTGGTAACTCTCAGTTTAGCATTGGTCTTATCTGAGCTCATAGGCAGCTTCCCTCTACATACTAGAAAACAGAAATTAATTTGAGGCATAGGTGAGATGAAAGAAGTATCTTATAATCTTCTTGGGTTACAGGTGTGATTAAAGGCATCACTTTCTAACGTAGGCCGGGCACTGGGGACAGAACAAGCCACTGTGCTCCCGGGTGACATTGCTTCAGCCCATGTCCCCACTTAGCTGAACTAATGGAACCCCGGAGAAAGGTAGGAAAAAAAGGCAGTGGGGAAGGGGAACTTCGTGTAGATGTCCTTGTCCTTACAGACAGGAAGAAAAATAACTTGGACCTATCAATTTTACTTTATTCCCCTAAAAAAAAAAGATAAAAATGAAAATACAGAGCTACAGGCTGAGAGAGAACGAGGCCACATTTAGCTATGGTCTCAAGGAAAGCAGGCCCTCCTGCAAGGGCCCGTTGGCACAGTTGGCATCTGGCACTTAGGAAGTCTGTCAGCCAGGCTGGCTTGTGGTCAATTATCTCCTTAAGTAATCTGGCATTGGTCCAGCCAGGGAGGACAACTAGCTGCATTCCCAGGAATCCGTGCCAGCTAGCTGAAAATGGCACTGTGAATTCCAAACATCTTTACACAGGGGGTTGGAAGGCTCAACACATCTCCTCCTGAGACTCAAAGGTGATGTCTGCCAGCTTGGCACCAGTACAGCAGTCACAGGAGAGCTTGGAAATAGGACTCCCTACGAGAAGGGTCATGGATCACCAAAGCCACAGATTTCCTTGATGCTCCATTCACCTGCCCAAACTGCCAGTCCTAAAGTACACAAGATAATAGAGAACTTCCACACCTTCATTCCTCAGCTGAAGGAAGGACAGTTGGGGAGCGTGCTCCTCTCTTGGATGGTGGCCTTTGTGACAAAATCGCTGGGTCTGCACAGGATGCAGGGACAGCACAGAGTTAGTGTTGAAATTGGAAACTAAAAAACAATTACAAAAACCAGGAATATTTTTTGTCAGGGGTTTAAGGACATAGCAGGGATCCAAATGCAGATGGTGAATCCTTGAATTCTGGAGGGCCAAACAATCTTTTCAAGTTCGACATTCCCATGTTGCTCATTCAAAGTATTCCCATTAATATTATCTTTCTAAGTTCAAGCGCCACCTCTTGCCCTTTGGGGAAGATTGAAGGGTTTTGCTTGGGTTTTGGATTCAGCATTAAACCATTGTTTAAATGGCACAAGTTTGGCAGAACTCCAGATATTTTCTGTCCTAAGCACTTTCTCCCTTTAACTAGCCCCTGTGTGTTTTAAGAAAATTCAAGCCACATGTTGCTCTTTCCTCCCTACATCCAAATGCAATTTTACTGAATTTTAGCATGGTCCATGAAATTCAAATTCTGCGTTTTAATCCGTAATACGGTCTCATGATCCACACAAGTCACATGATATGCTCAGATATCATTATGCAGAAAATAAAACATGTGAAAACTGTAGTTGTATTTCTGCAGAGGAATTTTGGTGAACTAAAGAAAGCCATGAAGAGAATGCCATTATCAAGGAGCATTGTATAAAGTTATCAAAAAATCAAGAAAATGCAACATAATAACTGATGGAAATATTTAAGTAATATTACAAAGAAGGCATTTTACTCGTGTTTAATTTTGTCCAAATAGTTCTTCCCTGTCACAAGTAACAGCCTTTTGTACACATGGGACACCCAGGCTGTGCTCATAAGTCACAGACCTCATTGTGGAGGCATCATTTTTACCATGCATTAGAATGTGTTCTCCCATCTGAGCCTCCAGTCTTGTCAGCACCTTCACGGGCAGCATGTTTTTACTGCTACTGCAGATGGATGCTCAAAAGAAAGGGAACTGGAGAGAGGAGAGACGGGCCAAACTGAACTGCCGTCAACCCAGAAAGGGTTTATAAGTAATGAAATACAGAGGTAAAAAAGGGAGGGAGAGAAAGGGAAGAAATAGGAAAGGAAAGAAAGGCGGGAAAGGCAGACTATGATTACTACTAGCAAAGCAAAAACACATTTTATGAATCATTTTCTAACTTATGCCATTTTTTATTTTTACTTTTGAGAAATCACAGGCAAACTCTTTAATATATGTGACATTTTCTTTAGTGCCACTGACCTGACATAGTCTTACCATAAAAACATTATTCTATATCATTTTAAAATGTTGCTTAGTTTGACAGAACAGTCATTTTCAGTTTCACTTTCTGTCTAAAAGGACAAGGCCTAGGTGTTCATCCAACATTTTTGTGACATTAAATTTACTGCGATTTATTTTGTAGGATAAAACTAAACCCTTGTAGGGAAATACTTAATAAACAATGATGTTCACATACTATGGGTATCTGAAAAATTATAAGTGATGTTTTATAAAATTTTGTTTCTAATAACAAATGTTTATGAAATCCCATAGAAGGAAAGAGGTCTTTAGTATGATCTCAACCATATAATACACATCAAAAAATTATGAGAGGAGACTTCAAATCTGAACAGCTGGTCATTTAGGGTTGATGAAATGATGTCATCTTCTTTTCAATTGTTATAGATTGGTTGGATTGTCTTCTCTCATCACGTTTAAGGCTTGTAAAAAGAAGGATAATAATAATAAAAAATTTAGGCCAGGAGGTGCTGGCACGCACTTTTAATCTCAGCACTTGGGCAGCAGAGGCAGGTGGATCTCTGTGAGTTCAAAGTCAACCTGGTCTATAAGAGCTAGTTCCAGGACAGGCTCCAAAGCTACAGAGAGAAACCCTGTCTCAAAAAAAAAAAGAAAAAAGAAAAAAGAAAAAGAAAAACAACAACAACCGTAGAAGTTAGCTCAATTTGGGAAATAGCCAGGATAGCTAAAAGATAAAACATTTATATTTATTAATAAGAGGGAAAACTCATGAAACAGGAAGTCCAAGCTCTCCTGTGCTGCAAGGGAACCACAGAGAGAGAGCACCTGGGCCTTGTGCCTTTTTCTCTGGGTCCCAGAAAGCCATACCCTAACTTGGTCCCATCTCTTAAAGATAATTGGTTAACAAAGCTTTCCCATCACCTTCCCCTTTTGTCTAAACAAGAGCGATCCAAACCCAATACAACACTATATACAATGGGAACAGATATCAAGTATAAAATTACAACCAACATAAACAATATTAAGCAAGGAACACATGACAAATGTTTTAATATACATTCTATTCCAAAGAGTCTAAGTCTTGCATTGGAAATAAGCTTGGCTAAATCATAAGAGGAAGGTAACTATGATGATCTTATCTTTAACCCCATCAAAGGCCTGAAAAGGGAAATAATATTACTTGAGTATGCATGAAGTGCAATCAAGCAGCTTCCAAAGCAAACAGTATATGAGGGAGACAACCGGCTACCTGAGGAATTACCCAAAGTCTCATTTGCAACATTGAAGCAACCAACTATGGTTAAGGCCTAGCATAACTGAAAAACCATTTTTAGAGGCAGGGAATTTTTTTAGAATCATCTTACCCTGTTTTGGCAAGGTTTGGCAGTCCTTTTCCTTGTGTCCTGCTTATCCAGCCTGGACACCATGTACTTTGTCAGTGGTTGAGGCATGAGCAGTTTCTTGCCCAAAGGCCAGTCATGCCAAGAAGAAAACAAACTCCAAGTGGAGTGTCTTTGGTGCTCAGCATTCTCTCAGAAATAGATGGGTGCTGTCAGGAGCAATCATGTGTCATGTCAACAGAACCCTAACTTATTTAAATGCCGTGTTCTACAGATCCTTGAAATGGTTGAAGATTAGCAATCTAGGCAGAATACAATCTCTAGTATCTAAAGAACCTACTTAATCTGACTGTATGTATAACAAACATGAACAACTATTAATCTATAATATTTAATACCTGTATAACTTAAAGACTAAGACTTCATGTCAGAATATTAAATAATCTAAAAATAAATGTGCAGCAAATCAGAACAATGACCTCAAAATGTAAACAATGTATAAGTTTCTTGATCAGAGGTAAGAATAATATATAATGCAATATATAATGCAAGGGAACCACAGAGAAAGAGAGCACCTGGGCCATGCGCCCATTTTTCTCCAGGTCCTAGAAAGCCACACCCTAACTTGGTCCCACCTCTTAAAGATAATTGGTTAACAAAGCTTTCCCGTCAAACAGCAAAAATCTAGGCTATATAATAGGTATTTCAACAAAATATCAATTATGTTGTTTTGAAAAAGAATCTCATTGTGCTGCCCAGCCTTTCCTTGAATTCATGATCTTCTTGCCTCAGCTCCCCACATGTTGACATCATAGCAGTGCACCACCACATCTGGGCTAATGACTTATTTTAAAGTGTATGTCTGACCTGGTAGTATAGTTCTGTAATCTTAGCTACCTAAGAATCAGAGGTAGGAGCAGGGAACCTTTAAGGCCTGCTTGGGCTACAGATAATGTTCAAGGCCACTCTATGTAACTTACTAAGACCTTGTCTCCAAAACTATCTTCGAAGTTGGGGGAGAGCTAACTGATTGAAAAATACTTTTAAATGAAGAGCAGGGGCCGGAGAGATGACTCAGTGGTTAAGGGCACCGATTGCTCTTCCAGAAGACCTGGGTTCAATTCCTAGCACATGGAAGTTCACAACCATCTGTAACTAGTTCCTAAGGATCCAAAGCCCTCTTCTGGCTGAGAGCTACTCACATTGTGCAGACATACACAAGGCAAACCAGTTATACACATAGTAAATTAAAATACCAAAGAAAGGAAATGAAATGAAAGAGTAGGAAAGACAACTGAAACCATCCACTCCTCATGCTCCCCAACTGAGTCATTTCTCCAGCCCACACAGACTGTTCATATGTATGGAATTTATCACACTGAACTACACCATAAATACAAATATCATATCTCAGAAATAAAAACAAATACTTTCAAAAAGCAGAGACTTTCAGTCAAATGTTTAGAAGAATTTTGTCATCTAGGCCTCACTCACTAAATATGCTAGTGAAATAAATGTCACCAGGAATCAAGTTCCTCCTCCATCTTTAAAAGTTCATGACATTTTCTGTAGCCTCCTCCCATGGGGCAGAATTGAACCCCACTCCTAGGAATTTCTAGTCAGTGGAGAGGTGTAGAAACTGCTGTTCTTAGTCTCCTGTACAATAAAAGTTCACCTCCTACCCACTGGGTTTGACTTGTAAAGTAGAAGAGGTGCTCTCCTAGGGGGGCCCTGCAGAGCTGTCTTGTGTCCTCTAAAGCACAGCAAGATGGCCAGCTCTATGGGTCAAGCAAGAAATATGTTTCCACTAGACACCAAGTCTGGCAGAACCTCAACCTTGAACTCCCTAGCCTATAGAACTGTGGAAAATAATTCAATGCAGTTTAACTTAGTCAAAGGCACTGTCCTACTGTCTGTAAATATTCCAAATATAAACTTATCTGAGTAGCCAATGCCAGTGTCCTAAAGATTCAGACTTCCCTTTCTAAGAGCCACAGTCACACATTCAAATATCTCTTTACCCTTTTAGATATTAGCACCTTTATACCTCATTAATAAGAGATGTGGAGGGGAGTCAGTGTCTCCCTACAGACCTCATCATCCGATAGAGTAGGACATCTCCTCTGGGAAAGGCGTATGTAAGGGCACTTCTAGATGATCATGGAGGAGAAAGTTAAGGCTCAAATTTGCTATGGACAACAGTGTGTGCAGACACAGGTATGTTCATACATGTCAACCAGGGAAGATGTTTAAAATGTCTTCAGTCTGTCTGAATCATAGGTGAAAATAAAAAAAAATACTCAGATTGAATAGTGATTAAATGTAAACATTTGCCAAGTTTCTTTATTATTTAGAAATAGTTTTTTATCAACAATATACTTGCTATACATCTCTTGAGGAAGGAAAAATTTATTCTGCAACACAGAGTCATGGCTTTCAGTCCATGGCAACTGGCAGGGCCTGACGAAAGAGAGGAGGCAGAGTCATAAATGAAATGAATGAGTGGAGGGAAGTAACTTCCACTCTGTTTCTCTCTGCACTACTCTTTCATTTCTCTTGGACCCAGTCTGTAGAATGCTGCTGCACTAGCTTAGTGTCAGTCTTCCCTTCCACAGTTAACCCTCTCTGCAGATGTCCTCAAACACACCCCTAGAGGCACCTATACAGATCTCAGTTCTTCTCAGAGCTGATTAAGCTGGTCATCAAGGTTATCTATCTTAGCCCTCCTGTGCTGGAGGAAAGAAAGCCTCATGACATACGTTTGACAAAATGGTTTTTGTTGTTCATTGCTGATATCCAACAGCTCCTTGTGGGATATACATGAATAAATCGTGTGAAGTATGCATTGTGAGAATGCATGTGAAAACTTCAAATCAAATAGGAAAGACACAGATTTAAAAAAAAAATTGTTAGAGGGAACCTAAGTCGCCTTAAGAGGAAGAAGACCGAGAAGTGACTGATGATTTAGTACAGCAACCAAAGGAACTGGTTATACCCAGTTAAAACATCCCTAAAGCAGTAACTATTCATATTCTGTATGGTGTACATATATGTGTGCCAACATGTCAACATTTCTATCAGCAGGAAAAGATAAAAAAATTAAAATGCTAGAATAATATGAATGTATTATTAATAATAATAATAAATAAAATGTCTTCAGTCTTTAACATAGCATTCTCATTTAAAGTGAGAGAGAGACAGAGAGAGAGAGACAGACAGACAGAGAGAGAGAGAGAGAGAGAGAGAGAGAGAGAGAGAGAGGTAAAAGTCTGTCTGTGCCAAGATGTGATTTGTGTCCTCTTTGCTTGTTTCTGCTGCAACTTGGAAACTAGAAGTTGGATCTCAGGCAGACACATCCTACAATGCCAGTGTACCATGTGTTGTCCATTCATTAATCACCAGGGTGAGGCTACTCCAAGCCACACTAGTTAGCTTCTATGTTCCAATAGCCAAAGAATAAGAAGGACTTGGCTCTTCATGAAGGCACAAGACTAGGCAGTCATGTGACCCAAATCTACCCACTGGGAATAAAGCAGTGGACCAAATAAACTGGAAGTAAGTGGGATGTCTCTGATGTGGCAATCCTTCTTACGCCTGAAATACGTGCACTTTCACCACGATTTGTAATAATAAAAGTTCATACTTTGCACCCGAACCTCATGTAACTCGGCAACAATCCTTTACCTTGGGTGTTGTGCAGCATCTTTATTTTATCCATAGATAACTGAAGCTGGAGTGGGCTAAGAAGCTTGCCCAACACCACACAGTCAGGAAGTGAGGGGAGAGATGCCGAACCCTAGCTCCTCCCACCCACAGGGGAGCTCTTCACTGGAAGGGTTTCCTTAAGCTCTCGAAGGGCAGCAAACAAAGCAGTGAAGTGGGAGACCACTTCAGATTCCCAGAGTTTCCTATCGGAGCGGTAGAGCCACAGCTCGAGTCAGGAGTTCTGAAGAAGGTGTTGTTCATCTGTGTCCTTGACATAGGAAAAGCCGGTGAAGAAGCCCTAGAACATCTGAGCACTGCAGAATGCACGAGTTCCAGTGCAGTGGGCTAACGTGGTCTCCGATATTAAACACGTCAATCTCTTCATCTGTGCCTCTCTATTGCCTAGTATAACCCCTGGGTTGTCGCTGGCATTTCGTGGCTGTTGTTTGAGACAGTATCTTGCTGTTTGTTGTCAGTCCTGTCTTCAACTTGTGAGGTCACGTGGTCCTCCTGCTTCAGCATCTGAAGTAGCTGGGACTAAAGACAAGGAACACTATCGCTGTCCTTAATAAAGGTTTGTCGGAGAGAAAAGGAGTTTTTATCTATTTTTTGTTTTGTTTTGTTTTTGTTTTGTTTTCCTTATTTATTTATTTAAAGAATTTCCACTTCCTCCCCTCCTCCCAATACCCTCCCGTTCCCCCCACTCCCTCTCCTCCTCCCTCACAATTTCCAAGAGTAGTCAGGGTTTCCTGTCCTGTGGGACATCCAAGTTCCTCCCCCATCCCTCCAGGTCCAGGAAGGTGAGCCTCCAAACAGACCAGGATCCCAAAAAGCCAGTCCATGCAGACGAAACAAGACCCAGTGCCATTGTCAAAGGCTTCTCAGTCAGACCCCATGTCAGCCACATTCAGAGAATCCGGTTTGATCACATGCTCGTTCAGTACCAGTCCAACTGGCCTTGGTGAGCTCTCATTCGATCAGTCCCCTTGTATCAGTGGGTGAACGCACCCTTCACGGTCCTGACTTCCTTTTTCATGTTCTCCTTCCTTCTGCTATTCATTTGGACCTTGGGGGCTCAGTCCAGTGCTCCAATGTGGGTCTCCGTCTCTATCTTCATCCATCGTCGGATGAAGGTTCCCTCTGGTTCTGCTTTCCTTGCTTCTCATTTGGACCTAGGGAGTTAAGTCCAGTGTTCCAATATGTGTCTCTGTCTCTATCTCCATCCTTCGCCATATGAAGGTTCTGTGGTGACATGCAAAATATTCATCAGTATGGTTATGGGCCAAGGCCGGTTCAGGCACCCTCTCCTCTGCTGCCCAGGGAACAATCTGGGGACCTCTCCTTGGGCCTGGGAACCCCTTCTGAATCAAGTTTCTTGCAAACCCTAAAATGGCTCCCTTAGTTGAGATATAAACTTCCCTGCTCCCATAACCATCCTTCCTCCCTCCTCCCCTCCCATTCCTCCAAGCCATCCCCAATCCTCCCCGTCTCCCCTCTCCCTAACCACTTAGGGAGGAAAGAGTTTCTTTCCTCCAACTGGTCAAAGTCCTTCGCTGAAGGAAATCAGGGCAGGAGCTCGGGCAAAAACCTAGAGTCAGAGACCAAGGCACAGTCAGCGAGTAATGCAGTTTAGGCTCCACCCGCAGTGGGCGGGGCCTCCCACATGGACCCTAGATTAAGAAAAGGTCTCACAGACTCACCTACAGGCCAGTTTTAGGGAGGGATTTTCTCAGTTGAGGGTCTTTCTTCCCAGAAGACTCTAGCTCGACAAGAAAACGAAAACAAAAAAGAAAAAAAAAACATCCAAAACAAAACACTAACCAGCAAACCAGCACACACAGCAATGAAAGGGAAGCCCAGCCCTACCCCTCAGCCTCCACCCGACCCTCTCAGCCTCTCTCTATCTCTGCTTCTTAGTTTTCACATCTGTAAAACTGGGGAAATAATATCTAAGTTTAATATAACCAACAAATAAGATCAAATTGGGCAGATAATCAAACTTGAAATCCAAACTTTTCAAAGGCCAGTTGAGAAATATGTTCTTTATTTCCCCCAACATAATATTAATTATCCAGGAGTTTCATACAATGCTGTAGGTGGACTTTTCTGTCCTGCCAGTTGACCCTGCCCAAAAAACCACAAAGAGACTTCATTAAAAATCTCAGCCCATAGCTTAGGTTTGTTTTCTGCTAGTGTTTATAACTTAAACAAATCCATTTCTATTCCTCTATGTGCTGCCCCGAGGCTCCCTTACCTCTGGTAGGCCTTCCAATCTTGCTCACCCTGTGTCTCATGGTGTCTCCTCCAGACTCCTCAGTCTCTGCTCTTTTCCTTCCCAGCATTCTCTCTGCCCTGAAAATACTGCCAGTCATCTCCCTATTAACCAATTAGAGTAATACATATTCACAGTGAGCAAAAGGATTACTCCATAGCACAATGCACTCCATCAGACTCACTTCTCACACTCCCAGGTCCACCCTCCCACACCCCTCTGTGTGTACCTGAGTGCATATATGAGCCTTTTGTATCTGCATATTTGTTTCTGTATTTGTGTGTGTATGTATCTCTGTGCCCTTGTGTGTGTGTCTGTGTGTCTATGCCTCTATGCATATATCTGTCTGTATATGTATGTGTCTCTATGGATCTGTATGCCCGTATTTGTTTCTGTGTGTGTATCTCTCTCTGTATGTATCTGTGTGTTCCTCTATCTCTACCTCTTTCTCTCTCTCTCTCTTTGTGTGTGTATTAGTGGAAGAGTTGATTCTCAGTCACTGATATTAAGTATAATTTTTTTCTAAGTATAAATTTCTACAGTTAAGTATTTTCTTTAACATTCAAAAATTACTCAATAGATTATTTTATTTTCAAGAGATTTATGACATGTATTTAAGCAATTCATATCTGTTCATTTAAAAATCAAGGTGAACATAAAACTCCATTTTCTACTGTTTTCAAGTGCAGAAAGTGCTTTCCTCAAACACTTTAAATAATCCTTTCTAAACCAGGAGATGGTGGCACACACCTTTAATTCCAGCAGTCTGGAGGCAGAGGCAGGCAGATATCTGAGTTTGAGGCTTAGCTTGGTCTATAAAGTGAAGGAGACTATATATATATATATATATATATATATATATATATATATATATCCTGTATATGTAGTATATATATATATCTTGTATATATAGTAAATATATCCTGTATATATAGTATACACACATATATATACACATGCATATATATGTATATACACATACATATATATACACACACAGATATAGCCTATCTATTAATAGCAAGAGATGGGTGTATTTGATTTGCTTAATAGTTGTGTTCCTGGAATATAAATTGTATTTTTAAAATTCAGATTGCATAGTGATAGTCCCTAAGCCCCCATTATGTAAAGAAATTAGTATGTGTGTTAAAAGCAGAGGATGCATAGATCATAGCCCGTTTCCAATAAAAGCAGAGTGAGTAGCAAGAGAAGGCACAACTGGCTGAAAAGTCAGCAGGTAGGTGGATGAGTGGCTGTGTGAACAGTCCGCAGTCACGGTGCTGGGAAGAGGTGCAAGCTTTGATTCTAGTCAGATCATCCATTCCTTGCTGGGAAATTTCTTCGGTTGTGCCTCCCCTGTTGTTCGGGGCTTCCCCAGCCTTAGCTATCATTCGATCCTCTTTTATTTTATCATTTGATGAAGCCTCATCCTCCCCTCTGCCTGGCAGTTGGGGAAAACCATCCTGCAATTAGATGACTACTTCTTAGCTCAAGGATTAACACTGCATTTTGGTACCTTTTGGGTAGACTCAACTCTACCTAGGTAAACTGATTAATTTTACTTACCAGTTTGAAGGGCTCACCACTGTCTTCACAGCTAAATGAAGATTTACAGGGATGCTGGTCTTCCTGGTGGTAGAGATGGTTCCACAAACTGCAGGACTTCTGAGCTCCCTGAAGTAGGTGCTTAGGTGGGTGCTTAGTAGGGAGGATGGGATTAACAGTAACACACAGGAACTTGCTCTCTGAGACTTCCATAAAATGCAGACCCAGGGGGAAATCTTGGAAGGTAAATTAGAGAACTTTCGGTTCTTATCTTTTTTTCCAAATTTGAAGAAATGTGTGTTCTTTTACATGCACAGCTGTGGGGTCTCTCAGGGAGTTTCTTGTTCTTTTTAATTTTTGCATATCAGCCAAAAGCCAAGATCTAAGCGTCAACTGTGATACGAGAGGTCCACAGACGATCTGAGAAAAGATTAGGAGCTGCTGAAGTTCCGAGGTAGGATGTCGACAGCGAAGCTTGGGCTGAAGAGCCCGCTGAGGGAGCCGGCAGAACAGGTGGGGTGGAGGGCTTCTGTTTGCAATTGGCTTTGTTATTTCTGTTTGTTTAATTATCACTGTGGCTCTGTTTGTGCACACGCAGCGAAGTTAGTGGAACTCCAGTCATCTCAGTGGCACTCGTGAAATAAATCTTTGTTATATAAAAGAAAAATCAGAAGGCAAACCAGATTCAATTTTGATCTTTCTAGTTCTTGGCCAAATAATTTAGTCCTTTATTTCTTTGTTAAGTTAGTCTAAATAAGCTGTGTAATTTTCTATGTTTTAAATATTAATAGTGAAAGAAAGGTAGCAAAATGCTTGTTCCGAGGGTCACTGTTCTAGGCGTGTCTGTACTAAACTGCTTGAATCTTCACAAACCATTAGAAACCTCGTTGCCATATTATGTTTAATGTGTACAAAAACGGAGGCAGGTGAGTTGGATAACATGTGGAGAATCATATCACTTGTGACTGAATTGTGATTTAACTAGAAAGATCTGGGAAAGAAAAACAAAGTCTACAACTTAATTTACACTTCACTATTCCCCTCTGGACCTGGATTGGTTGAGTCTCAGAGGGTCCGAGAACCAGTAACAACATAACAACACTTGCTGCCAAATCTGGCTGTGTGATTCAATCACAGGCCCCATAACATGGAAGGAGAGTATCGACTCCAGCAAGTGATTCTCTGACCTCTAAATAAGTGCTTTAAGTACACAAACATGCACACACACACACACTCACACAATACACTAAACTAAGATGTAATAAAATTTAAATTCTATGAGGAAAAATGAAGAAGAGTATATTTATATGCTGTATTGCATTTGACCTCACAAAATGTAATTTTGTGTGTGTGCAGGATTTCGTGTGTGTGTGTGTGTGTGTGTGTGTGTGTGTGTGTGTATGTGTGTGTGTGTGTATGTGTGTGTGTGTGATACACACATGTGTACAAGTCCCCCACAGGTCAGAAAGGCATCAGATCTCTTGGAGCTGAAGTTACAGGCTGTTGTCAGTCACTTGATATGCATGCTGGGAAATGAATTCAGGTCCTCTAGGAGGTCAGAGGAGACTCTTAACTTCTGAACCATCTCTCTAGCCATCCCAAATGTAAGTATTTTAATTAACAAGGAATGCATAGTTCATATCTTTGAATGTCACTCTTCATTTTTTATGCTTACTCCTTCCCAGACTCTCTCTCTCTCTCTCTCTCTCTCTCTCTCTCTCTCCCCCTCTGTGTGTGTGTGTGCATGCACACGCATGTGCACATGTGTGTCTCCTCCCCCTTTCCTCCTCCCTCTCTTTCCTATTCTTTCCCTTTCTTTCTCTCATTCTTTCCTGGAGGTTGAGTCCAAAGCTTCATGCATGTTAGATTAAGTGCTCTAACACAAAGCTACACCTCAACCCTGTTTGTTTGTTTGTTTATAAAATGGGATCTCACCAAATTGTCCAGTCTGACCTTGAACTTGTGATCATTCTTCAGCCTCCTGAGTACTCAGATCACCACTTTGTTTGGTCCTTATAGCCACTGTTATTTAACTACTGTTAAAGCAACCCCACTAATCACTTAGCTATTAATTCCCTGCATCTCCCAACTAAAATCTTTTTTTTTTTCTGCTATTGGTTAAAACTACTGTATTTATATTGCAAACATGACTGGACATGCACTCTTGTCTTGTTATTTCTGTAGCCTTCAGCAATCTTAACATTGATCTTGATTGCAGCAAACAATTATATTGGTTTTTGATTGAAGTTGTGAAGTTCATTTGTTAGAGGTATATAAATGATCTGAAAGCTGACCTTTAACTGTAACACTGCATGTGATCACTGGAGGATGTGGCATCATGAGGCTTCCTTAGCTTCTGGAATCATTGCTCATAGTGTTGTCCCCAGCACCATTATGTAATGACCAGGCCATGACTCTGATGATAGGATTTACACACAAAAGATGGAGAACGATGAAAGAATATGAGAAAGGAGAGAAGGAAAAACAGAGAATCTGAATAGTGAAAAGTAGAGAGAGTCATGAGTTTATTTAGGTGGCGACTTGCCCCGCAGTGGCAGCCAGAACAGAGACAGCCGTCGTGATGTCTCTGGCTGATGGATTTCTGCTAAGATGACCCCAGGACATAGGCTCTGTTCAGCCAATGTTTGCCAAGCTTCTACTGTGAACTACAAGGGGAAATCCCCTGAACGAACTTAGTGTGGGGGGCTCTATTGACCTCTCAGGAAGGACTGGCAGAATCTTGCTGAGTTCTGATGGCCTCAACTCTTTAGAACTGGGAAGTGACGTCAGAAACTAGATCAAGTTCAGAGCTGCCTGCTTTTCCAAATGTACGTTTTCAAAAGCTTCGCTAATTCTTCTCCTAGCACCAAATATGTTAGATTTGATAAACAGGAGTCTGCGGCGAGACACGAGACGGCGCTATCAATAATGCAGTTGTTTTTCACAGGGCACTCCATTACCCTTGTCATTTGAAAATGAAAGGCACATTTTTGTGTGGCATACAGGACAAATTGCTCCAGACGACTCACGCACCTGGGTAACTGAAGGTGCCTTCAGCTGGGTGCCTTCAGCTGGGTGCCATCAAGTCCTCTTTATTTTGTATGCAGTTTCTCTTCTGCTTCTCTCTCTCTCTCTCTCTCTCTTTTTAAATTTAAATTTTTACATCTTAACAGAACTTACAAGGCATCTAGTTGTCTAGTTGTCAGAAGGCCCTGAGGATCATTTGCAGCCCCATGGTAGGCTTCCTCCACTGTAGGGTGTGAAGGGCTTTGAACTTGTGTGGTATTTTCCGTGGCTTACAGCTACAGGGCGGAGAACAAGAGAACCTTTCTGGGCCTTGTGAATGAATAATCCAACTTCACCCAATCCCCAGTCAGAAGGCGGCATGCTTTCTAAACATTGATCTCAGTTCTCAACCCACAGAAGTCTGGAAACGTCTGTTGACCTGAGCAGCAGAAACACCTGAAGCCCCGAGGCAGTCCCCCTCTGAAGAAGAAAAGCAGCAGGAATATTTCACGTGAAAGGCATTTTTTCAGAGTAGCTATCAGTTGCCCAAGCTCATGAGAGAGTTTACGTTTACCTCACATTTGTCTTTTGAGCTCCGATTGGAGGAAGGGCGTCAAGAAAATGGCAAACATTACAAGCCTGTTTACCTGGCAGTAGCAGCACCATTGTCTCTGGACAATAACAACAGCCGCCAACCACAACTAGCAAGTGCTTATGCATTTGGCTGTTGCGCTGAGCATTTCGCCTGGATTATCGAAATTTCCATATATTACCCTTAACCCTCACTCTGTTTTACAGAAGAGGAAATGGAGACTTCCCGAGGTGTCTGTCAGGGCCATGCAACAGTAACTGGTAGAGGTTATGAGCACAGGCTTCTTATTTCAGTTTTCAATAACAGACTGTGTCGGCACAAAATTTCATGGCAAGCTAGAACAGAAAATAAGAGCGTTGTCTCTACCCACTCACGCAAAAGAATCCTGCACAAGAGAAACACATTCGTAATCAGTAAATCTGCATCAGTAAATTATTCCTCTGAGTCCAGAGCTGTCATGGAGTTCACCCTTTGTGGTGCGTGTTCTGTGGGCTTTGATAAATGTTCTATGGCATGTTGTCTACCATCATACAACTGTACTAAATAATCTCACTGTCTTCTGTTTTCCCTATTCATCTCCCCTCCCTTTAATGTTGGGCCAGCACTGATCTATCTGTTCATGGTCTTCTTTGTTTAGTCTTGTACAGACATCACAGGTGAGAAGTGTACAAGTGTGACTTCTTTTCCCAGATTGGCTTCTTTTGCTCAGCATTAGACCTTTAAATTGCCCCCATGCTTCTTTTATGACCACATCAAGACTCCTTGATTTTTAGTCTGAATAATGTTCAGCTGTTTGGATGGACCAGCGCTGATGTACCCCTTAACTTATTCGAGTATATCTTAATTCTAAGAGACGATATGACCATCTCTGTCCATTTTTTTTTATATATGTGTGGCTGTATGACTTCATCTGGATAAATGTCAAGGAATCATATCGGGTCACATGTTATAAGAGGTTGGGGGCTGGGGATTGAGTCAGTAAAGTATATAGGCTTAGACATTAGGATTTAAATTTGAATCCCCAGTACCCCACATAAAAAGCTGGGCTATCCTCATTTGTAACCCCAGCAGAAAGACAGATCCTTGGAACTTGGTGACCATCAGTGAGCTCTAGGCTCACTCAGTGACCATGTCTCAAAAGATAAAGTGGAGAACAATGAAGTAAAACAGGTTACATCAGCCTATGGCTTCCATATACTATCACACATATGAATACAAATCTGCATACATGTGCATACACCTCTCTCTCTCATCTCTCTCACATGCACACACACACACACACACACACACACACACACACACTCAGTGTATATTTAGTTTACTAAGAAATTGCCAAAAGGTCTTCCAACACAGCATTTTCCATTCCCATTGGTCAAATGAATGCATCCTTGTTGCTTTGTATCCTCTCCAGCATTTGATTTGGGCCATTTTAATAGGGGCACAGTTATATCTTAGAATTAGATTAATTAGTAATTTGTGAATATTAAGCATTTTTTTCATATCTATATTTGCATCAATGTATCTTCTCTGGTAAAGTCTTGCTGTTCAGGATATCTAGCAGTCTTTAAGTTGGATTGGGGGTGGTTATCAGGTCAGAAAAGGGTACAAAATTCCTTTTTTTTTAATATGGCTGTATCATTGACTCAGAACCATTTGTTGAAAATACCTCCCTTTCTCCATCATATTGCCCTGTCCTTTGTCAGAGACCACATTCATATAGCTGACCATATTTGCATTGGTGTATTTCTTGGTTTTCATTTTGTCCCATTGCTGTATTTGTTTGATCTTCCACTGGTACCATTCTGCTCTGACAATTGTGCTGGCTATTCTGGATTTTCACTTTTTCTATATAAACTTTAGAATAGGTTTGTCAACAATCTACAAAAGAACTTACTGGATTTTGATTGTGATTGTATTAAATCTCTGTATAAATCATTTTAGAGTGAACTACCATCTTGAGAATATTGGGTCTGTCTACTCACGACTTTGGTGTGCTGTATTTTCCTTCCTTCCTTCTTTCTTTTTTTTTTCTTTCTTTCTTCCTTTCTGCATCACAAAAACATAGCTTTATTATTTCCTCGCTTTTTAGGCTTCTAATACTATTTATTTATTTGTTCATTTATTTATTTTACATACCAACCACAGTTTCCCCTTCCCCCTTCCTCCCACTCCTCTCCCCCACCTCCCTTCTAATCCCCCCCCAATACACACATCTACTCCTCCTCCATTCAGAAGGGATAAGGCCTCCCATGGGAGTTAACAAAGCATGGCAGAGCAAGTTGAGCCAGAACCAAGCTCCTCCCCCTTGCATCACAGCTGGACAAAGCATCCCACCATAGGGAACAGGTTCCAAAGAGCCAGCTCATGCATTAGGGACAGGTACTGATCTTCCTACTAGGGGGCCTCACAAACAGACCAAGCTACACAACTGTCAGGGTGTTATATTTTTCATGTGAGTTCTTAACTTGCTGTGAGTTTTTAAAATCAAAAGTATGTGTTGGATTTTTTCAAATACTTTTTCACCTACTGTAATTGCATGACTATTTTTCTGTTAGGTATAATGAATTATAGTAATTGTTTTAAAATATCAAACCAGCCTTTCATGTCTTGAAAAAAATTCTATTTGATGATGGCATATAAGTCTTTTAACACATCAATGTATTTAATATACCAACTTTTTCCCAGTTTTTTTGTGTGTGTCTATGTTTATAAAATACATTGACCTGAATTTTCTTGTAATAAATCTATCTGTCTGATGTAAGTAAGGCTGACCTCTTTAGGTGATTGAGAAAAAGTTTACCCTGCTTTTATTTTCTGGAAGAATTTATAAAAATTTGATACAATTTCCAATTTATAGTATGTTCCTTAAATATTTGCTAGAATTCACAAGTGAAACTCTGAGACAGGAAAGCTGTTGGTTATTGACCCAAGGTCTTCAACAGTCACGGGCCTGGTCACGTTGTCTATTGCTTCTTGTGCCAGCTTTATTCCAAGGAAGTGGCCCATTTCTTCTAGGCTATCAAATTTGGGACTGTAGAGTTGGGTTTAGTTTTGCTTTGTTTTTCTTTGCTTTTCTACACATACCCACAATAAGTAGAGTATGTTAGGGCACATGGTAATATTAGCGCTCTTTTACTTTTTACAATGGTAGGCATTTAAGGGGCAGTTATATTTTTAAAGATTTTTTTATTATTTCTAATTGCAAGAATGTATATGTAAATATAGATACCTGCAGAAGCCAGAGGCTTCAGAACCTCCTGGAACTAGAGTTGCCAGAAGTTGGGAGCCTCCTGACATGTGTGCTAGGAGCCAAACTCAAGTTCTGCAAGAGTAGAACACACTGTTAACCACGGGGTCATCTCTGCAGCCCCACCTGTGATTGTCTTTATAGTTCACTATTACTATACATTCATACTGGGCCTACTTTTTGATTGAAATTATTTTTGTAAACAATATTATAATTCATTTTTTAATTTTTTAAAAATCATTTTACATACCAACTACAGTGTTTCTTCCCTCTCCTCTTTCTCCTCCCCCTCCCCCCTTACACTCCATCCACTCCTCAGAAAGGGTAAGGCCTCCCATGGGGAGTCAACAAAGTCTGCCACATCAGGTTGAGGTAGCATCAAGACCATCCCCCCAGTATCAAGGCTGAGCATGGTATCCCATTGAGAATGGGCTCCAAAAAGTCAGTTCATGCACCAGGGATAAATCCTAGACTTGCTGCCAGGGGCCCCACAAAGAGACCAAGCCACACAACTGTCACCCGCATTCAGAGGGCTTAGTTGGGTCCCATGTAGGCTCCTCAGCTGTCAGTTGAGAGTCTATGAATTTCCACTAGCTCAGGTCAGTTGTCTCTGTGGGGTTTTCCATTATAATCTTGACCCTCCCCTCACTCAAGTAATCCCTCCTCCATCTCTTCGACAGGACTCCAGGAGCTCAGCCCAGTGTTTGGCGGTGGATTTCTGTGTCTGCTTTCATCAGTTACTGAATGAAGGGTCTATGATGAGAATTAGGATAGTCACCACTCTGATTACAGGAGAAGGTCAGTTTAGGCTCCCTCCTCACTATTGCTAGGAGTCTTAGCTGGGGTCATCTTTATGGATTCTTAGGTGTTTCCCTAGCCCCAGGTTTCTCCCCAACCCCATGATGGCTCCTTCTGTCAAGCTATTTCTTTCATTGTTCTCCCTCTCCCTTCCTTTCCTAACTCCAGTTCCCTCCTGTTCTTATCCCCCTTCCTCTCCCCTTCCCCCTACCAATTTACCTAGGAGATTTCATCTATTTCCCCTTCCTAGGGCATGTGTGTCCCTCTTAGGGGCCTCCTTGTTACCTAGTTTCTCTGGGACTGTGGGTTGTAGCCTGGTTATCCTTTGCTTACTCAAGAAACTAGAAATCAAAATACCAGACGATCCAAATAAAGTACAGATCTAAATAGAATTCTCAACAGAAGAATCTCAAATGACTGAAAACCATTTAGGAAATTGTTCAACATCCTTAGTCATCAAAGAAATGCAAACCAAAATGACTCTGAGATACCAACTTATGCCAGTCAAAATGACTAAGATCAAAAGCACTGGTGACAGCTTATGTTGGAGAGGATATGGAGTAAGGGAAATACTCCTCCACTGCCAGTGGAAGTCCAAATTTATACAGCCACTTTGAAAATCAGTATGGCAGTTACTCAGAAAATTGGGAATCAATCTACCACAAGACCCAGTGATATCACTCCTGGGCATATACCCAAAGGATGCTCGATCATTCCACAAGGACACTTGTTCAACTATGTTCATAGCAACATTATTCATAACAGCCAAAAACCTAGAAACGATCAAGAATGGATAAAGAAAATGTGGTACATTTATACAATAGAGTATTACTCAGCAATAAAAAAAAACAATGTCATGAAATATGCAGACAAAAGGAACTAGAAAGATCATCCTGAGTGAGGTAACCCAGACCCAGAAAGACAAACATGGTATGAATTCATTCATAATCAGATATTAGATGCAAAGCAATATTCTAATTTCAGAGGAATGCTGAGGACTAAAACATGCTCCAATCACCAGTCTAGCCAAGGAAAACAGCATCTCAATCCTAATGAAGCAAGCAAGTGTAAGAATAGCATAACAATGTGGGACTCCACATAACTTAGACTATATACACACCTCTCAACTAAGAATACTCTTGACAATCTGAAACCATCTATGTCCTATGTACATACATTCTCTCTGAACAATAGTACTGGCAAACTAAGACACATGTCTGCTTGCATCAAATTGCAATCTCTGGAAAATGGACCATGTTTCTCTCCCTTTAACAACAGTCAAACTTAAATTCTAGTTTAATTTAAGTTTGTCAATAGTTTGTCCTATTTTGTCAATACAATACAGGATTTGAAAGAATAATTTAATAAATAGAAATACTGAAGAAAATCAAACTGAATACTGGAATCGAAAACCACAACTAGTCAAATAGAAACTCCACGGAAAGCCTCAGCAATAAAATGACCCAAAGAGAAGACAGTATCAGAGCTTAAAAGCAAGGTAAAGGAATTGGAATTTTCTATTTTTTTAATGTTATTTTTTTCTTTTTTCATTAAGAATTTTTTAATACAATCTTTTCTCATTTTACATGACTATCCCTCCCTGTTCCTATTCCCTCTCCTTCTCCAACTTCCTCCACCTTCTCCCCCACCACCACACCTCCCTGTCCACTCCTCAGAAAGGATAAGGCTTCCCAAGGGGAGTCAATGAAGTCTGTCTGACAAGTTACTTTGAGGCAAGATCAAGACCCTCTGCCCTATATCTAGGCTGAGCAAGGTATCCATCCAAAGAGAATGTGCTCCTAGATGCCAGTTCAAGCACTAAGGATAAATAAGATAAATCCTGGTCCCTCTGCCAGGGGCCCCACAGACTGTCCAAGACTCGCAGCTGTCCCCCACATTCAATAGACTTAATCTGATCCTGTGCAGATTTGCCCAGTCCGGAGTCAGCTAGCTCAGGTCAGTTGTTTCGGTGGGTAACACCATCATGTTCTTGGCTCCTTTGCCCATTTTTATCGCTCCCCCTCTCTTGAGCTGGTCTTAGGTGGCTCCACCCAGTGCTTTGATGTAAAAGATCTCTGTATCTGATTCCATCAGTGCCTGGTTGAAGGTTCTATAATGACAATTAAGGTAGTCATCACTCTGAATACAGGACAAAGTCAATTTAGGCGTCCTCTCCACTGTTTCTTAGAGTCTTAGCTTGGGGTCATCTTTGAGGATTCCTGGGATTTTCCCTAGTATTGTGTTTCTTGATAGACCTTTAAGGGCTCCCTCAATCAAGATTGTCTCTTTTCTTTTTCTTCCTCAGTGTCCTTCCCACTTCTTGAGCATCCCATTCCCTCAAGTTCTCCTTCTTCCCTTCCACCCTTCTTTCTCCCCTCCTCCTAATTTTCTCAGGATATCTTGTCTGTTTCCCCTTCCCAAGGGAATTCATGTATGACTCTCTTAGGGTTCTCCTTGTTACATAACTTCCCTGAGATCTTGGACTATAGGCTGGTTAACCTTTATTTTAAATCTAATATTCACTTCTGAATGAGTACGTATCATTTTTGTCTATTTGGGTCTGGGTTACCTCACTCAGGATGTTTTTTTTTTCTAGTTCCATCCATTTGCATGCACATTTCAAGATGCCATTTTTTTTCTTTTTACCACTCAGGAGTACTCTATTATGTAAATGTACCACATTTTCTTTATCCATTCTTTAGTTGAGGGTCATTTAGGTTGTTTCCAAGTTCTGGCTATTATGAATAATGCTGCTATGAACACAGTTGATCAAATGTCCTTGTGGTATGAGTGTATATCTTTTGGGTACATGCCCAAGAGTGGTATTGCTGGGTCCTGAGGTAGATTGACTCCCAATTTTCTGAGAAACTGCCATACTGATTTCCAAAGTGGTTGTTCAAGTTTACATTCCCACTTCAATGGAGGAGTGTTCCCCTTACTCTACATCCTCTCCTGCATAAGTTATCATTGGTGTTTTTGATCTTAGCCTTTCTGACTGTAAGATAGTATCTCAGAGTCATTTTGATTTGCATTCCCCTGATGGTTAAAGATGTTGAACAATTCCTTAGGTGTTTTTCGGCCATTTTAATTCTTCTTCTGAGAATTCTCTGTTTGGATCTGTACCCATTTTTTGATTGAATTATTTGGTAATTTGATGTCTAGTTTCTTGAGTTCTTTATATATTTTGGAGATCATTCCTCTGTTCAATGTGGGGTTAGTGAAGATCTTTTTCATTAAGTAGGCTGCTGTTTTGTCTTAGTGACTGTATTCTTTGCATTACAAAAGTTTCTCAATTTCAGGAGGTCCCATTTGTTAATTGTTGCTCTCAGTGTCTGTGCTACTGGTGTTATCTTTAGGACGTGGTCTCTTGTGCCCATGCATTCAAGGCTACTTTCACTTTCTCTTCTGCGAGGTTCAGTGTGGCTAAATTTATATTGAGGTCTTTGATCCATTTGGACTCAAGTTTTGTGCATGGGGATAGATACAGATCTATTAGCATTCTTTTACATATTGACATCCAGTTATGCCAGCACCATTTGTTGAATATGCTTTCTTTATTACATTGTATAATTTTAGCTTCTTTGTCAAAAATCAGGTGTTCTTAGGTGGATCGATATCAGGGTCGTTGATTCAATTCTATTTGTCCACCTGTCTGTTTTTATGCCAATACCAAGCTGTTTTCATTACTGTAGCTCTATAATAGAACTTAATGTCAGGGATGGTGATGCCTCCAAAAGTTCCTTTATTGTAGAGGACTATTTTGGCTATTGTGGTTTTTTTTTTTTTTTGTTTTCATATGAAGTTGAGTATTGTTCTTTCAAGGTCTGTGAAGAATTGTGTTGGGATTTTGATAGGGATTGCATTGAATCTGTAAACTGATTTCAGTAGGATTGTCATTTTTACTATGTTGATCCTACCTATCCAAGAGCATGGGAGATCTTTCCATTTTCTGATATCTTCTGCAGTTTCTTTCTTTAAATTCTTAAAGTTCTTGTCAAACAGGTCTATCACTACTTTGGTTAATGTTACTCCCAAGTTAATGTTACTCCCAAGATAGTTTATGTTATTTGTGGATATTGTAAATGGTGATGTTTCTCTGATTTCTTTCTCAACACTTTTACCATTTGTATATAGGAGAACTACTGATTTTTTGAGTTAATCTTGTATCCTGCCACATTACTGAAACTGTTATCAGCAATAGAGTTCCCTCCTTGAATTCTTGGGGTCACTTATGTATACTATTATATTATACATGAATGGTGTAAGCTTGGCTTCTTTTCCAATTTGTATCCCTTTGATTTCCTTTTGTTGTCTTATTGCTATTGCTAGGACTTTGAGTACTATGTTGAACAGGTATGGAGAGAGTGGACAGCTTTGTCTTGTTCCTGATTGTAGTGGGATTGATTTTAGTTTCTCTCCATTTAATTTGTTGTTGTCTATCAGCTTACTGTATATTGCTTTTTATGTTTAGATATGTTCCTTGTATCTCTGATCCCTTCAAGACCTTTATCATGATGAGGCAATGGATTTCGTCAAATGCCTTTTTAGTGTCTAATGATATAATCATATGGGATTTTATTATTTCAGTTTATTTATGTGGTGTATTACATTGATAGACTTACATATGTTGAACCATTTCTGCATCTCTGGGATGAAGCCAACTTGATCATGATGCATGATTTTTTTTAATATGTGTTCTTGGATTCAGTATGCCAGTATTTTATTTAATATTTCTGCATCAATGTTCATGATGGAGATTGGTCCATAATTCTCTTTCTTAGTTGCATCTTTATGTGGTATCAGTATCAGGGTAACTGTTGCCTCATAAAAACAATTTGACAATGTCCCTTCTGTTTCTATTGGGTGGAACAATTTGAGGAGTATTGGTATTAGCTCTTTTTTGAAATTCTGGTAGAATTCTGTGCTGAAACCTAGGCTTTTTTGGTTGGGAAACTTTTGATGACTACTTCTATTTCCTTAGAGGTTATAGGTCTATTTAAATTGACTATCTGTTCTTGTTTTATTTTTGGAGTGTCACCTATCCAGAAAATTGACCTTTTCTTTTAAATTTTCCAATGTTATGGAGTATAGAGTATAGGTTTTTTAAAGTATGGCCTGATGATTCTATGGATTTTGCATCTGTTATTATTCTCCTTTACATTTCTAATTGTGTTAATTTGCATATTCTTTCTTTGCCTTTTGGTTGGTTTGGTTAAGGGTTTGTCTATCTTGTTGATTTTCTCAAAGAACTAACCCTTTGTCTCATTGATTCTTTTTTTTTTTTAAAGATTTTTATTTATTATATATACAGGGCTCTTCCTGCATGTTTCCTGCAGCACAGAACAGGACACCAGATCTTAATACAGATGGTTGTGAGCCACCATGTGGTTGCTGGGAATTGAACTCAGGACCTCTGGAAGAGCAGCCAGTGCTCTTTATCTCTGAGCCATCTCTCCAGTCCCCGAACTGTCTCATTGATTCTTTGTATTGCTTTCTTCATTTCTATTTTATTGATTTCAGCCCTCAGTTTGATTATTTCCTGCTGTCTACTCCTCCTGGATGAGTTTGCTTCTTTTTGTTCTAGAGCTTTCAGATGTGCTGCTAAGTCAACTAATACGAGATTTCTCCAGGTTCGTTATATAAGCACTTAGTGCTATGAACTTTCCTCTTAGCATTGCTTTCAAAGTGTTCCATAAGTTTGGGCATGTTGTGCATTCATTTTCATTGAATTTATGGTGCGGGAGAATTATCTGTGTTCTGTCAATCATGTATTTTAATAAAACGCTGATTGCCAGGCAGGAAATATAGGCAGGTCAATCAGACAGGAAGTAGAGGCAGGGCAATGAGAACAGGAGTATTCCAGGAAGGAGGAAGCCCATTCCTCAAACTCCTGCCCAGACCACCAAAGAAGCAACATGTGAGCTGACAGATGAAAAAGGTACCAAGCCATGTGGCTAACATAGATAAGGATAATGGGGTAATATGTGTTATAAGAACTAATAAGTAGCCTGACCTAATGGGCCAATCAGCTTTATAACTTATAGAGATCTCTGTGTGATTGATTTTCTCTGGGACTTGCCGACTGTGGGGTACTGGGAGGGACAGATACCCCAAGCAAGCCGGCCCTCATGTTACAAATTTAACCAAGTATGAATTCATAACCAGAATTATTAGATAATAAAATCTATCCTTTTTTCATTTCTGTGATAAAAAGGGTCCAAAACCAATTTAGAGAAGGAAAGGGTTCACCTTACAACTCCCAGGTCACAATACATCAGTGAGGGAAACCAAGGCAGGAACTCAAGCAGGGCAGGAACCTAGAAGCAGGAACTGAAGCAGAGAACAGGAGGGAACACTGCTAATTACTGGAGGAATGCTGCTCACTGGATTAGAACCAAAGGCCCCCACCCAAGGAGGGCATCACACACAATTGCTGAGCCCTTCATCCTCAATCAGTATTCAAAAATCGTTCCACAACCTTGCCTATAGACCAATCTGATGGAGGCATTTTCTCAATGGAGATTCCTTCCTCCCAGATGACTCTCTAACTTGTGTCAAATTGCAAAAATAAATAAATAAATAAATAAATAGAAAACAAAACAAAACAAAAAAACACCTAACCAGCACAAGCCTGCTGTAATTTTGATTTCTTTCCTTGGGAGAGAGGAGTTTCCAGCAGGCTTCTAATTACTTCTAATTATAGTATGAAAGGCAGACAAAAGTGATTTGCATTTAGCTGATGTAATATAACATATCTTATAACATAAAACTAGTGATTTGTCTTTTTTGAGACAAGCGTTTTGAGACAAGATTTGATTTTGAGACAAGTGTTCATGTATCCCAGGTTTACTTAGAATGTTCCATGTAGCCAGTGAAGGCCTTGAACTCCTGATTCTCCTGCTTTCGCCTTCTCAGTGCCGGGATTACAGGCATACACCGCCATGCCAGTATATGCAGTGCTGCATACACACAGTCAGGGCACCTGTTCGGATGTCCATGCTGAAGTGGGTGATCTCACACCCATCTACATTAGGATAGCACTGACTGAACTGATGTGAAGTGAAAAGAAACCATGGAGTTGGGGGCGGAGAGCGTGTAGTAAAGGGGGTCTGAAGGAGTTAGAAAAAGAATGGGGGGGGGCTGGAGAGATGGCTCAGTGGTTAGGAGTGACGGCTGCTCTTCCAGAGGACCAGGGTTCAATTCCCAGCACCCACATGGCAGCTCACAACTGTCTGTAGCTCCAGCTCCAGGGGATCTGGTGCCCTCACACAGACATATATGAAGGTAAAACATCAATGCACATAAAATAAAAATATAATAAAAAAAGAAAAAGAATGGGGGTTGATATGCTCAAAACACATTGTATATATATTGTCAAAGAATTAATTAAAAAGATATATCAACTACAGAAGTTTAAGTAGCATGATTAAGTGTTTGATGCCTGACCAGTAAAATAACATCATAAAATGCCGCATTTGCTAATAGGAAAATGCCAAAGTACTTGAAATAAGCTCTAAATCAAGAAACTTTACATCCTCACCCCTCGCCCCTGCCTGTGAGCTGATCCTCCCCCTTACTAGCTGCAGCACTCAAGAAACCGAGCCCTGCCCCTTGTCTAGGCAGCGCAGTAGAGCTGCCAGGTCTGAAGTGACGGTGACCCAGCCCCGATTTCATGAGCAAAGGAGAGTGTTCCCCATTATGCATCAGCCATGTGAAAGCGTGGGCAGAGGAGAGATGCCCTACCCTTCCTCCTACCCCCACCTTCTGCCCATCAATGCCTGAGACAGGTGGAGGAGCTTACCCTGGGGTCATAAGAGTGGGAAGACTGTCCCTACCCCTCACCAGCTGCAGCGCTCAGAAGAGTGGCCCCTGTACCTCCTCTGGGCAACACAACAGAGCTGGCCCTAATGGTTTAGGTGTGAGAGTGCTGACCCTGAGGTCATGAAAGTAGGAGCAGCGGCCCCACCCCTCCCTCATTGCCACCACCCCTCGCTCATTGGGGCAAGCGGTGAATTAGCTGCAGCAAAGCTGGGGAGCTCATCTGGTGATGAGGACAGAGGAGAACTGGCTGATAGACCAACCCGACAGCTGCCCAGGCCCAGATCCTGGGTGACGACTTGATCTGCCCAACACCTAACCCACCTATGAGCTGCTGGAGCTCGAGAAAAGACCTGCCCACAGACCCAGAGCCGCAGGATCTCCACTACACAGGGCAGCAACAGGATATCGGAGAAGAGTCCCGGTGAGGGCTCTGCATCAATAGTGTAGCAGAAACCAGAGGCCTTGAACCAGACCAACGACTCTTTGCAGTGAACACCTGCAAGGAAAGATACATGAACAAAGGGATTTACTGTGTAACACACAGTATTTACAAGCATCCATGATGAGATTTTTTTTTTTTACTTTTTCCTTTTTTTTTCTTAAATTTTGTTTTATTTTTTGAAGAGTTCAGGGGAGGAGGGCAGGTTCAAAGGGATGGGGAAATTAATGCGACCAAGATATATGATGTAAAAGATGAATAGAATAAATGAAAGAAATAGAAAAGAAATGTAAAATTAAGAAAGGTTTATTTTCTGGTAATCAAATAATTAGCAATGATTTTATATCTTGGTACCTTCCAGGGGAAATGGTTAAAAAGGTTCCAACTAAAAGAGGCAAGAAACCCACTCTGCAGACACCATTCTTGTGAAACAGAGCACCAGTGTGTGGTACCCTAGGGATGTGGTTCTAACCCTAGGGATCTGGTTCTTACCCTGGAGATGTGGGTCCTAATTCTCTTCATGTTGTGGCTCCAGCATCCAGGATGTTGAAGGACCGGTGGTACAGGTCTGTGCTGAAAGAATGTCTAAGAAGTTCACGGAAATAAATAAATTACAACAGTTTTGGTTAAAGTTGCTGGATAGCCCTAATTGACTTCCTGGCTGTTGATACTCTGAAGACCCCATATGGATTCACTTCCCCTAAGTGGGTAAGAACTGTTATAATAATGCTGTTTGGTATTTATTCTGTGCTGGAAAGCACCACTGATGTTGTGAGCATTACTGACCACTCTATTCTCATACACCTCTAAGGTAGGCCTCACCTTACCTGGGCTTACAGACTTCCATTTCACAAAGTGATTAAACTTCTTATTGCATCCATGCTGTTTAACTGCAGAGCCTTTGCCCTTAACCTTGATGTCACACAACACCTCATTCAGCCTCTAGAAAAGTAGTAATCATCCTTGAAAGAACATCACACCAGAGCCCTGTTCACCACCAGCTAAGAAACCATAGCATCTTCTGCAAGCGCTTCTGAGTTTTATAAAATGCCTCATTCTTGCCCCAGGCATAAACATCAAAGAGGGGGGTTGGTTAGGAAAGAAGGGGTGCTTCACTCCACTGCAGAGCTGATTAATTTACAATTAGAAAAGGCAAAAAGGTTCCTTTCTGAAACTTATGCTTGGGGCCCTACACTGAAAACTAGTCACTGAGTTCTGTCTCTTTGAAGAGGAAAGACAATTCATCACTAGAAAAGAACGCTTTCTAGAACTCAAACCTTTCCATGGCAAAGCAGAGACATTCTGTGATGTGAAATTTCGACGTGAAGCCTCTGAGACTTCTTACCTAGGAAAAGAATTAGGCATACTGAGAGATGAGTATTGGAAGAACAGTACAGAGGGCAACTGTAGCTCCACCACTCAGACTTCATACCCTTGGTACCTAGACATGGTACCCAGACATTATCATGGCTCACAACATATGGACATATCTTTTAGTCTATTGTGATGTCATGGTCCTTCATTCTTAAATAATGGTTCAGGCTCCTAGGAAGATTAACATTTCTTTAGTGCACATTTTTAATCCCTACACTCAGGAGGCCAAGGCAAAGGGATCACAAGTTCAAAGACAACCTGGACTTTATAGCAAGACCCCATTACAGAGAAAATTAAAACAAAAGCAAAGAAAAAGACATATAGTCCCTTTATATAATCATAAATCTGCTGTGAATAATACTGTGCACTGTAAAAAAAATGTTGCTCTTATTGTTAATAAAAAGCTGACTGGCCAGTAGCCAGACAGGAAATATAGGCAGGACAGTAAAACTGACATTGTTGGGAGGAAGAAAAGCAGAGTCAGTGGAGTCACCAGGCGACACAGAGGAAGCAAGACATGCTGGTGGTCAGATAAAGGCACGAGCCACATGGTAATACATAGATGAACAGAAATGGTTGGTCTACATTGTAAGAGTTAACTAGTAATTAGCTTGAGCTATTGGTCAAGCATTTGTAATTAGTATAAGCCTCAGTGTGTTTGTTTGTGAGCTGCTGGTAGGACAGAAACTTCTGCCTATACTTAGTTTTAATATATCATGATGTATCTAAGAGAATGAATGATTTTCTAATATCATATAATACTTGGTCCAAATCCCCAATTACCTACATTTTATTCAGCTGATTCTTTTCTTCCTTCATTGCCAAGAATTCAACTCATAGTATTGTACCTGGCAGGTAACACCTCTAGAGCTGAGTTACTACTTTGGCTATGTAGTGAAAAATATTTAAAAAAAAAAAAAAAGACATACTTGAGCTGAAATACAGTTCAGTGGTAGAGCACTATCCTAGCCTGATGTGGGCCCAGATTCAATGCACGGCATTGAAAAAAATAAAAAGAATATGTACTTAAAGCAATATATGTGCATTGATTTTAGTTGTAATACCTCTTTAGTTTCTTATTCTCCATCACGCTTACTCACTTCTCTTTCTAAATAATGATACTGACATTTGGGAGAGACTAAGAAGTTCTTATAGAATGCTTCCCATTCCATGGGTATTTAGCTGTTGTTGTTGTAAAGGAATATGATCTGAGCTAGACTACTATCATCTATAGCAGGCTTTTTCTTTGTGCTGCCACCAGCTCCCAAATCAAGACATGGAGACTTATTCTTAGTCATAAATGCTCAGCCTAGCTTAAGCTCATTTCTAGCTAGCTCTTTACACTTAATTTAACCTGTTTCTCTTTAACTACATTTTGCATTGGAGATTTTTACCTTTCTTTCTGTAAGTCCTATTTTCCTGCTTCTCCTGTCTGGCTGACTGGCAGCTGGCTGGCTTCTGACCCTGGACGTGTCCTTCTCTTTCTCCCTCATTCTCTTCTCCTCTTCCTCTCTTTTCTCTTCTCTCTTTTCTCTTGAGACTAGATTTCTCCTCCTACTTATTCTTTCTGCCTGCCAACTCCACCCCATCACTCTCCTGCCTAGCTATTAGCCATTCAGCTTTTTTATTAGACCAATCAGAAGCCTTAGGCAGGCAAGGTGAAACAAATGCAACACATCTTTACATAATTAAACAAATGCAGCAAAACAAAAGTAACACATCTTTACATAGTTAACAAAGGCAGTATAAACAAATACAACACTATTTCACACAGTTAAAGTAATACTCCACAGCATAAACAAATGTGACACATCTTTACATAGTTAAAATAATATTCCACAACAATCACCTCCATAACTGTGTTTTGTGACTGTTGACCTTCCCTTGTGGAAGGGGTGGGGAAGGTTATGGGACCCTCATCTGAGGTCCCAGCTACTTACCCCAACTAATTGTATGCAGTTCTTCCCTAATTGCACATGGCCTCAAGGAAGGGCTAGAGGAAATCAGGCTGGAAGGACTAAGGGTTCCATCTACACAACCACTAGGAAGCTCTCATCTAAGTCACCCTTTCGGTGAGGCTGTTTTAGAGTCAACCACGCTCTTGCTCTTGCGTAGAGCCCCTCACCCCTGCTCTGTAAGTAACCCCAATAAACTCATTGGTTTCTTCAGGGTGAGCTTCGGTGGAAGCAAAAGCTTTGGTTTGTCATTGGACCTTATGAGGAGGAGCGGTGAACTTTGCCTAGTCACCCCTGTACCTCGACTCCCCCACCCCCCGGAGAAAAGTCTCCCACTAGTTATTTTTGAAGACATTTAACTTATCTTCTTTCCTGTATTCTGGCACTTTAAGTGCAAGAATTGACTCCAGTTAGATATTTTTGGCACTTTACATACTTTGCATTACTGGGGACACACATCAGATTTGGTTCCGATGTCAGCAAAGAGCTCGCTCCTCTCTAAAGATATTTTTTTCTTCTTGAAGTTAGTAACAGATCTCTGTGGTTATAGTAGAGTATCACTAATACACATGATAATACAACATTTCTTTTTTTAAAATATTTATTTATTTATTTATTATGTATACAATATTCTGTCTATGTGTATGTCTGCAGGCCAGAAGAGGGCACCAGACCTCATTACAGGTTGTGAGCCACCATGTGGTTGCCGGGAATTGAACTCAGGACCTTTGGAAGAGCAGGCAATGCTCTTAACCACTGAGCCATCTCTCCAGCCCCCCAACATTTCTTTTTTTTAGGGGCTTAAAAATCCTTAATCCTTTCTTCTGACTCTGCCTCCCAAATGTTGGAATTACGGGCCTGTGCCATCACTGTCCATCCCTAATTTAAAACTTTAGATCAAGGTAATGGAAAGATGCTCCAGGGGACCTCTCTTCCACGTCTTTCTCCCTTGGTCGGCATTGGTAACTATTTTTCACTCGTTTTTGAGTCATCTTGTTAGCATTTCATTTTGTGAAGTTTCTATGCCTTCTCATTTCTCTTCTTTAATACCTGTAAGATAATGCACAGCAAGAAGGATAGACCCAAATCTGTCTTTCCTACAGATTGTAAAAAAGTAAATGGATTCACAGCCTTGTGCATCTAGATCTTACACAAAAGTCTTTTCTCTTATTGGTGGAAACAGTGGATGGCCACAAGCATCCTACTGTGTCTTGATTACTTTTAACTGTTATCTAAGTGAAGAAGATCACTACTAGTGAATGACACACACACGTGCACACATGAACTCATTTTCAGTGATGACATGACTTGGTTTTCATTAACTAATAAAGTTTCTTGATGACAGACGTCTGCTTTTCATGGTCTTCACACTTGCACCTGTTCCTCAGCCTCCTACGATCATCCATAATTGATCTCCAGTAAACAATGTTTTCTCACTCAAATGCAGAAAACTCTAAAACACTTCAAGCAAAAGCTGATGAAACTGGAAGAAGAAGGAAAGGAAAATCTACAACTGAGTATGGAACCTTCAACACTCAACGAGAAATGACTGCTGATGAAGTAGACAATAAGAGTACCCAGAATCAGCTGAGCTGGAGCTAGGTAGGCTTGAGAGACTATTGCTGCTTCCTAATTCAGGGTGCAGCTGCTTTGATGACTGTTTCTACAGTGGAGTATGGCTGCGCTGCTTGTTTTTTGTTTTTTGTTTTTCTGTCAATACATGCCAGAGTCTTGGTCAGTATGTGACATTTCCTGGGAGTCAGTTGAACTGTTGGAAGGGAGGTGGGTCATGGTGTCTGTGCTGTTGAGGTGATGCTGGGATCCTGACCGCTCTCTTTCCTTGGTATGTTTCCTGGCCACCATGAAGTAGTCATTCATCCTCCTCCGTAAGCTTCCCTCACAGTGTACTCAACCATCACAGGCCCAGAGCAGCAGAGCGGAGTAACTGGGGACTGGAGTCCATGAACAATAACCCAGAAAGAAACCGTTAAGAATATTGTCTCCGCCAGCGCAAAGAATTCCAATCAGATCAGATTAAACTAAATTAAATGTCCGTGTTTAATAGACGGCAGCCCCAGGTGGCCAGGAGCATGGCAGGGGAAGACAGAAAGAGCACACATGCAAACCCAAAACCATGTGTTCCTTCTCTGGGTGGCCTAAATACCCTGTGGGAAGGGGTCAGCACTAGGCAGTCTGGGAGTTGGAGTCCAAGCACTTGGAAGCCTGGGAGTTGGAGTCTGGTTCAACAGAAACCTTTCCTCCTAAGCTGACTATACCAGGTGGGTTTTTGTTTGTTTGTTTGTTTGTTTGTTTGTTTTGTTTTGTTTTGTTTTGTTTTGTTTTGTTTTGTTTTGTTTTTCGAGACAGAGTTTCTCTGTGGCTTTGGAGCCTGTCCTGGAACTAGCTCTTGTAGACCACGCTGGCCTCGAACTCACAGAGATCCGCCTAGCTCTGCCTCCCAAGTGCTGGGATTAAAGGCGTGTGCCACCACTGCCCGGCTTCCCAGGTGTTTTGACCCAGCAATAAAAATCCAAGTAACTGCCACTCTCACCAAGACTGCGGAATTTTTCAAGAATGTCATGGTTGAGAACATTTCAAATGACCCCCGCCCCTGCACCCACCATTTTTTCTCTTAAAGAGTAAGGACCACCCCTAGTGCTACTGTGCTATAATGACCATCAGGGCCTCTAAGGAATTACAGCTGCTCCCTCCTGTCTTGTCTTAGAAATCATCACCAAGGACGCCTGAACCCCATCAAGAAATGAAGACTTCTGCCTTTCCTCTTGTAGGAAATACAGCAGCAGCAATGCCCTAGACAAGAAGAATGCCCCCTGTTCACAGCTCTAGCTCCAGTGATTCGGGAGGTCTAAAGCTGCCCTCTAAACTACTCTGGTCTAAGATTTTACATTCCAGAGCTTTTCCTCTTATTTGGGCGATGGAAAGGATTCGGGATCCATCTTCTCCCGCTGTTCCCGCTGACGGACAAAGATCAAGTGCCAGACCTGCAAGCAGTTTTGTGAGAACCAGAGTGCTAGCCTCCCAGCAGGACTATTGATGAGTACCAGGCTCCAACCTGAAACCCTCAGATGTTGGACAATCAGGCAGAGTGAATCTTAGACTGCAGTTGCAGGAGCAGAGGAGTAAGGACAGGGATAGACAATATATGATTCTGGTTGCCCTAGGCAGATCCATCTAAAAGAGATGCGTTTGGAGCTATAAATTGGGAATCTTGGAATAGTGAGAACCCACAGGATGGGTATGTGTTTTGACTGAGTATTTCTTAGAGACAAGATTACCAGTTTCTAACGCATGATAGTCATGCTGAAAAACAAATCGCTCACAGTCCGAATAACTTATTTGCGTGAGTTTTTAAATACTGGATGGGCTAACTTTCTTAAATGTCTTTGAAAGTAGAAATAAGAACACTTTTGATTCAAAATAACAAATGGATGATTGGCTTTTATCACATCTAACAAAATAAGATATGTGTATAAACAAAAGATGGAGGGATTGTGTCAAGAGGCTGTAGTCATGTGGGTCTACTTAGACTTCCACACCATTGGGTTTCTTACACCTTTTATCTTAGGTGAAAAGATGAGAACTATACTAACTACCACAAAATGAAGATTCGCTCTTTAAGTAAGGAGGAGATTTTCTTTCTCTATAAACTTGAATAAATGTTAAGAGGCTAAGACTTCATCTATGAGACAGTCATTGTTCAAAATGGAACATACTGGATGGCAAGATGGATTACTATTGGTTGGCTGCCTTCTACCTTTAAACACACACCCACGATATGATATTGGTGAGCAATAATTCAGACACCATGGGATGACAGTCAAAAAGGACGAACATGGGTGAGGCCTCAAGAGCTTTCCATAACTGCGAAACCTAAGCAGTTAAGCTTATCAGACAAAATTTTAGTACCTGATAGCACCTCCACCATAAAGCATTTTGTTTGACCCAGCCCACAGAATCAACTAAGCAAACTCCTAGGGGCTAACAGAGACTGGAGCCCCAATCACAGAGCCTGCCTGGTCTGAGGTAGGTCCTCTGCAGTTATGTTACGGTTGTGTGGCTTGGTGTTCCTTTGGGGACACCACTCCAGTATGTGTGGGAGATGTCTCTGACTCCTTTGCCTACTTTTGGAACCCTTTTCCATCCTATGGGTATGAGGGGATGTGCCCGGTCTTTTTGTCACTTGTTATACCATGTTTGGTTGCTCTCCCTGGGAAGCCTGTTCTTTTCTGAAGGGAAATGGAGGAGTGGATCTGAGGGGGAGGAGAAGTGGGAGAACTGGAGGGAGTGGAGAGAAAGAAGGCCGTGGTCAGGATGGAATGGATGAGAGAAAAATTACAAGAAACAAAATAAATAAAATGTCTTATATTTCTAGCTTGAGTCTACAAAACACGAAGAAAGAAAAAGAAAAGATAGCTGTTGCCCAAATCTCACTAGGTTTGGTGCGATTGGAATTTTCTAGTAGTCAGACTGCTATAGTCTAGGTCCCAGCACTTCATTTTGGCCCTTGGGAGATTAAGCAGCCACTTGAATGCTGATTTAGTGCTTAAAAGCTAAAGACTTTAAAAGTCATGGGCTGGTAGCTTGCAGAGGTTTAAAAATAAATCTTCCTTACTGGGATGCCAGGAAACACAGCTGCATATATATTCATTAAAAGGCCAAGGTTTGTGGTCATCCCAAACAACTTCCATAACCCGCAAAGTGATGATGCCTTCAAATGTGTTTCAGTAGCCACCTGCTGGTCCATCCACAAAAAAAAAAAAAAAGTTAGCAGAGATTCTTATCACTTAATGTGAACCCACATACTCCATGTCCCTTGGTATAGAATGGATCTAAGCAATGTAGCTTGTTACTAGACAGAAAGTTTGAGTCACAAATAACATAAAGGGAAAGATTTGTTAGTGGTGTTGAAGCTACAGATCACTGTCACATAACTACAGGAGAATCTGTTGTAGCCTTTGTAGATGCGGCAGGAAACTTCCTTAAAATATCATTAAAGAACCATCTCACATCGCGGGCCCGAAGAGGAAGGACTTAATGTTAATTTGCGATCAAAACTAGTGCACGCCTACAATCTATTAGCACATTAGGCAAGGCAAGGCTCTCCCCCTCAGTTGTTCCTACCTCAGGAAGACAAGGCCTTCTCACAGGCTCCCTCCTATCACAGCCTCCCTCTGTCACCAGCCGGCCCCCAGCCCCTTTGCACCTGGACCCTGTTTTTGTGTGTGTGTTATGAAGAGGGGTTATTTTGCCATGGCAAGAAGGACTTTCATGACTTCAAACATGGACATTAGATCAAGTTTTTATCTTCCTTCATAATCCTGTCTTTGATGTCACCAGACTGAAACCTCTCAGAAGAAAAGGGGAGAGCCGTGAAAAGAGGCCCAGTTAATTTATCCCTGCGAGTGCTGCTGCCCTAATTCGCCTGGGTAGCATTTTCATTGTCTTCTGCTTTGCATCCTAAAGGCGGGCTTACACCAGGCAATTATGAATGGCCCCTCTGAACAAATAATTGAAATTCACAAGTTGCGGAGTGTGGGGAGACAATGTCTGGGTTGGAGGTGTGAGGTCAGATGTGTTCCCTTGGGCATTATTAAGGTTGCAGGCTCTTCCCACAGGAGCATATTGGTCTTACATTAGTTTTAATGGCAACTAATCAGGTAAACGGTTTGTGCTGGAGACAGTGATCTCAGGAAGCAATCCTCACAAAGCAGTCGGGGAGACTGGGCTCGTTTGATATGTGAAATAGCAAATTCTCCATAAAACACAGGGTGCCAACATGGACACCCGATTTCAGAAATAAGAGTGGAAAATGGGTTTAATTTCTGAGGGGAAGAAAGCTCTGCTGAGCTTTGTTTCTTAATTCTCAGAGTTTATTATTTTTTTTTATTTCCACCCAGAGGACAATGTCGCCCACCCAGGAGACCCCAGTGAATGTTGGAAAGCAAGCATATTTGCACATGTGCATTCATACCCACACCCCCTTTGCTGACTAATTATGAACTAATTACTCCAAGCCAAATTCTGCCCTCTGCCGTGCGCTGTGCTCTCCAAGGAAAAGATCTGTGCTGCCGTCTAGAAGACCAGACAGGATCTATGTTAGCGGGAGCGTTCTTCTAAAGTAGAATTCAGCACGTACCCAGTAAACCCTGTTCAGTGATGCTGTTTTGTGTGTGTGTGTGTGTTCGTTCGTTCGTTTGTTTTAATCTCTTCATAAGGTGAGGGGATGTTGATTTCTGAGATTGTGTGATCACTTGGGGTCTAAATCAATCCTTGTCAAGTCCTTGTGAATAAAGAAAATGTTTATCACCAGTCTGCTTTTAAGGAAAGAAGGAGGGAGGGAGGGAGGGAGGAATGGAAGATGAGAGGGAGAAAGAAAGAAAGAAAGAAAGAAGCAAAGAAAGAAAGGTGAAATGGAGGAAGGGAGGAAGAGAGGGAAGAAGGGAGGGAGGAAGGGAAGGAGTGAAGAAGGAAGGAAGGAAGGAAGGAAGGAAGGAAGGAAGGAAGGAAGGAAGGAAGGAAGAAAGGAAGGCAGTTAACAGTTTCACCATCTCCCACCCTCCTTATTTTCTGGCATCTGTAGGCTTTTTTTAATTTTTATTTTATGTGCATTGGTGTTTGGCTGCATGTATATTTGTGTGAGGGTGTTGGATCTTCTGGAGCTGGAGTTACAGATAGTTGTAAGCTGCCATCTGGGTGCTGGGAATTGAACCTGAGTCCTCTGGAAGAGCAGTCAGCATTCTGAACCACTGAGCCATCTTTCGAGGCCTGATATAAAAATATTTTAACAGATTAAAACTGCCCATTGCAATGTTACTTAGAAAAGTGGAAAGAATAAACTATGGTGTTTCTGTTACAGTTTGGAAGTTGAATGTTTCCCAATGCCCTTATATTATTTTTCCCCGAGTGGCCCTATTGGGAAGTGAGAGAACCTAAAGGGACTGGGCCTGTGGGAAGTCATAAAAAGTGTGAGGTGCTTGAGGCTGAAAAAATAGTTCAATACGTAAAACATGACTACCTGACACTGAATTATATGTGAAAAACTGGGTGTGTGACATGCTTGTGATCTCAGTGATGGAGAGACAGGGCCAGGTGGATACCTGGGGCTCCCGGGCCTGCCAGCCTAGCCTACTGAGTTTCAGATCAGTGAGAAACATTATCTCAGAAATGAAAAGGCTGAATAGAGACTGAATAATGACAACTAAGATCAGTCTCTAGCCTACACACGGTACACACACACAAAAGCACACACATGCACATGAACATAGACGCATAAACCCTCCCAAAAACAAATAGGAGAAAAGTTTTTTTTTAATATTTATTTATTATGTATACAATATTCTGTCTGTGTGTATGCCTGCACGCCAGAAGAGGAGACCCCATTACAGATGGTTGTGAGCCACCATGTGGTTGCTGGGAATTGAACTCAGGACCTTTGGAAGAGCAGGCAATGCTCTTAACCGCTGAGCCATCTCTCCAGCCCCGAGAAAAGTTTTTTTAGTCAATTTTTGTGATACACGTGTTCAGAATAGTTCTGACTCTTCTGTAATATATTATGCTTTATATTGTTATTATTTATTCCACTGTGCCATGGAATACAAGGATGTGTTCTCCCACTTAGGAGTATCTGTATACATAAGGATTGACTTCTCCTAAGGCTCCCACATCTGCCCTCAGTCTCAGGTGACTACCATTTCTACTTCCAAAGATCAACTTTCAAAACTCTGCACAGGAGTCGATGTGTGCAGCATTTGTCTCTCTGTGCCCGACTTAGCTCACAATACAATATCTCCCAGGTCAGTCCATGTTGTCACACATGGCAGGATGTTTTTCCTGTTTACAGCTGTAAATATTCTGCCATCTATATACATTACCTTTTTATGAATATGCAATAATATACAATTCACCTTGTAAGTATTCATTGTAGACGCTATTGTGTTGCATAAGCACACACACGAATGTACGTTGTAGACCGAACACATTACCCTATGACTCTCTACTGGCTTCTTTCTCACCCATCCTTTCTGTTGTCCCCTTTGTCCCTTAGAGAGTTTCACTTTCATTTGCTTTTCTCTTAAGATTTATTTATCTTTATTTTATGTGTATGGGGTGTTACCTACATACATGTATGTGCACCATATGCATGCAGTGGCTGCACAGGCCAAAAGAGAGCATTGGGTCCTGCAGAACCAGAGTTACAGATGACTGTGAGCTTCCATGTGGATCCTGGGCACTAAACCTAGGTCTTCTGCAAGAGCAACAAGTACTCTTAACCACTGAGCTGTCTCTCCAGCCCCCTTCACTTCTCCTTTCATGCCATGTTGTTACATGAGGGCCGGCTTGTTGGGGTATCTGTCCCGCCCAGTACCCCACAGCAGGCAAGCCCCAAAGAAAATCACACACAGGACTCCATAAGGTTATAAACTGATTGGCCCATTAGGTCAGGCTTCTTGTTAACTCTTATAACTTATGTTACCCCATTATCTTTATCTACATTAGCCACATTGGCTCCGTACCTTTCTCAGCTGGGCAAGTTACATGCTGCCTCTTCTGTGGTCTGCGCAGGAGTGCTGAGGGAGCTCTGCTTCCAGAATACTCCCAGTCTCTTTGCTCCACCCCTACTTCCTGTCTGGCTTTCCTGCCTATACTGCCTGCCCGGCCAATCAGCGTTTTATTAAAATGATTGACAGAATACAGACAATTCTCCCGTATCACCATGTTCACACACATGGTTTTATGCACCTACATAAAATTTAGGAACCACAAATGAGAGAAAGCATGCATCTTTCTGAGACTTGCTTAAGTCACGTATTATGGTGATCTCCAGTTACATTCCTTTCCTGTAAGTTATAGGACTTTGTTCTATTTTATGAGTTAAAAATTTATCATACATATAAACACATACATGAAGAGAAAGGTTTATATAAAGAAAGACAGAGAGACACACATGCACACCTACATATATACACAGAGAGAGAGAGAAAGGAAGGGAGAGGGATTTCTCTATCCATCCATCTCTTACTGGACACTTGGTGTTAGCTCAATACCTTAGCTACTGTGATCACAACTGCAGTGAGCACTGATGTCCAAGTGTCTCTGGGATGTGTTGACTTGGAATAACTCAGGTCAACTCCCAAGAGTGGTCCAGCTGAGTTCCATGGCCATGCTAGTCTTAGTTTGTTGGTTGTTTGGTTTCATTTTTTTTTTTTTTGGTTGTTTGTTTTGTTTTGATGAATTCTCATTCTGGTTTCCAGAATGGCTGGACACGTTTGCATTTTCCCCCACCAGCAGTGTATCCTGGTCTCTTCTTTCTATGCCCTCACTAGAATTTGGTGTTATTTGCTTTCTTGATGGCTGACATGCTGACTGGGGTGACATGGAATCTTAGGGTGGTTTGGTTGGCATTACTCTGACGGCTAGTGAGGCTGCACATTCTTTTTACATTTTTATTGGTCACTTGTGTTTCATCTTTTCAGAACTAGCAATCCATTTCTGTGACTCCATTTCCTTAGCTATGTTTTATTGGTGGTGTTATTTTTTGGTTTTGTTTTATTTGTTTTGTTTTATTGAGATGGGGTCTCACTAATGTAGCCCTGGCTGGTGAGGAACCCTGTATGTGAACCAGACTGGCCTTGAACTTTCAAAGATTCACCTGCCTCTGTTTCCCAAGTGCTGGAATTAAAAGCAACCCTACCCAGCTCTCTCGATTCAGTACATTAATTCTTTGGCAGCTAGTAAAGATTTTTTCCCATCTACAGGCTGTCTTATTTCACTCAGTTAATTGTTCCCTTTGCTGTGTAGAACCTTTGAAAGCACCACTTGTCTGCTGTTGAGCTTGTTTCCTGAGGAGTCCTATTCAGGAGGTCCTCGCCTCTGTGTATCTCTAGAAATGGTTCTCTACGTTTTTCCTCAGACAGTTACAGAGCTCAAGCATCCAGGCCTTATACTAATGTCCTCAATCCACTTGGGCCCGATCTTTGTGCAGGGTGGGAATTTCATTTTTCTCTCCAGAGTTTTCCAAGTGTCGTTTGTTGATCTTTTCGCCAGTGTTTCTTTCTTGGGAAACTTTGTTAAAAATCAGGTGTCTGTAGCTGTGTGGGTTTGTATCTGGGTCATCTACTCTATCCCATGTGTCTGTTTTCATTCTGCTATCAGGCTGCCTTTGTTACTATTGCTCTAAAGTATAACATGATGTCATCAACATAATCTTTCTGTTCGAGGTGGCTTTGGTTCTCTGGTGTCTTTTTACAGATTTACTTTATTCATTCATTCATCGATGGATCATGTAACTGACTCCATAGCCTGGCTACTACTGTGAATAACACAAACACGTCATTGCAAACATCTCTTTGGGTTTGTTTGTTGGAATCTTATTTATTCACTTTTTCTTTGTTGCCTATGCTTTCAGGCTCATATAGAAAGCAATCTTTTCCCAGGTCAACATTTTAAAATATTTCCCTTGTTTTCTTCTTATGTTTTCAGTTTCTGGCCTTATATGTAAGTTTTAAACTGGCCTTCAGTTGATTTTGGTAACTAGTGGAAGGTTTCATTCTGCTTGTAGATAGCTTTCCTAGTCGCATCATTTGTTGAAGAGACTCTCCATCCAATTGGATGAAATGTTTAGGGTCATTTCTGGGGTTTCCATTTTATGTCATTGGGTTATGTGTCTATTGTGTGCTAGTTGTGTGCTGCTTTTGTTATTGTAGCTTTTGTAGTGTATTTTGACTTCAAATCAAAAAATGCGATAGCTTCAGCCAGCTTCGTTCTATTTAGTTGAGATCACTTTGGCTATTGGAACTCTGTGGTTTCATGTAAGTTTATTTATGTGAAGAATGACAGACATTCTTATGTTGATAGAAGTTATCTGAATATCTGAACAATATTATTTATTCTCATCCATAAACACAGGATATCTTTCCATTTGTATCCTCTTTATTTCTTTCATCATTATTCTGTATATTTATTATAGAGAATTTTCATTTAATTAAATTTAGTCCTACATCAGTTTGTGTGTTTGTGAGTGTGTGTGTGTACGTGCTTAAAACGGGATGGTTCTTTTGGTTTCTTTTTTAGACATCCGGCTATTAACACATAGCCACTCTACTGAAGTTTTTGTGCATTGATTTCAAGGCCTGTAACCTTCCATATGGGTTCCATCAGTGTTCTGATGAAATCTTTAAGGTGTTCCATACGTAAGACCATGTTGTCTATAAACAAAGGAATTTGACATCCTCCTTTCCAGTAGAGATGCCCTCCCTTTCTTTCTATCTCCTGTATGCTCTGCCCATGAATTCCAGTGCTATGCTGAATATAAACGATGAGCATTTTTGTCTTAAAGGATGTAGCATGTGAAAACATCTTTGGATGAATGCAATGCTGTTTGTTGTATTATGAGTTGAAAAACATTATGATTATATTACTTTTGTTTTAAAATAAGAGGGGTTTTCCCTTTAGGGTCAATCTTATTTTTATATCTCTTAGAATCTCTTACTGCAGGCATCATTTTTGGTAATTATGATATTTATCATAATCTAATGAGTCGAAATCATATGGAATTATTTAGTTTTGTTTTCAGTGTTTTATTTATTCTTTGAGAATTTCATACAATATATTTTGATCATATTCTTTCCCCTCCTCCAACTCTTTTCAGATCCTTCCAACTTCCTTATACCTTCCCAACTTGTTCTTTCTCTCTTTTAGAATGAAATGAAACACACACACACACACACACACACACACACACAAAATCAAATTTGTGTTGAACAATATCTCCTCAGCACGGAACCTGTCCCGAAGTCTAGTTGACATATTTGGATATGTCATTCATTGGTGAAAACTAGAGGTTTTTCCTCTCCCATAAGCTACCAATTGTAAATAGCTTCTTGGGTAAGGGCGGGACTCCGTGCCCACTTCCCTTCCTCTATGCTGGGATTTCTTCTGGCTTGAGCTTATGTGGGTCTCGTGCATATTGTCAGTCTCTGTGAGTTCATCTGTGCATCTGCCCTGTTAGGTCTGGAAAACAACGTTTTCTGGGAGTCATCCATCACCTCTTACCACCTTCCACCCAGGTCTCTGAGCCTTGAGGGGAGGTATAACGGAGACGGCCCATTTAGGGCTGAGTGCTCCAGGCCCTCACTCTCCACATGCTATGGGTTATGGGTCTCTGTGTTCATTACTGTCTACTGAAAGAAGAAACTTCTCTGACAAGGGCTGAGCAATACAGTGATCCAAAGTTCTGATCGGAACTCTGGTTTAGACTCCAGTGTTTTTGCGACAGAGTTTTATTGTATATTCCAGGCTGGCCTGGAACTCACAGGTCCTCCTTCCTCAGTAAATTCATTGCTGTTACCACAGGCTTGCAACCACCATGCCATCAAAGGAACTTCTTCAGATATGTGTGACAATATATCCCATGACATATAATACTCAAGTTATTCAAAAATAAGAAAGTATGAGAAGCAAATTGGTTGTTGTATGCCTAAAACACCTTGATGTTTAGAACTCAGCATCTCTGAATCACTCTTTATCCAAGAGTCAATATTTGATTCCACAGAAGCGCAGAACTAAACAGGCTGTGATAGTGTTACAGTAAAACTTCTCCACAGCATTATAGAATAAAGCGCATTTGCAATGGTCTGGATGAATTTCACCATGACATGACCTAGAAATTCAAGTTAAGTACTTTTAATTTCAAAAGAAAGTTTACCCGATTCAAGGCTTTTTTTTTTTTGTAAACAAGCCTTTTTCATCTAAAAACCATAAAATGGAATGGACCATTTTTGTAACTCTCCAACCTCAATGTGCCAATAAATGGCCCCTTAGGTGCCCCTGTATATTGTTACAAAACCTACATCCTTTTCACCTCCTTTATAGTCCCCTTTTATGGCTATTAATTTTTAATTCTAGAGACATAGTCACTAGACATAGTCACTATTTCTTGTTCTCTGGTGGAAGATAAATGTGATTTAGATGCTGTTTTATGTATGCTTAGGGCTGATGGCTCTGATTGTGTCTATTCCCCAAGAGAAAAATTGCCGGTTCCCACAACCCTTTCTTTGCTGGCCATAAAGCAAATATTAAACAATGGCAATAAGCTATGAACCTCCTAGAGTGCTCCAATTTTTAATTAAATGATTGCTGATAAAATATGACCCAATACAGTTTGTATAGAGAACTCACATGATAAACCCTTGTGCTGACCATAGGTACTGCTTAGCCCCTAGAGAGCTAGTGCACATACAGAATCCCAGCTCTTATGTCTTGAGCCATCTTACAACTTGCAGACTTCTGGTATGAGAGCACAGTGGCTTCCCAGGTTCAGTTCCCTATAAACTGAATTTAGGATCTCCAAATAGAGCTGGTTAATGATTCTTAAATAAAACAAACCTCGTACACTTAATATTACAAACTATTACACTTAATAGTTTGTATTAACAGCCACCTGATGTCATTTGTCAAGCAAAGAAATGATAAGCTTTTGAAGACTTCAGCTCCTCTAGTATGTCTAGTCATGAACCTACAGAGAAAAGCAACACATCTTTTTTCTTTTATTTTTAAAACAGTCTTTTGTCATTTTACATACCAATCCCCCCACAGACTGTGCCAGCCACGTAACTGTCACCTACATTCAGGAGGTCTAGTTTGGGCAGGTTCCCCTGCTGTCAGTCCAGAGTCGGTGAGCTCCTAATCGCTCAGGTAAGCTGTTTCTGTGGGTTTCCCCACCATGGCCTTGACCCATTTGCTTATATTATCACTCCTCCCTCTCTTTAACCAGACTCTGGGAGTTCAGCCCAGTGCTAGCTGTGGATCTCCATATCTGCTGCTATCAGTTACTGGATGAAGTTTCTATGATAACAATTAAGGTCATCATCAATCTGATCACAGGGCAAGGCCAGTTCAGGCCCCCTCTCCACTATTGCTTAGGATCTTAGCTGGAGTCATCCTTGTGGGTTCCTGGGAATTTCCCTAGGGCCAGGTTTCTCATTAGCCCCATATGGCTCCCTCAATCAAGATATTTTTCTTGTTCTACCTCTCTGTCCTTCCCCCATCTCGACCATCCATTCCCTCATGTTCTTCTCCTCCCCTCTTCCCTTCTCTCCTCCCCCTCCCCTTCCATCCTCCCTTCCCCCCACCCTCACGTACTCTCCCAGTTTTCTCAGGAGATCTTGTCTATTTCCCCTTTCTAGGAGAATTCATGTATGTCTCTCTTAGGGTTCTACTTGTTACCTAGCTCCTCTGGGAACATGGACTATAGGCTGTCTATCCTTTATTTTACGCCTAATATCTGCTTATGAGTTAGTGCACACTGTGTTTGTCTTTCTGGGTCAGGGTTACCTCACTCAGGATGGTTTTTTTTTTTCTAGTTTCATCCATCTGCCTGCAAATTTCAAGATGCCATTGTTTTTTGTTTGTTTGTTTTTACCACCCAGTAGTACTCCATTGTGTAAATGTGCCACATTTTCTTTATCTGTTCTTCAGTTGAGGGTCATCTAGGTTGTTTCCAGGTTATGGCTATTACAAATAATGCTGCTATGAACAGAACTGAGCAAATGTCCTTGATTATGCATCATCAAGAGTGGTATTTCTGGGTCCTGAGGTAGATTGATTCTCAATAATCTGAGAAACTGCCATACTGATTTCCAAAGTGACTGTACAAGTTTGCATTCCCACCAACAATGAAAGAGTGTTCTCCTTACTCCAAATATTCTCCAGCACTCTTCACAGACCTCAAAAGAACAATACTCATTTTCATACAGAAAAACAAAAAAATAAAAACTCAGGATAGCCAAAACAATCCTGTACAATAAAGGAACTTTTGGAGGCATCACCAGCCCTATTATAGAGCTACAGTAATAAAAACAGCTTGTTATTGGCATAAAAACAGACAGGTAGACCAATGGGATTGAATCAAAGACCCCGATATTAATCTGCATACCTATGAACACCTGAATTTTGACAAAGAAGCTAAAATTACACAATATAAAAAGGAAAGCATCTTCAACAAGTGTTGCTGGCATAACTGGATATCAACATGTAGAAGAATGCAAAAGGATCCATATCTATCCCAATGCACAACTTAAGTTCCAAATGGATCAAAGAGTTCAACATTAATCCAGTCACACTGAACCTCATAGAAGAGAAAGTGGGAAGTAGCCTTGAATGCATGAACACAGGAGACCACTTCCTAAATATAACACCAGTAGCACAGACACTGGGAGCAACAATTAATAAATGGGACCTCCTGAAACTGAGAAGTTTCTGTAAGGCAAAGGACACAGTCACTAAGAGAAAAGAGCAGCCAACTAAATAGGAAAAGATCTTCACCAACCCCACATTGGATAGAGGGCCGATCTCCAGAATATATAAAGAACTCAAGAAATTAGACATTAAAATTCCAAATAATCCAATTAAAAATGGGGTACGGTACTAATCAGAGAATTCTCAACTGAAGAACTCATATGGCTGAAAGACACTTAAGGAATTGCTCAATATCCTTAGCCATCAGGGAAATGCAAACCAAAACGACTCTGAGATACCATCTTACACCAGTCAGAATGGTTAAAATCAAAAACACCAATGATAGTGATGGTTTTAAAGTGCATGTCTCTAGGATGAGCTAGAACTGCTAGAAGCAACCTCCTCTTAATCACTCATTGTTTAAAGAAAGATGATCCACTCAGTGCTGCCTGGTCCATCCTCCACAGGCTGCCAGGGTTCTAGGGAAGGGATTGAGAATCCTCTTAGTTAATGTCTACTTTTTTGTGCATGCTTTTTAGAATTTTTTAAAAGGAGAATAATTTGATTTCTTTTTAGAAAATTCTCACCTCAAATCCTCACAACTTGTTACTCCTTCAAAAATGTAATTTTTTTCCTTGTTCAACATCTTTAAAGAAAAATGTCCAGGCACAATAGTGCACAGTTAAGAAGTAAGTCGCAGCTGGGGGCTGGCCACCTAACTGTGCTCCTGACTGTTACAGTGCAAACACATTCTCCATTTCTCCCTTCTCTAGCATTAACCAGGTTGAGTGATGAGCATGCATCAGACACAGAGTTCCAAAGACTGGCTGAAATGAATAATTTGCAAAAAAAAAAAAACCTCATCAAAATTGACTTTGTAAATCATTAATTTGTTGACTTCAAGTATTCTCAGTGACGGCACACCTTTTCACCCCAGCACTTAGGAACAGAAGCTGGTGGATCTCTGTGAGTTCAATATCAGCGTGGTCTACATAACAAGCTCCAGGCTAACCAAGGCTACATAGTGAGACCCCGCCGCAAAACTAAATGGTCATCCTGGGCATTGCTCACATCTTCTGGAGGCCTGTGCTTTTCAAATTTCAGCATCCACCGAAACTACATAAAACCCCATGCTTGCTAAAAGTGCAGGCCTGATGTGAGGTTCAAGATTGTGCATGCTGCCTGGTTCTAAGGGCAGGGCTGGAAAACCCTGCTGGCTCTTGGTAGGACTGGGAGAGGTTTGGAGGCTTCTGTGTATTGAACACACAGTATTTATTGGATCACAGCGCAGAGTTGTAAATGGTGCCGCTGATGTCATTCCAGCTTTCCCTTTGGTGATGAATATATCCTCTGGGAATGCTTGTAGCCAACAAAGAGGACTGTAAACTGAATGACAGGATGGAACAAGCCGAGGGGAGAGTGATCCTAGAAGGATCTGCTGTGCCCCCTCTCTTGGCTGTCACTCTTGATAAATGGCTCTATGCAGAAAGGTTGGACTCAATGGCAGCAATGACTTGCAATTAAACCCTCTATGCATCCTCAGCCCTGCTCCTCATTAGCATGCCGTTCATAGCGTGTACCATAACTACATAATACATGGCATATCAGGGTGGGGCCAAATCTGCATTTTGGTAGATGGTACAAACATGGAGTCTAGCTCGCTAGACAGGGAATTTAATATTATATCTTAAAACTTACCTTTGGGCTTCATAACATCCACTTGAAACAAAACAGGAGATATATATCACAAATTACAATGAAAACTGTAGAAACAATGTCATCTTCACCAAAGCTATCTGCACATTGTGGTCCCCATTCCTTTATTCATCTATTCCTTCGACAGCATTTACTGAGTCTCTACAGTATGTCAGGGATCGATTTGAGTTATAGGATAAAGCGGTGAACAAGGCATAACTCCCGTTCTGCCCTGGTTTATATAAGCAGACTAGAACTCAGCAGGTGGAGACAATTAAGGAAACAACGACAGCAAAGATAAAGCGAAGGAAGGATGAAGGAGACTTTTCCTATGGGAGAGGTGGTTGGTGATGACCACAGGGCGGCCAAAGAAAGAGAACGGGTATTCAGGTGTACAGCTAAAGAGACGAGAAGGCAGAGAGGAATCAAGAGCTACAGTACTTTTGCCCAGAGCAGCTACACGAATCGAGCCACCATTTTACATTTATTTTATATTTATTTTTTAAGACAGGTTCTTGTATACAGCTCAAGCTGCCCTCAGACTCACAGTCTTCATGCTTTAGCCTCCTGAGAGCTAGGGTTACAAGTATGTGCCACTGCGGACCACTTCAGATTCCCATTTTAGTAAGGATTTTATATGAGCAGCGATGAGCAAAGAAGTAGAATATGCTGGGTGCTGTTCTTCTGAATTGGATAAGAAAACAGAAAACAAGCATTGATATACATGAAAATCTGTCAATAAACAGTCCTTTAAAAATGTGTGCTAATATTTTCTGTTATATATGAATTTTGGCTTTTAAGCTTTAGATATGTATGTATCGATCTGAATAACCAGAGGTTAGATAGCTAGTAGAGGTGGAGATGAGCGGATCTCCCAAGGAAGGAGAATTAGAATATCGTGTTCTGGAAAGACAAAGGGGAACTGAGAACAGAAGGATTAAGTAGGAGGGTGCTAGGAGACAAAGGTGAAGGAGGGCTAACACTAAAAGGCATTTGACAAAAATATGGAAACCTACTACTGTTGAAGTTTCCTAAAACATATACATATATGAAAGGAATTTACACGGGGTCACTATGTAATAGAGGCGACAATGTCCAACGAGAAATTTTATGCCGTCAAGTAAATTCCCCAGTACCAGAAACAGGTTACATCTGGTTGAGTCATTGGCCAAAGGGGTCCCAGAGACCACTCCCAAACATCACAGGATAACATCAAGGTAATTGGTTACTGTCTTCAACCCAGGTAAGACCCTGTTGCTGAGGACAGAACTTGCTTATGCCATTGAGCAGGAAGAACTAGAGAATAATGTGTATGACTTGTATATGACTTGACAATTGTACTTTTCAGTGCACATGGCTTTGAGGTAATAGGTACAGCAAAGACCAATTAGGATATATACTTGTGGCTCCTTTAAAAGAATTTTGTGGTGTGTGTGTGGCCTTTCAGACACCAAAAAAAAAAAAGAAAAGAATTTTGTATAATTTGCTTATAAATATTTCTATAACCTATTATAGACACATTTTAAATTTTATTTTGGAATATTTTACCATTAATTCATTTTTAATCTATTTTAGCATATGCATTGGGCAGTAATATACCCATAATTCAAATCAATATATCAAAAACTCAAAAAAAGATTATCTAAATAGATTTAGAAAAAGTTATGACAGAATGCACAATCAGAGAAGCTCAACTTCTAGGATGTAGAGTAAAACTACAAATCCCTACTCATTCTGTCAAATACAGCTAAAGATTTTGGCTGTTGTATAAAGAATCTGAAGGAAAGGACTAGAAGGCAGAGTACCTAGGGATCTTAAAACCAAAGGAATGACCTAGGGATGAGTCTCTTGGATTTTCTTTCTGCCATATACTTTGCAGAGTCAGAGCTGAAGAAGAGGCTATGACCCAGAAACACCAAAAAGCAGAAGGAAAAACCTGCCTCTCTAGCCATAGTGGTTCATGGGCAGCCTAAGAAAATGGGGTGTGGAGGGGAGGAATGTTGAAAACCATTGTACTACAACCAAGTACAAAAAACTAACAAACAAGCAAAACCTATGGTCCATCACAACCTCATCGGCAAAGATTGAATGTGAAGTCTCTGTTTCTATCCTTGAAAGGCTATGCCCACGCATTGCCATACCTCACCATGACAGTGTCTAAGAAGGCCAGCGGAGGCTCAGGAGATTCCACTCACGATAGCTCCTAATAAGACCTTTCCTCTCTACTTCTGCTGGGAGCCTGGACCTGGACCTCACACTGCAGGATCAAGGGGACCTTTTTGTCTCCGCATACTGGAGAGTGGTACTGCCACAAGACGTTTTTGAAGAATCACTGCTTGGCTTATAACCAGCAGTAATACAGCCACCCCAACAGTGGTGTCAGTGGAAACCACATGAGGAGCCCAAATTCCTGCTCCTGCCCAGTTGAAACAAAAAAATCTTCCATCTTGATGTCAATAATGGGGCACTGTGATTCTTCCTCACATGATCTTGTGCCCTTCTAGTCCTCCGAGTAATGCTGCAGAAAAGTGGCCATCTAAGACAGGGTTTAAGTAAGATTTTGAATAATAATAATAATAATAATGATTATGATGATGATGATGATAAATCCAGGTTTCAGTTGAAAAAATTGCTCCTCATGGCCCAAATCAGGAGGATTTCAAAATGTATAAAAAGACTATCAAAAGTTGTTAATAGGTCCAGAATCACACAGGCTTGAAACGGGAAAAGGTAGAAAAACCTGGGTACCCTGGCAAATGCCTTTGATCCCAGCATTTGGGAGGCAGAAGAATGTAAATATCTATGACTAAAGGCTAGCTTGATCTACATAGTGAGTTCCAGGCCAGACAGGGCTTCATAGTGAGACCTAGTCTAAGGATGCTGCATCAGAGACGTAAACAAGGTAAAGAAGAATCAAATAGAAATTATAGCAATGAAAACACTCTCGCTGAAATGGAAAGTTTAGCAAATGAGTTCCATTCTAGAATGATGTAAACAGAGGTACATAGGATTAGAAAAGGTATCAGTGAATGACATAATAATAGATATAATAACAGATATTACTCTGAAGAGCAGACAGAAAGTAGAAAAAAAATTCCTAAATATACTATATAACAAAAATTTAAAATCATGCAGTCAGTTTTTTCTTAGTTTTTGAGCCAAGATTTCATTATGTAGAACTAGTCAGCCTGGAACTTGCTATGTAGATCAGGTTGGCTTCAGACTCACAGAGATCCCCCTGCTTTTGCCTTTTGAGAGTTGCAATTAAAAGCATGTGCCACCATGCCAAGCTAGATAGTTTGTTATAAAAGAACTAAAAAAGAAACTGAGCAGCAACAAAGTTTACAATCCAACAAGCAGCATGGAATAGGGAGATGGCTCAGTCAGTAACGTGTTTGCTGTGCAAACATAAAGACTCAAGTCTAATGCTCAGAACTCATGTAAGAAAGCCAGGTGTGGAATTGTACTCCTGTGATCCCAACTCTGGGGAGGCAGAGATGGTCCCTGGCATTCCTGGCCAGCCAGCCTAACAAAATCAACAAGGTCCAGATTAAATGAGTGACCCCATCTCAAAAAATAAAGTCAAAAGCATTCAAGGAAGACAACAGGTGCACCAGGTGTTGAACTTTGGCTTCCCTGTGTGTGTGTGTGTGTGTGTGTGTGTGTGTGTGTGCAATCAAGAGAATTGAGATAAGAAGAAATAAGATTAGAATTATAGGATGTTTCTCATTGGAAACCACGTAGAACACTGGTGTTTTACAGTGATAAAAAGAATTACTGATTCGGAAATCTACACCCAGTGTACCAAGACATGTTCAGATGAAGAAAAACTAAGAAAGTTCACTATAAACGGACATACCACAAAAGAATAGTTCAAGGAAATTCCATAAACAAACAATCAAAAATGTATCAGGAAATTTGAGATGTCAGTAATGAAAAAAGAAAATGTTAAAAAAATTAAAAAGTGAAATAGATTCTCTTTCCCTTGACTTTTCTTAATTATAATTAAAACAAGTTTTATAACATGGTTTAATGAAGTATTAAATTGTCTAAATGAAATATTCAAAACAAGATTATTATGGGATAAACAAGAGAAGTTAAAGGAGGTGAAGTTTCTGTATTTCACTCAAATTGATAAAATGACACTGTCAGTGAATGTGATGTTTTATGAACACGCACAATGCATAGAGAAAGCATTTAAAAGGCTGTGAAATAGGGATAGAGTGATAGCTCAGCCATGAAGAGCACTCCACTCTCCCAGAGAAGTCAAGCTCAGTTCCCAGCACCCACATCAGGCACCTCACAACGATCTGTAACCCCAGCTCCAGGGCATCTGACACCCTTTCCAGCCTCCTTAAACTGTGCTCACATGGCATATGCACACAGAATGAATAGAGCCAACTGACAAATATATTATTTTAGCCTTATATTTATTGATTATATATTAACAGGATATGTAGGCATAAGTTATATAGATTTATAATATACAATTTCTTATTATACTAACCTCAACAACACTCTCTCAATAATAGATGTAACAATTAGAATAAAGATCAGCAATGATAGAGGACAATTCAATAACACCATCAACCAGTATGGACAAATAATCTTCTATACTATTTCACTTAACACCAGAAAGACTTACTGTGTATCAAGGTGTATCATTTCCTAGGGCACAGAGCAAGCACAGATACTTACATAGAGAAGAACTGAAGTATTTATTACAGGATGTTTCTTCTAATCATAACCAAACAAACTAGAAAATATTAACAGAAGAATAATAATTCTCCAAGTACTTAGAAAACAAATCACATATTGCTAAGTAATCAATGGGTCAAATCAGAAATCTTGAGGGAAATTTTAAAAATTCTTAAAAATAAAAAAAAAATACAGTATACCAATGTTGTAAGGGGTGGGGGCCGCTTGTTGGTTCCTGGCTGCCAGCCGCTTAGCCCTGAAATAATCACACAGAAACTGTATTAATTAAATCACTACTTGGCCCATTAGTTCTAGCTTCTTATTGGAAGCTAGAACTAATTATTCTAATTATTATATAGAATAATTATTAGAATAATTAGAATTATTCTAATTCTTACATATTAATTTAACCCATTTCTATTAATCTGTGTATCTCCACGTGGCTGTGGCTTACCAGCTAAAGTTCCATCTGGCTCTGGCAGGCTACATGGCTTCTCTCTGACTCCTCCTTCTTTTTCCCAGCATTCAATTTAGTTTTCCCCGCCTACCTCTATTCCCCCACGCAGGCCCAAGACAGATTTCTCTTTTCATTAATGGTAATTAAAGCATACAGAGGGGAATCCAACATCATACCAATGTTTTATGACATTAGTAAACAACACAGAGAGGGAACTTTCTAGTATTAAATGCATAAGTATTTTTTTAAAAAGGAAAAGTCACAAACTTTTAAACTGAACTTATATCTTACCTTAGCAATCAAGGGAAAAAATCAGAATATGAAGAAGATAATGTTAAAATAAGATCAGAAATGAATGAAATTTAAGAGAGAAAAACTAGGGAATAATCACTGAGACAAAATGCTAGTCCTTTGAAGGCTGGTAACATCAGCCTTCATGATGTAACAGTGAGCTGTAACATGAGGGCCAGCTTGTTGAGGTTTATGTCCTTCCCAGTTCCCAACAGCCAGCAAGCCCCAAAGAAAATCACACAGAGATCTCCATAAGTTATAAAAGTGATTGGTCCATTAGCTCAGGCTGCTTATTAGCTCTTGTACCTTATATTAACCATTGTTCTTATCTATGTTAGCCACATGTGTCTAATAATTTATACACAGTATATCCATTCTTGGATAAACACGTTATCAAGAAACAACTACTTTGAAAAAGACTTAGAAAAGTCCTCTAACTGTTAGCAATAGTGAATCTGTAATTCCGCCCAAAGAAATTTCTAATAGTTTCCCTGAGAATTCTACCAACTGTTTAAGAAATTCACAATTTCACACACTCTTCTCCAAAAATAGGGGAGACTACTTGCTAACTTATTTCATGAAGCCCAGTATTATCTTGCCAAAGACAGTCAAAAAAGAAAATTATTGAATAATATCCTTTGGGATTGTAGACACAAAACCATTATGGTGCTCTCAAAGGGTTAGGGCCCTTATCTTGCACTCACAAGGCCATGAGTTTGCCAGTAATGCAAACACACACTCACTTATGCACACAAACACATTCACACACACACACAAATTCTACGCTATACGAGAAGATTGATACACCATCAACAAGAAAGTTCTTTCAGTCCTTTATGTCTATAAAAGCACATGTGCAACAATCAGCAATCAACTGAGAAAATGAAAGTACAGTCTCTTTTCGTAACACATGCTTGTACTCCTAATATTGAGAGGCTAAAATAAAAAGCAAGAGAGGTGGAGGTCGGCCTGGATAAATAGTGAATTTCAGGCTATCTGGCCTTACATTGCACAAACCTGCCAAATAAATAAACAAATAAATGTTTAAAGCAAAAAATATTGCATGACTACAAAAATTATTTTTAATGTAATAATTTTATTAATTGTTTGAAAAGCTCATGTACACTTACAATTATTTTGGTCATATTAACCCTCCATTCGACAAACACATATTGTTTTCACTTTGACCAGTTGTACAAATCTGTATTAAGCACCATCCACTGCATAAAGAAACATCTAGGGTGATGTCTGAACACTGCACTAATATATGAGTATTAAGACACAAATTTCGAGGGTAGTTTGATGATCTGTCCATTTAGCACCTTAAATCAAAACAGAAAGTGGTGGGTTACCTGTTAATATTCATGCCCTAATTACACTAACAGCAGACCTTCCCATCTCAGCCTTTCTTCTAGCTTATAGGGTTCACAGCTGGGTAAAACTGTTGATGACTCCTCCCCACCTCACCCCTGCCATGGGGAGCAACAGTAGCTTTGTGGAGCTCACCAGCAGGTGGAAACTTCCTGATCAGTACCAACTTGATTTCTCCATGTCCTATGACCAAAGTGTATGGCATTTCAGTAATTATTTCTCACCATCTAGTACTGGTGAGCAGCCAAGAGCAATAGCAACATCCTGTATTCCTTTGGGACTCTCGGAGACACTGCTGACCAACATCGTGAGGAAAGGTATCCACGTCTGGCACTAGGCTTTTATTTGAAAATTCTACAGTTTCTGTGAGGAGCACTGCAGTAGTGTGAATGAGAATGCCACCCCACCCCCCAATATTAAATTCTTGGTCCCTAGGAAAAAGAACTATTTGGGAAGGATTAGAAGGTATGGCCTTGTTGGAGGAGGTGTGTCATTGGAGTGTGGGCTTTGGGTTTTCAAAAACGTTGTGCAATTCACAGGGCTCTCTCTTCCTCATGTTTGTTCCTTCACTCTACCATCTTGGACTCTAACCATCTGAAGCTGCAAGCCAAACAAAATGCTTTTGTTTTATAAGTTGACTAGGTCATGGTGTTTTATCACAGCAATAGAAAAGTGACAAAGATAAGCATTATCCCCTATTTAGGGTAACTAATTAAACTCTTTTATATGAATATATATATATACATATATATATAATGGATGTATGTATATATGTATATGAAGCTTAACAGTAAGTTTCTGTGTGTTTTTTTTAAAAAAACATCCTTAGTGTTAATTATCCCTCCCACTACCTTTCTCTTCTTTCCCACCCTCTTCCCCTCCCACCTTAAACTTTCTTCCACGTTTCCTTGAAGGTTATTAGACTGAAATCTTTGCTTTGCCACCAGGACCTCTCCACTCCATCATGAAGTCTTCATGAAGACTGAAGAAGAAATAGACAAAGGATTTTGTTCTTTGAACTTTCTTAGTAATTAGAAGTCAATTACTAGATTTGGCCCATGTTCAAATATCACACACTAAAGGAGAATTTGAATATCAGGAAATGGGTATCATCAGGTTATGCAATCCAGTGGGAACTCTAGGGTGAGCACAAAAAGAAAAAACAAGAGGGAGGAAAAAAGATAAAAATTGGACTGTTTCTACATTCACTTCTATACCTTGTTTATTTGTTTAATAATATAATATTAAGGTCTTCACAAATCATACAAAGGTCTATTTAAATATTTCTGAGGCTTTGTGATTTTCTTACACCTTTACATATTTAACACTTCTGGAACAGATGAACTTCATGCTTAAAATAAAGATAATAATAGTGTCTTAGGGTTACTTTTGAGGTGATGAATCCCATGACATAAAGCAGTGTGGGGAGGAGAGGGTTTATTTTTTTCTTATATCTCTCAGATCCTCCTCTATCACTGAGGAAAGTCACAACAGGGACTCAAGAAGGGTAGGAATCTGGAGGAAGGAACTTGGTGTGGGAGAATTATCTGTATTCTGTCAATCATGTATTTTAATAAAACGCTGATTGGCCAGGCAGGAAGTACAGGCGGGTCAACCAGACAGGAAGTAGAGGCGGGGCAATGAGAATAGGATAAGGCTAGGGAGGAGAAAGCTCCCTCAGCCACTCCTGCGCAGACCACCAAAGAGGCAACATGTAAGCTGTCACACTGAGAAAGGTACTGAGCCCATGTGGCTAACATAGATAAGGATAATGGAGTAATATATGTTATAAGAGTTAATAAGAAGCCTGACCTAATGGGCCAATCAGTTTATAACCTTATGGAGTTCTCTGTGTGATTGATTTTCTTTGGGATATGCCGGCTATGGGGTACCGGGCTGGAACAGATATCCCAACAAGCCGGCCCTCATGTTATAGGAACTGAAGCAGAGGCCTTTGGAAGAATGTTGCTTACTGGCTTGCTCACTCAAGGCTTGCTCAGCCTGCTTTCTTTTAGCACCTAGGACCAACATCTCAGGGGATAGTAGCACCCAGTGAGCTAATTCACCCACATCAATTATCAGTCAAGAAAACAACCCCACAGGCTTGCCTGCAGGCCAGTCTGGTGGGGTACATTTTCTCAGTTGATAGTCCCTTTTCTCAAGTGACTCTAGTCTATATAAATTTGATATAAAACTAGCCAGCACAAATAGTAATTCTTATTTTATTTTTTTTCTTTGAGATGGGGTCTCTTCATCTAGCCTAGACTGTCCTCAGACTCCTGATCCTTCTGCTTAAGCTTCCCAAGTGCTAGGATTACAGTGCTGTGTCCCTACACCTCGCCAACACCTACAGTTTTGAGTGCCACTTCTTTGGGGACTAGTTTCTTTCAAACTGCCACAAAGAGCAACTTCAAAAACATTAAAATTATTAGACATTCTATGATGATAACTACACAGTAGCAAGTCAGATTTTTCTCCTGAAACGAGAGAGTTCATGTTCTAATGTTTATTCTACAAAGAAAAGCAAAAATGTCCTTAAAGAAACTGTTCCTTAAAAGAAGAATTTTAAAAGATAATTACCCATGTTTGCCCGAGTTATCCTTAAAAGTCAAATTGAAATCTCTTTATCACATCATTGTATCTTGTTTGTCAAAGACTGACATTTGTTAGTATTTTGCATTTTATATAATTCACTCTAATTATGCATGCAGGCCAATTTGTGTGGGACTTTGTCATTTCTCATCTTTAGCTATTTCAGGGTTCTTACAACAGACCACATAGATAAATGAGAAGAATTAGCAAAATGGAAAAGCCAGGTAGAATGGTGTCCATAATTCCCAGCATGCAGGTAAAGGAGACAGGAAAATTATAAGTTCAAAGTCAGCCTGGGCATATAGCTAGGCCTCCCAAAGCTCCCCTCTTCAAAACAAAAGACAAAGAAATAAAACCCAAGAGAGGGGAAAAAGAATGAAAATGGGAAATAAGTTTAGCTCACTGCCTGTTGTGTAGTTTATGGTGCTCCATCCTCTGACTCCAAGAAAGCTTTATTTGTCAGAACACAATCAAAATATCACACAACAATGGTCCTTTTATTAGCTCAGTTCTCTTACTGAAATTGCAATGGTTCTCAACCTGGGGTCGTGGCCCCCTTGGGGGTCGCATATCAGTTATCTTGCACATCATATATTTACATTACAATGTATAACAGTATCAAAATTATAGTTATGAAGTAGCAACAAAATAATTTTATGTTTGGGTCACCAAAATATGAGGAACTGTATGAAAGGGTCTCAGTATCAGGAAGGTTGAGGACCACTGCTTTAGAGAAAAGATGGGCTGTTTTGGAGAAGTTAAAAATGACGGAGTGGTGAGGAACTCTGACATGACTCCAGCTTTGGGCTTTCTTTTTCTTTTTCCTTGTTTTGTGTGATTATGGGCATATCTACATTCCTTCTGATTTTTTAGTGACCACAAAAACCTGAGATTAAAACATCAAATGTATTTCCGAAGCTACCAGGCAATACGGTGAGACAGCGGTGGGTGTATTGGTTCAAGTGATGTAATTGTCACTCTCATCAAAGGAATTGCCTCTCATTAGATTTAGCTCCATTCTCGATAAGACATCATCATAAATATGATATAGGATTCATTTCAAAAGATCAGACCTATTAAATCAGTACTGGAGACTGCTGGAAGATATAATTTTAAAGTACATTAAACACTCTTAAGCACACGACCTTTCTTCTCCCCAGATACCTCTGAGAAAATGTAATTAAAATGTGATCTATTTTTTTTCTAAGGAAAAACTCATCAGATCTTTACAACATTAGAATATTGCATACCACAAGTGTTTGACTTTATTCCATCAGATTCAACAGTAAGTGCATAGTACTTATGTCTGCTTATAATGGAGAACCTGAAATCTGTGAAGACATGCTTCAAATGATGAAGAAATTGTAAATGCATCTGGTTTGAGGGGAAATAGACTATCTGCTAATTGCTTCAAGAATTGAGTGATTTGGAAGACCTCAGGAGAGGCATCATTTCTCTGATTTGCATACACTTAGCTCCAGCTACCTGGCTTACTGTAAATGCTTTGAGGATGTTGTGTGTGGAGTGTTCCTCATCAGTACCAGAGATTGAGAAAGAGTCTATGGCTCTGGGGACTAGAGGAATTCTTCCTTCTAAAGAAGCTGCCCCTTGTTGATATCCAGCCCTTAGGAGAGCTAACTTCACATTATGACAAATGATCTGGTTTTCTGAGTCCATTGTTTTATTGTTATTATTGCCAATAATTAATTGGCTTAATTTTCATGGTAAAGCCCGTTAATATAGCACTTCAGCTCTTGTGGAGATTTTGTCTTAAGCAGGCTAATATAAAAGGATAGGAAAAAAACTAACACTATTATTTTTGTTTCCTTTCAGAGATTTTTAACACCCAACAATGTTGATAACCAAGGACTCTTCTGGCTGCACAATGAAGTGGAAGGAAAGGTGGCTTGTAGCCTGCCTTTCACACAAGTTGAAAATACAAACTCTTTTGAAAGGAATGAATGGTGGAGGAACAACAAAAAAAGAAAGAAGAGAAGAGAAGAGGAGGAAGAAGGGCAGAGAACAATAGAAACGGTGAAACTGTGTTCCCAGACAATGGAAACAAAGGGGGAGCTTCAGAAGACAATAAAATCAAAAGGAAAAAGAAAGAATCAAACTGGGGAGGAAGAAATAAAGACAGAGAAATTGAAGAGGGAGAAGCAAGCATAAAAGGTGGAACATAGATAAATAGAAAAAGAGCTCCAATCACACATTGTGTGATACAGATGGCACATCATACTACTTTACAAAATAAGCCCAGCCACCAAGTCTTTGGGTTTGCCACGGTTTCCCTATGGACTGCAATGAAAATCTGACTCCATGTTCTTCTAATGCATAAATTCTCAGCTTCATATGCCTGCGTCTTCCATATTGAGGCCATTAATGGACTTTTAGAGATTAACTGCCTCTGTCCATAGCATATTAAACATAATCTTTACAATTTAAAAATCACTCTCCAGCTAGAGTCTCTGGGCATATATGAGGATAATCAAAATGTTAGGGTTTCTCATTTGTCTTGAGTACACAGCTATGATTTTAAACTACACAAAGGGTTACTATGCATGTCAATGATAAGAGGCAATTTAAAAATTACAGGATTCATAAGGTTAACTTTCATTTCAGAGAAATCTGTTCAATATGAATGCAAAATGAATACAATATAAGGTCATCGGAAAAATCATCCTGTTTTCATGAACCTTGATCATATAATAGACGTTACATTTGTTACTGAAATGTGAATGAAAATAGAATTCTAGATAAGTTATTAATCATAATTAGAATGACTATGACAGGTCTGCCGTGACAAATACTTAACAAGTAGTAAGAATGCTTATTCATAACAAACCTCTTAATTCATTCACTTCTTCATTAAAAGGGCAACCTCTTAATAAGTTCAACATAAAGTTGGTATAACACGCTATTTGCATTTCTCTCTTTTTATTTCCATTTTAGGAATGTATTATTAACAAATTGAGATAAATCACTTAAAACATATAATTACTTGGATATGGTGGCATAGTAATTCCCTAAGCGATTGCATGGTTATAAGTTGTCAGTGTGCATATTAATCCATCATCCCACCAGCCTCATCTTCACTGATTTGCGACTCGCTGTTAGGAAAACAGATTAAGAAGCACATGCTGCCCTTCTCTGAAAGTTTCATTGAGGCACAAGTAGGGCAAACACTGCTTTCCAATTAGGATCCTGCTGTTTGCCGGGACTTGACAATGACTAATTACAGTCCTAAATGACTTATTATGTCTGAATGCATGATTATTTATAAATACATTTTAAGAGCTGTGTGAAATAATTGTGCCTGGTTTAAATATGAAAGGCTACTTTTATGCAAAGGGCGAAGACCTGTTGAGCACCTTGAGGTCAAAGGGAAGAAGGCATTTTACTGTTAATGTTAGAGTTGGTTTACTGAGGCTGCCAGCATCTCGTGATAGAGGGAGAAAGTAAGTAGTTTCTGATCATGAAGGTTTTAGAGATCCAGAGCTAGGGTTATGGCTCAGCCCCACTGACTGCCAGCCTTAACATAGCTTTTTGGGAGGCATTCGCTGTTCTTAAATATGACGTTGCCTTAAAATTTTCTTGAAAAATAAAATTGTAACATTTTATTTATTTATTTGTTTACTGTGTGTGTGTGTGTGTGTGTGTGTGTGTGTGTGTGTGTGTGTGTAAGATGCATACATAAATGCCTTGGCCTGTGAGTGGAAGTCAGAGGACCGCTTTCAGAGGTGAATTCTTTCCTTCCACCACATGGGACCAGGGGAAGCAAACTCAGGTCTTCAGGCTTGCTCTGCAGGGTCTTCATCTGCTGAGCCAGGTCACCTACACCTTAAGGCTATGAGAACTAAAAGGTTTTAATGTACAGCACTCAGGCTGGTGCCTTGGACAGTGTGAACACTGAATGAAGGTTACTTTTCCTTGCTCATCTTGCACCTCACCGACAGTATCGAGAACGAGCGGTGTGGGAGGTTCTGATGTGGGGCGGGGAGGGCAACTGAGATATAATTTCAACATATATAACGGTAGAGTTCTGAAATGCTCGGAGAGGTCATGTGGTCATTGGTTATTCACTGTCTAGGTAGGCACTGCAAATACAGCGAAGACCAGGCACAGCTGCTGAAATGGACTCCACAGCACAGTCAGCAAATGCATGGTAAACACTGAGCCAAAGCGGCGGGGGGGGGGGGGGGGGGGGGGGAGGGGAGTCTCAGAGACATGGGGATCTCAGACGCTCTTCCTGCTTCCTCAGGAACCCCGCACATACATACACATAAATTAACGTGATAAATCTTTGAAAAACAGAGCGAAGTGGGACTATGAGCTGTTCAGTCAAAAAATACTGCTAAATTTAAAAAAAAATTCTAAACACGTGTGCATAAAAAAAATCTACCAGGTGAAATGCCATGCCTGTACAACATAAGCTATCAAGTCCCATCTGTTAAACTATCTATTTTTACGCACCCATATGGCACAGCAGGAGCCCCTATGGTTTCCACCTTTGTGTCTCTGCTCTTGTACAACCCTCTGCCATGGCACAGAGGCGGACTTTGTGACTTCCTTCTAGTGACTGGAACATGCCAAAGATAATGAACCCCACCTTCTGAACCATGTCTTTATGTTATAGAGGACTCAATCATGGCACATCAAAGTGGATAGTGAAATCCACTGTATTTGAAGAAACCCAATCGCAAGAATCTAGAAACTGAGGGTCACTTTAAGAGATCAGCTAGCAAATGCTGGGGCCCTCAGTCGCACAGCCACAAGCAAATAAATTCTACCATCACCTGCATGAGATTGAAATCAAGTACTTTCCCAGTTGAAGCTATAGGTTAAAATATATCCCAACTGATATTCTTGATGACAATCTTGCAAGTCTCCAAACGAAGAAGCCAGTAAGTTATGCCCAACTCCCAACTCTCTAGAACTGTCACCCAAGCCACTGTGTGACAATTTCTTCATAAACATAGACAACTACTGATTATAATGGTATTAAAAATGCCTAAAGAAACAATATGTGGGTGGGGAGAAGACTCAGTGGGCAAACTGCTTGCTGCACAAACCTGAGGACCCAAGTTCAAATCCCCAACATCCACTGCCTAGCATGGCAGTTCATGCCCCTAGTTCCAGCACTGTGAGGCTGAGACAGGCATGTCCTGGAGGGACCGTGGGCTCACTATGCAGCCAACCGAGCCAAACTGGAGAGCTTCCGGTTCAGTAGCAGATCCTCTTTCAAAAAGCCAGGTGGCGAGAACTAGGGGAAGACAATGATGCTGACCTCTGGTCTCCGCACATGCATGAGTGCCTGCAGCACACACATCTCAAAGGACAATACGGTTCTCAGCTTGACTGAAAACTGAACAGTTACTATAAACGAGTTATTTAGTGTGTTCTCTGTACATTTAAGGGAGAAAAGATGTATATGAACACATGTTGAGTGTGTCCAGACAGCACATAGACTGACATGCTGTGTAATCTACAAATTGAAAGTTATTTCATTTTAATCCGGGATATCTTTCATTGTAGTTTACTTATTCTCCCCCCTGAGGGTGTGTGTCTGTGTGTGTCTGTGTGTGTCTGTGTGTGTCTGTGTGTGTCTGTGTGTGTCTGTGTGTGTCTGTGTGTGTCTGTGTGTGTATGTGTGTGTCTGTGTGTGTCTGTGTGTGTATGTGTGTGTCTGTGTGTATGTGTGTGTATGTGTGTGTATGTGTGTGTATGTGTGTGTATGTGTGTGTCTGTGTGTATGTGTGTGTATGTGTGTGCTTGTGTAAACATGTAGCACTTGTGCTCAAGAGTCAGATGTGGTTGAAGACTGTAATGGGCAAATTTTAACAGAGTGAAATAAAATAAAAATTTGTAGCGGAAAAGAAGATCCAATTTATGTACCTTTGAGATACAGAAAGATATCAGTAATCCACAGAAAGAAGCCCCCAAAATGTATACATAAATTAGTCCACAGTATTAAAATGTTCTTCTACTTTTCAAAAGATTCAGTTAAGAAAATGAAAAGACAGAGCTTCCTCTAGGAGAACATATTGGTAACTCCTGTCCTTTACCAAGGGCTTGTTTTTACAACATACAAAAAGCATTTAGAAATCAACAAGAAGGAAAACTAACAGTAGCCTTGAAGGGTCTGCTCGCAAGGCTACAGCCAGAGTTCAAGAAAGAAGTCCACAATGAAGCAAAACTGAGCTTCTCTTTTTCCATCTGAAGAGTAAAGACTCAGATACACGATCTAAGGGTCACACTCCTTATTGTTTCGTTAGCTCTGATTCTACCGCTCTAGCTTCTAGTTTTCCTTTGTTTCAATTCTCTATTTCAATTCTGTAGTTCTAAATTTTTTTTCTAATTCTCTGTTTCAATTCTCCTTGCTTCTTTTTTTCATCTAGTTTCAAATAAAGAAACTTTTTATAGGACGTTTAAGGCAATAAAAAATACTATAAGGGTCACATCTCATTGGTCTTAGCACATTCCTTGGGTAAGCAATATTAGCAGCATCATTAACCATAGCAACACAAAGTTTCAAGGTTTCTGGTGTAAGACTGTGACCAGAAGCTGGGGACACAGTGCCTGGTGAGACAAGCTGCAAGACATACATAGTGTGAACTTACAGACAGGAGCAACAGTTCCCAGAGTTGGCGGTCCTGCAGGCCCTGCCTGTATGGGATTCTCCTCCATCAGAGAATCATTCCTCTGGTGGGTTGACATCTGAACACTAGGTATACACTGTTATATACTTCCATAGCTGACCCTTGACAGAAAACAGTCCAGTAAAAGGAGACTGTGTATTTGTAAACAGTAAGCATACTGTGGTGGTTTGAATGAGAATGGCCCTCACGGGCTCATTTATATGAATGCTTGGAACCTAGTTTAGGAAGGAATAGGAGGCGTGCCCTTGTTGGAGGAGGTGTGTCACTAAGTGTGGGCTTTGCAGTTTCAAAAGCCCACAGCAGGACCAGTCTCATTCCCTTTATGCCTCCAACTTGTAGACCAGATGTAAACTCTCAGCTACTACTCAGTGACTGCCTGCCACCCTTCTCCCCACCTTGATGATCCTGGACTCACTCACTCAAACTGCAAGTGAGCCCCTGATTAAATGCTCCCTTTTATAAGTTGTATCAGTCAACAGTGACCGAGACACCAACAGTTCCAGTCATATCCAGAGTTCTCTACTGGGTTTGCTTGTAGATGGATCAGGCACCAGCCTTTTCTACTATGCTGAGTCATGCGGGGTTTCTATCCTCTTTTTAATTTGAAGCTGTTTTATCAGTTCTTCTCCCACCTTCTTTTTGCTCTGATTTCAGGCATTCTTTGTTTTTTTTAAGAGAGAGTAGAGATAAGAGCACATGTGTTTAAATAGCTTGTGAGAGTACTCGACAAAATATCTAAAGCCTTATCTACCTACCTGTCTGCCCAAATAGGATGAGCTCCTCATTATCAGTAGAGACTTTTCATTATCCTGTCCCCAATGCTCCACATACACTGGCAATGTGATGCCTGTTTGTGAACTGAAGGAACAAATGTCTATTTGAGGCATGTGTGTATAATGTCTTCTCCACGCTACAAGTTTGGCATGAGCTGCGGTCTTGTAGGCAATGCTTAGCAAAACATCCTTGTTTTGGGGGGTGAAACTCAGTGATAGAGATTTACCTAGTATGTGCAACACTCCAGCTTCAGTGGCAGTACCACAAACTAAAAATTAAACAAAGCACGGGGAACATTCGGCTAAAATCAGGTATAGATCTCTTATTGTTTAAAATAACATCTAGTTATAATAGGTATAATAAACTATATAAGGATGAATGTTTATAAGCTTCAGTTTACATATCATATTTTCTGTCATATTTACTAATTTTGCAATTAGCAGGAACATATACATTAAATGTAAAAGGGTTGTAGAAACTTATCCATATCTATCAATTAAAGTTTCAGTAACTGCTTCTCAATTTCTGAGACTGTATTTGTATGCATTGTCATGCTAAGTGTTTGGACACCACTGGAGTCCTGAATGATAAGAGCCAATGCAGTCAGTTTGTTAGTTTGATTCAAATAATTAGACACCAACTAGTTGAGAGCAACAATCAAAAAATGGAAGATTAAAAAAAGAAAAAGCAAATGACTCATCATTTAGATATGGTCATAGGTACCTGTGGGATTCCTCTCAGTATGCTATGACTATGTTTTATTACCATTGATTATTAAAGAAGCTGTTTTGGCCAATGGAAATCCGGACCAAATCCAAACAGAGATATAGAGAGAAAGTAGGCGGAGTTAGGGAGATGTTATGTAGCTGCCTAAGAAGACAGACACCCCGGGAACCTTACCAGTAAACCACAAGCCTTTTGGTAAAATACAAAATAATAGGAATGGGCTAATTTAAGATGTAAGAGTTAGTTAATAAGAAGTCTGAGCTAATAGACCAAGCAGTGTTTTAATTAATATAGTTTCTGTGTGATTATTTTGTGTCTGGTCAGCCGGGAAACAAATGAGCAGCCTCTGCCTACAGGTACCTTTGGCTCTGCTGAGCATTTGAAGTCCTTACCTAAGTCAGGTAGGTGTAATTTCAGCATCTCCTGCAGGGTGATGGAGCACATCATCTCAGCTACTCTAAATTCCATTGTCTGGTTATTGCTAAGATTCCTACCCCTTTCACCAACTTTCTGCAAGCCTCCTCTGTGAATTTCTCAGAAAAATGGAGGAACAGCTTGCAAGCACCTTGAGTCTGTATTAAATGTCATCCAATCAGACCTCTTTTTAGAAACTAATGCATTAAATTTCATTTCATTATTCACACATATAAGTCCTCAAAGGACAGCAAATGAACATTTAGAGAAGGATCTTTTGAGAAACAAAGACATGCAGAATTTTGCTACTGTAAGTTGTCACACTGGCACACTTAACAGACAGCTTAGCTCTGCTCTGTCGGGTGAATTAGCAGCGAGGTCATAGTAACTGAGCGTTAGAGTTGGGATTCCATTGGTTTTGTTTTGCTAAAGAACGGAGCAATGTGCAGTTTAAAAAGTAAATGAACCAGATCATGTTATAAGTAAGTGAGATGGTCTAGAATTCTAAACTTATTACTCATGAATTTGGAAACTTTTCTTCCTTTAGGGAATAGTTTCTTTAATCCCAAAGAGAACTTCTTACTGACTGTGACATTATATAGGATTTTAATTAGTTACAAAGATTTTTTTTTTGTCAAAAACTGTCAGATATGATGACTTACATATGTAATCTCAACACTTGGGAAGCTGAAGGCAGAAGCTTGCAATCGGAGGCCAGAGTGAGTCGCATAGCAAGATTCTGTCCAAAAAAAAAAAACAAAAAACCACGACCTTAAATTAATGCTTATTTTAACCCACTCATGTCTCATATCCTGGACTTTTGATCCTCCTGCCTCCACCTCCCCACTGCTGGAGCAGGAACTCAGTATTCACACATCATAGGCAATCACGTGTAACTGAGCTATAGCTATATTCCCAGCCTCCAAGAGGGATTTATAACCTAGGAGCTATGCATCTCCCTCCCTTGTGCTTCTGCTGGGAACCAGCCCTATTTGGTTAGGACTAGACTGTGCTCTTAAAGCTTTTGTCACATCTGCTCCCTTGGGGTGTATCTTAACTTTATGGCAATTTTCAGCATGCAAGAAAGCCTTCTGTCTTAAATGCTTTCCTGTCATACCACATTTGTACCTCAGTTAACACACATGGCTGCTTTATTGGTGGATTTTCGGTTTCTTTTTAAAGAGAATCTTTTGGGGTTCGTGGCTTTGCCGTGTAGTTTTTAGAAGCCAAGGTGGAAGTGGTGAGCAAGCTTGTTTTTGGTTGAAGATGTTTTTAAACATTTCAGGTATTTCCAAGAAATTGGAGGTCACCACAAAGGAACTTAGGGTAATAAATGCAGCCTCTGAGTATGCACACCCTCTGACCAGCAGGGAGTCTTTGGGGAGCATTTGTCTGCAGGTCATTATCTTGTCTGCATTATTCAACAGCTCTGTTCTTGCTCAATGGGCTTCAGAGCCCTCAGCAGATGCAGCATCTTCCAATTTTTACTTAACTTCTCTTTTTGAAAAGGGAGGAAAAGTCAAGAGAAGAAAGGAAGAAAGGAAGGAAGGGAGGGAGGGAGGGAGGGAGGGAGGGAGGGAGGAAGGAAGGAAGGAAGGAAGGAAGGAAGGAAGGAAGGAAGGGTGTTTTTGATAGCTAAGAGATACCTATGTGCCTGCATCCACATCAAAGCTGAGTTTGCCTGCCTGTTTTGCAGCAACTGTATCATTGTTACAGGGTAGTATTTGGAGGACCCAAAGAGAAAGCCTCCATTTACACACTAAGATATGAGGATATAAAAATAATAATAAAAATAAAACAACCACCCACGCCACCCAAAGAATAGAACAAAAAAGGTTAATATAAATAATAGGTAATAAATGTTGGTTTCTTCTAAACACTAAGCTTAATCTCTCTTTAAATCTACTGTCCTATCAAAAGAGATTATCTTTGAAGAGGAGAGAGAAGCTGATTTATTAGTATACCCAGCATTTGATTTGTTTCAATTAGGACTTGTTTAGCTGATTCCCAAGTAAGCTATTTTTCAAAAAAGTTATGATTATTCTTGACTCAATTGAATCATAGCACTCTTTTGAATCTATCCCAAAGCTGTTATGGTAAATAAGAGAAACCACTTTCAAAACAAAGGTGTATACAGACCAAAGTACTGAGGAAGGCTGGTAGGAACGGACTGAGTGTGGATTAAGACATCAAAGAAGCTAAGGGGAGGATGTCAGAGATTTACCGAATCCTAACTTCACTTAATTTATCTGAGAGTCTGAGACCTAGTGAAAACTTTCTAGGGGGCACTGTTACCAGCATTTCACAGTAAAGAATATTACAACTCCCAAGGTGGATGGAAGGCATCCATCCATAGAACAGCATCTAGAGTTAGCGCGGCCTGTGTGTCTCATACAGAACTATAAGTCATACCAGGATAGTGTGATTTGTAGCTAGTGTAAACCACCCAGTTTTCTATAAAGCTGTACTTGCAGCTAAAATGTTCAGGGTGGGAGTGAGGAGAAACACTTGCAGACAAAATTAGCTCCTGCGGTCCTCTGAATTTTATCAAGACAATAAGGCCTGCCGAGGTTACAGTCCACGTATAGTAACAAGGAGCTGCGATTTCTTAGCATTAGATCATCGTATTAAAAAGCAAGGAGCCTTTCAGCACCACCATTTTGATCAGATTACAACCCTTCATTTTGTCCCAATCTCAGCCTACAGCTCGTTAGCCACCCAAAGTCTGAAAACAGTCTTTAAAGTGTCATAGAAATGCTAAGTAGTCCCGGGCACCAGAACAATGGCCGATGTCCAAGGGAAATGAAAGAGCACCTCAACTATCAGGATATTTGTTACTGGGGAAGGGAAGCTTGAGATAATGAACTGAATTTGTGATTGGAAATATGTAAATAAAGGCCTGAAACTTTTATCCAAATCCTTGATACGGGTTTTATCTGCACGTTAAGTGCTCCTAAAGCAAATATGACCTCTGTCCCTTGCTCTCTCGGACTTAAGAATGTCAGTCAGACAGGATTGTAAGTGCTGCACACACCCGTTGGAAATCTTTACCAACTCTTGGACTGCTAAGCGCCCCGAAGCTGCTGCCCTTCCGTTTTTAAACTTCAGCTTGTGACAGTAGCATTTACTCTTGAGTGTCTGGTCCCATGCTACCTCTGCCATTTTTACTAATAATAATTCCCTTCCATAAGGACAAACTAGAAGTCCATCTTGCAATTCAATCATCAAGAAAAAAAGTTTTGGGCTGGAGAGATGGCTCAGAGGTTAAGAGCACTGACTGTTCTTCCAAAGGTTCTGAGTTCAATTCCCAGCAATCACATGGTGGCTCAGCCATCTATAATGAGATCTGGTGTCCTCTTCTGGCATGCAAGCATACATGGAAGGAATGTTGTATACATAATAAATAAATGAATCTTTTAAAAAAAGAAAAAGAAAAGAAAAGAAAAGAAAAGAAAAAAGTTTCAAGGGCATGTTTTAGCAGCTCCAGTCTCCTGATGTATGTTCTGAGATAGTGTGAAAATGAGTTCTTTGTTGCTGTGCATGGTGGCACAGCCCTTTAATCCCATCACTTGGGAGCAGAGGCAGATAGATCTTTGAGTTCTAGGTCAGCCTAGTCTATAGAGAGAGTTCCAGGACTGTAATAAGGAGGCTGCCTGTTCATTCCTGGCTGCACAGTCCTGAAATAATCACACAGAAACTGTACTAATTAAATCACTGCTTGGCCCATCAGCTCTAGCTTCTTATTGGCTAACTCTTACATATGAATTTAACCCATTTCTATTAATCTGTGTATCACCACAGGGCTGTGGCTTACCAGGTAAAGTTCCATCAGGCTCTGGGGGGCTATGCATGGCTTCTCTCTGACTCTGCCCTTCTTTTTCCCAGCATTCAGCTTAGTTTTCCCCCACCTAGCTCTGTTCCCATATAGTTCTGCTATAGGCCCAAAGCATTTTTTTTTATTTAACCAATGATATTCACAGCATACAGAGGGAAATCCCATATCAAAGAACAGCCAGGGATATACAGAAGAACCCTGTCAGAATAAGAATAAGAATAAGAATGAGAATGAGGAGGAGGAGGAGGAGGAAGAGGAGGAGGAAGAGAAGAAGAAAGAGGAGGAGGAGGAGGAGGAGAAGGAGGAGGAGGGAAGGAAGGAAGGAAGGAAGGAAGGAAGGAAGGAAGGAAGGAAGGAAGGAAGGAAGGAAGAAAGTCTTGAGTCTCAGGTTTCTACTTCAGGGAAAAAAGAAATAGTCCTTTTTTTTAAATTTCCAAATTATTGATAATCTAGACAGTAAGGAAACCACAGATGTCCTGATGGTATTATTTATTTCCAGAATTTCTTTTAAAGGGGAAAAAGTTTACAATGTAAGAAAAGCTCAGCTGGCTGATTGTATATAATTATGGAGACAGAACAATGGAAAGGGTAGGCAGAGCCTTGGAAGGAACCCTGTGATGTTTAACTAAACTTTAACTCCACAGTTGCACCCATCACTCTCTGACCTTCACCACCATCTCAGAAAGAAGATCTCTAACTTCAGAGAAACTGCAAGTGTTTTTGACCAACTGCATTTCCCCACATACTGCAGTGGTGTCTGCTGCACTTCTGCCTCAACCAAAACAGGATAATCAGAGGGACTTTAGGAAAGGTGAGGAGAGATCAGGGAACTGTCCTAGAGGCAGTTCATGCTTCTTTTTGTCATTTTCTTTATGAATATAACACTGGGGATTGCACACAGGGCCTGTGCAAACAAGCACTCTACAACTGAACTAGCTATATTCTAGCCCGAGCTCGTGCTTCTTCTCTTCTTTTTTCAATTTTTTTACCTGTGTCCATGTCTGTATATAACATGTGTACAGTGCCTGCGGTGGCCAGAAGAGGGTATCAGATTCCCTAGGACTGGAGCTACCATGCGGGTGCTGGAATAGAGTATGGGTCTTTTAACAGAGCAGCCAGTGTTCTTAAACCCTTAGCTATCTCTCCAGTCCCCAATGCCTTTTTAACTAATGACTTTGGGCAGAGAAGTATCTGTGTATGAAAAAAATTCTCTCTCTCTCTCTCTCTCTCTCTCTCTCTCTCTCTCTCTCTCTCTGTGTGTGTGTGTGTGTGTGTGTGTGTGTGTGTATGTGTGTGTGCACCTTCAGGATTCAACCTAGGACCTGTATATACTTGCCAAATGTTGTAACAATGGGCTATGCCTATACCCTTAGAGAGAAATATGTTGTTAATGAAAATAGGTATTGTTATCATTTTGTTGACCTTCCCTGTCACCTGGGTACCCTGTCCCTTTAAGAGACAAGTTCCCCCCACTCCTGCCAAGCTGATCTTTTGCCTTCTCTCCATTCTTCCTGTCTATCCCTCTTCTTAAGAGGTAACTATTGCCTTTCCCTTCCCCCATCTGTTTCTATCTCTATCTCTTCCTTCCATAATCCCCTTATCCTTATACCCTTTCCAACGCCTACTAAATAAACTCTATACCTAAATTCTCTCTGCATGGCGTATCTGTCTGTCTCTCACCCTCTGCGGTCTCCCACCACCAGGGGACCTACCACAGTTGTGGTACCATGAATCTCTCAGGTGTCACTACTACCAAGCTCAGAAGCTTGCATAAAGCACGGACCACGGATCTTGCTAATTTATAATTCTATTCATGGACTCTATGGTCAACCCTATACTGATTGACAAAATACACCATTTTAAAAAAGGAACTCAGACACAAAAACACAAATCTATCACATGTCACACCTGGAATCTGTGTGTTCTTACACATCATGCTACCTGTTGGCTGTTTCACACACAAAGTAAGACAATTTTGTAGTTTAGTAAAAGCTAATAAAAAGAAAAATATTCAGAGCCAAAAAATCAAACAAAATCCAAATTTATATCTCCAGTAAAGTTCCATTGGGACATTGCTACACTTACTCATCCGCACGCCGCTTTTGTGTAACGGCAGAAGAAAGCAGTTGCCACAGACATCATTTGGTCTGCACCATCTACCATAGTTATTATCTGCCACGCTACAGAAATAGCCATTGACCCTTGAGCTGGATTCTATGCTAAGATATATATGAATGTATATGCATATATACGGATGTTTACATTTAAATACATGCTATATAGGGATGGTTCTATTTAAATATATGTATATTTCAGCTAAACAATTGTAGTTCCAAAATATTTTAGAATTTGAATACCACTGTTGAGCCATTCATATAGTTTAATTTTATTTCTCCCTAAGAAACATACTGTCGGAACTAATAATTATTAAATTTATGTTACTAGAATAATATAAAATATGTACTTTGCTGGTTTTATTTCTGGTTTTTACAATAATTTCTTTCTCTTTCTTCCTACTTTCTCATGGGTTTTCTCAGGCAGGCAACCCTGAGAGTTCTGTAATACATATACTTTCCCAAACAAGGCTGCCAACTTGGCCTCTGAAGCAGCTGTAAAAATGGAAATGCAATCACAGGAGGAGTTATCAACCTTATGAATCGAGGCGCCTTGACACTACTTGACATTCATTCTCAATTACCAAGATCAGGCTTCCTGCCTTCATTGAGCAGCACTACAGACTACCGCGCAAACATGAGTGGATGCTGAGCGGCCATGATGGTGTAAGGAGCCTGCTCTCCTCTTCAGAGGGCTGGCTCAGCCTCCAAAGCTCTAAGCACTAAATTACGCCTGACAGCAGCCACCGGCTTTTAGAATGGATCCCACCTCTTTCTTTCTGATGTTTGTCTTTCAGTGAGAAACCACTCACATCTTTATTACAGTCATAAAGTCTGTCGTGATGATAAAAATAAAAGGCATTTAACCTGAACCTACGCACCGCACGGGAGCGGAGCTCTGGGTATAACTGCCTTCTCTTAGACCTTCTTCACTCCTAAGTGACAAGGGTGTCCGTGGAAAGTTCAGCGCGGGACTGATGTTGAATGTATGTAAGATTCCAGGGTGTGACAAAGAAATTCTCTCCCCTGAAATATCAGTGGAAATGCATAAAGAACGTTGAGCTTTATCAGACGTGCGTGTTTTTGTTAAGAGAGTTTATTGGAACTGCACGAATTAGAAGATGCAGAATCTCCGGGGCTTCTTTGGAATCTGCTCTTGGATAAGACTGGGCAATGACTAGAGCCCCAGAGAATTTACGTTTCGGACATTGTGCTAAATAACCGAGTGTACGATTATTAATTGTGTTCAATGATTTTAATGAAAAGAACGAAGTGCTTTGAGAGAGTAATAAGGATGACTGGAGAAGGAGGCAGTGTGGCTGTCAGCCTGAAGGGCTGTCTGGAATCCAACAGCATCATTGCTATCATTGTCACTGTTGTGGTCATCATTGGTCACCATGTAAAGTGGGGGGCAAAGGCGGGCAGGGTATTTATCTCCATAGACGTTTCACTCTCTGAAGAGTAAGTAAGGTACCCGGCATTTTTTACCTCTGCTTTCTTCTACTGGGAAAGCCTATACCAAGGACTCCCATCATCAGTTCATTGAAAATCCTGCTCCTTCCCCTTACTATGACTCTCTATATCACAGCGTTTTACCTGAAGCTACACATTGCTACGTCCTGAACTTCAGGATGGTTCTCTCTCCTGGGAACGTGTTTAATATTTACTAAAGAAAATCTATTAATACAGTTTAATTGACTGTATCCCAGAATCAATATAAGCAGAGAAGAAAGTAACATTTGAGATATTGCACAAACAATGGCTATTCACAGAGACGTAATTATTCCAACTAATATTTAATGAAGAATGTGGAAGAGTGGAATCCTGCATGATGTAATTTGACTAAAGACGTCTGGCTCCACAGTTCCTTTTGTGGCAGGAGGAACCTGGCAAAGACATTGGACCCAAAATGTACTAGGGAATGAGTAGTCAAAATAAACTTTTATGGAGTCCTTGGCAAACAAGCAGGTAATGAGTGGTCACTTTGAGGGAAAGGAGAACGGGAGCTTGCTTTGTATGGTTTGAATCTGAAACATCCCCTGCTGTCTCTTGAATTTGAATGCTTGGTATCCACCTGTGGTACTATCTTGAGGGTTGTGTAGCCCTACTAGGTAGGGCCCAGCTACTGAAACAGGTCACTGGGGCCCTTTGAAAAGTGTCCCCACCAAAGGTTCCTGGCCTCTCATTCTCAGCTTCCTAGCTCATCTCTAGGTGAGGAAGTGTCTCCCATGCATCCCGCCATCATGATTCCTACCAGGCCTTGCCATCTGTGATGGACTGATACCTCCCGAACTCAGGGGGCCAAAATAAATCTTCCCTCCCATAAGCTGCTCTGTCAGGGGCTTCAGTACCAACAGAGAACAGATGGATGCTTTGATTTGAGAGATGCGGTGAAGTCATACAGAAAACAAAGCCAGCGGTCAGAAGGAATAGGTTGGGAAATGGAATGCAAGTCAGCTTAAGACAAAAAAAAAAAAAAGTTCAGTCAGAAGCTATGAGGGTGCAACAAACAGTTTTTATAGTGTTCTGTGGTGGGTTCAGAAAGTTACTGGAAGAGTTATAACCGGAAATGTATAGCATTTCTCAGTCGGTGGCTGTTTTAGAGAGAAAAACTAGTACCCAAAGAGCTGGCCCAATGCCATTTCACTTGTTGCTGACAGATATGACAGATATGTCAAGTAAACATTGGAACGATTGAGTTTTTCTCTGAGGGTTTTGGTTTGCTTGTTAGACTATTGAGAAAATTAACTGAGCCAGTGGTGGTGGTGCACACCTTTAATCCCAGCACTCGGGAGGCAGAGGCTGGTGGATCTCTGTGAGTTGGAGGCCAGCCTGGTTTATAAGAGCTAGTTTCAGGACAGGTAGGGCATTACACAGAGAAACACTGTCTTGAAAAAATCAAAAAAAAAAAAGAAAGAAAAACAAAAAGAAAAAAAATTAACTGTAAAGTAAGAGTATGCATAAATAAATAGTGAGAAGTATTTCCTGATTTGGGGACCATGAAGATGGAGAAGAATAGATGGGGTTTAAGATCAAGATCAATTCTTGAAATCTAGAAGATATAAAAATGTTGCATTGCTTATGTGGGTTGATGTGAGTGCTAAAATTATATGTGATTGTGTTCATTGTGTTTGGTGGAGATGGTGTTGATTTATTCTTTGCTACAAGTAAGTTTGGAAGAGAGGAAATGAGGAAGGTAGGAATCATTTAATTTTATGTTACATGGTGTGTGTGTGTGTGTGTGTGTGTGTGTGTGTGTGTTGGTACTTTTAAAGGAACATACTAGAATGTGACCTATGTGCCTACTTGCATGAAGGCACATAGTACAGCAGAACCCTATAATGTCAAATCTTAATGCTAGAAAGATGAAATAATTCTTACAAAGTTCTTGAGGTTTAAGAACATTATTGAATGGAGAGGGGAGGACCTTGGACTTCCCACTTCCCACGGGGTAGGGAACCCTGACTGCTCTTAGGACTGGAGAGGGAGAGGGAGAAGGGGAGGGGGAGGGAAAAGGGAGGTGGGGAGGAAGTGGAAATTTTTAATAAATAAATATTTTTTAAAAAAAGAACATTATTTCCCTATATATTAAATAAGATTTGCAGTTGACATGAAAAAACCTGAAGCCATTCATTTCTTAAGACAATATTATGGTTTTTATGATAAAATGTTTAGGGCAAGATTTGATTTAGTCATTTTTGAACAAATAAATGATAGGCTGGCCCTCAGCTTCTACAGCATATTCAAAGTGGTCCTTCTTACTTCTGTCCCCACTGACTAGTATTAGAATTGCATATTTACCTCTTCAGTCACATGACTATTGTTTTCTTCTTTTTAAATGTTGATGCCAACAAGCAGATATATAATAAAATAAAAACCAGACTACTTTCTGAGCATTTGTTTGAATATGAGTTCCAAAATTAATATTTTTAAGTTGTATTTTATTTTGTGTGTGTGTGTGTGTGTGTGTGTGTGTGAGTGTGTCTACAGAGGCCAGAAGAGTGCCTCAGATCCCCTAGAGTTAGAGTTACAGACAGTTGTGAACAGTTCAATATGGGTCCTGAGAACCGAGCTCAGACCCTTTGTAAGGATGTGGAGTACCCTTAACCACTGAGCTACCGCTCCAGCTCTTCTGCCCAGTTTTTATAGTACACAATGTTAATAGAGTATAGAAATCTTTTGAAGGCTCTATCTTCAAATTCTGGCCATATACTTAGTTTAAAACATAATTTTCTAGCTGGACAGACACCTCAGTCGTTAAATGACTTGCTGCCAGACAGTGTTGACACACATCTTAAATCACAGTACAGAAAGAAAACTGAACTAGAAATAAAAGAAAATTTGAGAAAAATTTCACTGGACTAATGAATTAATGAAAGTTAACATCATAAATGTTGAGAAAATTAGAATAAAACTAAGTAGAACCCAATACAGTGTCTTGACTGAGCCCCACTTCCTCTCTCATTGAACACAAATATATATATATATATATATACATATATATACATATATACATATATATATATTAAAACCAGAAGTAACTTCTTATACATTTAGCATTTTGGTCCTCATTCGTCTTTCTCAGTTTTTGTTCTTTTTATTTGTTTTTACCAAGTAAGTTTATCTCATCTGAAATCTGTACTATTTCATCAAAATTAAGCCACAGGACTCATGAAAAGTGTGCCCATAAAATGCAGGTAAATTAATGAAATATGTTAATTAATTAATTATAGGATCTTATGACTTCTTTTATGCTGAAAAAGTCATCTTATAATTTCAATTGCTTATTTCATATTTCATATTGAATATGAATATTTCAATAATTCATTATTTCATAGAAAGCAAGACTCCAGAGGAAACTGCAAAGTTGGAGCTATCTGTGCCTTCCTTTGCTACTAGAATATACCATTCACCAACCTGTGCTGACAGCCCAAAGTTTGGGGTTGCATTCAATTCAACAGATTTCTAGAGGCACTTCGCATATACCAAAGTGGCTCCTCAATCCAATATTTAAGCATGGTTCTGTCTGCAGAACTTGAGAGAGGGTCCATTCTGGCTGAGCAACTCAGTCATTTGATGATTACTCTTGTTCTATTCAAATCTCTATATAAGCTCGTATCCAAAACTGTTAAAAGACCACAGGGAGTGATTATGAATAAAATACATTGAAAGTATATATGAACTTCTCAAAGAATTAATAAATACTTATTTTATATGAATAGTGAGGACAACAAAAACTTACCTTTCATCATTTTAAAAATAAGTTGTGGCCATCCATTTTTCTCATACACACAAAGTTATCATCTTTTAAAACTTGCTATAAATAAATGAAGGAAAGAGTAGTAAATCTATTTGGAAGACTAGTTGCATAATGTAAACATAAATCATGTGATTTCCTGATACGTGCTTAATGAAAATTGTGACTGCTGAGAAATTGAATAAACACTGAATAGTCTCCATTATTTGATCTTACAACACAGTAATTTTTTATTTAAAAAAACATACTGGTGAATTGAAGAAAATTTAATCTTCCAAATAAACATATTTTGATTGAATTCTATATTCAGTCCTGAAATCATAATTTACATTTATGCTTTACTTTACATAGTTACGAACAGCTTTTTCTTATTGCTTCAGTTTTTATACTCTTATTACAATGGTTTCATGTTATACTAACATATATAGTTTTGATTTTAAGTACAACTTTAGTTTTTAAGATGAACTGCAAAGGCAATATAGCAACACTGTTGGTAAGTCTTGTGTGGCTGAATATATGATTCAGGTCACTAAAAGTATCTTCCAGATCGTTTTTTGTTGTTGTTGCTCTGAGATACAGTTTCTCTGTGTAGCTTTCTCTGTCTGTCCCCTAATTCACTATAACTATAGAGCGATCTATAGACCAGGCTGGCCTCGAACTCAGAGATCTGCCTGCCTCTGCCTCCCAAGTGCTGGGATTAAAGGTGTGTGCCACCACCACCCAACCCAGATAGTCTATTGTAAACTACATTCTTTAAAGCATTGTGATCCCAAGATGTGTTCTAACCGAATTCATCTCAGAACTCAGGAAGTACTGTTAAGATACAGTTTACTTTCACAATAAACAACAAATGCTTTGATTTGTTAACATAAACTTGAAGTTAGTATGCTGCATGTTTGTTTAGTAGATATTTTAATTCTTCTATAAGAGGTAAGAAGAGATTAATTAGAATATGTCAACTTTGAATGAAAAGAGTGAATTCCTTAATCATGGACATCCCACTACGACATATGCTTTAATAGTAAGATATCTGAATACAGCATTTGGGTGGTTTTGCTGCCTCATTGTTTAAGGCTTTCGTTGCTACCATTGCTTCAATCTAGACAGCAGGATGACTTCACCCTAAGATCACCTTCCATATAAACACAACTTATTGAAGCAAAATTTTACATCTCCAGCGCACAACCCATTTTGTTGAGCTCATTTGTACCAATGTCGATACCTAGTGTATAACTGGCTTTTCTATTAGAAACAGGGAAGTATTTGGAAACCCAAACAATTACATGTTATGGAAGGTGACCTGATTTGGGAAGAAATGACATATGAAGCAAGTCTGCTTTTCCCACTCCAAACAGGCGGTGAGCAGAATGCAAGAGCTGCCACCCCCCTCTCTTCTAGACAATTCGGAAAGACAGGGAGAAACAGAAGGGGTAAGAGAATGGCAGAGGGAGAGATGAAGAGGAGGGAGGGGAAAGGGAACAAGAAGAGGGACTGAAAGAGGGAGAGAAAGAGAAAGGGAGGGAAGGTCTTGGTTGCAGAAGGCAAATAAAATAAAAAGAATATTAATTAAAGAGACCCAGAAACCACTTAATATTAGAGAAGATGGAAAATGATATTAAAGTATAAAATGTTGAAGGAAAACATTAAGAACAGATGAGGAAACCCAAAGCTTAATTATAAAACTATGTAAACCAATGTGAGATATAATTTTGGCCTTTACCATTTAAAGAGTAACAGGAAATTTATTTTTCAATGTGGGACAGAGATAAATAATTTTCTGCCTGTGGGGGTTTGAATAAGAATGGTCCCCGTAGGTTCACATGGATACATAGTCCCCAGTTCCTGGAACTGTTTGGGAAGGGTTAAGATCTGTGTCCTTGTTTGAGGAGATATGCCAGTGGGATGGGCTTTGGAGTTTCAAGACTCCTGCCATTTCCATTACACTCTCCACCTTTTGCTTGCAGATCCTGATGTGAGCTTTTAGCTGTTCCTGCCACAATCATGGATCTAACTTTCAGAAATCATGTACCCAGTTAAATGCTTTCTTTTATAAGTTGCCTTGATTATGGTGATTTGTTGTAGCAATGGAAAAGTGACCAAGACACCATCTATTGGGGGAAGTATAATCTCTGAGTGAACTAGAGGAAAAAAATCCCATTGCTCTATTAAGACTCATATAGATATAAAAACATTTATACTTATATAAATGTTGGGAGCTGCAGACCCTCAGACCCTGAACTTTCTATGACCTCTTACTTGCTTGAGTAAACAACTTGTTTTTCTATGCTTGCAGGTGCTCTGAGCATGGAACCCTCATGAGTTCCTGATAACAAGGACGTGGTTTCTAGTGGGCTTGCAGTGGAAAATCCTCAGAGCTAGGGCTTGGTCACTAGTCAAGGAGAGCACTATATAAGCTGCCTTGGAACATAACAAAATTGGCATTCTTACTTCAAGAGTAACCCACATCTCTGTGTGTTCTTTAATCCCCAGATCCTTGCCTGATCACAATTCCAGGTGGTGCAAACGCCACATATAAATATGAGCATATGTATATGAGGATGCTCTTTGTAGATAATTAACAGTCAAGAAAAATTCAGGACAACCAAAATACCTATGAAATATTAATTAAGTAAATTGTCATATAGTCATGCTGTGAAATACTATGCATAAATCAGAAATAATTTTTTTAAATCATATAAGAAACTATCCAGTGCTGGGTTGGAGATTTCTCAGCAATTAAGAGCACTGTTGTTCTTATAGACGACTACGGTTTGATTCTTAGAACCCACATGGCAGTTTTCAGTCATCTGTGACTCCAGTTCCAAGGGATCCAACACCTTCTTAGGCCTCCTCAGACACCAGGTACATGGTCACATACATTCATGCAAGCAAACACTCACACACATAAATACAAAGAAATAAATCTCCCCCCAAAAGAATGTACAGTCTTGTAACCATGGTGGTGCCATAAGTATTATAACGGCATTGGTGCCATGAGCCTATTCAGTACTATGACCATAGTGGTGGGTGCTGGACACTGTGCATTTGCCAAACCCATAGAGCACACAACAGTAAACGTGAGTCCCAGCATAAGCTACAGACTTCAAGCAATAATGATGTATCAACGTAAGTAATGGGCTGTACAAATGTACTGGTCCGGTTGGAATGACGTTGTGTGTTGGGGGACAAGGAATAAAAGAGAACTTTCTGTAGTTTCTACTCTGCTGTGAACCTAAAACTACTCTCAAAAAAGTTAAACAAAGTTCTAAGAATTCTTTTTACACTAAAGAATTATAAACTAGTATTTTTAGGACTTATTTTTCATGCTGTGCTAAGTTTACTCTTACAAGTGTTACAAGAAAACAAATTCATTTCACAAGACTTTATTAGGTAAATAACGTTTTCATCTGAAGATGAGAAAACCTGAATCGGAAGCTAAACAAATTGTCCAAGGATGCTATTAAAGCCAGAGCTCAGTTCTAAACCCAATCTCAGCTTTTAGAGTTCCAGAGTACCTGGGGCTTATTAAGCCCCAATGTCAATATTCAGATTTTTGCTTTTCTCTCTTTCTTTTTCTTCTTTTTCTCTTTATCTCTCTTTCTTTCTTGTTTACTTATTTGTTTCTTTAATCTTGAGTCAGAATCTTGCCATGTAGCCAAGGCCAGCCTTGAATTTAAGATCCTCCTGCCTATGCCTTCTCAGGGCTTGGATTGTAGGTACGTGTAACCATGTCTGGTCCAGTGTCAACTCTAAATTTACAAGGTATAAAATAAACTAATTTAAAAAAAAATAGTAAATACACACAGAAAAACCTATAAAGTGTTGACCAACTGTTATCCCCTACCTGAATAAGAGGGAAATTATGATCTCATGTCACACTCTGTTTCTGTAGTGTTCATATTTCTGTAATAAAATTCACTATTTTATAATAAAATGTTTGATTTCTTTTTTTTTTAAAATGGTTGCAAACAGACACTCCAATACGATCAATGTGCCTTTAGTCGATACTCTGGGAACTTCTAAATGCAGGGCTTCTCAAGTACCGGCCCTTGGCTTCATCACAGTCACTCAAGGAACATGCTGTTGCACATGCCTCCCCTGTCACCTCAGTGCCCGTCCTACCCAATTCAGCACATCCAGACAAAGCTCTGAAATGCATATCTTTTACAAAGTTCCCCAAGTGACTCTCATACTAAGGCAGGCATGGGAATCACTGTCTAAAGGAACGTGATTTATGTAGATCAAATGAAGTAAAAGAAAACACACCATATGGCATGTTAATTCTTTAATCACGTTTCAAAGGTGACTCTATATGAAAAGAACATTTAATTTAACACACACCTTGAGCACCGAAAGGGTGACTACAGCCTTCTTCATCTAGAATGTGCAATAACTTACCTTTACCTTGGAACGGAGGGGACTTGTAAAGTTCATGTCAAAACGAGGTGCAGTCAGCCTAGGGCTAGACATCTAGAGTAACAGCAACACAAAGAACATAGAGACATCACCCAGCAGGGGTAGGAGGCCATGGATGGATGGAGAGGGTGACACTGTCCAGTAGGCTCATGTTATGGGGAACTGATATGAACATTTAGCAGTGTCTTGCATTCATTAGACATTTGGACTTTTTGTTTTAAAGAAGCAATAACTTAAAAACTCTCTCTCTCTTTCTCTCTCTCTCTCTCTCTCTCTGTGTGTGTGTGTGTGTGTGTGTGCGTGCGTGTGTGTGTGTGTGTGTGTGTGTGTCTCATGTGTGTTTGTGCTTGTGGGGGGAATGGGGAGGATGGGTGGCGGATGGGTGGGCGCATACGTGTGCATGAGTGTGGGCTCCAGTGTGTCACAGCACATACGTGGAGGACGAATTTGGCTGTCAGTCTCCACCTTTCGCCGCATTCTTGCTCCCCACTGCTGTCCTGTAAACTTACAGGGGTCTGAACTCAGGTCCTCATCCTGTACTTTACCCAGAACCATCTCCTTAACCAAGCAGTAGCTTTTCCTAAAACAAAGACAAAACCAAAACCAAACCATGAGAGTTTCCCTCCACATAAGACTGTCACCTTCATCCGGTCCTCCTTAGATGCTACGTCTCATCCAAAGTCCCTGTTCTCTATCCTCTTTCCTTGTTGTCCTTCATTTTCTTCATACCATCCTTACCCTCATGGGGGATCTCATCCATCATCATGACTTTAACCACCAAAGACAAGAACCATCAAGCCTATGCCTTTCAATGGAAGCCTTTCCCTGAATTCCAGACCCATATTTCCAAATCTATAGATTCATTAAGGCATCTTACATCTAATACAGCACATATAATCTTCTTTCAATACTTGTTCTGTTGTAATTATAAATGAAATCAATGACGTCACCACTCAACAAATTCCCAAGGGACAAATTGGTGCATCTTATATAATTTTATCATTTCCCTATTAACTGTCCACCAGATTCTCCAATTTAGACCCAAAATATATCCGACACCTGTCAGCCACATTCTTGTCACCTTCCCTCCAGTCGCTACATTCTCACTCTTTAACTCCAAGTCTCCTCTCTCATCTCTCTGCTTCCTTCATCCCAGGGTCCCCTTTGTTCATCACTTTCTAATATAGAATGATTTGCCTTTAAATAAAATTTGTTGAAAGAAAAATCAAGTCATATATACTACTACCCCTCTTAAAGAATTGGCTCATCAAAGTTTTCATAATTAAGTCTAAGTTCCTTATCTCAGAAAGGGTAATAATAATATAAGACTGCCAATTCTTCTTATTTGAGACTTTTTTGTTTTGTTTTGTAGTTTTTGTTTTTTAGACAGAAACTTTGTTATATAGTCTGGGCTAGTCTTGAACTCCAAGATCTCAGAGCCCCAGAGAGTATGCATGACCACAGCAGGCTACTAAGGTGATTAACAGTAGCAAAGCTGGGTTCGAATCCAACCCTACGACCCATACTCAGTTTGAACGCCACTTCCCTGACACAACTCACATATTTACAGATCTATCCCAAAAGTCAGGAGTAGTGTCTTGGTCTTATTTGTGTCCCGTGGCTGGCCCAGAACTTAGTGTGTGCTCATTTTAAAAAGCGGGTGAAGGAGCAAAGAAAGGATGGAAAGAAGTAATTGGGAAAGCAGTGGCGGTGCTTGGAAAAGGCCCTGTTGCTGTTTCATACATTGTGGGAATTGTCACATGGAAACCCCCTTCTCCGTAAAGCAAGGCAGCTTCACCAGGGAGCTGGGGACACAGCGCTCTTCTCCGGGATGAAAGTCTGTAACTTTCATGAGTCTCCTGAAGCTGCCTGTGAGTCAACTTAAACGTGTCAGAAATATCTCTCCAGAGAAGCCAGTGAGCAGGTGTTACCAAGAGACCAACTTCAGATCTATCTGAAGGAAGAAACTCATAAGATCAGTTAAAAAACAAAACCTTTAAACAAAATGTCAAAAGCTCTTCATGTAGAAGCAGTCAAGCGAAGGACAGGTAAACAAGTGGAAGATAAAAAGAGAGGGATGTCCCTAGAAAAGCAAGGTAGGAGCTAGGTGTGGTGGCACAGGCCTTTATTCCCAACACAAAGGAAGCAGAAGCAGGTGGATCTCTGAGAGCTCAAGGCCAGTTGGGTCTACACAGAGTGCTACATGCAGGGTTCTCAACCTGTGGGTCACAACCCCTTTGGAGGTTGCACATCAGACATTTACATTCTGATTCATCACCAAAATGAAGCTACAATTATGAAGTAGCAGTGAAATAATTTTATAGCTGGGGGTCACCACAACAGGAGGAACTGTATTAAAGGGTCGCAGCATTAGGAAGACTGAAAACTGTTGAAGAGCCTCTCTCAAACAAAAAAGCATTTCTGGCTAGCTCTTTTAGCTTAAATTAACCTGTTTCTCTTTATCTGCCTATTGAGTCAGGGAGTTTTACCTTTTCTTTCTATTGTTCTACTTTTCCTGCTTCTCCCCTATCTGGCTGGCTGGTGGCTGCCTGGCTGACTGGCCCTGGGCATGTCCCTCTCTTCTCCCTCATTCTTTCCTCCCTTCTCCTTCTCTCCTGAGCCTAAATTTTTCCTTCTACTTATTCTCTCTGCCTGCCAGCCCCACCTATCCTTTCTCTGCCGTGCTATTGGCCTTTTAGCTCTTTATTAGACCAATCATGTGTCTTAGTCATGCAAGGTGAAACAGCAACACATTTTTCATAATTAAACAAATGCAACATAAAAAATGTAACATATCCTTACATCATTAAATAAATGCCCCAGCAGAAAGAGATGTAACACAACTTTATACAGTTAAAGTAATATTCTGTAACATAGACAAATGTAACACATACTTGACTATTACATGGTTAAATATCCCACAGAACATGAGTTTGTGGGGGGGCAAGTCTATTCAAACAACCACACAGCCCACAATAAATTTGTCTTCTGTTCCTACAACTATAAACACAGAATAGTTGTACAAACGAATGGGACTTACTGCAGTATTCATGTACAAGTGCATGCATGTGTTACCATGTCTATTCTCTCCTTCCCTCTCCTCCTTGCCAGTCCCCTTTCTAGTCCCTAATAGTCCCTCTAATACTTTCAGGTTAGGGCATTTTCCCGTAGATATGAGAACACATGTTGTACGTGTCTTTCTGCATTCAACTAATTTTATTTAACATAATGTACTCCCTCCCCCCCCATTTTCCACAAATGGCTGCATTTCATTGTAATTTCTCTTAGCAGTCCTATCTCATACTCCAACTGTACCCTGATTGACCCATGTCATGCTTTGCTATGGATAATTCTTTGGTACGCTGTGAAGATTTGTCACTCTGATCAGTTTAGTTAAAAGCTTATGAGCCAGTAGCCAGACTGGAAGTATAGGTGGGACAACCAAACTAAGGACACTGGGAAGAAGGAGGGTGGTACCATAGAAGTCACCAGACAGACAGAGAGGGAAGCAAGCCATTCCAGAGAGGTAAATGCCATGAGTTTCCAGGCAACACAAAGATGAATAGAAATGGGCTGATTTAAGTTGTAAGAGTTAGTTAGTAATAAGCCTGAGCTATTGGTTGAGCATTTATAACTAATATTAAGCCTCTGTGTGGTAATTTGGGAGTGGGTTGCTGGGACAGGAAAACTCCACCTACAATGCTTTAGCAAAAGTTAGTTTACATTTACATTTCTGTCTATTGAAGTTTTGACTTTAAAGCACAAAGTGTAGAACTAATTGTTTTATAGACCACATCCAGTCAATTTACTGTACTAGGTGGAACTTCTTTTTCCCTTTAAAGACAGATACTTAGCCCATGATCATTGGTGGCATAACAAAAACTTTCAATTTATGTTTATAATCTTCACATTTTGCTTCATAACACACAGCAGTGTTTACCAGTAACTTCTGCTCATATGTATTCCATTATTTGCTTCTTCAGCAATCAGCAGAGTCTAGCAGCACAGACCTAAGATCCTGCTCTTTGGGAGGCTGAGGCAGGAGAATAATAAGTTCAAGACCTGTATGGACTCAGTCAGTATCTGTCTTAAGATAAAAAGGGAAAGGGTGGTGTGGTGGGGGGAGGTAGTTAAAACCTTCCTTAGCAAGTGCAAGGCAGCTTTGGGTCAATTGGGAAGGAAGAGGAGAAGAGGTAAGAGGAAGAAGGGAGACGGAAGAAGGAAGAGGGGAAGAAGGAGAAGGGAGTGGAAGGGAAAAGGGAGGATGGAGAAAAGTGGGGAAAGGGAGGAGGGAGAGGAGAAAGCAAGAGGGAGATGGAGAGGGGAGGAGAAACACCAGTAGCAATGCATTTTAAAGGGGTGGATTTAAGAGAGTATGTGCATGATCCAGAAAATAATGTGAAGAGTTCACGTACATGTCTGCATGTTCTAATACTGCTACGTTTTTGCCTAAAGAGACAACAAGTATCTGTAGTTTTCTTAGGGAGCAGCTTTCAGAGTTAAAAATGAAATAAATAATCTTTGTTGCTTAGTACACTGTATTTTCATGGAAGAGATGAAAATCTTTGCTTTTGTGTTTCACACAGTCAGCCCTTCATGACGGTGCATCCTGGAGGACAAGCCAGCACGAGGCGTAATGCGGGAAGCCAGTGTAAATTTCTTCCAATTCATAAGTCTTTTCTTTCTTTAGAAATATCTTATCAGGGAGGGTGGGGGGGATATCTTATCAGGTTAGAGAGTTGGCTCAGCAGTTAAGAGCACTGCCTGCTCTCACCGAGTACCCAGATTCAATCCTAACACCCACACGGCAGCTCACAAGTGTCTGTAACTCCATTTCCAGGGCATCCAACACAGTCACACAGACATACATGCAGGCAAAATACCAATATAATAAATAATTAAAATATTTTTTAAAAAAGTAATAAAATAGAAATATTTTATTGACTTGTAAGTATCATATATCTTTGTCACTGTGATAATTTGATACAAAGGTCAGATATGGTAATTATCATCTGATCACCTCAAACACAAATCATTTCTTCTGGTTGAGATGTCTCCTCTCTCCCAGTGTTTTATAAAACAAATGATAATGGCACTTGAGAAGCTGATACAGAAGTACCATGAATTCGAGGTCTATCTGGGCTAAATAATGAGATCTTGACTCAAAAAAAAAAAAAAAAAAGTTACAAAGCATAATCACTTTACTGTTCTGCAGAATATTAAAAAAATTAATTCTTCCTATGCTGCTGCATTTAGTACCCGTTGCCTAGGCTCCCTCAAGACCTCTCTGCTCTTTCCCCTCCTTCATTGTTTTTATTTGCGCAGATCAAAGAAAAATCATCCTTCTGAAGGTATAAACTGGCAGCCACTTCTGACCAATACTTGCTGCCACCTGCTGGCCAAAGCAGAAACTGCAAAGAATGGCTAAATGGCCAAAAGTGGGTATTGTGAATTCTGCGGTAGCATTTACATGTAGCTGAGAAGGGTTAAGCCAACAGAATTGAGCCTTTAAAACATATTGTCTACCCCCCATTTAAAGATGGCCTTTCTTGATTATCATAGAAAGGAAAAAGTTTGTAGCGGATTGGCATCTGCCCAGGGAATAAATACTTTTCTTACACACCTTCCCCTTTATTTCAAGATCCCCTCTAACCTCCAAAATTGCAGTCATAGACACCATTTCTCAATTATGATGATGCTGTTTCCTGAGATGTTTCCTCAAGGAAAATGCTTCTTTTTGATGAGCTATTGAAAATTGGAGGGTTGGTGAGGATTAGAGGACGGAGACTTAACATTGTTTTTAAAACACAAGAGTTAAATGAGGTGGTGGTGGCAGCGCACGCCTTTAATCCCCACACTCCAGAGACAGAGGTAGGTGTATCTCTGTGAGTCTGAGCCAGCCTGGTCTACAAGAACTAGTTCCAGGACAGCCAGGGCTGTTACACAGAGAAACACTGTCTCGAAAACCAAAAATAAATAAGAAAGAAAGAAAGAAAGAAAGAAAGAAAGAAAGAAAGAAAGAAAGAAAGAAAGAAAGAAGGAAGGAAGGAAGGAAGGAAGGAAGGAAGGAAGGAAGGAAGGAAGGAAAGAAAGAAAGAAAGAAAGAAAGAAAGAAAGAAAGAAAGAGAGAGAGAAAGTAAGTCTGGGACAGCTAGGATTGTTAAACAGAGAAACCCTGCCTCATAAAAACACCAAAAAAAAAAAAATTGCAAGTGTTAGTTTTAAAGTAAGGAGTTCACAAAAAAATCCAGATTGCCACATTCTGTCAGAGAGTGGAGAACTGGAACCCTGTGGACTCTGTTTCCACAAAGCAATAACAGGCTATGGCTGAGCTTCTCAGGAAAGACATGAGATTTTTCCGCCCGTCACAGTCCCTACTACTTCCTGTTACCTCCATACCAGAAGTCCATAGTCATTTGCCATCCATCATTCCTTTCCTTTATATTAATTTTTTTAATGGAGACTTTTCTTTTAGCCCAGGCAAAGCGGCACCCACTAGCTGCCCAATTTTACATTCTTCTACTTTTTGTCAATAAGGGACATCTGTTGTCGTCGAAGATGATACAGTTCTGACTAAACATTACTTTTCTCACCCTTCCACACACTGGTAACCAAGGAAACACATGTGAAAGTTTGTTGACGAGACTCCTGACATTGTCTCTAAAGATGCCTGACTCAACGCTAAGGAAATCACTCCTGCAAACCCCCAACACAATCTTGCTTTGTCTTTTGCTCCAAGAACAGACATTAATGGTGGTAAGATTTTGGGCAGCTCTCTTGGGTCCTGAGCTTGTGTGAGGATGAAGACACAGGGCACAACTGATGAAGAAAGATCGAAACAAACATAACCAAACAGCTGAATCCCTGACAGCCGTGGAGCTAACAAAAGAATACACTTGCTCTACTTAACAGAAATATAGAGCTATCTTAATTGAGCCAGTTATTTATATTTTCTCTTTAAAATGCCAAATTCAGCCTTAACTGGCATATCTCTAACAACTCTGGAACAACGAAAGTCTGAAAGGGTTGTGTACAGCAAAGAAAATGGAGACTAGCGCCAGCAAGATACCTCAGCAGGGGAATCCTCTTGCTCCCTAGCCTGACAATCTGAGTTTAATTCCTAAGACCCACAAAGTATAGAAAATAACTGACTCCATGAAATAAATTAGTTCTTTGGTTTTTAATTCTGCCTCATAAAAATTCCTAGGGCATGGGCAGAATGTAGACAGATTCTTTAACAAAATATCACAGGGAGGGGCCCTAGCCCAAGTGCTAGTGAAATCTTTATTCCCCTATAAAATCTTACAAGCTAAGCCTCTACTGTCTGCATTTCTCTCAGGAGTCTTAGCTTTCAGTATCCCAGGAAAATACCTCATTAGTTTCTGCTTCCAGCACTCAATGGGTTTTCTATCCAAAGGTCCAAACTCTCCCACAAAATATATAAAAGTCTTATGGTCAGGAATATCACATCAACGCCCCACTCCTGATACCAATTTTTGTATTAGTTGCTTTTCCATTGTTATGATATAAGACTCTGGAGGGAGCAGGTAAGGAAGGAAGGAAGGATTTGTTTTGGCTTGTGGTTCCAAAGACTTAGACCAGGGAGAGGAAGGCTTGGCAGCAGTGGAGGAAAGCATGGGAAGAAGAGCAGAAAGCTGACTAATCACATTTTATCCATACAGAGAAAGCAGAGAGACAGAGAAAATGGGAATTAAGATGAAGCTATAAGCCCTCAAAACTTGCCCCTAGTGATATACTTCTTCCAACAAGGCTCTACCTCTTAAAGGCACAATTATAACTTTCCCAAGAGCACTATCAATTTTCAAAGACATGACCTGGGGAGGGAATTTCTTTTTCAAAGCATAACATGCTAGAAATGAAAACTGCAGCAACTCAAATAAAAAGCTCAGTGGGAAACCTTACCAGTACAGAGGATCACAGGAAGGGATGACATATCAGAGTTTTAAGACAGACTAGAGGAATTGGGTCTTCCAGTCAAAGTTAATGATGACTTCTTAAATTATTTATTTTATGTGTATGGGTTTTTGCCTGCATGTATGCCTGTGCACTATGTGCATACAGTACCCATAGAGGCCAAAGAGAGCTTCTGATCTCAACCAGTACGTGGACAAATGAATTCAACAGACATGGCAATATCCACAATAGCCAGATTGTGAACTCATCTTAGATGCCTATCAAAAAATAAATGAATAAAGAAGATGTGATTTCAATGAACGTGGGATACTACCCAGTCAGAAAATAAGAATAAAATCACGTATGAATTTCATTATTCATAGGCAGGAAAGCCAGACTTCTGAGAAGCAGGCTCTCCAAGTAACCACGCCAGGTGACTACAGGAAGAACAAATGATCCCTGTCATGTAATATGGGTCACATGCTAACTAAGCTCCACTCCCTAATGCAGATAAGGAATGACTTCTGCCACATAGCATAGGAATGTAGTCCCTGTTTTCACAGCACTGTCACGGAGCACAGGCTGCACATTATTGCCTGCCTGCACCTAACTTTGTTGTACAGGGCTGATACTACCCCAGAACCCTACCATATTGCTGTTGGCATCAACAAACATCTCCTGTCTTAAGGGAGGGAGAGCTCCTAAAGCAATGATGGCTCAATCCAACAAGAAGTAGTCAGAGATTTCCAATGTCTAACCCCTAGACCCTAACCCTTAGACCGCCAGCTCTTTTCTTCTCTTTCTTTTTTATAAATGAAAAGGCTGGAGATGTAAATGTCATGCCACATAGGTGGGGAACATGGGCCCTGCTAGAAACACACTCTCCAAGGAACTGAACCCTATATGGCCAACTAACCATAGGTGAAACAAGTGACCCCGTCATGTAATGTGGATCACATAATAAATAGGCTCTATGCCATTACCCAGCCAGAGACCCTGTCACATGGTATAATAAGTCATGATACCCCACTCTCCTACCTCTGTCACACAGCACAAGTCACCTATTGACTAGGCTCTCTCTGTCTCCTCCCAAGGAACCTAAGGTGTCACTTTTATTGGTTAAGGAATAAAGAACCTTCTTTGGCCTGTGATAGGGCAGAGTAAAGCTAGGTGGTAAAACTAAACAGAATGCTGAGAGAAAATTGGCAGAATTAGTGAGATACCATGTAACTGCCCACAGGAGACAGATGCACTGGAACCTTGCTAGTAAGCCACAGTCACATGATGATACAAAGATTAAGAGAAATGTGTTATTTAAGTTATAAGAGTTAGTCAGAAACACACTTAAGCTATTGCCCAAACAGTATTGCAATTAATACAGATTTCTGTGTGATTATTTCAGGAGTCTAGGTGGCCAGGAAAATGAACAAGCAGCCTCCCCCAACAGAAAATAACTGATACAATTATTAAAATAAAATTTCACTGTCAGAAGTGTAAAATGGAAGGTGGGTTATTTGGAAAACAGAAGGAATCATCAGGAAACAGGTAGGGCCTGAGACATTAATGGGGAGGATATAATCAGAGTACTACATCCCATGCATGTGGGCAAATCTGACAGTGAAATCCATATATATTTAATGCAACTGATTGTTTTTTTTTAATTTGAGATTAAGTCTTACCATATAACTCAGGCTGGCCTCAAATACATGAATCTCCTACCTCAGCTCTCAAGCACCAGAATTACAGGCGTGTGCCAGCATGCTAAAAATGAGGGGAAAAAGAGGAAGAAAAGAGAAGAAAATAAATGAGAAGCAGGTAATGTAAGCAAAGACAAGATAGAACAGGCTGGGAGGCTAAGACGGAGAGGAGAGAACACGGGGTACATGGAAATGTTTGATTTGCAGTTTCCTCATGCTCTGCTTCATCAAGGACTTACTTGGAAGAAAACTTAAGGGGTGATTCCTATACACAGAAATTGTGTGACTTTTCCCAGAGAGCTACCAACAAATGTTTACTTACCCACAATGAGCCACTGATAACAGACCAAAGAAACAATTCCACCCAAGTACAGCTTAGTGAGTTAATTGAAGTTAATTTCAGAAGTGTGAATAAGAGGGCTAAATTACAGGATCTTGTGTGAGTTGGCAACAGCATCACCAAAAAGTCCACAACAGTATGAATGACATCTTACAAAAACTGCATCCACCTAGACCTGGATGGAGCGGGGAGGGCCTTGGACTTCCCACAGGGCAGGGCACCCTGACTTCTCTTAGGACTGGAGAGGGAGGGGAGGGGGAGGGGCAAGGGCAAGTGGGAGGGAAATGGGAGGAGGGGAGGAGGTGGAAATTTTTAATAAATAAATAAATTTAAAAAAAAAACCTGCATCCATGGAGCTCCCAACCCAAATTGCAGGCAGGTGGGCCAGCAGAATAGTCTCCTCACTGTAAAATTGTTACTGCTTTTATAACCATGTCGAAGGCTTTTCTGGATTTTGTACATTATAGGAACTTTCTGAATCTTTTAAGCTTCAGAGTTTTTTTCTTCATGAGTTTTATGAACATTCCCAAGATCCCCAGAGAAGAGAATGTTTTAATTCAGAGGAAATAACTACACAACACTCCAACCTGTCCTACGGCTCTTGCATTCATTGTATGCCTTTTTCATAAGGTACCCTTGTTCTTGGAGTGGGTGATACAAGTGTCCAGTTATTTTCCTTCATCTATACCTGAGCATTTGACCCCAGTGCCTAAAAAGTCACTTATTCCCAAAAGCTTGAGTAGATATGAGTCTCTACAGCAATTATTGCCCATTGCAAAAAACAAAAACAAACCCCCAAACAAGTTTCCCTCCACAGCCTAGATTGACAGCAACAGCATCTAGAGGTTTAAACAAAAATACTTTAGAAGGCAGTTTGACAGCCACATCACATCAAAACAATAGCAGTTGCTACCTTGCTAGCATCTATGATCTACTTAGTCATAGAATTTTGCCCTGTGTGCAGTACCAGTTGTGATTTCCCATCTGTGGCACAGACCTTGAGTGCCGTCAGAAGCAGTTAGCTGCATCCACAAGAGTTATGCCTCCTTTGCCCCACTGGCCCATCTTCCCTGGTGGGCTGGCACCATGGCATGCAAGGTCCATAGCCAAGCAGGACTTGTGGTGATAATTCTCCCCAAGAAGCCTACATGGCACCTCTTGGCATTATTGAAAGCCCGTCAGAGGGGATGGAGCTTCCAGCTCAGTCCCAACTTGATGTCTTCATGCCCTATAACCAAAGTATGGAGTGTTTTTGGCAAAAGAGACTCACCATCTCATTCTGGCAAACAAGCATTAGCAATATCTTCAGGGGCCTCACTGACCTCCTAGGGAGGGAGCCCACCTCCGTCACTGAGATTTTCATTCAATAACCTTGTGTCTCTTGGAGTGCATGTTTCATGCCTGAAGGGTACATTCATTATAACTCTTTAGCTTCTGGTTTATCGTTATTTCAAATGTTTTTCCAAATTTGTAAGACATTCAATGTTTAATATTGTATTATATCACAAAACTCTTTTAGTTTAAAACAAAGGCTGGCCAGCATCTCTGAAGGCCCACCATTGCAAGTCAGTTGCTCTTAAATGCCTAAGAGATATTTAAAATAAATAAATAAATAAGAAAGGAAAACAAAATGCTAAGAGGATGAATACAACATGGAACCAATCCCACCACATGTATCAACTGTTTAATCATTTATCACTTCTGTGAATTGCTGCTGAGGTTCTAAAGCTTTCTAGAAGCTAACATAGCTTTTGGGATTTTGTTAATTCTCCCCCAAGGAACTTCAGCTCAAAGACCTGTTTATAGGTATTACCTTTATCTCTCCTGCCTCTGGCTTGCTTTAACATTTCACAAACCTTAGCTACATTCCAGCCTAAATTATTCAGAGCCACCAAAGTCTCTTTTACCTATAAAAATCATATTCCACCATGGAGCTCAGCAAAAGCCACTAAATCCAGTCCTTATGTCTCTACTGGCTTGGCCTCTTCTTAATTATTCTATCTGATCCAAGGAACAAAGAACTGAGCACCAAACACAGCCTCTATCATGTCCAGTTTGGCCAATAACTCCTGACCTTCCTCTATTGCCTTCTAGTCCCTGACATTCACAGAGGTGCCAGATGGTGGTTACCAAGTGTCCCTAATGACTCATGTGAACCAGTTCATCAGAGACCAATTTCCTTTCTATTATCTCAGGCTATGCAGCCTATATCTCATGAGAAATGGATAGTTTGGCTCAATTTTTCTACTTCCTTCCCATCTACTCCTATTACTTACAGCCTCACAAGCCAGGATATCTCTTTCATTACTTGTGTAAAAGTTTTTTCCAATTCAAGCTTCTGAAGGGCAGACCATTCCCTGATTACCAAGATTTCCTGCATCGCTGTTATTGAGGCCCCATTTGCCTGGTGAATCACAGATATTGCTCTTTTCCGCTACTAAAGGTTGGGAATGAGGACTATCTTCTATCACTTCTACCATGTTCTTGTCTTCCTCCTTACTTCTGTCCACAGGTCCAAGTTTTTGGATCCCAGGAGGAGTTTTTTTTTTTGCACAATTATAATTTCTACTCTCTTTCTTTGAATCCTACCAAGATAAGAACTGGCAAGCCAATCCCTCCATCTCCTTCTCCCTTTCCCCACTTTCACTGTGAAATCAGACGCTAAAGCAGTAGATAGCACCTTCACATCCTTTTCCTATAGCAATTCCTCTCTTATGTGGGTAAATTCTTTCTGGGAAGATAACTGGGTCTCAGCTGTGTATCTTATCATCCACAACAAAGGCCACACACAAGCGATATGCTAGCCACCCAGTCTCATACCTGTCACTTTCAGGGGCTTCCATATATTATTACCTAGTCCATCAAAGATTTGGTTCTATTCTACACTGGGTGGTAGAGCTCACTCACTAAGGAGGCATGCTGTGAGAAAGATGCTTAGCCTGTGATTTACTATGAGAATACTCCACTCCCAGATGGTCTGGCCCTGGTCACACATCCTAGCACCCCTTATAAGGAGCATACAATCAACACTATAACAAGAAGGCACACCATTCCATACCCAAATGGGGAAACATAGCCATATTGGGACTTCTCCTGAACCCTCCACCCTCACATGAATCAACCTCATTTGCATAAATCAGCACCCACCGTAGGGACCATGCAAGTATTACTCCCCAGTTCACCCTTGGTTTCCTCAGTTCCTGTTCAGGTACCAACTACTTGACTTTTCAGGGGAAGGGGGCAATCTAATGTCGATTCACATTAGACACCAACAACAAAGCAAAGAAATGATTCTACCCAAGCATAACTTAGTGAATCAGTGAATTTTACTGGGGACTATTCACAGGTGACGCATGAGTGAGAGATTAGTTACATGAGCATGCATGATTCAAAGGCAAAGACATTATCGTTTTAGTTATTTTTCTATTGCTGTGCCAAGACACCATGAGCAAGACAGCTCATAAAAGAAACAGTTAACTGAGCTTCTAAGTTCAGAGGTGAGTCCTTGGCCATTGGCAGGAAGCATGGCAGCAGGCAGCAGGCAGCAGGCATGGTGCTGGAGCAGTAGCTGGGAGCTTAAATGTTGACACAACAACCTTAAGGCAGAGAGAGATTGGGGGGCACTAACTCAGATGGCATGGGCTTGTGAAACCTCAAAGTCCATCCCCAGTGACATACCTTGTCCAGCAAGATCATACCTTCTAACCCTTTTTAAACAGTTCCATTAACTGGGGACCAAGAATTTTACTACAAGAAACTATGAGAGTCATACTCATTCAAACCACCACACAACACCAAAAACTCATGCCAGTGACAGTGACCACTTACCTATATAACCTCTTCTGACAGTCCACAGGCTCAAGGTCTGAGAGCAAAAGAGCCTCAAAGAGCAGATGGCTGATAAACAAAATCCCTGGTTGAACAAAACTGACAGCCAGATCTCTAAAGCATGGAAACAGCACATGTAGCTGGCTGACCATTGCGGCAACAGGGAACAAACAGAAACTTCCTTACCAATTCCCCTGTCTCTGCACAAAGACTTGTAGATCTGACTGTGACCTTTTGGCAACTTATTTGGCAGGCTCGCAGTTCTTCCTCTCCCCCACAAGGTTTGACAGATTTTTTGGCCCTATTTTCTTGCCTTATTTACTGCATTCAGTTGAGTAGAACCCAACTGACAGACACCTTATACATTTGGACACTTTCTGGTTTTAGAGACAGAAGCACCAAGAGCTTGAAGGAAGAAGAACAAGGAAGCCTTCCGAGTCCAGCTCCTGGGGGCTCTGACTGTAGATGATCTTTCTCTTTCCAGAGAATGAAACCAGAAGATTAAAGACCACTTCAGGAGTTGCTGAGGATGGCTCCTCCGAGCCTTCCTCACTCTTGAGGCTTCTGCCTTGGGCAGGGAGTTTACTTAGGCCAGCCCCCTGGACTCCATCTATGACTTCAAGCAAGGGAAATCCCCTCAGCAGTTGGGGTCGCTCCAAGTCTTTCAGGCCTGTGCACCAGCAGGAAGGTCCAGCCTCTGATGGACTGAACCTCAAACCACCAGATAAAGGCATATTGATTGCTTGTTACAGAAAGTTGCTTTTCCAGTAAACTATTTCTTCATACCAAGGTCCCTAATCTAATCTTTATGTCTCTCTAAAGGAAAGCGCCATGCCCCTGCTTCTTTAGTCCTTACTCTCTACATTTGCAGTACCCAATAATCCAAGACCTCCAGGTATACCAGAAGCATCCTGTGGCCAAAGTCATGGAAAGGCTGTCACAGCCCCTTAGAAAAACAATTCTAGGAATCCTGGGAAACAGTCTCTGTTTTCCACAGTGATTCTTCAAGGTCCAAGTACGTCTGGGAAACAGCTGTTCGTTCTCTTGTTTATCCTAGCTACAGTGACTGCTAGATTCCTGCAACACACAGCTACTCGAGGCTTTCAGAACTGCAGCTTCAGGTTTTGAGACTTGATGCTCGCAAGACCTACAAAATCTCACTTCCCACAGCTTTAGCAATTCTCAAAGCTGTAATTGCTATCTGCCGGCTTCCCTCTGCTACCAAGGGCTCAAATCGATTTCGTTTAAATTTCATTTAAATCCTGCCCAAGGATTTAGTAAGTGGAAAGTCTGAACTTTTCCCATTTTACAACTGGACTTGAGTTTCCATTAGCACATAGGCAGAGATGAGGCAGAGAGCACATAGTAGGCCTGAGCCAGCCCCCGCAGTACCTCAAGACAGTGACCAAAAAGGACAGCTCCTGTAATCTCCCTAAAACAGACCCTGCCTTGCCCAAGTATGCCCCAAAATGGTAAAACTATAACCACAGGCAATTAAAACTGTACTAATGTAACTACAGCATGACCTAACTGTTCCTAGAATTCCCCTAGCTGAGCTTAAAAGGGGCCTGCATGCTCTTTTCAGGGTCGCCATTTTGTACAAACGGTGACCCCACGTGCTGGGATAAAAGTTCTTTGTCTTTACATACTATTTGAGTCTGGAGGCCTCCTCCAGTGATTCTCAAACCCTTACATAAACTTGTTGGTCCTGAACTGACAACAAACTACCCCACCCACCATGAAATCTTCTCCATCTCTACAAATCTCTTCAATAAGAGATTGAAAGTTTCAATTTAATAGAAATAGTTACATAACGGGGGCAATATTTAAAAATTTCCTAACATCTACCATAGATTCTGTTAGTTCACGCCTTAGTTATTTTTCTACTGCTGTGCTAAGATAACGTGACCAAGGAAGCTCCTAGAAGAAAGAGTTTTTTGGGGTTTACAGTTTCAGAGGGTGAGTCAGCAGGGAGCGTGGTAGAAGGAAGACAGACATGGCTCTGGAGCAGTTGCTGAGAACTCACATCTGATTCACCAGCAGGAGTCAGAGAGAGCTAATTGAGAATGGCATGGCCTTTTAAAACCCCCAGTGACCACCTCCTCTAACTACCCGTGCCTCCTAATCCTTCCCAAACAATTCCACCAACTGGTAACCAAGTATTCAAATATATGAGCCCATGGAGAATTAAGCATTCAGTAATCCCTGAGTTGCCTTCTGGTTACTATTCTGTGTTTATTTGATTCTTTCTTATCTCTGTTCCTCCTACCTAACATTTCTGATTCTCGTGTCCCTCCCCCGGAATCTGCTGTGCAGAGGATCGTGACAAAGGTCATCCCAAAAGGTGATTCCTGACATATGTCAGCCCAGCACGGCACTTGTGACACTCTGTCATTCCTAATTTCCTTTCTATTTTCTACCTTTCACTTGTTTGTTTTATGATAGCTATTTCCATTTCCTTCATGAGTCATAAGGAACTATTCTTGGCCCTTTGTTTCAAGTTCTTGAATCAAATACAGAGCCAAGTTTAATTGCTAGGATTAGTTACTGTGAACAAGCCAAATTAAGTAGTAAGTTCAATATGTTCTGCGCTTTTGTGTAAAAAGAATAAAGGTTATGTGTGAATAAATAAGGATTATCTAAATATTGTATTTGGAGAGCCAGGTGTTCAAGGCAGAGAGATACCAGTAATATGAAGCAACCAGGGACAACGGAGCGGTCTTTTCTCGAGGAAAATGCCTCCTGTGATTCCCCCAAGACCTTCCAAATCTCTGACACATCCCTCACCTCCCATCATGATGACTGACATGCAGCCTCCGGCTCGCCTTCTAATGCTCTCAGCTGCTCTGCCTCCTCACCTTCCTAATGATTCTCCTAGCAAGGAGAAATATGATTGACTTTTATTCATTGAGTCCAGAGCTCACAGAAGTAGCATGTATTTCTAGCCAAGGTAGGCTTCCCCACCATATGGGTGTTAATTACAGACTCATGTTAGCTGATTGATTTAAAGCGAGGGCAATTGAATACATCCATGGTTTTCTGCCAGTCCTCGGCAATGCCTTTTAATTGCCTGCATAAGTGTGTTTAATGGCCTCTTTAATGCAGAAAATGAAGCTTTAAAGTAGATCATTTGAGAAATTAGAGATTTAAAGATTGAGGTGGAAATTATGATTGAGCTCAACAGTGATTAAGAACATGGTTTCCTGAATAGTATTAAAACAGAACAATTAAAACAATCTGTATATTAAATTATGTATCTATTGCGTGTATCATTGAGTTAGGGGTCCAGTAAAACAGATTACATAAATTCGGTCAAATAGTGTTTATTTACAACTGTGTCCAAACATTTTTCCAAATCCACAGGATGAAATCTTTAAATGAAATTCCCAAGGGAGAAAACATTGAGCTAGGTTAAGGTATATTAAAATAACTATGACAGCACATTTTATCAATATTGTTTCCTTTTTGAATCATTGAGTGGAACAGTGCCTCAGAAGTCCCGTAGATCTGTCTTGCTCCAACAGTGTTTGGACAGGACAGACCCAAGGACTCCCTCTTTGTTAGCTTCCAGGCACCTTTCAGTACCCAGTTACAGCCTCTGGGACCATCTTCTCACTGACCATCATCATCAGCTCCCAGGATCAGTCACACCGACCCTTGGTGGTTAGTGCCATACTGAGGATCAGCTGTGACCTGCCAGATTCATCAGAACTATCCCACTGAAATGGAGACTGCCGTGAGCTCTGCCTGGTCAACTTGGACCTGTGGGCCTCCTACACCCTCCTCTCCCTGGGCTACTATTTCGATGGGGAGGATGTGACTCGAGCTACTATTTTGATTGGGATGATGTGGATCTGGAGGGTGTAGACAGCTTCCGTGAACTGGCCAAAGAGAGGTGTGAGGGCTCAAGTTGCAGACAGCTGGCAGGGTCATGCACTTTTTCAGGATGTGCAGAGGCCCTCTCAAGATGAGTGGGCTAAAACCCAGGAGGCCATGGAAGCCGCCTTGACCCTGGAGAAGAACTTGAACCAGCCCCCCTTGGGTCTTCATTCCCTGGGTTCTGCAGGCATAGAGCATCATCTCTGTGACTTCCTGGAAAATCACTTCCTGAATAAGGAGGTAAAACTCATCAAGAAGATGGGCAACCACCTGACAACTTTCGTAGGCTGACTGGGCCACAGCCAATGCAGACTGGCCTACCCTAATCATCTCTGGGCATAGAGCATCTCTTTGAGTGGCTCACTCTCAAGCATGACTAGGAGGCTTCATCTTCCATGGGGCTCCCTCCTCTGCTCTGCACCAGCCAGCCTCAGGACCTCTACCTGACCCTCTCTCAAGCCGCTAGGCAGCTTTGTAACCACCCTCGAAACCCTCCCAAGTCTTGGGCCAAGTAAAAATAAAGCTTTTTTGAAACAGGAAAACAAAAGAGTCATTAAGCAGGGGAAGGGGCTGGGAAAGAGGAGAGAGGGGGAAACTCTGGTTAGAATGTAAAATAAATAAATAAATATTTTGAAAAAGAATCATTAAGCACACCTAGAAATGTGTGTACACTAAAACAGACGGAGGTGATGGCATAGTGAGGAAAGGCACCTACTGTGCAAGTCTGATAACCCAGGCTTGACCCTTGGAACCCATGTCAAGGTTGTCCTCTGATACGCACACACGCGCACACGCGCACACGCGCACACACACAATGGTACATGTCAGTCTCTGTTGGGAGTCACCTTTTAGGGGTGACTTCTGCCAGGATCCTAGCTGTGGCGGGTTTGTACGTTCCAGCATAGGGGTGTGAGGATTTCAAATGTTAGATAGGAAGAACAGAGATAAAACAGACACAGATATGTAGGATAGTATCGGGAGGGCAACTCAGCGCCTCCTGCATACTAGGTTTCGTGTTCGGAGTTCACCCGTGTTTAATTTTCTATACACTTATTATACCCCAACATAAAAGGGGGAGGGGGAAGAAGGCAAAAAGACTGCTTTAACACGATACAAAGGACAACCAGAATAGTTACTTGTTTCAATACTTGAGACATCAAGCCATTAATTCCTGAAAAAAGTATTTGATATTTGGATAGTGAACACACCCTAGACCAAGTATCCTGCAGGCAGCCACTCCTTAAGTCAAACCTCCTATTTCAAAAGAAGGAGCAGAAGTATGCTTCGGTTCTCTGACCTTTGGACAATCTTAATGTTCAAAATACAAGGTAATCACACCCTAGGTAGGTCAGGATACCTTGTTTTGTAGTCACACCTGTTTTTAACAACTTTGAAAGAGTAAAAACAAGCTCCAACTCTCTGACCTTCAGGCAAGGTGGAATAGTCTCATGTTTTTGGGTCTCTACAAACCACACACATAAGTCATATACCCACACAATAATAATTAAAATTAAAAAAGAAGTACATGCTCATTAAGGGTTCAAGGATTGCTGACTTTAGAGTTAGCTGTTATTGCCTCTGACTGACATCAGGAAAGTAAAAGCATCCATTGAGAGCAGGTCTTTTATTGGTATCCTCAGATTCCAAACAACTTCTGGCATACAGTGATAGGTTGTAATAAATATGTATCGAATGGATAAATGGAAAGATGGTGAAATAACCATATAACCATCAAAAGCCTTTCAAGTGGCTTTCTGAAATGTGACCAACCTGCAGCCTGTGGACCATATGACCAAAACAGCTATGAATGTAGCCCAACACAAAATTGTAAACTTAATGCTTTTTGGAGGTTTTCTGCTTGCTTGTTTAACTCAACTGTGTGATTCTTGAACATAAATTTTATAGATGACAATGCCATAACGCCATGTCAAACAGTTGAACATGCTTCGATCATGGGGATAAACCGTAAAAGCTTGAACTTAAGAGAGCCAGCAGAACAGCTGATTGAAAGTCAAAACGTAAGGACTGAGGTGAGCATTCAGCAGATATTTGTTTATGGTGGAGTCTTGCTGTATAGCTCAAGCTGATGTCCCAAGCACTAGGATTATAGGACTGTGCCATCAAGCCCTGCTGAAGGCTGTCATCATTGCCTTCTTCCTCTTTCTCCTCCTCTTCTTTAAAGTTTGTTTAAAATTTTGCTGGGTGGTGGTAACAAACCCAGTACTTGGGAGGTAGAGGCAGGCTGATCTGATTTCGAGGCCAAATTGGTCTGCAGAGGGAGGTCCATTCAGGATAGCCTTGGTTACACAGAGAAACCTTGTCTTGGAAAACAAAACAAACTGAAAAAAAAAGAAAAAGAAAAAAGAAACCAAGATTTACTAATTTTATGTGTGTGTGCTGTAATGATCTGTCCTGTCCCTTTAAGAGACAAGCCCCCAGGCCCTGCAGGGGAATCTTCCTTCCACTTCAGTAGTCTCTCTCCCATCTCTCCCAAAGAGATGGCTGCTGCTGTAGCTCCTCTCCTCCTCCTCCTCCTCCTCCTCTCTCTCTCTTTTTTTCTCTCTCTCCCCCCCCTCGTTTCTTTCCTCATTCCCCCTTCTCCCCTGTCTCCCCTTCCCTTCCATAACCCACTAAATAAATATCCAACCTCACTTTGCATGGTGTGCCTATTTGTCTAGGTTTCTCACCTGCCATGAGGCTCCCTGCCTAAGACCCACAGGCCCCCCATGGCCTGCAGGCCACTTGGGGGCTCCCTGCATGGGACTGGCTGCCTAAGTGGCCCACTGTGGTCTTGGTACCCAGTGCCCACTGCAGCCACTCAGGGACCTGCAGCGTTTCTGCCACTGCGCCCCGTGGGGAACTTCAGCATTTTATTTTTACCATAACATGTGTGTGTGGGGGAGGGGGGCTAGTCTGTATGTACATTCTGAGGCTAGATGTATTGGATCCCCTGTAGTTGGCGTTACAAGCTATTGTTAGCTACCCAATACGGGTTTTGGGAACCGAACTTGAATCCTTTGAAAGGGCAGTAACTGAGTGATCTCTCTCTTACCACAACTTTTTTTCTAAGGCAAAATCCAAAAATGCTTACGCTAACTCGGTTTAAGCCATTGTTTTCCTTCCTTTATCTTTTTTTTAATTTTATTTTTCTTTTCCCATGACAGAGTTTCTCTGTATAGCCCCACTATCCTGGAGCTTTTGCTCTGTAGACCAGGCTGGTCTCGAACTCACAGAGATCCACCTGCCTCTGCCTCCCTAATGCTGGGATTAAAGGCATGTGCCACCACTGCCTGGCAGTTTAAGCCATCTTTAATCTTGAATTTCTTTTTATTTTTAAGGCCCTAATACTTAGCCCTTAGGACTCTTACACACTGAAGCAGGTGTCTGTCTGCCCAGTCTACAAGTTACCTCCCTGTAGATCTCAGCCTTGTCTACTGTGCACATCTGGAGGAATCACGCTCCTCCCAACATCCTGCCCATTTATACTTTAACAACATCAGTTAGTTATGTATGTATGATCCCCGCAGTCTTGCAGAGTGCCAAACTGTGAACACAAACCTTCAAATTTTAATAAAAGTATATATTGTATCTTGAGCATATCACTCCAGTTACCCCCCCCTCCACTCCCGCCTTCCTCCTCACGTCTGTTAGTCCTCTTCCTTCCACGGACAGTTTCACTTCTATTTCAAGTCATTTGTGATCATGTGATCAAGATTGTATTTATCTACATAAAATCCAGGAATGACGAGGAACACACAGGTATCTGCTTGAGACTGTCTTAATTTGTAAATATGATCACCTCCAACAGTGTCTATTTTCCTGCAGGCAACAAAATTTTAGTTTTCTTTATGGCTAAAAAAAGATTCTAGTGTATATAGTGAATATATATATATATATATTTATAATATATATATTCTAGTGTGTATATATATATGTATATACACACACACACACACACACACACACACACACACACATATATATATATATATATATATATATATAGTGTATATTTTAATCCATTCCTCTGTTGCTGGACACTTAGGTTGCTCCAAAACTTAGCTATTGAAAGTAATGCTGCAGAAAATGCTGATATGCTTAAGGAAGCAGGAAAAGGCACCTTGGCTTGAGTGCTGCCATTTTGACTTCAGACTCTATTTTACTTGTAGAGTAAATTAAAGTTCAGGTTCCCAAGCCATAGGGGAGCTGAGCACTTTCCAATGGCTGACCTGCCTCCTCCCTAAACCATGGAAATAGTCATTACACATCTTAAGCTCTCTAGAAACATCATGGCTGTTCCTAATGACAGAAGAAACGAAAGAATCTGATTATTTGCACTGAAAAGCTTGTCTTGTATGTAGGTTGGCAATGATGGAACACGTAAGGAAAGTTTGTAATCTTTGATTTCTGATGGATGAAAGTTGTAACTGTAACTTGGCAACAAATGTTTGTGATTTTTGTGCTTATAAACCCGCTTCTGTCCCTGCTCGGGGCTGTCAGTGGAAACAAGGCTCCGGAGCCCTTGTTCTGCAGCCCTGATCGATCAGTGACCTGCTTCTGTGGTGATTTATTAAAATCTTTGGAATCCATTTCTCCTTCCTCGTGGTGTATAACAGGTGAGGTGTAACAATGCAAGTATCTCAATGAAGCACTGAGAAGCTTGTTTGTTTGTTCGTATTTCAAGACAGTGTTTCTCTGTGAAGCCTTGGCCAGCCTGGAACTCACTCTATAGACCAGGCTGGCCTCAAATTCAAAGAGATCCACCTGCCTCTGCCTTCTGAGTGCTGGGATTAAAGGCTTGCACCATCACTGCCTGGCTTATGTGTAAGTATCCAGGGATGGAAGATTTACTTTTAGGTTTTGGGAAACCGCCATACTGACTTCCATAGAGGCTGAGGTGCTTGCATTCCTGCCACAGGTGTACAATAGTTACCATCTGTCTACATCCTTGGGGGCTTTTGTTATTTTTCTTTTTTAAATTTGTACTTGTTTTTCATTATATATATCTGTGTGTCTGCATGTTAGTATGTCTTGTGCCTGTGGGTACCCATAATGGTCAGAAGAGGGCATCAGATTCCCTGGAGCTGGAGTTACAGGCAATTGTGAGCTCCCTGGGTAATGGGAATCAAACTCTATTACTTAGTTCTTTGCAAGCACTCTTAACAGATGAGTCATTGTTCTAGCTCCTGCTTTCACTTTCTTGATGACTGCCATTCTAACTGGGACAAGAAAGAAGCTCAATGAATACCGTTTTTGTATTTTTTTTTTTTTGAGACAATGTCTCATCTATGTCATGCTGGTCTTAATCTCCTAAATCTAGCCCAAGATGACTTTGGACTTCAGATCCTGCTGCCTCTACCTCTCCAGTGCTGGGATCACACCAGAATGCCCAATTAATGAGGTGCAAAGTGTTGAGTCCTGGGCTTTGTGCCTGACAGGCAAGCAATCTACCAAATGAGCTACCTGCCTCATTCTCAATGTCATTTTGATCTGCATTTCTCAATGCTAGGAAGGTTGATCATTTTTTTTCCATTTGTTTATTGGTCATTTGCATTTCATTCCTTCAGATTCATTTGAGGTTTGTTTCATTGGTTTATTTATTGTGTTGTTAGTCTTCTTCTTCTTCTTCTTCTTCTTCTTCTTCTTCTTCTTCTTCTTCTTCTTCTTCTTTTTCTTCTTCTTCTTCTTCTAGGTGTTTGAATTCCCTGCATATTCTAGATATCAGTTCTTTGTCAGATGTGGTTTTAACTGGCAGTGTGATATATTGTCGAATCATGTGATAAGAGAATATCAGTGAGGGGTTGTCTAGATCAGGTTGGCTTGCAGGCATGCCTGTGAGGGATTGTCTTTATGTTAACTAATGGAGGAAGACCTAACCTAAACATGGATGGCATCATTCCCTGGATTCAGGTCTTGCCTTATATTATATTGAGTTGTAGAAAGCACATACACATCCATTTCTCTCTGACTGTGGCTATGGTTAGATATTTTAAATTCCCTGATATGACAGACTGCAACCTGGTATTGTGAGCTCAACCAAACCCTTTCTCCCATGAGTTACTCTTTGTTGGGTTATTTCCTCTTAGCAACAGAAAACAAAGACAGATGTACAGCAGCCAAAATTATCTCCCATTTTGCAGGCTGTTTCTTCACTTATTGTTTCCTTTGCTATACAGAAACTTTTTTTGTTTTTTTCATTTATTCTTCTCTCATATAGTACATCCTGAGCCTTCTTAATTTTTCATGAGATTCCATTTGTTAATTGTCCTTATTTCCCTAGTGACTATTTTTGTTTGTTCGTTTCCGTACTTTTTTCCTAGCAGTTCAGAGTTCCAGGTCTTTCTTTAAGGCCTTTGGTCCATTTGGAGTTAATTCATGTATAGGGTGAGAGATAGGTATTTGTTTTCTTCCCCACAAGTGGATATACAGATTTTGAAGCAAGAGGACATCTTCTGCTTAATGTGGATTTCTTGACAACTCTGTCAAAAATCAAATGGCTATTGCTGTATGGGGTTATATCTATGCTTTCTATCTTGTTATTTTGATCCATTCATCTGTTTCTGTGTCAGTGTAATTCCGGTTTTTATACTCTGTGATATAACTTCAACATAACTTGAAATCAGAAAGAAAATTATCTTTTTTCCTTGGGACTACTTTGACTTCTTTTAGCTTCCATATGTTTTATGGAAGCTTTTAGCTTCTGATTGTTTTTCTATTTATGTGAAAAATGGCATTGGGGTTTTGATGAGAATTTTATTCAATCTGTACAATGCTTTTAGTAAGATAGCCATTTTTTACAATATTAATTCCTCCAAATAATGAGCATGGGATGTCTGTTTTCCAGTATCTTCTTCAATTTCTTTCTTTAGTGTTTTCAACGTGGTGGTCTTTCACTTCCTTGGTTAGGTTTATTATAAGGAGTGTGTGTGTGTGTGTGTGTGTGTATGTATGTATGTATGTTGGGTACTTGCCTATGCATGCACATGTGGAAGTTTCTATCACTCTTCCAGAAAGATGAAATCTTTCACTAAACATGGAGATTGTCATTTTGGGTAGACTGACTGGCCAGTGAGCCACCAGAAGCCGCTAGTCTCTTCTCTGCCCTCCCAACCACTGGAATTACATACATGTGCTAACACACTGGGCTTTTTACCTGGGTTCCGGGGATCTGAAGTCAGGTGCTCACTTGACCCACTGAACTATTTCCCATCTCTTCCTCATTTATTTTTCCGCATTCTGGCGTAGTGCCAGGTTGCTGAGTGTTTATCAGTTCTAAGAGGTTTTTGTTTTTTTTTTAATGGAGTCCTTTTCCTTTTTCCTTTTCTTTGTAATGCATTGACTGCTTTCTCTGGTTTTACTGCTATACTAAGACTTTAAGAACTCTGTCTGACGGAGTCTTTGTTTTATTGTGAAGAGATACCATGACCAAGGCAACTCTTATAAAAGAAAGCATTTATTAGGGTCTGGATCATCATGGTAGGGAACATGGCCAAAGGCAGGAGGAGACTGGAGACTGGGCTTGGCATGGGCTTTGGAACTTCAAAGTTCATTCCCAGCCACACATGTACTCTAACAAGGCCACACCTATTCCAAACAGTTGATCTACTGGGGACTAAGCTTGCAAACATATGATTCTCTAGGCCATTCTCGTTCAAACCCCATGAGTACCCATGGGAGGTGGGCATGCTTCTCTTCTTCTCTTACTCTTGGTTTTACTGAAAATGAGTTGAGCTTTTTCCCCCTCATTTAGTAGAAGGCTGGCCATGAAATGATCATATAGTTTCTGTTAAACCTCAAAGAAGAGTGCAAATGTCTAACATAACCAGTTGAAGAATTAAAACTTTTAGAAATTATTCCACTAGCCACACAATATTGAAGCAAAAATAAATCTAAAGCAAAGTTGTAATCAACTAAGACTTTCTTTAATTCTACATGAGAAATAATTCTACACAAGAAGCATAACGGTTCAAGGAAGAAAAAAAACAGCAGTAAAAAATAGTTAAAATGTCATAAACTAATATTGATTTGGCCCTTCTAATCTGAATTTTAGTTGAAAAGACATTTTGAATTTACTTTATAAAGAACAAGAATTTATTTATACCACTATCACTTAAAAAGAAAGTTTAAATTGGCAATATAACCAGGCATGGTGGTACAAGCCTTTAAACCCAGCACTCACAAGGTGGAGACAGATGGATCACTATGAGTTCCAGGCCAGTCAGGGATAATTAGTTGAGCCCTATCAAAATTATAATTTATAATATTTATTGATTATAGTGGTTGCTCCATTCTGAAGAGATGGCAGGAGTTTTTATAAAACATCCCACTAGGTGGTACTCTCTTTTAACATCCTGGAGGGAAGCGCTGTAGCAGTTGGAACCAGTAACTGATGTCTAATTTAACATTTAATGAAACCAAATTAGTGGCTCTGACTCAGAATCTCCTTCAATATAAAAAGGCGAATAGACACGCTGAGAATAGTGTAAATTGGTAATTAACTGAGATGGTTCTTCTAAGCAGTAACAGCTTCTTATTCTCAAGGCAGAGATTCTGGGCCTATGTATGTGCTCCTTAGGAAACACTTTTATAGCATACCAACAATGAGGAGTTCTAGACATTAGTAGATTTTTGCTTAATAACTGATTGGACTAAATCATTACGTCAAAACACACTGACAGTGTTCAAGAGGTTCAAATATATCAATAGCCTTTTTCATAATCGCAAATTTATCCTTTACGTCTGACATTGCACATGAAGTCCATAAAGGACGAAAGCTGCCTCTACATGATACAGACTTTTTCTTTCTTAACTTATCTCAAAGGAAGGAACAAGAACAGGGAAAGGAAATTGACGTTATCAGTATTTAAAAGGGGAAACCAGCAGAGAGTTCATTTCTGGGAGACCGCTCATCTGGATAAACTAAAATTGATGCAAACGCGGAGGCTGGTTAGACCAAATGGACAAGGCAGTCAGTACAACATGGATTCATTCACAGGGAGGGCTACTGAACACCATGCTCTTAGCCACCAGGTAATCAGAATGAGGTTTAGTATGGCTTACTGTTCTCATGCTTCACCTTGACCTCCCTCACTTTGCCATCAGATTGACTCGATTCCCAAGTCCTGGCCCTTGGACTTGTTACCTGTTTGTGTCCTGAGAGTTGTTTTTATTTCTATTTTTGGATGGATGTCTAGGCTTATAACTGCTAGTTTGTATGGCCAGGCATACTTAGATTTTTCAGAAATTCCTATCTTTTCCAGAGTGGCTATACCATTTCACAGTCTCATTTTTAGTACATGAATGACCCTGATACTTCATAGTCTCACCAGCATTTGGAGATTATCGTTATTAAAAAAATTAATTGATAGGTTAAAAATGAAAAGACATCCAGATATATGATTGCAGCTTTTTCATTTCCCCCATGGTTAGGTATGTCAAATAAGTTTTTATTCATTTATCTGTTGTCTTTGGAAAAATATCTTCTCAAATCAAGTCTTTAGGCAAACTTTTGAGAGTTCAAATCCATTTCCATATCAATTCTCCAATGAGGCTTGGACTATGCTTAGAAATGTCACTTGGCACTAGTTCTGGAGGGACCATTTTCATGTAGTTTTCTAAAGAGCTTACCAAACAGCACATGAATCAACAATTCTGACAAACTACTCCACTCATTTAGAAGAACAAATTTATTTGTACCATAAAACATTTCAACTTCAATAAAAAAAACCAGAGAAAATGCACATTGTCAAGCAAGAGCTTAGCCATCAAGAGATAACTCTCATTGATAATTGGGAGTATACTTCCAGACTTTTGCTTTTTCCTGTATAATCAAAATAAGCTGACAACTCATGATGCTATTTCGTACTTCCTCCCAAGGTACAATCTATGACCTTTCACTTTATAAAACTTCATTAATTCTAGCATTAATGCTAGAATTCTTAATTAGTGTACAGGTATATATGTTTACTTACCTAGCTTCTCTATTAATGAAGATTAAGTTTGCATCTACAAGCAAAGGTTTTAAGAAATCTTATAAATAGTTTTGTGGATTTTTTCGTAATTCTTTTCTTCAGTTAAATATCTGGAAGGATTGCTGAACCAACATTCATAAACATACATGTAAATAGTATACATACACTAACATATCCACACACACACTTAACAATTTGTTGATATTTATAAGCTGCCATTAGAAAGATTGTCTCCATTTATGTTCCCACAAACATTGGCTGTAAAAGTCTTTAAAGGTACTCTTCTTTGTCTTCCCAAGCTTTACTTTTTTTCTTTTAAAGATGAGAACACATAAGTACAAGAAACTTATTATTGTTATTATTTTACAATTTTTCAACCAAGGTCTGAGGCAAGGTGCAGAAGTATGTGAGGGTGGGTCAGTAAAAGTCTTGTAAAATGTTTTTCCTTCAGTATATTTCTTGAGAATGTGGGTGGCTTCAGTGCTTCATAATCTGATGATCTGGCCTGGTTCCTAACAATGTTGATCTTGAATAGGAATAGGGACAAATAACACACTGATGGCATTTATTTGTGGATAGAGAAAGATTTCTGGGAAAAATGAAGACCATATCACATATAACTATCACATGTCCAAACTCCATAGGTGAAAAGTTATGGCATGTAAGTTGAGCACAACACAAGTTCCACCAATAAAAGTCAGGAGTAAATTGGAGGCTATTGTAGTTTGGGATTATTTGAATACTCCTCCTTTTTTCATTTGACCAAGCAATGGAATACATCGTTTAGATTGTGATCTGGAGGAAGAATGGCTTACACTGACATATTTCCAAATTTGAAACTTCAAAAATTTATTTTGGTATTTTATGAGTTATTTTTCGAGGCCCAACAGAAATTTGACTTAATGTACATGTCTATCTTTTTCCAAATGACATTCATAAATTTTTGCTTTTAAGCTTCCCCAGATGGATCAAGCTATACAATGACTTAAAGTAAACTCTAAGTCCTAGTTATTAGGAAATAGAGGCTTATCATTCACCACCTAACTTTAGACAAAAGTTTCCATTACAATTGCATCTTTTTTCCTTCTAGCTTTGTTCAGTAATTTTTTCAATGTTATTTAGCAATTTTAAGCACCCCCTTTAAATCAATATCTTCCTAAGTTTTTCTGGATTGCATAAAATGAATTTGAAGTTTTTCAAGGTGCTAAAGATTTTTTTTTTTGAGTTCTGGAAGTTTTGTAACTTTCAACTTATGGTGGGTATTAGGACTCACAGAGTAAATTTTTTAAGCACTGTACATTTGTGTTAAAAGTACAATAACAGACTGACTTATAACCTGTGCCTTTACCCTCTTCTAGGTATTGTAGCTTCATAGTTTCTCTGTGCCAGTACACACTCTGAGGTACTCTTCCAATGCTTGCTACAGAAAGAGAAATGTTGAATCAGTAAGTTCCAGTTTGGTTGTGACTTTTGAAAAATTCTCAATATCTTAACATCACTAAGACCAGCAAGTTGACTTCATGAAACTTCATGAAAACCCTTTAGATACAAAGTTATGTGAAAACAATGAAGAGCAGGTCAATAAGCCAGGTGTGGTGACAATTATCTTTAACCCCAGCAGTCACATCTCCATGAGATTGAGGCCAACTCCATGTAGAGTTCTAGGCCATCCAGGAACACATAGTGAGACTCTGTCTCAGAACTAGTAAACAACATGCCCCAAATGTCCTAGTGGGCCTTGTTGTGACTGTCCTCCTAGCCAAGCATACTCCATCAAGTGGAGTTCAGCTATATTTCCTTGCAAAAGGATTATACAAGTTGGTAGAAGGGTGTTTCCAGCTACTGTGTGTGATCCTGCCTGAACTGCACATGGCCTCAGGGAGGGAGAAGAGTATACACTCATGGGGGAGATGAGAGGATCGGTCTCCATTTATGAAGCTGCAACAGAAGAGCCTTCAATCCTGGTGGGTAAATACTTTCCAGGTGTGGTCTTTTGCGCAGAGAGGCACCCACACCCCTGTATATAGCCCCTCACCTACACTCCGGAAGGAAGCCCAAGAAACACATTGGTTCTCCAAAGTGACCCTCGGTGGAATCATGCCTCCATCTGTCCCTGGAGGTATGAGGACAGGTGGTCCAGTGGTTTATGTCTCCCCTGGGATAAAATTGTACAATAGGCTCAAGAGAAGATTCAGCGGTAAATACCACTTGATACTTTTCAGAGGACCTGCATTCCTTCATCAGCATCGACATGGAGGCTCTCTACCACCTATAACTCCAGTACCAGAGTTATTTCTGGGGGCAGCAGGCACGCATGTGGCACTCACGACATGTATGCATGTAAAACACTTATACACATACAATTTTAAATTGTGTGAAATAAAAATCTGTACTTTTAGAATCTCGATAAAAATTCATTAAAATAAACGGGGCCTATTTGGGATGAGAAAGGGGGATCAGTAGAAGGGACAAGAAAGGGTGATGGGCAAGGAATATGACAAAAATATATAAGACACATGTATTAAGATGTTATAATGAAGCCCGTTTTTTTGTACAAAAATGCAAATACAGTCTATAAAACTAAAACAATTACACTATTTTTGCTAGGCGTTTTTCTTACAAAGGCCAATCTTAAGCTTAAAAATCTGAAAAACCTGGCGACTATGCACAAAATGTAGTAAGTGGTAAGTCAGAATTTGCCATACAAAGAGGAAAAAGTTGGAAGTGTACTGCTGCCTGAAATCCACAGAGGATTAACATCAGCTCTCTAAGTGGCACATCTGTCTTGTGAGCTCAGGCCTTTGGGATTAATTGTCTATAAGCCCAAGTATGGAGCTGAGCATGCTCTCCTTATTTTAGGAAGACTACGAAGTGTCTAGCCTCTCTGGGTCTTCTTGGCAGGTTCTCTACTGTCTTCGTAGTGGCTCTCAAGCGTGCTACTCTTTGAAACGACCGGCTGCTTTCACATAAATGTCTTGGCCGAAAAAAAGAACCAAGAGCAGTTGCATGTTAGGGACTTGGAATTTCTCTCCCAACTTGACTCTCCTTCAGTCCGTTTTAGCACAGATTCGCAGCTGGGGAAGTAAGCGACGGCACTTGAAAGGCCAGTTAGCATCCTTGCCAGAGGACGGGAGAACTGCAGGAGCAGCTTGAGGCGTCCCAGGACCAAGGATGGCTGAACCTCACAACCGACGTCGGAGTAAAGCGCCCTGGGAAACTGCCTCAGGAAACTCCTCGCAAAGGCACACCGCACACCCTCCAGTGGGTGGGTCCAGCGACACTGGTTTTCTCTGCCGAAAGGGAGTTCCCGTCGGTTAGCACCACGCCCCGCCACCCGGCGCGAGCACTAGGCAGGTACTCCGGAGGTCATTCCGGGGCGGGGTCTCCAAAACCTCGCGGCTCTCGACTGGTTTCCTGTTGCTAAGCGACGGGTAGGGGCGGGGCCGGCGGGAGAAGCGCGGCGTTTGGGGCGTTCGGCTCGCGGGCCTCCCGCGGCTGCGCAGCCGTCGTCCCTCCCTCCCTCCCTCCCTCTCTCCCTCCCTCCCTCTCTCCCTCCCTCTCTCCCTTCCTCTCCCGGCCGCGCCTCCGGCTCCGCGTCGGCCACGCCCCCACGCGCTTCTGCGGTGCGCACGCGCAGTGCGCGCGGCTACTTTGCCTCTGCGGGGCTCGCGGCGGGGTTGTGTGACCCGGCGGCCGTGGCGCCGCGGCTGGAGGCGGCCGGGAGCCGGTAAAGCCGAGCTGTCTCGAGGGAGGAGCAGCGCGGGGTCGTGCCGCGGTGCCGTCCGCGGCTGAGGAAAATGGTTTTCGAGTCCTTGGTCGTGGACGTGTTGAACCGGTTCCTGGGCGACTATGTGGTGAACCTGGACAAGTCTCAGCTCTCTCTGGGCATTTGGAAAGGTAACGGGGGTCTCGGTCCCAGTGTCGCGGGAGATGGCGGCGCGGCTTCTCGTGGCTTCGGTCCTTGGCCAGCCTGGCGCCGCCACCTGCAGCTACCCGCCTCGCCCTTGAAGTTATGTAAAGCCGGGCGGCGGTTCCCGGGCGGGCGGCGCGAGCTGAAGCCTCCCGTGCCGGTGGGGTCCGGCGCCAGTGACCTCTGGCCTCTGCCGGGCGAGGGAGCCATCCCTGTCAGTTTCCCCCTGGGCTGTAACGAAGGTTCCACCGAGCCCACGGCGTGTCGCACGCCGCCTCGCACGTGAAGGCCAGGCGCTGTCCGCGAAGACGCCCTTGGTCCTTTCCTGATCTCACTTCGCGGTGCCTTCCTGGGTTTGAGGGGTTGCTTAGTTGGGCTAGTCTGGTAACGAGGGGAAGAGAAAAGAAAATTCTCTTCTGTGTTCAGGTCGCAGCTTGACCAAGTGGGAATGTGGGTGTTTGTGGTCCTGAGTAAAAGACGGAGTTAAAAAAAAAAAAAGAAGAAGAAGAACGTAAAGAAAATGCAGGCAAACAGGCGGTCAGAATCTAAAGGGGCGTTCAGTATCTCGGCCAACTTGACGAAGACACGCTGAACGTTGCTTAGTTCGGAAGGGTTGCGTCTACCACTTGATTGCAACGCTTTACCTTATCCAGTGGCTTACATTTAGTGCTTCCATCTGTTTTGTATTATGCTGTGTTTATTTTACGTAGCTACTAGTCATTTTTGAAATGTGTGTTCCAGGTCAAAATTAGGGCTAATTATTTGTGTAAAAAGTGTGCGCATTCACGGATATGCCTGTACTTCCAGCTTTCCAGAAATACTCGTTTATTTAGCTGTAAGAAATTTAGTTTTATTAAACAAGCAAACCCTCGTGTAGTTAGTTGCCTTCTATCATGATCAAGTGGGCAAACATTGATGCCTAAGTGCCAGCCGTTTGAGACCAGCTCTTGCAGATTGCTTAATCTGTGCTGCTTCTCAGTTGCAAAGTGAGAATAACAAAACTGGCCTCTGTACCTCCGAAAGAAGCCTGGAGTGTTGGCTCAGTGTTTGAGAGCACTGGCTGCTTTTCCTGATGTCTTGGGTTCAAGTCCTAGTGTCCATGCGACAACTCACAACCATCTTTAGTTCCCGAACCAGGGCTTCTGTCATCTTCTTCTGGCTCTTGGGGGCACTGTATGCAAGCATGTGGTGCACAAACCTTCATGCAAGTGAAAACACCCACACACATAAAATAAAAATAAAAGAAAAAAATTAAAAAGAACAAGAAGAAAAACTACTTGAATTGTGGTTTGGTTTGTAGTGAAGTGTTGCTCTATATTCAAGATGCAAGTTTGTGTAGAATACAGCTTATCGAATTTCTGTATTTAAAGTTTACTTCGAGAAAATTCACCTTCATGCATAGTTTTTTTTTTTTTAATAAATGTTAAGAAGCATCTATCCACCATTCCAATACTGGATACAAAAAGGTTTTACAGGCCTACAGCGTTTCCTCTTCTATTTTTTTGTAATTTTTCCCTCCTCAAGAGGCAACTACTGATGTTTCCTCTCTATGTTGCTTGTTCAAGAGTGTCATAAATGGAATCCTTTGCCTATGTAGCTCTTTCTTTTTGAGATAAGATTTTACTGTGTATCCCTGACTGGCCTGGAACTCTCAGAGATCCTTTTTGAGGCCTGTGCAACCACACTTGGCTTCTGTGTAGCCATTTGAGCCAGACTTCTTAACAGAACGCAGAGAAGTCATCCCTGTACTGCATATATCACCTTGTCCTGCCATTCCTGTTCTTCTGAGTGGTGTTTCATTCCTTGACTCTTTTTATAAACATAGCTTGGCCGTTTTTTGTAGTATTTCTATTTTGGCAGTTAAAGAAAAGCTGTATCAGGTTTTAGTGTGAACATAAATTATTTCATTGGAGTAAATACCAACCATGGGTTTGTGAGTGGTATTAAACTTGTAACTTTATGAGAAGTAACGTGATATGATTTGGTTATGGTCTGATTGTATCTCCTAAAAGCTCTGTGTTGGAAGCTTAGTCCATATTCGGGTGATGATGTCTTTTAGAAGTAGGCCTAAGGGGAGGTTGTTACAGTGGCCCCTCACTGACTTTCAGTTTTCTTTTGTGAGGTTAATCCACCACAGTGGTTTTGTGTGTGTGTGTGTGTGTGTGTGTGTGTGTGTGTGTGTGTGAGAGAGAGAGAGAGAGAGAGAGAGAGAGAGAGTTTGATCTTTACTATTGCTGCTATTATGCCTTTTGAATTTTCAGCATCCAAAACTGAGTCAAATGTATTACTTTCTCTGTAAGAATCAGTCTCAAGTTTTTCACTGTGGTAGTCATCCCCTAAGAGTCCACCCCTCAAACTCAGCCACTACACCTTGACACTGGTTGCTGAAATGGGTATGTTATTTTGCACATTGACCAGTTTTGTATCAGGATTTAGTTGTACATTATTCTAACGAGCATTTGGTATTCTTGTTTTGAAAAAGTTCTTTTTTGGGGGAGGGAAGATATTTGCATGTGGTATGCATGTGTTTAGGGGTGTTTGAATATGTAAGTGGTCTCCAATTGGTGTTACTGTTTGGGAAGGATTGGAGGAGGTGTGTCACTAGAGCCTGATTTTGATGTTTGGAAAGATCCCCAGTGCCTCTGCCTGGTGGGTGTGGATAAATATGTGAGCTCTTAGATGTTCTTTTACTCTCCCGTCATGGGAGAAACTGTATACCAAATAAAAAATTTGTTTTATTTTATTTTATAAGCTTATTTTGGGGAACCCCTAGACTGCCTTTGGAGGCTGCAATTACAGGTGGGCCTTGATGCCCACCCAGCATTTATGCAGCTTCTGGGGAACTCTGGCTTTCAAGTTTGTGTAGTAAGCACTTTTTACTTGCTAAGCCATCTTCATATCCCTATTAAAAAGATAAGCCAGTAGGAATGTAGTATTAAAGCATCATGACTTTAATTTGCAGCTCCCTTGTAATGATGTTGGTTATATTTGAATATATGAATTTTTTTTCTGTTTATTTTTGTCAATGAAATGGCCAGATCTTTTGTTTGTTTTAAGTTGGAGTGTTTGGTCCTATTTTCTTATTTGGATTTAATTTATGCATCATAAAATTCTTTTGTAATTCTACAATTCAATAATTTTTTTTAATGTAACAGCTGTACAGCCATCACCACTAATTCTAGAACATTTAGCGCCCATCCCAATCAAGAAAAAAAATCTTCAAGCAGACATTCTCCATTCTTAATCCATGAGCACCCTACCTCTGGTAGCCATTAGCTTTTCTGTCTTTATGAGTTTGCTGATTCTGGACATTTAGTTTAAATGTAGTCATATGGTACCTATCCTTTTGTTTCTGGCTTCCTCAATTTCAGATATTTTAGAGCTCTTTATATTGAAGGATGGAATGAATAGTAGTCTGTTTCACCAGTTGGACATTTAAATTGTTCCCAACTTTTTGTTTATTATAGTTAATACTACTATGAACATTCATGTAAAAGTTTCTTAAAAGGTATGTTTCAAATTCCCATTACTAAGCTGGTGTGATAATCTTAGCACTGGGGAGGCAAAGATGGATCCCTGAGTTCAAGGCCAGCCTGTTCTACAGATGGAGTTCTAGGACAGCCAAGGCTTCACAGAGAAATCCTGTCTCAAAAAAAAAAAACCAACCCCAAACAAACAAACAAACAATAAATAAAATTCCCACTGGTAAATATATATAAGTGGAGTTTCTAGGTCATGTGGTGATGTAAGTTGTATTTTGATAAATGAAACTGAAAGCTGTAAAAATAGGTCTCCTGAGAATTTCAAAAGTAGCAACTCTAGTTAAACTTAGGCTTTAAAAAAATTATTGAAAATTTTGATAATGGAAATTAGATTGTGTTTAAAAAAATTTAAGATGATGGTGTGCTGGTTAGTTTTATGTCTGCTTGACACAAGATAGAGTTACGTTAAAGGAGAGAACCTCAATTAAGAAAATGTCTCCAAAAGATTCAGCTGTATGGCATTTTCTTAACTAGTGATTGGTGAAGGAGGGTCTAGCCCATTGTGGGTGGTGCTGCCCCTGGACTGGTGGTCCCGAGTTCTGTAAGAAAGAAGACTGAGCAAGCCATGGGGAAACAAGGCAATAAGCAGCACCCTTCCATAGCCTCTGCATCAGCTCCTGTCTCCAGGTTCCTGCCTTGTGTGAGTTCCTGTCCTGATTTTCTTAGTTGATAAACAGTGATATGGAAGAATAAACCAAAACAAACAAAAACAAAACAAAACCCTTTTCCTTCTCAGCTTGCTTTTGGACATGGTGTTTCATCACAGCAATAAGACAAATGGACTTAGAACTTTATGTTTTAATGGCAAAAGGACCCATTAATGGTTATAAATAAGGTTTCTGTGTAATCCAGCTAATTTAACTATTATCATAATGCTACTAATTTGTGTTACCCTGATATTTGTTTCTGAAATGGTTCCTTGGAGACCAGAGCTTTTTTTTTTCTCACAGAAACATTGTAATATAGGAAATGAGAAGTGTCCAAGCATTTATGACAGAGTAGGAAAGGAGTGCCTTAATATAGGATCAACTACAGTAAGTAGACTGTGATAGAGCTCTCTGCTTTGTATAAGGGGAAAAAGGAATTGGACTGCATTCTTAGACTGATTTTTGGCAGATTTTGATGTTGCTGTAATTTTTATATACTCATTTACATTTCTTTACCCTTCTCATATATCATTTAGTTAGAAATTGTTTTATTTCTTAGGCTTGTCTTAGAGTCTTTGGAAATCTAGCATTTTACTTATTTCTGTCAAGATCTAGGCTGTGTTAGAATAAGCCTAGATGCTTGATAGAGTGTACAGTTTTGAATCCCCCCCACAGCAATTATAATTGTTTTGAAGTCAGAGACTGCCTTCCTGCCTTCCTTCTTTCCTTCTTTCCTTCTTTCCTTCCTTCCTTCCTTCCTTCCTTCCTTCCTTCCTTCCTTCCTTCCTTCCTTCCTTCCTTCCTTCCTTTTTTGCCTGCATGTATGTATGTGTTACCATGTACATGCCTGATACCCAGAGAAGTTAGAAGACAATAACAGATCTTTTGGAACTGGAGTTACAGACAATTGGAAGCCACCATGTGGTTTTGGGAACTGAACCTTGTTCCTCTGCAAGATCAACAACTGGTCCTAACCTCTGAGCTAGGTCTCCAGCCCCCAACTACTTCCTTTTTAAAAGGACACTGCAATAGGGTGACTTCTGTTTTGGAATTATTATTTATAATACAAAGGAACCGACAAATAATTCTTAAGATCAAGGGGAATCTTCCAATTCTAATTCCTAAAATTTTATCACTACATATATGTTCAAAGATGTTTTCATATAACTTTAAATTATAACTTAATACTTATTAATTAATTGTATAAGAGAATGTGATTCACTGTGACATTTCTATATATTCATGCCTCCTCATTCTCTCATAATCACTTTCCTTGTGTATCCTCCCTTCTCCTTTGCTAATAGTCCCTTATTCTTGGGTCTTGTTTTCTGCCTGTGAAAGAATAAGATATGCCATACTATCCTCCCTGGTTCTTATCCTACATTAAGATGCCCTCCAGTTCCATCTTTTTTTTTTGTTCTTTTTGCAAGTAATGTAATCAATTTTATTCTTTGTCTATATTTATATCTGTACCATATTTTTCTTTCTAATGCATCTGTTGATGGATATGTAGACTGATTCCACACTTGGATTTTTGTGGGTAGTGTAGCAATAAACATGATTACTTAGGTCCCCTCTCATATTCTGACTCCATTGCTTTGAATATACTTGTTGTACAGCTGGATTTATGTTAATTCTATGTTTAGTATTTTTGAGAAATTAACATACTGCTTTCCTTAGAGGATAATAGACATTTTTACCAGTAACATATAAAGGTTCTTTTTTTTTCTTTTTCTTTTTTTTTTTTAAATCTCTTCACCAGCATGTACTTTTGTTTGTTTTGAGACAGAGTTTCATACAGAGCCAGGGCAGTAGTTTTTATTTTTTATTTTTATTTTTTTGTTTGAATAACAGCCATTCTGGTCAAATCCCATGTAATTTTGATTTGTATTTCACAATAGCTAAAGCCATTGAACCCTTTTTTATTGTATTATTTGCCCTCTATTCTTCTTAAAAGAAGTGCCTATTCTAATTGTTTGCCCATTTTTGGACAGGATTACTTGCTCATTTGTATTCTTTTTTGTGTGTGTATGTGGGTGTATGCATGTAATGGTTGCAGACGGGTGTACAGCTAGGTGTACTTGCACTTGTATGCACTTGCTTCTAGAGGCCAGAGGCAAACCTTTTTTGTTCCTTAAGCTATGCCCTCCGTTGTTCTTTTGAGACTGCTTGGACCATCTTACAGAAGATGACTCCCTGTTAAGTGCTGTGAGAATATGCTGGGAAGCACAGAGAACGTCTCCAGATCCACTTTACTATTGTAGATCCAAATTATTTTTGTCTGTTCAGGCAGTATTTCTGTGAGGTGCCAGATTCTGTGGTAGTGACCCATGCTGGGATTCTTCCCCTTTTCCTTCCCCCACATTTTGTTTCTCACCTGGTCTTGCACTGTCTTTCAAAGTCTTGAGTTTTTCCTTTCTCTTTCTGTTTACTGTAGAATGTCAGCATTCTCCCACATCTACCCATTATGATAAACCACTGTTTTTCAGTTGTTTTGATTGTATCTTATGAAGTGATATGGAGAAAGGAGCAAGAGCTGGCTGGTACCTCTAATCTTTAATCTCCACATTGACTCCACTTTGACTCAAGACTGATCAAGAAACAGAATATGATTGTCAACAGAAAAAAATTATTTTTTCTGACTCTTCCCTCTAATTCCTACTCATCGCCTGATGCAGTTACTATTTAGATTTTTAAAACTAAGCTATACACATCTGCTTTATTTTATTGAGACAGGGTTTTACTATGTTACCTAGGCTTTATAGCTTGACCCGCCCTGAATTCACAACCATCCTCCTGACTCAGCCTCCCAAGTAGGGGGGCATAGAAATTATAGGGGTGCATCATCATATCTAACTTCTTTTGTACTTTGCAATATTCTTTTTCTCTTTCAAGAATGTGGATTGGGGGGCTGGAGAGATGATTCAGTGGTTAAGAGCACTGCCTGCTCTTCAAAGGTCCTGAGTTCAATTCCCAGCAACCACATGGTGACTCACAACTATCTGTAATGAGATCTGGTGCCCTCTTCTGGCCTGCAGGCATACACTCAGGGAGAACACTGTATACATAATAAATAAGTCTTTTAAAAAAAGAAATGTGGATTGGATTTTGACAGATTGTTTTCTACTTTGATTAATTGTTGATATGATTACAGTATTTTTTATTTAGCTTGTTGATATTATCAATCATATGGATTATTTTCCACATGTTGAATTAGACTTGTATTTTGTGGATTATGGTATTTTGAATTCATTTTACTTATATATTGATGAGAATCTTTACATCTGTTCATGAAAGATCTTAGTTTCCTGTTTCTCTTGTAAAGACCTCATCTAGTTTTGGTCTTAGGGTAATACTGGCCTCATAGAGTAAATTTAGATGCATTTCTCCTTTTTCTATTTTCTAGTGTTTGCTATGTAGACCAAGGTCGCATAGATGAGAGGTACCTTCCCAATGGTGGGATTAAGGGGATGCACTACCATGCCTGGACTGAAGTGAAAGTTAGACAACTGATTTTAACTTTTTCTTTTCTAACTCTGTATTCAGTGCTAAAGTTCTCTCTATAAGGTTTGCATTTTCATATATATATATATGTATATATATACATACATATATATATATATATATTGCTAAGTTGTATTTTCCTGTGATTGAAAATTTTCAACACTTCTTTCAGGACTTCTTTGACATAGCATTATTTATAACTAGAACTTTGAAATGTTTTGTAATATGCCCTTCTCCCCCTCTAATTTTCTTCCATTAGGCTGATTTTTAGTTCAGATTGTGATTTTAGTATAACTTCTATTTTTTTCAGACTTGTTCAGCTACAGGTCTGTTTTATAGACTAGAGTAAATCTTATTATGTCAATGGGTGCTGCATATGTACTCCAGAAGAATGTGGAGTCTGCTGTCGGATGAAATGTTCCATCAATGTTAGTTAGATCCAGTGTTGGAATGCTGTTCAGTTCAAGTGTGTCTGTATTTTCTCCCCTAAATATGTGTCTAATTGATACTAGTTATCTAGGTCTTTACCAGTAATAGTGGATTTGCCTTTTTCCAATTGTACTTCTGTCAGTTTTGACTCATGTATTTTGACACTGTTGTCAGGTACATACATATTAAGGAATGCATTACATAATTTTACTTGGGAGATGACAAAAAAATGCTTATTTGCTCCAAATATGCCATCAGCGACAGTGACAGATTAAGGAAATGAGTCCTCCCAGGTCTAATGCTCATGACTACGTGAGCTCTTACTTCAAAAGGAAATATGAGAGTTTATTCTGAGCCAAATATGAGTGATCATGGCCTTGAAACCATAGATTCTCGTTGCCTCAAATAATATGTTCAGTATGAATGCTGTCACGTGAACTTTTATGGTTCCAGAACAAAAGAAAATCACAAATCAAGGCAAGTTGATAGGCAGACAGGTTGCAGCAGAGCGTGGACAGTTCTGCTACAGTTTTTATTTTACTTTAGTTTTAAGCTGAGCAAAATGTATTAAGATATATTAAGGGAAAGGGAGGAAAACTTCCATGAGTGGGAGGGATTCTAGAGGAGGAACATCTTCTGCTAGAGATTCTAGATTTATCTGGTGATGATCTCCATTTTGGGGTTGGTAGAAACCTGTGGTCCATAAAGTCATTCCAACGCTTATAACGTGATGAAAGGACATTAGGTCAGCTACAGATTAGCATTGAATGGTAATTAAGATAATTTAGCTGCTAATCTGCAAATTCAAAGTTGAGATGCCTCAGCTTCCCTTGCAATATCTTGAATTTAATGCTGATGTGACCTTTTTGAGACAGTCATTCAGGTTTATAGTTCTGCTGTTGGCCATACATCATTTCTGAGGCTCTTGTGCATGTGAAGGCTGTTTCCAACAATTGAAAAGTCTATTTCTAGGATTTGGTAAAGACTGTACTGAGGAGGCAGGAAAGCTGTCTTCAGGACAGGAAAATGCTCATAACAGAGAACAGATCCCCAGGGTCATATTAACATTATTAGGAATTATGCCCTGTGTCTGATTTTTTTTAATTCTTTATGTCTGACATATTTATGTAGATATATTATTAAGAGTATTATACCTAAAGTTAATCTTTAGTATGACCTAAAGAAAAACAAGTCAGTTTAGGCAACCAAGGTCATACTTCTTTTATGAGACTGCATGTTTTTTTCTGTGTGTGTACTGCTATTTACATATTATGAAATACTTGATGGTTTAAGTTTTTGAAATCATTTATTAGTCTTTTTATCAATTTAATTTTATAACTAACCTCTTGTGGCTCTAACTTAGGAAATATTTTTATTGTTCAAATTATTATAATTGCTATTTGTGACTAATAATTTAATCTGTCATTATTATTTTGGTATTTTACCAGATTCCAGTTTGGGGAAACAATTGAATAATTAAATTGTAGAAGAAATAAGATACTAGTATAGTATCATTTAAGTTTTTTTCCCCAATAAAATTGATATTTTTCCATATACAAAATATTATAGCAACAGGGATAGAAACAAAAGACTAGACTTTCAGTAGTATACAAATTCTTTTGAGCATAATAAAATTATATTTCTTACTTTACTGATAGAAAGGAAACTAAGACTCTGTTAAAAATTATTTTGTATAATATCCATGTACTTCTTATTGTTAACATATAAATATTTCGTATTTTTTCACTCTGACTAATTGTACCATGTCCACAAGTAAGGTTCACTAAGTAAGGTTCTAAGCCACATGGCTAAACATAGATAAGAATTATGGGTTAATTTAAGTTGTAAGAGCTAGTTAATAATAAGCCTGAGCTTATAAGCCAACTAGTTTATAATTAATAGAAGCTTCTGTGTGTTTCTTTGGGTCTGAACAGTTCGAGGATCAGGCAGGATAGAAACTTCCATCTACACCTTTCCATCCAGATTGAATGGAATTTCTGATGCAGTGTATTTTTCAGTTTTTAAGTTCCTTAGTTTTGAAAAACAGTTTGTCTATTTGTTCTATTTTTGAACGGTGATCCTTTTAAAAGTATACCTTTCTTTATGACTTTTAGCAAATTTAGCTTGTCAAGTAATTTTTAGATAAGTATTGATGTATCCAGGGAAGTTTATTTGGGCTCTGTGTCTGACCGGTTTTGATCCATGAATGCTGTTGCCATTGGAGACTGTTTTTGGATAAAAAGGATCAACCCAAAATCCTAATAAGAGTTACTATAGTTAGTATGAGATCTGAGTAGAATACATGCTTCCGAGAGGCCTTAGTTTGTTGTATTGTAACATTTTAATAGTGAAAGCAATGCCATAATCCAATTGTTTTGTGCAGTTAATATTTTTACCTTTTTCTTAGTAGGAAGAAATTTGAAGAACGAAAATAAAGTAATCCCACACTAGCTCTGAATTGGGTATAATAAGAGGCTCTTCATTTAAAAGGGGGAACTCACAGATCATAGTCTTCTATATGAACAGGAACAGAATCCAGCATCCAAGTAGGGGCGGGGAGAGCTAGCAGGACAGGCAGGCATGCACTTTTTTGGTATCCAAGGCCAACCCCAACCTGGTCCAGCCTCTCAAAGGCCATTGGCTAAAGGAGGTTTCCCCATCAGAAATTATGTTGTTTTTGGCTTTAGTTGTAGTAGTTTGGATTTAGAGGCCCCCCCCCCATAATTCCTTTTGAAAGATTTAAAGTCAATCTCTGTCAGTCTGAAAACTGTGTTACTCAAATTACACTGAATATGACAGAATCCTTTTTGTGGTAGTAATGAATAATTCAGATCTCTTAAAGCACAAAGATTTTTTTCAAACAGGAAACAAGAGTATTATACCTATAATTTAGGAAAATATATTCAAAATACCTCATTAAAAATCTGCCTCACTTCCCAAGTGCTGAGATCATAGGTATACTGGGGTTTACAGGACTAGTTTCCTTTTCCTTTTTGGAAAAATCATTTACTTTAGTATAAAGTCTCCTTTTATATAGTAAGTTCTTATCTAAAAGTATCTCCTTTTTTTTTTTAAACTTCCTTTCCAAAAACATCCCATGTCTTTAACCTTTCCTATCTCTTTTTGACCTCGTTGGTTCTTTTTATTTTGTTTTTTCTTTATGTGAAAAATTTTGAATTTAGATTTTTTTAAAACAAAATAAGATAACTAATAAAATCTCAAGAAGCTGTGTCTGAAAATAGGCAAAACATATTAGTATTTTTATCTAGAAACCAGAATTAACTAATCATTAGATTTGTTAAAGTCCTGTTATAACAGTTAACTTAAAATACCTTTTCTAAAAGGCATCGACTTCACCTGGACCTGTAAGGCAAGCAAAAGCAGTGCTAAAGCCTGAGTGCTCTGGTTTGACTCCAGATCTCTTTAGTTTTGGGTCAGATTCCCACTTGACTCTGCATGGGCATCTCTTAAAGATGGTCTTCATCCAGTCTATTTCATCGCCTTTCAGCACAACACAGTCAGAAAGATCACAGTCCTAAACCTGCAGTCACACTGTATTTCAGGAACAGCAGAGCTTCCTTATATGAGGAGAATTGCTCATGTGGACAAATCTGTACCTTCAGGCAGAAGTAACTGTTTCAGGATCAGCTTGTTATTTCAAGCCACAAGGACTTCTTAGGACAACCTTGTAGAACCTTAATACTTGAGACCAGACCTTGTCTCATGCTGTGTAATCATGTCTACCTTTTGTCTTTTGTCCCAGTTTTGAAAATATTTACATAAAGGTTTATGGTTTCCCTGAAAGCAGTTACTACACCTGATTTATTTGTCCCTCTCAATGTGGTCATATTGATCAGATTTCTCTTAGTCCCTCACCATTATTTGTCTCTTTAATCAACATATTGGGAGAGGTGACCAAGTCTGACTTTGGACTATTGGAACTGGGACTTTTCCTTAATATTTCTGTTATATTGTGAACTAGAAGGATTTTTTTCCTAAGGTTACACCAGAACTTACTTATAAGCCAATTTGAATCAAATCATTTTTGGGGGTGAGTGTGTAGGCAGAAGTTCTGTTATTCCTGGTCCTGTAGCTGTTCAGTCCCGAAGAAACACACAGAGGCTTATATTTATTATACACTGTTTGGCCTATTAGCTCAGACATATATAATTAACTCTTACAACTTAAATTAACCCATAATTCTTATCTATGTTAGCCACGTGGTTTGGTACCTTTTGTCTGTAAGGCATTCCTTTGTGTCTAGATGACAACTGCATCTCTGCCTTTCCTCTTCCCAGAATTCTCTTAGTCTGGTTGCTCCACTTAGCTACTGGCCAATCAATATTTTTTTAAACCAATAAGAGTGACAAGTCTTCACAGTGTACAAAAACATTATCCCAAAGCATAAGTGGAACTTTGTTATATAAATATATCACATAACATTTATCTGAAGGTTACTTTATAGGAACATAAACTGTTAAACCTAGATGTTATAACTTTTATACCATAAAACTTACAATCCTAAAGCAAAGAAAAATAATTTTGAAAGATGTGTCTAAAGGTATAATTGAATGAAATAAGATCCTCTGCTATCTTAATTTCTTCTGTTCCTGTTGCTGTGATAAAATACTCTGAAAAATCTTTAAGGAAAGAGGGCTTATTTGACTCAGAATTCCAGGTAATGGTCTGTCATAGTGGATAAATCACAATGACAGGAGCCTGAGGAAGTTAGGAGACTACTGCTCAGTGTGAGCTAATCCTCAGCTTATTTCTCCATTTTGTACAGCTCTGGCCCTCTGTTCAACAGTGAGTGAAGATGGGTCTTCCCACAGTAGTTAGTGTAATTGAGACAGTCCCCCAGAGGCATGCCCACTTCTGTCAAGTTTATGTTAACCATCATAGCTGCTTCATTTGGTCAGGCTAAAAACTCTTATAGGAGTTTTTATGTCTTAAAGTAAAAACTTTTATATTATAATCTTAAGAATATCAAATAATCTAAAGAAACTGGCAACTAAACCAATCAGGCACAATAACACATTAAGTTAGAGTGCACTCTTAGAAACTGTAAATTTTGAACCCAGGAAGCCAAGACTAATCCTTGAGAAAGTTTAAGGAGCCAAAAGGTCAGAAGGTGAAGGTAGGTATGTAGAGGTAAGGAAGTATCTTTTCCTGATTTAAGAACTAAACAACAGACAGGGAGACATGCTTCTAAATAGGAAGTTTTGATGAAAGTCAGAAAATCCTGTTTTGTATGTCAATAGGATGATAGAAAAATTTATTTAGTGAAACAGCAGAGGTTCTGATACAACTCAGAAACCTTATAAAGTCTTTAACTCAAATTTTTGTTCAGGGCATATAGGTAGTATAGGACCACTTCCCTGTAGATTTTATCTTTAAAAAGCCCCTCATATTTTCCTTGGACAAAAAAATTTGTTTCACTTCGGAATCACTAGAGAAGAGAATAGAAGAACAGGATAAAGAAAATAAAGAAGGCAAGGTTGGTGTTGGGCAGATACAAGTCAGTAGGGATTGTGAACAGATTCCTCAGGATTCTTCTTTGTTCTGACAAAACCTTAAACATTTTTATTCCTGTTCTTTATCATCTTTTTAATATAGTATCAAAGTAAACTAGCAATGCTATTGTTTCTTCATAGTTGTACTTAAATTCCAGTTCATAATGATTGCTCATTTAGCATCTTTAGTTCTGTAACATAGGAACATTACTTGAAACAAGCCAACCCAAAACAAAACAAAAATTGTTTGGGCACATCAGACATTCCTCATGTTTTCCAAATAGCTTGCAGGTTAAAGTTGCAGGTTAAAATCATAATTATAAAATACAAAGTCAGCTAAGTACCATGCCCCTACCTACCCATCAAGTATGTTTTCCTCCTCTGAATTTCTGCTTTACTTTTTGGTGTCTTTTTATTTAATTATTTTCTTATTTTTTTTCTTCTCAGAAACTGTAACCTATGCTAGCTGGGGAGATTTGTGTTTTGGGTCAGATTTATGTGCCACTTATCTCTCTCTCATTCCATGTATTTAGTGATATTTTATTTGTGTTTTAGTAAATAAACCTTGCCTGAAGATCAGAATGCAGCAGTAAGCTACTAGAGGCCAAGGAGCGGTAGCACACACCTTTTTTTAAAAGTTGTAAACTGATTGGCCCATTAGCTCAGGCTTCTTATTAACTCTTATAACTTATATTAGCTTATTATTCTTGTCTTTGTTAGCCATGTAGCTCGGTACCTTATTCAGCAAGTCAGTCACCTCTTGCTTCTTCTGTGGCTGGGCCAGGATTGTGGACCAAGCTTTCTTCTTCCCATAATTCTCCTGTTCTTGTCGCCTGCCTCTACTTCCTGTCTGGTGACCCTCCTATACTTCCTACCTGGCTACTAGTCAGTCAGCGTTTATTTAAAATATAATAACAGAATACAGGCCATTGCCCCACACCACTTCCCCCTCTTTTTTTTTTTTTAAAAAAAAAACAAAACAAGAACTCTGAATCTAATATCCTTTGTTTAGTTTTTCACAACTTGTAACCAACATTCTAAACAAAGGAAAATATCCATAGTCCATTTTTTGGGAATGTGGGCATAGTTCTCTAGGCTACTTCCTGATGGTTTGGGGGTACTGATAATCTTATGGGGACCTAAAGAAAATTTATAATTATCATCAAGTCATGACTGGCGTATCCTGTGAGGCTTGATCGTCTCAGGCAGCAGTCTTGAATCTGTTCTGGATGTAGAACTCTGACATCTGGGCCATCTGTTCCTGAGTAATCAGGAGATTACTCAGGTGGTCTTCCTTGATCAAACCTGATTTTTCTTAACTCAGAATGAACCCACAGCTTCTCATTTCCTGTGGAAACAAAAACAAAACCTCTTCACCGAAGTAACATACCATTTGACTTCAATTTTAAAGTCAAGGTATTTTCAAGATACCTATCTTGGATTAATTCAGCAGCATTTATAAACAAATATCTTTTAGCAATTGTTGCTCCTTCCTCAGCATTCAAACAATTCAAAGAGAACATAACATACAGTATCCAGACTCTCTGTGTATTTTTCATCTTTATGTGGCTTTATTTTAACCTCTATTTCTTTTATTTTTACTTTTAATTTTTGGCTTTTTGAGACAGGTTCTCTATGTATCTTTGGCTGTCCAGGAACTCCCTCTGTAGACCATGCTGTCCTTGAATTCACAGAGATCCACCTTCCCTGAGTCCCAAGTGGTGGGATTAAAGGTGTGTGCCACCACACCCAACTTCTGTCTCCTCCCTTCCCCTCCCCTCCCCTCCCCTCCCCTCCCCTCCTCTGCCCTCCCCTCTCCTCTCCTTTCTTCTCCTCCCCTTTCCCCTCCTCCCCTCCCTCCCTCCCTCCCTCCCTCTCTCTCTCTCTCTCTCTCTCTCTCTCTCTCTCTCTCTCTCTTTAACCTTTTCTTTTCTCTCCCAACCCTGCATATATTTTTAACACACTGTAAAGCATTTAGAGGTTTTCTTCATCTTTAAATCTCTTTATTCTATATCTTTTTCTGACCACATGGGTCTTTAATTTGCTCAGCAAATTGGAGAGGATTAAGGCTGTGGCTTTGGCAGCTGGATCCAGCCCATTCTTTAGCTTTCTGAGATTCCAGCCTCGTGGTGGAAGTACCAGCTGGAGCCATGTTTATTACCACAGCTCTATGGTGTTTCAAGGTTTCTGCCACCACCAGAAAGCATGTGGTCAGCCTTTCATCAATACCATTTAAGTGTTTCATGGCAGGACCTCTTAAAAGAGCTGCAAGGTTTTGTAGCTAAAGCTGAGTCAAGAAACCTCTCTTAAATGAGACGCATTTGCCTCTAGCAAACAGAGCCTACCTGAGAAAATGCTGCTATCAATAAACTGTGCTTAACTCTATTATTTTTTGTCTAGAATTACTTTTCAAGCTCTCCCAGGCTTTATGTGGATGCAGTTGTCCACGTGGGCACCATTTGTTGTTGGGGTTTCTGTCCTGCCCGGTTCCTGCAATCGTTAAGTCCCAAAGAAATCACACAGAGGTCTACATTAGTTATAAACTGATTGGCCCATTATCTCAGGCTTCTTATTAACTCTTATAAATTATATTAGCCCATTAATCTTGTCTATGTCAGCCACATGGCTCAGTACTTTATTCAGCAAGGCAGTCACATCTTGCTTCTTCTGTCGGCACACACCTTTAATCTCAGGATTCTGTGCTATACAAGATCGATCCAGAAATAGATCCAGGTGGTGGTGGCTCACACCTTTAATCCAGTGTTTGGGAGTTACACACCTTTAATCCCAGCACTAGAGAGGTGGAGACAGGGTGATATGGCTAGGTGGAGAGAGGAATATAGAGGGGAAGAGACATGAACTCACTGGATTGTGGAGTCTGAGGATTCGTGGAGACAGGATTTCATCCTTTTGGTCTGAAGATTTGGTAGAGGTAAAAGGTCTCTCTGGTGACTGGTTGCTTTGCTTTTCTGATCTTCAGCTTGAACCACAATGTCTGCTCTGGGTTTTTATATTTTGTGCTACACATGTATGGTTTATTCTGTGCATTTATGGGAATATACTTGGCTGAGGCATCTAAGTTTCATCCAAGTCATGAGTGGGGTCTGTTGTCTTGGACTTCATGTAAGTTAACTGTGCATCCTATAGAGTTCCCCTGACACCAGTGACACGATCTATGGGAGATAGTTACTGACAGCCTCTATAGTTAACCCAGTTAAGAGCCTGAGTCCTTTAATAATGATCAGAGCAAGAATAGGCTCACACCTTCAGAATGTCTCTTGGTGCCAAAGCTCAGGAGTATAATAGTATTTTTAAAGACAAACCCACAATTATATCAGTGCTTGAGGGGGCTTATATCAGTGAGGGTAGCCCAGTAGCATCTGTTTTCTTGCAGAGCTTAGTAGTACTTTTCAGACACTATAGTGTCTGAAATTAATTAAATTAATTAATTTTGGTTTACAAATCTTCCTAGTTATTTTGGCTTTATGTTTTAGCTTACACAAGCATTACTTATTTTGGTTAGAACACCTGGACTGTGGTGAGGGTCATGGACATTCTTCAAAGAGCGGCCAAGGTGGATGTGACTGTTGTAGGGTGGAAGGCTGAGGGGCAGCTAGGAAGACACAAAATAGAGCCAAGACAAATGGTGCTACATGAGTCATCTTACCACCACCGGCTTGTGCTGGAGGGAACAAGTGTTTTGTATGTTCAGTGTGCTCATCAAATGAGCAAGAGTGTAGTGGCACACAGAAAGAAACACAGACTTAGAGGTTGTATGGAAGGCAGTCAAATGCTAGGGGTGGGAGGTAAATAAATCCTTTAACCCAGTACTCTGAAAAGATGTCCAACCACCCATTCAGCAAATCAGTAGACCATCAGTTAAACCAAAGAGGAGGTTTGGGTCTCTGAAAGAACTCACCAACATACTCTTAAGCAAGCGAGTGAATGATTGGACACAAACATCTTGAACAGGTACCTGCTGCCAAACTAGGTGACTTGTCTGGTGAAAGTGGATTTTCCTTTCTTGGACCCTTATTTTCAGGCCTCAAAACTTTTAGGTTATAGCTCTTCTTTTTTCCTCCTTTTTTCTTTCTTTCCTTTTTTTTGGACTGGAAGAAGTATAATTTAATAAATACTGTTTAAATTTCTAGGAAAAAAATAGTACTTTGTATGTATTTAATGTGTTTCATTGTATACAAAATGAATGAAGACTAAAAGCTCCTCTTAGAAGAACAATGACATTTGATATGCTATGCAGTAGTTGACACAAAATGAATAATAGACCTATATTTATTGCTTCAACAATAAAATTATTAGAAAAAATAGAAAATATTTTGTGAAATTTCTAATCATGTTAGGAAAAGAATTCTTAAATCGGTTACCAAAGTGAAAATTTAATGTAGAATTGTTTGCAAATATAATTCATTAAAACTAAGACTTCTGGTATTTGGGGATATTTTGAAGATAAACAACTGGACACTGACTGGAGAAATATTTGCAAGTCATATACATGACAGTAATGTACATTTGCAAAATATTTAAAGCTCACAAATCCAGTTGTCAACAGACACTTAAAAAAACATCAGGCATTCCTCATGTTTTCCAAATAGCTTGCAGGTTAAAGTATCATAATTATAAAACACAAATCCAGGTAAGTACCAGATGGTGTGTGCTTTTTACTCTTGCCCCCTCCTACCCATCAAGTACTTTTTCCACTTCTTTAAAGAAAATAAAATATATGAAAACAGAGTCCTAGAAAATGTGTTTTATGGAATTTGAAAAATATATGTATATTAAAATACAGACGAAGAGATGAACAAATTCATTGCTTGTTAACTGAACAATGTGTCTTTATATATTTATTGGATATCTTAAATTAAGAAGACTTTTTCAAATATATTGGTGAAGAAATTAAGAAACTAAATTTCTCTCATATACATGATGAGAACATAAAATGGACAACTTGTAAAAGTCGCTTGAATATTTCTGACAGTAAAGACTTATTTACTACTTAGTGGATATTACACACTTAAAAATTTGCACAAGAGGGATAGAAGCTCATGTTCATATGAAAATCTATATATCAAACATCATATATGCTTTTTCTAAGAACAAACACTGGGATAAACAAATCATAGATATTATTAAAGTTAATAAGGTTTTTAAAGGATGCAATTGAAATTGATGTAAAAATAACTATACTTAGTGAAACCACCCAGAAAGATATACAATTCATGGTTTTAAGAATATGAATTTCTTAAATTCACACTAATAGGAGAGAGAAATCACTAGATTGGGTAGATGTTTGACAGAAGATGGACCTTTTCTGTGCTTAAGTGTCTTCTCAATATATGAAAGTTCTTATTCTCAGTATTTTAGAATGTGGCTACTTTGGTGTTATAACATTTAAATAGATAGCCAACTTAAAAATCAGGATAAGATTGGATCTCATATAACATAAATATCTTTTGTACCAGCAGCAGAACTTAGAGCCATATTGGGGAACAATGTGAAGGTTATAGAGAAGTCTCAAAAGAAAGCAAACCCATCTTGTTCATGGTTATGGATTCCTTCTCTCAGAATTTAGAGAAAGCGTGTCTTTACTACTGTTACGGCAGGGTAGCAGTTGAAATCTGAGGGAGCTATATAACCCCACTCTAGACTTTAGTGACTGATTATGGCAGACAGCGTTCATGGTCTGTAATTTAAATATGTTCTAGTTGTTTTTGGCAAAGCATTCTTTTATTTAAAAAATGTCAAAAATGTAAATCCTTAAAAGAGCATCACTTTTCATATAACATATGAAAACTATTTTGTAGTATTATTTATAGATGCAGCAGCCGTTATAATAAAGCCATGTGGATTAGAAACTAAAAAGAAATTTCAGTTCCTCTTTGTTTATTTTATCATTTCCTCTTTGTTTATTTTATTTTATTTTTTTACTGTTTTTTATTGAGTTATGCGTTCTTCTCTGCTCTCCTCTCTTTCTTCTCTCTTCCTTTCTATCCTCTCCCATGATGCCCACTCTCCCAGTTTACTCAGGAGATCTTGTCTTTTTCACCTTCCTATGTAGATTCATGTATGTCTCTCTTAGGGTCCTCTGTGTAGTCTAATTTCTCTGGAATTGTGACTTGTAGGCTGGCTTTTCTTTGCTTTATGTGTAAAAGCCATTTATGAGTGAATGCATATTATATTTGTCTTTCTGAGTCACCTCCGTCAATATTGTTTTTTCTAGATCTGTCCATTTGCCTGCAAATTTCATTGTTTTTTTACTGCTGTGTAGTACTCCGTTGTATAAATGTACCACATTTTCTTTATCCATTCTTTAGTTGAGAGTCATCTAGGTTGTTTCCAGGTTCTGGCTTTTACAAATAATACTGCTATGAACATAGTTGAGCACATGTCCTTGTGATATGATTGAGCATCTTTTGGGTATATACCCAACAGCGGAATTGCTGAGTCTTGAGGTAGATTGTTTCCTAATTTTCTGAGAAATTACCATATTGATTTCCAAAGTGGCTGTACAAGTTTGCACTCTCACCAGCAATGGAGGAGTGTTTCCTTACTCCAACATCCTTTCCAGCATAAGCTGTCATCAGTGTTTTTGGTCTTGGACATTCTGATAGGTGTAAGATGGAATGGAATCTCAGAGTTGTTTTGATTTGGATTTCTCTGATGGCTAAGGATGTTGAACATTTCCTTAAGTGTCTTTCAGTCCTTTGAGATTTGTCTGTTGAGAGCTCTCTGTTTAGGCTACAGCTCTTAATTGAAAGGGAAATACATTTATTTTTAACTAAGTATAAATGACCATATCCTAAAAACACAGATTTGATTAGCTTAGAATAACATATTCCAGCAAAGACTTTGTTACATGGACTGTTAAAAATCACACAGCAAAAGTCATAGATAAGACCTTTTCCAGATACAGTAGTGGGGACATCAGTAAGGTAGATTATAGAAAATGGCTTTTAAGAGGATTAAAAGTAGTTCATTTTGTCTCTGAATCTGTAACAGTCTCTTTTCACTACCAAAATCTTGTCAGTCTGTCAATTTTGTAGAATCTTTTTGGTTTTTGGGGACAAGGTTTCTCTGTGTAGCTTTGGTGCCTGTTCTGGAACTAGCTCTTGTAGACCAGGTTGGCCTGCCTCTGCCTCCCAAGTGCTGGGATTAAAGGCATGCACCACCACTGCCTGGCGACTTTGTAGAATCTTTAAAGATTCTACAAAATTGAATCTCCGTCCCTCTCTCTGTCTCTCTTCTTCTATTCTCTCCTGCCTGCTCGCCCTCCCACCTGCCTCCCCTCCCTCCCTTCCTTCCTTCCTCCCTCCCTCCCTCCATCTACCCTTCCCCTTTCTTTCTCCCTCTCTCCCCTCTGTCTCCCTCCCTCTCTTCCCCCCTCCCCTCCCTTCCGCTCCCCTCCCCTCCCTTCCCATCTCCTACTCTCTCCTTCCCTTCCCCCTTCCCTCCCCTCTCATCCCCTCCCTTCCCCTTCCCTTTTATTTCTTTCCTCTCCTTTTTTCTTTTCTTTTTCTAGAAGCTAGATTATCTTGGTGAGCCAGTTTGAGGTTACTTACAGGAGCATGGTGACTCAAAAGTAGCTTTATTATATTAAAAAATCCTAATTTGGTATGGGTGAAAGCCTCATCAGTGGATTCCTACCCTCAGTTGTGCTTATTTCTACATATTCTAGGATTTTATTTCAAGACTTTGTGCAGGTGGGTGGGGGTCACAAGGGAATAGTAGCTGAAATCCCAGGGGATGGTCTGGTGACCTTACGCTTCTCCTGCTAGGCTGCGTTAGCTGCCTTGCCATCATTATCCTAGCTGTCAGTGTGTTGTTTGCTGATTTGTTGCCATGTCTCTAAGCTGAGGTACCCTGTAGGTTACTATAGTACTCTGCTCCTTGGTGCGTGGTAGTAATGTTTATAAAATGATGTTCTTTCTGGAGCAGAACATTGTACCTTCTTGGAGAACTGTTCCCTTTGACATTTGTAATGCCACTGAAACTGGTAGAGCTACTGGATATGTTGTCATTGTATATCTCTCACGAACCCTTTGCTTTTAATCTGTTTGTGTCTTTATAATTGAAGTGACTTTCATGTTTTTTATTTTTTTTTGTTCATTTTGACATTTTTCTTGTTCAACTTTCCAACAAGTTACATCTAAAGTCACTGTTGATGTAGTTGGATTAATGGGTTTATACCTATAGTGTGTGATATGTATTTGATGTTTGTCTCTGGTTTCTATTGCAGAGCTCCTATATTAATGAAATTTCATATGACAGGATTAATTTTTGTTCCTCATGATGAGTCCCTTTGGCAGTTTGAATTTATACTATTGAGGTGACAGGGAAGGATCACTAGATAGGTCGTAGGATGGACCAATCACCAGAAATACCAAGTGGTTAGAATGTTAGAAAATTGGAACCTTCAGCCCCCACTCATCAGTCTCTAGGAAAGATTATAGTCTTGGAATTCTAACTGTAAGAACTCTTAGGGCAACTTGATGAGCTTCTTTATTAGAAAAGAGGTGAATTTGATGGGACATGATGGGCTGGCTTGCTTGTTGGGGCTAATGTCCCGCCCAGTTCCCCCACAGCTGTTGAGCCCCAAAGAAAATCATATAGAGGTCTCTATAAGTTTTAAAGCTGATTGGTCCATTTGGTCAGGCTTTTTATTGGCTAGTTCTCATATCTTGATTAACCTATTTTTTTGATCTATGTTAGCCATGTGGCTCAGTATCTTTTTCAGTGTAGCAGATTATATCCTGTTGCTTTGGTGGTCTGGGCAGGAGTGGGAGGAATCAACTTCCTCCTTTCCAGAATTCTCTTGTTTTCCTTGTATCATTTTTGTTTTTTGTCTGTTTTTTCCATCTATATTTCCTGCCTGGCCAATCAGCGTTCATTTAAAACATGATTGACAGATTACAGACAATTTTCCCGTATCATTTTGATAGACTTATGGCATATCCAGAGAGGGTGTAGTAGCACTATGATCATCTGAGCAAACTCAATTCTGCATTTCCAGGTTTGATGTCAAAGTTCTCTTCAGATCCCCGACTCTTTTTCAGCTTTGTTGACTGCAACACACTTTTCTCTTTGGGGCTGATTTCACTGACTCTTAGCAGCTTTTCTCAACAGGTATCCCATGAGCCTGACATTTCCACCATCTTGGGGTCTCCAAGACAATGCAGACTTCACCTTCACAGCTTCACACAGTGACCTCTCTGGGCCTCCATACAGGGACATACCTGACACATGCATTTTTCCTTAGTCATAGAGAAAGATTCTACAACCTTTTTCTTGCATTCTTAACTCTAAAGCCAGAGCCACATGGCTGAAGCTGCTAAGTTCTGCTGCTAGATGCTAGGCCATCATAATCTGCATTGCTCTCAGTTTTGCTGTTGTTCCTGTTCCTACTATGATGACCCTAGGCTGTAGGCCCGTGGTGCTTAGGATGGCCCATTAAGTCCCACTTAAAATGTTCAGTTGTTTTTCTAGCTCAAAGTCCCATCGTGTTCCATATTTCTGCAAACAAAAGCATGGTCAGGCCTATCACACAATACCCTAGTCCCTGGTGTCAACTTCTGTTTTAGTCAGTGTTCTGTTGCTATGAAGAGACACCATGGCCACAGCAACTCTTATAAAGGAAAAAATTAATTGGGGCTGGCTTTTACAGTTTCAGAGGTTTAGTCAGTCCATTGTCATGGCAGGAACCATGACAGCATGCAGGCAGATATGGTGCTGGAAAGGTAGCTGAGAGTTCTACATTTGGATCGCCAGGCAGCAGGAACAGCAGCGCCACTCTTTAATAACCAAGCATTCAAATATATGAACCTATGGGGTCCATTCTTATTTAAACCACATAGGTCACAACCTGGACCTATTAGTGTAGAAGTGATGGGCATTTTTATGTGATTAGACTCTTTAATTTATGGAATCATCTCTATCTCTAGATATAAAATGTTGGCCTGGGATTGAATCCTAGGACACCCATTTGATGGTCACTGAAGAACTACCTAACTGTTGCATAGAAAACTCAACGATACATTTAGTTGTAGAGGGTTATATGTTGAATGCAAGAAAAAACTTTTTGAACTTTTTGTTGTTATCATATTCTAACTATTTTCTATTTGTTGGACCTGTTTCTTTTTAAAAAAAGTTTTTTGCCTTCTCTGGTTTTCATTGAACATTTCATTTAGGTTTTGTTTTTTCTTTCATATTAATTATACTTTAAAAGTTGTCTTAGAGTTTATGGTATTCGCTTAAATCTAATCAAGGTCATTCAAATGACATTCCACTGCTTCATGGGTAACAGACAATACCAGTTCCTTCTAGAAACGTTGTGTTTTCATTCTCACCTGAGGAGTGAGCTAATGCTTTGTTGCTGTTAATGTTCAGAACAAACAACTTTCCATTAGCGTATTTAAAAATAATGAAAATAAAAGATTGGATTTTACCCTCATTACTTCTTTAATTTTCCTTTCCTCTTAAATCCATTTTTAGCACTCTCTTTAAATGAGTCTACTGGCAGCATTTCTTGTTAATTTTTATTCATATGAGAGTTTTCAGTTTTTTTCAGAGCCTGACCCCATTTGAAAAATTATGGAGATGCAATATATATGTTTACCATATATAGATACACTGTGTATAAACACTGTATATGCTAGGCAGGGTGGCTTGAAGACACAGAAATCCCCTTCACTCTGCCTCCCAAATCCTGGGATCAAAGGTTTGTGCTACCATGCTAGTTTCAATATTTATGTCCTTAACTATGTTGCATGTGTTTACCTCAGTGTCACTAAATTCACAATGTATTAGAGCAGTCAAAGCTCTCTACCTGTACAGCAAGTCAAACACTATCTGTTAAGCAGTAATAACTCATGCTCTGCTGTCTTCAGACCCTGGTAGTGATTGTATTTGCCCTGTATTTTACTAGCTTTTTTCAATGTGTCCTTACATTTTATCTATTTTGTAGCATGAGTTTAAATCATTTTAAAAAATGAATAGTACCTGTGTGTGTGTGTGTGTGAGAGAGAGACAGAGAGACAGAGAGACAGAGAGGGGGGAGGTTTTTTTCCTCCATCTGTTGATGAGTAAATGAGTTACTCTGTCGTTTGGAATAATGCTGCTGTGAATGTGACTATTTTTCTTCTCATCTCTGCTTTCAGATACCTTGGTTACAAACCTAGAAGTAGAATTAATGAATCATATTCCCACTTGTCTTTGTGTTTTGATTATATGCTTAGAATTTCTTTTCCTATGCTTTTGCTTTTTAGCTTAATGTGTGCCTTTAAGAGTTAGAGACAGACTTTAACACAGCATATTATTGGATGCTGTTTATCCATTGACTAGATCCATTCTGCCAGTTTATGTCTGTTACAGAGTGCTGGAACCCAGGGAGTTGTGCATGTTGAGCAAGTGCTTTAGAACTAAGCTCTATCCCAGCCGTTACTATTTTGAGTCTGGGTCTCACTATGTATCTCACACTGGTCTTGTTCTTGCTGTGTATTAGTACCTCAGCCTCTGGCTTCCAAAGTCCTGGATTTATAGATGTTTGCTTCTTGCTAACCTGTTTGTGTTTAATTACAGTGATAGGGAGTAAGTCTGTGTTTTCATTTTACTATTACGTTATACATATGTCATAGCTTTGTTTGAGTACATGTTGTGTATGTACAGTGCATGTTCCTCGGTGTATGTGTATGAGCTCACAGGACAGAGGAGGGTATCAGGCATCCTCCTTTTACTTTCTGACATTTTTTTCTTGAATTTCATGGAGTCTCGAGTGTTTTTCATCTAGGCTGGTGGTGAGCAAGAGATTCTACTGTCAGACCTTCTAGCCCAGACATGGCCTAGTAAAAATAAATTCTATTTTCAGTTATGACGATTATTTTTCTGTCATTTTAAGATGAAGCATATTTAACTTAGAAATGAAATACAGTTGAATATATTGTTTTCTTTTTTCTTTTTCTTTTTTTAAGGAGCCGTGGTCCTCAAGAACCTTGAAATTAAAGAAAATGCATTGGTAGGTCTTGCCTATGAAATTTTATACTAGTGTATTTAATTAATACATTAATTCCTAATTTAACATGCCACCTTAAATTACTTTACCTATGAGAAATTTTGATGGTTATTTTCATACAATATGAACTTTGCAAAGTAGATCTAAATTCTTAAAAGATAGAAACTTCCAGTGTAGTTTTTATTTACTTAAAATATTTGTAATTTATTATTACAAATAATAAAATATTTGTAAAATATTTTATTTATTTCTATAGGGTATTATTTTGTAGTGTTTAACTTGTCTTCTAATTTATTTAGCATCATTTTAGTATGTTAAATTTCATGGCATGAATTATATTCACAGTCTTTTGCAACTCTTACAGCATCTATTTCCACAACTGTTTCACATTGCTAAGAGACTCTAGCCACATTCGACAATAACTTTTTTTCTCACTTTCCACTGGCCTTGGGAATTTTCTTCATTGTACCCTGGCACTGTACTCACTAAATAATTTTCTAAACCTTGTTTTCCATCCCCATAAATTTACTTCATCCAAATGGTACCATGTCATATTTGCACATTGCTCTTATTTTGTTTCACTTGGTGTAATGTTTTCTTGGGTCATATATGTCATAGCATGTACCATGGTGTCGTTTCTTTTCATGACTGGATATTTTCTATATATACCACATTTGGTTGTCCATTCAGTCTTTCTTCCCTTCAGCTTTTGATGCACACTTAGGTTGTTTCCACCTTTGGGCTCTTTCAAATAGCACTGTAATAGATACTTATGTTCACATATCTAGTTAAGGACCTGCTTTCAGGTTTTTGAGTATGTATCTAAGAATGATTTTCTGGTTTTTCTAATTCATTTAGGCTTTTTCAGAATGAGCCAAGTTTTTTTTTTTAATTTGTTTTTTGTTTTGTTTTTCCTGCAGCTGTGAAATCACTCTATATCCCTCCCAACAAGTTCTAATTTTTGACATTTTCCAAATCTTCTAAAAATTACTACTCTCTGTTTTACACATTAGCCGCCACCTATGATGTAGTAAATGTCTTTCTTGATTAGCAGTTCTCAAATAACTATTATTTCCTGATTAGCTAGTGATATTAAACATCTTCTCATGTAGTTGTTACTGTATTCATATGTCCTCTGGTGAAATGTTTATTCAATGTGCTGGGATTAAAGGCAGGAGCCAGATAACCTTTGTTTTCCAAAATAAAAGTATAAAATTTATTTAAAAAAACCCATAAAATACTGTATAACCAACAGTGATACCACTTGCAAACACTTAAGCAAATCCATGACAAAGATTTAAAATGTATTTTCAGTTGCGGTATTGATTTAGCCTTATTCAGAACCGGTTTTTTAAAAAAATTTTATGCTCAAAGCAAGTAAGAAATGTGAAGTATAATAGATAATTTTGACAGCTCTTGTTACATTTATTTTCCAATTCTAGTACATTTCAATAAAGCATGACATTTCAATGCATTTTGCTAATTAAATCTGAAATCATTTACAATGACTGTGCACCAAAATTCAGCTTCATTGATCTTTCATGTAACAAGTAACTTGGACACTCACAAATATTCAAGTACTAATAGTGAGTGTTCTGTTGTATGCAGAGAACTCAATATTGATCATGTATTAAAAATAAATATGCAAATCATCATGAGTATAATTACCTCTTTGCCTTTTATGTGGTGAAGTGTTTTCCCTGTTTCCTTACATTTGTGAGTGTCCTAGTTAGGGTTACTATTGCTTTGTTGAAATACCAATGCAACTTTGGGGAGCAAGGGGTTTATTTGACTTACACTTCCATATCTCTGTTCATCATTGAAGGAGGTCAGGACAGGAACTCAATCAGAGCAGGAACCTGAGGCAGGAGCTGATGCAGATGCCATGGAGGAGTGCTGCTTACTGGATTGCTCCCATGGCTTGCTCCACCTACTTATTATTATTATTATTATTATTATTATTATTATTATTATTATTATTGTTATCATCATCATCATCATCATCATCATCATTATTGTTATTATTCAAGTCAGTTTCTCTATAGCTTTGGAGCCTTCCTGGAACTCTCTCTGTAGACCAGGCTGGCCTCACGATACATCTGTCTCTGCCTCCTGAGTGCTGGGACTAAAGGCGTGTGCCACCACCGTCTGGCCAGCGTACTTTCTTATAGGACTCAGGACCACCAACTAAGGAATTGCCCCAACCACAATGCCTGGATCCTCCTACATTAATCACTAATTTAAAAATTGCTCTGCAGGTTTGCCTATAGCCCCATCTTATGGAGGCATTTATTCTGCTTGGGTCACCGTCTCTCAGGTGACTCTAGCTTGTGTATCAAACTGATATAAAGCTAACCAGCATAACTGACCTCTGTCATTGATCTAAAAACACATCCCTGTTAAGCCACAACCTTTCTTTTCTTGTTCATCTCTAAGATTTCACATTAATAATGACTTCACAACATAAACTTTCAAACTTAAAAGTTATGAGGATTTATACAATAAATCACTAAATGAGTGAGAATGAGCCAAATAGAAATTCACATTAATCTCTCTTTCTCTAGTGGAATCACACTACTTTCTCCTCAGAGAACATTTTTTATGATTTTCTAGTAATGCAACTATATCATCCACTCACACATCACAATCCAAAGGTTGTCCATAGTTTTTACTATAAAATCATTTCTGGAAAAATATCTCTCCTAAAGGACTTATCACAATTCTAACTCATAAAGGCTTAAAAATGGCTCTACAGTACAATAAAAATTTTTACTCTTTCTTAACACTCTGTGCTTATAAAGTTGAATAGTAGCCATTTTATCATAGCACAGATAGGCATTGAAGACATTTGCCAGCATCATCAAGAGTGGGGTCTCATTTGAATATTCTGTATTATTTGGTCAGTTCCCCCTTTTTTGTGATGCAGAATATATTCACCAATGCTCAAAATATACTACCTCCATGTAGAGAAGCTGATAAAATAACAATATAGAGAGGCTACTAGGAACTACAGGTGCAGCTCAATATTCTTAACTCTCTAGGCAGAGATAGATTTGCACCAAATATTTTTATGTGGCTACAAAGTAGAAGGGGGGAAAAGGTGACAAATCTAATAATCTAGAGAAGGTACAGTCTATTAGTGATAGCAATAATTTTGTTTATTTCTCATGGAGGGCTAAGAACTAAAATTGTTCAACTAACACCCATTTCTATAAGAAACAAACTTTCTTTTAGATTTTTAATTTACTTTTATTAAGTATACAGTATTCTGCCAGAAGAGGACACCATATCCTATTATAGATGGTTTGAACCACCATGTGGTTGCTGGAAATTGAACTCGGGACCTCTGGAAGAGTAACCAGTGCTCTTAACCTCTGAGCCATCTCTCCAGCCCCAAGCAGTAGATATTACTTTGATTGCAAGGAGAGTTGACTCCAGAAGTCCTATTTAAAAAACAACTGGAGAAAAGATTATTTTGTTTTTCTGTTTTAATAGTGAAGGAATATTCTATTTTCTATTTGTTTGTTTTTCTCTTTCACTGAACAGGGTGGTTCACACCTGAAATCACAGCACTGGGGACTGAAGCCTGTTCAGGTTACATGGAGTTTTCCAGTCCAGCTAGAGCTATATTGTGAACTTGTCTTAAACAAACAAACAAACAAACAAAAACCCCCAAAACAGAAGTTTGAGCTTGCTGGCTAATGCTTTCAGTCATAGCACTCAGGAGGCAAAAGCCTGAGGATCTTTACATTTTAAAAATTAGCCGGGCAGTTGTGACACACTCCTTTAATTGCAACACTAGGGAGGCAGAGGCAGGTAGATCTCTGTGAGTTTGAGGTCAGCCTGGTTTACAAGAGCTAGTTCCAGGACAGGCTCCAAAGCTACAGAGAAACTGTGTCTCCAAAAACCAAAAATAAATAAATAAATAAATGAATAAATAAAAATAAAAATTAGGTTTTGTTGGTGTGATTGACATTTTTGAGATTTTTATTTATTCTGTATACTGATCACTGGTAAGCCACTTGATTTTTGGCTTATCTGTTGATAGTGTTCTTTGATGTATAAATATTTTTAATCGGATAAAGACCAGTTGATTCAGTTTTCCATTGCCCATGCTTTTGTTTTCATTTCCATGACATCTGTCATGAAGGTTATTTCTTCTGTTTTTCTCTAAATCAGTGGTTCTCAACTTCCCTGATGCTGTGACCCTTTAACATTACTCCTCATGTTGTGACCCCCAACCATAAAATTATTTTTGTGGCTATTTCATAACTTTAACTTTATGAATCATAATGTGAATCTGTGATATTTCCAGGGACTTTAGATGGCATCTGTGGAAAGGTGTTCAGTCCCCAAAGTGGTTGCAGCCCAACACAGGTTCAGAATCCCGGCTCTACACTATAAAGGTTTAGATTTTCTGTTTAGTTTTGATTCATGTTGTGTTTTACGTATGCTATAGTACAAAGACCCAGGTTCTTCTTTTTACTATTGGAAAAGAAAAACAGTTTTGAAATTATTTTTTGTAAATTTGTAATTATATTGTAAATTTGAAATTATTATTTTGTAAAATGCCAATTTTGTGAATTAAAGTCTTAATTATTATAAAAGTTCTTCTGTTCAGTATTAGGTTTATGCTTAACTATTTACTTTAAAAAGAGAGTCTTTCTGTAATTAAATCATTAAGTTTAAGTGAATACTGATGATAATCAACATGCAAAATAATTAAAATACCTATAAATGATTTTAGGAACAATATAATTATATTGAATTTTATATGCATTAATTTTTTTTATGAATTTACTTTATAGAGTGAACTGGATGTACCATTCAAAGTTAAGGTTGGTCATATAGGTAAGTCATATTTATTACTGGGGTGTTCTCTTTGTTGGGCAACTTACATAATTAAACTGTTATTGCTGTAATGTGAACTTCCTAATGTTTATGAGCATTAATTTAAAATATAAAATTTGTGTGTTTTTGTTTATGTACAATTTAATTGCGTAACTTAAAAATATTGTGGGTTAATGTACTACTTGAACAGTAGTTGCTCATTTTAGTAGGTCTTAAAGTTGAGTTGAGAGTCAAAGTAACATCTGACAGGCCTGAAGGAACTGTGGGAACTGTGTTAGTTTCTGTTTCTGTCTAGTTATGTTTGCCATCGTGTAGTCAGTATGAGATGCATGACATAAAGGGTTTGGGTTGCCCGTATACTGTATCTAGCGTCCAAAATGGAATCTTGATTGTGCTATAAAAAATGTTCCAGGTTTTCTTATTCTAGAAAATAAAATGCATTTTGTTTGTTCGTTTTTTAAAATACATGTTTGTAATTCATTAAAATATGAGTTTAAATTAAAGTATGAACTTAAAGTAGTTCATTTATTGGTAGAACAGAAACAAACTAAATGTAAGAATGTAACATGTTTAATAAAATTGTCTCTTAGAATTCTTAGTTCATGCTGTTGTGCATTAATTTAAATGTCATAAAGGTTGAGATCATAGTGTCTTAAATTGAATTATTTCTTCCTTTCTATTTGTCTGTCTATCTCTTCCTATAATAGGATTTATTTTGTGTTACTGAAGCTGTGAAAATATCTGAGAGCTTATATAAAAATATTGTGATGATGGTCTTCACAATTTTGTATATTGTTCTTAGAGTTTTTATTAGGCCATATGCCACAGGAAATTTTTATTTGACATTTTTAGAATATAAATTTTGTCTTGTCCTTCTCAAGACAGTTTAGCATAAGTAAGAAGGGGAAAATATCACCGGGTATTTTCCTTCTGACATCTTAATTATTACATGTTTCTCATTATTTGGATTGGTAATTTTTTAAAGACTTGTAACCATGGTGTGAGATTTTTTTATAATCTAAGTTGATTTGACATCTTTTACTTCTTTATTATAACACAATCAGAGGAATACAAAGTTGGATGGAATAATCCTATTATTATATTGTAAAAGAACCTTACAATACATTTCTTGCATGTTGCTTTTAGACATTGGCCATAAATCACTTAAGTTTTACACAGATTATGGTTGAATTTCAGTGTTTGTTGATATAACCTCAATTCAAGAAAAATATAAAAATATACCAAGAGGGTTGAGAGTCTCAGTAGTTTCTTTTGTCATTGCTATGACAAAAGTGCCTGATACAGGCAACAAGGAAGGGAGGAGGGAGGGAGGGAAGGAAGAAGGAAGGAAGGAAGGAAGCGAAAGTGGAAAAGTGTAGGCGAAGGTTTCCATCCTGCCTGGTTCCTCAATAAACACACAGAAACTATATTATTTGCAATACTGTTTGGCTAATAGCTTAAGCGTATTTCTAGCAAGCTCTGACATCTTAAGTTAACAAATTTCTATTATGTTGTCTGAGGTTTCTGTCCTGCCCAGTTCTCACAGTTGTTAAGTTCCAAAGAAATCACACAGAGGTCTACATTAATTATAAACTAATTTGTCCATTAGCTCAGGCTTCTTATTAACTCTTATAACTTATATTAGCCCATTATTCTTATCTGTGTTAGCCACATGGTTCAGTACATTTTTCCGCGAGGAAGTCTCATCTTTTTCGGTGGATGGACAGGACTGCAGAGGAATGGGCTTCCTCCTTCCCAGAATTCTCCTGTTCTCATTGACCAGCCTCTACTTCCTGTCTGATTGTCCCGCCTATACTTCCTGCCTGGCTACTAGCCAATCAGTGTTTATTTAAAACATAATTGACAGAATGTAGATAATTTTTCTGCACCACTATTAATTTATATTTTACCATGGGGCTTATGGCCTACTGGCAATTTCCAGCTGGCAACTCGTGTCTTTCTCCTATGGTGGCTACATGGCTTCTCGCTTTCTCACTGACTCTGCCTGCTCTTTCCTCTTCTATCTGCTTGCAACTCCTGCCTTGTCGTTTTCTGCTAAGCCACTGGCCGAAACAGCTTTATTCATTAACCAATAAAAGCAAAATATAGAAGGACTTCCCTTACCATTTCCTCTTCTTGTTTAAATAGAAGGAAGGTTTTAAGTTTAACATAGTAAAATTACATATAACAAAACAAGTATCAAGTAAGAATTACAGTTACCATATTTATATCTATCTTTATCATAACTAGGTAAAACTATATCTATTCTTCAACTCCATCAAAGACACCAGAAGGATACGATATTACCTAAATAAACAGGAAGTGCAGTTTGAGCAACTTCCAAAAGTCTAGAATTGACAGAGACATCTCGTTACCTGGACAGTCACCCAAAGTTCTCCTGTACCATTGGGGCATCCATCTTCAGCCTACAGGCCCATAGTATCTGGCAGACTTTTCCATGAAGCAGGAAATTTCAAAGACAGTTCCACCTATATTGACAGTTTATCAGTCACTTTCTTCTAGTCCTGCAGAATATTTGGCAGACTCTTTTATGAAACAGGAACCCCGAAGGATCAGAAGGGTTTATTTGGTTTGGTTGAGGGTGCAGTTCATCGTGATTGGGAAGGGACGGCCCCAGAAAAATGAGATGGTTTGCTACATTTTGTTTAGTCAGGAAGGAGAGAGGAATGCTGGTGCTAGCTCTCTTTCCTCATTCATTGTGGGATTGTATTGCTCACCTTTCAAATAAGTCTTACATCTTCTGTTAAACCTCAAGAAATGTCCCCATGGGCACTCCTAGCAGCTTGTTTCATAGTGGTTCTCAATTCTGTTACATTGGCAATGTAACACATCACAATTTTGATCCCAGCACTATCGTATAAAAACAAGTATCTTATATTTGTACATACATAATAAGAATAGATAGACCTATTTTCTTTAAAGTTTACCTTGTTTTTCTTTTTTTAAAAGTGGCAATAAGTTAATTTTCAATATGGAAAGTTCACTAGACAAACAGAATCAGCTGAGATGTTATTTGTGTACTTTTCACATAGTTCTTGTCGTTCTTTAATACTATATTTGCAAGGTTATTTTATTGTGTTTTTACCACTTAGTATATTTCTTAATGTATTTGCTGAATGAAAAAGTACCCAAAATGAGTTATATAGAAGTGTAGTTGATTTTCTAGAAATGTGTGGTTACCTGACACAGGTCGCTTGTTTTACTGATCTTCAAAGATTTCCTCTAAAGCTTTATAGAAAGTACATTGGTAGACATATGTTTAATGAACAATATTCTTTTCCTTATTATTTTAATATAGGTAGTCTTACACTTAAAATTCCATGGAAAAAGCTTTATACTCAACCAGTTGAAGCTGTTTTGGAAGAAATCTATTTACTCATAGTGCCTTCTTCTAGTAAGTCATTTAAAATTTATATTTTAAATAGAAAAATTTATATATATTTATTTTTATTCCATATACTTTTGTTGAAGATAATTTAGGATTTTAATTTGGGATTTATAGGTTCAGATTGAATTGCTTTTTTTTTAAGTCTTGGTAAATTTTGTTTGAATTATTGATTATTTTCAAGGATAATTTTTGGTATGAGTATATTTAAATTTATGGTAACTAAAATTTTTTTTACGTTTTCTGCAGGAATAAAATATGATCCTATCAAAGAAGAAAAGCAACTCATGGAAGCAAAGCAGCAGGAACTAAAAAGAATAGAAGAAGCAAAGCAGAAAGTAGTTGATCAAGGTAAACTATCAGTAAACAGTGGTAATAAAGGGTAGAAATATTGTAATGGAATATTGATTTCCAATGGATGTACTGAGATTATGGGTTTTTGGTGTTTTTTTTTTTTTGGGGGGGGTGATTTTTTAAGACAGGGTTTCTCTGTGTAGCAGCTCTGGCTGCCCTGGAACTAACAGAGATCTTCCTGCCTCTGCTTCATGAGTGCTGAGATTAAAGGCATGCGCCACTACTGCCTGGCTCTGAGATTATGTTACAAGCAGGAAACAGTTATATTACCTGGAAAGTTACATGGTTTGTATGTTTTGTTATGTGTGTAGAAATTTTACGTGGCAGAAATTTAAGGCAAATAGTAGTTTCTTGTGAGGTAAAGTCAGTTTTTAATATTAGCGAATTTATCAAGTACATCTTCTTACCTTTCTAGCCTTTGCCTTTGTATTCCCCTTATATTATTTACTCTTAAATACCAATCCTTTAATGTTTCAATATTTTTTTTAATCTGCACCCCACTTTTGTTCTCAGTTCAACGTAGGTCACATTGATCATTATTTAGGTACTTGATCGTCAATAGAAGAGTTATCCCACAGAAACCTAGTTCCTTTGCAGATGTCCTCTTGTGACTCTTACTAGGGACTCTCTGTATCTTTATTCTCACTTCTTCTCTATGTAGGTCTTTCCTTTTAGCTTGTAAGTATATGATAGCCAGTTCTTTAAAGTTTTCTCTTATTCATCTGTTTTTTATTCCACTTTGTTCTTCATTGAATAGCTAAATATCTTAAAATTTTATGAATGATGACTAGTATTCCTACCATACACTGATTTATATATATATACATATATGTGTGTGTGTGTGAGAGAGAGAGAAAAGACTAGGTTTTTTTTTTTTTTTTTTTTTTTTACTTTTTAGTGAGAAAAAAATCTTGCTGTGTGGCCCAATCTGGCCTAGAATGTACTTTGTAGCCCAGGTTGGCCTTGAATTCATGGTCTTCTTGCCTTTGCCTCCTTAGTGCTGAGACTGTATGTGTCTGCCTTCCTATCTGACTTTGAGCTTTTGTTTTTTTGTTTAAAATGAAAAATAAACTATTAATATATGTTTTGCCTTGTGGCAAACATTAGAAACTTAACACAATCTGTGGGAATATCACATGTAATTAATTCTACTTTCTTTGACACATTGCCTTCATAGTCAATGTAGTTGTTTATCCCTTTTTTAAATCTTCCCTTTCCTAAGTCTGCCAGGCCATTTCCTTTAAAAATTATTTTTAAATAAGATAGTATGTATACATAGATTTAAAAGTAAAATAGTAGTATAGGACTTGTACTTTATAAAAACAAAGTTTGTACTAATTCCTTTATGTAGTCCCTAGAGAAATACCATATTGCTGAATAAGATGTTCATATTTTGGTTTTGGCCTTTGACAGTTGACCACATGATATGAATGTTTACTACTGAATCAGATATTCAACTCTAATAAAAAAATATATATTCACCCACATAGTATAGTGTGTAAGTGTGTGTGTGTGTGTGAGAGAGAGAGAGAGAGAGAGAGAGACAGACAGACAGACACAGAGACAGACAGGAACTCACTATATATCTTTGGCTAGTCTGTAACTCATATAGATTTGCCTGATTTGCCTCTTGAGTGCTAGGATTAAAGGTATGTGCTATCTTTCCTGGCAAATAAATTTTTAAAAGCTGTAACTTATTATTTACTTAGTGAGTGAATACAGATGTGACTTTATTATGAAGCCTTTTACTTATCTCTGTTTTTGTGTAGGCTCATCCTGTTCTCCATATACTGTTATCAGATTTTGGAGCCTGTTAGGTCTGTTTTATCTGTGATAAACTCTTACATGTTTAGTAGGCTGAACAACAAAAGATAGTTTCTTAGTCATTGGGCTGGAAAAGGGTGGAGTCCTACACATATGACTGCTTGTTGTACAGATTTTAAACCAATTCAAATTTTATGTGTAGCTCAAGAAATAAAAACCCAGAGACAGATACTAGGGTTCAAGCTTATTTGTGTTTATTAATACACAAATAAAACATCACTATATTTCCCCCTTCTTGTTTAAAATAAAAAAAATTACAACTAATATAAGAAAAACTATATATAATAAGTACAATAACTATATTCAATATATATAGGCAATAAGTATATTAACAATGTCTAGTTCATTTGCATTTGACAAATCCAGAGAAAATACTCCATTATCCTATACTATCTTCGTAAGTATCTAATATATTTTCTATCATTACCATCCCAAACTATCTTTTGATATCTCTCAACCTTACACACTTTTTCTTATATTAGTTATAACCTTTTTTTTTTTAATTAGACAAAAAAGGGGAAATGTGGTGATATTTTGTTCGGGATCTAACAAATAAAGTTTGCCTGAAGATCAGAGTGTAAAGCTAGCCACTGTAAAGCCATATAGGGCAGGCAGTGGTGGCACACACCTTTAATCCCAGCAGCCACACCAGTTAGCCATAGAGGCCAGGCAGTGATGATGCACACCTTTAATATCACCACTAGAAAGGAATATAAGGCGAGTTGAGATAGGAACTCATTCTTCAGTCTGAAGCTTTTGTAGAGGTAAGAGCTCTCTAGTGGTTGGTTGCTTTGCTTCTCTGATCTTTCTGCTTGACTCCTAATAACTGTCTCTGGGTTTTTATTATCTGAGCTACATTTATGTGTAGGGGTATTTTGTCTACAGGTATGTCTGTGCACCATTTGCTTGCGTGGTGTCTGCTTATGTCAGAAGAGGGCATTGGATCCTCTGCACCTGCAGTTACTGATAGTTGTGAGCTATCATGTAGGTTTGGGCATTGAACCTGGAGCTTATGAAAAAGCACAGTGATCTTAACCAGCTCTTGTAACATCCTCCTCTTTCATTAAGTATGCTCCTTGATTACTGTTTCTGTTCTGTGTGATTTCAGGTCCCTGAATCTTTCAGAATCCTGCTTTTAAACTCTTATCTTATGATTCAATGACAACAACATCCTAGGTTGTTTAGGATTTAAGTTTCTTCTTCAGCTTGGCTGAAGCCATCTGCTTTTTGTTGCCTTTCCCCAAGTCTTTTACCTTCTTCTGGCCTTGGGAATTTACCTGGTTTTTTTTTGTTGTTATTATTTGTTTGTTTGTTTCATTTTTTTCCTTTTTTATGTCTTTTATTTTTGCTGTAATGAGGTCTTACTGAAAAGGGGAAATGCATGCAAAATAAACTATGTTTAATGAGCACTTAGTTTACTTAGGTCTGAAATACAAATGTTCAATGAATGTATGAAATTCACTGATGACACCTTATTACCAGGATGAAGTTTAAGAACTTCAACAAGATAGATTGAAATCTTGTATTGGAGTGCTGTCTACTTCCCATCCTTCATAATTAGCTTTGAATCCTATTGTATTCTTTCTCCTAGCCATATTGGCTACTTGGTTGTTTACTAAATGTGTCAGAATCTCCCCACTCTGCATTTTACTTCTTCTATTGTTTTGAAAGTTCCCAACATTAGAGTAAGCAGTTAAATATTTTAGGATATGAATGACATTCTCTGCAGCAACAATATAGAATGAGAAGAGAAAGAATTCTGGGGTTGAGTTTTATGGAAACCTGTTATCTAGTGATTGAATAGAGGAAGAAGACACACAAAAGACTATTTAAAAAGGAATGGCAGATAATAGGATGAAAATTGAAGTTTATGGTTTTATGGGAAAGAGACTATATGCCTATATTAAGAAGCAAATAATATACCCTGATGGAGTATCAGTTACGATGAGGATTATGATTTTATTTTTGACAGCTGGGTCATTGGTTATTCTAAAAGTAGTTGGAATCAAGTGATGATGGCAGAGGAGTTATCTTTCTATAGCTTTACTTCCAAATTTAAAGGCAAGGTCTGCCAGAAATAGAGAGCTGTGGGAGTGTTTTTAAGCTTTGATGGAATGGGTGGAAATAATATACAGTTTACACACAAAATTTTAGATAAATAAGTCTATAAAACAAAGACATTAAACATCATTTCTGTACCTCCCATACCCTCTTTCAGCGTTTCTAATATTTCTTCTACTAATTCTCAAATTTATGAGCACTTCTTATTTTTTGGTTTTGAGACAGGATTTTTCTATGTAACTGTCCTGACTGTCCTGGAACTCACTCTGTAGACCAGGCTGGCCTTGAACTCAGAGATCCACTTGACTCTGCCTCTTGAGTGTTGGGATTAAAAGCACCTGCCACCACCTGGCCTCATTATCATTATTATTACTATCATTAATTGTGTGTATTCACACACACACATAACTTTAACCTGCTAAATCTAAAGTTACCCTGATGTACATGTGTTCAGAACTAACCTCTTGAGTTTGGATAACTGAAGTGAGAACTTACAACAGTCTAGTTATTCAAACATTTAAATGCTATATTCTGTAGGTCTTTTAAGTTTTTGAAGATTGCCTGTCTATGTGGACTACATCTTTGTGCATCTAGAAAACCCAACTAACATAACTAAAAGTATGACAAATATGGGTGACTATTATCCTGTTATTCTTAATAACATACATAGCTTAAAGACTAAAGTTTTATATTATAAAAATAAACAGTCTGTAAACAGATGTACAGTATAGGGACAATGACCTCAAAATTGTGACAATATAAAAAATATCTTAATCAGAGGTAGAAATGTATAATGCAATATATGACAAAAATATTCTTAATTTACATTAGTAGACAAAATATCCTAAGTGGAAGTAGAAACATACATATAATTTGACAAAAATAATTTTACATTTGTATCAATATATAAAAATATTTTAAACAGAAGTAGAAACATATATTCAATATGACAAAAATTTGAATTTTTGTCAATATGCAAATTATTTTGAACATAAATAGAAAAATAATTTTACATTTGTATCAATATGCAAGAATCCATACCAATGCAAATTATCTAAAATTAATAGTTAATTTATTTTATAAGTAAATACAATAGTTTCCCTTATTGTCTTATCCTATTCTATCCACTTTTTTCTATGACAATAAAATTTTGGGTCTAATTTTTATTGCTACGTCCATAACCATATAATAATATATAATCAGCCATTATAGATGACAATTATCCATAACCTTGAGAAAACCAAAAACCATCCATCCCAACTGTTGGGAGATGGGGTGTGGTTTTCTTAGAATTACTTTCAGCTGTCTGGGGGAGGACAGTATCTCTATGGGATCCTGTTAAAAAGCTACAACAATGGTTTAGTCTCATGAAGACGAGCTGTAACATTTGTAGCTAGTCTCAGAGTAATGGGTAAGGCTTAACTGAAGTTCCGGCTAGAGTGGTGTAAGAAGGTGAGCTACGTCGGCTAGTCACCTTGAAATTGTAGTCCAAAATCAATCTTTGAGTGCTTGACTCGTTCAGTCGGTAGAACATGAGACTCTTAATCTCAGGGTCATGGGTTCATGCCCGACATTGGGTCCTGGGTGAAGTGAAAACTCACAAAAGTCTATTTAACAATTTATTAAGGGGTGCAATGAAAAAAATAAACTCATGAATATAGATAGAACAAAATAGTCGCCACCACTGATCCACCTGCTGCTGTCCCTTCATTCATCCCAAGGGTGATGAGGACCAACTGCAAGGCTAGTTCTGGCTCTGACCACCCAAGTGAGAGAGAATGTACATGCATGTGACGCCCTCCTCAATTTTATCTGCTCACATTTTCAGAGAGAACCACGCCCATATGGCTACCAACCCCACATGTCATTGACTACATGGGTTGAACTCCCACAACAGATAACCTTTCATGAGGCTTGTCCCTGAAAAATACTGAGTCTCCCTTTCTTACCAATCATTGGTTGTCTGTAAGTCTTCACCGGGGGGGGGGGGGGGGGGGGGGGGGGGGGGTAGGGCCTTCTTAGTTTTCCACTGTGCATTTGTTGACACATGTCAACTGGTGGTGTCGTTATGCAGATTTTGTTTAGGCAACCATACTGTTAGGATTTTATGACTGCAGTATTTTGTTTGACCTTTTTAGAAGACACTGTCTCAAGCCAGGCCATGGTGGTGCATGCCTTTAATCCCAGCACTCGGAAGGCAGAGACGGCGGCGGATCTCTGAGAGTTTGAGGCCAGCCTGGTCTACAAGAGCTAGTTCCAGGACAGGCTCTAAAGCTACAAAGAAACCCTGTCTTGAAAAACCAAAATAAATAAATAAATAAATAAATAAAACCCAATAATAATAATAAGACACTGTCTCATGACAGATGTCCTTGTCCTCTGACCCTTATAATCAGGTTATAAAATTTAATACCAATGAACTTACCTTAGTTGTCTCTAGTCTTATAAGATAGGAAACTAGCTTTTAAACATTGTGCATTTAGTTGCTTTTGAAAACCTTTCCGTATGAGAGATTTTGGAGATCTCAAATGGTTTACTGAAAATGTTAAACATTTTCTTTATCAAGGCAATATGTAACCTTAATATGTTTATACTATAAATGTGGATATTTGTAGGGTATGTGACTCATTCAATTTAAAAAGGAACATTTGCAATTTTAGAAAATCCTCCGGAGGAGAAACAGGACTCTTTTTCAGAAAAATTAATTACTCAAATCATAAAAAATCTTCAAGTGAAAATTTCCAATATCCATGTTCGTTATGAAGATGATGTAAGTATTTTTTCCTCATGTATGTATTTTACTGTGACTGACTTTTGCTCTGTAGTGCCCAGCCTAGTAAATACTAGGAGATGGAAGGACAGACAGCACTCATTTTTAATGAGTGCTTGATTATACTTTGCTTAAGTATTAGAACTTTGGGTTATGAAGGTAATTTCTTTGGAGTTAATGAATTTCACAGATTTTTTTTTTAATTTTATCTCCAGGAAAGAGTACTGGTTTAGGAATAAGTAGAGTTAACTTATTTTTTGCTCTTCAGTAGTTTGTTTCTTTAAATGTGTAATTAGTTGCTATTCTAGTTTTTGGATTATCTCTTGCTGTGATAAAATGCCCCACCAAAGCATCTTTAAGGGAGAAATGGTTTATTGGCTATAATCCAGGTCATGGTCTGGCATTGCAGAAAGTCAGGACAGAAACATGAAGCAGAGAGTTACATTCACAGTCAAAGCAAAGACAGAATGAATGCGCATTCCTGTTCTAATCTTGCTTCTGCCACTCTTACACTGCACAGGACCCAAACCCAGGGAATGATGCCACCCACTGAGGGCTGGGCCTCTGCATATCTGTTAACATCATCAAGTCTGTCATCCCTCCACCCCCACATACCTTGTCCTCCCAGATACACCCATAAATCAGCCTGATCTTGATAGGTCCTCATTGAGACCTCTACTCAGGTGATTCTAGATTGTGTCAAGTGCACAATTATAGATAACCACCCCTTTTGCTTTAAATGTTACTGTATCATTTTTTAAAAGTATATGTCTGACAAGTTTGTCTATGTAATCTTGTGTGGTAGAAATGGTACGGCTGCAGTACATGTGCCATAGAGGATTATGTCATTAACCTGGCTTGCTCTTGGCTCTTGGGTAAGAAACAGCTCCTCTAAATAGCCTCCTTAGCTTCAGACATACTTTTCAGCAATTAAACCGTAATAAGAAGTTGAATTTTTACAGTAACAATATATATAAATCTTTGAGTGTACTCATCCCTTTTCCCATTTAAAATAAAACTATACCCATAATACAAGACCTTTGAGAGGCACTAAACATCTGTGGATGTGATAGAGCTTCGAGATGCTGCTTAAAAGGTGACAGAAGAGTCTGAAATTGGAACAAAACAAGCATAGTATGTACATGGGAAGACCAAGTCTATTAAAACATGCTCAAAGTAGGTAGGTCTTTGAGCCTAAAGTATTTTTTGTTTTTTTTATTCTAATGTGCATAGAGGTTATTTTTAAACACGCTGATGGAGAGTTTATGTAAAAATAGAATATCTTTTCTTACTGGCAAAAGTTGGTGCTGAATGTTTTGGCTATCTCAGTTAAGTTCTGTCCATCTCAGGCAGAGGCGGGGCCTTCTGGACTGTGCTAGTGCGGGTGATGGTGGTGAACTGCTGGATATGCTTGTCTGTAATCTGGTGCTGAGACTGAGTCAGATGTCTCCCTGGAGTAAAGGATTATCCAGAGTTTCAGACTGAAACAAAGCAGGGCTGCACATTGCCTTTGTCACCTGACTTCTTTACTCAGTGACACACAACTCAGCTCACTCCCATTTTAAACAGATTACTGTATCAATTTTTAATGTTTTTATAAATTTAAAAACATTTCAACAAATATAGTAATTTATACAATACTAACACATTAATATTTAGCAATTTGTTTTTAGAAAAAATATAACAAGAATTATTCTGAAAAGAATGTTTTTGAATATTTGATACTGACTTTTTCTATGAAGTGAATTTTATTCAGCTGATTAAGCCATTAAGTAATTTACTTTGTTTTTCTTTAGATCACAAATCAAGACAAACCACTCTCATTTGGTATTTCCCTTCAAAATCTCAGCATGCAGGTACTTTGTTCAAAAAGGAAATGTAACTTTTTAAATAGTGTAGTATAGTCAGGATTATGATTATGTCAGCATCAGAACCGTACCAGGTATGTGTTTGGTTGCCTATGTAGAAGTGGTCTAGGAAGTTCTCAGACTGGATTGGAATTGAATAAGTAAGGGCACATATCATAAATTTGGTTTTTTAAGTTGATTCAGATATTTTATATAGTTCTTCTGTAAATTACTCTTCATTTTACATTGGCTTTCACTTTTATCTTTGTAGCTACATATAGTACAGTTCAACTTAACTCCAGTTCAGCATTACATCTTCCATTTGATTTTTGTGTATAGTTTCTATTTAAAACATGGTCTGCAAGTGAAAAAGAAAAGGAAGTGGGAGGGAGTGAGAGAAGTCAGAGATTACTCAGTAAAAGTGGATGATGTTTGTTGTCAGTGCTCCTGGCATCCCAAAAATGTAGAGAAGTACTATTTATATTTGGTAATGTGAAAATCATTGCCACAGTAGCAGTGGTTTTATTTATTTACAGTATTTTATGCGTATTTGTGTGTACCCGAGTGTATTTGTGTGCACCATACGCACATGACAGCAGCCCACAGAAGTCAGAAGGGAGTACTGGATCCCCTGGTACTGGAGTGACAGGTGATTGTGAATCACCGTGTGAGTGCCGGAAAGCGAGACCTGGCCCTCTGCAAGTGCCATACTTGTTTTTATATACCTCTGAAACCCCACAAACAGTAGGTTTAATTAGTACCTTTAGAGCTTCCTGGAAACTTGTCTGCCATACCAGATTCCAAGAGTTACAAACTCTTGGGTTGGCATCCTGATATGTGTTTTTCCATATTTATTATTATAAGGTTTTGCAGTGCTGGGTTTTGGTGTGTTAGGTAAGCAATCTGCCACTGAACCACATCTCCAGTGTGTAATCTATGCTTTCAAAGTCATTCTTGGTGATCATAATTTGTGCTGAAGTTTGGGAGCCACACTTGCCGTCAGTTCTTCACACAGCAGTGTGAGCCATCTTTCCAAAATCATGATCTGGTGAGGAGTGGGGACACAGAGCTGTTATCCCAGCATCTGAATGCCGAGGTAGTATCATGAGGCCAAGTCCATCTGGGCTGCATATCCAGACCCGGTTTGAACAGAAATATGCAAATAAAGATTTGCTTACTGTATTTCCCATTTTTTATTTTTAAAATTTTGAAGTGTTTTGATTTGAACCTGGGACCTCCTGCAGTGTTCCTTGATAAGAGTTCTTATTATATACTGGCCTTGTCCTCAGGGACTTTGATTACCGTTCGCTTAAAATCTGTGATCTTGTCTTTATATTGTCTATAAAACCTTTGAAATTGGATCCTAAGTAATGTATTTGGTTTTCCCCTTTTCTTCCTGTGTTTTATCCTCTGGCCATATCTTCGGCCTTTGTAAAAAACCAAAAGCAACAACAACAACAACAACAAAAAAAAACCAAACAAATAAGTGAACGAACCAAACTATATATTCCCGTCTAGAATTATAATCTTACGATGAGTAGTTTTTATTCATGGCATATGAACTATCGTGATCATAAGACTATTTTTTCTGGAGTCCTTTCAACAAGCATGTGATTTTAGGTTAGTTGTTTTATCTGGCACACCTCTGCATTTAATTTTTTTTTGCCATGTTCTATCTGCTGTTTATTAGATCTCTAAAAATTACCTATTGGAAATTGCTTATTTCTGCTTGTTTTTGACCAAAGAAGTTCCTTGAAAACAAAGCATTAGGGTTAGTGGTTTGATAATAGTATTTTTTACTAAATGATATGTTTTCAAAGGTATTTTTATGAGAAAGTATAATGACTTGCTTGTTATATATATAATGGTAATTCTTTTTACTTATTTATATTTTTTTCCTCTTCAGACAACTGATCAAAATTGGATTCCATGTTTACATGATGAAACTGAAAAACTAGTTCGTAAGGTAAAAGAAATTCTAACCCATGGATTTGGTGAAAAAGAATTTTGGAAAGACAAATGATGATGTTGATGATTTTTGTTTACGTGTGCAAAAATTTATGTGGATTATATCTGTTTGCCTTATTTAGAGTAAGACTCAATTACTTGAGACTTCTGAGCATAGTTAACATTAAAAATTCTTTAAAAAATTAATAGACATTAATAAACTTGATTTATTTTCAGCTAATCCGATTAGATAATCTCTTTGCTTACTGGAATGTGAAGTCTCAGATGTATTATCTGAATGATTATGATGAATCATTGGTAAGTAAATATTTGTATGTATATTTATTTACCATATTTTGTATATTGTTTAACTCCCAGTCAATCATCCATCCTTAGAGTCAGTATTGCTTCTAAACAAAATCCAGCAGGATTTTTAGAAACAGAATTAACTGGAACATTCTTTCATAACAGTTAATGGTGGATTACTTAGCCATTTTAAAATTTTATCCTTGTGGAGTATGAATTATTTATTTGTAATTGCTCTTAAATATTCTTGTAGATAATATACATTTGTAGGATGAAGATATGTTTGCATAAATATAAATAAAAACAATTTATCTTTTAATAGGTAGCCTTGAAAAATGGTATTGTCAATGGAAATATTGTTCCAGATGGTTATGACTTTGGTAAGTTATTAGATAAAATAAAAATATAATTGGAAAAATTAGCATAAACTTTTATGTTAGCATTATTGATATACTGGATTATTTTATGTTAAATTTTCTCCTAGTTATGTGTGTGTGTATATATATATATATGTAAATATCAAAATATACCTTTTTAACATAATTTTTATTGTTGGACTTTCTGATTACATTTCAAAACAATAGGAAAAATGTCTAGCAAAAAAGAATGTTAGTGAATTGTATTAAAGTTGAAGGATTATGTCAGGTGGTGGTGGTACACGTTTTTAATCCCAGCACTCAGGAGACAGAGGCAGGTGGATCTCTGTGAGTTTGAGTCCAGCCTGTTCGATAAAGTGAGTTCCAGAACAGCTAGGGCTGTTACACAGAGAAACCATATCTCGAAAAACCAAAAAAAAAAAAAAAAAACAAAAACCCAAAAAACTTCATTATCAATTTGGTTTTTCAAGACACAGTTTCTCTGTAACTTTGGGGCCTATCCTGAACTCACTCTGTAGACCAGGCTGATCTCGAGTTCACAGAGATCTGCCTGTCTGCCTCCCAAGTCCAGCTATAGTGATGTTTATTAAGATGTTTCAGAATCACAAGTACAGTTTAATATCGCTAGATGGTATAACCATAGTGGTATGATCTTTCTGTTTATAAAGTGTCCAAATATTTTTTGTTCTTGTTGTTGAGACAGACGTCACATTAGTAGCCCAGGCTTGCCTCAAATTTAAAGCGATCTTTCTGCCTTTCCGAAATGCTGAGATTAAAGGCAGGAACTTAAAAACTTTCTCTTTTACTGTTGAGTTATTTTAAGTGAGCTAATATTACCCCCAGGCCTCAGTCCCCACTGTGTTAACTCCTACTATGTAGCCCTGGCTGACCTGGAACTCACTGTGTAGTTCAGGCTGATATCAAACTGTAGTTCAGTTGATACATTCTCGTGACTCTGCCTCCCAAATGCTGGGCTTAAATGCATTCACCTATGTGTCTGGCCTATATATTAACTTTATAATGTCAAGATAATTACTAAAATATAGAAGAAAGGAACAATTTTAAAAACGTATTTTAGCCTTGAGAATACTCAATAAACATCAACTGCTGATGCTTAATTTAGGTCTTGAATTTGGCTTCCTGACATTATAAGGCATAGAATATTCTTCTTTAAAGTTTTCTTGGCATCACTGAAAGTTTCCTTTATGTATTTCTATATGTTATGTGTGCTATTTAACCTTTTTATAATTTCCTTAAATGGCTCTTCTGCCAATTTTGGCAGTTTTTGTTATTGTCCTTGTTTCTCTTTTTTGTTTGTTTCAGTGATGGGGATTGATCCCAGGCAGTCACTCTTTTACTGAGCTACATGCCCAGTCCTTTGTACCAAAATCTTATTTTCATTCTTTTGAAGTTGGTTTTATTTTTAATTCCTTCTCAGAGGAAATATTAGGTCTGATAACTCTGTATCATGTTTATGATATATTTAGATTTGACTTACATTTTCTGTGTTTTAGAGTCCATTGAAGAAAGAAAATACTTAGTAACTGTAGAAGAATATTGGACTAATAGGATTGACAGGTGAAAAGTAGACTAGTAAGATGAAAGGATGAACCCTATGTTTGCGCTAAGGATAAGGTTCTAAAAAAAGACCCTTGCTCTCGTGTGACTAAAACCCAGACCTTGGTGAAGTGAGATGAACATGGTTAAGGTTCAAAATGTCTCTATTATTGTATTAGCAAAGCTTGTTGGAAATCCAACTCTGTGACTGATGAGACTCGTGGAACTGTATCTCCCTGTCTGTGCTCAACGTTAACAGGGTCCTGGGGCAAGGTGTTTGCTGACTGTCCTTAACTGTTGTGCAGTACAAAAGACTGATGTTGAGGAAGTCCTCTGTGCAGTAGTAACTGGATGCAGGAGAAGCCATCTTAGATCAGGGCTAAATGTTAGTGAACTTTGCCTCTGTCTGAGTCTGTTACATGAGTACATTGCGGGACCTGACTGTGTAATTCCCTCTTATCAATTCTCTTAACATAGCATTGGCCAAAATGCTAAAATGGAAAAATACTAAAATAGTAGTGGCCTAAAACTATGCTTGTTTTGTTTTTCTTTTTAAAGCAAGCTTTGGAAAGTGAATTTGGTGTTCATAAGTTGATAGCTGCATATTTGTAGGAAGGCAAGGAGAACTGGTTTGAGTTATTCTCCCTTACAAGTCTACTTCCTCTCCTCTCATCTACTTAATGGGAGAAATATACTTTTTATTTGCTAAGGTGGGCATGATCCAGTAGAACATGAAAAATTAATGATGCAAGAGATTTGGATTTCTGGATTGATGTGGGGGAAAGGGTTGGCATCTGTTGTATGGTCTAGAGTTTTCTTAAGGACAGGACATAATCAGTTCATTTTTAAGACAGTTTTGTTGTAAGAGAAGAGTCTTGGTATTAACTGTATTAGTAGGGAAGGTAATAGGAATTAATGCAGTTTCTTTTCAGGGTATGTATGCAAACATTTTTAAATATCTTAGGTACTGTAAGCTTTTGAAGAGAGAAGCTATGAAATAGTGGTGTAGAAGAGAGAGTGGACTTAAGCCAGTATTGTTTTGAAGTATGGTTCAGACTAGCAGCCTTATCAACACTTGGAAGGTTGTTTGAAGTGCACATTTCTAAGTCTTTCCAAGGCCTTTTGCATCTGACTCTCCTAGCACTAGAGAGTGTAATAATAAGCACTGCGGGTGATTCTGATGAGTTCTCAGGTTTGAAAACCATTGTGCCTAGAGTAGGTTAGACACACAAAAGGGCCATATAGTCAGATATTTTGCCTTTGCAGGCTGTAGATAATCTGATACATACTTTGTTTTTTTTTTTTTTTGTATGTTTGGTTTTTTTTTTTTTTCTAATCAATCTTTGAAAAGTAAAAAATTCATTCTTGGATAACTGACCACCAGGAACAGGCTATAGTATGAATTTGGTCAGTGCCAATAGAAACAAGTAAGTCAACCTTAAACCCAATTGCAGTTGGGTTTTGCTGAGCAAGTACTGCTGTATTAAAAGGGCAAACTTGTTGAGGGAATAGTTAAAATAATGGATAAGAATGTGGAATTGGAGAAGAAATGAGGAAAGGATCATCATTGGGTGTGAAGTTACATCTAGCTGGAGCGAGAAGATCTGGAGTGCAGCACCGCAGTAGACTAATTGTAGTTAACAGCGTGCGTGTTTCAGAAGCTAAAAAGTGAGGCTAGACAGCCTGGGTGAGAATGCTTGCTGTTTAGTCATGACGACTCGAGTTTGGATTCTAGCACCCATGAGGGGCGCCTTACAAATTCCTCTAATTCCATCTCTAGAGGATGTGATGTTCTCTCTCAGCCTCAATGAGCATTCTCAACCCCCCCAAACAATTCTTTTAAAAGCAAGGAGAAATACATTGAAATTTTAAATTATTATACCAATATATAATTACAATGTATACATGAATGAGAACAGCACGTGGATTCTATTAGTATCTGTAACTTTTATATTTATATCTATTAAAAACAAGGAAGAAATAAATAAACATTAATTTTAGCAGTGTAAGGACACAAGTCAAAAGTGAAGGGTGGTGGGGAGGTGTCAGATCAGTGATTTTTTTTTTCTAGGTCCAAAAGTTCAAATATTGAATTATTTTTCAACAATATTTATGTTTATTGTCTAAAATATGTCCTAGAGGTGGCTGATACAAGCATATTACATTCATATACAATTTAGATTCTGACTCAGTAGTTTCTCCTCGTGTAGATTATGCTCTCACTGCTCTCCCTCTGCACACTTACTACTTTTGCTGCTCTCATTTGATCCAAGAAGAGGATCCTGGGCAAATTCCTATTCTGCCATCTATTTATGCAAATTGAAAGGAGGACTAGTTTATAGAGAAAGATCATAAAATGGAATCAATGATAAATATAATCTTAACATTTCTAATATTCTTTAAAATTAAATTAAATCTAGAATTAAAATTGTTCCTTCTCTACTAATTGATGAAGAGTTTGTCTAAGCAGACTCTCAGCAGTGTTCCTATGTAGGACTGTGGAGAGATTGTTAAAGAGGTCAAAGGAGCATTTCTAGCTGATCTCCTTAGTGCTAGGATGGTTGAACTGGAACTCTAATTGTTTTTCAATTTGTATTATTTTTCAGTTTTTCGACCTATATCTGCTAATGCCAAGCTTCAGATGAACCGGCGATCAGATTTTGACTTTTCTGACCCCAAAATAAACCTGGATGTTGAGCTACATACCATAGTGATTGAGTTTAATAAACCACAGGTGATTTTCTTTGATGACATTTAGATTGTTAGTTATTGTTTGATAAAAACAAAGTTAAGATTTAAGTGTTTTCTGAAATTCAGTCACATACATATTCCTTTTAAGACTCGACAATTTAACCTTTGCCTTCAGTAGTGAATAGGAACCCTGAAACATCTGAAAGCTGTAACTCTGCTTCTCTAGTATTTCAGCCTCATGGAGCTCCTCGAGTCCATTGACATGATGACACAAAACCAGCCCTACAGAAAGTTCAAGCCCAGCGTGCCTCTTCACTACCATGCCAAAGAATGGTGAATGCCTCAGTTGTTTTGAAAGTTTTAAAAAACGTTAACTAATTTTATTATTTCTAATATTTAAGAACGTTTCACAAAACTAAATTAACTATGTTTTTTAAAAGTTATTCTAAGATTTGGTACAAACTGATTTGAGTCTAGGAATATATATTGCTCCCTTTATGTGTTAATGAATTGACTCAAGAAATTCTTTAAAATAATTTGCAACTAAAAATCTTAAAATACTGTAGTTTTCGTGTACTCTAGAAGAATCAGTATATTTGAAATAATTAAACTTTCCTTGGTTTTTCTGGCAGTGCTCCACCCCCTCACCACCAGCCCCTGCCTTCTCCCCTCCCCCCCAGATTTCCATTTGACTCATTAGAGCTGTATTAACTCAGCTTGAATATTAGTAACTGAGATGGTTCTGGGAGGTTTATCCATGTAATCCCATTTTTAAATTTAAAAATTTTGCTGTTCTTTGCTAAGTTGTAGTTTAATTTCTATGACTTGTAGAACATTTTAAAGTAACTATTTCTATAATTATTGACTAGTTTTCCAATTATGCATTAAGTTGTGCAAAACTAATTGTTTAACAAAATTGTTTTGTTTATTTTATTGTTGCAAGCTATAGTAATTAGTGGAATGTTGCTATAAATAGAGTGTTCTGGTAGAATGCTGTTTTAATAGTCTTGTTGTTACTTATGTTAGAGAAAATAAATTTAGTTTTTGGTATTGTTGATCTGGGTGTAAGTACGGGGTCTTTTTTTTTTTTTTAAATAGGTGGGCTTATGCTATACATGGTATTCTTGAAGTAAATGTTTGTCCTCGTTTACGGATGTGGTCTTGGAAGCATATTAGAGACCATAGACAAAAAATGAAACAATATAGAGAATTTTATAAGAAAAAGTTAACAAGTAAGAAGCCATCTCCTGAAATTCTCATGTCTTTGGAGGTTAGCATTTTAAAACAATCATTGAATACTTTACTGTGCATAATTTCTCCTTAGTGTTTTTTTTTATAACATTTATTTGTGTCTGTGTGTGCATGCTCACTGTGGTGTGTGAAGGGGGGGTGAAAGGACTCCTCAGAGTCCATTTCGCCTTAACCATTATGTAAGTTCAGGTAGTCAGGCTTGGTGGCAAGTGCACTCAGGTGCTGAGCCGGCTCTATGGCCCTTCCCAGTTTTTAGTGATTGCTACATTTTAATTACCTAGTCTGCTTTTTACTGACTATATTCTTTCTCTCTTATTTGGGTGTTTTGGGGCTTTTGCTTTTTAGCTGTATAATAAAAGACCTGGTGACATTATTCACTGTGCTTTTGAAATTTATATTATTTTCAGTTCAAAAGGATTTGGGTTTATATACACCATAAACATATGAAGTTTCATGATATTTCTTTTGTAAGTCTCAGAAGTGATTGCCATATCACTTCTAAACTTCTCTGTTGATGATCTGGTAGATGATATTTCTGTTGTTATTGTCTTACTGTGTATTAGTGGAGTTTCTTCTGTATGTGTAAGCTCCTTTTTAATCTCTGCCTGTGTAACCCTGCTCAGCCACCTGTCCTGGTCTCTTTCTGTACTTCTACCTTAGTCTGCCATCCTTACATGAACTTTCCTGATTTCCTGCCTGTACAAATAATTTGTATCTTAATTTTGTGGTACCTATAGTCTTTAACAGCAGCATGTTTAATTATATGCCTTGAATTATAATATGTAAGCTGAGACTGCTCCTGTTTCCAGGCCACCTAAACCCGAGTAATCACACAGAAACTATATTAATTATAACACTGTTTGGCTTATTAATTCAGGCTTCTTATTAATTAATTCTTATATCTTAAATTAACCCATTTCCATTAATCTATACATTACCACAAGACTGTGGCCAACTGGTAAGGTTCCGGCATTCCGGCATCTTTCCTTAGGCTGCTACATGGTGTCTCTATGACTTCATCTACTCTCTTTGTATATCTATTCAGATTTCTCACCTGGCTTTACTTTACTAAGCTATTGGCTGAAACAGTGCTATTCATTAGCCAAAAAAAAGCAACACGTATACTGAAGGACATCCCACATCAATATTACTTTTGTATTGCTCTTATCTTTTTAGCCTTATGGCATAATCTAAAAGGAACTTTTTAAAAAACAGGTAAAATATACTTTTGAGCTATACATTTTTCTCTCCTCCCCTCCTGTAACTAGCTTCTTGAAAGTAGTGTAGCCATTTAGAGTCTAGAATTTTCAATGGAAAATTCTGAAAAGATTGAAACTTTACATTTTTCTTTCAGTTTTAAGGCAGATGACTAACTGAAGACAAGAAGTAATGAGGAATTTTTGGGTCTAGGGACCTTTCAGTTGGTTTCATATTTCATTACTTAGTTATGGTCTTAACCGGAATTCTCTAAGTATACTGGGTAGCACAATTCCAAGTAATGCTGTTTTCTAGAATAATAGTAAGTCGTAGTTGCTTCTTTTGGTGGAGAAAATTTGAACCTAAAACTTGAAAGTAATCATGGGAAGGCACAGATGTGTTAGCATTGTAACTTTTCTCGGTTTGTGTCCATAACTGTAACAATTTGAAAAGAGAAGTTAAGAGTAGTTTTTAACAGATTTCAAGTACTTGTAAGCCTTCTTGAAATTATCTTCATAGATATAAACTATTTCTATAAGATGAAGGCTTTGTCACAGTATTAGTTAAAATGATCTTGATGTGTTTATTTTTATTTGTAATTAAAACCTCCGATGAAAGACATTTTAAACAGTGCATGTATGTATGTTTTTGAATGTATCTCTATTTATAGAGATTATAACTATATTCATGATAGGGATGATTTCTCTGTTTACAAGTCGTTCTGCTCTAATTTCCAAGCTCCTGTATGTGTGTTTGTTTATGTAAGAAAACACTGCATCCCGGAATGTAAGAGAGGACATATTGATGAAGTTCTATTTTTTGTTTCACACTGCATTTTCTTAGTGTAGTAGCTTATATTCTGAAGTTTAATATGTAACACTTGTTTTATTTACATTTTCAGGAGTTGGAGAAAACCTTGGATGTTTTTAATATAACCATAGCTAGACAACAGGCAGAAGTTGAGGTAATTTCAGATTACCATTAGATTAATAAAAATACTGTCGATATGAGAGGTAATATTATCAGTTTGTGCAAAATACTGTTTTATTAAGATTTCAATTGTGTTTTTGTGTGTTTAGAAGATTTGATATAAGTTTTTGTAATACTTGCTTAATGTGTTAAGATGAAATTATTTGTAAGAAATTGATCCTATGAAAATTTCAGAGTTCATATGTAGATGCAACCTATGTATCCTAGGCCACAAGGAGATTCATATGTTATTCCAAAGTCTTGTTTGGTAAATGTTACAGTTACCATGTTATGTTGTTAGTATGTGATTTTGTTTACATTTATTCAAATTCAAAGGAGATTTATTTTAGAAATACCCTGCCTCCATTTTTTCGATTACTAAAACAAGAATAATTTGTCATCTATGGGAAAACTTATTTTAGGTAAAGAAAGCTGGATACAAGATTTACAAAGAAGGAGTAAAAGATCCAGAGGATAATGCAGGATGGTTTAGCTGGCTGTGGACTTGGTCAGAATCAAATGATAAACAACAACTAGAAGTTAAACCTGGAAGTATGTTCATTTCATTTTACATTAGTATAGTTAATCAGCAAGTGCATAGTCATTAAGTTTTTAATTTTTTTCTAATTAAAACAGGTGTTGTAAGTGTATTCATAACAATAAATTGTTTAATTTATTATCAAAATTATAAGATTAATATTATTTTCAAGTAATATAAATAGTTCAAGCAACTCTCCTGTTGGTACAGAGGCGCTTTACACTGGGAGCACTCAGTGTGTAGCACATGTGGCATAGTAATAGGTAAATATAAATCACAGAATGCTTTATGCCACTGGAGATTTTTCTTGAAGTTGCTTATTAGAAAGTTTTTTTCTCTTCTTCTCTTTTTGGAGCATGTATGTGTGTATGTGCTGTGGCATAAGCCCAAGACTTTGCTTATATACAGGCATACATTGTACCTTTGTGTTGTTGCCTCAGCCCTTAATGTTGTAAGCAAACAGGCTTTTCTCCCTCTCTCCCTGTCCCTCTCTCCCTCTCCCTCTCTCCCTCCCTCCCTCTCCCCCTCCCCCTCCCCCTCCTCCTCCCCCTCTCCTCCCTCTCCCTCTCCCTCCCCTGTGAGATCTCTCTGTGTTGCCACAGCTTAGTTTAATCTCCTGTCTTTCTGACTCTGACCATGCATAACTGGGGATTACAGATAGCTGCTACTGTGCCCAGTCAACACATTTGGTTTTCACCCAAATAATAAAGATCATAAGTCTTGGAGGGTTAGGGACTGGACATATGATATATTTTGGATTTATCACTTTTTGGTAGTGTGACTAAGTTGGGTGTGTTAAATCTGTTTTATCCATCTGTAAATTGAGAGAAAATTAGGATAGTATATCTATTTATACTTATTAACATAATGCCAGTAAATTCTTGCTTATTACAGAGACTGAAAAAATTATATCATCAAAGTTTTGGTTAGTAACTTATTTAAGGATCATTTCTAAAACTGCCAACACGTATCTAATAATACTTGTAAAAGATATTACAATAATAATAACATTTGTGGGCTGGCAAGATGTCTGAGTGGTTTTTGTTTTCCCATTTGGTGATCTGAATTTGAGTGTTGGGTCCCATGTAGTAGCACAGAATCAGCTTCTCAAAATTGTCATCTTACCTCCATATAACACTTTATACACATATCTCCACATAACGTGTACATATACACACTAAATAAAACAAAACAACTATTTCTTTTTGTTTTTCTATAAAGCCAGGTAAATTTTGTTTTACATTGTTAGTAGCAAGACCATAAAACATTTATTTATGATTTATAGTTCTTGAAGAAATGTTGACACCTGAAGAAAAAGTTTTGCTTTATGAAGCAATTGGTTATAGTGAAACAGCAGTTGATCCAACCTTGCCAAAAACAGTAAGATATTTTCATGCTTTATATCTTTTAATGTTAGATATGCCTGCTGTAATTCGTTCAGAAATTTTGTATTGCTATTTTTTTCTGTGACCTTTTTGGGAGTCTATAAATAGAGCATTTATCTTAATTCCAGAAATATGAATAAAAGTGTTTTTTATAATTTTTGAGTTATTGCAGTGATTTTTTGGCAAATAAAGGCTTGTTTTGAAAGTATCTTTGACTTTGTAAATAAAGGAATTACATAAGATTGTTTGTTTATAGATAGCCCATCCTCACTTCTATTTTATTCTGGATATTCTCTAGTTTGAAGCCTTGAAGCTTTTTGTTCACTTGAAAAGTATGTCTGTTATTCTAAGAGAAAATCACCAAAAACCGGAGCTGGTAAACATTATAGTAGAAGGACTTAGTACTTCGATTGTGCAAAGGCCAGGAGCACAAGCCATAAAGTAAGTATAAATTTATTTTCTTTCACAGGTTAAATAACACTAATCTGAATCTGAAATACTGAATTTCAATGCTTTGACTCTTGAAGGAAAATTCCATACCTGACTTAGTGTGATAGAGTGCTGTAAAAACACAGGTACACTAAAAATATTGTGTACTATTACCTTTAGACTATATATGTGAGGAATTTATAAAGTATAAATTTACGCTTAGATCTGGATCCAGTTCCCCAGAGTCCACATTGTCTAAACAGAAATATTCAAAAATCCCTCAAAAATCTCTCTCTTTCTCTCTGTCAGCCCATATCATATGACAGGGGAGAAGGCCCATTTTGTAAAACTCAGGAGTACAAGTTTTCTTCCTTGGATCAATTGACAGGTGGTACAGTGGTGACTTTAAATGACAGTTATGTCATGTGCTCTTTTAGTGACTAGAATGTGACAAGAATGTAGTCAAAAACTTCTAGGCTGGAGCCGAGGCCTTATCCATGTCTTTGTTCAGCTTATCAGGGTTTTCACATGTATTTTGTACTGCAAGCATCCTGGCCCATTGAAATAGTTCTGGTGTTTAAACAGAAAAAAATGCTTATTTTGTGGAAACATTTAGATTTTTGAAGGCTTGTTTCAACAACATGAGTATTTTAGTTATAGGTTAACTTTGAAACATTTTGTGTAGGATATGACTTCACTATGCCAGTAACAAAGTTTTCAAACTGGTCAGCAATTTTAAAAACACAGAAAACAACAGCGAACTTGGTAGGTGGTACTGGAGAAAGAGCTTAATTGGTAAAGTGCTTGCTACACAAGCATGAGGACCAGAGTTTGATTCCCAAAACCCTTGTAGAAAGCCAGGTGTGGTAGTGACAGCCTGTAATCATAGTTCTGGGCAAGTGGAGACAGGAGGAGCCCTGAAACTCATTGTCCATCCAGCCCTGTTGAATTGGTGAGCCCTTGGTGCCAGTGAGACCTTGTCTCAAAACAACAAGGTGGACAGTGTTTCAGCTTTTGTCTTTAAGTTTCACTTTAAGGTTGGAGTTTAGGTTGCAGACTTTGTAGTCTTTGGTGTGGTGATTTAATGCACTCTTTGTGTGTTTAAGAACTTAGACCTCCCCCTGTACCATATAATTTTTTTGGAATTATTAATGTATTCAGTAGAAAGTAATATGTGAATAAACAGAAAAATACTAAAGAAAAATTAAAAAGTGTATTTGACCATACAGAAAGAAACAACAAATGTTGCTATTTCTAGTACAGCGCCAGGGACAGTCCTGACTGGGGTGGTGAGGGGATGAAGAAATGACAGACACAAGCTGGGGAGAAACTGCAGCATTCCGGAAGCTTAGTGCAGCTTGAACAGAGAGGCAGGGGTGGGGGTGGGTGGGAGGATTATTGCATACAGTTGAACAAAGAGGTAGGGTTAACCATATGTGGCGGAATAAGGAGGCAGGTTTAGCTAATCTTAGAGGGGCAGTCACTGTAGGGGAGTAGTCTGCAGACTCTAAATACAAGGGGAGAAAGAATCAGAACATGGAGCAGAGGGAGGCTTTCTGAGCCTCAGCTGCCCCCCATCCCAGGTGAGGGAGCAATGGGTTTTGCCATTTTCCCGTGGATTGAGGCTAAAGTCTTTGACAGGGCTGGTCATGTCAACAACACACATTCATTCAGGGCTTCACACTTTAAAGGCTTCCTTCATTTTCTACAAAAAATGACTTTTATTTAGTCTCTCTTTTTTTTAAAAGCACTCTTCTCCTTGTCACTCTTTCTCCCCATTCTCTTCCTTACCCTCTTGGTTTTGAGATAGTGTCTTTGAATTCAGTATCTTCCTGCCTCAAGCCTCTCAGTTTCTAGATTACTGCTATGTACCACCATGTTTGGTGTATTTTAACCTTTAAGAAATAGTTTTTTGTTTTGTTTTAATTTTTTTTTTTTGATGTTGCTTTTAGAGACAGGATTTCTCTGTGAAGCTTTTTGAGCCTGTCCTGGAACTCACTCTGTAAATCAGGCTGGCCTTGAACTCCTGTCTTTGCCTCCCAAGTGCTGGGATTAAAAGCGTGCGTCACTACTGCCCTTCTAAGAAATACTTTTATTGAGAACCCGTCCACATACTTGTAACTTTTCTATTTAGTGTATAATTTATTATGCTTTTGCAACTATATTACATATACATTTTTTACATTGATAATGTTTAAGGTTATATGCATTGATAATGTTTAAGGTTATGAAGCCACCATCTGAATATAATTCCAGACATTACTACATACCATGAGGAAACTGTATATATTTTACTGGCAGTCCCTTCCCAGCTTCCCAAGGCTCTTTTTCCATGATTCCAACAACTAGCTTCTTTTTGTTTCTTATTTTTTCCCCTCTTATTTCTGGGGTTAGAGAAATGGCTCAGTGGGTAAGAACTTTTGATGTGCATACACAGGAACCTAATTTCTAATTCCCAGAACCTTAAAAAAAAAATCGGGTTGAATGCATGTCTCTGTAACTCCAGTGGAGATAGCAGGTGGATCCTAGGAGCTCATTAACCAGCCAGCATAGCCTAAGTGGTGAGAAGCTGGTCAGTGAATGACCCTGTCTTAAAGTATGGTAAAGATTAGAAGAAGGTATCTGATGTTCTCCTCTGGTCTTTACATGCAGGTACATGTGGCTGCACAGTTCATGTGTGCAGCACAGACACATACAGACAGACAGACAGAATTAGAATTTTTTGAGCATTTTATATGAAATCATTCAGTATGTGGTCTTTACTGTTTTTTTTTTCTTTTTCACTTACCATGATATCTTTAGGGTTCATTCATATAGAATAAATTTGTAACTTTTTAAATTGTCTATATTCTATTATTTGGCAGTACCATATTTTGTGTCCATTTTTTAACCGACAACTAATTGAGTTGCTTCTATCATTTGGCTATAAGAAATATTTGATATAAACATGGACAAAGTTTTGTTTGTATGTGGGTTTTAAATTTTGGGATTATATATCAAGAAATAGACTTTTTTTCTTATACAGTAACTGTTAATGTTGAACATCAAGAGGAACTACCAGATAATTTCCCAAATCAGGCACATTTTTTATTCCTTCTACCAGTTAATGAAATTTCAAATTTCTCCATATCTCCAATGATATTTGCTATTATCTGTTCTTCTGATTATGCTATCTTAGTGAAAAGTGGTAGTGGTATCTCAGTGTGAGACTAATTTTTATTTATTGATGGTTAATGATTTTAGACATTTTTTCTGTATTATTTTATGTTCGTGTTCATGACTTGTTTGGAGAAATTACCTTTAAACTTCCTCTCTCTTTTGATTGATTGGTCTTGATTTGAGTTCTTAACAGTTTTTAACTGTTCTTAACATTCTTGATGTGTGTCTTTTTCATATTCTTTCTCTTTCTGGTGGAGATCAAATTCGGGGCTATGTTTATGCTAGGCAAGTGTTTTGCAACTAAACTATGACCTCTTCCAGTGTGTGTGTGTGTGTGTGTGTGTGTGTGTGTGTGTTTGGGGGGGTGCTAAGGATTGAATCCAGGGAACTTGACATGCGTGGCAAGTGCTTTAACCACTCAGCTATACCGTAAACCTTACAGGTGAAATAATATTATTTTTTTCTATTTAGTACATTTTCTTTCTTTTTATTATGTCCCTTGTAGCAAAAATGTTTTAAATTTTGGCCTTTTGATTTACTTAGACTTTTTGTTGTGTATACATTTTAGTATATCCAAGGTTTGTTTAACTGAGGGTACATTGAATATATTATATATTTCTGTAAGTATTTTATGTTACCCTTTTTATTGTTTTTATTAAATTTTTTCATTTATTTACATCCCGACCACATTTCCTCCCTTCTCTCTTCCTGTTCTTTTCCGCCCCTCTCCCCCCATACACTCCTCTTCTGTTTCTATGTAGAAAGGGGTAAGCCTCCCAAAGGTGTCAACAAAGCATAACATCTAGTTGAGGTAAGATTGTGCTCCTCCCTTTGAATTAAGGCTGGATGAGATAACCCGTTATGGGGAATAGGTTCTTAAAAGCTTACTCAAGCATTGAGACAGGCCCTGATCCTACTGCTAAGAGTCCCATAGATAGACCAAACTGCAGAACTGTCACACATATGTAGAGGGCCTAGGTGGGTCCTGTACAGAATCCCTAGCTGATGTTCCATAGTCTTAACTCCTCTGAGTCCAGGTTAGTTGTTTCTGTGGGTTCTCTGTGGTGACCTTGACCCCTCTGGCTCGTATATCCCTTCCTTCCTCTGAACAGGATTCCTGGAGCTTGACCCAGTTCTTGACTGGATTTTTGCATTTGTTTCCATCAGGTGCTGGATGAAGGCTCCATGATGGCAATCAGGGTAGTCAGCAGTCTGTTTACAGGTTGGCAGGTCAGGCCCCCTCTCCACTACTGCTAGGAGTCTTAGCTGGGGCCATCCTTGTGGATTCCTGGATGTTTCCCTGGTACCATGTTTTTCCCTAACTCCTAAGTGCTCCCTCCGCCCCCATATCAAGGCATCTCTTTCATTACTCTCCCCCTCTGTAGCTTGGTCTCTTAGTAAGACTTCTAACAGTGAGAGCAGGACCTCTCCCTGGTACTTAGCTAGCTTTTGGTAACCTGTTCCCTATGCTAGACTGCCTGAAATAAGGGGAGGACCTCAGTCCTGCCCCAACTTGATGTGCCATCCTTTGTGCAAACCCATGGGAGGTGTGGCCCATGGAGGTCTCCTCCATGTGGAGATGGAGGATGAGCAGATAGGGAGGAAGGTATATAAGAAAGGGGAAGGGATGGAGGAGAGGAGGGAGGGGAAACTGGTTGGTATGTAAAATAAATGGAAAAATGTTGTTCAAATAAAATTAAAAGGAAAAAAGTTGGGGGAAATAAAAGTGACTACTAAAAGACAGCTTGTTTGGAGAGGAGTGGAGTAAGGGAAACATGACTTCACTGCTGGTGGGAGTGCAAACTTGTACAGCCATAGAAATTTAGGTTATGTGTTCCTGTAGTAAGGAGGCCGCTTGTTGGTTTCTGGCTGCTTAGCCCCAAAATAATCACACAGAAACCATATTAATTAAATCACTGCTTGGCCCATTAGCTCTAGCTTCTTTTTGGCTAACTCTTATATCTTAATTTAACCCATCTTCATTAATCTGTGCATCACCACAAGGTCGTGGCCTACCAGCAAAGTTTCAGCACATCTGTCTCCAGCCACAGCTACATGCTTCCCTCTGACTCTGCCCTTTTTCTCCTAGCATACAGCCTAGCTTTCCCCACCTAATTCTGTTCTGCCCTGCCATAGGCTCGAAGCAGTTCTTTATTAATCAGTTGTAATCGTAGCATACAGAGGTAAATCCCACATCATGCCCCTTAAAATGAAGATACCAAATACTAGCTGTCATAGCTTTTGATTTATAATTTAACATGAATATGGCTCTTAGTGAAGTAATCTATTAAAATTCATAGGAATTGTATCTTTTCTCTTAAATTATATGAGTTATAGGAAATGCAAAGAAAAATATCTTTACTATATTTCATAATTTTGCAGTTTGACAAATTATTTAAAGTTATATTGACTCCTAATTCCTGTTCTTTTCTTTTATACAGATTTGAAACCAGAATTGATTCATTTCATATTACTGGCCTTCCAGATAATTCAAGAAAACCCCATCTACTGTCTTCATTGGATGATATGTCACTCTTCCAGATTACATTTGAGACGAACCCTTTAGATGAAACTGTTGCTCAGAGGTGTATCATAGAGGCTGAGCCTTTAGAGATAATATACGATGCAGTAAGCATTTTCTGTCTTATTAAGCTTCAGTGTTTTTTCTCTTGCTTTGAGTTTGTGTTTTATGTTGGCGGTGCTTATTTTAACAGAGGACAGTCAATAGTATAGTGGAGTTCTTCAGACCTCCAAAAGACGTCCGCCTAGCACAACTTACTTCAGCAACTTTGACAAAACTTGAAGAATTTCGAGATAAAACAGCAACAGGTAAAGTCATTTGTGAATTAAACATATTAAAATTTTTCTTTAAATGATTTTCTAGACTGGATATGGTTCAGTAGAAACTCATCCGGTGCTTTTGCCAGGTATACATAACAATAATTGCTTTTTATACATAACTTTAATAATCACATTTAAGTTAACTGAAAATTTTCATTTAATTATTTAGATGTCTTTATGATAGTCGGCTTTCTGATTTCATCTTTTTACAGTGAATTCCAGAGTTTGGTAGATTATTCTGAGAAATAAAATTCATCTTCTTCCTTCTCAGGGAGAATAAAGGGTGTTGTTAAGGATTGTTAAGGTCTCTTTTGGTTTGAATTGGCTAATATATTTTCTTGCTTGCTTATTATTTATTTGTGTTTATTCTTCTACTCTTTCCTACAATCTCAGATTCCATTTATAGTTCAAATTCCTGAATTCTATTCCAGTTCATGTACTGGTGTATGCAGTAATAGAAGCCCAAAACAAAGTATTAAATGAAGCCTTTTTGTTTTCAGTCAGTTCCTCTTATTATATAGAAACAGATAGGTAGTTACAAGTTGTAGTGAGGGGCTAGCTTAGTCCCAGAAATAACAACACACAAATTGTATTCATTTAAGCACTGCCTGGCCCATTATCTCTAGAGAGTTAGTTACTGACTAACTCTCATATCTTGATATTAACCCATTTCTAATAATCTGTGTAGCACCACGAGGTGGTGGCTTACCGGAAAAGATTCAGCATGTCTGACCTGGTGGCTGGCTCCATGGCTTCTGCCTCATAGCCCTCTTCCCAGCATTCTGTTCTGTTTACTCCGCCTACCTAATTTTCTGTCCTATCAAGGGGCCAAGGCAGTCTCTTTATTGACCAATGAAAATAACACAATAGACAGATAACCCTCCTCCATCAACAAGTAAATGTGAATTCATTGTATTTAAATCCAGTAGCTAGCAGAATTAGATTTTTTTATCTTCAAGATATTTTTCCTAAGTTCTTATTATTTAACAAAAGTACTAAAACAGTAGATGTTTGCTGTATAAAATTCAAATGTTATAAAAGTATCGTAGAAAAGGTAAGTCTCCCACACTTTACCCTTCTAATTTTATGTTTGTTTTCCCTTTGCTGCACTACTAGTGTCATTCCCTGTTATTTAGAATAAGAATATTCAGTGTCCATGCAGATCTCTGTGAGCTAGATCCCGGCCTCGTGTCTACATTCAAATTCCAGGCCAGTGAAGACTACAGAATGAGTCCTTCTCTTAGAAACAATTATTAAAAATGTTTTTTTTGAAGTTGGAAAGCTACTCATACTCTTAAATTAATTTTTAACATTTAATATATGTTTCAGTTTTTAGGAAACTAAAATTTGCTTATTTAGGAATGGACTGATAGCTTTTATCTGTTTTGGTCTTTTTTTTCCCCCTTCATTTTCTTCTTTATTAGTTTTTGTTGCATTAACCTCTATTAATTATTTCGTAGTTATTTTTTCTTGTGTTATTGTCTTCATCCTTTGTAAATATTTTAGGTAAACAAATGAAAGCATACCCGTATTTATCCTTTGTCTCTGATAAGAAAATGAATATGGACTTTTGTTAATTCTTTTGAAGTGGAGGATTCTCTGGTAGTTTGATACTTATTCTGATACTTATTCTTGATTGTCATCTTGCTGGCATAGAGAGGCACCAAAAAAATATCCAGAAATGTGTTGAGTTTCCTTTGTCTTGGCCATCTCCTTGCTGACATGGGGCCTGCCTTTAAGTGTGGTTTATGTACCCATTGAGACTCCCTTGGAGAAACTTATTTATCATTTGTTATCGCTTGTTAAGTAGAACTTTTAAATTATTTTATCGTGTTTGTTGATTCTCTGCTTTATTTTTTAAAGCAAGTTGTGATAAGTACTCATTGCAAGGATTTAATCTTTTTGCAGGTTTGCTGTATATTATTGAAACACAGAAAGTTCTTGATCTCAGAATTAATGTGAAGGCTTCATATGTTATTGTCCCACAGTATGGAATTTTTAGACCCACATCAAATCTTCTTCTTTTGGATCTTGGTCATTTAAAGGTATGCACTAATAATGTTTGATTGGTGATATGACATTTGTGGTATTCTTTTGTTTAAAATGTACTTTGATTTTGTTGAGATGGATTTATTTTTTTATATGTGTTTTTCTGAGTGTATGTAGATATACCAGATGCGTGCACTGCCCAAAGAGGCCAGTAGTAGGTCCCAGATCTCCAGGAGCTAGAGTTATGGGCTGTTGTGAACCACCATGTGTATACTGGGAACAGAACCCAGGTCCTCTGCAAGAACAACAAATGTTCTTCATTGCTGAGCCGTCTATGCAGCCCTAGAATATATACCGGTTTTAGATAGTTTGATAAGTTTTATTGATGTTTAAATATATATCAGTACTAGGATTTGAGAAACAATCCTTGTGATTAGTAAATAAAGTTTTACTTTATCAGGTAGGTTTTTTTTTCTCCCTACATTTTCAAAATCAAAGATTTCATTTTAGCCTTAACTGGCAAGCTAGTAACAGATTTTTAACAATTGTGTTTATAGACTTGAAAGTCATACCTAAGATTTTTACTCTTCATGTACATTTTATTTGATTATATATTTAATCAAATATATAGAATTGGGACAGTTCTGGAAGTGCTCATCTTTCTGCAGTTTTTACATATATAAGTTAAGTAGGAACATTTTTTTTTTAGATTTCTACATCTAAACCATTCAGTACTGAATCTATTAGTGTCATGTAATTATTAAAGGTAAAGAAAAATTAATTAAAATCTTCAGCTTCTGTTACTTGCTTACTAGTCAAAGCTGGTTAGTGGCTGCTGTCGACTGTCCAGATGCAGGGGATTTCTGTCATCATTACCATTCTGCCACTACAGCCATCACATGTAGAAAACCTACAGAAGTCTGTGGGCAGCTTGGGTGACTTCTCTCTGCCAAAGAACTTTGCTCTTTTCCTGTGACTTTGCACTTCGTATTTATTTATTTTATGAATGTAATTATAAAATTATTTCAAGGGTAATTTAAGAAGAATGTAAGTATTAAGAGTTTTGAGGTTTCAATTTTCTGACATTAGCTAATTTGTTTTACCTGCTACCTAAAACAAATTTTTACCTGCTACCTTTCAGAGATAATATTTTTTTAAAAAAATTTAAATTTATTTTTATGTGTATGGATATTTTCTTTGCATTATATATCTGTTTACTATTTAAGTGCCTGTCACCTGCACAGGCCAGAAGGTGCTAGAATCAAACCTATGTCCTCTGGAAGAACAGTCAGTGCTGTTAACCCCTGAGTCATTTCTACAGCTCCATTTCTTTTTTTTTAATTTTTGTTTTTGAGACAGTCTCACTACATATCCCTGGTATCCTAGAACTCACTGTGTAGACCAGGCCAGCCTCGATCTCACAGAGACCTGTTTGCTTTTGCTCTCCTGAGTTCTGGGAGTGAAGGTATATGCTACTATGCCTAGTGAGATAATCATTTTTGACAGTCTACTCCCCATGAGCTGTGTGAAACAGAATATGAAGTGTGTGTGTGTGTGTGTGTGTGTGTGTGTGTGTACACACATCTGTTTTCAAGTTTAAAGAAAAATGTGGTTACTGCTTTGGAGTGATCTCTAGAATATTTAAGAAACAAAAGTAGTGTGCGCAGTATTCCATGAAAGGGAAGATAAAAAATATAGCATGCTTGGAGCCACATAACATACTGAGCTAATAAGCCCTGTTCTTTTATTACATAGCTACTAAAAACCTGCTATTGGATGAAAGAAACATATATAACCCAGATTTTTCTCGTGGTCTTGTTCCAAATGAATTTTCTTCAGATTTTAAGTTGTTGTGAAGAGGTATTATTTTCTAGGACTCTGTTGGTTCCCCATTTTTGATATAAGTAAATTAAAAAATAGACCTCATTATGTGAATGTCATCTTATACCTGTCTTTGTTGCATGTCTCATAGACAAGGATTTTTTTTTTTTTTTTTTTTTTTTTGGTTTTTTGAAACAGGGTTTCTCTGTAGCTCTTGGAACTAGCTCTTGTAGGTCAGACTGGCTTCAAACTCACAGAGAACTGTCTGCCTCTGCCTCCCGAGGGTTGGGATTAAAGATGTGTGCCACCACTGCCTGACTGGATAAGGATCTTAATAGCTGTGTGTGTGTGTATTTGAATTTACCTTGTCCTATTAAATTTTATGTTAAGCATAAATTTTATTTATGCTTAATAAATAAAGCATAATTTCCTAGCAGCAATTTTATTTTGAAGTACTTTACATGGTCTAAACTATTAAAATTAACTTTAAGGTAACAAGTAAAAGTCGATCAGGATTACCAGAAATGAAACCAAGTAACACTAGTCTTGAAGAGATAATGCTCAGAGCTTATGATTCCTTTGATATTCAGCTTACCAGCATACAGTTGCTTTACAGCAGAGTGGGTAAGTACGAGAGATTATTATTGATTTTTTTTTTAAACAGTGATTAGGTTTTTAGACACTCTGAAGATGTGTCTAAAGACTTTCCCTCTACATATTTGGAACTTTCCTGTATTTGAGTTAAAATTAACGGTTAATATTGCATAGTGAAGGAAAGATAGTTGATAGTGAAAGTGTGAAACCTTAAGCACAGCTCCACAGCTTCAGAATAGCCGTTCATTAAGATATATGACTGGGTACATGTGCTTAATTGGCTATGTTAATCTAGCTGAGTGATTGATGTTTATTTCTAAGATAATTACAATGTTTTTTTAAATAAGAAAACAAACATTGACTACTAACTAAACAAAAATGACTACTAACATTTTTCTGGTTTGAAACCAAGGAAATTTGTTCCCTAGTTCACCTTGCTAAAATTTTGTCTCTTCCTGGGAACTGGGGCTTGCTCATTGTGCTAAGCTGACTGGTGGCTGAGCTCTAAATCTGCCCATTGCTCCCTTCCTAGTACTGGGATTTCAAGCATGAACCACCATCGTCTACTCCCCATGAGCTATGTGAAAGAGAATAAGAAGTGTGTGTGTGTGTGTATACACTTACATTTTTCTGCTCCTTTCATTGCCTTATAGTGGCCTTATTTTGATGGTATAATATCTGGTTTGCATAGTTATCATTCATAGATATACTGTATATTTGACCAAAACTATGCTGCCTTTTAAAAAACAGACCTTTTTCTTTTATTATAGAATATAGTCTTGTAAAGTAGTATAGGGGGAAAAATGGAAGTGTAAAGACTTGCTGACTGTGTTGTGTCCTTTAGATAATTTTAAGTTTTGTATGTTATAAGAATTATACTACTAATAAACATGGACTGTTCCTGTGATTAGGTGATAACTGGAAAGAAGCACGAAAGCTCAATGTATCGACCCAGCATATTTTGACACCTATGCACGTCAATGTAGAACTCTCTAAAGCCATGGTTTTCATGGATATCAAGATGCCCAAGTATGTATTATATATTACCTCTTTCATATAATTGTAGATTTTCTCAGTAAATCTGTAATGAAAGAAATGCTATATCCATTGACTGTATTGCATAGAATGCATATTATAACCTTTGCCACTGATGCCATTTTTAATATGTAGTTCAATAGCATCTTCATAAATTCACAATATTATGCCGCTGTCACCACTATCCATCTCTAGAACTTTAACAGTCTTACAAACTGAATGTCATACTCGCTAAATAGTAACATTCCATTCTACTCTGCTTTTTGCCCCTGGCTACCAACTCCCCTTTTGTCTGATGACTTTTCTTTGTGTTTTGGTTGAGATTTATTCTAACATATTTTAATCATGTTCTTATTTTCGTTTTTGTATACTTTGTAAATTTTTCGTTTTATTACCATAGAGATTATGTGTGATGTCTTAAACCTTTTACTGTTTGCTTAAAATGGTACCTGTCTTATTCACATGCAAAGTCTACTTTTTCGGCACCAATTAATATAGACTTATTTTTATGTCTTCATTTCTGTAGAAAATGAAAAGAAGTCAAACCTAAATCATAAAAGTCTTTTAAAATATTTTTAATGCAGTTATTTGTACTGTGATGGTTAATTAGACTGATTTAAGACAATAAAAGAAAGCCCACTCTATAGTATGTAGCATTTTGATGCCTACCCTCTTCACATTGTGCATCTTGCATATTTTATGAAAGGAAAAGGTTTTGATGCATTAATTTAATTGATCTGTATTGTATAAGTTAAGCCACAGTGTATGGAAATATTTAAGTTATTAGAAATAAAGCTTAGAATTTTCTGCAGGAATTCAGGTACATTTTTAGAGACCAGTATTTAACAGCTAAAATGTATAATTTAAAAAAAAATTAGTTTTGGGGAAAAGTGGCTGTAAAACCAGTGAGTTAAAACATTTTGTATGAGGGCCATACCTTTTGAAAAATTCTTGTATGTGTATGCCAATGCATTTTTGTACATGTGGATATACACATGTGTGTGGAAGCCAGAGCTTGACATCATGAACCCAAAGCATATCGATTGGCTGGGATGCACTCGCCTCACCTCACCTCTCCTTCAAGTGTTGGGATTGCAGGTGTGTGCCTCTGTGTCCATCTTTTAGTCAGTGCTGGGTATCTCACATCAGATACCTGTACTTTTTTTCACTTTTCTATTAGACCAATTTTCTCAACCTCTCTTCATTTTTATTTTTAATTTTTAAAAACATTTATTTATTATATGGAGGGCTTGCATGTTTAGGTACCACAGTGGGTATGTAACAGTCCAGAGAACAACCTGATGAAGTCATTTCTTACTTCCACCATGTGGTTTCTGGGTAATCAAACTCAGATCATTGGGCAAGTTCCCCTTAAGGGCAGATGCCTTTATCCCCTGAGCCTTCTCTCGGGCCCCAGCCCCTCTTTAATTCTGTATCTTATTTGTAAGCAAAAGAGATTGGTGTAAAATGGAGACTGCATGTTTGTTTCCCCACCACTTAGACCTGAATAATAACATAAAGCGATATTAATTACAACACTACTTTGCCAATAGCTTGGGCATATTTCTTGCTAGCTCTTACACCTTAAATTAGCCCATTTCTATTATTTTATATTTTACCACGAGGCTCCTGGTTTACAGGTAAGGTTCTGACAACTTTCTCCTTTAGCAGCTACATGGTGTGTGCCTGACTCCGTCCTCTTTCTCCCTGCATTGAGTTTAGTTTTCCCACTTACCTGTATTCTGCCCTGCTGTGGGCCAAATTAGCTTCTTTATTAATCAATAGTAATAAAATATATTCACACCTTACAGAGGGGAATCCTGCATCAGATTGGTAAGACAGTTAAAAACAACTCAGGTTTTGTTTTAAATTATGGTTTTGGATATAAAATCTCTTGTTCTTTGAATTTGCTAAGCTTACGTTTTCTTGTAGGAACTATGTGCATATGAGAATTTACGTGTAGTGGGGATTAGAAATAGACTGTGATCCTCATAGCTATGAGTATACAACAATGACATATAAATAATGTAATGATAGTCACTTAATAAATTGGTAATTAATATTGTCATCTGTATTTGGCAAGCATAAGAGAAACAATAAATGAAATAATACTAGAAAAAGAAGCCTCTGAAAACTTTTAAGGCTAGTTCATCTAAGGTTTATAAGGTAAGATGTGATTTGTAGTTTTAAATTTTTATTTTAAATATTTATTAGTTGAATATCATGGTTTCCATCTAGTCCTCTTTATATTTTTGTTTTGTTTTTGGGTTGGGGTAGGTGCTAAGCATTGAACTCAGGACTTCCTGCTTGCTCTGCAAGCCATCTGTCACTGAGCCACCTCCCCAATTTCCATTGTTTGTTAATTAGTGTACTTAAACCAGAATGAAAATTACTCTATATATTCTGTATACTTCATATACTCTATAATGATTCCTGTCTCTGTAAAAATAGATTCAAGATTTCTGGAAAATTACCTCTTATTTCATTACGAATCTCGGATAAAAAACTACAAGGGATTATGGAATTGTTTGACAGCATTCCAAAACCTGAACCCATAACTGATCTGTCTGCCTCTGCCAAATCATTCCAGGTAAAGTCTTTCTCAGAATTAATGAAGATTAAATTGAAAAATAGATTCCAAAGTAGTAGAAAAAATTACTACAGGTGAAGTTACTTATGATCATTTTAATTTTCAGCAGAATTGCGTCTCTCCCATCTTCATGACACACATTTACATCATGAGTATTTAACATTATGGAGAAAATCGCGACTTTGAATTTACTTGTATATGTATTAGGTTATACCTCTGTCTATCAGATCAAGTCCTAACAGAGTTGTTGAGGGAAAGTATTATAAATTTTTTGATGAGTTTTGTCAACTTTTCTCTCTTGAGTATTAATTTATTAACAGCGAATGAGTGTCTTTCTCTGTTCTAATTAATCTTGAGTGTTAGCCATTTTAATATTTTACTGTTTGAAAAGATTGCCTTTTGGATTTAATTTGTGCATCTTTTAAAGAACATGTTTTTTTTATGTTTAATTTTTACTTTTTTTGAACTGTTACTGTGAATATATGTATTTGTATTATGTAAATGCAATATGATTTTCTAATTATAGAAATTTATCGGCCATTTGGAATTACTTTTTATGTTAGATTTTTAGTGCATTATGTAAGTATATTTTTACTATGCATTAAGTTTTTATTTTTACATAATCACAGTTATTTTCTTACACCTTTGATTTTTTTTGACTGTATATGATTTCTTTCTCTCTAAAGTAAGAGGAAATATCTAATCTCATTTTTCTTTATAAATGAATTTATAAAGAATTATTTATTTATAAATAAGCCATCCCCTTGGCTTATTTATAAGTTATTAAATTTTCTGCTTTTCCATAATTTACTTTTTTTAAAAAAATTGCAAAACTAACTTGTAGAATCCCCATCCTCCAGTCCATTTAATAGTGAACTACTAATGTAGTCTCTTCTCTTACTCTGACCACTTAAGTGTTTTACAATAGTTTTTCTGCTTTGCTGCTGAACTTTCTGTTTTATTAATTTTGTTGAAGAGCATGTGTTTTGAATTTTGATGAAGTAGTATTTATTACTTTCTTTTTGGGTGAAGCTAAATGTAATATTTCTGAAACTTTCACCTAATAATGAAGTTGAGAGATTTTCCCCCTGTGTTTTATTCTAAAAACTTTGTAGTCATTAAAGTTGCTTTATAAATGTATTTGCATTTTACATTCATATTTTAATGTAGTCTTTTAACATCTTCAGTCTAATTTTATATCTGTCTTATCATGTCACTTTCATTTTTAAAAAATACATTTTCCCTTGATCCGATTATATATGCTTGTGTCTGTTTCTTTTCTTTTTCAGTGACTACTGTCTACCTTTTCCATTTAAATCTTTTCTTGTTTTCAGTAGCAATCTGTCATACCTATATAATAGTTTCATAGTAAGTGCTTTAAAAAGCATAATTTTCCACTTTTTTCATAATTTTTATAATTTTACAATTATAAAATTTTATAATAAGCTTTTGTAATTTTACTTTTATAATTAAGTTGTCCAATTCCACCTAAATTTTGATGGATTTTGTAAGGATAATATTAATCTGCTCAATAATACTATTTTTGTTTTGTTTAGTTTTGTTTTTGTTTTTCAAGACAGGGTTTCTTTGTATAGCTTAGGAGCCTGTCCTGGAACTCACTCATAGGCTAGGCTGACTTCGAACTCACAGAGATCCGGCAGTCTCTGCCTCCTGAGTGCTGGGATTAAAGGCACGTGGCACCACCATGTTTCTAATAATATACTATTGAGAATTAAACTCTTAGCACTGTTTCATCTTCCAATTCACTACAAAAGTATATTTCTCCAGTAGGTCATTTTAGTGGTGTGGGTCTGAGTTATAATTTAAGCATACATTTACTATGTATATTTTGCTAGGTTTATTATATTGTTTGGGCCCTAATTGTGTCCCTTTTAAATTCATGTATGGAACCTTAACCCCTACATCTATAACTTAAATTGTGATTCTTTTGGAAGTAGGGCCTTTAAAACAGTGAGTAAGTTAAAATAAAACTATTAAGATAGGCCCTAATTTGGGACTTATTGGTGATTTCATAAAAGGAAATTTCGGAATAAAAAGAAACACCAGAATATATGTACAGTTAGCAAAGACTAAATGAGGATGCAGCAAGAAGGCAGCTCTTTGCAGGCCAAAGGTAGATACTTCTTAAACCTTGTTTATAATACTTTAATATTGGCCTTCCAGCCCCCAGAATTGTAAGAAAATATTTTATGTGGTTTTAACCATTGATTCTGTGGTCTTTTTTTATGGTATCTCTGCCAGTCTTATGCAAATTTTGGTACCAATAGAGTATGTTGTCGGAATAGTAACACTTAAACCTGCATAACAGGTTAGGTTGGGATAATTTCAAGACCAGTGTTAGAAAAATCCTACACTCTCATCTTGAAGAAAATATAGACATGGATTTTAAGTAACATGAGGGCCTGCTTGTTGGGGTTTCTGTCCTGCCCCGTTCCCACAGTTGTTAGCCCCAAAGAAAATCACACAGAGAGTCTACATTAGTTATAAAGTGATTGACCTATTAGCTCAGGCTTCTTATTAACTCTTATAACTTATATTAGCCCCTTATTCAAGTATATATTAGCCACATGGCTCGGTACCTTTTTCAGCGGGGCAGGTCACATCTTCCTTCTTCAGTGTCTGGACAGGAATGGGAAGAATGGGCTTCCTCATTCCCAGCATTCTCCTGTTCCATTGACCCGCCTCTACTTCCTCTCTGGTTGTCACACCTATACTTCCTGCCTGGCTACTGGCCAATCAACGTTTATTTAAAACATAATTGACAGAATACAGAATTGTCCCACACCAAAACCCCTTATTATAACATGAGGGCCTGCTTGTCACCCAGCCGCCAGGCTAGCTTAATCCCGAAATAATCACACAATCTGGATTCATTAAAAACACTGCTTGACCCATTAGCTCAGACTTCTTATTAACTCTTATAACTTATATTAACCCATTATTCTTATCTATGATAGCCACATGGCTCAGTACCTTTTTCAACAGGGATAGGTCACATCTTTCTTCTTTGGTGTCTGGACAGGAATGGGGAGGAATGGGCTTCCTCCTTCCCAGAATACTCCTGTTCTCATTGTCTCGCCTCTACTTCCTGTCTGGTTGTCCCGTCTGTACTTCCTGCCTGGCTACTGGCCAATCTGAGTTTATTTAAAACATATTTGAGAGAATACAGAATTGTCCCGTACCACCTTATGGTGAGAATTGTAATAGAAACTACAAACATGTTTATATATCTTTTAAAAAGCCCTTATTATAAATTGACAGGAAACCTGACTGAACTGTCTTCATTTTTTGTGAAATGTAGATGAACTTGAATAGTTAGCTGATGTGATTACTAAACTTTGAAGAGTATGGTACGGTATATATTTTCTGTCTTCATTATTAGAACATTTGAGAGGTGAAATGAAGGACACTAAAACAAAACTATGTGAATCAAAAAGGAACCAGAACTTAAAGATTTGTGAAATGGTTAGTTTATTCATAATGCAAAAAATAAGAGCATGGTATTTGAGAGAGCATCAGGAGTGTTCTGAGATGATGATTTGATTAAAGAAATTATGTCACAGATTAGACCATTCATCTCAGAAGCTAGGGATAAGAAGAGAATGATACCAACTAAACATGCCTAGATTGAACTAAAGGAAACTGAAAGTGAGCAAAATGAAGAAAGGTTTTGGACTTTAAGAAGTATGTAGAATATGAGAACTGCTAGCATGTATTATCCTCGAGAGAGTGATGTCCTGTAGGTGATTCTGAGGTCTTCATGTGTCACAGACCCATTGGTCTGGATGGTGCAAGAGTCAAAGGATGAAGCAATCTCTTTATAAGTAGACTGGACCACTGGTGCCCAGGACCTTTGTACAGGGCTATATTTAGTCTTTCTTATTGAGTATGGTAATGTAGGCTTACCAAATTAAGCAATTACCATTTATTCCTAGTTCTCTGAGCATTTCTCTTTGATAGTGGGATGCTATTTCTGCATCTTTGTGAAGATGATCTTATAGTTGATTTCTTTAGTGTGGTAGTATAATGACTTGATTAGTTTTGCATTCTCAGTTATATCTCATCTTTGATGATACATTATCATCCTATATATTACAAGGTCTATTTGATAATAAAGTTGGATGTCTCTTATCCTAAGTTGGTTAGGATCAGAATTTTTTTTTAAGATTTATTTATTGATTTATATGCAGTGTTCTGTCTGCATATATGCCTGCAGGCCAGAAGAGGGTGCCAGATCTCATTATATATGGTGAGCTACCATGTGGTTGCTGGGAATTGAACTCAGGACCTCTGGAAGAACAGTCAATGCTCTTAACCTCTGAGCCTTCTCTTCAGTCCTAGAAATATTTTAAATTTCAGGCTTGGTCTTTCTTTTTTTTCTTTGAATATTGAAGTATTTGTTTAGACTTTTTCAGTTAATCATTCCTACTCTTAAAATTCTAAAATGCTTCCTAATCTGAAACCTATTGAGCATCATATCACCACTCAGAAAGTTTCAGATTTCAGAAGAGAAAAGCAACTAGTAGGAAGGGGAGGAATGTAGGAGATGATAACTAGGGAATGAAAACCATCCAAATGTATATGGAATGTGTTTATGAAAAGATCATAATGATATCCATAACTTACATGATGAATATACCTCATAAAGTGTAAAAATATTTGCTGGTTTATGAATTTGTCAGTTACTAAGAAAAGTATTGAAATTTCTAATTTCAGGCCAATCAGATACTACATTTTTAGAAGTGTGAGTGTATCTTACTAAATTACTTGTGACTAGAAGTGCTTTCAACTTCATGGGTTGTTTTGTATTTACATTTTAGAATATTACAAATATCTAATGAGGTATTTTAGATGTAGGACACAAGGTCGAAACACAGACTTCATATATGCTTTATATCCTCATGCATATCTGAATGTAATTTTATACAGTGTCCTATTGTGACTAAGTTTTGACTGACACATCACATGAGGTCAGGTATAGAATATTTCACAAGTGGAGTTCTTTTTGTCTTTATAAATGTTTGGATTTTGAAGCATTTTAGATTTCAGATTGGCATTGCTTAACATATTGTGTATTTTGTTGGCATTGAGGTTTTACTGTTTCTTCATGACAGATATCGGATCCTATTTTCTATGTGTAGTGTCTTTAAGAGTAATGTTAGTCTCATAAAATGAGTTGGGAAATGTTTCCTAGTCCCTGAGGTTCAGTAATATTGAAACTAGACCAATCAATAACCATATAATGGCCTCAAAGTATTCAAATAAATGATGCTTATGCTTCTTACTAAGTAAAAATTTGAAAGTTATTAAACTTTGTGAAGCAGACATGTCCAAAGCTGATAAACTGAAAGCTAACCCTATCTTGTGTTGTGATCTCAAAGGACACTTCTGAGGGACACATAGATAGATAGTAACAAAGCAAAACAGTTTTGTTTTGGGGTTGTAATTGTTATGATGAAACACCATGAACAAAAGCAACTTGGGCAGGAAAGGGTTTATTTGACTTACATTTCTACATCATGGTCCATCTTTGAAGGAAGTCAGGACATCATAGTTCACCATGGAAGACAACCAGAGCAGGTACTCAAACGGGGTAGAAATCTGGAGGCATGAGCTTATGTAGAAGTCATGGAGGTGTGCTGCTTCTTGGCTTGCTACTCATGGCCTGCTCAACTTGCTTGCCTATGTTAGCCCAGGATGCCTACCCAGGGGTGGCACCACCCACAAACGACTGACTTTCCTACATCAATCATTAATTAAGAAAATGCCCTATAGACCTTTTTTTGTGTGACAGAATTTTTCCTGAGGTGATTCAACAAGCATGTCTACTCACCTCAGATAGTGAGCAGACCAAAGTACAGATACCACTGAAGTCCAGTTCACCAAGTCAGAGTCTACTCATGTGATGAACCATGACTTTTATTGGGGTTTATTTTCAGTAGTATGAGGAGTTATTTACAGGAGCAGAAATGACTAAAGACCAAAGCGAACCCCAACAGGGGTGACAGTTCACAAACCTGGGAACCTGTGGCGTTCTGTGCAGTCTACAGGCAGCTCAACAGGTGTGTGTGGGGTGTCCTTTCCAGGTGCCTCAGTTAGCCTTAACTTCTAGGTAGCTCGACTGTTTTCTTCTTCTTTCAGGGAGCTGGTCTCGTCTTAGAGTCCTTGCAGCTTGTCTTGTCTTCAGAGTCTTTGCAGTTGAGCTTCATTCAGTCTGAGGGGACTCTCAACTTTAATTGCTTACTGTGGCAGGAAGGGACCTATTGATTCTGATAAGATTCAGGAAATTCCTGAAGTTATTTTGAGTTGTTTACCTTCCTGCTCTCAAGGATCTTTCTGAAGGTTGGAATGTTTTAATTTCTTTTTTTTTTCGAATGTTTTAATTTCTTGAGGAAACTTTTGTACAACATATTCTTACAGCAAGAACTTATGGATGCATTTTCTCAACTCATATTCCATCCTTATAGATAACTATAGCCTGTGCCAAGTTAACATAAAACTAGGTAGCACAAGTCTCATTGCCAATGTGGAGTGAATTTTGTTGTTAAGAGTAGGTCAAACTGGCTGCAGCATTCCCAGAATGAGAACCCTAATTTTGAGCAATAGCATGAACTTTTAAAATTCTGTGAAGACTAAGAGAGGAGATGAAGGAGGAATAAAAAGGTTTGAAGTTAGCAGAGCTTGATTCATGAGGTTCAAACTGTCTTTGTAACATCTCAGTGCAAGGTAAAGTCACGAGTGATAATGTAGAAGCTACAACAAGTTATATAGAACATCTACCTAAGGTAATTGATGGCAGTAACCACATATAACAACAAATTTGTGTTGTATAATATATATCCTTGTATTGGAAGAAGTTGTCATCTAGAACTTTGATAGCTAGAGATGTTAGTTTCCAGATTCAAACTTTCAAAGGGCATGGTTACTCCCTGTTAGGTATGGATGCAGCTGATGACTTTAAGTTGAAGCCAGTGCACATTTATCTTTCCACAATTTGTAGGCTCTTATTGATTAGACTTAGCATTTTTTTTCTCTAAATTAAACAGCAAATACTGGACGATAGCGTGTTTTTAACGAAGTGTGACAGCACGTGTTTACAAAATGGATGTAGGTTTTCAGTTGGACCTGACTGCCCCTTAGTTACTGACAATTTTGTTATTGGCTTGAGATAAAACCATAAAAATTCCACTTTTGTTTGAAACCATTTGCCTGAGCACTATAAACTTCTTTTTTCTTATGATCCAAGTTACAGAGATGTCTCCTGCCAGCCTTGGCCACACTTGTAAAGCTTCCAACAAATTCTACTATTTAACTCTTTCCTTGGTCTTACAGCGACTGTGGTCACTTGTCTTTTACTTCATTGTCCGCAGAAAATATTTACTCTTTTGAACAGACTTGAGGCAAACTGTGCAGGAAAATATTTTCCCCCAATATTACTGTTCATTGACCATGTCTATGATCAATAATATGGAAAATAAATGAGCTTGAAGTCTCTAAGTCAAACTTGAGATGGAGCACAGATACAAATGTAAGGGCCAAAGATGTGAAGTTCTTTGAACCAAAACAACAACAACGAATTCAAGGAAAACAGCGTGTGTACTTGCAATAATTACCTTAATATCAGCTTTGGGCTTTGTAGCACAAATTCTAATTGGTATTAATAATAAAGCCCTGAGTCAGCTCTCGGGGGCAAAGCTGAAGGATCAGAGAAGCAGAGCAGTCAGCCAATAGAGAGTTCTTACCTCTACTAATTCTCAGACAGAATGGGCGATACTGTCTCTACGAATTCTCAGGCTGAATCCTCAGACTGCATCTCTCTCTAGGAATCCTTAGACTGCATCCTGTCTTATCCCGCCTTATATTCCTCTCTCTACCCAGCCGTATTTCACTCCTGTCTTTACCTCACTAGTGCTGAGATTAAAGGCCTGTGATCCCAAGTGCTGGAATCACCTTTGTATGAGCTGTATTTCTCTTTTGGACAGAGTCAATCTCATGTAGCCCAGGAAGGCCTTGAACTCACAGAGATCCATCTGCCTCTCTCTTCTGAGTGCTGGGATATGTCATATAAAGGTGTATGTCATCACTGCCCAGCCTCTATGGCTAACTAGTGACTTAGCTCTGTACGCCGATCTTCAGACAAACTTTGTTAGATTACAAACAAAATATCACTACAGGGCTTGCTTCTTAAGATGTCCTTGAGCTGGTTTATGGACTAAGTAAAATTTCTAGTTAAAACCTTTCTCAGAATCCTTACAGATTTCCAGGAAATTACTATGGGAATCCTTACAGATTTCCAGGAAATTACTATGGGAGCCCCACAATTATACTTAACAATAAACTTAAAAAAGGACTTAGTTTTCCTGCTTTAGACCTGATCCCTTCTCAGACTGTATTGAGTAACTTTTTGTCAAAATTATCATAAATTTGAATAAAAGGTCTTTATTTTGATTGGCAGTGTGTTACTTTTGTTTCAGATTCAAGCATCTACTTCTTTGCCAGCATCACAGATTTCTCAGAAGTTAATTCCTTTATTGGAACAGACTTCTGTCCCCGAAGATGGTATGGTGAATTTTCCTTACTGCACATGCATAATTGAAAGAGCTCATATTTGACGGCTGTTCTTTTCAAATGGTTATGTATAGGGGTATAAATATCTTTTTTAAGCAATCAACACATTTACTAAAGTTTATGTCATGTATACATCAGAGACATTCATAAATGAGTCACTCATATAGTAACTAAAGTTGGGTTTATATACCAGTTTGCATTGAACAAAAGAATTCCACACACTACTCAATTTAAAACTGTTTTGATTGTTTTGAGTAGTTGATAAGTAGAATCTTACATGTAGTATTTTGATACTATGGTTAATTACTGGTAACAAAAAATTACATTAAATGAAGCTGTAGTTAAAAGGGTGCTTTATTAACGTTACTGAACCTGGCTTCTGTTGCTGATATTACAGAGTTGTCAGCTGAGTTCTGTTACACTGTCTAGCTACAGGGAACACGGTAGTGTTTTGCTTCAGTATTCGTAATTTACACAGTCATTGTTTTCTGCTATAAATGTTTCTTATCCAACTCTAAATAGTAATGATTTTTTAAAGTTGATTTTACTTTTTTTTGAATCAGGAGAGATAGCTCAATGGTTAACAGTTCATGATGTGCTTGCATAGGATCATGACTCAGTTCCCAGCACACACACTGGGCAGCTCACTACTGTCTTTTTTTTCCCCTCAAGAAAATCAGTTGCCCTCTTTGATCTCCATGGGCACCTGCATTCACATACCTGCACACAGATACACACCTGTACACATAATTAAAAATAAAAAATGAATCTTAAAAAATTAATTTTATGCCAAAGATTAAATATTTTATATCCATATATTTTGTCCTTTGCAATGTTATTTATTCAAAAAGTAATTTCTGTATTCTTTTCTCTAGCTTTTGTGTTCAACTTTTAATATAGACCCATAGTATTTTAATGCTTACATTTATTTCAGAAAATTATAAAAATAGATTACTTGTGTTGTTGACTTAAACTAAACATTCTTTGAAATTTAGATTCAGAGGAAGAATTTTTTGATGCACCATGTAGTCCCTTGGAAGATTATTCTCAAATCCTATCTAGAGTTAGAAGTACTCGACCCAAAAAATCACAAAAGAAAGAGTCTTCAGTGAATTTAATTCAACTTAGGATGCGATTTGAAGTAGCAGAGGTATGTACTATGATTACATAAATGTGAGTTATGTGAGTTGTCATTTATACTTTATGAAGTTTACTTACATAGTTTTATTACCAATAGATACTGGTCAAGGTATATAGAGATGGTGTGTGGTTTTGTAATTTTTTAAAAAGAAAATAAAATATCTTTTTTTTAATTATACATCAATACAGGTCCCCACTCCCTCCCCTCTTCCCATTCCCTCCACTTACTCCCTTACCCCAACTCCCCAATCCACTTCTCAGAGAGGGTAAGGCACATTGCTTTAGGGAAGGTCCAAGGCCCTCCCTATTATATCTAGGCTGAGCAAGATATCCATCCAAAGAGAATGGGCTCCTAAAAAGCCAGTACAAACAGTAGGGATAAACCTTGGTGCCACTACAAGTGGCCCCTCAGTGTGCCCCAGCCATACAACTGTCAACCACATTTAGAGGGACTAGTTTGGTCCTATGCTTGTTCCTTCCCAGTTCGGCTGGTGTTGGTGAGCTCCCGTTAGTTCAGGAGACCATTTCAGTGGGTGTCCCGATCATGGTCTTGACTTCTTTGCTCATATTCTTATTTCTCCTACTCTTCAACTGGACTTTGGGAGCACAGTACAGTGTTGCAATGTGGGTCTCTCGCCTCTGTTTCCATCCTTTGCTGGATGAAGTTTCTATGGTGCTATTTAAGATATTCATCAGTCTGACTACAGGGCAAGGCCAGTATGGATGCTCTTTCCTCTATTCCTTAGGGTCTTAACTGGGTCATCCTTGTGGATTCCTGGGCATTTCCCTAGTGCCAGATTTCTTGCTAACCTTATAACGACTCCCTCAATCATGATATCTCTTTCCTTGCTCTCATCTCTGTCCTTCCATTTCAGCTATCCCGTTCCCTCAAGTTCTCCTCGCCCCTCCTCTTATCCCTCCTCTTACCCTTCCACCCTCCTTTCTCCCCCAACTCCAATGTTCCCAATTTGGCCTGGAGGGATGGGTCAGCCTTTAAAGGCTAGGCTCACAACCAAAAGTATGGTTTTCATATTTTTTAAAGAATATCTTTCTAAGAATTAGTGTTTAAGTGGTATATTGAGGACAGTTTTTTTAAAACATATTTTTTGGTGATGATTATACAATGTAAGTATGCATTGATTGTAGGGGTAATATAAAATCAATATTAAGTTTCAATTTTTAATGTACTACATATGTATCTTTATGTTGTTATCACATAGGTGAACTATGTGTTTTGCCTTTCTTGCAGGTTTTAATTCAGTTTTATCACCTTGTGGGAGACTGTGAACTACCCGTGCTAGAAATGGGTGTTTTAGGATTGGGTACTGAAGTTGAGATTAGAACATTTGATTTGAAAGCAAATGCCTTTTTGAAAGAGTTCTGGTTAAAATGTCCAGAATACTTAGGTAAGACTATTAAAAGATATATAAATTACTTTCATAATTTGATTACCTGTTATAGAATTTTCTGTTCCTTAGACTTTGAATCAATATTTTGAAATAGTATGAAAAAGAAGAAACTATTACATTTAAATTTATATTCTATTTTCTTTCTTTAATATATTTTTAATTAAAATATAATTATATCACTTACCTTTTTCTTTCTCCTCCAACACCTCCCACACATCCTCCATTCTCAAATCAACAGTATCTTCCTTTGTTTTCATATGTGTATGTATACAAATACATAAATATAATCTGCTGAGTCTGTTTTTGTTGTATGTTTATGGATGACTTCAGGGCTGACCGTTCTGTATTGAATAATCAGGTTGGGGGATCATCCCTGGGCAAGGCTAATCTTCCTCTCTCAGTAGTTATTAGTTGTCTATAGTTTCTTGTCCAGGGTTGGAACCCTGTGAAATTTTCCCTATTCCACATTAGCATGTCTATTGATACTGCTGTTGTTCTGGTCCTGTTTATGGAGCTGTTTCTAGAGGAGACTGTTTCACAGCAGACTTCCTGGCTCCTATAATCTTCCACTCCCTCTTCTGTAATGTTCCCAGAGCTATAGATGTAGGAGCTGTCACATAAATTCATCCATTGATCTCTGTATGGTGATTTTCTGTGATGGTCTTCATTTACTATAAATAAACACTTCTTGCCAGGCAGTGATGGTATACATCTTTGATTCCAACACTTGGGCCAAGGTAGACAGAGCTCTTTAGTTTAAGGTTAGCCTGGTCTTCTGAGATAGTTCCAGGACAGCCAGGACTATACAAAGAAACCTTGTCTCAAAAAACAAAATAAAACAAACGGAAAAAAAGGTGGGGGAGGAGGGAAAAAAAAGAAGCTTCTTTAATGAAGTTTTGTTGTATCAGCACTTAAATTTAGATGGGGCTAAGAACTATAGATGAGAAAGACTATGCAGCATTTGTCTTTCTGGGTCTGGATTATCTCACCCATTACAACCTTTTCTAGGTCTATTCACTTAACTGACACTCCACAATTCACTTATCAACTTCCCCAACAGTATGATATGTTTGTTACAGTTGAACCTATTCACATTATTATCACCCAAAATTCATCGTTTGCATTAGATTTAAACACTTGTGTTAAGCTTTTTATGTGTTTGTCCACTGTATAAAGGCCAGTTCTTATGGTAGTATAATCAGAAGCATGATTTCACTGTGCTGAGTATCTGCTGTTCTCCACTCTCCCATTGTGGTATCTGGCTTAAGATCATTCTGTGTCTTCCATTGTTGTACCCTTTTTTTTGAATACATGATTGGAATAACACAGTGTACATCCTTTTAAGGTTAGCTTCTTTTAGTAATCTATGTTTAAATCTTCTTGTCTTTTCATGGCTTGACAGAGAGTTACTGTTGACCAGTAAATCATAATCCTTTGTGTAGGAACATTATTGTTATCTCTCTAATATATCCATTATTATTTTCTAACCAACTGTCCATAATAGGTGTCCATTATGGTTACCTATCCAATTACTTATAATGGACACCTTGACTTCTTTTATGTTTTGGCAATTTTGAATAACGATGCTATAGTTATAATCTGCTATAATAATGCAGATTTTGGTTTAGACCTATACTGTCTGTTTCTTTGAGTAAATATTAAGGAACTGAAGAGGTGGATTATATGTTAAATACATGACTTGTAAATGAACCACCGAACTCTTCCAGTGTTTATATATTTTTTTATTTTCCTGGTAATAAATAAGAGTACTTACTGTTTTATCCCTGTCAGCATTTTGTTAGTGTCTGGTCTTGAGTCCTTCTCATAGGTATGTGATGGCAGTTTGAATTTCTCTGATGGCATATGATGTGGGGAATCCTTTCATGTGCCAGTTTGTCACAGCTCCTTTGGTGGGTGACATCTTCTAAGTTCTTTGACTCTTTTGAAAATTATCAATCAAATTAAGTAGTTTAACCCAAAAGTAGGTCAGAGGGTTGTGTTTGTATGGTATGACATTGTCTACTTTTTCTCCAGCTCTTGCGAACTTGAATGTGGTAAACTGTGTCACAATTATCTCTTGTTCTCCCAAACTTGAGTGTGGTGCTCTGTGTAACAGTTGTCTCTTGTTCTCCCAAACTTGGGTGTGGTGGATTGCATCACAGTCACCCTTTGGTTGCACTAACTTGAGTGTGGTAGACTGTGTCACAGTTTCTCTTGGTCACACAGACTTGGGTGTGGAGAAATGTATCGCAGTTATCAATTAGTCACACAAAGTTCATTATATAGGTGTTGAATTTTTCTTCTTTTATGTCAAAATTATATTCTGTTCTTTTGCCCCCGAAGTAATTTTCTTTGATTATTGGAAAAAGAAGTAAACCAACCGAATAGTGTTCTCTAGTAATCCAAAAGTAGTAGAGCATTTGTTACTTTTTATGTTTATGCTTATTTTTGTTTCTCAAGGGCAAAGCATAAATAAATCATTGCAAAAAAGCATTATATACCATCCCTACTGTGCCTGTTCCTAAAAGCATTATATGCCATCACTACTGTGCCTGTTCCTAAAACAGTTTGCTCTTATTTTCTGAGGAGGGAGGGACAGAGTTACTTTATGAAACACGAATGATCTGGTAAACAGCTGTTCAAGAAGCTGGTAAATGTGTAAATGAAGTGTATATCTTCTTAAGGTCGAAAAATGTGGTTAATATCTAAAATAGGGTGCTGGTTCATGTGCTCATAGTTTTAAGTTTGAAGGGCTGCATAGACATTGTGCTATGCTTTCCTCAGCTAGAGCAGTGTAATGAGTTTATAGTTCTTTATCCTAGTCTAGATACTGTTTTTTAACAGCTGTAAGTAATTTGATAATGATAGCTTTAAAGGATATACAGATATCTCTTCTCTAGCATTTCTCATAGAATATCTCATTTTGAACAGAATTAGTAATGTACCTAAGTAAACTGGTATATACTACTAAGACTGATTTATATCTAGTATATAGAAAAATGTAACACTTTCTTGATGCATCTTCACAATTAGTATTTTCAGAGGTACTTGCTTTTTTATTTCCAGGCATTGTTATGACTCAGTCCTAGAATTTTTCATGCTCTTTCATTACCACTAAAAGTTATTTTGGTTCTTCTTTAATAGCTTGCTACTTTTTGTTACTTGCTTGTCTATATGTGGGAAGGTTTGATACTTTAGTGTTGAAATACAGAGAAAGGATACATTGTGTGGAGAAAGGACATTTTTTGAGTTGAAAAAACAAAGGGATTTTATTGAGTAGCATCTAAGGAAATCTTTTTCTATCATAATTACTAATGATTTAATTAATCTTAGTATAATTTTCTTACCAAGAAATAATCCTTAAACTATTTTTAGATGAAAACAAGAAACCAATTTATTTGATCACCACCCTGGATAACACAATGGAAGATTTGTTAACGTTGGAATTTGTGAGGGTAAGCAGTTCTGATTCTACCTGATGGGCAGGTAGATTTGCTATTGAAATTTATAATTTAGTGTGCTTAATTCTTACTCTAATGTAACTTGGTGAAGGCCTCTCTTTTAAAGGTCTTTCTATTCTGGCATTATTGTTCTGTAGTCTTGATTCACAAATACTTCATATAGCAAACGAAGTATCTTGTTCTCTCAGAAGAAAGGAACTCTAGGTTGACTTTTTTCCACCAGACTTTTGAAAAACAAACAAATGTTTAGTGTTGATGAAATTTCTTACTGTATGTGGTACAAGAGGATGGATGAACTTACTTCATTTCTACCATTATCTGGTTACCTGCTTTTTAAGTGTCAAGGCCTTCATTCCATTTATATTGATTTATAATCTTTTAAAATTTTGTTCATCTTCTGTATGTACTATGGTCTGTTTATGAATTATTCTTTGTTATTTGGCATTGTGTGTGTTTTAATAATTACTTTGTAATAAGAATTATGCCAAGAGACTATTACCATATTTAAGACTATTTTTGTTTCCATGATTGGTGGATATTTTTAAAGATTTTTGTTGTGTATTTGTATCAGGTTTTAGGGTATACAAACTCTAAAGAAAATAAAAGCAATTGTGTTATGTGCATATTAAATGGATTACTATTTAAAAAGGATAAATCGTGACATTTGCAACATTGTCATTCTGCAGGCCTTGATGTTAAGTGAAATAAATAATCTACTCATGGAGAGACATATGCAGGAGGATCTTACTTATATGTAGATTCTAATAAAATTGAACTCATTTGTGGAAAGAAAATGGTGGCTACTGCAAGTTGGGCCTACCGTGAAAGGAAAGAATAAGGAATTGCTGACAAAAGAAATTTGTTGTTCCCGGCCGCTCAGCCCTGAAATAATCACTCAGAAATCATATTATTTGCAATAATATTTGACCAATAGCTTAAGCATGTTTCTGGCTAACTCTCACATCCTAAACTAACCCATCTTCATTAATCTGTATATCTCCATTAGCCTGTAGCTTACCGGGTAAAAGTTCCAGTGTCTATCTCTGGTGGGGCTACATGGCTTATCTCTGACGCCGCCTCTTCTTCCCAGCATTCAGTTTAGTTTTCCCTACCTAGCTAAGTTCTGCCCTGCTATAGGTCTAAAGTAGTTTCTTTATTCATTAATGGTAATCACAGCACACAGAGGGGAATCCCACATCAATCAGAAAATAGTTTCAGCTAGAGAGGAGAATAGATTTTGAGATCTGTTGGGTAGTATAATAATTATAATCAATAATAATGTATATTTCCAAAGGTAATTTCCAAATATCTTATAGTATTTGATAGGTAAGCTAGTTGAGATGGATATATGTTACCTTTACTTAAGCATTTTATATGCATTCCACGAAAAGTCAGGTAGTAAGCTATAAATATACAATTACGTCATTGTCAAAGGCTGTAAGATACTTGTAAAGACAAGTGTTTGGGAACTTGTAGATTATTATCTCCCAAATTTTGTTTAAAATACAGGAAAAATTAGGAAGAAACATTCAGAGCTCTTGAGGAACAAATGATTGTTCTCTATATATGATACCTTATAATATGTTTTCTCTAGATAATAAGGAAGGTAGCCTGTATTCTTAATTAAAGACTTGCTTTATGCTAGAGAAGCCCATATTTAGCACATTTTGTTTATTATAGTAAAGCAGCTGCCTTGTTCTGATCAAATAGTTGCTTGTTTAAGTAAATATATGTGTATATATATATGTGTGTGTGTGTATGTATATAACATTCTAGCCACCTCATTTATAGATAATTTATGTATAGTATCCAAATCTTGAAAAATTTACAACTGTCATGTAGTTGTAGACATTTCATGTCTTCCTAATATATTCTAATAGATACATTTTCTCTTTGTATAGGTTGAAAAAAATGCACCTAGTTTAAAAAGTACTTATAACAATGTTTTGCAACTTATTAAGGTATGAGTATATAATTGTTTATTTTAAAATTAGAAACTGTATTTCTATTTCTAGATGTCTTACCAGTACTTATTTTATAATTGGAATTATAAGATTTCCCAATGATAAAGCTGAATATTTTAAATCATGTGTTTTATACCACAAAGCATAGGGTATGTTTTTTGTTGCTGTTGTTGGTTTTGTTTGTTTGCTTGTTTTGTGACAGAATTTCTTTGTAGCTTTGGAACCTGATCTGGAACTCGCTCTGTTTACCAAACTGGCTTCGATCTTGCAGAGATCTGCCTGCCTCTGCCTCCTGAGTGCTGGGATTAAAGCTGTGCATGACCACACATACACACACACACACACACACACACACACACACACACACGCATGTATATATATATATATATATATATATATATATATAAATTTATTATATAAACAGTGTTCTATCTTCATGCATGCCAGAAGAGGGCATCAGATTTCATTATAGATGATAGTGAGGCACTATCTGGTTGCTTGGAGTTGAACTCAGGACCTCTGGAAAAGCAGACATTACCCCTTTGTTTTTTTGTTTGTTTTGTTAGTTTTTCAGTTTTTTGAGATAGGATTTCTCTGTAGCTTTGGAGCCTGTCCTAGAACTAGCTCTTGTAGACCAGGCTGGCCTTGAATTTACAAAGATCTGCCTGCCTCTTCCTCCCAAGTGCTGGGATTAAAGGCATGTGCCATCACCGCCCAGAAAAACAGATAGTACTCTTAACCTTTGAGCCATCTCTCCAGCCCAGCATAGTGTATTTTAAAGACCATCGAGTCAGATGGTTTTTTGACTTAGTACTAAAATCAGTTTTGTTTCATAGGTCAATTTTTCCTCTTTGGATATTCATTTACACACTGAAGCACTTCTCAATACAATGAATTATCTTAATAATACCCTTCCGCAATTAGGGGAACAATCTGCCCCAGTGCCTGTTGCAGAGACTGAAGACAAAGGAGATCTCATTAAAATGCTTGGTATGTTTGTTAAAATTTAAGCTTTTGAGTTTTTTGATGTTGTTGTTGTTGTTGGGGGTGGTTGTTTTGTTCTTTGTTTCTTTTGTTCACCAATTGGAATAGTAATTTTAGGCTCTGGTGTTGCTTTTTATTAGACAAACACCTAAAATGATTCATCATATTTCATACTAATCTTAGAGATTAGTGATAAAGGAAAATGATTACTGCTAAAGAAAAGAGTTTATGTTGTAATATATTTGAGTTGTGAATTAGACAAGAAATACTTGATCTAGATTGAAGTTTATGTGACATTATTTTAGATTAGAAAAATGTAAATGACATTTGAGTATTATGGTTGTTTTTAATCAGAGTACAAGTTATGATTTGAGTTACTTTAAATCTAAAACTTCTTGAGCATAATGGTAATACTCAAAAAGCCTTTGATTTTGCAGCATTTTGAAATTTTGAATTAGAGATGCCATTAATTAATGATCAGTTACCATTAAAAACTATGGGTATTTGCTTTCTATAATGACCGTTTTCTCAAAGATTCATAGTTATTGGTTTAATTTCTTAGTTTCAAATGAGTGGTTACCTCTAAGAGCAGTCTTTGGACTATTTGTTTTTGTATTCATTAGATAATTCATATTTAGAATTCTCAATCCGGTAGGGAATATTTTTTCTTTGCCTGTAGTTGAACTGTAAATCTGATATTATAATCATTTGTAGTGATACTCTAGCTGCCTGTGTGTACTGTGGTAATTACTCAACCTTTCTTTGTGTTACAATGTGATTTTGTTTTGTAGCTTTAAAGCTACCCACAAATGAAGATACTATTACCTTGCAACTTTTGGCTGAATTGTCTTGTTTACGGATTTTTATTCAAGATCAGAAACAAAAAATTTCTGAAATTAAGATTGAAGGTAATACCATCTCATGGAAACATTTTTAAGATTATCAAATTGAAGACAAAGAAAAGCAATTTTTCATTGTTCTATTTTCTTAGGGCTTGATTCTGAGATGATTATGAAGCCATTAGTCACTGAAATAAATGCAAAACTAAGGAATATAATTGTGTTAGATTCTGATAAAATGGCTGTATACAAAAAGGTGAGATTTTGGGTTTTTTAGTTATTTTTATTTCATGTGCATTTGTGTTTTGTGCATTTATGTCTATGTGAAGGTGTGAGATCCTCTGGAACTCGAGTTATAGACAGTTGTGAGCTACCATGTGGGTGCTGGGAATTAACCCAGGTCCTCTGGAAGAGCAAGTGCTCTTAACCACTAAGCCATCTCTCCAGCTCTGAGATTTTGTTTGTATTAAGTACCAGTATATCATTAAATATGTAATGTTCATATCAATTAAATAGAATTATCATGTATTAGCAGTGTCTTATGCATAATGGGTTTTAGAGTCAAGCCCAATTGCTTTATTAGCTTTGATAATATTTGTAACCCTTTCAGTTATCTAATCTAGTCTTTTATTTATAAAATGAAGATTGTGATTTTTCCTAAGTCAATAATTCTCCTGGAACAATAATATTTTTGAGTGGTTAGAGGAGGGGTGTTGCTAATAATGTTTCTTTTAAGAACACTGACAAATAAAAGTTTTCTATTCTTTCAATATCCCTAACTGCCTATTTCAGATAGTGGTATTAGAAGGTGTGATGTATTTCAAGTATACTGTCATGAAATGAGAAAATCCTTTGAAATTGATATGCATGGCTAGATATTTTGTTAGTAATTCTCAGATAATAAGGAATTTAAGTAGAATGGTGAATTGAAAGACATGATGACAAAATACTAAAGTGTGTAAGATTGGGAAACCTGAAGGACTTTTGGGTCAAGAAGTGAGCATTTAGAGTGTGATTAAAAAAAAGAAAACTTTGTACATGACTGGTCCTAGTCTGTTATCATCAGTATTATTAAATTTTTTAATGTATCTGTATGAATGTTTTACTTGCATATATGTATATATACTACATGCATATATTAATAATTTGTCATATGCATAATAGGGTTTGTACTGCATGTGTGTCTTGTGCTCACAGAGGCCACAGGAAGGTGATGAATCCCCTGGAGATGGAAGTTACAGATAGTTATGAGCTGCCATGTGGGTGCTGGGAACTGAACCCAGGTCCTCTGGAACAGCAGTAAGTGCTCTTAACTGCTGAGCCCTATCTCCAGTTCTGTCATCATTACTGATAGAGTCATCAAAATCTTTATGTAAGAAACAAAAATTATACATATATTTATATATATATCAATAAAGAGTGATTTAGCACAAAAGTCATCAAATATGCATGACTTATAGAAATAAAGATTACAATTTTTAATAATACTGATGGCAGTTTCCAAAGCTGTTATTTGCTCCTCTGTCACTGTTACTTTAAGATTCATAGTATGTATTGGACAATGAAGGATAGGGCATACATTTTTATTTTTCTAGAAAATGATGTTCACAGAAATAAAATTTTCTACTAAAAGCTATACAGATAGTAACAGAAGTGGATTATAACCCCAAACATTGATTCCTTTTCTTTCTGTATTTTATTTATAAACTCTGGCCAAATTAAAACATAGCTCAAAAGAGGTACAGATTGAAAAGTCTCTTTGTCCTCTTATCTTGCTCCTCTATCATTTTCCTTGGATTCCAGTGTAGCTAGTTTCTTAAATCAACTATTCCATTGACTAACCAGAGCCACATAAATTTATTTGCTGTGTATTAAAATGTTGCAGTCATTATGCTGTGATGTACACACACCATTGTCCTCTTTTGGGTGTTATTGATAAATTAAACTTATTACGGTTACAGATTGTAACTGTCAGACTAAGTCATTGTGTAGTAGAGCACTATTCTCCATTCACAAGTTTATATAATTATTGAAGACAAAAATCATCTTGCTAATATGATATTTTTCTGAAATAATACAGCAAGTTGTCAGTTTCTTCTTTTTATATAAAGCCATCTTGATAATTCAGGTTTTTCTTCTTGTTAATTCTGGGTGACAAGTATAAGCAGTTTCAATTAATTTTCTATATTTCTAGATTTGTTATCAGGATAATTATGACTTCATAAAATTAGTTGAAAATGTTTGTTTTCTATTAGATAACAGTCTTCCCTTGCTCACACTAGGCGGCTCCCCTGGTAGTCTCTCCCTTAATCCTGACTATTAAAAAGATCTTGCTGTGACTGTAAGAAAACTTCAGCCTTATACTAAAGGCAACTTTGATTTACAGCTCTCCCCATGGCTAATTTCTGCCTAACTTCTGGTCCTTTGGGCAGGTCACATAGAATGTGTACCCTGTTAAATTTCACTGAAAGTCATTGTTTCCGTATGTGCTCAGGAATTGATGCCTCTTTTCCTTCAAGGACCCCGCCTTGCCATTCAGCACAGCTCTCTCTGTAAATGAAACTCTTCTTTGGGCTTTGAAGGCTATTCCCTCCTGCTTCTGGGCCCCATCGTGGTTGCCCATGATTGTCATACTCCATTTCTTTCTGAATAAAGGTCTTCTGAAGAATAATTCGTGCCAGCTACTTCCTACCAGAAATTTCTGTGAAATGTGTGTTATTTCATTCTTAAATGTTTGGTATGTGTCAACAAATACTATGTATGGTTAAGCCTAGCACTTAATTTTACTTTGTTATATACATGATAATCAATTGCTTATTGATAATTATTATTTTAATTTAAATAATTATTATAAGTCACATTCAGATCTGAATCTTATTTTCAGCTTTAGGGTTAAAAAACTGAAGCAAATAAAGGTTTACCTGTTGAGGTCATTCAGCTGGTAGAGTTTCATCTGGTAGCCTGGATATGAGTTCCAGGAATTCTGGGCCTTTATTTAAATTTTGCCTGTCTTTTGTTGTAGTTAATTTTTCTGTTACTATGATAAACTATTCTGTAAAAAAATAATTGGGGAAGATAGAGTTAATTTCATCTAACAACTTGAAGATTGCAATCCATCCAGTTGTGGAGGTGACATTTCATGATACCTATGTAGAAGTCTTAGGAAAACTTCCTTTCACTTCACAATGTGGGTTCTGAGGATCAAATTCAGTTAATCAGATTTACTGGCAGGTACCTTACCTGTTGACCCATCTCCCAGGCCTTGTCCTAGGCATTTTTAACCAATGATTTTTTAAACAATTTTAAGTATTTATTTAAATATCACATAGTACTTCATTAAATTATGTACAATTTTGTATTTTATATATAATTGAAATTAAATTTTAAAATAAATATGTAAAAATTAGTCTATTAATTTTAACACTTACTAGGTACATAACTAGTATCCAGCATTGTTTCCATCCATCACTTGCTATATATCAGTGAATAAAACAAATATAAATTCCTACTTATTAGTCATCTATAAAGTTTATGCCTGAAACTCATGCAATTGTTACAAAAAATAAAAATAATTCATAATTTTTTTCATTTAAAATTTTGACAATTTCATCTAGGTATACAGTATAATATTATGAAATTCATTCCATATCATTCCTTTTTATTTTTTTCTTTTCTTTTTTTAAAATTTATTTATTTATTAAAAATTTCCACCTCCTCCCCACCTCCCTTTTCCCTCCCCCTCCCCATCTTCCCCTCCCTCTGTAGTCTTAAGAGCAGTCAGGGTTTCCTTCCCTGTGGGAAGTCCAAGGTCCTCCCCCCTCCATCCAGGTCTATAAAGGTGAGCATCCAAACAAACCAGGCTCTCACAAAGTCAGTCCATGAAGTAGAATAAGAACCCAGTGCCATTGTCCTTGGCTTCTCAGTCAGCCTTCATTGCCAGCTACATTCAGAGTGTCCATTTTGATCACATGCTCCATCACTCCCAGTCCAGCTGGCCTTGGTGAGCTCCCATTAGATCAGTCCCACCGTCTCAGTGAGTGAACGCACCCCTCGTGATCCTGACTTCCTTGCTCATGTTCTCCCTCCTTCTGCTCCTCATTTCAACCTTGGGAACTAAGTCCAGTGCTCCAATGTGGGCCTCTGTCTCTATCTCCATCCATCACCAGATGAAGGTTCTATGGTGCTATGCAAGATATTCATCAGTGTGGCTATGGGACAAGACCAGTTCAGGCACCCTCTCCTTTGCTGCCCAAGAAACAATCTGGGGACCTCTCCTTGGACCTGGGAACCCCTCTAGAGACAAGTCTCTTGCAAACCCTAAAACGACTCCCTTAATTAAGATATTTACTTCCCTGCTCCCATATCCACCCTTCCTCCATCCCACCCATCCCACTCCCCAATAAAATTGACACTTAAAAATAACCATCCCAGAAGACTTTGACAGTCAGTTCTGGCCCATTTAATTTGTGGCCAAGCATTCTTTAGTCTCACAAATGGGGTGTTCTTGAGGATCTCCTCCTCCTTGGGGCATCTTGCTCGCTGTGCTTCTTGGCTCCTAATGAAAGACTACTAAATTCAAGCTAAAGAGGACTTCTTGTGGTCTGCTCTAAAGAAGGCTTCTTGTTCTTCCCTTAGATAGAGTTTTCTTTGTCCTTATCTCTAAGATTTTCTATCTTTACCCGGGCCTGAGGTCAGCAAAGTTTATTGACTCTCTTTTTGGTCAGAGAATAATTGTGGTAATGTTTTAGGCCTTTTTAGAAAGACACTTACTTGTTTTTGTGATGGATGTTTTCTTATGTCTTTCTACCTGTGCACCATGCCCATGCCTGCTGCCCAGGGAGGCCAGAAGAGGTTGGATCCTGTGGAACTGGAGATAGAAACAGTTTTGAGCTATCCTGTGGGTACTAGCAATTGAGCCCCAGTTATGTAGAAGAGTTGTAAGTGCTGATAACTCCTGAGCCATCTCCCCAGCCCAGTGCTTTTGGCTTTGTATGGAATGGAAATGTTTGCATTTTTCCAAAACCAATAGCAAGTACAACCCTAATTTCAGGCTTAGTTCTTTTCTTATGCACTCTCAAAAGAGGATCCTAGGGACTTTGTCTCCCACACTGGTGTTTAGTCAGCCTTTATTTTTTTTAGCTGAATTGTTCTTTTATAACTTACATGGTATTTGGCAACCCTGCCTCTTGTAATCTTCTCTCCTTGCAGATTTTTCTCCTGATTTTTCTTAGATGATGTACATTTTTGTTGTCTTCTTGTTATTCCATATTTCTAGTAATATCAAGAAAAATTATAATAGTTCATTGGCTGTTTGTTAATTTTAGGGTTTGAAATGGTTCTTTCTCTATCTTCGTGCATCACATCCAGACACCTACACTCCCTTTCTTCTATTTTTGTACTACTTCAGCCTTCAAAAATCTCTCACTTTTGCTTTTTGGGAAACTGAGAATGATTTACTTGGTGGTTTTTCAACCTTCTGTTCTTCTAGGATTTAAGAGTTGAGAAAACTGTAAATTTAAGTTAATACTCTTCCAAATTTTTTTAAAGAAATTAATTTCTTGTCTCTTATACCTTTAACTGGTAGTTATGGAAGTAGAAATTTAACCACCCCGGCAATTTTTTATTAGTAATTAAAATGATTCTTCAACAACCAATGAAGAACGGGACGTTTATAATTGAGACAGTGCATTAAAGAATATGAAAAAAATGTTTCAAAGTCCTCAGACCTAACGAAACGAAACACTGAGTTGAGGTAAATTATGTAGGTGGTGTGTTTTAGCCATGACAATTACTAAAGACATATGATGGCTGCTATTGCCAGACAGAAAATCCAAGTGCATAACTAAAAACATAAAATATGGTCAAGGTATGACACTTTATGACACTCAAAGACAACAGCAAAGAACAGGTTAGGTTACAAGTTCTAATAAAGCATTTGTAATTGCTACCTCATTTGTAGTGACTCAAGTACCTGGAAGATTTTCCAAATGGTGCAATATTATTATTATTTTACTTCATTTTACTTTGGTCTTAGGGTACATTACTTCAAAAATTGACTGTAATATTTTGGATTCTTCTCATCAAGGCTGTTTATATTACTGGAAAAGAAGTTTTCAGCTTCAAAATGATTTCTTACATGAATGCAACTGCTGGCTCTGCATACACAGATATGGATGTGGTTGATGTTCAAGTTAATTTAACTGTTGGTTGCATTGAAGTCGTGTTTGTCACAAAATTCCTATATTCTATATTGGTAAGTATTTAGCTCTTCTTCCTTGTCTCCCCTCCACCACCAGTTTTCCTTTTTTGCTCTTCATAGTAATTGTATTCCCCTACCCTTCTTCCTCTTGGCCTAGTCTCTTCTTTCCTGGCTTTTGAAGTTACTTGTGTTTTAGTAGTCAAATCTAAAGATTCAAGATAGGATTCACAAATAAGAGAGAACATGGAGTGTCTTTCTGGGTCTGGGTTCCTTCATTCAATATAATATTTTCTAGTGCCACCCATTTGATTGTGAATTTCATTGTTTTTACAATTGATTAGAATTCTGTTTTGTATATTTACCTTGTTAACAGAGTGGCAGTGAACATGTAGAAGGATTTGGAGACCCCTCTTTTTCCCTTTTTTTATATGTACCTTGCTATTCCCCTATTTCTCCCCCTACTCATACAGTGGTACTATCCTGCTTTCCTAGCTTCTGCAGGATGTGCTTTACTTTCCTAGTTTTTTACCACGAATATTAAAAACCCAGAGACAGACATTGGGGTTCAAGCTGAAGATCAGAAAAGCAAAGCAGCCAACTAGAGAGTCCTAACTCTACCAAGGCTCAGACAAACAAAGGGGCAATCTGGCCCTCAGCATGACTGTAGATTGCAATGCTCTCATAGTTTCTCCAGGATATGTACTCACATATGAAGATTTGGAGCTAGGAGCCTCAGAGGATAGAAATCGTGCGACATTTGTCTTTGTGAGTCTAGGTTACTTCACTTAATGTGTGTGGGTTTTTTTTTTCTGATTCTTTCAACTTACCTGTAAATTTCATGATTCCATTTTTCTTTACAGCTGAATAGTATTCCACAGTGTATATGGACCACATTTTTAATACCCATTCAACAGTTGAAGGACATTTAGGCTGTTTTCACTTAGTAGCTATTCTCAGTTGCTTGTTTCCTTTGCTATATAATTTTTAGTTTGTTGAGGCCCCGGTTCTCAGTTTTTGGCCTTTTTTCCTGATCATTTCTTACCCATGAGAGTCCTGGTGACTGACTTGGGTTTTCACATAGGTAGCAGGAACTTATACACTACATAGTGAACCATTTCACCAGTCCTGAGATTCTTAAATACTTTATAAATTTTTAAATCCATACTGTAAATTGTAAGACGTGCTTAGGTCTTAGAGGAAGTGTACTATAAAGAAACAATACTGGCCAGGCGGTGGTGGTGCACACCTTTAATCCCAGTACTCGGGAGGCAGAGGCAGATCTCTGTGAGTTCGAGACCAGCCTGGTCTACAAGAGCTAGTTCCAGGACAGGCCTCAAAGCTACAGGGAAACCCTGTCTTGAAAAAATGTTCAAGTATCCCCTTTTTACTTTGTTTTGATGACTAGATTTTTATTTTATCACTATATATTTGTTGTTCAATTTTTCTGGCAGAAAATAATAAGTAAATAATGGGCTTTGTTTTACAAAGTAAAAGTTTTTACTTTATGGAAGTAAAATTAAGTTAATACAATTTATATTAATAATTTGATGTTTATTAAAGGTAATATTATGTCATTCTATCTTTATAGGCTTTTATAGATAATTTTCAAGCAGTTAAAAATGCCTTGGCTGAAGCCACTGCTCAAGCAGCAGGAATGGCTGCGGATGGTGTAATGGAACTGGCTGGAAGGAGTTCTAGGTTCGCATTGGATGTCAACATAAAAGCCCCTATTGTGGTCATCCCTCAGTCTCCAGTGTCTCACAATGTTTTTGTTGCTGATTTTGGCTTAATTACAATGAAAAATACATTTGTTATTGTGACAGAAACCCAGAGTAATCTCCCACCTGTAATTGATTTGATAACAATAAAATTGAGTGAAATGAGACTATACAGGTAAGCTTTTCACAGCCTGTTTATGTAAAATAATAAATCTTTTCTTAATCCTTAGCCTAAAAGACTTGGTATCTTTAGATTCTCTTTATAGTGTGATTTTGTTTTACTATCATTGTACTTTGTGACTTTTTTTCAAAGTATCTTCTAGTTAGATCACTTATAGTCTTTCAAAAACCACCTAGAAATATTTGAAAACTGCTACTTAGATCATGATGAAAACTGTAAACTTAACTGGAGGAGTATATTTTCATGCTTGTATAATTCTTTATAAGGATAAGGTAGAAATGGAGAAGTTTGACATGAAACTTATGTTCACTTTGCAACGCATAGTTTTTCCCAATCTATTCTGTCAGCTTTGAATATTTTTAAGCAACTTTATTGAGAAATAGTTGTATAAAAATATTTGTACTTAATGACAAAAAATTGTTCAGAGTACTCATTCCCATTTTAGTCATTAATGTTTATGATGCTATTTCTCTTATTTCTTATATTTTTGTTATATCCTTTTGCTCATCAGAATCAGTATAAGTGTATTAATTTTACGATTTCAAGTCTTCTGCTTTTTACTTCATTGTTTTTCTTTCATTATGTTCTGTTTACTATTTTTCCAATTGTACACTCTTGGTTCAGTTTTTCTCTTTGTCTAAGTTTCTTAAGATGGTAACTAAGATTATTGATTTTGTTTTTAATGTAAGCCAGACTTCTATAAATTTAGTTTCTCCCCAGAATTTTTGGTTCCTTTGGATTATCATGGAGTTTCCTGGCTTTGCCTTTTTTAACCTTCTTGTAGCACAAATAATAAAAACTCAGAGACAGATATTGGGGTTCAACCTGAAGATCAGAGAAGCAAAGCAGCTAAACCACTAGAGAGTTCTTTCTTCTATGAAATCTTTTTTTTTTGATTTTTTGACTTTTTTATTCAGAAATTTACACTTCCTCCTCTCCTCCCATTTACACTTCCTCCCCTCCTCCCATTTCCCCTCCTGCTTCCCCACTCACCCTCCTCCCTCTCTCTCCCTCTTTAAGAGAGGGCAGGGAACCCTGCCCTGTGGGAAGTCCAAGGCCCTCCCCTCTACATACAGGTCTGGGAAGTTGTGCATCCAAATAGACTAGGGTTCCAAAAGCCAGTACATGCAGTAGAAACAAGTCCCAGTGCCTTTATCACTGGCTTCTCTTTCAGCTCCCATTGTCAGCCTCATTTAGAGAGTCTGTTTTGATCACATGCTCCTTCAGTCCTGGTCCAGCTGCATTTGGTGAGCTCCCATTAGAACAGGCACTCTGCCTCAGCAGGTGGACCAATCCCTGGAGTCCTGACTTCCTTGCTAGTCTTCTCCCTCCTTCTGCTCTTCAATTGGACCTTGGGAACTCAGTCAGTTACTCTGATGAAGGTCTCTGTCTCTATGAAATCTTCAGACTGAAAAAGAACTAGTTCCTGTCTCATCCCACTTTATATTCCTGTCTAGTGGTGATATTAAAGGCATACATCACCACTGCCTGGCCTCTGTGACTAACTAGTATGGCTGCTGGAATTAAAGGTGCATGCACCCATTGCCTGACCTGTATAGCTGAATAGTGTGGCTGTGTTGCACTGACCTTCAGACAAGCTCTAAACACAAATAATATACCGCTGTACCCTCTTTTTACTGTTTCTCTGTAAGTCATCTGAAAACAGTAGTAAACTGAAGCAAGTCATAGGTTACCAGCATCCACACTTCCCCACCCTCAACACTCAGGGATTCTTTTCCCCCAACCTTTTTGGAGGAAAGCATTTCTGGCAGGAATGTAAATCTGTTTCATTTTGCTCATCTTTGGTAAGGGGACTGCTTCCATCATTGAATATTAAAGGATTAATTCAACTCTTAATGGATGAAGGGGTAGGATCAAGTATAATCATGAAAAAATTCTTTATAAGGAACCAGTAAATAGTGCATACTTTATTGGATTGTTGTAGTACATATTAATTAGGTTGCTGGAAAAATAACGGAAAATCGTTCAAAAGGAGACAAAACCTGAAGGTTAGGCAAAGAGTTTGGTAACTATGACCGTAATTCACAAAAAGTTACAGTTGGCCTACTTACTTCTTTGTAGATGAATGAAGTCAGAGCTAACCAGTTACAGGAAATATAATAGAGTCAATAGTAACTTACTAAGTGTATGTGGGAGTTTATAGTAGAGGAGATACTAAAATTTTCTTTAGCTGTAATGCTTATAAAACTCTACTTGTTATTAATGCAGTTCACTGAGAGAAGACAGAACCAAAAATAAAAACAGTACACTGACAATACTTGTTTCTGTAATGTACAGAATAGCTTAGAAATAAATATAAGGAGAGATCTAAAAACACCTAGAAGATAATCGATTATATATTCTGATATTAAAATAAAGATCTTGTTTAAATTCTTAAATACGGGAGTTTAGTAATACATGACTAGTCCTTCAGGCTGTTGGACTGAGTGGTAAAAAGATCTTAGACCGCAGCATGGGAAAGCCTGATGAGGAATGCAGACATTTAAGAAATTCGCATAAGAGGAGCCCTCAGAAGTGAGCCAGACAAGATTCGAGTTCTGTATCTGGGACCTGCACATGGTGGAAGGAGAGAATCGACCCACCATGCTATTGTCTGACATTGACGAGGGCCATGACAGTTGTGTCCTCTCCCTCGTAAGGAAACAAACAAAAAAGTATAATTTCAAATGTTAACAAATAGCAAAAGAGAGAAGAGGGAAAGTGAGAGACTGTATTGAGGTTTTGTTATTGTTAAACATGAAGTTGTTTTTCATCTAGTACTTAAATAGCTATGTGTTATTAGACATAGCCAGTAAGTTTCATATCCATTTGTATTATAGCATTTCCCTGTGGGGTTTTAGATATCTTCCCTCACTACCATCAAATGGAGATTACAAGCCTGCATACTTATTTAAATGTTTTACTCCATAAACTGTTTATGAAATGGTTTCCTAACAAGGTATTCTGAGCAATTCCTGTTTACATTCATGTTTTCCTGTTAATGAACTGATAACTAAAATTGAAGTCATCTCTTACTAATGTAATTTAAAAATTTAAAGTCACTAAAATATATGGAATATTATTGGGGAGTAGCCATTATTGTCACATGAGGTCCAAAGGATGCTTCTGTGGTCAATTCCATTGTTTTTTGAAGGAATTCAGTCACCCACTCCTTTGCAGTGTTGCTGTGATAACCATCTGGGAAGGCAAATATGGTGCAGCTTTGTGTGAAGTTGTGTATATTCAGCAGTTTTGATCTACAGAGAAATCTTATATGGTGCAACTTTGTTTCTTATGAAAGTAGTATGGTGTTCTGCTATATATGAATTGCTATAGAATGTTTTTAGAATGGGGTCTTTTACGTTTGTTTACTGATTTTTGTAGAGGTGATTCTACACAACTTAGTGGTTTTGAGCTTTCACTGTTCATCAATTCTGTTGTAAGTCTTGCTTCTCTATGATATGCAGCAGTTTAAAGAAATTCACCTAGATGTCTAGTGAGATGGAGTAGTTCTTTTTGACATGTAATTTTGTTTTTCTCTTCACACAAACAAATTAAAGATGTTTCTGACAATAAAAAATGATACATTAAAGTTAATCATACGTCTATGTTTTCCTGCCTGAATATATACACAACGGTACAAAACAATGTATATTTTCCAATTAGGTCTCAGTTTATGAATACTGCATACCAGGAAGTGCTTGACCTGCTACTACCTTTGAACCTGGAAGTGATTGTTGAACGAAACTTATCCTGGGAGTGGTACAAGGAAGTTCCTTGTTTAAATGTAAAAGCTCAGCTAAAACCCATGGAGGTAATGTTTTTACGGCTTTTGATTTCTCTTACAGCTGGACAGTATTATTTTAGCAACATAAATTTCCTGGCTAGAATTTAGGAATAATCAGGTTTCTCAGATATTTGAGTGCCTGCTGTGTGCTAACCTTTATGTTAGATTTTAAAGATACAGTTACAGAAAAGCCATGCTGTCTCATATTTAAATACTTAAATCACCAGGGGAGTAGAACTCTGTGGTAGGATTAGGATTAGGAGGTGTGGCATTGTTGGAGGAAGTATGTCCCTGGGGCTGGGTGGGCCTTGAGGTTTCAAAAGCCCTTGCCAGACAAAGTCTCTCTTGACTTATGGATCAGGATGTAGTTCTATGATACTGCCCCAGCAGCATACTCCTCTCCGTGTTTCCCACCTTGGTAATAATGGACTAAACCTCAGAAACTGTAAGCAAGTACTTTAGATTATTTCTTTTGTAACAGTTGCCTTGGTCATGGTGTTTTTTACAGCAATAAGGCACTTCAGTTGATTAGATGAGCCCACTCATATTGTGAAGGGTAATTGAGTTTGCTCACTCAATTTGTATTAAACATCAACCTAACCTTAAAAAAAATACTTTTATAGAAACATTTTAAGTAATGTTTGACAAAATATCTAGCTATTTGCTGTAACAAAACCAACAGGATACATAATATTCATCATTTCACTTAAGGTAAGTCTTTGGTGTTGATGTGATGCTATTTTCAAAACAAAGAATTTGAAGTTAACTTGTTGAATTTGTTCTTAATTATTTGTAAATTAAGTGTTTTACTCTTTAGCTATAGCTTCTTATAAAATCAGGATTTAATTCTTTATATAAGGACTTTTGTAAAGAATAAATAAAATACTTCATATAAATTATATTGTAAACTATATTTTCATTGCATAGGTATGTTTATTTTGTATTTAAAATGATGTGCCTCCTAATTAAAATCAAAGTCTAAGTAGTTAGATGACTCCATAAAAATAAAAACTCACTTTAAAACCTTAAAATGACTGAATTACATAGGACGTCCATAACAAATAGTTCATTATAGGAATTGACAGTATCTGTATTTTATAAACTAATAGTTATCACTTGGTCTGCAGAAGACTGAATATTCGGTCAGTAAAAATCTTTACAGCCTTAAAAATTGGTTTATGGAAAAACAATGTGTTCATTTTTATCCTGTGAGTCCAGGAAATTGGACTTTTAAAAAACAAATCTTGGGTACTGGAGAGATGTCTCAGTGTTAAGAGAATTTTACATTTCCAGAGGACCTGGAAATTCCCAGCACCCACGTGGCATATTATAATGGATTATAACTCTAGTTCCAGGAAATCCAAAGCCCTTTTCTGCTCTCTGCTGGAACTAGGCATGTATGTGGTGATACACAGACAAAACAGTCGCATGCATAAAATACTTAAAGCACTTTTCCTTCTTTTAGGTGGATATTTTCTTTTTGTAAATCTTTCTTTGTTTTTAACAGTTCATTCTTAGTCAAGAAGATTTAACAACCATCTTTCAAACACTGTATGGCAATATATGGTATGGACGAGATGTTTATGTCCCATCTTCTGTAAGTAAAGACAGCGAAATCATGACTAGTGGAGCCAACCATGTTTCCAACCATTCAGGAGGTGTGTGTTTAGTCTGTCTTTCTCTCTGGCTTATTTCTCTTCTTTTTCTCTTTGCCCTTTTTGTCCTCCAACTTTTTTCCTCTAGTTCTTGGTAAAGGACTAATAATTCTCTGATTAGCTAGTTTCACTTAGGCAATTTTAAATGATCTGTTTTTAGTTATTCTGTTTAGTATGTATGTATGTATGTATGTATTGAATGAAAGTTCTTAGTTCCATTATGACAAAAAATTCTTAGAATTCTTGTTTTTCTTTCCTGCTCTTTTACTTTCTGCATTTTCAGTTTTTCAGCATATATAATAGACAACTTAATATCTATTGATATTTAAGGACTATCAAAATACTAGAAGTGTGACAATAGGATAATCATTATAAATGATGAATTTTTTCTTTTTTAAGTTTTTTTGAGACAGGGTTTCTCTGTGTAGCTTTGGTGTCTGTCCTGGAATTTGCTTTTGTAGACCCGCTGGCCTCAAACTCACAGAGATCAGTCTACCTCTGCTTCCCAAATGCTGGGATTACAGGCACATGGGCCACCACCACCTGGTGTATACGATGAATTTTAACAAAAGTTGGAGAATTAGATGGAGGAAAAATAGTAGAGTGAAACGAGGGAAGAAACTTGTTCCAGTGCTGGTGGCCAGGTGCTGTATGAGTGTGACCAGTTCTAACTGCAGCACCACCACGTGGAGCATGGCTTAGGTTAGGGTGCTAGGGTGACTTTGAGGCTCAAAAATAAAATTATATCCTCGTTTTAACTTTTATAGGTGATCACAAATCTGCCTCTCTTAAAGTAAAATCTGCTAATCCACAGTGCCTGCTTCTCCAAAGCCCTGAAATATTTCACAGCTTTACTACTCAGAATCCTACACAAATTCAATATAATATGAAAGCCCATACTCAGTAGGTAGAATAATCAACCCCATCCCTAATTATTAAATATGAGTGGTTCAAAATGAGGTAAACCAATAGAACAGAGGCATGAAAGTGCCGTTCCTTCAACATGAAAGAAACTGATAAATAAAATATGTATTATGACTAAAAAAGAGGTGACACACTGAAAACAAATAAAAGTAGGCCTTCAAATAAAACAGGTATTTTACAGGAGCTGCTAAGAGGTGAAAGTAGTAGCTAAATGGATCCTGCCAGTACCGTAAACTTTCCCCTTGCAAGGATAGAAAAGAGTTCTTGGAAACTGAAAGTTTAAAGTACATGATTGCTTATTTTTTAAAAATAATAGTACTAACCATAGTGTTAGAATATACGTATTCAAGAATATGACCTGAAATAATTGCCTATAGTATAAAGAGAGAAAACAACAGGGATGGACAGATGAGATAAAAGTAAGATTGATATTTCAGTTCAGAAGTTCCAATCCCAGTAACTAGATTTCAGTGGTAGAAATAACTGAGACAATGGAAGAAAACCTTGAGAAAAGTAACTAGATCCCACCCTCCAGATCTGTGACTCCTGTTCTCAGCCGTAGAGAACACACAGGTCTACGCAGACTGGTTAAACTAAGACACACATGGAAACACAATTTTCTGAAACATTAGGCCTAAAAAAAAAGTAGATTTTTAAAATTTCAGAGAAAAACAGGCTACCTATTATAGACTTCCAAAAGAACCAGAAGGATAATTGATTTTTGTTATTGTTGCTTTTTCAGTAAACCTGTTGAAGTAGGACCGCTGGATTATAAAAGACAATGGAACAGTATTTCAAAATTTAAACAATGTGATTTTGAAGCTAGGATTCTATACATGGTCAAATATTACTCCTCAATGTGAAAACAAAATAATTCTGTTTTAGTAACTTATAGTTGACTCAAATTCTTCCAGATTTTCTCCTAAAGAAATTATTCTAAAAATATATTCCAGCAAGATAAATTAAGAATCGGGAAAGAAGAAACTATGATATCAAAAACTTCAGTAACCCAGGAGTACATTTAATAAGGATCCCAAAATTGTCCATATGATTAGGCTAAAAATTCAGTTTCTTTATAAAGGAATTCACAGTGCTTTATGGTTTCTATAGTACAGTGTTGAGTTATTACATTCACCTCACTCAGAATGCTTGCAGGGAACTAAGTGGAATAATGTCTCCAGAAAAAGAGACCCAAAGTATTGCTCAGGGATAGAGTGCATTGGTAGTATATACAAGACCCTGGCATTGTTCCCTAATAATGCAAGCGAAAGGGCAGGAAAAAAAGGATAGATTTCATAAATATATATATAGAAAAGCAACTACATATGCACATAATAAATTAAAATAGCTTCTGTTCTTAAATATCTGCTATAATGATGCAGAACTGAAGTACACTACAGTTGACATGATTTGGTATTAAATTATTTAACATATGAGATAAGAGAACGTGTTTGTATTGGAGAGATACCTTAGTGATGTTAGCAGAGACAGTAGTATAATGAGCTGTAACATGAAGAACTGTAAATCACCTTTGAAAACTGTAGTCAGCATATGAAGAACCATGTATGGCAAACCCTTTGTAGATGGCCTTCTGTCAACCAAGGAGCTCTGTTTTCTAGAGCTGCTTTCTTGTCCCTGTCTACTGAAAGTCACTCAAGATTGCAGGGTATGACAGAGAAAGACTGAGTCAATTTGAGTAAATACAAGAATAATTATCACTAATATTCTGTAGATCAAGCAGGTGAAGAAAATGATAAAATTCTTAGTTTTTAAGGGTCAACAAGGAGGTCTAGTAGACAGATGCTTACCAAACAAGTCGAGATACCTGATTGACCCAAGTTCAGTGCACAGAAACCAACATGTGTCCATCAACATAAAAATGCCAAAAAAGTAGTTTTTTTTTTTTAATTGGAAAGTCTAATAGAATTGATAGTCCCTCAAGCAAGACTAGTCAAACGAGAGAGTACAAATTCTTAACATCAGTTTTCAATAGAGTAGTACAAACTACAAGCAGGAGAATGAGGAAATATGAATAACATAGATGAAATGGAATGTCTACTCTTCCAGGGGATCCCAGTTCAATTCCCAGGACCCACATGACAGCTCACAATTCTCTAACTACTGTTGCAGGGAAATCCGTGCCCTCTGCTTGCTTCTGTGTGCACTGCCTGCACATTGTACACAGACATACAGGCACAGCACTCATGTACACAACATTAAAATAGCTCTTTTAAAATTATTTATTTAGTTGATGCATATATATTTCATTTTATATAAGTTTATGCATAAATCAGTTAATATAAATTGCCTTATATAGTGATACTTTTGTCTGGAGTTACATTAAGTGAGAACTAAGAATTATTGTGTTTGTATTATAAGCCCAATTAATATATACATGTGTATATATTTTGATTTAAAATTTAAGTGTAAAAAAATTTTGAATTCCTATTAGAACAAGTTTTAAATTGACATCTAAATTACATTGTTTTGTCTAGGTATCTTTAAAGAACAAATTGAATATAAACTGTTCGATGCTGTATGTGTATGTGTGTATTTGTTTTATACATTATTTAATCCCTAAAATAAACCCATGTTCATGATTCTAATATTATGAAAATACAGTTGTAATCCCCAAATAGGAAACAAGCTCTAAGTGTTTGATTCTTTCTCTCCACTTAAGACAGAATGTTACCTTAAAATTTGTTTTGTTTTGTTTTTGCTTTTTGTTTTTGAAACAGGGTGTGTGTGTGTGTGTGTGTGTGTGTGTGTGTGTGTGTGTGTGTGTGTGTTTCTGGCTGTTCTAGAACTCATTCTGTAGACCAGACTGGCCTTGAACTCAGATCCACCTTCCTCTGAAGAAAGAATGTTAATCTAGACTTCCATGTTGAATTTTCTAAACCTTTGAACTTTCTTGAATATCATTTTACTGCACTCATGTAATTAATAATTTGGTGTATCTCGTGTGTGCTTCAGTTATCTGCTCTTCTAATGGTTTCCTTTCATTCTGTGGCAGGTACCATGGTGACAGCTGCTGTGGTGGAGGTCCACCCCCAGGCCTCTCAGGTTAACACGACTCTGAACGTTAGTTTCAGGACTGATTACCTCACCATGGCACTTTACAGTCCAGGGCCTGAAGAGGTACGCTGAAGAAGACAACCTATGTCTAGATTTAAAAGAAATTATGTAAATAGAGCATATATCACTATTTATTAAATAATAGTTTTACTATTTTGTGTATATTTTATAGTGTATGTTCTTTTGAAAAAAGGTTGGTATTTTCAGTAATTATTTCATACATTTTCATTTTTCAGTGACATGTTTCATAAAGCAAAAAATATGAAAAACAAAATTTGAAAGTAGTACCTTTTTTTTTTACCTTTTCTTTAGATAGCCCTTTGAAAATTGAGAATTTGGGGCTTACAGTGTTGAACAATAAAGTTTGTTTAGCATACAGAAGACCATACATAGGGTTAGTTTAGCATCCAGAAAATAAACAGAGTAGGGCCAGGTGTGGTGGCACACTCTTTAATCTCTGCTCTTGGGAGGGAGAAGCAGGCAGGCCTGTGAGAGTTCGAGGGTAGCATGAACTGTAAAGGAGGTTACAGGACAGCCAGGGCTTTGCAGGTGGTCCCCCCTCAGCAACCAAAAAAATAAATACATAAAAATTAACAAGAGAAATAAAATAGTGGATCTGATATTTCATAAAAGCCAATGTCATGACTTGTACATAGTTATAGCACAAAGTGTATGTTAATCCTGTGTTTCTGTGTTACTTTGATGTGAATTTCTTTTTCACAGGCCTTCTTTACAGATGTTCGTGATCCTTCTCTGAAACTTGCTGAATTTAAATTGGAGAATATTATAAGTAGTTTAAAACTGTATACAGATGGCTCTACATTCTCTTCATTCTCATTAAAAAACTGTATTTTAGATGATAAAAGGCCTCATGTCATGAAAGCCACGCCTAGGTATGTATTATCATAATTTTGAGCTATCGAGGAAAGATTCTTCATTCTTATAGAACTTATACTCAAAATTACCTTTATGTGTATTCATGAGGGGTCTTGAGAACTTCAGTACATCATGGTATTTGTTCATGTTTGAAATGTTGATGAATTTATTAAATACATAGAATTAACTAGTGCAGCTAGATGGAAAATGTATGAAATCAAGAAAATATAAACTGATATACAGAACTCTTATAATTTCTCAAATAAAGATTTTCCCCTATTGTGAAAAGTTATATACCTGAAGTTTTATAAGTTCATTATTCTTCAAAAGACATGCTCACAGAATATTTGTTTGCTGTCAGTAAAAGGATAGACGGGTCTTTAAGCTTTATTGATATGTTTGGTTATTTTAAATTATCCATACATGCGCATTGTCTTTGTTTTTCAGAATGATAGGACTGACCCTTGGATTTGACAAAAAGGACATGGTAGACGTAAAGTACAGAAGAGTCAGAGACACTTTTGTGACTGACGCAGTTGTGCAAGAGATGTATGTTTGTGCAAGTGTGGAGTTTCTGATGACTGTTGCACATGTCTTTTTTGATGCCTACATGACTAGTATGGCTTCAGAAACCAGTGTTCAAACATGGACTACTAAAGAAGGTTAGTTACCACATAAAAATATTAATGTCTTATTACTGCAGCTATAGTTACCTCAATTAGTCTTCTCAGTGTTTAGAGTAAACGCATTAATAAATTAAAAGTCTATATGTATGTATGTAAATAATAAATAAAAATTAATAATAAAATAAGTAAATTATAACTTTTTGGTTTTTTGTTTGTTTTGTTTTGTTTTCCGAGACAGGATTTCTCTGTGGGGCCTTGGCTGTCCTGGAACTCTGTCTCTAGAGACCAGGCTGGCCTCAAACTCAGAGATTCAGGTGGCTCTGCTATTGGGGTGCTAGGATTAAAGGCTTGTACCACCACTGCCTGGTTGCAGTTTGTAGTGTTTTGAATTTGTATTTTCAAGAAAGGGTCTCAAGTGGTTCTTGCTGTCCTTAAACTTACTTCTGAAGCAAACTTTACTGTTTAACACAAACTTACTTCTGAAGCCGAGGAACTCCTAATCCTCCTGCCTCTCTTCTCCTACTGCTGGGGTGAGCAGTCTGTGCCACTCTGCCTGCCTTCGTTGTTTGAAGGTCTGAGTATGAGATTTGCAAGTAGTTGTTCTCTGCAGTCAGTAACAAGCAGGAGAGTTAATGAATCAAGTGTCGTTCTTTAAATTAAATATGGTGTTTGAATTTAAAGTACTCATTAACTTTTATATTCCCTTCTAGGTTTTAGCATATAATTTTTCTGTTTTCTTTTACATATTCAATATGATATAGTTGAAAGAGTGTTGAGAATTCGAAATCAATTTAGATCCAGTTCTACCATTAAACAGTAGAGACTTTGCCCATAGTTTGATTCTTATTTCTGTAAGTAAAAGGAGGTTTGATGGCAGAACATGTGCATAGCATATACAAAGGTAGTTCTAGTTCCGTCCCTGCGGTGTGTTTGGGGTGTATTGCCTATCTCAAAAGAAATACATAATAAATGTTTTTTAGTATTTCACTTTGAGTGACGTAACTAGCTATTCCTCTTAACTCTTCATAAGTAATATGTGTAATTAATATGTATACGTTTGTTTCTATTTTAGAACCTGCACAGGATTTAGGGAAGTGGGAAATAAATATTCTAATAAAAAACCCTGAGATTGTTTTTGTGGCTGACATGACAAGGAATGATGCTCCTGCGTTAGTCATTACAACACAGTGTGAAATTTGCTGTAAAGGTGACCCTGAAAGCAATACAGTGACCGCTGCCATTAAAGATCTCCAAGTCAGAGCATGCCCATTTCTTCCAGCCAAGAGAAAGGGCAAAATCACCACTGTGAGTTCATTGTCTAATTCAATTGCAAGTTATTTGGGGGTTACTGTAACTTCTTCAGGAAGTAACTGCCTTCTTCCCTGCAGTCTTGTTCATGACAACAGTAACTTTCTTTCGAATGGAGGGCAGAAGTTAGAGTGCTGTTGCATTTTTCCAGATAGTCTTCATTTAGAGGAACAGTCTAAGGAGTTAGTTTCATCCTTACACTTTTAAATAACATTTTACTTTGTGGTTCTAACTACATCAGTGTGAAGATGCTGTTTGACCTTTAAGTTAAACCTATTACTTCCTTATTTTAAAATTGTGTTTTAGTTTTATTTATTTTAATTTGGGGGGTGGATTTTTTTCCCCTCAATAATGTGATTTTACTTATAACTTACTTCATGTTTCAGCCCTTTACTTTTACATACTTGATACTTGAATTTTACTCTCTAATAAATTATTTGGTTTTCCAGTATTGGAAATGAAATTCAAGTACTAGGCACACACTTGTCCACTGACCTGTTTCTCCAGTCTGTGAATTTTATTCTTTTTGTCTTTGAAGATTCTCAGTAATCTGAAATACAATCACAAAATGTTGAGGCTGCTAAAGGAAGAATGAAAGTATAAATATTCCTCTTATGATTAACTAAAAATAGAAACTTACTTTAGGAGGATCTTATCACATAACCCAGGCTGGTCATGATCTCATAGGTTTCCTGCTTTAGCTTCCTGAGTGCTAGAATTACTAAATGTACTACTATACCCAGTTAATTTTAAGTCAACATTTATTAGTAGTTATGATTTAAAATCAATTGTTGTTATAGTTCTCTGTCACCACTAAAAAAATAGAGAAAACAGAAAGTGGAGTCCATATTCACTTATCTTTAGATTATGACACAATCTTCCATTCACCTTGCCCTTTTGGCATGTATGACCTATATGACCTTGAAGGACTAGGAGTTAGACAGACAGATTTTAGGACGGCAGATAGGTAGAAGGTCCATAACAGATTAGTGGGTGGAAGCCAGTGGTTTTCTACAACGAAAAGGGTTTTTTTATTATTTATAGAATGTTAGTTAAAACACTGAGGTGGGCATGAAATTCTGGAGGTCTAGAACTAGCCCAAGATAAGGTAATTGCCCTCTGTACTGCAACATTCCAATCCCTTAACAATACTGAAATTCCAATCAAATCATCAGACTCTGCATATACAATTCATTTTCTGGAATTTTCATTCACAAACTTTATATACATTTTTGATAACATTATTCATGTTGCTCCTTGGGGTTTTGAATGTTCTTACCAGTGTTCCCCGTGCTTAATTAAACATGTCAGATAAAGCTCTACATTTACCTAGTGAACTTTCAGAAAGAATTAAGTGTACTTATTCTTACCAGCAGGACCAGTGAAATACAGTGAGGATGGTGTGCTATTTAGCTGATAGGACTTAATCATTAAAAAATAAATATAGGGAAAATTCTGCACTTGGCTTAGGGGAGTATAGCTTGCAAATGCCTAGGGTCAGGAACCTAGGATATATGTAGATGAGTAATCCAAGCGTATTACCTCTCCTGCAATTCCAGTAAAGACTGTCGCCTTGGGTATGGTTCTGAAATGTCACTGGGACCAGAGGATTTTCCTCTGAACTCATTTGCTTAGCTGTTGGTAGGAGGCTTCAGTTTCTTATCACCCCAGTCTTTCTCTAGACCTGCTTATAGAATAGTTTCTTCTAGGCAGAGTAAATGACGAATAAGATACTTTTATCAATGTGGGGAACTACAGTAACTTTGAGAATTAAAGTAATAGCATTGATTTAATGCACAGATCATTGGATCCGTCTGATAGGTTGCCGTCATACATTGCAAAACCTCCATGTCATTAGTGTGTGCCAGTAGTCTAATGAGATAAAAATGCTGATGGTCCTCAGTGATGGATGTATGACCAGCTTATGTACTCATGCCCAACATTTGTAAATATTTTGCTTACCATTCCTGCAGATCTCAGGAGCTTATTGTGAAGTTCATAGACTAATTTAAATAAATATCAGAATTGGGGTAGGAAGATGAATGCTTCGTTTGCATTTTCATGTTAGTATTATGCTAGTATTTTTGCTTATACTTTATAACAGTACTGTGTTGATTTGATAATAATTTTTATTTTATAGGTTTTACAGCCTTGTGACTTGTTTTATCAGGCTACTCAGATAGGAACAGATCCACAAATGATTGACATATCAGTAAAATCTCTTACACTAAAGGTAAGTTAAAACATAAACACTTAGCTGGGCTGTTGTGTCACGAGCTAGTTTCCAGTACAGGCTCCAAAACTGCAGAGAAACCTGTCTTGAAAACAAAACAAAACAAAACAAAAACAAACAAAAAACATGAACACTTAAAATTGATTTGTTGGTATGTCTTCTTAGCTGCTCAAGAGGCCAAAGTATAAGAATCATAAGTTCCAGGCCTGCCTGAAGTACAGAGCATTGATGTTTAAGCAAGCCTGGACAATTTAGAGAGACCCTGTCTAACCATCGCCATCACCACCAGAAAAAGGACTGATCTATTGTGTAGCAGTCACAGGACCCAGGATAGACCCTGGTTCACAAAATGTATATATATATTTTTGGAAGTATATATATTAAGTTTATAAGATATTATCGTAAATTTTATGATAAATGCTTTATTTTGACTAAACTTTTATAGTTGATATCTAGTATACAAATAATTGTCATATCTAGTTGGTTTAATAGTAACAAGATTTACAAATATTTTAACAAACGTATCTAAACATTTTTGTTGTAGAAAATTATATCTATTATGCAATAGTGCCTTTCAGTGTTTAGTCTTAATTCTTCATGTTCATTCAGCAAATGTATGTAATCTATTTTTAAATTGTTTTCTCCATTTAGGTTTCACCTGTTATCATAAATACCATAATAACTATTACTTCAGCCCTTTATACAACTAAGGAAACCATCCCAGAAGAAAACACCTCTTCTGTAGCACATTTATGGGACAAGATTGATACTAAGAATCTGAAAATGTGGTTTCTTGAAGAATCCAATGAAACAGAAAAAGTAGTTCCATCAAACGAATTGATGCCAGGAGGAGAGACACTGAACTTGAATATTGATTCTATTTTTATAGTTCTTGAAGCTGGAATTGGTCATAGAACAGTGCCGATGCTGTTGGCAAAGTCACGCTTTTTGGGGGAAAGCCAAAACTGGAGTACTTTAATAAATCTCCACTGTCAGCTTGAGCTGGAAGTAAGCATGTTTATAATTTTTCAGGTTTTATGATGCTTCACATAGAATATTCTGGGATCTTATGTCACTTTTAAGTTGAATTTATTGTAAATAATGATACTAACTTTAAACCTATTAGAAGAAAGCTTACACATTTATGCCCTTGAGTGGTTGCTTATATATATTTATTACTTTAAATTTCAAATTACATATCCATATTTTATATTTCAGCTGATTTTTATGAGCTTCAGAGGTGGTGCATTAGGGTCTAGAGAGACAGCCCTGCAGCTAGAGCGTCTTGCTTTTCCAAAGACCAGAATCTGGTTTCCAGAGTCCATATCAGTTGACTCACAACTGCCTACAGCTCTGCCCCTACCACTGTCTGGGGTCCTCTTTGCACACAGGGACCCAAATGGCAGACAGTCACAGAAACACAAACATACATATAAATAAAAATGAAATCTTTTTGAAAGTGATTTATCAATAGATAGTTGTTATGATTAAAAATTCTGATTTTTGAAACCCTGTCTAGAGAAAAACCAGAAAAATTTTTAAGAACTAAGATTGAGTTATATTTTTTTCTTTGAAAGGGTAGATTAAATTTATGAATACTGGGTAAGGTCTTTGAGTTTTTGTCTCTACCAAGAATGTACTTGAAGTGTAGAGTGGTTGCTTAGCATGTGTGAGACATTGGACTCTAATCCCAAACCCTCCCAAAATTTTTAAAGAGAAAAAAAGAATCAGAGTAAATATGTTTTATCTCAGAATTTATGAAACTATTTCCATGGATATTTAAGATAATATTATTTTAAGAAAGAGGCTGGGAATGTAGGTTAGTAGTTGGATGCATACCTAATGTGTGTGTAGTACTAATTTTAATGCCAGCACTTCAGAAACAGAAAAATCATATATAATCATCTCCAATAATTCTTAAAATTATTGTACTTCATAATTTTCCAAAAGCAGTCTAGTAGTCTACCTTTTAAAAGTGAAGCTGAAAAATTAAAAGCTTCTATTTTTACATGAAATGATACAGAATTATGTACTAACACAGTTGTAATGCATTAGTACTACACTGCAGATTTTCAAATTGTGTATTTTGTAGAGGACTTTATCTGGGCTATTTGACAGGCACAGGGCATTCAAACCCCGAAGCTATGTGGATGGTAGGAAAGCTTGCCATGTCACCACCAGCACAGTAGTCGGTGATGCTAGACTGGCAAGTTTTCAAGTGTTAGTAATTTGTGATAGATGAGTGCAGGATTTGCTGCTGGTCCAGGAAAGAGACCAAGGAAAAGTGCATTAGAAGGGGTTGCAGGGTTTGCAGGAAGGCTCATTGGAGATTAGTTCACCACATGCTGTAAAGGGCAAGAACTGACTCATACAAGTATTCTCTCATTGAAATATGTGTATGCACATGTAAATAAATAAATGTCAAAGGGGGTTGTGCCAAAATGTGAAGGTAGAATTTGGTCTCTAAGTCAGATGAATAAAGTATGTAAGGAGTATATATAGAAAACTATTGACATGTAGAATAGAAAACTACTGATACGTGGAAGAAATAGCACAGCCAAAATGTATGGTGGTAAGAAGTATCATTTAAAAAGTCATTTTAGATAGTAGAATGCTTTATTTAAAAAATGAAAATTTCTCTTTTTAGATTCACTACTATAATGAAATGTTTGGTGTTTGGGAACCTTTACTGGAACCCTTAGAAATTGATCAGACTGACGATTTTAGACCATGGAATCTTGGAATCAAGGTATATATGTGTGTGTTATTTTCTTAAAGTAGTTTCAGGCTTATAAATTAATTGATGTATAGTTTTTCCATATATCCTTCTGTATATGTGTATGTGTGTATGTATATATATATACATATATATATATAAAACTTAATTATTAGCATCCTCAATCTGAATATATTTGAAGTCTGAAAAAGAGTTTAAAAGAAAAAGCTTTCCAAAGTTTTTGAGTGTATATCACACTATACACTTTAACTTATTTATTGTTAATACATGTGTGATTGTTTTGCCTGCATGTGTGTCTGCACCCGTATGCCTGCTTGGTGTCCACAGAGGCTAAAAGAGAACATCAGATCCTTTGGTACTGGAGTCACAAACCATTGTGAACTATTCTGTGGGTGCTGGGAGTCAGATTCAGGTCCTCTGCAAGATAGCAAGTGCTCTTAACCACTGAGCCATGGTTCCAACCCATATAATACCAGAAATGTAATAGACTTCCATACAGTGAAAGTAAAAATTGTGACCTGTAGACTGAACATCAGAGATCCCATTCTTAACTGTTACCTTAGACTGCGGCAATGTTCTCTTTGGTTATGGTCGATCCCACATTCTTTTGTTCTGTGAATGGACTTCCTTCTCTCCTTCCGTCTCTTGCTCCCTCCCTCCTCTTGTTCTTACCTTCCTACTTCCCCCCTCACTCCCGATGCCCTGCTTTCTTCTTCTCTATTTCATCTTCTCTCTATAATCTACTGAAGATTGTATGTTTATTTGCTTAAAATATATTGTGAGTTTATGTAATCCTGAGAATCAGTGCCTTTAAATAGGGGAAATTGTGTTTGTGAGGCATGCTGTTATCTGAATTAATGCATACTTCTTACCTAATGGTGGGCTCCTACTTGTAGACCTGTAGACAGATTTTCAGGGCCCTAAAATAAGATAAAATATTTCTGAGTTCAAGGCCATCGTGGTCTACAGAACGATTTCAAAGACAGCCAGAGCTATACAAGATCTTTTCCTTGAAAAACCAAGGGGAAAAAAAATGTAGGATAAAATAACAAATACATGACTAACTTGGCAAGTCTACCCTATTATATTTAAATGATTTAATTTAACTACTTACGGTATATTAGATGATGGATTTTTATTAACTAATTTTATTGTTAGTTTTTAGATTAGGCTGTACATTGTAACATGAGGGCCGGACTTTTGGGGTTTCTGTCCCGCCTGGTACCCCACAACCGACAAGCTCCAAAGAAAATCTCACAGAGGACTCCTTAAGATTATAAATTGATTGGCCCATTAGGTCAGGCTTCTTATTAGCTCTTGTAACTTATATTAACCCATTATTCTTATCTATGTTGACCACATGGCTCAGTACCTTTCTTAGCAAGGCAGGTCACATCTTGCCTCTTTGAAGTCTGGACAGGAGTGGGAGGAATGGGCTTCCTCCTTCCTGACAGTCTCCTGTTCTCATTGCCCCACCTCTACTTCCTGTCTGGTTGACCCGCCTATACTTCCTGCCTGGCCAGTTAGCATTTATTTAAAACATGATTGACAGAATACAGACAATTCTTCCGCACCACATCCCCCTCTTTTTTTCTTAAACAAAGGAAGATACCCATAGTCCATTTTTGGGGAATGTGGGTGTAGTATTCCAGACTGGTTAGGGGCGCTGATAATCATATGGGGACTTAAAGAAAATTTATAATTATCATCAAGTCCATTCTGTGAGGCTTGATCATTTCAGGCAGCATCTTGAATCTTTTCTGGATGTAGAACTCAGACATCTGGGCCATCTGTTCCTACCAGAGATTTCTCAGGTGGTCTTTGATCGAACCTGACTTTTCTTAACTAAGAATGAATCCACAGCCTCTCATTTCCTGTGGAAACAAAAAGCAAAGTATCTTCTCCAAAGTAACATACCTTTTGACTTCAGTTTTGAAGTCAAGGTATTTTCAAAATACCTATCTGGGATTAATTCAGCAGCATTTATAAGCAAATATCTTTTAGCAGCTGTTGCTCCTTCCTCAACATTCTAACAATTCAAAGAGAGCATAATAACATATAGTACCAAGATTCTCTGCATATTTTTCATCTTTATGTGGCTTTAACCTCTATTTCTTTTATTTTTACTTTTACTTTTTGAAACAGGTTCTCTGTATATCTTTGTCCTGGAATGACTGTAGACCAGGCTTTTCTTGAACTCACAGAGATCCATCTGTCTCTGACTCCCCAGTGTTGGGAATAAAGGTGTGTGCTACCACACCTTGAACTCACAGAGATCTGTCTGTCTCTGCCTCCCCAGTGTTGGGATTAAAAGTGTGTGCTACCACACCTTGAACTCACAGAGATCTGTCTGTCTCTGCCTCTCAGGCATTGGGATTATAGGTGTGTGCTACCACACCTTGAAGTCACAGAGGTCAATCTACCTCTGCCCCTTGAAGTCACAGAGGTCAATCTACCTCTGCCTCCCAAGTTTTGGGATTAAGGGTGTGTACCACCACACCCAACTACTCTCTTTCTTCCTTTTTTAAGAATTTTAACCGTTTTCTTTCTTTTAAGCCTACATATATTTTTAACATACTGTAAACCATTTAGAGGTTTTCTTCCTCTTTGAATCTCTCTTTACAGTATCTCTCTCTCTCTTTTTCTGACCATATGAGTCTTTATGGAGAGGATTAAAGTCGTGTCTTTGATGGCTAGATCCAGCCCATTTCTTAGCTTTCCAGCCTCATGGCGGAGGTACCATCTGTAGCCATTTTTATTGCCGCAACTCTATGGCATTTTAAGGCCCCTGCCAGCAAGCAAGCTGCAGCATTCTGCTCACAGACCACACTCAAGTGCTTCAGGCTGCCTGCCTGAAAGAGTCAGAGTTTGCCCTGGCAGATTGACCAAGAAAGTTGGCATTTTAAAATGGTGCAACTTTTTTCCTGCTACAGCTGGAAACCGAAAAGCATGCGTTCAGCTTTTCATCAACACCGTTTAAGTGTTTTGTGACAGGACCTCTTAAAAGAGCTGCAAGGGTTTGCAACTAGAGCTGAGTCAGGAAGCCTCTCTTAAATGAGAGCATTTGCTTGCCTCTAGCAAACAGAGCCCATCTGAGAAAATGATGCTATCAATAAGGCATTCTTTACTCTGTTCTTTCCCATGCTTTCCCAGGCTTTCTGTGGATGCAGTTATCCTTGTGGGCGCCGTTCTGTAACATGAGGGGCAGGACTGTTGGGGTCTCTGTCTCGCCTGGTACCCCACAGCCGGCAAGTCCCAAAGAAAAATTACACAGAGGACTCCATAAGATTATAAACTGATTGGCCCATTAGGTCAGACTTCTTATTAGCTCTTGTAAATTATATTAACCCATTATTCTTATTTATGTTAGCCGCATGGCTCGGTATCCTTTATGGAGTCCTCTGTGTGGTTTTCTTTGGGTCTTGCTGACTGTGGGGTACCAGACGGGACAGAAACCCCAACAAGCAGGCCCCTTCTTGTTACAGTACAGGGCAGTGAGTTGCTGAATTCTGGAAAGAAGTATGTAGTACACAAATCCCTGCTTCCCAGTATTGTTCTGCCACTTCCATCTAACTTTGTTAGTGCCTAGTTCTCATTCTGCTAACATGACCAGTTCACTATACTACTCTTCTTGACTAATTTGTTGTGAAGTGTATGTGTTTGATTTACCTGTAGATTCCGTATATACTTAGTAATTTTCAAAATTTTTCTTTCTTCCAAATTATCAAAGACGATAGAATTTATTTTCCTTTAGTATTTCCTCCTCTCGGCTTCGTGATATTACTTGGAATTTCCAAGAAATTTCATTGAACATTATATAGCCCGTGTAATTCATAGCTCTCTACTGCGGCAGTATAACCCATGGAGTTCATAGCTTTCTCTCTGATGGTGTTTGTTTTTACTTTGCAGATAAGATACGTTATACTCCTAAAAGCGAATTCTTTTCTTTTATGTCTAATTGTCGTTTATCATTTTAGATGAAAAAGAAAGCAAAAGAGTCCATCGTTGAGTCAGATAGTGAAGAAGAAAACTACAAAGTACCAGAATATAAAACTGTTATAAGTTTTTATTCTAAAGACCAATTAAACATTACATTATCCAAGTGTGGCCTTGTGATGTTAAATAATTTAGTCGAGGTAAGAAAAGACAAATATTTGACATGTTGAATATTGAAGTATTTTACATTGACCCTTAAATGAGTAAAGTTGTTGTTGATCTAGTTACTTTTCTCATATACTAGAGTGTTCTCATTTCTTCCAAATTTTGCCTTTTAGGCATTTACTGAAGCTGCTACTGGATCGTCAGCTGTCTTCCTAAGGGATCTAGCACCATTTATGATTTTAAATTCTCTTGGACTTACTGTCTCTGTTTCACCAAGTGATTCTTTTAGTGTACTCAATGTTCCTATGGCAAAATCATATGAACTGAAAAATGAAGAGAGTTTAAGTATGGATTATGTACGAACTAAGGACAGTGATCATTTCAATGCAATGACCAGCCTAAGCAGCAAACTCTTCTTCATTATCCTTAGTAAGTGATACATTTCCTTTCTGATACTTTGTGAAGTTGTTTTGTAAAAGCTTTCTCCTTTGTTCTACCTTAACAGCTGTTTTTGTTCTGGTACAATGGGGACTACATTAATTACTGTTCCATTACTGAGAAAAACACTATGACCAATGCAATTTACAGAAGAAAGAGTTTGTTGGGGATTATGGTTCCAGGGGTTTGAGTCTAAGAATGGCAGAGTAGAGGCAACAGGCATGGTGGTTTGAATAGCAAGGGAAGCACTCACACCTTGAACTGCAAGCAAGAAACAGAACAAAATGAGAATGGTGGGAGACTTTGAAACCTCGAAACCAACACCCAGTGATGCACTTTTCCCAAAAGATGGCACCTCCTAATCCTTCCCAAATAGCTCTGCCAAATGGGTACTAAGTATTCAAATGCTAGAGCCTATAGGAGGGTACAATCTCATTTAAGCCAACACGAGAACAGTATTTTTCCTCTCCAGGATGTTGATTTCTTTAGTCACTACATCTTGGTATTCTAATTTCTGACTTTGCTTGTCCAGAGAATGTTATTATTAGAACTTGGAGTGAGGATGAAAGATATTATATCTCACTCAGCTTTTCCATATCAGTGATAGGTGTGTCATATGTTGTAACCATTATATCTATGATTAAATATATATTTTACAAATGTTTTTAGGTGAGTGAATTTTTAAATGAATTAATTGCATATATTTCTCTCTTGTTTTGTTTTGGTTGGTTAGTTGAGTTGTTTGTTTGTTTGTTTGTTTGTTTGAGACAGGGTTTCTCTGTGTACCCCTGGCTGTCCTGGAACTTGCTCTGTAGACCAGACTGGCTTCAAATTCACTGAGATCTGCCTGCCTCTGCCTCCCAAGTGTTGGGATTAAAGGCATGTGCCACCAAGCCTCGCCTCTCTCTGTTTTTATGTTTGTAATTTTTTTAGATTTATTTTATGTTTACAAATGTTTGCCTTTTTGACTGTATGTGCTTCACTCACATGCTTGTTTGATTTCCCTGGAACTGGGGTTATGGATGATTGTGAATGACCATTTCGGTACTGGTAATTGAATTCAGGTCTTCTGAAAGAGCAATGAGACCTCGTAACTAGTGGACCATCTTTCTAGCCCCTTTCTAATTGTTTTGAATATTATGTCTATTGATGGTGAAAGTCAGTTCTGCTTTTCACAAGTTACTCATTTTTATTGGAGGTAAAAACTGCATATAATTTCTTTGTCATAAAATCTTATTCACGGATATTTCAATCAGATACTGAAGGCAGTAGTTGATGGGAGACTGTCTGAAAATCTAACTAGACTCAGAAGGCTACTAATACATCAGTAGCTATTCTCATCATGAAGTAATGTTTAACAGATTGGTGTTATCAGGACATTGTCTATGATGTGTTCTTATTACTTTATTTACTGTGAGAATTAATTTTAAGACTAGGGAGTCAAATTTATATAAATTAAGTAATTTTACTCCCAATATAGTATGTTCATGTTTTCCGAGTGTATATGAAATTTTCTTTAATGAAATCTAAGTTGTATCTTAAACGTGACATAGAGAGTTAGAAAATTAAAAAGGGAAGTCTATACTCACCTTGGTAGCTCCAGTGGTTATTATGACAGCAAACTACTGATCATTACTCTTGGATTTCATAAGCATTCCTCCCATTACTGTTTGCTTTCTTAATTGTGATGGTTTTAGGTTAAACTCCTCAGTGAAAACAATTTTTCAGCTATGTTTTTGATAAAATGCTTTGGAGGATTAAGGTGAATAATATCCTGTAGTACTGATTATATTCAAAGACTTGTTTTTTCATTTCATACATTTGAAATTATTACATAGTAAATTCTAATTAACTTGAGAACATTTGTATTTGATTTAGCGCCTGTAAACCACTCTGCTGCTGACAAGATTCCGTTAACAAAAGTGGGACGGCGTCTGTACACAGTAAGACACAGAGAGTCTGGAGTTGAAAGATCTATTGTTTGTCAAATTGACACAGTTGAAGGAAGTAAGAAGGTAACAATCCGCTCACCAGTGCAGGTATGAAATAAGGACATTGGTAGAAGCTCTTATGCCTGTGTTTGAAGTAGGCCGGGGATGTAGCTCAGTTTGTAGAGTGCCGGCCTTGGATGTAGGAAGCCCTGAGTTGGTCTCCGGCACCTCATATACTGTATATGGTGGCAACCCTTTTTACTCTTAGAACTCTGGAGGGCAGGGCAGCAGGGATCATTCTGGGCTACTCAGTCAGTTTGATGCCTGCTTGGAATACATTTAAAAAAGAAAAAAAAATCTATCTCAGAAAAGAGAAATATTCAAATAAATCATTGCCAAAAGAATACAAAGTGTTGCAGACACACCGCCAGTGTTCAGATTCCCATCAGCACAGCCCCTTTGACATGAGCACTGGAACATTATCATTTCTTAGAGCATTGCTTCGTTTTTAGTAGTTGATAAAAATATGCATCATATTTTGCTTAGTTTTACAGCATGTTTATATTTTTAAATAGTAAAACTCAAGAAAATTAGACTTATTGAGATATACATACTATAAATAGCATATAAAGTTTAGTTTTAACATAATGATACACCTTCATAACCATCAAAGTAGTGAATGATTACTATTCAAAAAACTTCATTGTCTTCCTACTTTCCCTTCCTGTACATCAACTTAGTTCACAATACATAATTTACATAGTCTTAAATTTTATATAGGCATAATAAAGAATATTATGACTTTTTCACTCACCCGAATATGCAGCTGATAAGGTTCCTGAGAAGTAGATCTGGTGTGTGGAGAATACCACATTTTCATTTTGAGCAAGTCTTTGTATATGTAGAAGAGAGGTTTGAGGGTCAAAGTTTTCCATTTTGTTATTCAGTTGCTATAAAACACGATATTTTCTTCTTAGATTGTCCTCACTGGCCTTATATATTAGAGGTGATCTCTCCATTTTTCATTTATTCAACAAAATTTAATTTTAGTATTATATTTTCATAGTTGATTTGTTTCTGGTCAGTTCTATTGTTTACAGTACATTCTTAACTATTTGCACTCATTCAAGACCTAGTAATTGCATACATACTGACTTTATATTAAATACTAAAGTTTTTATTAAAATAACTATTATTTAGTAAATTCATAGTGCAGTGTCATAAATCATGGGATCCCTCCTTATTTTTTCCTAAGTTTTTTATCTATTATAAGTATTTTCCTTTTTAAAAAATAAAATTTATTGTTAATTTTTTGTTTTTGTTTAGCCATTACTGTCATTTAGAAAACAGATTATTATAACATTCATATATAATATTCCATTTAATTAGACCCATGTGTTTGTTCTAGTAGATTTTAGCTATTATATTTAAATAAAAGATTTATTTCATTTATTTTAGTTTATTTCTCTTGCAATATTTTAATCTTTATTGAAAGGCTAGGAACAAAATTGTTAATGTGAGTAATGATCTAGAGTTTCAAACATTAAACAACTATTCTTAGTATAATTCTTTGCCTTAAAATTATTAAACTTCTAGAGCACTATTAGATTTGGTTTGCTTAAATTATGTTTAAAAATTTTGCATTTATATTCCTAAAAGTTCTTGATCTAATGTTTAAATGTGTTTAGGGAAAGTTTGAATTGATCTAAGATATTGGTTGTTACTCTTTCATGTAAATGATTACTTACACTAATTCTGAGTTTCTGGGAAAATTTTCCAGTTGTTTATGAATTTATTTTTTTAATTATTTATAATCCCTTTTAAAACATGTTAAATTTATAATGAGTGTAAGTCACAGACTCTATTTGAAGTAATCCATCTATTTAAAATATTTTTATGTAATTTGTATAATACAATATTTTATTAGTCCTCTGAGAATTATATACAAGGTATCTTGATGACATTCATTCCCTACCGTATCCCCAGTACTTCCCAGATCCACCTTCTTTTCATAACCTCCCTGTGTCTGTTATTTGTTTTTTAGAAGAGACTGTCATACAGCAGATTCCTAAACCTCTTAAAAATCTTTCTGCCCTTTTCTTCAATGTTTTCTGAGCCTTAGGTAGATTTTGTATTATAAATGTATTAGTTGGTACAGTTGGTCTCTGCATTTTGATGAGTTTCAGCTTTCTTTAATGTTCTTTGCTGCAAAAAGAAGTTTTTTGATGGAGGTTGAGGGTTACATGTATCTTCAGATGTAAAGACAAATATTTAAAATGCAGTTAGTGACTATATTGGGTTAATAAAGGGGCAATAATAGTTCACCTTTAGGCTCTATGGTCTCACCAGCCGTTGGTAGTTGGCTAAATTTAAAGTGCCAGGCATGAATTTGTTCCTATTGAAAAAGCCTTAGTCCAATAAGGTGACTGTTGGTGACCCTCAGGATGTAAGTGCCACCATTATACCTTTCAGAATATCTTGCCATTATGATCATTGTTGTGATTAAGGTGGGTAGGAATGTTGACTCATTTTTCTCCCTTGGCAACTAACATGACTCTCTCCTATTCTTTGAGAGATAATCTTCAGGAGGAGGCTTCCAGTTTAGCTCCAGCTTAATTCTTCTTAATTCTATGTCTAAAGTGTGTGGTGTTTAGCAATAGTGCCTTACTTCTATTTCTGGAAGGGCAATAACAATACCCTGTATTGTTTGAGGAATTGGTCGCTTGGATTTGTCTCACCTAAGACTTAAGATGTTTTCTATGCCTGCCACTGGGATTTTTGTTAGTAGACAATTTTGAAGGGAGCATTGTCTCTCAAAATGGAATGTACTTCAATTTAACTCTTGTGTGTGCGGAGGGGGGGTGTATTGATATGTTTAATTTTTAAAAAATTATTTATTTTTATATGTACATTGGCATTTTGCCTGTAGGTATGTCTGTATGAAGGCATCAGATTTCCTGGAATCTGGAACAGGAGACACAGACAGCAGCAAGCTGCCGTGTGGGTGCAGGGAACCAGATCCAGGCCTTCTGGAAGAACAGCTAGCCCTCCCAACCACTGAGCCATCTTTCGAGCATTTATATATGTAATTTTCAGTTAACATAAAATAATTCCCTATGGCTTTTTAAATGTGTAGTAATATAGAACACCTTGAATCTTTTTTAATAAATGAACCATAACATACTAGACATAAGCAAAAATACTTTAGAAATTATTGCCAAAATAATCCTTATTATTGATAATGATAATTTACTGCATTTATCATGTTTTCAGATGTTTTAGAATATGAATGTTTTGAGTTTAGTAGTCAGGAAAAATAATGTCAAAAGTTATATTTACCCGTGGTTCATTGCCAGATTTTTCTCTGGGCTACCAGCTCTCAAATAACCACATGGAAACTTAATTATGAAACCTTGGCCTTAACTTAAGTTTGTCCCACTAGCTCTAATAACTTAAATTAACCTTTTTATTTTAATTTATGTTCTGTCCCATGGCTGGTAACCTCATCTCTCCATTCTGCCCACACTGTTTCCTCTATCTCTGGCTGGCCACTCAGCCTTCTTCTTCACAGAGTTCACTCTCTGCCTGGAAGTCCTGCCTATACCTCCTATCTAGCTATTGGCCATGCAGCTTTTTTTATTACAGTAATCACAGCAATAAATTTTCACACACTGTACTGGTATCCCAAAACAGTTCCCCCTCTTTCTAAATAAAAAAGAAAGGTTTTTGTTCTCGTAGAGTAAAACTATATAAAATAAGAACAATTATCGAGTATGACTTAAATTTACAATGTCCAGTCAAAGTTTGTATTTGTCAAAGTTGGAGAAATTACTCTATTATATATCCTACTTTGGTGAGTCCAAATTTTTATAGCTAAGCTACTTTCTATCATAACTTGTTTTACTATCATAACACTATCGTTTTTGACCTTAAATCATCATCTTAGATAAACAACTTAAGCTTTAATGTTTTTCAACCTATAAATTTAATTAACATCTTTTAGGAAAAGTGTATTTCTATCTAGTCTTCAATCCTCATCAGAGACCCAAGAATGATAAAGGATTCCTGAGTAAACAGGAAGTGCACAGCAATCAACTTCCAAAACTATAGAAATGACAAAGACAGCTGGCTGCCTGGACAGTCACTCAAGGTGTCTCTGTAACATTGGGGCATCCATCTTTGACCTATAGTCCTAGAATATCTGACAGACTTTTCTGTGAAGCAGGAAATTTGAAGGCCTGTTTGACCTTGTCTTGGCAAAGTATGGCAGTCGCCTTCTTGTATGTCCTGCTTGTCCAAGCATACTGTCAGCAGTCAAGGAAAGGGATAATTTCTTGCTCAGTGGCTAACTTTTGTAACAAAGAAAGCAAACTCCATATGGAGGTTCTTCGATGCCCATTTTCTTCTCTAGAGTAGATTGGTGCTGCCAGGACCATATGTGTCTCACTGTCACAAAAGGTCTTATGTTATTAAACTATGTAAAATACCATATTCTGTATATCTCTGAAGTGTTTGAAGACTCCATTTAAAATATATCTAACCTTGAAAACATACCTAACATGGCCACAAATTTGTTAGATAGCTAACTACTAACGTGTATTTCTTTTTTATTTTCAAAGTTTATTAAATTATAAAAGTTTCCATTTCTGCCCCTCCTCCCAACATCCTCCCACTCCCTCCACTCCCTCTCCTCCTCCCTCTCCATCCCTAAGAGCAATCAGGGTTTCCTGCCCTGTGGGAAGTTCAAGTTCCTACCCCCTCCCTCCAGGTCCAGGAAGGTGAGCATCCAAACAGACTGGATCCCAAAAATCCAGTATATGCAGAGAAAACAAGTCCCAGTGTCATTGTCAATGGCTTTTCAGAAAGACTCTGGGCTGGCCACATTCAGAGAATCTGGTTGGATCATGTGCTCGTTCAGTCCCAATCCAACTGGCCTTGGTGAACTCTCCTTAGATCAGTCCCCTTGTATCAGTGGGTGATCGCACCCCTCTCGGTCCTGATTTCCTTTTTCATGTTCTTCCTCCTCCTGCTCCTCATTTGTACCTTGGGGGCTCAGTCCGGTGCTCCAATGTGGGTCTCCGTCTGTATCACCATCCATCATCGGATGAAGGTTCCCTCTGGTCTTGCCTTCTTTGCTCACGTTCTCTTTCCTTCTGCTTCTCGTTTGGACCTAGGGAGTTAAGTCCAGTGTTCCAATGTGGGTCTCTGTCTCTATCTCCATCCATCGCCAGATGAAGGTTCTGGCCCTCTTGTCTATTTCCAATCTCCAGGAGGATAACTACATGATTTTCTTCAGGTTCACCTTCTTATTTAGCTTCTCTAGGATCACGAATAATAGGCTCAAAGACCTTTAATTATGGCTAGAATCCACTTATGAGTGAATACATACCATATTCCTCTTTTTGGGTCTGGCTTACCTCACTCAGTAAAGCGTTTTCTATGTCCATCCATTTGCATGCAAAATTCAAGATGTCATTGTTTTTTACCGCTGAGTAAAACTCTAATGTATATATGTTCCACACCTTCTTTAACCATTTTTCTATTGAGGGGCACCTAGGTTGTTTCCAGGTTCTGGCTATTACAAATAGTGCAGCTATGAACATAGTTGGACAAATGCTTTTGTAGTATGATAGGGCCTCTCTTGGGTATATTCCCAAGAGTGGAATTGCTGGGTCTTGAGGGAGGTTGACTCCCAGTTTCCTGAGAAACCGCCACACTGATTTCCACAGTGGCTGCACAAGTTTGCATTCCCACCAACAATGGATGAGAATTCCCCTCTCTCCACATCCTCTACAGCATAGACTATCATTGGTGTTTTTGACTTTAGCTAATCTGACCGGTGTAAAATGGTATCTCATAGTTGTTTTGATTTGCATTTCCCTGATGTTGAGCATGACCTTAAGTGTCTTTTGGCCATTCGAAGTTCTTCTGTTGAGAATTCTCTGTTCAAATCAGCACCCCATTTTTTAATTTGGTTAATTAGAGTTTTAGTGTCTAGTTTCTTGAGTTCTTTGTATATTTTGGAGATCAGGCCTTTGTCTGATGAGGGGTTGGTGAAGATCTTCTCCCAGACAGAAGGTAGCCTTTTTGTCTTACTGACGGTGTCCTTTGCTTTACAGAAGCTTCTCAGTTTCAGGAGGTCCCATTTATTCATTGATTCTTTTATTGTCTGTGCTACTGGGGTTCTATCTATGAAGTGGCCTCCTGTGCCTATGTCTTGTAGACTACTTCCCACTTTCTCTTCTATCTGGTTCAAAGTGGTCAGATTAATGTTGAGGTCTTTAATGCATTTGGACTTGATTTTTGTGTGTGGTGATAGATATGGATCTACTTTCATTCTTCTACAGGTTGATATCCAGTTATGCCAGCACCATTTGTTAAAGATGCTTTGCTTCTTCCATTGCATACCTTTAGCCCCCTTGTCGAAAATCAAGTGTTCATAGGTTTGTTGGTTAATATCTGGGTCTTCTATTCGATTCCATAGGTCAACTTCTCTGTTCTTATGCCAGTACCAAGCTGTTTTCAATCTGTAGCTGTGTAATAGTGTATTTCTTAATTCTCCTAAATAGTTTGTAATAGTAGCTTTAAGAATATAGAAATTTGCATTACATTGTTAATTGAGCTACATAGGTACAATACATTAAGAAGAGAAACATATATACCATAACAAAATTAATCCATGGAAGGGAAGGCCATGAGAATGTAAGCAATGGAGGAGGGGCGGAGTATTGTGATATGTCAGCCTCTGTATATGGATATGAACTTAAAATAACTATAGTTGTTTTGTTTTGGCAGTTTGTTGTAAAAAGTTTGCCCGTGGATATATTTTCTTCTTTCTAGGAACACTGATTATCCTTTTTTCACTATTTGTTAGTAATTAGCTTTTCCTTCTGTGCATTTCCCTGTTTATTCTGTTTCCGTTTTCATTGTGTTTGGAACGTTTATAATTTTTGTGTGTGGAAAGATATCCCATGCTCTTGGGTAGGCAGAATTAACATAGTAAAACTGGCAATCTTACCAAAAGCAATCTACAGATTCAATGCAATGCCCAGCAAAATTCTTCAAAGACCTCAAAAGAACGGTACTCAACTTCATATGGAATAGCAAAAAACCAAGCATAGCCAAAACATTCAATACAATAAAAGAACTTCTGGAGGCATCACACGGTCAAAAAGACGAAACAACAGCCTACAGAATGGGAAAAGATCTTCACTAATCCCACACCAGTCAGAGGTCTGATCTCCAAAATATACAAAGAACTCAAGAAATTGGACACCAAAAGATCACATAATCCAATTAAAAAAAAAAAATGAGTACAGACCTAAGCAGAGAACTCTCAACAAAAATGGCTGAAAGACACTTAAGGAAATGTTCAACATCCTTAGTCCTCAGAGAAATGCAAATCAAAACAACTCTGAGATCCCATCTTACACCTGTAAGAATGGCCAAGATCAAAAACACTGATGACAACTTAGGCTGGAGAGGTTTGGGGGAAAAGGGAACACTTCTGCATTGCTGGTGGGAATGCAAGCTGGTGCAACCCCTTTGGATGTCAGTGTGGCGATTTCTCAGGAAATTAGGAAACAATCTTCCTCAAGACACAGTAATACCACTTTTGGGTATATATCCAAAGGATGCTCAATCGTGCCCCAAGGACATGTGGTCAACTATGTTCATAGCAGCTTTGTTTCATAGCCAGAACCTGGAAGCAACCTAAATGCCCCTCGACTGAAGAATGGATAAGGAAAATGTGGTACATTTACACAATGGAGCAGCAGAAAACAGCAGAAAACAATAACGACGTCTTGAATATTGCAGGAAAATGGATGGAGCTAGAAAACATTATTTTGAGAGAGGTAACCCAGACACAGAAAGACAATTATCACATGTACTCACTCACAGTTGGTTTTTAAACATAAAGCAAAGAAAGCCAGCCTACAAACCACAATCCCAGAGAACTTAGACAACAATGAGGACACTAAGAATGACTTACAGATCCAACCTACATGGGAAGTAGGAAGTAGAAAAAGACAAGGTCTCCTGAGTAAATTGGGAGCATAGGGACCTTGGCGGAGGGTTAAGGGGGAAGGGGAGAAGCAGGTAGGGGAGCAGAGAAAATGTAGAGCTCAATAAATATATTAAAAAAAAAAAACTTTGAAAACCCAGAAGGCTGAGAGTGGTAGCACACATCAGTGTTTTTGTACTTGGGAGGCGGAGAAAAAAAATCATGAAAATAAAAAAATAAGCCAAGAACCGTGACTCCTCATTTGAGCCAGTAGCTTCTGAGCTTAGACTAAGAACTTCCTTCCTTTTGCATATGGAAATTTTAACTGTCTTGACCTTGTATAAATAGCTATTTTTGATATTCAGAGGCCGACATTTCACAGTACTCCCTTCTTCCTCCATTTCTTAAATTCTTTCTGCCTTCGTTTCCCAGTGTTCTCTAACCTTGAGGGGAGTGTGTGTATGTGTGTGTGTGTACATGCACACTTTTATTGGATTGGTTCTTTTACAATTTAATACAGGTGTAAAGTATATTTTGATTATAACTCCTACCCTCTATTCTCTCTTCTACCCTGTTATATACTCTCTTCCATACAACTCTCCTTTTCACATTTTTGTTGTTGCAAGGAATCACTCCATTTGTTTAAATTTGAATTTTGTATATAGGAAATGTTAATATGCCTGTATTTAATCAAATTTATCCCATACCCTTTTGCTAAATGCTCCCTAAATACCCTTTCTTTCCCAACTTCATCCTTTTTGTTATTTTTTTTTAATAGCACACCAAGTCCAACTAATGGTGCCCATTATATGCATCCGTGTACAGTCATCCACTGGAAGATGGGCAGCCTACCAGGGACAGTCCTTATGTAGAAAACTGAGTCTTTCTTCCCAGGTGGCCATCAGTGGCAAATAGCTCCCCAGCTGGGTTGGTGCCTTACACAGCCCTCCCTCATCTATGCTGGAATGTTAACTGGCTTAAAGTTGTATTTTTCTATAAAATATAAACCTGGATAGTTTCCCCTTTTTTTAATTAAATAATTGTATGTTTGTTTCTTCTAATTTATATGACCAAGCTGTATATTGCCCAGTAGATTCTATGTTAAGATATGTAGATGGACAAATATTTTAAATATTTTTCTTATACTAATATTAAGTATGATTTGTTTTTTACTCAGATTAAGAATCATTTTTCAATTCCAATTTCCATTTTTGAAGGGGATACATTATTAGGAATTGCTTCACCTGAAAATGAATTCAACATACCATTAGCATCTTACCGGTGAGTTTTTTTCTTTATATTTTTCCTTGCCCTAAACTGTTTAGAGAATTTTTGGTTTCAGATTCTATATAGATAATGTTTTTAAATTATCAAATACAAGTTTTAAAAATTGCTTTAGAAAACAGTATCTTTTGTGTATCTTATTTGTTTATGGATAGTACTGTAATCTTAAATATTTAAAATACTTAAACTTGATGTAAATATAATACAAACACACACACACACACACACAAACATAATATGATATATTAGAATGGTTTACAGGCTGCGGTCCAACTACTGCAACAATGGTTGTCTATCAACAAAAGTTCTAAAAATCGTGTAGTTCTTCAATCCACAAAGCTGGATGTCTTAATTGATCTATAGTATGCACTGGAATCCCAAAGAAGCAGGCTCTAATGTTAGTGAAGGAAATGACTTGCTAGTGAGAGGGAGAGAAAGCAGGCTAAAAGAGAGGAAGCTTTTTTCTTCTGTGACTTTATAGGCTACTAGCAGAAGGTGTGACCCAAATTAAAGGTGTATCTTCACACCTCAAAGATCCGGATTTGAAGTGAGTCTTCCCACTTCGAATAATTTAATTAATAATAAAAAAAATCCCTCACAAGTATTCCCAAGGGTTTGGGTTTTAGTTAATTCCACATATAATCAAGTTGACAACCAGGAATAGCCATAACAATAGGGTAGTGTTGAGATTAGGTGAAGAGGAACATTTTACCAGGAGGGATTTGTGAATAAAGATGAGGCAGCTTTAAACGATAAGGCTTTTGTGGAGAGGAGTAGGAATTTCTTCTGGACAGTGCTTGGGCGGGAGAGTGACTTGGAAGAGCTTCAGTTCTCAGTGAAGTACTTGCTCCTAGCTTTACACACTTTACCTCTACTTTGTAGTGTCCAATTTTTCTTTACTGCCTCGGAATATTTGATGTCTTTTATTTCAAGATCTTCATTCTCCTTTTATTTTGAACCTCTTCTATTTTTATTAGTTCTTTTATTTACTTTACAGTGCATACTTTTCTAGTTCAGATCCTCAGAAATCAGCTTTCTTGCAAAATTGTCTCATTATCAAACATTCCCTGTTCTGTGTGCAAAGAGTATTCTTTATTTGAAAACTTCAAACTATTGTTTACATTTGTTTGTTTGGGTGTAGTATAACAGTTTTGTTGTTGTTTTAATATTGCTTTCTCTCTAAAACTAAAAATATACTCATTTTTGTGTTTTCATTTGTATCTTCTAATTGGTATGAGTATTTTACTATCAAGTCATACATATTGTTTTATTCCTAAATTCCAACACTTGACAAGAAGACTGCCATAAGTGTAAAGGCAGTGCAGGACACACAGGGGATTTCAAGCTAGCCTAGACTAAAGATTAACTTAATATAAATAAAAAAATACTTTGCCAAACTGCATGAGTTTATTTGCCTTAATTTGAGGGGAATTAATTTTTATGTAATATTCAGAATCAGAATGTAAAGTAGAATAACAGTTATGTGGATAATGTAGAAGTAGAATAGGAAAAATAAACTGTTTTGACATTAGTTTTGTGTGGAGGCCAGAAGTCCATTGTTTAATATTATCTCTAATTCCAGAGCACTAGTATTTGAATGTCACAACACAATAGGTGTGGAAGTTTCAGTGTCCAATTGAGTCAAGCTACAGTAACATCACATGTAACATAAAAACATATATAAGATATTTAAACTTTTAAGACTGAATGTTAGGAAAGTGATTAGGGATATAAGTTGTTTTGATAGCTCATCTATAAGAGATAGAATTGAAACTAGTTTTACAGACAAAAGATATATATAGAGAGAGAGGATTAGTTCAGAAGCAGAGGGCTTGCTTGACAAGTGTGAGGTTCTATCCCCAACACTGGAAAATACAGTTAGTTTTATATATAAAGATTAAAAGGTTTTTTACATAATTCCTTATTGGAGGGACTCCAGTGTCTGCCCTATACCCCTGCAGCATGCCCCCCAAAGTTAATTTAAAACAACCAACAATAAATTCACCTCAATCCTCCATGTTCCCAACACCTCTTCAGTCATCCTAATGGCACTTGGAGCTGCAATATGTCGTGCATACACTCTTTTGTCCAAACAGCCATGTACAAAATGTTCATTGCATTGAATCATTGATTTAGTTCAGTGTCTTTGACATGCCATCATCACTGGACTCTCAGTGAAATTCCTCTTGGATATACCATCCTGAGTCAGGGAGATCCAGTAGCTGTTGTTCCGCAGTACCAGTCCCATTGCACACTCCAGCAGGCCTTAGGGGCAGATCTTAGGATGGCCCCAGGATGTGGCTGGTAGCTGAACTGGTCAGTCTTGGCCACCAGGACTGCTTCCTCAGGCGTGGGTGGGACAGAGCCAGCTCTCCAAGGCCCATGCCATCAGGGCCAGTTCTTGCAAGCCCCTAGTGAAGAGTATAGCCATCTCTCCTGAGTGCAGGGAATGGGGTTCAGCTCTCCCATGGGGGATCAGAGCCAGCTCTACTGCGGTGTCCAGCAAGGGGCAGGATCAGCTATCCTAGAGCCAGTGTGGGGCAGGACTGGCTCAGCACAGCTCTCAGATTTCAACAGAAATGGTTCCTATGACCCTCTGTGGTTATAGGAGCCATGAACATCATCCCAGACTGTTGTTTGGCCATGAACCTAGACATGACCCAGGACACTAGCCCAAGCCCAAACAACACCATGGCCCCATATGACTGGGCAGACAACCCAGATCAGTGTGGCCCTGGTGGCAGCACTGCCTTCAAACACCAATATGGCCACAAGTTGTAACCCAGGCCTCAGGTATACATGTGACCTTTGGTGTCATGGGCCATGGATATTAACACAGACCCTGACTTTGGTAGGGCCATAGACCTAACCTTGTCTTCAGTAGCAGCCCACACCGTAACTCCAGGTGGCAGCATAGGACATTCAGATTGGCATGGCCCCCATGGCACCAAGGCCCTTGGACACCAACATAGCCCCAGTGGTGGCCCAGACCCCTTCAATGATGTCAGGAGCTATGGACATCATAGCAGACCCTAGCTGCAGTAGGGTCACAGATCAGACATGGCTGGTGACAGCAGCCCTGTCCCAGATGACACCATAGCCCCAGTGGCAAAATGGCCCTCTCACACCAACATGGCCATAGGATGTGGTCTACACCCAGGGTATCCATGTGGCATTTGGTGGCATCATAGCCCACAGACTTCACAGACCCTGACTGTGGTTAGAACACAGACCCAAGCACAGTCCCCAGCAACAGCCTAAGCTTGGATATCACCATGGCCCCAGGTGGCTGCCCAGGTCACTAAGGTTGACATGATTGATCCCCACAGCAGAGTGGCCCTCAGATACCAACATGGTCCCAAGAGGATGCCCAAGCCCCTGGCATCAGCGTGGCCTTCTATGGTATCAGGAGCCAGGAACATCAATCCAGACCCTGGCTACAGTAGGGTCATGGACATAGACCTGGCCCTCAGCAGTAGCCCTGGCGGAGATGACACCATGGCTGCAGGTGGCAGGAGGGCTACACAGAATGGCATGGCCCTAATGGTGATATAGCTTGTGGATGCCAACAGGGTCACTGATTGTGACCTAGACCCCGGTCATCAGTTTCCATGGACATCAGCGAATACCCTCACCGCATTAGGGCCGTGGGTAACATGCCTTCAGCAGCAGGCCTGGCCCAGTTGACACCATGGCCCCAGAGGCAGCACAGCCCTCGGACACCACACATGGCCTCGGCGCCCTGGGTCCTAAAAGCCCAGGCTCTCTGAAGCATCCGTATGCTCCCTGATGCCCTGTGGCTCAGGCAGCCAAAAGACACCCATGGTACAGCCTGAATTCTCATAGTTTGGCCTGTCAGAAGCATCTACATGCCCATCTGGCACCTTGCCAAAGAAATTTCTTAGAAATGATTCTTGGATGAGACTTAATCTCACACACACACACACACACACAAACACAATGCTCTTAGGACTGGCGAAGTTGATCAGTAGGTAAAGTACTAAGACATGAATTCTCAAAAGTCAAGTAAAAGCTGTGTGTGGAAGTATACCTGTAATCACAACATTGGGAAGCAGGAAAGGTGATTCTGGGTCTTGAGGGCCAGCCAATCTAGCCATCAGAGCTTCATACTTATCGAGAGACCTTAGTCTTCCCATGGAAATGCATGTACCCTCACATGCACATACCGCATAGAACAATATTTATCCAAAATATTGAAATACACACACACACATATACACATACATACGAAAGTTTGTAAAAATAATCATGATCAAAATAAAGCTTGGTTAGCATCTGGAAAATTGGGGTACCCCTGTTTAGGTTATGTAGCTCTGAAACATGTAAACCAGCACTCTTTATAATAATACTGAAGGGAGTCATTGTTCGAAGCAATAGTATTCTAATTTAAGGTTTTAAAAATGCTTTTAAATTATATTTTATTTTTTGTGCAGATCATCGCTTTCTTTGAAGCCAGATGATAAGGACTACCAAATGTGTGAAGGAATTGACTTTGAAGAAATCATAAAATATGATGGACAACTTCTAAGGAAGAAATGCAAATCTATACATGCTTCTAAGAGATCATTTGTTATTAATATTGTCCCAGAAAAAGATAATTTGACTTCTCTGTCAGTGTATTCAGAAGACGGCTGGGACTTACCATATGTAATGCACTTGTGGCCACCTATCCTCATTCGGAATCTTCTTCCCTACAAAATTGCTTATTACCTAGAGGTACTTGACAGTTTCTGAGTGTCTTCTGTCTTCGTAGTTTGATTTACTTAAAGTTACAAACAAAAGTTTTTGAATTTGTGCCCAAGATTACAGCATTACTTAAATATAAGTATTTATCAAAATGAAAATTTTAATATCATGCTTAAAAAGATAATTTAGAGTCTTCAAGTCTCACAACCTGAGTTGAATCTCCACAACTCACAACTTCCATAAGTTGATCTCTGACTTCCACAGCAATCCTTAGCGTTCCCTCCTACATAGAATAAATAAACAAAATGAATTTTCAGAAAAGATAATTTAAGAGAAAATATTTTTCATTAAATTATCTTAGAAATCTATTGAGCTCTTTTTAATTATGTACAAATAATATGTGATTTGCACAAATAAGTTTATTCAATAAATGACATATAGTTACCATCTGAACATACCATTTATTTCATAGCCCTTCCTCTTCATATATAGTTCATATAGTGTATGTTTAAATGATGGTTACTGAATTATAAAATAAACATGGGCGTTTGTTTTGAAATAACATTCAAGTGCAATACCCATACAATTGAAGTTTGCAGTTTTATGCAAATTCTCTTAAAATTTTATTTTCTATAAAGATCCTTTTTCTATTAAGTATTCAATTTTAGATCAAGTAGGTGTTTTCTCCTTTCTAAGTATTTTTTTGTAAATCTTTTTATTTCAATATTTATCAAACATAAAGCAGTTCTTCACTGTAATTTATTCATTGTAGGCTTATTTAACTTTGTGAACTGCAATATTTTTACTGTTTTGTGATATATTTTTAAGGAGGAGGAATTAACTTATCTGTGGTTATGTTTTTACATGTGGCAGATTTCCATAGTGATAAGTAGTTGAGTTGGTACTTGGCCATCATGACTTAGAATTATATCCTAGCTCTACCACTCATTAACTTGTTTTTAGGTAGATTAAACATATTTATATTTTATTAAATGTAAGTGATTAAACTTATATGGTTAAGTCCTGGGGAAAATCAAACTTGTCAAGTATAGAAAGAACACTAACTACCGTGACTCTCAGTTCATGGTTATCATTCGTCAGCTGCGCTAGCACCACCAACGCTGCAGTCACTGCTGTATAGAATAGTCTGGTCCAGGTTCAAGTTCGCACAGTGATAGTAGTTACAACTTAAGAATTCTGTTACAATGGTAGGAAAGAGCTGAAAAAGAGACACTAGGGAAGTCAGAGATAAGAACTAAGGTAATGAAGATGTGAGTGGAGAAACTTAATCATTTTTGAGATATAATAAACTCATAGTGGATGAAGGGGCTGTTTGTAAAAATGGCAGGCAGTACAGTATGTGTTAACTTTTTTAGATTATGATAGCTGTCTTAGGCGTTTCTGTTATTTTTACTTTTCAAAACTACAATTACTAGTAGATAAGTAGGGCTTGGTTTAGTTTTACTGATTATGGCATTACAGTCACAACTTGCTATGAAGTTTCTCATGTCATTTAATCTTAACCTTTTGTAGCAATTGATCTAGAGCGTTTTAATAAGGATCATTACCTAAGTGTAGATCAAGCACTAGGGTAGCCACAGCTTGCGGAACACCGATGACTTGCTCTGACAGTACTTGAAGAGTTTTGTGTAGTGTGTAGAAAGAATAAGTGTATTTGGAAGTTTGTTTTTCAGAAACATTTTTACGTTTGTTTTTGGTTTTGCTTCTTATTCCAGGGCATTGAAAACACAGTTTTTACTTTAGGTGAAGGACATTCATCACAAATTTATAATGCTGAAATGGACAAAGCCAAGCTGCACTTAAAATTGCTTGACTATCTTAATCATGATTGGAAAAGTGAATTTCATATAAAACCTAATCAACAAGACATCAATTTCATCAACTTTACCTGTCTCACAGAAATGGAAAAGACTGATTTGGATATTGCTATCCATATGACTTACAATACTGGTCAGACAATTGTGGCATTTCATAGTCCATATTGGATGGTCAATAAAACTGATCGGATGTTACAGTACAAAGCAGATGGAATCCACCGAAAGCATCCACCTAATTATAAAAAGCCAGTTCTCTTTTCCTTTCAGCCAACCCACTTTTTTAACAACAATAAGGTATGTGTAATTTTTCCTAATTTTTCTCTTTAGATAAACATTGTTTCAGTTTTTAAAGTTCTGAACAGTAAAATATGAAATTTCAGTAGAAATAGCATTTATTAAATATTTGAGATTGAAAGGGTTGGCAAAACTGGGTACAGTAGCATGCTCCTGTAATCACGGCATTAGGAAAGCAAGAGAATGTAGGTTTTTGAGGCCTGTGTATGTACAAAGTAAGTTACATCCAACCCGAGCTACCCAAGAGACCCTGTCTCAGAAACATCTAAACAAAACAGTATGGTAAGATATTTAATGTTAAAAATGATTTATTACATTATTAATATAAGGGCTTTTGCCTAACATACAAAGCTTTGAGTTTGACCACCACATGCAGATAGATGGTATCTAAGTTGTAATTTCTCTCCAATTCCTCCCTAGGTTCAGCTCATGGTGACTGACAGTGAGCTCTCTGACCAGTTCTCCATTGACACTGTTGGTAGTCATGGAGCCATTAAGTGCAGAGGCCTGAAGATGGAGTACCAAGTGAGTGTTTTCTGTGCTAGCGATACTTCCATTTTCAATTTATCTGTTGAATACTTTTATAAGCGTACAGTAATAATAGTTTTCAAACAGTCTTAATTTTTTCCTTAGGTTGGTGTCACTATAAACCTCAGCAGTTTTAATATTACCAGAATTGTGGTATTTACTCCTTTTTATATGATTAAAAATAAAAGCAAATACCATATATCAGTGGCAGAAGAAGGAAGTGATAAATGGCTCTCTCTTGACTTAGATCAGGTATGTAAATGAATTTCATAACGAACTTTGTTCTTTTATGATCAGTGTACATGAGACTATGTGAAAATACCGGTGAAAACTGATTTGTAAAGTTAATATATGTTGATTAAAATGCAGTTTTTATTGTTTTATTTTGATGTTACACTTCTTAAATTATCATACACTGTTTTAATTCCCTTGTACTATAATTTTTTTCAGTTCCATGAAACTTTATTGACTGTTTCTTCTACATTTTCTTTAATTATTAAAATCTGAATATTTGCTCCCTAGTATTGAATAGCTCAATCAGGATGATAGACACTGCAAGTTCTTACAAATCTGGTTAAATAACTTTAATAGAAATTTGGAAATAACAGCAGTGGAAGTATAGATATCCTGGAAGAGTGGGAAGCTATTAATTTTCCACAAGAAACTGTTGGGAATCCTTTATATGCTAAGTTATGCGAAGCTTGCTTGTTAGAAGAAAGTAAGAAACATTTAAAGAGAGAAATTTGCTTTTGTGTCAGGCAGCTAGACGACTTTTCTAAATGATGGACTGAGGTTGTTATATTATCGAGTTTTGAAGAATTATTATACTAAAAGGGTAAGATTATAGAAAAGCATTTGCTATTTTAGTCATGATTTTTTTTCCTGTATATGAAATCAATCCTTAAAAGTTTTAAAATTTCTACTAGGTTTGATTTTTGAGGCAAATGACATCACTTTTTTTGTCCACTGAAGTTTTAACCTTTATCTTTTATGGCAGTTGTTTGCTTTTGTTTTATTTCCGTTTGTTTTTATTTTAAGTTGTGGGGTTTTGGGGTTTTTTTTATTTTTTCAATGTCTTATATCTTTCACACTAGTATCTTTGGTTTCCATTTTCTTGAAAATTATGATTCTGTCATTCCTTTGGAAGTGACTGATCTTTATCTCTAATTGGAGTGTAAGTCTATTTTTCTCTTGTTGATATCAGATTACTGTGTTTGTATATGAGTTACTGGGTTTTTTTTTTTTAGATACTTTTTTTAGCATCTGTGGGTTACTGCAACTTTCTGTAAAACTTAAAGCTACTATTTCTGCTTCATTCGAAGTTACCAAGTTAAGTTTTTATATTGCCTAAAGTCTTCCCTGTAAACTTATGTTAAGTGCAGGCTCATGAGATAGACTTCTCAGCAATATGGTTATCTTGTGAGTGAGCTTGAGTGACAGAATATAAACAGACTCTAATGGAGGAGAAGTTTTGTCATGTTTGAGAGATAGTAAAAAAGACCAGTATTATAGGAGAAGGAAAAATTAAAGGACAAAGCCATAATAGGAATAAGGGGTAATTATGCAGATTTTTGTAACCATCTCAAATATTTTACCTTAAAATAAAATGGGATCTGTTGGAAAAGTTTGATCATTGATTAAACATGGCAAAATTTTCTGGCAGTGTGCTATGAAATGACTAGCCAAGATATAAGAAACCAATCTATTAAAAAACAATTTAGAGCCAGGAGTTGTGGTTTGATACCTTTAATCCCAGTACTTGGAAGGCAGAGGCAGGTTGCTGTGAGTTGTGAAGTTGTGGCCAGCCTGGTTTATATATTGCTTTCCTCAACAGCAAAGACTAAATGGGGATACCCTTTCTCAAAACAAATAATATTTTGCTCAATGATTAAACATGGTAGAGTCTCATTAAATTTTTGTTGACTTAACATGATTTATTTTTGTAAGTGTTAAGCAAGTTCTCAGCAAGTCTGTTCCTAATTTTTTGTAGGCAATTTTTTGGTCCTTCCTGCCAGCTTCCAAATAATAACACAGAGACTTCTTACTAATTATGAAAGCTCAGCTGATAGTTAAGGTTTGTTTCTAACTAGCTCTTATAACTTAAATTAATCCATGATTTTTAGTCTATTTTCTTTTATGTGGCCCAGGTGCCTTTTCTTTGTAATGCCTATGCTGCTTTCTCTGTAACCCTAGCATTGCCTTAGGGTCACAGTGTTCTCTCTGCCCCCAAAATCCTGCCTAGCTATTCAGTGTTTAGCTTTTTATTAAACAAATCCCAGTGATATGTCTTCACACAATGTAAAGGTTTATTCCACATTTCCCCCTTTTGTCTAAATAAAAAGGGTTTTAATTCTAATACAGTAAAACTATATTTAATAAGAACAATTGTCAAGTAAACATTACATTCATAAAGTCCAGTCCATTCATATTTGGCAAATTTAGAGAAACTATTTCATTATCTGTACTCTCTTGATGAGTCTAAAGTCTTGTACCTAATTTACCTTCTGTCATAACTAAGAAAAACTGTAATTATCTAGTCTTCAACTAGAAGGACTTCAATTTAGAAGGACTGTCCCACCTTGTTTTGGCAAAGTGCAGAGTCACTTTACTGTTTGTTCTTTTTGTCCAGTTTGTACAGTATACTGTCAGCAATTGAGACAAGACAGTTTGTTGCCCAGTGTCTAACCTTGCCACAATGAAAGCAAACTCCATATGGAGTTTCTTCAGTGCCCATCATCTTCTCTGAAGTAAATTAGTGCCACCAAGAGCAAACGTATCTTGTTATCATGAAAAGCCTTATGTTATTAAACCATCTTAAATGCCATATTTTATAGCTATCTGAATGTTTGAAGACCAACTATCTATCTAAAATATATCTGTTTGACCTTGAAAACATACCTAGCATGACTACAAGTTTGATTATAATAGGTGATTAACTACTAATCTTCATTTCTCTATTATTTTACATAGTTTGTAATAATAACTTTCAAGAACTAGAAATTTGTATTACATTGTTAAATGAGCTGCATAGGTACAATCCCTTAAACAAGTAGAACATATATACGGTATAGCAAAAGTAACCTTAAATTTGTATCAGTATATAAAAGTCCATACCAATGTAACATATTTGAGACTAATGGTTGTTTAAAAGTAGATTCAGCAATCCACCCTTTTATCTCATCATTGTTATACTGTGTATCCCTTTTCAGAAAAAGATTCTTGAATCTTAACTCCTTTGTTTAGCTTTTTCCTGCCTATGACCATAACAACTTGTAGTCAAACCCCCCCGCCCCTGCCAAATGATGACAAACATCTATAACTTAAATGACCAAAAGCCACCTGCCCCATTTCTTGGGTATGTGGGCACTGTGTTCTCTAGACTGACTCCTGTTGTCTGGGGGCACTTGCATCTTTGGGGCACCCTGAGAAAATTAGGATAATGGTCAAGTCCTGGCTAGAATAGTCTGTGAGGCTGAATCATCTCAACTAGCAGCCTTGAAACTTTTCTGGATGCAGACCTTCGAGGAAACTACAACAGAGGCATTCAGAGAGGCTGGGTCACCTAGGCCACCGTTTTCATTGGTGTCTTGTTCACTTGCTCTGAAAACACAAACTTTCAAAGGTAGCATACACATCTGCTTTAATACAAGTATAGACTGTGGATTTACACAAGCCAGCCAAAGATTGTTTTAGGTTTTATGTTTGAGCAGATAAAATATACATCACCTGTCTTTTATTATATTTAGATTTATCTCATGATTTCTGTAGCCAGGATTTTCAGGAGGTCTTCCCTGATCAAACCTGATCTTCTTTATTCTTTAGCCTTGAGTGAATCCACAGCCTTTCATTTTCTGTGGAAACAAAAGCTTAACCTCTTCCCCAAAGCAAAACTGACTTACATTTTAAATTTAAAGTATCTATAAATTATCTAGCTTGGTTTAATTCAGCAGCCTCTTTCACAATCCCATGTTTCACAGCAACTATCATTTGTTTATCGGCATTCAAAAAAATCAAAGACAACAAGTAACATCCAGGTTCTAGACTCTCTGTGTCTTCCCCTCTCTACACAGCTCATTCCTTTTTATTACTTTATTCTCTTTTTAAAGACTATTATTTTTAAACTATTTATTTTATGACTGTCTATACCTTTTTCTTTAAGTCAGCGTACATTGTTAAACACAGTGTAATCTGTTTAATGGTTTTTACCATCTAAACCTTCTGTGTTTCTGTAACCTTTTTCACCTGCATGAGCAAAATCTTAAACCACCAAGCAGCTCATCCAACAGCAAGCTGGTAGCTGGCTTCATCCCTCTTGGTTCCCTGGGGCTAGCCTCATTGCGGAGGTATGATGGGAGCCATGTCACATTTTCTGCCCCATTCTGGGAAGTTTCTGGGTCCACACGACTGTAGGCATTTCTCCCAAGTTTCATGCCACTGAGTTGTGCACTACCTGCTGCTCATAAACCCATTCAAGGGCTTGGTATCAGAGCCTCTTAAAAGAACCAAGCCTCTCTATGCCACTAATACCTAGCCTGCCTGAGAGACCACAGTCATCAGGAAGCTGCTTATTTCTAACTAGTTATAACTTAAATTAATCCATATCTTTTCATCTACACTCTTTTATGTAGCTTAGTTACTTTGACTTTGTAAAGCTCATGCTGCTTGCTCTGTATCCCTGGCATCACCACCCTTCTTCCCAGAATTCTCTCTGCTACGAAAATCCTACCTAGCTGTTGGCCATTTAGCTTTTTATTAAACCAATCCCAGTGACATATCCTTCACTCAGTATAAAGGATTATTTCATAACAGTTTTTGGACTTAGAATTCTAGGTATATCTAGATGGTGCTAACTATAACTTTCTTTTGTATACTTCATAGACATAACTTTTCTACACTTTAATTTTTAACATTTTTATTTTGTATACTTATCACTCACAGATACTATTCGGTCCTGATTATCTTTTGGAAAGTAAATCTGTGGACAGCTTTTGAATTTTAATTTTTTCTTTTTCAGTTTTATCTAAGATCAATTTTCTTTTGCTGGCTTAAAATTTTACATTTTTACTTGACTTATAATAATTACTTTAAAATGTATGATCATGACCATTATGTCTTGTTAAATTTAGACTCTACTTTGCAACTAAAAGGTTTAGAAGAGCTTGGCATATTCTCCAGTCTTAACAGATCTCATACATAACACTTAGAAAAGATACTGCATTATTATTCTATATATTATGTTATTAAACATTAAAATATAGTATGAAATTAGGACTCTAAAGGAACATCAGACTTAAGGGTGTTTAGAATACATATCATTTTTAATATACTTGGTTTCTAATTGGGAAACGCTTCTGTGAGTATTGACACTATTTTGAGTCTTGCAGCTTCCGGGGTGATGACAGCAAGTATGGGCAGAAAAGATTACTTGCTACTCTCTAAGACTATTAAATGTTATATAAGTATTTATGATGAGATCTGTTTAAATATGTGTAATACATTTTTAGTGTATCCCCTTCTGGCCTGAGGATGCCTCCAATATTCTTCTCATTCAAGTTGAAAGAAGTGAAGGTCCCCCCAAAAGGATACATTTTAACAAGCAAGATAGTTGTATTTTATTGCGACTGAATAATGAGGTAAGTGCTTTTTCTTGATATTCATGATCATTATCATGTGTGTATCATCAGAAAAACTACTATATGTATATCAGCACTGCACTTTGCTTTTCATAACAATTTTCTGATAATTTTCCTCCTTTACATAAAAATTTCTTTTTATGAAAGGAGGTGAAACAAATATAAAGTAATTTGTTATACAGAAAGTTAGTTGCATGTCTGAATGAACACTGGAGTATACTGAAATTTCGTTTGCATACAGTAGTTTTGTTGTTTACCAGAAATGACAAAAGTCTGAATTGTCTTCTATTTGTTCACAGAAAGTGAATCATACACTATTCTAAGTTGCTGTAACATAGTGAACATACATAGAGATGATGTAGAATATTATTGAGGCTTATTTTGGGGTTCATCCTCTCAGGGTTCAGAAGGATTCAGTATAGCAAGTGAAAATCTGACTAATAAGGTCTGAGGGTAAAAAAAGAAATAAATTTATTCACATAAATCTTTTTATCATGTCCGGTTTATTCTTTCTAAGGCCTCTCTAATGTCCATGTTGTTCCTTGTTCTTTGCTATTCCCCCTCCTATGAGGTTTCCTGTCTGTATAACCCACACAGACATTGACAATAATATCAACACGCATTTCAGAATCATAAAAACAAACAAACACACAGGTAGGACCTGACGAAGCAGCGTTTCAGGAAAAGGTAACACAATTCAGGAAGGGCCAGCGTCCAAAGGGAAATACTTGACCTTCCAAATATTTAGATAAAGATCTCTAGAAGTCCCTGAACCCTGAACTCACCCACACATCTCATCTCAATCTCTTTTGTGATCATCAGCTTTGGGGATGCCCAGACCTGTTTGTCAATAAGGGCAGGCATGCCCTCTTTGTATTCTTTTGAAGTTCCTTTGTGGTCTATTAGCAAAGGTAATTGTGGGGGATTGAGTTTATGTAGGTTTGACTATTAAAACAAGGGGTGAATGTTACCACTCTAAGGCCCCATGGAAGGTCTTGCCATTGCATATATAGGAGGAAGTTACACTGCTGAGGTATTTTAGGAATGAATCCCATTATGGAAGGGGGGAAAATGCCATGATTTCACAAGATTTTTAAAGGATTGACAGTAACTATATAAAAGACAAGTATTCCCAAAGCTCTGCAATCGGGTTCTTCATATGGAGTGTATACTCCTATGGATCTGTCTATTGGTCTCTCAGCTGTACATTCACTGTATAATACTTGTGACTCCAATAGAATACTATTTTAACTAGGTAACGATGTGTTACATCTGTTTTTGCTGTGGAATATTACATTAACTGTGTAAAGTGTGTTGCATTTGTTTAATCTGCACTTGGTTTTTTTTTTATTTAGCAATCTTTTCTCCTTTTACATACCAATCTCAGTTTCCTCTCCTTCCACTCCGTGCACCTCCCACCCATCCAGCCCCATCCACTCCTCAGAGAGGTTAAGGCTTCCTTCCCTTGTGGAGTCAATAAAGTCTGACACATCACTTTGTGGCAGGACCAAGCCCCGCTTCCCCCATGTCTAGGCTGAGCAAAGAGAATGGATCCCAAAAAGCCAGTTCAAGCAGTAGGGATAAATCCTGGTTCCACTGCCAGTGGTTCCATAAACTGACCTAGCACACAACTGTCACTCCCATTCAGAGGGCTTAGTTTGGGCCTATGCGTGTTCTCTTACTGTTAGTCTAGAGTCAGTGAGCTCCTACGAGCTCAGGTCGTCTGTTTCTGTGGGAATCCCCATCATGGTCTTGACCCCTTTGCTCATATTATTGCTCCTCCCTCTCTTCAGCTGAACTCTGGGAGCTCAGTCCAGTGCTAGCTGTGGATCTCTGCATCAGTTCTGAATGAAGTTTCTATGGTGACAATTAAGATAGTTATCAATCTGATTACAGGGGAAGGCCAGATCAGGTACCTCTCCACTATTGCTTAGGGTTGTAGCTGGGCTCATTCTTGTGGATTCCCGGGAATTTCTCTAGTGCCAGGTTTCTTGATAACCCCATAATGTTTCCCTCAATCAAGATATCTTTTTCCATGCTCTCCTTTTCTGTCCTTCCCCAGTCTCAGCCATCTAATCTATGTTGGTTTAATTATGTAAAGGTGCATTACTTTGCTTATGTTGCATTTGTTTAATTATGTACAGATGTGTTACTGTTTCACTTTGCCTGCCTAAGGCACTTGATTGCTCTAATAAATGCTGAATGGCCAATAAGTAGTCAGGAAAGGGATAGGCGGGGCTGGCAGGCAGAGAAAATAAGTGGAAGGAGAAATCTAGGCTGAAAAGAGAAGAAGAGGGGTAGAATGAGGGAGAGAAAGAGGGGAAAATTCCCCGGGGCCAGCCAGGCAGGTGCCAGCCAGCAGACACAGAGTAGGAGATACAGAAAGAAAGGTAAAAGGCCCCGGGCAATAGATGAAGAGAAACAGATTAATGGAAGTTAAAGAAAGCTAGCCAGAAACAAGCATATCTAAGGCTAAGCATTCATGACTAGTAATCTGAGTCTCCATGTCATGATTTGTGAGCTGGTTGGTTGCCCAAAAAAGAAAAAGCCTGCTACATTTGGTGCCCAATGTGGCATAAACTATCATGAATAGTTTTATTATTAAATGCTATCAGTTAATATTCTTAGCAAAATGATCACATTAAATTTTTTCTTTTATTTAAGCTTGGAGGAATTATTGCAGAAGTTAATTTGGCTGAGCACTCGACAGTTATTACATTTTCAGATTACCATGATGGTGCAGCTACATTCCTACTAATAAATCATACCAAGAATGACCTTGTTCAGTACAAGCAGAGGTAAGGTGATTGTCACAATACAGTAATTTATAATTAGCAAATTTAGGTAAGAAAACATAAATTCTTCCAATGATTCCTTAAAAAAAAATGCCACTAATGTCAGTTGAGTTTATGTTAAAGTGATTCCCTTTTGAAAACATTGTATTTAATTATATAGAAGTAGAACTAACTTGGTGTTTATAATTATTTTTAAATGACTCAAAGACACGTGGAAAAACTAAAGCCAGTGCCATATAGATTGGTCATTTTGAAATCTGCTGAAGAATATATTGTGAGTCAGTCATGAGTCTCCAAATTTTGTCCTATTTTTTCTTCCCTGTTTTCTTTCTTCTTTCCTTTTTTTGTTTTTGTTTTGTTTTGTTTTCTTGTTTTGGTGGTTAACTTCTGAGACAGGCTCTCACTATGTATTGCAGGCTAACTTGGAACTTAGTATAGAGTCTACACTGTTTTTAACCTCAGGAGAGTCCACCAGCCTTGACCTCCTAAGTACCTACATTATGTAGGTACTTACTACCTACATAACTACTACCATTACTACCACACTCAGTTAAGTTTCTCTCTCTCTCTCTCTCTCTCTCTCTGTGTGTGTGTGTATGTGTGTGTGTGTGTCATACACACACATACACACACACACACAGAGCACGATTTTCTAATTGTTATTAATAACAAAATCCCAGAATCAAATACAGGGGTTAATGCTGAATATCAGAGAAGCAGAGTCCAACAACTAGATAGTTCCTTTACCTCTACCAATGCTCAGACAGAAGGGGTTGATCCTCTCTTCAGACTGCATCTCCAGACTCCATGTCTCCACCAAAACTCTGACTGCAGCTGTCTTCACAAACCTCAGACTGCACTGAACTCCTGTCTCCTTCCACCTTATATTCTTCTCTCCAGTGAGCCATATCACTCCTGTCTCCACCTCCGTGGTGCTGGGATTAAAGGGGTGGAATCGCAAATGGGATCAACTTTATGTGAGCTCTGTTTCTCTTTTAGACAGATTCAATCTCTGGTAGTGGCCTTGAACAAGTAGAAAGCCCTCTGCCTCTCTTCCAAGTTCTGGGATTAAAGGTGTGTGCCACCACTCCCTGGCCTCTAGTGGCTTAGGTCTACACTTTGATCTTCAGGCAAGCTTTTTTGTTAAGACATAAGCAAAATATCACTATACACACACACACACACACACACACACACACACACACACACACACAACATATTATGAGAACCAGCCTCCCACAGCTCAGCATTTGAGGGGGAGCCAACGGAGTCACCAGTACATCTCTCAACTTTCTATCTGAGGGAGTAAAACTTAATTATTTGTGGCCAATGACGGGGTGCAAAACTTAACTCTGTAGGACTCACATAAAAGAGAAATACACACACACACACACACACACACACACACATACACACATCTTCAGCATGTCAAGATCTCACCTAGGGTGTTGATGAATGGTAAGACTTCAGCAGTTCAGAGAAAATGAAGAGGATATGCAGAACAGATGAACTACTGGATAGACAGATACACAAGGAATTTTCTGAAGGCAGAGTTTAGTTTTCGTTTTATTCTTACTGTTTTTTGTTGTGCTCTATTCATTTTCTGTTATGTTCTTCTACTTTGATGTTTCCCTTCTGTCTCTCTTGATATTTTCCTTCTAACTTTCCTTCTACGTCTTCCCTGGTGTTTTCCTTCCCTCCTGTATTTATATTTCCCCCTTACAGCTTATAGACCCCTTTAGAATATTTCAGACACTATAAAAATTTATGATGTGGTTACATCCTATTTTTCAAGTGAATGATTGCAATGAGTACAAGTTAAAAATAACAGCATGTTTTCCATATCCCTTACATGATTAAATATTTTACATATTATTGATGAAAAACAAGTTGCTCCAAGAACCCACAAACATTCATATTTGAGCAACTTGTTATAGATGATTAGAGTGTAAGCAAGCAAGGTATTTTTCTCAGTCAGTTCTTTTGCTGCCAGGTTGCATTTTGCGATTACAAAGAAAGGACTAATCATTTTATTATGTATCTCAAAAGTAAAAAGAAATCTTAAAAAAAATCCCAAATCTAAACTTTCATATATAAAAAGAATCAGCCCATTCATCAACATTTTTTTATTAGTAAACTATTGCACATTTTATTTTTTTTTATTTTTTTAAGTAAATTTTATTAAATTATAAAAGTTTCCATTTCCGCCCCCCCCCTCCCAACACCCTCCCACTCCCCCCACTCCCCCTCCTCCTCCCTCTTCGTCCCCCAGGGCAGTCAGGGTTTCCTGCCCTGTGGGAAGTTCCAGTTCCTTCCCCCTCCCTCCAGGTTCAGGAAGGCGAGCGTCCAAACAGACTGGGTCCCCAAAATCCAGCATATGCAGAGGAAACAGGTCCCAGTGTCATAGTCAATGGCTTTTCAGAAAGACTTCGGGCCAGCCACAGTCATAGAATCCGGCCAAATTCCGAGAATCTGGCTAGATCACGTCCTCGTTCAGTCCCAGTCCAACTGGCCTTGGTAAACTCTCATCAGATCCGTTCCCTTGTATCAGTGGGTGATAGCATCCCTCGCAGTACTGATTTCGTTTTTCATGTTCTTCCTCCTTCTGCTCCTCATTTTTTGAGAGAACATTTCTCTGTAGCTTTGGTGCCTGTTCCAGAACTAGCTCTTGTAGACCAGGCTGGCCTCGAATTCACAGAGAGCCATCTGCCTCTGCCTCCTGAGTGCTGGAATTAAAGGCGTACACCACTACTGCCCAGCATATCAATATTTTTTTATATCAAGAAACTGAAGGCAGAAATGGGCACAAGGAATTAAGCATCATCTTTGATTGCCAACCCATCCTAACAAGAAAGACATGTCAGCTAAAACAATTGGGCTGCTTTGTTCTTATTTCCTGACTTTAATGAGTCCCTTGCTCAACTGTGTGCCTTTCTAAACTTTCAGTTGCTTCCCTGGGTTTTTCTCCTCAATGCTATTAACAAAAACATCTTAAAGCTTTGTTTTAACTATGATATACACCAAAAATTTGATAATACATCTCTCACTAATAACATTAAAATAGCTTGAGCAAACTAAGCTTCTGGGGCTCAATTGAGGTAGAGGTCAGAGTCAGTGGATGGCTGTTTTGCTTTTCTTTCTTCAGGTTGAATCCCAATTTCTGTTTCTGGGTTTTTATTAGTCGTGCTACATTATGTATAACAATTACAGGATCACAGAGAGCTTCTTAGCAGTTAGGCCCATCTTTCAGGGAAACACCCAGGGAAGGACTCAGAATGTTCAGGAAATAAAGACTTTAGTTTTGTAGTGTAAGAGGCATACCACCAAGAAAAGTGCTTAGAAAAGTAGTCTATTTAGACTTAAAAAAAAACAACCCACTTTTTTATTTAATCAACAATTAGAACAATACTTCTTAGGAAGTATGCATAAATGCACTGAAACTAACTAAACAAATGAAAACAAATAGAAGAACAAGAAAAAGCAAGTTTGAGGCAGCTGGGAGTCACTGAGTGGAAGAACATACATCTTTAGAAACTTTAGTAGCACTTAATCCATGGAGCCATATCTCCTGCCCTTTGTCATCATATTGTATCATATTTATTATCTAATAATTTGGAAAATAACTATTACTGTTTGTGATTATGTGAAACTGACATCATTTCTGATTAATCTTCACTCTTTTTTGTTATTGTTGTTTGATTAGTTTTGAATCTAGGTATTAAACTAAGGGTCTGCACTCCTTTCAATCTTCTATACTTTTGTCTTTATATGTATGTGGGTGTGCATGCCATTTGTATGCAGTTGGCTTCGGGGCCAGGAAGGCTGTCTGGCCCTCTGGAATTAAAGTTAGAGGTTGTTGTTAAGTCTCCTTAGTAAAGTGCTGGAAACTGAGCCGAGTCCTGTAGAAGAGCAGCACATACTTTTAACATCTGAGCCACTTCTCCAGCTCCTGTGTAGTACTTTTCAATATTTTTCTACAATTTAAAGTAAAAGAAAAGGTAATTTTAAATTCTTGAAGGTCTTTATTTCCTCAGAAAAAAATGTTTCCCTTGAAATATTCTTGTTTTCTCAGAGAATATATTTTTCATTGTAAGAGGTGTAACATTCTGAAAGGAAATACAGACTTACTCTTTTTATTGGGTAAGGGGGAAAAAACCTTTTCTAGTCTTAATTTAAAATTTTTACAAATCTCAGTTAATGGGATAAGAATGAAATATTATTTAGGATTTTTATGTATTTGTCTGTTGTATTTTATTTAATTTACTACATTTTTTATTACTTAATGTCAGTTCTCTCAGTGAAATAGAAGATTCCCTTCCTCCTGGTAAAGCAGTATATTATACATGGGCTGATCCAGTGGGTTCTAGAAAGCTGAAGTGGAGTTGTGGGCAAAGCCATGGTGAAGTAACACATAAGGATGTAAGTACTGAGTTGATCATTATGGAGTTTTCAGCTGCCTTTTTATATTTTATGCAAGTGTTATTTTACCCCTAGTGGATTTTAAGGACTGTTTTTTGCTATTCTGTAAAAGTTAGTAAAGATTTTAAAAAGCATTATTGAAGTTGTTTTTACTTTTGCCAATTTTCTTTAGGTTTGCCTTTTTCAAACTCCAACCAGAAGCTTACAGAAGTGGAAATTTTTTGTTTGTTTGTTTGTTTTGCCCACCGTTTCTCTAAAGGAGTATGCAAGGCCATAGCAAAAGCTGGCATTTAGAAGAAACAGCAGAGTGTAATCTTTCCTTTTGGTCATTGTGCAGTAGTCCTGTCCCACTTGATCTGTTCCAGAACCACCAAGAACTGCAAGTCTGATTTTATCTACATCATCCTTTGTTTTTACTGTTAGCGAAGTTGGCATGCTTGAAAAAACCTTTCAGCATTCCTCTCTCAAGTGTCTTTGCCCCATACTGAACAGTCACCTCACTAGAGTTCAGCTCTGTAAGGTGCCTAAACTAAAAGGAGTTATTTCTCCATGGCAAGCTGTAGAAACCAATGACAATCATTTCAGGGACTGAGATCACCAGTTTTACCATTCTTAACGACTCACCATTTTCCAGCCCTCTACAAACACTTTTATTTTGCATACGTTTTCCAATAAAAAATATTGTACCAAGAAATTCTTACTCAGAGTTTCTTTACCTTTTTATTCTACTTACACCTTTTTAGATTTTAGTTTCTCTTATGTGTTGGTATATTTGCCTCCTTACTAGTATCTATATATGTGTTACATATGTATACAAGTTCCCATGGATGTCCTATAACCTGCATACATGTGGTAGTTGTGAGCTGCCTGATGTTGATGCTGGGAAATGCTTTTAACCACTCGGCATTTCTCCAGACCTCCTGGACTAGTTGGATTTTTTTTTCCCATTGTCTGTTGCTGTGGGCTTTAGTTGATTTGATTTTGTTTTAAAGTGGATTTTATAAATTAACCTAACTTTTAATTTTTAAAAATTCTTGATTATTGGGTTTTGTTTTCTTTTGTTTGATTTGGTTTGGTTTAGTTTTTTTGAGACAGGGACTCCTTAAATAATTCTGGATGTTCTGGAGTGTGCTATGTAGACCAGGTTGACCTCAAACAATGGAGATCCACCTACCTCTACCTCCTAAGTGCTGGGATTGATGACCTATATGATCTCTTGATTATCACATTGCATAGATAAATAATACTAATAGTTAGAAGTTTATAAAGATAAGTCTGAAGTTTGGTATATTAGAGATTCCAAGTATTTGGAAATACCCATTTTCTTAATTCTCTGTACTTCTAGTACTGTGTGTTTTATTTTAGAAGTTTTTGTAGGTAAAGCTATGATACCTAGGTAACAATTTTGTGGTAACTTCAATTTTTAATTTTTATGTATTATAATATAAATGTGAATTAAATATTAATTTTTTATGAATCAGAATACTTACTAACTAGAATTCATACTTAATTGTTTATTTATTGTATCTGTTTTATTATTGAATCTAAAGACCTGATATCAATACAATGTTTTTTCATTTATTTTTACTTTCTCTATGTGTTATTCTTATAGCTATAGATTTGTGTGTCTATGCATATGTACACACATGAGTACAAGTGCAGCACGATTAATAAAAACCCAGATACAGATGTTGGGGTTCATTCTGAAGGTCAGAAAAGCAAAACATCCAGACACTGGCTCTTCCCTCTACCTCAGTCTGAAATGGCAGTCCTGCCTCCAGGAATCCTCAGAATGAGGAGCTGTCTCCTCATTTTATATTTCTCTCTAAGGCTGGGATTAAAGGTGTGTACCACTAATGCCCAGTGTCTATAGCAAACTAGTGTGGTTCCTGGGAATAAATGTGTATTCTACCATTATCTGGTCTGTAAGACTGACCAGTGGGACTGTTTTACTCTCTGACCTTCAGGCAAGCTTTATTTATTGCAATATAAATAAAATATCACTACAGGTACAAGTATACCACAGGTCAACTTGTGTAGGTCAGAGGACAGCTTGAATATCAGTATATCAGAAGATTTCTTCTTCTACTGTATGATTCCTGGAGATTGATTCAGGTCATCAGTCTTGGCTACATGTTTTATTACCTGTTGAGCTGTCTCACTGACTCCCAACACAGTATTTATAAAGGAAATTCCTAAGTGACCCTTAGAAAATCAGTGCTTTTTATAAATATACGTTTTTATTTGTCTTATATTTTGGAACAAAAGCTCCCACTGTACCTAGGTTAGCTTAACTCATGGCAATCCTTTTGCCACAACCTCTCAAGTCCTGTAATTGAAAATGTGAGTTATTGCACCAGCTGTATCAGTGCTCTATAAGGCTTGCAACTTTTTCTTACTCTGCTGTGTAAGGAAATGTGAATTTGAGGCTTAAACAACCTATAATATGTACTATATTTACAGAGAGTTACAATGATTTAGAGTAAATATTACTTTGTGTTGTTGGTTTAGCTTATAGGATTTTAAATTTGATTTTATTATGATCTAAAAGTACTTAAACAACTGGTTTTACTTAATGATTAACAATATCATTATAATGTAGCAGCTGACATCATGTTATTTTAGTGAGGAGATCTTCCAGGTACTGTACAATTATTCATTCTCTGGATTACTGTGAATTGTCTGAAATAGCTCATACGAGTGATAACTCTCTCCAAGTGATATGCAAATGTTCATTTAGATCGCTGCCTCAGCTTTAGGAAGTCAGGCTATTTGTATTCTCACCATATAAATGTCAAGTGTGGACTTAATGTTTGTTGGGTACAAACTGATTCCGTTTTTTATTGTTTTCTTTTAGGATATGATGACCCCTATAAGTGTGGGGAAAAAAACCATTTATTTAGTGTCATTCTTTGAAGGTTTGCAGCGTATTATTCTATTCACTGAAGATCCAAAAGTGTTTAAAGTAACGTATGAAAGTGAAAAAGCAGAGTTAGCAGAGCAAGAAATCGTATTGGCATTACAAGATGTTGGAATTTCACTTGTCAATAATTATACAAAACAAGAAGTAGCCTATATAGGCATTACAAGGTTAGATGCTTTAATATTAGGAATAATATTTAAAGATAAAACTCAGAATCTGTTCCTAAAATGGTTTACTTCATTTGGCCTCTCTGGTTTCTGTTACCTCTACTTCTACTGTGTTTCTACCATGCTAGTGGTCTCTTCGTTCTTCTTCATGCACCACAGTGTCTATTGCTCCAGGGTTCTTGTTAAAGCTGCTCACGTATCTGAAATGTTTTTACCCTTTTTTGCATCCCTACAGATTGTGGAAGTTTCACAATCTCAATGAGGCCCTACTGGCCATTCCATTTTAATATAGTTCTGGTATTTAAGACTGAACTTCTGTCTTAGACTATATTTTTTTATTTCAAAAGTATTTTCCCCTCCTATATAGTCAAATTGATTTATTCGTGTTTACAATTATCTGTCACTCTCTAGTGAAAATGAAGAATGACAAGGATGCTCAGTGGTATTTTTCTTCTACTTAGAACATTGCCTGAATAAAAACTAAATAAGTATTAGTTGAGTAAATTTACATTTTTAAATTGGAAATGTGCTTACTTATAACTGAGACTGTTGTGAAACTTGGGTGGAAGTTCTGTAGTTCATGTAATTAAATACTAGTTTAATTGTTATCAATTAATACTGTGATATCTGCTTTCATATGTAAGCTCTGATGTGGTTTGGGAGACAAAACCAAAGAAAAAAGCAAGGTGGAGGCCAATGAGTATAAAACACACCGAGAAGCTGGAGAAGGAGTTTAAGGAATACACGGAATCTTCGCCTTTGGAAGACAAGGTTATTGAGTTGGACAATAACATTCCGGTAAATTTAAAAAGTGCTCATGTGAACTTTTAATTTTACATTTTTGTTTGAAATCTTTCTGAATTTTAAGGAGAAACTGACTTATTACAAAACATATTGAATGTAGTTAGTGCTAATGTAGACTTCATCTGACCTGCTTTTATATTAAGAAATTGAACATTCTCAAGATACCAGTTACTAATAATTCTTTAAAGTAGCAAGAAGCAAGATCTTTTTTATTTCAAGATTTGCATTATTTTCTTAAAGTCAGTTTTAGTGATTAAATATAAAAAGCAATGCAGCCAAGCTATAATCTTCGTACGAATATTACATTTTATGGATATGAACATAAAAATTTGAATCTTAAATCTGTGCTTTAAAAACTTTTTTTTGGTTTGATGCGGTTTGGTTAGTTTTGCCCTGGCTGGCCTAGAACTCGCTGTGTAGATTAAGCTATCCTCAAGGATGGCAATCCTCTGTGTATGCCCCCAGAGTACTGCGATTACAGACAGGCACTAGCATATTCAACTTTATCTTCTTAACTTAGCATACAAAGTAATGGGTTTCAGTGTGTATGTGTGTGTGTGTGTACATATGTATATATAATGAATATTTATCATTATATTTTGCTTCTACTCATTTCCCTGACCACACGACCCTTTTATGTAGACTTTCCATTTTAAATTACTGTATCCTGAAGTTATTTTCATATAAATTGATGATTTTAATCAATGGTCAAACAGCTCACTGTTGGGTTGTTTTTTGTTTTTTTTTTTTTTTTTCAGGTTCGCTTAACACCTAGTGGCAATGACATGAAAATTCTACAACCACATGTGATAGCTGTACGGAGAAATTACCTCCCAGCACTAAAAGTAGAATATAACACATCTGCACACCAGTCATCGTTCAGAATTCAGATTTATAGAATACAGGTGAGTCTGGAAAGGAAGGCAAAACAATAAAAGCTCAGATTTGTTCCCCTGGTCTGTTTTATCTAGTACAAAACCAAAGAAGGCAAGATAGAAGCCAGAAAGTAAGAAGTACACTGAGAAACTGAAAAAGAAGCCAGAATTACATGCAGGCAGTAATCCTGGCCCTTGATAAGATGAACCTGGGATAACCATGAGTTCAAGACCAGCCTGGGCTCCAGAATGAGACTCAGTGTCTAAGACTGAAAGAAGTCATGCAGCATGGAGGAATAGTTTGAGAGAGAGAAGGACAGTAGAAAAAACGATAAAGGAAGTGAAAGGAGGGCGGGACTGAAGTTGGAGACGTGAAGGGATATAGTGAGCTTCACCTTGTATCAGCTGTGTTGACATCTGAATCTAGTTCTGAAATTCTAGTATCCTGGTCAACTTGTGTATGTGAAATGATGTATACTGATTCATATTTCATCTTCCTAGATCCAAAACCAGATTCATGGTGCTATTTTTCCTTTCGTGTTTTATCCTATTAAACCTCCAAAGTCTGTCACCATGGACTCAGGTTTGTGTTTATTTTTAGATTGTGGTATAAATAGTTGTGTGGCTAGGTTTTTTGTTTTTGTTTTGTTTGGCGATTTTGGGGAGTGGAGTGGGGAGGGCTATCTTAAATTTAGTTTTTCTAGATTAGATAATGAAGCTGCTTACTGAAGGTCTAGGAGTTAATCATTTGAACATTATGTGAATGCTGAGGGAAAGGTTACTTAAAAAAGTATGCGTTGGCGATGTAGAAATAGGAAGTTTAAACCATATTGCTGATATGTAAACTATTTAATAACCTATAATATTTGAACTGAATAAACAAGGAGAAAATTTATATTTATTTTTTTAAGATTTTATTGTTTATTTTATGTGTGTGCATGAGAGTGTATATGTACGCTGTGTGCATGCCTGGTGCCTAAAGAGGTCAGATCCCCTGAAACTTGAGTAACAGATTGTATGCTGCCCAGTGTGTGTACAGGGAAGAGCAGTCAATTCTCTTAACCTCTTGGCCATCTCTCTAACCCCAAGAGTCAGCATTTTTCTGAATAGTTCTATGTTCTCCAAATGAGAATAACTGATACTCTTTCTTCTACCTTTCTCTCCTCTTCTGCATTTCTTCTCTCTTTCTTGTTTGTGCCTCTTTACCATATTTTCTTTTTACTCCTACCACCTTTCACTCCGCCTCTTTTCCCCCTTTTCTATTCCTACCACAGACCGCATATCATGAACTTCACACTTTTTAGTGGCTTTTTTCATAATTTCTTGCAACTCTTTTAATCACACGCATACTAATTCCATTAGAAATGTGAACCCTGTAAGTCTCTAGAATATGTTTTCACAATTTGCTAATGATTTTAATCCATTCTTCTAATTTACGGTCATTAATATTTGTAATTAGTTATCCTTAAAATGACTGTAAATAACTAAAAAGGTAATTCTGGGATCTGAAATTAAGACTAAATGACCCTGTAGATGTCATTAATTTTAATTATGCTGCTGATGTACTACATGATTGATTTTCCATTGACATGTATATTAAATTGAATGAAAATGCCCATCCTTTGGCTTAAAATGTGATGAGAATAATCATATTTTTAACATTCACAGAACCAAAGCCCTTTACAGATGTGAGCATTGTCATGAGATCTGCAGGACATTCCCAAATATCACGCATTAAGTAAGTGTTTCATATATTTCTTGTGTGTTTACTCATTTAAATAGTTTTGTTCTTATTAAAACTAGATTTCAGGTGAGTCAAATACTTAAGTATAAGATAATAAATTTTAAAGGTTAAAAAAAAATCTATTGAACATTTGATAATCTTAACAGAAGATTTTGGTATAATATACTTAAATGTTAACAATAGTTGTTTCTGGATCTCAGCTTCTTTAGTATTTGCATTTTTTATGTTTTAAATTATTTATAATGACCATACATTGTTTTGGAAACAGAAACAAAAGTAAGATTTTCATCTTTACTCACAAATTGCTCATTCCAAGAAGCAGATTATGGACCACAGCATCCATCTGCGTGATACTCCGCTCTTCATTTCTTCCTCCTTATCACTGAGATAAATTGTACTAAATACCCTGCTTTAAAAAATGCAGTATTAGAACCTCCCAGGAACTAGGCCTGAACAAGGACCTCTGCCAGTCTGGGCATGAGTGAACCTGGGTACTCCAAGGGAAGAGGGAATAGGCAGGAACCAGAGAACTCGGCGGGCCAGGCATGAGTCTGGGGCCTCAGAGAGAGTATTCCTGAGCCAGGACCTCTGTGGGTTTAGGCATTGGTCTGGGACATCAAAGGGAATAGGCAGGAACCTAGAACCTCTGCAGGTTCAAGTGTGAGTCTGGAACCTCTGAGAAAGTAAGTAGGTCCTCTGTGGGTCTGGAAGCACCCAAGCCTGGGACCTCCAAGGCAGTAGACCAGAAACAGAATGCTTTTCAGGTCCATCTCCAACCCTGGGCTCCCACTTCTACAGGAGGGAATCCAGACCAGGATCTACAGATAAAGGTCAAAGTAGGTAACCTAGGCCAAAGTTGCCCTGAGGCAAATAACTCCACCTTGGGCAACAAATTCCACAGGAGTGGGACTGAATGAGCCACCTAAGACAGGAGGGCCTGAGGAAACAAGCTCCCCTGGGAGCAGAAGCCAGGACCAAATCCTGTCCTGGGAGCCAACCCAGTTCCAGAACACTGGTGGATCAGGATTGAGCCAGCGACAATATCCAGAGTCAGCAACCTCCACCAGAACAAATCCAACTCCAAGCCAGGGACTTCTGCAGGAGAGGATCCAGACCAGGATTTACAGAAACAGGGCAAAGCCAGCAACCTAGGCCAAAGTCGACCTGAGACAGCAAACTCAGGGAGCAGAGCAAAGCACAGGAGCGCTGAGCTATCTCCAAAAACATGGAGTAACCAACAGGGTAACTAGAACTGTGACACTGACTGTACCACAAGGAACAACCATCTGAGCTTTGAATTCACTGACACCTAGCAGATTATTCAACAGAATCTCAGACAGCCCCAAGTACACCTATTAGAGGAAAAGATGAGTAAAATAGGTAAGATCACACGCTGTACCACAAAGAGCAACACAATACCAGTAAAACCTAAAGACCCTAAACAGCAATACCTGAACAACCAAATATAGATGAACCAGATGAAAAAGACCTAAAAAATAACTTCAAGAGAATGTTTGAAATTCTTAAAGATGAAATGAGAAATTCCCTTAAAGAAATTGAGGAAAAGACAAACAAAAAATTGGAAGATATCACCAAATCACTTAAAGAAAACCAAGAAAAAGAAATCAAACATATAAAAGAAACTATTCAGGACTTGAAAACAGAAATAGAAACAATAAAGAAAACACAAGCTGAAGGAATTATAGAAACAGAAATCATGAGAAAAAGATCAGGAACCACAAATGCAAGCATGAACAGCAGAATACAAGAAATGGAAGAGAGAATCTCAAGCGCTGAATATACAATAGAGGAAATAGACTCATTAGTTAAAGAAAGCATTAAATCTAACAAAAGCTTAACCCAAAATATCCATGAAATATGGGACACCATGAAAAGACCAAATCTTAGAATAATAGGTATAGAAGAAGTTCAACTCAAAGGCACAGAAAATTTATTTAACAAAATCATAGAAAAAAACTTTCCCTACCTAAAGAAAGATATGCCTATGAAGATACAGAACACCAAATAGACTGGACCCCCCCCCAAAAATAACTCCTCTTACCACATAATAATAATCAAAACACTAAACATACAGAGTAAAGAAAGAATATTAAGAGCTGCAAAGGAAAAAGGCCAAGTTACATATAAAGGTAGACCTATCAGAATTACACCTGATTTCTCATTGGAGACAGTGAAAGCCAGAAGAACATAGTCAAGCATTATGCATTATGCAGCCCAGACTACTATACCCAGGAAAACTGTCGATCACCATAGAAGGACAAAACAAAATATTCCATGGCAAATCTGGATTTCACCAATACCTAGCCATAAACCCAGCCCTACACAAAATACGAGAAGGAAAACTCCAACCCAAGGAAGATGGCTACACCAACAAAAACACAGACAATTGATGATCTCATAACAACAAATCCCGAAGAAAAAAACACACAAATTAACATCACCAACGATGAAAACTAAATTAACAGGAGATAGCAATCACTGGTCATTAATATCCCTTAATGTAAATGGACTCAACTCACCTATTAAAAGGCACAGGCTAACAAATTGGATAACAGAATCCATTCTTCTTCTGCATACAAGAAACACATCTCAACCTTAAAGACAGACATTGTCTCAGAGTAAAGGGTTGGGAAAAAAATATACCAATCAAATGACCCAAGAAACAAGCGGGTGTAGCTATCCTAATGTCTAACAAAATAGACTTCAAGCTAAAATCAGTCAAAAGAGACAAAGAAGAGAAGTTCATATTAGTCACAGGAAAAATCCATCAAAAGGAAATTTCAGTTCCGAACATCTATGCCCCAAATAAAGGGCACCCTCATATGTCAAAGAAACACTTATAAAGCTTAAATCATACAAACTGGCAATCTTACCAAAAGCAATCTACAGATTCAATGCAATGCCCAGCAAAATTCTTCAAAGACCTCAAAAGAACGGTACTCAACTTCATATGGAATAGCAAAAAACCAAGCATAGCCAAAACATTCAATACAATAAAAGAACTTCTGGAGGCATCACACGGTCAAAAAGACGAAACAACAGCCTACAGAATGGGAAAAGATCTTCACTAATCCCACACCAGTCAGAGGTCTGATCTCCAAAATATACAAAGAACTCAAGAAATTGGACACCAAAAGATCACATAATCCAATTAAAAAAAAATGAGTACAGACCTAAGCAGAGAACTCTCAACAAAAATGGCTGAAAGACACTTAAGGAAATGTTCAACATCCTTAGTCCTCAGAGAAATGCAAATCAAAACAACTCTGAGATCCCATCTTACACCTGTAAGAATGGCCAAGATCAAAAACACTGATGACAACTTAGGCTGGAGAGGTTTGGGGGAAAGGGAACACTTCTGCATTGCTGGTGGGAATGCAAGCTGGTACAACCCCTTTGGATGTCAGTGTGGCGATTTCTCAGGAAATTAGGAAACAACCTTCCTCAAGACACAGTAATACCACTTTTGGGTATATATCCAAAGGATGCTCAGTCGTGCCCCAAGGACATGTGGTCAACTATGTTCATAGCAGCTTTGTTTCATAGCCAGAAACTGGAAGCAACCTAAATGCCCCTCGACTGAAGAATGGATAAGGAAAATGTGGTACATTTACACAATGGAGTACTATACAGCAGAAAAAAATAACATTTTGAATTTTGCAGGAAAATGGATGGAGCTAGAAAACACTATTTTGAGTGAGGTAACCCAGACACAGAAAGACAGTTATCACATGTACTCACAGTTGGTTTTTAAACATAAAGCAAAGAAAGCCAGCCTACAAACCACAATCCCAGAGAACTTAGACAACAATGAGGACACTAAGAGAGGTAAATATAGATCTAATCTACATGGGATGTAGAAAGTAAAAAAAGATAAGATTTCCTGAGTAAATTGGAGCATGGGAACCTTGGGGGAGGGTTGAAGGGGGAGGAGAGAGGCAGGGCGGGGAGCAGAGAAAAATGTAGAGCTCAATAAATATCAATAAAAAATTAAAATAAGTGCAGTACTATGGATCAGTATTATGAAGAAGTCTTAGTGGATAAAGACACTATCACAACCTAGTAAAGCCTAAGTTTGATCCCTAGAACCTTCATAATGGTGGAAGGAGAGAACTGTCTACACAATGTACTGTTTGCACATGGCCCACACACATGCACACTGATAATAGATCAAATTTTAAAATAAATATATTTTGACTGTGTATGCATGGTTAAATTGCTTTTATTTTTATTTTCTAGTTTTCTTTAAAATTTATGCCCTTATTTTTATGAGGATGAATATCTTGCCTGTATATGTCTGCACACCATTTTATATGTCAGGTGGCTGCTGTGGCAGTAGAGGAAATGGGATTCCGTGGGACTAGAGTTGCAGTCAGTTATGTGCATTCAGTGGGTGGTGGGAATCAAACCAAATCCTCTGGAAGAGCAGCAGCCAATGAGGTCATCTCTCTAGCTAGCTGGATTGATGCCCAATTTTCTCAAAATATTTAAAACTGTAAAAGACTTGTAGGACTTGCTTTTTTAATTAAAATTTTTTATTTAGATGTAATGATTTGCCACATATAGTTTGTTTATTCATTATTGTTGTTATGTAATGGTCTATTTCATGACCTTTTGTCACAAGTCAATTTCTTTTCTGTGGCCACTTTCATGTTTTAGCTTCTTGATGTTAAAGTATAGCATGGTTCATTGCATTCTTTAGTCCCAGGTTTCAAAATTCTAATTTATTTCGTCTAATTTCTTAATTTATTTACTTGAAAAGAAAATGAATGCTTCTAACATTTTAATATAGGTATTTCAAAGTGTTGATTCAAGAAATGGATCTCAGATTGGATCTTGGGTTTGTGTATGCCATAGCAGACCTTGTCACAAAAGCTGAGGTGGCTGAGAACACAGAGGTAAGACTTAAAGTGACAGCATCTGACAGGAAAGGATATGAAAAGAGACAGTCTAAGAAAATATTACCAAACTTTGTAGGTAAAGTTGTAGTTACTACCTGATCAAATTCAAGAGTCTCTCAGCACATCTTAAATGTTTATATACTACATAAATGTGAATGTGCTTTCTCCCTGTAACATTTGCATGCACAGAATCATACCATGAGCTGCTGGTTCATAATTAATTTTTTATTTATGAGAATTTCATACATGTATACAATGAAATATCATATTCATCCCCATTTCCTCTCCAGCTGCCTTCGATCTCTATCACTTGGCATGTTTTTAGTGCTTCTCTGTGTTGTGTTATGTATCAACATGTCATTCCAACTAACAGTCCTTTACCTGGGTTTGTTGTACTGCACCTGTTTATTTGTCGCTCGCTTGAATCTGGATTGCTTTTACATTTTTTCTAGAACGATGATGTTCTTTATGGACATAATTTTCTGTCAACGTAGACTATTCATTTTTCATATATATACATGCCTAGGAGTAGAATTGCTAAGTAACATAGTAATTATGTTTCATCAAATTTAATCTTTTAAAAAATTCACCAGCAATTTCATGTGTTCAATCATTTTAAAATTTTAATTTCTAAAGTGACTCTGCCATGCTTCCATCTTACCATCTTTAGTTCCAGAATGTGAGAACTCTGATTTCTCATCCTTACCTACAACAATTATTGTTTGTGGTTTTCGTTCTGGCTATCCTAGTGGGTAGAAACTGGCTCCTCACTGGGGCTTGTATGTCTGATATTGATACTAGTTTTTTTTTAACATTTAGTTGCTTGTGGGGAGGTAAGAGTATGCCATAACATGCATGTGGTGGTCACTTACCAGCTCACAGGAGTTGGTCCTCTCCTTTCTCCATGTGAGTGCCAAGATCAGGTTTGGCATTGTCTTTACCCACTGAGCCCACCTAGCCCCCTGCTGAGAATCTCTTGATGTGCTAGCTATGTGTGTATCTTCAGTGGAAAGTGTCTGCTCAGGCTCCTCAGGTTATATAATGGGCTGTCTTCTTCCTGTTGAATTTCCAGAGTTCTCTGTGCATCCTAATTGGTCTTTGACAGGCCATATGATTTTTCAAACATTTTCTAATGTTCTGGTGAGAAGCACAGAAGTTTTTAATGTTAAGAAAATACAAAATATTTTTTCATTTGTTATTCATGCTTTTAATATGCTTTTTAAAAATCATTTGCTAAATCCTGTGTCATAACTATTTTACCATGTAGCTAAGTCTTTAAAGCCTAAACTTTTACAGCTACGTTTTGATCCATTTGTCTTATTTCTATGTATGTGTGACATAAAGACCCCAGTTCTGGAAATAACTGACAGCTGCCTCAGCAGCATGTTTTGAAACACTGCTTGTTCCTATATTGCATAGTTGGATTCTTTTTGCAAGAAAAAACTAAATAATTTTATTTCTGAAATCTGTATGTCTGTCATTTTGCCAGCCTTAATTTTTCTCATTGTCAGTGAGTTCCATAACTGGGGTATGATCCAGTACTTTGTTGTTCTTTTTGAAGATTATTTAGGCTAACTTGAGCCCTTGCAGTTACATATGAATTTTTAAATAAGTTTGTCAAGTTCTTCAAACAATTCATTGTCATTTTCAGAGTGTAGATTTTGCACTTTAAATGTATTCTTAGGTGTTTATTTTTGCTGGGCTATTATGCATGAAGTTGTATATATTATATGGTTTCAGCGTGGGGTTATAATGCTGGTACATATAGGAATACAACTGCTCTTCATATGTAGCTCTTGTCATTTACAGCATACTGTGTTAGTTTGTTGCCTCTATTATGTATCTTTTGGCTTTCCTATTTAATATCAGATCATCTGAAAAAAGTAGTTCTATTTCTTTGGTTTTTGGTGCGTGTGCTTTTGCTTTTTCATCCTTGTTTGCCTTCCTTGAAGCTAGTGAGATAGTCAACAGCCATGAGAAATATGCATTGGTGGATTGTTTCTGATCATAGAGTAAGATTTTCAGTGTTAGGTTACCCTGAGTTCTTTCTAGTTTTTGATGGTGTATTTAATAATTACATTTATTTGGTATTGTTCATATACATTGCGGGGGGCGCTGCTGCTTGACCAGCAAGCAGAACGACCACGAAATCGAGAATCCTTCCCAAATCACACCTTTATTGGAGCACTCGGTTGAAGGGGAAAGCAGGGAACGAGAGAGGGAGAGAGAGAGAGAGAGAGAGAGAGGGAGAGCAAGGGGGAGAGGAAGTGAGAGAGAGCGTGAAAGGCCCAGAGGAAGCTGCTTTTAAAGGGTGGAGGGACTCGGAAACTGTCCTGATTGGTGAATACCGTTCTGCTAGTGCCCGGGGGTTCCGGATAGGCTAGGGAACCAAGGCTCAGTTGCGCATGTGCAGGCAAGGGCACTCAACCCCATGTGGCTATGCCAAATATGGACTTGTATACCTCCAAGCTGTAGGACCACCTGTGCCATCTCGTAATGGCGATTTCTCCAGGTGGCTCCTTACAATACATCATGCAGACAAATTTGGTTTTCCAGTATTTGGCTAAAGACTTTTATGCTCATATTCTTAAAAGATAATAGTCTATGGTTTTCTTGTGTCCTTCTTATTTTGGTTTTTATGTTGGAATAGTAATGGCTTTATATTATGGGTTAAGAAATGTCTCTTCTTCCTCTGCTTTTTGGAGGCATTTGTGAAGCTCTGATCCTCTTGAAATGTTTGCTAGAATTCAGTAGTGGTGCAGCTGTACTAGCGTTTCCCTTTCAGGTAGTTTTAGGGTCACACCTCACTGCTTAGAGATCATTTTAAATGGTCACTTTCTTCTTGAGTCAGTTTCACCACTTTACTGGGATTTTTAGGAATCTGTCTATTTCATCTGAGTTTTCTAGTTTATTGGCAGAAAATTATTGATGGTATTTCTTTATAAGCCATTTATTTTGGTAAATCCTGAAATAAAGTTCCCTCTACAGTCCTTTCAAAGAATCAGTTTTTCATTTTCATTGTTTATTCTACTGTTTTACTACTGTCTGTGTTGCTTTAATTATTCTTTATTCATAACCCCTTCCTCCTTGCTTTTGTGTTCTTTTTAATTTTCTAGGTAGGAGATTTGACTATTGCCTTGAAATTTGTTCACTTCCCTTATTAGTTAAATAGTGTGTGTGTGCACATGTGTTTGCTTTTACAGATGTGAGAGGGTATGTGTGCACATGTGTGTGAGTGCCAGAGTTTGATATTTTTCAAGTGAAAGTGGAGTTCACTCATTTGCTTTGATTGACTGACCAACAAGCCTCAGGAATCTTCCTCCCCTGAGGTGAGATTCCAAGCATACTCTGTTGTACTTGGATTTTTACTCGGTTCTGTGAGAATCAAACTCAGCTCCTCACTTGTACAGCAGTCTCTTTTCAATATAAGTATATATAATACATTACTTAGTTTAATCATGTAAGAAAAGTAATGAAAAAATATGTGTTATGTTATCTTTCTAAATATATAGACATGTGGGGGGTGAACAGACAATTGATTGCTTATACATAGGAGAAAAAAAAACAAGTTGTTTTGCCTTCTTCCTCTCCTTTCCCCCTCCTGTTCTTCCTTTAAATCTTTCTCCTCATAATTCCTCTTCTCTTTTCACATATAATTATTTATATATGTAATTATACATACTTACAAATTGTAATTAAAGTTGTAGTTATATTAAATCTTGATTCTGTATATGAGAAATAACAATGCTTGCCTTTCTGAGTGTGGCTTATTTTATACTTACTTTTTTCCTGGGATTTTTGTTCTTTTGTTCTAATTCAAATTAAAGTTTGAAGTCATGTGATGTCTAATTTGTCTGCTTGACACACTCTAAAATCACCTGTAAAAAAGACTCTCAGTTGAGGAATTGTCTTAATTAGGTTGGCCTATGATGTCTGAGTTTTGAGGGCTGTCTTGAAAACATGAACTGATGGGAAGAGGCCCAGCCAAATTGTGGGAGGCACCATCCCCAGCTTTGGGTCCTGGATTGTGTAGGGTAGGAAAAAGTAAAGTGAGTAAGTAGCACGCCCACTCTCCATGGAGTCACTCTCTGCCTGTCTGTGAATGTGGCTACCCCACAGTGATGCACTGTAACCTAGAATTGTAAGCTGATCGTCCTTTACTCCATTAAAATTACTTGTGTTGACGTATTTCATAGCAACAGAAAACAAAACTAAAACGATTAGTTGCTTTGAGTTTCAGAAAACTCAAACTACATGATTTTTGTATCATGTAGGTTAGTTAGCCACAGATTCTCAGACTTTATCTTGGAATATTCTTTCTGGCTTCTTCACTTCCAAAAGTAGTTATGCTGTCCTTGGATGGCTAGTCAGCGGGGCATACAACACTCTGAGTACTGTTCCTTCCTGCCTTTTACAAAATCAGCACTTACCTTCTGGCTTCTGTACATCAGCTTTCTGCTTTTAAGATTTTTCTCTGGTATTTTCCAGCATTACTATTAGTATTATTAACATTATTTTTACATCTGTTGTACTTGAACTGAGTTCACACATTTCCTGGATATGTATTTTATTTTTCAGTAATTTAGGGAGAGTTTCAGGCAGTATTAGGAATATTGGTTTTATTTTTATTTGTCTGTCCCTGCTTCTTAATACAGGTATAATTACCTATGTGAATATGTTTGATGGTATCCAGCATAATTTAGAATCTGTTCAGTTTTTACTTTTATTAACTACAAAATTTCTGTAACTTCAAGTTCTTGGGACGTTTTTTCAGGACACAGAAGTAACATAGGTCTGTGCATATTTGGAAAGGAAGTGTTAATGATTACCAAAATTAAAACCGCTGCTACCTCACGCAAAATTATTCAGTGCCTTTTCCTTTTTACATTTGTACTACTGGTCTCTAACTGCTGCAAGACAGACATAAAGTGCTGCAGACTGTTATAGAACTGTGTTTAGAAAAGCAAATAAACAGAAAAAAATATGTTGCTGGAATGTGTTGGTGCTCTCTTAAAATAGGATCTGTAGTCACATGATGAAAAACTGGATACCATTTAATAGAAACTTAAAAGATACGTATATCATGTGGTTTGTGGCAGACTTTCTGGCAGGAACAATACAAGTTACTTCTGAGACAGTAACTTCCAGTTACGGGTAATGTTGACTCTGAGTGTTAGTTTGTTTTTGTTTTTTTTTTTAACCTGTGACGCATTAAATTTAAATATCTTACATATTTACATATAAGCATACCTTTTGGTGCTTATATTTCTTGTATAGGTTGAATATTTTCATAAGGATGTAGAAACATTTGAACAAGAGTATGAAACAGTTTCATCAGTAGATCAATCTCAAATCAATCTCTTCGAGTATTTCCATATATCTCCTATCAAGGTAAGGAACTACACAATTTTTGTTTTTTAAACTAAATAGTTAGAAATTGATTTGATGTTTTAGGGAATTAGCACTTAAATTATCTTCTGTAACAACATAGTAATTGTATAGTTTTACAGTTACAGATATAAATAACAGAGGAATTGATCCTTTACATTTTTAAAAGAGTATATTTTATCATTTAGAAATAATATTGAAATTATATATAACCTATGTCTATATCTTGACCTTTTGACTTTATTTTTTTTAGTAAATTGTGATAATTTTTAAAGTTTCATATATGATGATTGTTTTAGTTGTTAGTTCGTTATTAAGTGAACTTCAGAATCAGAAGGTCAGTGTACACATGCATGCATGCACACTACAGCACAAAAAGAGTTGAGCACAGAATATAATTATAAGTTTTAATTATTTTAGTTATTGTGTGTGAGTGTTTGGTGTGTGTGCACACAATGTGTATATGTGAGTATAGGCCTGTCTTTGTCATGGTGGATAGGAGGTTAGAAGATAACCTTCTCTCCTTCCACCATGGGTTTTGGGTTTGAACTCAATTTGACAGAATTATCTTGCAAGTAATTTTACCCACTGAGCCATCTCGCCAGCCCAAATCTAAGTCTAATGTGTGCATGCGCTTGTCATTTGCGAACATGGAGACTTGTAGGAGTCAGTTTTTTCCTTTGGCCATGTGGTTTCCAAGGATTGAATTCAGGCTGTCAGACTTGGCAGCTCCTTTATATACTACTAAGCCATCTTGCTAGTGCTAATCTAAATTGCTAACATAATTTCTACAAGTTATTTGTAGCACATTAAATTATTGCACAATCATACACACATACATATATACATACATACATACTCAGACAAATACACACATGCAGTACAACACAAAAGTGCTTTTAAACTGGTTTTATTGTGCTAACCTAATTCTAACAGTTGAATTTGTAAACTTTAGGAAATATGTGGTTATTATTAACAACTTCAAAATCTAAGTCACTAACGTTACTAACAAATATATTGAGTGAACATTTTCCTAGGATCAGCACAATGCCATGAGAATAGCGTCGAAGATGGGTGTAATAGTATATGTAAGCTCAGCACTCATGATGCTGAGGAAAGAAGGATTCCAAGTCCAGATAGTCTGGGCTATGTACTCACATCCTGTCTCATAAAAATATAAAAGGAGTAGAATTCAATTATGACATCTTAAATGGTGAAGTTTAAATTAAATTTTAAATTGCAGAGGTATGTTGGGTTTTGACTTAAGCTCTTAGTTACTGGGTTTTGGCATAATTCAAGGAACTTTAAGATCTTATTTATGGTTTAATGAACTCAATATTAAACTATTTTGTGTAAGTTAAAGTTGTCACTATGGTGAAAGTGCTCCAATGTATTTCTTTATCTTTTCAGTTGCATTTGAGTGTTTCACTGAGCTCTGGTAGAGAAGAAGCTAAAGATTCAGGACAACGTGGAGGACTGATTCCTGTTCATTCTTTAAATCTTTTGCTGAAGAGTATTGGTGCCACCCTTACAGATGTGCAAGATGTAGTTTTTAAGTATGGTTAATACTTAAATCTATAAACTGATGAATGGTTCATTTATGTTCACCTAAAATTTTTGTAAATGTGAAAAGCATATTGAAAATTATGGGTGAATTGTGGTTTCGGTCTTTAAGAGGGTTATAATCAAAATAATTCCGAGTATTTTACCTGACCTTAATGACTTAGTTAAGACTAAATTTTAAGTAATTTCCTTAAGAAAAAGAGATGTGGGATATTTAGTTTTATATATTTTAGAAACTCTACTTTGAATTAAGGTTCCTTGAAAGAAGTGGATACTTAAAAGATATGATGACATCCACTAAAACAGTTTACCTGAGCTAACGGGAGCTCACCCACTCCGGGCAAACTAGACCCTCTGAATGTGGGTGACAGTTGTATGAGTGGGGCAGAGTGCGGGGCCACCGGTAGACTCCAAGATTTATTCCTACTTCCTTTTTGGGAACCCATTCTCTTTGAAGGGATACTTTGCTCAGCTTAGATATAGTAGGAAAGGCCTTGGACCTTCCCCAAAGCAAAGTGCCTTACCCTCTCTGAGGAGTGGATGGGGCGGGGGTAGGTGGAGGGAATGGGAGAAGGGGAGGGAGTGGGAACTGGGATTGTTATGTAAAATGAAAGAAAGGTAGTTTGTTTTCTTTTTAAAAAAAATAAAAATAAAGAATAGATAAGGCTTGCAAGTCCATCAGATGAAGACTTTTCAGTGAATATGTGACTGGACAGAATAGAAGGAAGTGGACAATGAAGGGATCAATTTAAATGTATTGTAGTCAAGCATTTATTTTTAGACTAGACATTGCGGGACACACGTGCAGCCCTGCCCTTTAGAGGCTGAGATGGAAAGGTGACTGAAGTTCAGGAGTTCACGATGAGCACGTGCAGCAGAGTGAGAGCTCATCTCCAAAGCAGACAAAACTCATATTTATACTCGAGTGTGAGTAGCCTACAGGAGTGTCTGAGTAGAGACTGTTTTAGAAAAGAATGCTCTTTCCAGGTAACACGTCTTAGCATGCCTGCTTAGTAAGAGCAGCATGAGAGTCAGAGGCAACTCTGAGTCTAACTAGAAAACAGTCAGCACAAGAGCACAGGTCTGAAGGCATCAGAATAAAGTGGGAATGGATCTTTCTGTTTTCATGGTCAGCAAAAAGAGTTCTCCAGTTAGTGAGTTAGTTGCTGCCTCTGTTAGTTAGTCCTAGTTAGTCCTCGAAGGAAGACCGGCAGGCAGCAGCAGAAACCTGGGCATTCCCAGGTGGCCCCTCAGTCATCTCAGCTTGTCAAAACATTTTTTTGGGGGGTCTTTTAGGGCAGAGTTGGGAAATAGTTCTATAAGTCCATGGCTGAGATCTTTGTCTTAGTCTTCAGTGTTTTTTTCTATAGGATATGAGTTAAAGATTTTGTCAGGTCATTAGAGAATTTCTTTCACTAGAATGTGCCAAGAATTATATTGAATAAATGTATTGGGAGACATCTGAAGATGAAAATTCTAAAGAAAATAAAACTAGTCATCAATATCTTTTTAAAAGAATTGTTCCCCTCCATGCAGACATAAATGTTTGTATATATACATATATTTGTTAACTTTTTTTCAGACTTGCCTTTATTGAACTCAACTACCAGTTCCGTACAACATCTGAACTGCAATCTGAAGTAATAAGACACTATTCAAAACAGGTTAGTGTGAGATTACCTTAAAAATGGATAGAAATATGTGAGCTAGTCAGGCCTTCTGCATGTCCATGCATGTGCACTATAAATGTGTCAGGAAAGCAAATAACAGTTTTCAAATTTTTAAACATGGTTTTTCCTCCTCAGATTTATTAAGAACTTCAGCCCAACCACCGTTTCAATTTTTTGTCCTTGTTCGTAAAACGAAACAAAATAAAAAACATCATTAGAATTTTTTCTGAATCAGTATGGATTAGAAATACATATATTTTTTAATAATATGTTAATTCATCATGCTTAGTTTCTTCAAACTTTCAGTCACTGATGAACACAAATATTTTTAGTGTGGAGTTATTGAGTCCACTACATGCCTTGTTTCTGTGAATCTGTTCAACTTTAGAAAGATTCCTCTATCTCAAGATTTAGACCTGAGTTCTGGGCGTGCATTTCACTTTTGCCATGTGCTGTGACACTGGGAAATCTGTAAGATGCTGGTAGCAGTAGCTCACAAGTAATGGAACACCGAAAACCTTTTTTGTGTTCTAGACTCTGGAATCTAGAGTTTCTTTTTATCTCTTTTCACAGTAACACCAAGTTGCTTTTCAAAAACTAAGTATAAGGTTGTGTGAAGTGGCTTAGTCACTTGAAGTACTTGCCTTGTAAGCTTGACGACCTGAGTTTGAGCCCCAGAACCCATGTAAATATGCCAAGTGTGCTAGTATGTTCTTATAGTCCCAGCACTGAGTAGTCAGAGACACAGTCACTGGGGTTTACGTGCCATCAGTCTAGGCTCATAAGAGCCTGTCTCAAAGAAGAATGATCGTATTCCTCAAGATGATGCCTAAGGTTGACCCCTGCCTTCCACAGTTACCCACACACAGTATGTACCTCCACATACATTACAAACACATGTTTTTAGTAATTATTTTTAAATGACGAATCAAGATAAGAGGACTGGAGAACACTCACTGTTCTTCCCGAGTATGATGGTTTGATTCTCAGAATCCACATGGCAGCCCACAATTTCTGTAACTCCAGTCCCAGGGCATCTAACACCTTCTTCTGGCCTCTGAGGATACTGTATGCATGTGGTACACCAATATGTATGGAGGCAAAACACCCATATAAATAAAATAAAATGCAAAAAAGGAATAGTGATAAAGTTTAGGTCTTGAGATTTGTAATAAAGATGTTAGCCTGCGCAAACTGGATGTGTCTGCTATCCTCTCATGACGTTGATACTCATGTTTCATTTTTAGGCTATTAAGCAAATGTATGTACTCATTCTCGGACTTGATGTTTTGGGAAATCCCTTTGGCTTAATTAGAGAATTTTCAGAAGGCGTAGAAGCATTTTTTTATGAACCTTACCAGGTAAAATATTTATCTTTGTATTATGTAATGAAGAGTATAAAGTAATGATTTCCTACTATATAAAACATTTTTTGTTAACTTAAACTGTACGCATAAACTAGTTTTGAGAGACCTACAAAATTACATTTATTTTAATAGGAGCAACTTCTACCTTTTTCCTTCAAATTTCAACTTAAGCTTTTGTTAAGATCCCTAACTTTAAGTGTTGTTTTAAGATAAAACCATGAATACAGTTTAGATTGTAGGAAAAGGAAGCTTACCATGGATGGTAGTTTTGTTTTGCACAAAAGTATGTGACTGTAAAAATAACCATATTAGCTGGTGCTATACAAAGCAGTCTTAATAGGAAATAGAAAAGAAGAATTTGTTCTACATTCCTTCATGATTTCCATAAACATATTTGGAGTTTACCCACTTTACTTACGAAATGCATAACAAAAGCAAAGTAGAACTAATTTTTATTCTGTACATTGTGATATAGAAATCAGAAATAGTAAGAATTTTAATTTTTATAAAAACTTATCAAGAATACTATATAAACTGTGCATGTGATATGAGATGTCCTTCCGTAGATGTGCTACTTTTATTTATTCATGAATAAAATCAGGCGGGAAATCAGAACAGAGATATAGAGAGAGAGTAGGCAGAATCAGGGAGATGCCATGTAGCCTCAGGAGACAAATGCCAGACGGAACCGGAACGTTCCCGGTAGGCCACAGCCTCATGGCAATACACAGGTTGAAAGGTTAATTCAAGATGTAAGAGCTAGCAAGGAATATGACTAAGCTATTGGCAAAATAGTATTGTAATTAGTATAGTTTCTATGTGATTATTCAGGCTGGGCAGCTGGAAAACGAATCATCAGTCTCCATTTACATGCATGTAGTTTACACTGCAGAGCAAACATCTTTTTTGTTTTTCTTTCTTCATCTGGAACAAGATCTGTTGTACCCTTTACACTTTGAGTGTCGTGAAATTACCCTGCAAACTGAATGAAAAGTTTTTGCTGGTATCATTGTCTTTGTTCCATGTGTCAGTGAGCTCATCCTTTTATTGCCACTTTGTTTTGTCACCTTAGGGAGCCATCCAGGGTCCTGAAGAGTTTGTGGAGGGAATGGCACTAGGACTGAAAGCACTGGTTGGCGGAGCCGTTGGTAAGCAGCAGAAAGCCCAGCAGCACTGCTAGACAGCAACCACAGTTGAGCCTCTAGCTAACATATTACTCTCTCTATTAGGTGGGCTAGCTGGTGCTGCCTCCAAAATCACCAGTGCGATGGCTAAAGGAGTAGCAGCCATGACGATGGATGAAGACTACCAGCAGAAAAGAAGGGAAGCAATGAATAAGCAGCCAGCTGGCCTTAGAGAAGGCATCACTCGTGGAGGAAAAGGCCTGGTTTCTGTAAGAAATTTCATGGGGTTCTGAACATGTTATGGAATAGCTTCTTTAATATATAGTTTATTTTTATGTGCATTGTCAGATCCCCTGGAATTGGAGTTAGAGCCAGCTTTATACTGCCATGTGGGTGCTGGGAATTGAACCTGGGTCTTCTGGAAGAGCAACCAGTGCTCTTAACTGTTGCCCCATCTCTCCAGCCCCAAGAATAGCTTTTAAATCAACATTTTATGAATAAAGAAATAGACATGTAAGTCTAGTTAAATTACTATTGAACATTGTAATGTGGCATATAAAATATTTAGGTAATCTCTAAAAACCTTTTGTTTAATTAAATACTTAGGAAGTAAATATGTTAATTTTGTGATCTATAAGAAGAAAAAAACTCTGAGATTTTTTTTGTCAGCATCATATGGAAATATAACTTTTCAATCGTGTTTTTCTTCCAGGGTTTTGTAAGTGGCATTACGGGGATTGTTACAAAACCAATTAAAGGCAAGTGTTGCAGTTGCTTTGGTTGTCACATAGCTCACAAGTTGCCTCCATTCTCATCTGATCCAATTGCTTAAGCTGGTTATGTTTTATAGGTGCTCAAAAGGAAGGCGCAGCGGGTTTCTTCAAAGGCGTCGGGAAAGGTTTAGTTGGAGCAGTGGCAAGGCCAACAGGTGGCATCATAGACATGGCCAGCAGTACCTTTCAGGGGATCAAAAGGTAAAAACTCTTTGGGAGTGACAGATGAGTAACATTCTGAAGCCAGGAACAATGAAGTGTATCTACCAGTGCTTCTCAGGCTCTTAGTTATGAACTCCGTGGTGTGGCAGATGGTATAGGACTTCCTAATCTTGATTCCTTCTAAGGTGCTGACATTATGTGACTTCAGCATTGTAGAGCTCTCCTTTGTCATCTGTTCCTAGCAATTGTTGGCAGTAATGATTTAGTAAGCTAAGCTTTTATTACGATGAAATTTATCAGTATATGCTGTATGTATCTGTTTTAAATCAGCAAATCCTCCCTGGTTTTGAGAAAAAAATGTCATTCTTTAGTTCATATTGAATTTGTCTTTACCATACGTTTATGATCTTATTTTAAGATCTGTTACATTCATTCTTCTCTCCTCATTGCTTGTTTCTGGTTTTGTATAGTATAGTAAAATAGGGAAAGGGGTCAGTTTCTTTTCCCTGTAGCTTTGACTTCATAAGTATAACATTTTGAGCCATGGTTCTCAGAGAAGTTCAGAAGTTTGAAACCCAAGGAATTCAAAACATGTAGCAAGCTATACAGACACCTCACAAAGCTGCTAGATTTACCTTGCATTGGTAAATCCTTGCCATTCTGTACCTGGCCTCATTACCTTCAAGGATCAAGTACAAAGTAAAGCATTTTAGAAGGGTTAATAAAGGCCAGGAACTATTAAGAGATGTATTTATGAAGAAGCACATCAAAACAGAGAATAAGTTATAAGAATCAAAGGCAAAATAATTGAAACTGTGTTGGAACTAAGTTAGTATAAAATAATAAAATATGATTTAGAAAGGAAACAATTATCTTGAATCTGTTTAATGTCATTTGTAAAGTGCACATGCTTGTTAAGATGGAATTAATTTTGGGGGAAACCACTTTTGAGAATGAAATAATTAGCAAATAATAAAATCTCAAAAAGATAACAAACTTGAACTTGTATTCAGTTCAGTTCCTCAACTTTTATAAAACATAAACTGATGTAATTATAAGAACTTCTCAGATATGTATATAATGGAAAACTTTAACATTTCTCTCAACTTTGATGCATCAGGAAGGTAAAAGTAAGTAAATAGATTGAGACATACTAATCTACACATACTAATGAACTGTTGGCTACATACACACACACACACACACACACACACACACAGAGTTATGTATCTCTATAAAATGAATTAGAGAGTAGTCTTGTCACTTAAGAAACCATTTCTGAACATTACTGGCAGTATTCCTGTCCTTACAGCTTATACTTTAGTAGGAGAGTAAAGCAAATGACTGATAAATATGTATTGTATGTTATGTTAAGTGGCAAAAGGAAAAAAAAATATGCCATGAAGGCAAAAGCAGATAGAGTTGGGGATGGGACTCAAAACCCTGTGTTTAGCCCCCAGTTTTGAAAGACAAAAAAGAATGAAGAAGAAAAAAGGGCACATTAAGAGAGACAAGGCTAACCAAAGTGGTGGTGGAAAAGTGTTGTCTTCCTTTCTTCCTTATTATTTCTCAAAGAGTAGGTGTAAGGGAGGTTGGTCCCCTCGGAGTCAGTACAGGACACACACGGGCACCGAGTTCTCAGCATAAAGGTAATTCATTACCCCAAAGGGTCAAACATTGGGAACAGGTTGCCTCTGGATCAAGCAAAGGCAGACAGCAAGCAGCAGTGTTGGCTTGGATTGGGACTGTTCATTGCAGCTTAGATACACAGTCCCCCCCTTTCCCTGACTCTATCCATAGAAAATAACAGTGAGGAGGAGGGACCCTTTGCCTGGCTGTTGATTGCTCTCATTCTTGTGTAGACTCAGTGTTGTCAGCTTTACTTGTTGAGAGGACTTTGGCTTTTTCTTAAGACTCTTAGAAGGTTTTAAGTCAGAGGAGGTATGTGAGCTGTGGTAAGCTACAGGGAGATTAAGGATAAAATGGACTCCTTGACTGTAATCAAGAAGAGAGGTGGTAACAATTTGACCATTCCCATGCCAGGAGCCATGAAAAGAGATCTAACTCGGTGAACATGCTGGGAAAGGGGTGAGAACAACAGAATTGAAAGATATTTTGTAAACTTACTGAGCTTTCAATTTCTCTTCCACACCCAAATGGAAATGTCAAATAAGTTATTTAGTGTGAGAGTCTGGAGTTTAGAAGAGAAGTCCCAAGTTCCCATGAAAAGTTTGAGGTTATCTTGGAAGTGGTGGCACACGCCTTTAGTCCCAGCACTTGGGAGACAGAGTTTAATTTGAAGATGATGGCCTCCCTCTTTACCTTTGTAGTCCCGCTCCTCTGGGTAGAACACCCTTCCCTGATCTGCACAAAGACTCATTTCCTTTTTTATGAGTTGCTTTTCCACTAAGGCTTCCTGTGGCCACTCTAAAATTTTATTTTACCCATACCTTAGCTCAAGATATTTTGAATTTCCCTTCCTCTCTTTATTTTTAATCTTAGTTTTTTTAACCACTATTTAATATACTATATTTTACCTTAACTGTGTCTTTCCAAAATGCAGATTCTATGAGTGAAGTGACTCTTACCTTTTCCCACTACACTTAGACTATCACTGAGCATATGGTAGTCTGGTTTTTGGTTGTTGTTATTGTTTTGTAATTAAGCTATTATATATTTGTATGCAGTGACAGGAAATAATATAGAGGGATCCTTTACATACTGCATAACATGTCCTCTGGCCACTGTAATAAATTACCACAAACCTGGTGACAAGGGAGAGCGTTTCTCTCACAGGGCCTTGCCTCTTGAAGATCTCAGTAGCTGGTGGCTTTTCTTGCTTTGTAGCTGCCCTTTTCCCTTTTCTGCCTTTATCTTCATATTCCTTTCTCCTTCATGTGTCTGCTCTCTCTCTGCCTGAGGACACTTTTGGTGGCATTTAGAGTGTGCCTACATTATTCCCTTAGTTTGCAGTTCTTGATTTAATCACACAATAGACTCTGCCATGAAGGAACCCTTAATCATTCTGGAGATTAGAACATTAGACTTCTATGGAGGCACCATCCAAACATTATACAGATCTTGCCCATTCTCCACAGGGTAGCAGTTAGTAAAATCATAGTATAATGAGACAAAAGGGAAATTGGCAGAGTCTACTGATCTAATTCAGATTTTTTTTTCCAGCTTAATGGACTAATTTACTTCTATGTCACTGTACTAATCTAATCATGTGTGCTTTTGTCATTCTTGTATCTACAACCATAGTAAAGATATCAAACCGTTCCAGCACAAAAAATATCCCTCCTATTTCTTTTTATACTTACATAAAACCTGCCTTTTTTTCTAAACCTTTTTTCAGTTCTTCAATTAGGTAGTTGTTCCTTTATTATTGAGTTATAAGAATTCTTCATATATTCTGGAAACATACTTTAATAATTATACCTTGAAGTGTACATTAGAGTAGTTTTTAGTTTGATGCTACTGCTATCACTAACAATTTTCCATTTTTATCAGCTCCAAAGGAAATCTCATGATTGTTAGCAGTTACTCCCCATTTCTATCTCTCCTTTGCGTTAGCCATCACTGTTAACTTTTTGTGTGTTTATTTCTCTATTTTGGATAGTAAATTTAAATGGAATCATACAGCCTTTTGTGACTGGATTCTTCTGGATTATAATTTCTTTTCTTTTCTCTTCTCCCCCCTCCCCCAAGACATAGTTTCTTTTCCTGACAGCCCTAGCTGTCCCGGAACTCACTTTGTCGACCAGGCTGGTCTCCAGCTCACAGAAATCCACCTTCCTCTGCCTCCCAATTGCTGGGATTAAAGGCATGCACTACCATGCCAGGCTAGAGACTGGCTTCTTTTATTTAACATGTTTTCAAAGTTCATTTATGATCTAGCATAAAGGAGCTTAATGAAATATATAACTGTATTAATTTCATTTCTGTTGCTAATGATAAAATACATGACCCAAGAGCAACTTGTAGAAGAAGTTGTTTGGGAATATATGTTCTATATGGAACTATAGTTTAGAGATTTACAATGGTTGTACAGTTCCAGTCTGAAATAATAGAGCGGGCATGGCAACAGACAACAGGAGTTGGAAGTTGGTTGGTTTCATCTCTCCACATGGAGAAAACAAAAAATGTGACCTGGAAATGTGGCTTGTCTGTAAGCTCTGATAGACTACTTCTAGTGCCACACTTCTGCAAGGTGTTCCACATCCTAAAGTCCATACCACTCCTCTACAGCCATACTTCCAGTGTTCAAATGTATTAGTGTTGTGCAATGTTTTACTCTTTTGACTTTTGGGGGGCCTGCCACCCAGCTCCCAAGTAAACACACATGGAGGCTTGTTTTTATTTATAAGCACCTGTTCTTAGGTTGGTTTGTTTCTTTTTTTTTTAATTGATTTTTATTGAGCTGTATTTTTTCTCTGCTCCCCTCCCTGCCTCTCCCCTTCCCTTCAACCCTCTCCCAAGGTCCCCATGCTCCCAATTTACTCAGGAGATCTTGTCTTTTTCTACTACCTATGTAGATTAGATCTATGTAAGTCTCTCTTAGGGTCCTTATTGTTGTCTAGGTTCTCTGGGATTGTGAGTTGTGGGCTGGTTTTCTTGGCTTTATATTTAAAAACCACTTATGAGTGAGTACATGTGATAATTGTCTTTCTGGGTCCGGGTTACCTCACTCAATATGATGTTTTCTAGCTCCATCCATTTTCCTGCAAAATTCAAGATGTTGTTATTTTTTTCTGCTGTGTAGTACTCTGCCTCCCAAGCACCAGGACCTAACTCTGTCCATCGTAATAGTGTTTCCCATTTTTAATGTGGGGGAAAAAGCGCTCTCTCTCTCTCTCTCTCTCTCTCTCTCTCTCTCTCTCTCTCTCTCTCTCTCTCCCTCTCCCTCTCCCTCTCCCTCTCCCTCTCCCTGTCTCTCTTTTTAACTAATTCCTCCCTTTAAGAATTCCCAGTTGTCTCACCCAGTTTAGGATTAAAGATGTGAGCCACCACTGCTTGGCTCTTTCTCTTTTAGATAGACTCACTCTCATGTAGCCTGTGGCGGCCTTGAGCTCTCAGAGATCTATCTGCCTCTGTATCCTGAATGCTGGGTTTAAATATTGAGGTTTATGTTGGGGTGCCAGCCCCCCTAAACCACTCAGGATTCCGAAGGAAAGCTATAGCAAGCTGACTTAAAAGGTCTGAGCATAAATAAATTAACTCACATAAGTCTTTTTATCATATTCTATTTATTCTTCCTATGCTCTCTCCACTGCTATCTAGATATCCCTCTTGATGCTCCTCACTGTCCCTTGCTGTCCTTTGCTGTTCCTTTTCGATGCTCCTTCTAATCTCACAAGGTTTTCAGTTTATATACACACACAGACGTAGTTAGCAATTCCATAGGTGATAACAACAGTACCAAGCATGCATTTCTTAGGGCTAACAAGATGGATGGGGACTATGTGAAGGGACATGGTTGTGAAGCTCCGCTGTAGAGACTAGGAGGATTAGGATGGGGCTCTAAATCAGTACGGAATTCTAAGAAGAGAAAAAAAAATGTGTGCTAACTATATTTGTGTGGTTAGTTAAGCTAGAGTTCGTAATTGGTAAATGTAGAAAAAGAGGGAGGAAAAATGCTGTAGTGTTATGTACTCTCTAAGCACTTCCAGTGACTGCTAAGAACACAGTGCTGTGATAACCATGGCAGCCATGTTGTGTAAGCCATGCAGGAGGAAAGGGGTTGGCACTTGGCCCCTGATCTATGTACCAGGGTGCTGTGGGGGTGCTGTATTCACTGACACCCAAATGTGAAGGAATTCTTTTCTCTGGGTCTGGTTTAGCGATCTCAGCTTTCTTCCTGTATTTCTGTGGGTAAAGGCACAAACAGTTAATTTCCTAGACTAAGATCTTGTGTCAAATGAAAGGTAAAGGTAAGTACATAATATTAATAACTTGTTAGGGTAGAGCAAAGATTACACCTTCTGAGTCTGCAGCTAGAGAATTCAGGGCCATCCAGATCTGTTTATCAGTAAGAACAGACATGCGGTCTTCCCTACTCAATGCCCGTCCCTATTGAGGTTCTTTTTTTTTTTTCAAAGTTTATTAAATTATAAAAGTTTCCATTTCCGCCCCTCCTCCCAACACCCTCCCACTCCCCCCACTCCCTCTCCTCCTCCCTCTCCAGCCCTAAGAGCAGTCAGGGTTTCCTGCCCTGTGGGAAGTTCAAGTTCCTCCCCTCTCCCTCCAGGTCCAGGAAGGTGAGCATCCAAACAGACTGGATCCCAAAAATCCAGTATATGCAGAGGAAACAAGTCCCAGTGTCATTGTCAATGGCTTTTCAGAAAGACTCCAGGCCAGCCACATTCAGAGAATCCGGCCTCATTCAGAGAATCTGGCTGGATCACGTGCTCATTCAGTCCCAGTCCTACTGGCCTTAGTGAACTCTCATTAGATCAGTCTCCTTGTATCAGTGGGTGATCGCACCCCTCGCGGTCCTGATTTCCTTTTTCATGTTCTTCCTCCTTCTGCTCCTCATTTGGACCTTGGGGGGCTCAGTCCGGTACTCCAATGTGGGTCTCCGTCTGTATCGCCATCCATCGTCGGATGAAGGTTCCCTCTGGTCTTGCCTTCTTTGCTCACGTTCTCTTTCCTTCTGCTTCTCGTTTGGACCTAGGGAGTTAAGTCCAGTGTTCCAATGTGGGTCTCTGTCTCTATCTCCATCCATCGCCCGATGAAGGTTCTGGGAAGGTGAACCTGAAGAAAATCATGTAGTTATCCTCCTATTGAGGTTCTTAAGTAACCAAGTTTGCAAGGCTCCTCTCTTTGTGAAAGTCCTGCCTGTAAGGATACTCGTGGGGGACTAGTTTTATGTAGATTTGACTTTGAGAATGAAGGTTTGGCTGAGTGAATGCTTTCACACCAGGGCCCCACAGTATGGGATAAGGTCACCCAGTTGCCAGTACAGGAGAAGTCATGTTTAAGGAATGATTTATGCATTGCTGGGATGTTTCAGGATGAATCCCATTTGGAAAATGGGAAAAGTCATGGCCTCACAAGATTTCTACAGAATTGACAGCAACTATTCCCGAGGCAGGTGTTACCAAAGCTCTGTAAATCAGGTTTCTCATTGGAATATACTCCCATGAGTTTAGCTAGTGATCTGTCAGCTGTACTTTTACTGTCTAATGCTTGTGGCTCACAGCAATTAAAGGTGTGTGCCACCACTGCCTGGCCTCTATGGCTAAGTAGTGTGGCTAGCTTCATTCTCTGATCTTCAGACAAGCTTTATCTATTAAAGCACAAAAAAAATATCCCCATAACTTAATCAGTTACTGTGTGTATATGGTTTTAAGCTGAGCACTCTGTAGACAACCAATGAGAGGGCTGTTCCTGGGAGAGGTTAGTTTTCCTGCTCCTAGCAGTCCCCCTGCAGTCAGTAGCTGTCTGTGGTTCTTTGTCTAGGAATGGGACCCTGAGAAATCTGTTCTTGTCCATGTTGACGTATTCATTGACGCTGCCATTGTCTGGTCTTTTTTTCCTTTTTTTTTTTTTCTTTCTTTTCTTTACAACTTCTAGGAGAGACTGTCTCACAGTAGATTTTCTGATGTTCTGGCTCTGGCATTCTTTCCATGTCTTCTTCCATGATGTTTACTGAGCCATAAGTGCAGTGTTTTGATAATTTTTAAGCTTTCTCTCTGTGTGTGTAATTTTTATTTTATTTTATTTTTTAGAGCTACAGAGACTTTTGAAGTAGAAAGTCTGCGACCTCCCCGGTTCTTTAATGAAGATGGAGTTATCCGACCTTACAGGCTGAGGGATGGTACAGGAAATCAAATGTTACAGGTAAGTGAAGAAACTTCTTACAAACGAAAATCAAATCATGAAACTTAGGGTGTTTTAAAATAGTTACACAATACCTTAAAAATAGATTAGACTTTTATTTGTCTTATTTAGCTCTATTTATACTTGTATTTACTTAGGCTTTAAAGTACATTTATTTACTATAAGATTCTTTTTTTCTTTTTTACAGGCCTCAAAAAGTTTGATATGAAAACTGTTAATGCATGACTTTGCAAGTGAAAGCCAACACTAGATTTTAGTCTTAAACTTGTACAGACTCTGTGAATCTGTTTCAGTATTTTGAATATAAAGAAAAGATTTTTGTATTGGTAACTTACGTTAAGATGTGAATCAGTTAAACCTTTCCATAGATCATTCTTGGTTCTGCTTTGTGTATTCTAGATCTGGTCAACACCAATATGCCTTGTATGCCTTTAGTGTTGATATTACATTCTTAGCTAGTTAGGTTTTCTCTTCGGGGCACTTCTTTCATCTTTCATACCACTACTAGTTTTTATATTAAATATTTATATTTTATATTAAATATTCAATTCTAATTTATTCATGAAGGAAGAGAAAACAAAACTCAGGAACACTGCCACTATAGATCATCGTGGTTCTTAAGCATTTTTGAGAATGTTAGTAGAGCTTTGTGGGATTTGCTGCACAGTTCAGAGCAAGCAGTATCTTTTAGTAAGGAGATACAATTTGTGGGACAATAATCTGAGTCAGTAGTCTGAAGCTAGAATAGTTTGTCAGCTCAGACGATGTCATTACTTGATAACTCAAGTTATGGTAGAAGTAACAACTCATACCCCAGACTATCCCATTGTCAAGTTGTTTTGGTTTGGAATACTAAAGTAAACCATTTGAAAATAAGGAGTCAGCATTTTTATATTTTTGAAAATATTCCTAATAATAATAAACTGTTGAAACATGGAGTTTCTCAAGTTTAAATAACCAGGATAAAAAATTAAAACTTTTACTATTTTACTACTGTATGTAAAGTACATATTATTTCATTAAGTGTACTTTCCATCACCTCTGGGTCATCTGTTCAATGATTTAAAATATACTGTATCATTTAAGTTCAGTATTTAGTAAAGTGACTTTTACCTTGATTTTTAGTCCTATTAAAGTGCCAAAATAGTTTCAGATTACGATAGAATTGGCAGTCTCTTAGGAGTTGTACCTAAAGAGCATGTTCTGTAGTCTCTACAATGAGATTATTCTTCAGAGACAGGAAAGTTATAGGTGTCTCCTCTGGCTAATCCAGTTGAAGCACTTCCATCCTATATCTGCCTGCTCTTTTAAAGAGAAATTAACATATTTTTACTATATTGAAAATGCTTTTCAAAACATAATTAAAAATAAGAATGTTTCTCAAGAACTATTTTAATACAGTTGCTGCAAAATAGGGATTCATAGTGAAGAGCATTTAGAAATAGGCTATCCTCATTATCCAGGGACAGATTATACCAAAAGTTTCTGATTGATAATTGGATTTCAGTGGCAAGGAAGTTTATTCCACACCGTAATTAATTGTTTCTTTGGAATTTAAAACCATGAATTTCTACTCATCACATTTAAGGATGCATATTATTTCTAGTAGGCCAGTCTTTGCTAAAGGTTCTGTTTCAGCAAATAAAATCTCATAATCTTTTCCAGCTTTGTGTATTTTTACAGTTAAGCACATTATTAACTTGAATACTTACAGGAATTCAAGATGTCTTAGTTTTTTGCAGTTATCACTGTTAGTTTACAAATGTAAAAAGTTAGTTTCTGTTCTGGTAGTAATAGTGCTTTTCTAAGTTAAAGCTACTTTTCTAAAATTTAAAAATAAAATTTCTAGCACATTTGTTAATGAGATAAAATACAGAATAAAAGTGGTAGAGCAAGAACCCCGAAGTTGGATCCCGAGCACTGCATCATCCAGCATGGTGTTATCCAGTACGTGCATCCACATGCATGTGTGTGATCCAGTAGTTGGAGGTGGACTCAGGAGGATCTTAAACTACATAGCAAGTTTGAGGTTAACCTGGAATAATGAGACCCTGTCTCAAAAAATAGGATTGTAATCTGCCTAGATTTCACCTAAATAATTTAATGACAGTGCTTTATAAAAAGTTTGTTGCTTTCTACTTTCTAATGTTTCTATTTTTTATCTCTTTTTCTACAAAAAAGGTTATCTGTGTTGACTAAATGACATATACTTGCTTATACATAATATAAATATAAAATATATTCATTTTATGCCATTCTGTCTAAGAAGCAGAATATTATTTCAGTGCTTTCTAGAAGTCAATTAAGTGACTTGTAAAGAAGTAGAATAATCTTAATATATTCCTAGAATACCTTATTGATACATGAGGCCATGTCTGTCATGAGTATGTATGTAGAAGTTATCTTTAGGCCTGTTAAGTTCTAAAGTATTAATACCTACGATTACAGCATGAATGACAGGTGAAAGCTCTGCTGTATAATTTCTATAACACCTAAACATTTCATAATTTTAACATGTTTTTCCTGCAGCTTTCCATACTTAACTAACCTTTATGCTTCTTTTTCCTTTACCATGCTGACAGAAAACTCAGGTCTACAGGGAATGGATTATGACTCACAATAGCAGTAGTGATGAGGAGGAAGAGACTTAGTCAGAGCCCAGTTGTTAAAGTTCATATGCTCCTTACCATTTCATTGGAACCTTTGTGTGACTGCTGTCATCATACCCAGATGTCCATTTTTAGAAACGTAAACACTGTTTACTTATAAAATGTTTTTCTGAACATCATGATGGAGCAAAGTAATTTATTTACACACAGGCAAATGTTTTTGTCAGTTAAGGTGTAGAGTATATCATATATTATGAATTTGCTTTTATATATCTTCGCTCTGTGTCCCACAGTGTGTTGTTAAGAACTGAAGTCAGACTTAAGTGAGGTTTTAATGTTCATGACTTCTACTCTAAATCATCTGCTTATTTGTTGACAAAATACCTTTTTTTTTTTAATAAAATGTTATGTGAATTTTCTGGACCGTAATGAAAATACCATTGTTAAGAGAAACACGAGTGGGCGAGAGGAAGGACAGTAATGCCGTTCAATGTTTTGTATGTATTTAGCACTTAAAGCATTTTTGTCAAATTTCTTTTCATAATAAACGTATATAACTTGAAGCTGTGTGGATTTGTTCTATTCCAGAATCATCTGAGTTTAACTATTATATGAAAACTCGTGATTTGTCATAGAAAATTAGTTATAAGTATGCTCTAAAATCTTCGATAGTTATTTTAATGTTACTTATTTCCTTGTACACTTCTGAGACAGTGAGCAGTTTATTATCTAGCATGTCCATATATTGTATCCCTATTAAAATACTATGAATTAATTCAGAACAATAGAATTTGTATAATAAATCATAAATTTAGACATTTTTTGAATGTTGTGAAGAAAGGGCATCTTTTGTCTCTGAGTTTTACAAGCAAATCTATTTTATGTTTTGGTATTGAATTCTTTTTTAAACAAATATAATTCTCTTGTTCTTCTTTGTAAAGATAGTTGATGTGGTAAAAACAACAAAAAAGCAAATGCCCTAAAAAGGTGAATTGTTATAGTCATTGTAATGCATAATCACCTATGACAGTTAAGTCTTTTGATCAGTAAAGGAATAAGGAATATTTGCTTTAACTTGCACTAAACACTTTGCTTATATTGAACTTACATTAAGTTGTAGGAGATAATTTGCTAATTTTCGAGGATTCTTTTCAACTCATGATTTGATTTCTGCATTTACCAAGTTTTCATTCCTATAAACCACTATCTCCTATGCTCTTTGAAAATGACCAACCCACAAGAGCAGAAAGGGACAGCTATCTAGTAATTAGCTCTTTGTCTTTCCAGCATTCACATTAAAACAAAATCAAGGGCATGTATAGCAAGACCTAAAAATAAGCAAATGTCAAAGAATTTGTTGTTTTTATTACGTTAATAGTCTTGGAAATATGTAGATTAAAATAGTGACTAGAATAACACTTTCTGCATCACATTGAATGTGTTTTATACCTGCTGTTTCCTAACCCATAGCCAACGTCACAAAGCTGCCTCTTCTGCTAAAAAGCTGTACGAACACAATTGTCAAACTCTGTGTGCATTAGAAAGGAAAGGTGGAGAAATTTCTTAATTTCTGGTGTTGCAGAGCATAAGACCTTTCTCAGAGAGAAAGTGCCAAACTCTGCCAGGCATTTGCCGAGTATTCCTGTGGGCAATCTGTCGCTTATTTCTGTGGTTCCAATATCATGGAGATGTTCTTCTCGTGTGTGTGTGTGTGTGTGTGTGTGTTTGTGTGTTAAAAAGAAAACATTTATTTACTTTTAAAGCACAAAATTTTCAGACTATTTTCTGTAAACATTAGGTATCCTAGTATTATGGGATTTTTTTGGTTTTGTTTTGTTTTTTAACTGTTTTTATTGAACTATACATTTTTGTCCCCTTCCTCCCCTCTTCCCCTCTCCCCTTCCACCCTGTCCTGTCACTCCCATGCTCCCAGTTTATTCAGGAAAGCTTGTATATTTCTCCTTCCTATGATCTATGTATGCCTCTCTTAAGGTCCTCTTTGTTATTAATATTTCTTAACTATTAAGAATTTATCTGGCTGGAGAGATAACTCAGAGGTTAAGAGCACTGGCTCTAGAAGTCCTGAGTTCAATTCTCAGTATCCACATGGCAGCTCACAGCCATCTATAATGAGATCTATAATGAGATTATAATAACATAATATTGTTATATATACAGAATACTGTATAATAAATAAATCTTTATAAAAGAATACACCTAGAAAAATGTTCTAGTTATTTTGACAGTGGCTTGCCATTTAAATTAAAAGAAAATTAGAAGTAGAATCATATTTATTTAAAATCTCTTCAACAGGAAGATTAAAAACAACATCACAGTTACGTGTAAGCCTTATTGATGTGTTCTCAGGGTTTCTCATTATTTGGTTTAGCCCTTAGGAGTATCATATGTCCTTAGCAGTATAATTGCCCCTTTCTGGTTTTCTGCCACCAGAAATGTTTTCAAGCATCTTTAATCACGAGTACTAATTGGTTTTCCAGTTTTGCTTTTTGGAAAGCACTGTTGTATCAGAGAAAAGTTTAAGACCAGAAATCGCTCTTGTTTTGTACTATTATCATCTTGGTTGGAAGTATAGAATTGGAAAAACATACTATTTTGTTCTGTACCTACCCAACATAGAAAAAGAGTTCACATTTGAGTCTTATGAGGTAAATAGTTCCTTTCTTACTGTTTAATTAGCACGTTTTCAAATAGTGTCTGTCCAATAGGAAAGTCTGTGGGAAAGCAATATTTGGAGCTTATTTTGTAATACTGTACCTTTTTATATAGTTTAGCTTTATGTTTTAAATTTCTGCATGATCTTTGCTTGTGTGAATAGAATAGGAATGGTCTCTCTTCTCTGAATAATTGCTATTGGGAATTCATTATTCCCAGTTGTTTCTCTCTTGTGCTTGAATGCCATACTGAAAACTGGCAAAATAAAAAAGTCCTAAAATTATGTACCTCAAAACTATGTATATGGTTGGTTAATTTTTTAAGCACTGTTAAATGAAATGAGTTAGCACTTACAATACAATTAGATGAATAGAAATCCAGAATAACATTAGTAGTTCCAATATTTATTTGAACCAAGAAGCCAAAATAAATGTCAATTCAGTCAAAATTACAAATTTCAGCCTTCGGGCCTGCCTGGATGGCTCAGTGAGTAAAGGCAGTGGCTGCCAAGCCTGATGGCCTAAGTGTGATCCCTGGGACCCACATGGTGCCCTCTGACCTCCACACAGGCACCCTGGTCTACACAGAAACACACAAACAAACAAACATGAAATCATTAAAAATATTTTTCATTGATGAGTGTCAGTTTTCAGGTCATGTTATAAAATGAATAAACTGGAGCTTTGTAGATGTCTTTTGACTGTGGCATCTCATACTTGGTATGAAAATATTGTATTTATGTCTCAAGGTCCTGCACACTGAAGAATATTGCTGTCATTGCTACTGTTTTGTCTAGATTATATTCTATGGTAAAATTCCACATTAAACTTTGTTATACTAATGGAAAGAGGATTAGAACCAGCTACCCTATTACTGAGTCTTTTTCTTCTGCATCTTCAGTCCTCAGTTTTATAGGTTTCCTTGCAAAATGAATATTATAGTCTCCAAGTATTAAAAGTCCAAGAGGTTTAAATAAAATGCTATGAAGTACAGACATTAATTTAGATAAGTAAGGGTGGTCATGTTAAAAGAATGCTTGTTTTATTCATGATTCTCACCGTGCTCCTTTGTAATAAATGATGATCAATTAAAAACATGTACACTTAATTTAATCTAAGTCATTGAATGAACAGGTAAAAAGCATCATAGGAAATCTTGAATCAAAAGATGAAGTACATGATTCAAAATAGATCTGAATTAGAGAACATATTAGAGTAATTTATGATTTTCATAAATTTGTGATTTTATTTTAATGTGGTAAAGCATTTTCATATCCATAATTACCTCTCAGTATAGTAAAGTCAGTGTAGAGAATATTCAGCAGTTATTGCCTACAATGTGCCTTCCCATGTCAGTTTTACAGCAAATGTATAATAATTCTGTAATACTGGATTTTAATGTAGTCCTCATATATACAAATTTTAACAGTGAAATAACAAAAAAAAATCTCTCTTAATTGAGCTATATTATTCTTGAGAATCTTACATAGTGTTCAAAATTTAAGGCAGACAAAATAGTAGATAAATTATTTTTTAAAAAAAAAATCAGACCAGAGTTTAAGATAAGTACATATAATTTGATTCTACTGAGAATATTTTATAAGTTGTCATTTATCAATAATCTGTTATCTATATTATGTCTACAAAGATTTTCTTACTGTATTCAATAAAACTTGGCAGTTCTATGAATGTATAGTCTTAGAGACTCTAACCAGGTGAAAAACGTCAGAGCCTATGTAACCCCAGAACTCGGGAGGCGAACCTGGATATAGAACGAAATCTTGCCTCAAAAAAGCAGACTGGTAGGTAGATAGATTCATTTACATTAATAGTCTTTTCTGTAAAACCCGAAGTCCTGCTCATGAGTGATTTCACCAACATTGATTTTGATAGAAAACTTTCATAGCTGATATGAAAACTCTATTTTTCATAAATTTCATAAATTCTATTTTCACATTTGTTAAAATAATACTTGTTCAGTAAAGAAAAGTGGGGGATGGGAAGATAGCTAAGTGGGTAAAGGTGCTAGTTGCAGAAGGCTGGCAACCTGAGTACAGAACCAGACAAGGTAGAGACACAGTGCCAGCCTGGCCTGGCTCACAAGGTGGAGTAAAGAAGAGCCATCCTTGGAAGGTGTCTTCTGATCTCCATACACACTGGCATGTCCCTCCCCCAGACAGTAGGTGAACATCTCTCTCTCTCTCTCTCTCTCTCTCTCTCTCTCTCTCACACACACACACACACACACACACACACACACACATACACACACACAAAACTTTTAAAGTAAGAATTGACAGAAAAAGATTATCGTTTGTATTCTGAACCATATACAGGTTATTTCCTTTTTAACATTTTTTCTTTATATAGTTATGAATCAGATACATAAATTTCTATTTAATGTTTTTATTACAAATTTTTAACAGGATTATTAACTTCTAAAACTTAAAAAGCTCTACTCAACGCATAATTCCCATATATGAGATACCTAGACTTAGATCTTAGGGACACAAATGGCCAGCTGACATTTCTTGTTCTAAAAAGTTTCTTCCCCTGAAAATCAAATCCCCTGACCTGTTAGTGTGAGAGTGCTTGGCTCCACCGTAAGATCCATACTGCCACTTATGTAAACATTGAGACCTGAGTTGTCCCAGGACGTTAGCGCCTTCTTTACCATTTCAAGTGTTTTTAATTTAGTCCATATTGTCTTTGAATTCTTTACAGAGCTGTGATAGTTGCTATTGTGCAAGCTGTAGGAGGGAAACTGCTTTTGTTTGTTGTTATGTCTTTTCTTTCAGAAATTACAGGTGTTTAATTAGCTTCAAACACTGGCTCGATAGCCATGGAGGATAAAGCACCTTCAGCGTCGTGGTCTTTCATTTTACTTCAGGAAGAGAAATGCAGTTTATCTGGAAGAAAGGGCTTAAAAATAGCAGTCAGAGCACAGAGAGTGCTGGGCACTCTTCTGGCTTCATCGAAAGTCTTGAGTAAGTGGACAAGAAGTAGGAGACATGGTTTATTTAACTCCACTCTTCATTTTGTAGCTTTCTCTCTCCAGAAAGTTATTTCTGAAAGGAAGGGAAAACTGAAGAGAGCCACACTTTTCTCTAAGCTCATTAGGATTTGTATCGGAGAAAGCAGAGCTGTGGACAGGGCACTGTCTGGCCTGGACGCCTTCTGACTGCTCCGCTAGCAGTGTCCCCCCGAGTGATGGGGACAGCACTTTCTGAGCAAGACTGAAGTCATTTGTGTCTTCTCCTGAAGTGATGGCTCTCCTTAGAGATTGTTCCACTTGTTGTTAATCTTAATTGAAAATTTATCAATTTAAATTACTACCTTAAATCCGGAAAATAAAATATGACTAGTTGACTTCTGAAGATTTTTTAAAATTTATTACCACTACAGTTATTATGTTTGCAAATATGGTAAGAACAGGTAAATAGTATTGTATAGAAATTCAGTCTATATTAATATTTTTAAACCCTTGAATGTTAAGATCACATAGGCTCCATTTACACTTACTTTACCTTTTTTTTTTTTACCTGATAAGTACTAGTTCAGAAAACCTTCATCCTTGATTAAGCTAAATGTACTAAATTCTGCACCCAGGCTTACAGCCCAGGATGCCACTGTTTACTTGCGAACTTTGCCTTTCTCTGCTAGTTTGTGTGAACAGACAGGTTCTCTCATGGGGGAAGCTACCACATTAGTTGTTGGAGCACTAGTATTATGAAAGGTATTTTTGTTTGCTCAATGGAATAATTTTTATTTGGGTCTCTTTTATTCATCTAAAAATCATGTAAAAAGAAATACTTTTTTGTTTCTCAATTAAGTCTTTAAGAGTCACATGATATTGGTATATTAATCACTTATCATAATTCTAATGTGTTATACCAACCTACCACCCATAGGACCCCTTGGGAGTACTGTGGAGAAGTAGATATGTCAGAGGCAGTTGCTGTAGTTAGAGATCTAAGGTACTAGGGGCACCAGGATGAGAGACTGGATATTTCTTGTGAAATTAACTTTTCTGGAGTAAGTTGCTAAGCTACTCTGAACTTTAAAATAACCCAAACAAAAAAGATATTACATGTGTATAATTGGATTTTTTTCAGTCTGATTTGGGACCATGATTTATGTTTAAACTATAAACCACAGTTTAAATATTCTGTGTTCATTTGTCTTCGTTGAATTCCTGTTATTTGTATCTTAGGTTTTTTTGTTTTGTTTTTGGTTTTTGGGGGTGGGGAAATGGGGTTACAGTGCTTCAGACAGTAATCAAAAAAGTTTCACTCATAACCTTAATTATTCAGTGATAGGGATTAAATGCATGTCGTGGTAGAGGCTAGCTCTTAATGTAATGGTCTTCGCACTCTCCCCTGCTAATTAAAATGCAGGGCTCTCCAGAGCTATAGGAACTGAGACACAAAGTACCCTTCTCAAGAGAATGATCCCAGGTACTTCATGAACTTTGAAGCTAAAGAGACCTCTTTGATTTTGTAGGATACCTTAACTATGTCTCAGTGAATTGCCAAAATGAGATTCCACAACATCTGCTGTAATATTCTGCAAAATACATTTAGTAGTCCCTCAATATCTTCAGGGGATTAGTTCTGGGACCCCAGGGATACCTAAACCTCTGAATGCATATGCAGTAGCATAGTATTTATATAGAACATAGTATATTCTCCTGTATATTTTAAATCATCTGCAGATTACTTATAATTCCAAATTCCATATAAGTGCAATGTAAGTAGTTATCATATTCCAAGTTTGTATATCATAGATACAATTGCAGTTTTTAAAAAATACTTAGATTCCCAAGGATAATTGGGTGCTGAAACCACAAAACAAGGGCAGTTATAGTGCTGTGCTCAATTATTTTGATATTAAAAGTTATTACTTGAGATATAGCAAGATCTTTTGGGTCAGAGCTTGGATTTTTGAGCGAAATATACCTTAATTTAGTTTTAAACTTTCCTTTTACTAACTTTAATTTCTTGATGCCTGTCTATCCTGTGTTTCAAAAATGGATGTAATATGTAGCGTCACTTGTCTTGGTTTTGTTATTAGGATTAGAACAAGTACGGTAGTGGATGTGATGATTATTAGTATGCCTAATAGACCTCTATTGTATTTTTATTATTCCAGATGAATACCAATTTATGCTAGCTCTTGGCCACCATTAGTAAACTATGTATTCCTCATTTGTCTCCTCTTTGCCAGGATAAAAGCATCATTAAGTCTCATCCTTTTTCTTTCCTTTCAAGGTTAGTAGAATAGTTATAATACCATGATAATTTCTGCATACTCAATGTTTAAAATAGAAACAATAAACTCATTTAGACTGTTTCTAATTATACATTATTGTAAAAGAAATCCTATTGTTATTTCAAATATATATAGGACGGATAAATAAAAACTGATGAGTGGATGTCCTGCTTGAAATGGTTTAGTAACTCTGCACTTTGGGGCTGGAGAGATGGCTCAGAGGTTAAGAACACCACATGCTCTTCCAAAATGTTCAATTCCCAGCAACTTTTATGGTGACTCACAATCATCTGTAATAAGATCTGGTGCCCTCTTCTGGCTTGCAGGGATAGATGCAGGCAGAACACTGTATATAGAATAAATAAATTTTAAAGAAGAAAAAGAAAAAAATCACATTAAAAAAAAGAACCACATTTTGTTATTTTTCATGCACAAACACTGCTTTTAGAATGTGTTAGGTGGGTAATAGTTGGCTAGGAGCAGTACACTTAGCTATTTCAGAAGCATAATTCTTTGCCTTGCCTTTCTGTTCATTGTGTAAGAAAGCTCTGAGCTTTGAGGTCCTTGTTCCTACCATGGTTCATTACAGAGCTTGATTGATACCTTCTTTTTTAATCATGGATTTAAGTTTCAAATTAAGTAACTTTGTAAAATTTTTTAAATCCCCAAATGCTTATTGATTCTTAATAATCATAATATTTACACCAGTTTTCTCTAAAGATAAGATTCTTTTAAGAACAACATCGAGTTGCCTATCTTTTTCTTCCTGGGATAGTCTTACTAGGTAGTAGAGGCTGACCTGAAACTTGTGAGAAAATCAGGCTGGCCTGTGTCATCCTGTTAAGTCCTGCTATTACAAGTGTGCACCACCTGGCTCATTTTAATTTCACATCTTACTTTTTTAATTGTTTATCTACTTATTTAGGTTTTTTGTTTTGTTTGTTTGTTTGTTTTTTGAGACAGGGACTCTCTGTAGTTCTTGCCGTTCTGAACTCACTGTGTAGACCAGGCTGGTCTTGAACTCACAGAGATCTCCTTGCCTCTGTCTCCCATGTTCTCAGGTGTTGGTATTAAAGGCATGTGCCACCATTCCTGGCCCACATGTTGCTTAAAAAACAAAACAGAAACTTCACATGACTGTGAAACACTGTTCTAGGAGAGTTGTGTATTTTGATCATATTTTAATTTGGTTTAGGATTATTCATTTATATTGAGTAAAGTACCCCATAGGAACTTGCCTTTTTCCAAATTCAGACAGGAACTTTTTCCAATAACCATGTGACATGTTGCCTATAGAGTCTGATATACACAGTGAATGCAGTTTTAGTTGTGTTTCTATTTCTTTTATAAACTCCCCTAATGATAAGTAATTAATATATGAATCCATAATTCATTAATGGATAAGGCAAAATTGTTTTTCATTTATCACTATACTACAGAAAAATAAGGGTCACATGTCCTAAACCTACTGGTTGTTGTTTAGTCCTTGATACCAAATACTTAGTATCTAAAGCGTCTATATATTGGTGTCTAACCTTTATTGTACTCATTTTATTTTTATTTTTATTGTTTTTTGTTTTTTTTTTTGAGACAGGGTTTCTCTGTAGCTTTGGAGCCTGTCCTAGAACTAGCTCTTGTAGACCAGGGTGGTCTCGAACTCACAAAGATCCTGCCTCTGCCACCCAAGTGCTGGGATTAAAGGTGTGCGCCACCACTGCCCAGCTCTTTCTTTTATTTTACATAGTATCTGAAGTTATTGTAGTGGAAATTTTCAAAACTAGCATGTTTAGAATAAAACAGTGTAGGATTTTGACCTGTTGATCTAAAATATTCACTTAAATTCAGCTGCTTAAAGAGCCTGCCTCAGTAACTGGCATCTGCCACGTTTGTCAAAGACATTTTTAAGGTAGCATAGGGAAAGTGTGACTGGCACTGTAAGGGGCCATGTCACAGTGAAAGGTGTGCATTCCTCATGCAGAAAGCCAGTGTTCCGAGCCATGTTTGCAGTTCATTCCAAGCTAGTCAGTTAGCTGTGGCCTTACTACACAGCTTGGGGGGGGGGGGGGCGGCGAAACACCTGACCCTCGGTTTCTTCATGTATAAAGATTGTGTTGGATAACAACAACATTTGTGTCAAAGTCTGTGGCATTTTTGATGGTGTTTAGAAAAGCATAAATCTTTATATAGATGAATTTACAAAGTCAAATAATGAGCCAGGAAATTGTCATCAAAAGTACATTTCCAGACTGTGACGTGGCTGGTAACCTATCAAATTCTCTCCTATGCCTCTACAACTTTGGATTTAAAGTTTTAGACTCTGCCTACACTGCTCTTACTCTGTTTCACATGTTGATAATGGAGATGCCTGCAGAACTGTGCTGCACAGTGGCTTTGTTCAACTCTATCAACTGTAATAACGAATACCGTTTGTTATGTTTCAAAATATGCTGTGACCAGAATGTCTATTTGTGTCTCCAGTGCTGCATATAAAGATGAATTACAGAGAGCGTTGCACCAATTACATTTGTAAAAGATTTGTAGCTTGCTTATTTCAGATGTTATTGTGACTATTGAAATTGGTTTAATTTAACCAATTTAATTTAACAGCTTAGGATTGTTTAGTCTTAAGTAAAAAACCTTGAAAGGTTCAACTGCAATACCCTGTCTTGATACTAAAATAGAAGCTAGATACTGGGAGTTGAACATTGTTATAATTTATTGGTGGACTGTATAGACTTTTTATCTTTTACACTAGTCATGTCAAGGAAGTTGGTATTTGTATTCTTGGTTTCAGAATTTGCCCATAAAAACAAAGAGAACATTTTCCTAAGCTTATTTATGTCAAATACAAAGCAAATTGAATTAAAGTGTGTACATTTAAAAAACTGAGCCTGGCAGTGGTGGTGCACGCCTTTAATCCCAGCCCTCGGGAGGCAGAGGCAGGCGGACCTCTGTGAGTTCAAGACCAGCCTGGTCTACAAGAGGTAGTGCCAGGACAGGCTCCAGAACTACTGAGAAACCCTGTCATGAAAAAACAAAAACAAACAAAGAAGAACACTGCTGTCATCAGTGCTCTCCCCAAGCTCACAGAAAGAGGGGGAAGGATAGATGCACGGGGGCTTCAGAATGACTGATAACATCCAAGAGTAATGCATGAGTTTTCCTTTCAAAATTTTTCTCATCAGTAAAATAACTGCTGGACTTGGTGATGCACACTGAGGCAGAAGAATTGGGAGTTTGAGGTCAGCCTGCTTTTACAAAGTAAAACTTATGTCAGAGTTTTGTAGCTTCATCATATACTGTGCATGCTATTTATAAAGCGGGACTAGATTATCTTTTTTTACCACTGTGAAGACAGATTTTCTTCCTTCCATTTGGAAATGAGTTACCAAGGTTTCCAGGTATGCTGTTGTCTGAAAGTACCATCCACCCCTCCTCTGTAAACTTGATGCTGCTTTCTCTTAGCTCACAGTTGTTTATCTATTTCACCTAAGTTTTCAAATTTACGTATTTTATAAATTATCTGATGATCTTCACTAAGTTCTTCTTGCTCTGCCTATGTCCCTTTTTCACTTTATGTTTAACTGTTGGCTACATACTGCAATAGAGAATAAAGATGTTTTCAGTAATATTTCATAATCTCAAAGTTAAAAATGTGCATGTCAGTTACTTCCATGAAAATAATCTGTTTCCTCACCCTGCTGCCTGGTGCTTTGTTTCCTTTCTTTGCTGATAAAAGTATAACGGTGAAGACTCTGTTCTTAGTCTTTTGTACCCAGAGGTTTAGGAAATGGTAACATTTTTTTCTAAACTAAATTTTTTTTTTTTAAATGAACTGCATGGGACACAAATTTGTTTGGTTTTTGTTTTTTGAGACAAGGTTCCTCTTTGTGACAGCTCTGGCTGTCCTAGATCTCGCTTTGTTGGCCAAGCTACTCTTGAACTCATAGACATCCACCTGCCTCTGCCATCCGTGTTTTAGGATTAAAGGTGTGCACTACCATGCCTGATGCCTAAATTCCTAATATACAACTTTTGAATATTTTTAGTCACAAATTTTACATTGCTTGCCCTTTAAAGTGGTCTGCTTTTATTTTAAATATCCAAGGTACTTTCATTCTTAAAGAAATGATATTGAAATAAATAATAACCGTATATATATAGTTACATTTGTATTTTCTAGAGGAAAGGATTATTAGCAGACGTTATAGTGTCTTAACTATCCTGACGTGAACTTGCATGTTGTCAGTAGGCTTTGGGTTTATCCAGACACTCTGCTCTGTGTTTTCTCTAACCAGTTCTGAGACTGGCAAAGAAAATGATTTTTAAAATCAGACAGGCACTTGTCTCTTCCCTAGTAATTTCTACATTTAAATGTGTGTACTTACACGTTTCTGTAAAAATGTGATAGGATTCAAGGAAAAAATGTCTAGCATGTTTTAACTAGTAGATTGAGTTTGGACCTGAGAGGTAACATCTTCTAAACGCCCACTACTTAAAAATTGCTGTTTCTGTTTTTATGTAATCTCAAATAAAGCAGTGTGATAAACACTTTTACAAAGGAAATCAACAATTTTATGCATATTTAATTCAGTTTTGGTGTGTGTGTTTACTGTAGTAAGAATGTTAATGATTTGCCTAAGAAACTTTTGAGAACCATAAAATACAATGAAATATTTCAGTTTTGTGTTCTTTTTTTATAGGTCATGGAAAATGGAAGATTTGCAAAATACAAGTATTTTACCCATGTCATGATCAACAAAACAGATATGTTCATGATAACGAGAAGGTAACTTCTTTTCCTTCTCTAATACAAGTGATAAGGTGCCAGGTTCCATGTTCCTCGTTTCTTTATTGTCACACTTGATTGCTGTAAACTCTTGTCATATGCTTAAGTTCAGCTTTGTGTGTGTTTGTAGATAAACACAGCCAGAAATCAACAGAATTATAGTTAAATATTTATTTCAGCTACTTCACTGTACAGAAATTGTGTAGAGCTTACCTCTCAGGTAGACTTTCCCCTCTAAATACCACTCAGTCCTCGTACTAAGGATGCATAGTTTACTGTCATAGCTGGTACACCCAGTGTGAAGAGAACATTTAGGAAGATACTCCCAGCTGTGGCTCCTCAGCAAAGCCTGCAGACTGGAGGGCCTCTGGGTGTTGTTCAGCATCTCCAGCAGTCCCAGACTGGCGGACAGGATGGGGAGGACTAAAGTAAGAGCATGACTGCCTTATGTCCCAGCCATGGGCTCTTTCCTTTTTTTTCTTTCTTTTCTCATTTTACATACCAATCCCAGTTTCCACTCCCTCGCCTTCCCTCCTCCCATTCTTTCCACCTTCCCCTCCATATCACCCCACATCCATTCCTCAGAGAGCATAAGGCACATTGCTTAGAGGCAGAATCAAGGCCGTCCCAACTATATTAAGACTGAGCAAGGTCTCCCCCAGTTTGCCCCAGTCATAAAACTGTCACCCACATTCAAAGGGTCTAGTTTGGTCTTAATGCTGGTTCCCTCACTGTCAGGCCAGAGTTGGTGAGCTCCCGTTAGCTTGGGTAAGCTGTTTCAGTGGGTGTCCCCATCATGGTCTTGACCTCTTTGCTCATAATCTCATTCCTCCCACTTAGGTTATCTATAAATGTTCCATGTGTGCTTGTAAAAAGAATAAAAAATAAAAGTAAATCTTTTATTTAAGTTTTATTAAGTTCTTCAGTTCTCAAAGTGAATCCTCTCTTCTTCTTCCCCTAGTGGTGTGTTGTTTGTAACAAAGGGAACATTTGGACAACTTACATGTGAATGGCAGTATAGTTTTGATGAGTTTACCAAAGAGCCATTCATTGTTCATGGGAGAAGATTGCGTATTGAAGCAAAGGTATGTAGAACAGACTGTGTAACATGAGGGGGCTGGCTTGTTGGGGTTTCTGTCCTGCCCAGTACCCCAACAGCCGGCAAATCCCAAAGAGAAATTACACACAGGACTCCATAAGGTTATAAACTGATTGGCCCATTAGGTCAGGCTTCTTGTTAACTCTTATAACTTATATTAACCCATTATTCTCATCTATGTTAGCCATAATGGCTCCGTACCTTTCTCAGTGTGACAGCTTACATGTTTCCTCTTTGGTGGTCTGGACAGGAATGCTGAGGAACTTCTCTGCTTCCCAGAATTCTCCTGTTCTCATTGCATCACCTCTACTTCCTGTCTGGTTTTCCCGCCTATACTGCCTGCCTGGCCAATCAGCGTTTTATTAAAATATGATTAACAGAATACAGACAATTCTCCCACATCATTTCCCTCTTTTTTTTTTTTAAACAAAGGAAAATACCCATAGTCCATTTGTTGGGAATGTGGGCGTAGTATTTCAGGCTACTTCCTGCTGGTTGGGGGTGCTGATGATCTTATGGGGACCTAAAGAAAATTTAGAGTTATAATCAAGTCCTGACTGGAGTATCCTGTGAATCTTGATCATCTCAGGCAGTAGTCTTGAATCTGTTCTGGATGTAGAACTCAGACATCTGGGCCATCTATTCCTGTCGGAGATTTTTCAGGTGGCCTTCCTTGATCATACTGGATTTTTCTTAACTCAAAATGAATCCACAACCTCTCATTTTCTGTGGAAACAAAAGCAAAATCTCTTCTCCAAAGTAACATACCTTTTGACTTCAGTTTTGAAGCCAAGGTATTTTCAAAATACCTATTTTGGGTTAGTTCAGCAGTATTTATAAACAAAAGTCTTTTAGCAGCTGTTGCTCCTTCCTCAGCATTCAAACAATTCAAAGAGAGCATAATAGCATACAGTATCAAGATTCTCTGTTTATTTTCCATCGTTATTTTAACCTCTATTTCTTTTATTTTTACTTTTACTTTTTGAGACTGGTTCTCTGTATATCTTTGTCCTGGAATAACTCTGTAGACCAGGCTGTCCTTGAACTCACAGAGATCCACTTGTCTCTGCCTCCCAAGTGTTGGGCTCAAAGGTGTATGCTACCACACCTTGAACTCACAGAGATCTGTCTGTCTCTGCCTCCCAGGCACTGGATTAAAGGTGTGTACTACCACACCTTGAGGTCACAGAGGTCAATCTACCTCTGCCTCCCTTGTGTTGGGATTAAAGGTGTATATCACCACACCCAACTACTCTCTTTCTTCCTTTTTTTACCCTAAGAACTTTAACCTTTAGCCTACATATATTTTTAACTCATAGTAAACCATTTAGAGGTTTTCCTTCCTCTTTGACTCTTTTTTTACTGTATATCTCTTTTTCTGACCACATAAGTCTAAAACCGTGGCTTTGATGGCTAGACCCAGTCCATTTCTTAGCTTTCCAGACACATGGTAGAGGTACCAGCCAGAGCTGTGTTCACTGCCACAACTCTATGGCGTTTCAAGGTCCTTGTCAGCAAGCAAGCTGCAGCATTCTGCTCACAGACCACACTCAGTCAGACTGCCAGCCTGAAAGAGTCAGAGTTTGCCCTGGCAGGACAGCCCATAAAGCCAACATTTTAAAACAGCACAGCTTTTTTCCTGCTACAGCTTAAAACCCGAAAAGCATGCGTTCAGCTTTTCATCAACACCGTTTAAGTGTTTCGTGGCAGGACCTCTTAATGAGCTGCAAGGTTTTGCAGCTAAAACTGAGTCAGGAAGCCTCTCTTAGATGAGAGCCTTGCTTGCCTCTAGCAAGCAAAGTAGACCCGAGAAATTGCTGCTACCAACAAAACATGCTTTACTCTATTCTTTCCCAAGCTTTTTCAGGCTTTCTGTGGATTCAGTTATCCACGTCTGGGCGCCATATGTAACACGAGGGCTGGCTTGTTGGGGTTTCTGTCCCGCCCAGTACCCCAACAAGCCAGCAAGTCCCAAGGAAAATCACACACAAGACTCCATAAGGTTATAAACTGATTGGCCCATTAGGTCAGGCTACTTATTAATTCTTATGACTTATCTTAACCCATTATTCTTATCTATGTTAGCCACATGGGCTCATTACCTTTCTCAGTGTGACAGCTTACATGTTGCCTCTTCGATGGTCTGCGCAGGAATCGCAGAGGAACTTCTCTGCTTCCCAGAATTCTCCTGTTCTCATTGCATCACCTCTACTTCCTGTCTGGTTTTCCCGCCTATACTGCCTGCCTGGCCAATCAGCGTTTTATTAAAATATGATTAACAGAATACAGACAATTCTCCCACATCAAGACTGGTTTTTGATATTTATGTTTTCTAAAATAGTGCACTGAGATTGTCTCTGGTCTGTCTTTTATGAAGGCTTCTTTGTCTCAGGATAGCTTTCCTTAGACAATGTAATTGTAGTATCTGTGGAGGTGGGGGGAAGCATTTCTTTATTCTATTTCTGGGTTTTCTTTTTAATGAACTTTAAAATTCTGTTTGTAGGAACGAGTGAAATCTGTATTTCATGCCAAAGAATTTGGGAAAATAATTAACTTCAAGACTCCAGAGGATGCTAGGGTAAATATAATTAATCTTTTATTTAAGCCTCAAAGAAGCATCTCAATTTGAAGCCATATTTTTCGAAGGTAAATTTTGTTTAGGTCTTTTGTTTTTAACAGCTTTAGTACATATAATTAATGATATGTCCTTCAACCATCTTCAATATATTCAACACTCTGACTTTTTAAATCAAATTGCTCTTCATTTTTTTATTTTTGAGACGGGGTCTCACTATATAGTCCAGGATATCCTAGAACCCACCATTTTCCTTTCTCAACCTCTTAAGAGCTGAAATTACATGTTTCAGCATGTTCTCCTGTTAAATGCTGTCATACTTTAATTTTTAAAAGTCAGCAAACAAACACCAAGAATCATTCTGTTCTGGTGTTAATCTGTCCACTCCAGAAGAGAAAGTATAACTCTGTGTCGCTAATTTCTTTACTGTACAGTACAATGGTGTAACAAAACAAGAAAGAAACCAAGCCTGTGGTTAACAAGATAGGGTTTAGTATTTCTTCTCTTGCTTGCTAGCAGAACTTTGAAGGAAATCAGTTAACCTCAGTTTCTTTGGAATAGGAATTGTCTAACTGAAAAGAACTGCACATGCTTTGGGTCATGACAAGAAATAAAGGAAACCTGTGAACTGATATCACATTAGTCAGAGCTAAGACCCTGTTCTCATGCAGCAGTGGGCTGTTTGGAGCAGCTCATCTTAAGAGCCCTGGACCTTTCACTTCATCCCTGCCTCCTGCCTTCTTACCACATTCTCCAGGAAATAGTGATCCAGTTCACTTGTCGCGTCTAGACACTAGTAGCTCTCCTCCTACATACCGTGGACCAGTTAGCGTATGCTATGCAATTTAACACATGCTTTGCAGTTTCTATCAAGGTATTATGAGTAAAGACAACATTGGTGTACTAGTCATAGGAAAGGTAAATGAATTACTTAGAAACAGGAATAAAACACTGAAGTTTTAATATATTTATGACCTGGAACTAGGAGACAGAGTAGAAATAATACCTGAACTTTTCCTTGAAGGTAGACTTTATTACTGCTTCAATTTCATTAATTTTTTATTGGACTGTGTGTGTGTGTGTGTGTGTGTGTGTGTTTCAGTCTTGGCAAGGTACATGCATCTTGAATTTATATATGACCACTATTTTGGTATATAGCTATTCATAATAATCTCTGATGATATTTATTTCTGTGGTGTCATTTTGTTTGTAATGTTATTTCTGGTTCTGAGTCTTCTTTTTATTACATCCAAGAACTGGTCTAATTTGTTTATATTTCCAAAGAGTAAAGACTTCATTGATTTGTTTGTCTCCCTGTCATTTATTTGTTTTGATTCTTACTTTTTCCCTCTAACTTGGAGTTTGACTTGTTTTTTTCTGCTTCCTTAAAGTACTGTAAAATGATTTATTCTCTGTGTTCATGTTGCTTTGTATCAAATTCTAATCTTTCTTTTTCTATAAGTATAGCTACTCCTGATTTCTCCTGAATTCCATTTGCATGAAATATCTTATTCTATCCCTTCACTTGTAGTTCATATATGTCCTTAGAGATGAATGTATTTCTTATAAATAGATTTGGGTTTGGGGTTGTGTGGGTTACTTAATCTAGTCAGTCACACTGTCTTTTACTTGGAGTGTTTAATCCATTTATATTCCACATCATTATTCATAGGTGAGGACTTAATGCAGCCCATGTAAAACTTGAGTTTAACTGTCATGGCTGTGCCCTTCTCCCCAACAGACGGTATCTTGCTCTGTGCTCTGCTGCCTGAAGTTGGGGGAAGAGTGGTATTGTAATCAGTCACCTAAGCATAGTTCCATTGGCCCAGTGACCAGGAGTTAGTTGGGGTTTCACTGTGGTATGGCATGATTGAGTTTCAAGACTAAGACCTGTGCTAGGCTGTCTTGCCCCTGAGGGAGGGACATCTTTCTATGCTGAGTTGATTGAACTTGAATTACAGTGTGGTGTGGCATCGCTTACCTTCCTTCTTAGATGTCTTTTTGTTCTTCGTACTCAATAATCAGGCATATGTCGCACCTGACTTCTGTAGCTCTTGTAAAGGCAGTTTGATACCTGAGTGGCTGTTCAACTTGGTGGGAGACAGCCACCAAAGGATCTTATTTAGCTGCCTTCTAAATCTTTTGGAAATGGGACCCAGCTATTTCACAACTTTCACTTGTCATGCAGATCCCACAGTCATGGGCATTGCTCATAGAAAGGTTTGTATTTCATTTCAATAATTTCTAGTCCTTTCAGCATAAATTTTTATCCTGAGAAGATCAAAACTGCTCAAAGATGTTACTGTGCTACTCCCAACTACAGATTCTTTGTCCTGCTTTAACTGAAACTCCTACATACAGAATGGCGCAAAGTGGAAAGAGCTTTGCAACAATACTGACTTTTCAGACAATGTCAGTTGTCTAATCACCAAATTATAGTTTTTCTGGCAGAATAGTTTATTGTACTTTTTCTCAAGATGATCCTTTAATTCCCAAGGTGAATGTCTTCTTCCAAGGACTTTAGAGAAATGCTGTCCTCTGAGCTCCGGCCTGTGTCCGTGCTCTCTGCTGCAGGCTGTAGGTTCACTGTTGGCTGTCAGCTTATGCCTAAATGTAATGTTGGCTTTGAGATTTCTACTCATTATGTTTTGTTTCATCACAAGTTCATTGAGATTAGTAAATGTTGCTTTATTTCTCCCCAACAGTGGATCCTTACAAAGCTGGAAGAAGCAAGAGAACCATCTCCGAGCCTGTGAAGAGGGAATGCAGCCTGGAGGGACAGCAATTGTTATTACAGTTCCTTGCTGTACCTTCTCACCCCTGTGGAGAATAGGAGTCATTCCAGGGATCCTATGCTTTTAAATGCGTTTAAAAAAAAAAAAAAAAAAAAAAAAAAAAAAAAAAAAAAACAGAATCAATTGGGTTAAACAGCTATGTGATTAAAATACTAGAAGGTCCATTCAGTTTCCTAATCTGAATCATGCATCTGGTTATGATTCTTTTTTATAAAAAGAAGTGTTTACTTCAGGGTATTCTCAGTAGTAGTAGACAGATTGCTCAGTCTTCATGTCAAGCAAAATGTGGTTTCCCAGTTAATACTGTAAACTTCTCTCAGGCTTCCTTTGTCTCCCTAAGTGACGGGAAATGATCAGATTAAGCACTGCCTCAGTAGTGACATGAAAACTTTGGTAATTTCTTCAGAATCATGAAGTTCTTTTTACAAATAAATATTTTGGTATTTTCCTTATTTTAAAAAATGGTTTGGATTATACTAAGATGCATAGTATAACTGTGAAAAACAATCTTTTTTGAGATTGGACATAATGCCCCTTGAATCACAGACGGAGAGGCTTTAAAAACTGAGTATCATACCCCAAAAAAATGGTACAATCTTTCTAGATCTTTAGAGCCTTGGAAATATTTCCTCAGGGAAACCCCATGGATTTACCCAGTTTGTGTTGTTAATAGATGGTTGTTTTTAAAGTAAAAATTTACAGCCTTAATATTGCTTACCTTCTGTTTACTGGTAACAAGAATTTAAAAATGCAAAAAAAAAATAAAAGCTCTTGCTGGCATCTTAGCGCTAATGAATTATGCTCTGGAATAAAGAGCTCTTATCATGAGTTAAAGGACAAACCCTAAAAATCTAACCAGTAACCCATCCTATTGTCTTGGATTAAGAATTTCAGGTTTGCCTACTCTCTAGTTATTCAGATGAGAAACACTTAGTTAAAAATACAGGCTCGTCGCTACAAAAGTTCCACACTCCATCTCAGTAAAAAACAAGGTTACAGGTTTTTCCCCCTTTGGTTTTAATCTAAGATCTTTGCTCTTTACTGTGACTGGACTGTTTAAAGTGAAACAGAATGATTGTCCAATTGTGACCTATAAACAGAATGTCTTAATTGGTTATTGAATACACACGGTGTTCAATCTATATTGTAATGTTACCAACTTGTTATAAACTGGTGTTGAAATTGAAGAGTCTTGCTTGGTCACTGGGTATTTAATCTACAGGTTTGTGAAGTCTCTTGCTTTACTGTACAACCTGGAATGAATAGCATGCAAGTCTGTACCTGCAGTTGTTGCTGCCCAGATCCTGCTATTGTTACCATATGATTTCACAGAACACATTGTTATTGGTGGTGTCCCCCAGAATGCTTTCTCTGCTAAACATAAGTTGAATCAAAAGATGACACATCTCCAATTGTTGTAGTTATGCCTCCCTAAGATGACCTTTCTTCAAGGTAGGGTGTAAGTTTTCTCTGTTGCTGAGCCCCTCCAGGTTTGCAGATTAAACCTGCAAGGAGAGGTCGGTATCATCTCTGTATCTGGAATGTTGCTTTCTGGCACTGCAGTCACTGCCAATAATTAAATACCTCATTAGTTACTTCTTTCATGAGTTCAGAAAAATTAGATCCATAACTCTTCAGGTATGCCATGGCAAAGTGCAAAAGTAATAGTTAGCATAGCGGCTCTGTGTCTTCTGGCAGCCAGCAGGATGGGTTTTATAACTGGTGCACATACATAGCTAATGTGCCTGTTCTCCTTGTTCCTGTATCAATAAAAACTGAGAAATAGCTCCTGTTCCTTATGAATCATGTGCCTATCACCTCCTCCCATCTCTCTCTGACTACCTCCTCCCATCACTTTCTGACTGTGCACTAGAAAGACACAGGTTGTTCTAGGATTGTCTGTGTCTAAACAACTATGAAAACTAGGAACACTAACCGCCATTGACATAGACAAGACATTCACATGATATTTTATGATTTACAGTTATGTGTTTGAGTCAATAGTCGTTTTCAGAATCCAGATCTTTTGAGAAAAATCATCCAGGAATCATAGTATTCAGATTTCTCCAATAGCTTCACTTTCACTGTGTGTGAGGGGGCGGGGGTGGTCTTCCCTGGCATCTGGAGTCCTGGGGTTTTCCATTATTTCTATCATAATCATCTCCTTCCAGTGAGTATCACTATGCCAGTATCTAATCTGTTAAAAGCATCCACAGGTTGGTGCCCCATTCCTACCAGGTTTTTAAAAAAATTTAAAAAAAAAATGCTCAACCCTGAATTTCCTGTACTTTGGATCACTATGTTGGTTCATTCTTTAGTTCTGCTAATTGCTCCCTTGCATAGACCTCTGCATTAGAAAGATGAAGACAACGCATGTGCCATATATACTTACAGGTGTCTGAAACTATCAGGTCTGTCTGTCTGTTCTCCAGGTTTTTTCTTTTTGTTTACCTCTGATGCAACTGAAATCCTCAGCGGCAGTGTTTTTCAAATTATAGGTCTTAACCAATGGGTCATTAAGTCACCTTAATAACTAAAGACAATCATATTTTAAAAATTGAATAGTAAAGAAATACAGGAACAAGAGAACACATAAAAACAAATACTCTTTTCTGTTTATAATTTAAAAATCACATTTTAGTGTTAGATTTTTTTTTAAAGTGAATAAAAAGTCTGAAAGCCTAGGTCTGTCTGGAACTGCTGAAACTGTGGCCATGCCCACGGCTCCCTCCCTGGAAACAGGCTGGTTTCAGTTGTTTCTTAGCTCATAAAGAGCAGGCTCAGAGCACAGTGGTCACCTTTAGGATGAGAAGTCAGGAGAAAGCTTGTTCTACTGTATGAAATATTTTACTTCCCTTTCCTCGTAGAAGATCCGTGAAACCAGAAAAGCATAGAAAATTAACTTGACAGATGACACCCAAAAAGACCAGAGGCTGGTAGAGGTCCTTCACTTCAGGGCGTCTAACCCCCATCTGTCTTCAGTCTGGCTCATCATGCAGGTGGTAAAGAGCCTGACAAACCGGTAGCTAACCATTATTGTAGACCTGGAACACCCACCTGCTGAGGGTGCCATACAAACAAATATCAGTGCATTTTAACTAAAATACTGCATTTATTCATCTCCATAAGACCTAAGTAGAAAAGGAAGGCTTGCATTTCTTATATCAGATTATTCCAAATTCATCAGTCTGTTTCCCACTGGTGCTGCATAGAATCACATATCCTTCCTCAGTCTAGAAAAGAACCTTTGCCCTCTGCCTGATCTTCTGGATATATTTTTGAAGTTTTACTTCATTGTTAATGTTAAAGCATCTGAGTTTACACTAGTTGGCTAGATTGTGTTTTTTTATGAACTGTTGTATATAGTGTAGAGGGGTAAGCACTATACCCAACAACATGACTTCCTCCACTGACCTAGAAGATGGTGCCTTGCTAAATGAGAGGGGGCTGTGTCTTATCAGAAGCCCTGCTAATGTTTCTTCAATTAAAACCTTTTCTATTTGTTGCCTCTTTTGTAAAATAATCTCATGTAATTTAAAAGTACTTTTACTTTAGCATTAAAGGTTCTTGATTTTTCTTAAGCATTACATCATTCTTTAAAAGAGGAAAATTTGATTAACCCAAAGCTGGACACATAACAAATGTAGCTTCAGATTTTACAGGTCGATATGAGTATATTTTCAAAATTGAGGTTTTTTTAATACAGATATCAATTTGAGTTGTAGTTGTAACACCTGCTGTGATCTCTATCAAATTGCCTCGATTTAAAACCTGTCATTAAATACGTTTCTGCCGTAGCAGTGCTTCCTTCTAGTAAACTGTGTAGCAAGGACCCTCGTGAGGCTGTGAGAATGAAAGTGTCTAATGACTAGAAGTGTTACCACAGCAGAGCGGGGTGAAACCCTCAGTGTTTATGATGTCCTCCTGCCACCATTGTTTAATTGACTGCATACAAGTTGCCAGTGTTTGGGCAGGAAAGCATTTCAAAAAGCAACATACTATAGCTTAGAAAGAATATTCTCAGTATCAATACACACAAGCCCACCAATAATTATAAATTATATTTAGGACTAAATTATATTTAGGACCATTTTTTAAATGGTCATCTCTGTATACAAGTGTATTACAGTTAATGAAATTTTGGGGGAAGATAGTATTTAAAAATACTATCTTGCTAGTTTTTTAATTGTACAGTTCCACTTCTATGCAATGTCCAGACTAGTGTCTATTTTCATATTGACTTAATAGCCTGTGCTTCTTTGAAATGTTTGTTATTATTTGTTAAAAACATGACCATTGGTTATTATAGGTTTTAAAGTATTCCTCATTGCATCAGTATTTCCTGTTCTATTCCTAGTATCTCTTGTATGTAAACATGACCTAATTATCTATTACACTGTGGTTGCCGAAGTTTTGTGTATTTTGATATAGTCTTGACACAGGCATTTCAAATGAGGTTCTTATTTTTAAAACTAATCTTAGTCTTTTTCTTTCTAAAATACTAACACTTGAAACATTGCATGCTAAAATGACTACCCAGTGTAACCATATGTGAGTCCAATAAAGCTTTCTGGTCTTCGGTCTGTTTTGATTATTGAATAGAACCAGGAACATTCACCTTCTCTTTCCTGTCCAAAATCTACCTCTGTGTGGCCCAAGTCCCTCCAAGAGATCAGTGTCCTGACTTTTTAGTTGAAGTGGATAGCCTTCTAGCCAAGCGTGCTCACCATTGACTGAAAGTTTGAAGAAATACCTGGTGAATGGTTAGCCACCAACTTCAGATGGCTAATTTTTTCTGTCAGTTGTGGTGAGTATATTTTAAAAAGATAGGCTAAGGGAGAATTTCTGAACAACTAATTAATATTGACAGAAATCACTGACTCACTCCTGATATGGAGAGTTAACTTTGCTGTAACTGAAAAGAGTATTTGTTACCACCCTTTGAGTTATTCCACACCTTTCTTGCCTTAAAGTCATCACTTTGTATCAATCAAAGGTTAAATTGTTAATAACTCAATGCTAAAAGCTACTCGATGTAGTGATATTTTGTTTATGTTTTAAGAAGTAAAGCTTGCCTGAAGATCAGAGTGCAGAGCTAAGCCACTAGAGATCAGGGAGTGGTGGCACACACCTTTAGTCCCAGGACTTGGGATATAGAGGCAGTGGGATCTCTGTTAGTTTAAGGCCACCCTGGGCCGCACAAGATTGAATCTGTCTAAAAGAGAAATAGAGCTCACACAAAGGTGACCTTTAATCCCAGCACTAGGGAGGTAGAGACAGGAGTGATATGGCTGAGTAGAGAGGAATCTAAGGTGTGGTGGAGACAGTTACAGTCCGAGGATAACCCGTGCAGCGGACAAAGTCTGAGGACAGGATCGCCCCTTTGGTTTGAGCATTGCAGAGGTAAAAGGTCTCTAGTGCCTGGCCGCACTACCACTCTGCTCCTTCAGCTTTCACCCCCTAATATCTGACTCCAGATTTCCTTTATTCACACCAATTAGAATGCATGCTACAACTTGAAAAGAGAATCCCACATTGCTTAACATCCTTAATTCTGATTCTGTCGATATGCTTCTTTTTAGATTAATTGGCTAATGAGACTAGTTAATCACCTTTAACCATTGGTGAATGTTGTCTTTGATTTTAAATATCTTGATGAGCTATCCCTTTGTCTTTCTCTTAATGGCTACATGTTTAAACAAATTTTAGCATCCATTTGTCCAGTTCATGTGTTAAGATTGGCTTTCAAAACCTAGTGCTACTTTGGTAGAATGTGTTTACCCTTGGAATTGTTCCAACAAGTTGACAATCTGAAGGTCCGGTAACTGAGTATAAGAAAGGCTTAGTTCAGCTCTAGGAATTTAAACATGGGGTTCTGCAACAGATATAGCCAATCTGAGAATGTTTATACAGACTCAACTAAGTAAACCTACAGTGGCTGGAAGCATCGAGACTGAAAATGCATAATGGTATACTGACCCTCTGGAACATCCAATCAAGCAGTGCACCACAGAGAGGTTACTGCTTTCACCATGACGTTACTGGCTCACTGGGAACTGCAGCTTACTGCCCATCATCTCAAGAGAGTACCAGGTCAAAAATTATTAGCCTGAGAAAGGATCAAAATTCAAAGTACAGTTCCTCTTGGATCTATGTCACTTTCTCACTGTTATAAAGGCTAAAGCCTTATAAGTTAGAGACCCTTTGAAGAATTCTGGGAGGTAGATACACCCTGAGTACACACATACCTCCCAATGAGCAGTGGAAACAAAGCCATCAGTCTGAAGGCCTTCAGTCTGAACCACCCTACTTCCTGGGGATCGGGATCTGCTCTGTTTACTGAGCCAGCTATGAAGGATCTCCAGCATATAGAGATGAAGGAAGACTTATTTCAAAAGGGGGAAACAGGAAAACTGCTGAGTTGTTGGTAAGACTGTGACATTTTTCTTTTAAATAGAACCATCCACGAGCTCCAAGAAACACATCATCATCAGTGCTCTTGGTAGAACAGTATATTCTCAGTATCCAGAAAGGCACAGTGTACACAGTTCAGACATAGCAGATTTGTGATTACCATCAGTTTTGGCAAGGCTTACATGACATTTGTTAAACAGGTTATACTTTAGCCATTCCGTAAGTTTATAAAGACCTGATCATACGCATTAAGATACACACATGCACTATCTAGAGTCCATTTCTCCTCTCTCGGTGTTGTCTTCACCACCAAATTGTGGCAAAATTAAATTAGAAGTTGGGATAATATTAATTTGGCTTAGAAAGTTGACAAGAATAGAACTGCTTGGTTTTTTTTTCTTTTAAGAAAACTTTGCTGGGGGCTTGCACAGCACCTGGGTTCCATCCCAAGCATCACATAAGCTGATCGTGCTGACATACATCTTAGCACTTACTAACCTGTAAATATCAATGTCAAAATCATACAGTTTGAGACCTCTTGATGTCAGGAATAATTAGCAACAGGGTGAAAACTCTCCTGCCCTAATTAGGCTATATATATGAAGACAAGAGAATCAGAAGTTCAAGGTCATCCTCGACTGTGTAGTATGTTTGAGACCAGCATGGAATACATGAGATCCTGTCTCAGAAAAGAAAAAAAAATCTTAGCTGAACACCAACAATTCCAACAAACACTTGGGGAGTCCAGGCAGGAGGATCAAGGCCATCCTCAATTACATATAGCAGATGTGGATTGGAAGCCTGCCTGGGTCACTTAAGGCCTTGCCTTTAAAATTAAAGAATTAAAACAATCAGGGGCAGAGGTGGGATGCATAGAAAGAAGTCTTTGGTTTTTTGGTACAAATGTTAGATGAGGGGAAGAAATGTTAGAAATACCTTTCAAGGTTTGTTTAAAAATCATTAACTCTATTAAGATTTCTTAGTCACCCAAATTAATCCTAGAGGTCTGAAGGCATGACCTGTAAATTAACAAGTCCCCTCTGTTGGTGATCTGAATAGTGATTGGACACTTCAGTTTAAAAGGGGGAGGGGCATCACAGTAGCCTTGTGAAATTTTATAAAATACCCAACTCAGAAATTATGCCTGACCTCACAGCCAAAAGGTAAGTAAAGACAAGAGTTGATGACACTTAAAGGGGTGGGTCAAGCAAGTATCCTTGAAGTTACACTATCCATCTCTGTCCCTATGGGCTACGTAATGTCCTTGGAGCCTGACCCAGAGATCACCCTTTGTCTGGGAGGAGTGGGTCACAGCATTTACACCAAGTTGAATTCCCGTAGGTTTAGCTGTAGGATTGTGTCTTTGACAGCAGCAAACACAAAGCGGATATTCTCAGTGTCTGTAGCACATGTGAAGTGAGAATAGATGACCTTCTCTTTGTCAGGATTCTGGTCTTGATACAGCTTCAGGATAAAGTCCCTGGCGGCTTTGACATCCTGCTTTGGTCCTGCTCATGAGAGGAATAAAGATACAGACTCACCATCATGCCCTCCCACAATCCATTTTTAATGTATTTTTGTTCTTATTTGGGATCCTTTTTATTTAGTATCTAAGGAAAGGTTACCTGGAATAATTATTATATTTCATATGAATCTATAAAATGTTTTAAAAGTATTTTGCATTTTATGGAGTATATGTGCATGTATACATGCATGTGCCCAGAGAACAATTCCATTTTATAGTCGGGAATGCCATGCACCTCCATTGACAAGATCTTTCTTTGGCCTACAGCTCACCAACTAGGCTAGACTGACTGGCCAAAAAATCCCAGTGGTCTCCCCTGCCTTGACTCTGTGATTTTAAGTTCTCATTATCATGCCTGGCTTTTTTAGGTAAATTCTGAGGATTAAACTTGGTCCTATGCTTGCTTCCAAAGCAAATGTTTTTACCAACTGAGCCAGCCATTCCCTCGCCCAATGTTTGGTCTTTTTAAAGTGTCTACTGGTATCTAAAAATTGTACTGTCAAGTGATTTGTCTAAAAATAGTGGCCTAGTTTTGTTTTCTAACCACTAACTTGTACAGACAGGCAGCTGTGGGCTGGGGGAGGGGGGTGTGGCACAGAAACTAATGTTATTAGTTTGGTTTTAAAGCCTGACAGTTTGAAACTACACTGCCAGTGTTTAATCAAAGGAGGGGTATGCTAAAACACTAACATGTAATACCAATTTCAAGAGTATACTATTTGAGACATCTTGTGCCAGGAGTGATTAGTGAGCATGAGAACTGTCCTGTCTTGAGCAGGTTACATACATAAAGACTCCAGCACCCCACAAAGCAGCATGTGCTCTGACTGAAACTGCAGGAGCCAGCTCTGAGAGGGAAAGCTGAGTGAATGCATAAGCAGCAGAATGACCAGGCTGCCAGAGCAACAGAAAGGGGTAACACCCTAGTGCAAGCTGTAGACAGGTGCAGAAGGGTTTCCTAGGTGTGGCGCCCAAGTTGGGGCCTGACTAGTCAAGTGGAGTAAGCCAAATGAGTTGGCAAATGTATTCAGGCCCTTGCAGTGGCAGGTGTTGAGGTGAAAACACTATGAGAAGTATAATAAGAAGCGAGAATGTGAGAGCCATCAGGGAGTCCCCAGAAAGCCATACTGAAGACTGGAGAATCAATGAGGCTGGTGTGAGAGCAGCATTCCCCAAATACTTACCTGTGTATTCTGGGAAATAACTAATTAGGTGAGAGTACATGATTTTCTCTTCCAAAAGATCCTTCTTGTTTAAGAACAAAATTACAGATGAGTTCAGAAACCAGGGGTAGGTGATGATGGTTTTAAACAAGGCTTTACTCTCTTCCATACGGTTCTAGTGAGAAACCAAGTTAGGATAAGTCAGAAAGAAAAGTAAGGCTTGGAAACAGCATGTTAGGAGGCTGGGTACGTCCATCAGTCCTCTCCCCTTAGGGTCACTGTTCTTATAATGGCAAGAATGCAGGCCCATCAGACCTGTTACTGTTTGCCCTTCCACCCTGCCCCTCCCACACACACCTGATTTTCTCAGCATTTTTGGAGCACTAACTCTTTTCTTGCCCTAAACAAGGTTCTTGTGCAAACTTGGAGCAAAAAGTTTATGTTGTTAGACAAGGTGTTTGTGTTCTGTAACTGTTGGTTAACAGATGGCGAGATACCAGCTTCAGGTGGGTGTATGCTTCTGAACAGTGCCTCTGGGGTATTGGAACACAGAAGGACCACAACCCTGAGCCCTCAGGCCTGCTAGACTGGTCGGAACAGAAATAACACTGCAGAGCGCCTTAGCCATGCTTTACAAATTGGATGTTGTCCCAATTTCCCAATTTAGTGGATGACCACAGCATCCCAAAATTTTAACTTTCCCAAATCCATAGAGACATGAGTCATGTGACAATTGTACTCATGAACAATAATTTTAAACACTTTTTTTTCTCCTAAGGAAAAAAGCAAGAACTTTCCTTTAGAGGAGGAAGCAACCCTAAACCATCAAAGCTCTGTCCATGCTCCAAAGAGATGAACCATGAATGTACTTCCCTACAAGCCCACACCTGGGCATTCTCCCACTCTGAAGACTGAGGTTCGGAAAGTTATTATCAGAGAAGTAACTCATTCACTTTTAGTGATTCTCTAAAGTCTAGAATTATCTTAATCTCCAAAGAAAAAAATCTGTATGGCAGAGTAGATGGATCCAATGCATATCTACAAGTGGAAGGGATGGGTGTGAATAACAACCATTTACGTTCTCTCCAAACACCTGTGGTTCCTGTGACTTTTGTAGGAGAAACGAATATGTTTAATTTCTAAGAATATTAGACTGGGCTCTTGGAGTGCTGGGCACCCAATCCTTTGACTCTTCTGAGAAATACCACAAGTAACTCCTAAGAATTCCTAATTTTTTGTGCTGAGAACTCTCTCTTGAAATTCCTCTTGGGAGAGCTAGACAGCAGCCACTATTACTCTGATGGCACAAGTAAATGTGTTCACCCTCCCCTAATTAACTAATATAACGGACTCCTCTGAGAGAACTTTTCACTCAAGAGGTACAAGATATGATTTGCTCATGGGCCACTGCCTAATCCTGGTAACACACTGATGGTTGACATCCCTGTCCTTGAAACAAGAGCCAAGAAATCTTGCATACATTAAGAGGAAAAGACCATTTGGAGGACATTGGTATTCCTCAGAAAATAACCTCACGGAGTGACCAACAGTCCTGGCCACTTTCTGTCAGAGCATCTAATGGAACTAGAGCCAGCCAACACCTTGGAGCTTTGCAGGAGGCACAGTGCCTGCCTGGACTGGGCCAGCCCCAGATGCCTGAACGAGAGCTTGCAAGGGAGTAAGGCCAGATGCAGTCTCAGGTGCTGCTCTAATCTCCGAACTGCTCCACGTGTGGGCACCCCTGCTCTGACAGCTCAGCTAAGAACTCAGTTTGGGAGCGGCGTTCTCTGGAGCCTGAGGGGTCTGCTCAGATGGTGTCTGTTAGGAACAGATTGGGCTGGGGATCGCTAGTGTGATGCAGCCACAGGTTCAGTCCACACAGTGGCACACAGGTATAATCCCAGCACTTAGGAAGTGCAGTGTAAGGCTGGAGGATAATAAAGTGAAGGTTACCCTTTGCGTCATACTCAGTTTGAGGCCAGTTTAGGCTACACAAGACCCAGTCTTGAAAGCAGTGGGATGGGGGAGAATTGTTAGACAATATTGTATGTATTAGGGTCTCTGAAGGGACTTGGAAATGAAACTACCCCCATTGGAACCCAATAAATATAGCTGTAGCACAGGACTCAAAAGGCAGTAATTTTTTTTTTCCAACATGCCACCAGCAGTAAGAATCTTAGTTTTGTGTATGTAGGTTGGATTTTTCCATGGTTTCTAAGGGCTGGCTTGGTAAACTGTGCTCTCCTAACCCAGTCCCAGGACTATCTGCTTTTTCCTGTTTTCCAGCCTTCATGACCCATGACATTTACCTGGGGGGGGGGGGGTGCTTTGTGAACATCCTTACTCTCAGACCATAGCCACCATCAGTCAGCTAAGTCAGAGTCTGGTATTTGACCCGGGGAACTCAGGAAATGTTCCTTAGGAAATTCTGGGCAACGACCTTAAATCTAGGGTTCTGGTCCGCAACTCTCAGTATGCAGTAGGCTGCACCGTTTAAGTTCGTCACACGAAGATGAAGTCTCTTCTGGTTGGTCTGTTTGTGCCTTTTTAGTTGTTTGTTTCTTGTCTTGTTCAGTTTGGGTTGTTTTTGTTTTTGTTTGTTTGTTTTAAGACTATGGAGCCTTGGCTAGCCAGCTACTCTCAGAGATCTGCCTGTCTTTGCCTCCTGAGTGCTGTGGTTAACCTGGCTCTGAAATCTGATGAGGTCTATCTCAGAATGTACTTTGTTGCTAAGTGACACGTGACAGTATTTAAGTTGCAGGGGACTTTGGGAATGGGTCTGCAGCGCACCAGTCGACTGCATTAGTAACAGACACCCGAGTGCTGGCTTCTAGAAAACTGAAGAAATAAGACTGTCTTCACAGTGACCACCCCACCCCAGCAGCATACCTCGTTGTCACACTCGGCCAGGACCTGATCATATTCACTCAGAGCAACCAGGAAAATGATGGAGGTGACGCTCTCAAAGCAGTGGATCCACTTCCGTCGTTCAGATCGCTGGCCACCAACGTCCACCATCCTGCTCAGCGGAGAGAAATGGTCAGAGCTGGAATGCACAGCTCCGGGAAAAGGGATGCAGGTCATTACACCACGGAGTTAGTAACCTTTGTGGTCCTCAGTGATTTAGAAGGAAGGGGTTCTTAAGGTTAGTGTTAGAACAGTGCTGCCCTGGGCAATGGGGAACCATTGGTGGATTCCAAGTAAAGGACTCGGATGGAGCCTTCCTGGAAATACTGGGTTAGAACCTGCTGTGGAAGTCCTTTACTCCAGCCACCCACACGGAGCCCTAGGACACAAAGGGGACGAAGGCAAGCCATCTTCCTGGGACCTCTTCTGAGGTCCTGTATTCAAATGGATGATTTGTATTCTATCTTTCAGGACTGTGTGTATGTGTGCGTGTGTAACATGCACATGAGAGCAGGTGTTCTGAGGCCAAAAGAGGCCATTGGATCTCCTGGAGCTGGAGTTACAGGTAGCTGTGAGCCGCTCAGTGTAGGTGCAGGCATTTCAACCCAGTCCTGTGGCTCTGAAGGCAAAACCTGGCCACCAAAACTTTGGCAAACTCATTCTGAGATGCTTGGGAGGTTGCAAGCAGCCTTTGAAGTTGAAAAGGTTTAAACCCACAGGTCAGCTAGGGAGAGAATGTCCATTAGATTACACATGGAGAGTATTTTTATACCACCCTCTCTACATGACAACGCTGAAGGAGAGCTAAAACGAAACCTAATATTGGACTCCATGTGGGAGGACTAGAAATGTGTGTAATGATCATCGTTAGAAAGGAGAGGGGAATAATAGATATACGAGCTTTGAGGGGTGGGAGAGGTGGCTCAGGGGTTAAGAACTCCTGTTGCTTTCAAAGGACCTGAGTTCAGTCTGAGAGGCCACATGGTGATCCAGTCCCAGGGGATCCGGGGCTCCCATCATCTCCAGTGACTCCTGCACACCTGGCACACATATATACATATATACATATATATATATATACACTGAGGCACACATACACACACACACACACACACACACACACACACACACACACACACACACACACCTCAGGACATGTCCCCTGAACAGACTGACCCTTAAAGGCCTCTGTCTGGGAGGCAGACTTACCGGAAGATGATGTTTTCCAAGTCAAATGGATACTCTATGATGCCGGTGGTGGGCACCCGAACACGAAGGACATCCTGTTGCGTTGGCACGAAGGAGGGCATGGCAATTCGGTCAATGTCAGTCAGGTAACTGTGACATTAAAGAGTTGAGATGCTGAGGCTCCATTGTGAGAGAGGAAAACAGCCTTCCTTGCTCAAGGGAAGTCCTCCCTGACCACAGGGCCCCCACAAGACTTGGAGGCCAGCAGTAACATGCAGAGGTGACTATGCCAGGCCTCGATCCTCCCAAGACCATTATGAAGTGGTCAAGACTCAAGTAAATCTGGAAGCCTTCTGAAAATGCAGGCCACGCCATCTCAGTTCCCAGCTGCATCATCTCTGTGGCCATGAGGGAAGCAGCAACCTAGAGACCAAGGAGGTGGGAGACGATACTGGTCCCTCACCCGCCAGACCCGCCCACTTGCCTCCTTCCAAGAACGTTAATAAATAGACACTGTTCTCTGAAGGCTCGGATCAGAACAGCTTCTATGAAAATATGTGGTTGTCAAACAGGCCTTGAAACAATTCTCTCAAAATAAGAACGTTTTCCTGTTAAGAACCCTGGGAAGTGAGACATCCAAAATAATTCAAAATTTGTTTCATGTTATTTGGTATTTATGTATATTAAAGTTCTGACTTTAAAATACATGCATTTTTTTTCTAAAGTCAAAAGAATTCCTTTAAAATACACCTCGCCAGGGATAGTAGCTCAGTTTTCAGAGTGCTTGCCTAGCATGCACACAGCGCTGGGTTAAAGCCAGCACCTCCTGCAACAGATATGGTGGCACATGCCTGCAATCCCAGCACTCAGGAGGTAGAGGTAGGAGGATCAGAAGTGTAGGGTCCTGCTGAAATACATGGAGAGTCCAAGGCCAGCCTGGGCTAGAGACTGTGTCTTCAAAATCACTTACATCCTTACAAAAGACCTCAGCTAGCAATGGCATTGTCTCTGCTGCTTTCTCCAGCACATCCTAAATACCCAGGGCTGAGCACATCACCCGAGCGATGCACCTCACCAACTTCAAACTGCCGGGCCCACTTTTTAGCAGCGCTCTCCCTGTATTCTGTGTTCTGCTCCTCAGCTTCAAATACCCATGGTCATTTATGATCCCAAAGATAAAATGGGAAAATAATACCAAACGCAAGTAATTCATTTTCTTTCTGTGTTGCTTTTGTGTTTTGCAAAGCTACAGGCAACAATTCATGAGATTTAAACCCAGTGCCATTCTGAGTAGCAGGATAAAATCCGTCACTGGTCCTTTATGTGCGACATGCTTTTCCTAGTGTATCCCACCCACCTGCTAGTTACTCAGTAGCTGGGCCAGTTATCACAGTAACTGCCATGGGATCACACCGCTGGGGACCAAATAGCTCAACGTTTACTCAATAGCTCTTACTATACCTAATTTATAAGTTCATCTTATGCTGTGTCTATATAGGGAAAAACATAGACTACAATGCCATCATCTGTGATTTGGGGCATCTCCTGGGGACTCTGAAAGTGGCCCAAAAATTAAAAATGGGTGATGAGGGAGACACCTACAGTGATGGGTTGATTGAAGAGTGATTAGAACAGCAGACTGTGTAGTTTCTGAGATTAGAGGGCGTTGGTTGGTTGCCACATGGCCCTTAGCATGCTATCTGGTACACTCACCTGGGCAGTGTAAATGCAAATCTAAGCCACATGGTGGTGGCACACACCCTTTAATCCCAGCACTTGGGAGGCAGAGGCAGGCAGATCTCTGTGAATTTGAGGCCAGCCTGGTCTACAAGAGTGAGTTCCAGGACAGGCACAAAAGCTACACAAAGAAACCCTGTCTTGAAAAAAGTGCATATCTAAAAATGCAGACATTACTAGCAGATGACTGAGAACCACAGGCCTGAGCCAAGAAAATGCACAAATAACTTACGCCATCAACCTTTTCTTTCCTTTTTTTTAAAGACAGGGTCTAGCCTAGGTTCACAGGCTGGCCTGAGACCCTCCTGCTCATTCCTTCCCAGTGCTGGTACCCTAGGCATGTGCCACCACATCTACCGACCTCTCAGGACTGGCATCTACCTGCCTTTATCAACTGCTGTTGCCTTCTGTACAACTCCATTTACCTCCCCAGCCATCCCGGCATGCCTCCCAGTGAACTTGCTTAAGTTTTCAGGATTTCCACTGAATTAGTCCTACAGCAGTTCTGGTAAGCTTTCTCCAAATGGATGTAAACCCACAACACTGTCACAACACCAGCAACACAGGCTGCTTCTGGGAGGAAATGGGGGTGGGGAGTGGCTGAGAGCAGCCCCCGACTCCCTAGACGTTCTTCCTCCCTTCTCCGTTGCCAACTTCCTGCCTTCTTTTCTTCTCCTGACATAATGTGTTTTTGCTGATGTAGCTGGACCATCTGTTTCAACCTGGAATGACTGGCACACTGCCTGGGACGAATGTCTAGGTAAGGCCACTAAAGCCACATCAACTAACAATGCCTTTCCTGGCAGCTGTTTTGTCCCATTTGAGCTCACTCAAGATAAGGCCAGCACTTACGAGAAGTCGGGTGTTTTGGGGGTGGGGGTGTCATGATCCTGGGAGGAGGGACAGCGGTATGGAGGAGAGGAAAAGATGAGCTACAGAAGTGCAAACAAACAGCAACCCAAGAAATAATCTGTGTGCTCGGTCACCTAACGGATGACACACAGTCCTAGGGGACTCTTAAGAAAGGGAAGCGTTGTGATCTTTCCATGGTGGTGTGCAATAGAGATTTTGGCGGGATGGTGGTTTAAAGCTTTATGGATCCAAAATATGTAAGAGGTAGACTTTGAAAGGGTCAAAAAGTTTTGTGCGCTGGTCCTGCAGATACCGATGTCTACCACTAGAGGGTAGCACAAGACCAGTGGCTGATTTAAGTAAAGCCTGTGGTTTCCAAAGAAGTATGTGACAGTGAACCGCCAGAGGCAGGTGTGTTCTTTTCTTAAGTTACAATTCCAGCACCAAAACTTAAATCCATTCTGCTAAGGGAATTTCCAATTTAATTAGGTGGGCAAAGGTGGGTACTGACCCCAGGGTACATATAGAAACCCACAGAAAATTAGGAGAGAAGATGCTAAGAGCCAGAGCCAGGGGTCAGGAAAGACCACCCTCTTTCCTCGGAGCAGGGAGTGAAGTCTTACAGAGTTGGCCTAAGAGCAGTGTGGCGGCGGCTGTGCCAGGGCGGAGTACTCACTACTTAGCGGAGTCTGACAGCTGGTATTCCCGCCTCCTGTCGTAACACTCCTGGATTCCCGGATCCAGCCACAGCTGCTTGATGGCTGCCACCTGGTCCCGGGAGAGAGCCGAGACTTTGTCTACTTCCACTTCTCTGATGATCTGGGCATTTTCCTAGTCAAAGGAAAGAAAACATTGCATTAAGCAAAGGCAAGGCTAGCAGATGTGGGGATAATCTTGCCCTGGATCCTGGGTCGAGGGTTCCGATAGGTACGGGGCTGTGTGCTGCAAGTCCTCAGAGACGAGTAGACTGCGTGGGGCAATTTGATTGCACGTTCTGGGGCAGAAAACCACAGATGACACCAGATCTGCACCTCAAGTCCAGCGATACTGAGGCAGCTGCTCAGACTCAACCCTCAATAGTGAACAGAGACACGTATGCTATGCCGTCTGCTCATTACAACACCTGTGTAGCCGGCTATATACACATTGGTGGCGCAGCAGGGTTGTGTGGTAGACGTGGGCCCACCCTGGGTGTAAGAACAGGGGCACACTATCTCTGAGAATGGAAAATCAATACCAATTGTCAGCTGGGTAATTTTCTCTTCCCTAAGTCTTTTTCTTTTTCTTTTTTTCAGTGTATTTAATTTTTTGAAGTGAATTTTACTTTGCAGAGCAGCATTATGCTAAACAGAAAGCTTCCACTCAACAGCGAGCTCCCACATTCCAACCATATAGTCCCATGAATCACTGTGCACCGAGGAACCGCTCCCAAAGCACCTGCTTTGCACACTAATCTCTAGACTACGTTGATCACACAATTATTGCTCTATTATCACACTAATGATTACAGCCAGGAGCTCTGTGAGAGCATACACCCAATAAATATTTGTCATTTACAAAACTAGCACACATCTGGAGAGCCTTGTGTGGAACAGAGGCACTGTCTCCACCTCCTCACTCCCCACGGCCACTCTGTTCTTCCCAGACAGGATCAGATGTTTTCCTCCGACCCTACGCCTGCCTCTACCCTCTACATTTAAAATGGCCATGCGCCTCTGTCTTCAAACAAGTGTAGCACAAATTCTAATTGGTCTTAATGATAAAATCTCAGAGTCAGATATTAGGGGGCGAAAACTGAAGGCTCAGAGAAGCAGAGCGGCAGCCACTAGAGAGTTCTTACCTCTACCAATGCTCAGACCAAAGGGACGATCCTTTCTCTACAAATCCTCAGACTGCATCTGAGCTCCAGGCTCCTCCCTCCTTCTGTTCCTCGCTCTGCCCAGCCATATCGCTCCTCTCCCCACCTTTCTAGTGCTAGAACTAAAGGCTTGTGACCCCAAGTGTGGGAGCACCTTTGTGTGAGCTCTGTTTCTCTTTTAGACAGAGTCTTTCTCACGTAACTCAGGATGACCTTGAACTCACAGAGATCCATCCACCTCTGTCTCCTGAGTGCTGGGATTAAAAGGTGTGGGCCACCACTTCCTGGGCTCTCTGGCTACCTAGTGACTTAGCTCTGCACTCTGACCTTCAGGCAAACTTTATTTGTTAGGTTACAAACAAAGTATCCCCACAAACAAGTCTGAAGGCTCCATAAGCAGAGGCGACACCTTACTTATTCTCTTATCTTGGTGCAGTGCAGTGCCTGCCAGTGGAAGGTGTCTTCCACTGACATGTGAACTACCACAGACCCTTACACAAATGCTGAGAAACCAAAGAAAAGGAACAATAGAGCCGGGGAAGAGGGAAGGAACGGGTCTGTATTTCCACCAGAGGACGCCTGAGGGATGGAAGGAGAAGGGCGCTGTTCCATTCCTGACACCTTTGGCACCACAGGCTGACCATGCTGCCCATTTCTGCCAGCACTTCCTAGGGGCGGGGCCAGGGAATTCTCTTGGCTATGTATTTCTCGTGACACTCCTTCTCCTAAGATGTTTGGACGGCACCTGAATCGTCAAGGCGTAACTCATCAGAGAGTGTCTGAAAGTTTCATCCCCATCCGTAGGTCGATAGTTGACTCGCAGGGCTCTCCTGGAATCATTTCCAGGACCCCCACCCCCACCCTAGGATGATCAAGACCTTCGCTAAGATGTCACAGCATCTATGTAGGACCTACTCACACCCACTAAACCATCAGTTAAAACTTGTAAATTGTTATACAGTCTTTCTTAGGCACTGTACAGACTGAGGCCTGAAGGCCACCTACACCCCAGAACAGCTGTGATTATAGTCTGACACAAGCTAACAAACTTACTTAAGACATCATGAGGGTTTTTTCCAGTTGTTTTTGTTTTTGTAACCTGATTGCATAACTCCTAAGTATGACCTTTGCACATGTTACAATGTCAAAATGTCAGGCATTCCTGGTAGAGAATGATGATGAGAAAGGGTCATTCAGTGGCACACACCTTCCATCCATCACTCTGGAGGCAGAGGCAGGGAGATCGCTGAGTTCAAGATTAGCCTGGTCTGCAGAGTGGATTGCAGGACAGTCAGAGGCTATACAGAGAAATTGTTTCTCAAGAAACTGAGGTGGGGGAGTATCTGTATATTCAGGACAGGCCTGGGATTTTATTTTTCCTAGTATTTTAAACCTAAGGCTGTTAGAATCACAACAGTGGAACCCACCAGGAGGGAGAGCTCACTCTGGTGTTGTGTGATAGTCTGCTCACATTCAGACAATAAAGTTTGCTTCGAATCAGACAGCAGAGGTAGCTACTAGCTGGACAAAATTAACCATAGAGGTCTGGGAGAACTGAGGACAGATAGGGAGACAGGAAGCAGTAGGGTGGGGCTTAGAGAGGGTCTCAGCCCTTTTGATACCAGAATGAAAGAGACAGGAGGTCACTGGCTGCTCTCTGATGCTCCTCCGATCATTCAGCTTCCTATCCTTATGTCTAATAAAGTTTTTACTGATAAAGAATAATTGATAGACACTTCAATGGGGTCTGTGAGAGCTGCCCCTTGGGTGACCTCTTCTTTGAGGTTGGTTGAGTTGCATGTGCCCAGAGACCTTGTGATGTGTCCTGTGGGCAAACGGGGTTTCTTGCCACTGACTTCCTTCCTCCTCCTCTGACTTTTAAGTGTCCTTAGCTTCAGCTCTGTTTGTTTTATAGGAGACAGCTCAGTCCAACAAGCATAAGATCTTATTCTCTTTCCGTTTCTGCTCTTCATCTAGATTTGTGCCGTGGTCTTAGTAAGACAGACTTATTTATTTATTTCACACCCCTTCTCAGTCCAGTAGGAGGGCAGCTTCACTGTGCACTGTTATTCAGGGGTTATGCCAGGCTCACGCCAGCATGTGGCTCTCACCAGTGCCTGGGGCCCTGGAGTCCTTCACACCTGCAGACAAGGAAGAAGAATGTGGACCAGAGGGCAGGAAGTTCTGTGAGCAGGTCTACGTGGAGAAGACATCGCGTCTACGGACAGTTCATGGGCCAGGATTGGTCAAAGTGCCCACTGAGTGTGGAGGAGGCAGGGAAGCCTGGCTTCTGGTCCTCACGTGGAAGAGGAAGTGGGATTGGGTGAAAGCTGAGCAGTGACTGTGTCGCTTACGACTCACAAAACCTCTTCGCCACAGTGACTCCCCTATAATTCTAATGTAGCCGGGAAAACTACGACTGGTGGCCAAATCCAGCCCCCGACTCGGTGTGTGAACAACGCTTCTGTAACAGCCGTGCCTGTCACACCGCCTCCTTGCACGCCGACCACAACAGTGCCAAGCTGCTGGTCAGAACCCAGAGGTGTACGGCTTTAAACATCCCCTTGGCCACTCACAGAACAATGCCTGCTAATCCTAGGAACAGCTGGATAGCTAAATGCATCCACACAGCACACCACTGTCCCTCTATTCCTGAATCAGTTGTCTGGGGTGGGCTTTACGAAGGAATCACTGCACTGGGTCCGAGCGGGTCCAAGAATGTGACTGTGGAAAACATCTTAAGCTGTTCTCATATTCAACCTGATGGTCCCACAGAGAAGATGCTCACAGACATCCAGAGTGGGGGAGAAGAACCTTAGAAAAATGAACTCACTATGAGGAGACCGGGAGAGCGAAGGGGGAGGGGAGAAAGGGAGGGGAGGAGTATTCTATCTATACAAATGTATCCACTCTAAGATTTCCAAAGGGCAATGGCCTGCCAGGGCTAAGTTAGACTGGGGCCCTGGGACTAGAATCCTGGAGCGAAGTGAAACCAAAGTACCACCCAGCAGGAAACACTGGAAAGGTTCTGATTTTGATTCTTTTTACAAAATATAGAGAATTTTCTAACTTTTTCACTTTAATTACTTCTTTAAGGAAGCCATGATGGTGTGTACTAGTTGCCCAGAGGTTTAATATCACACTGCTTGCTTTTTATAAAGTCTCTGTGTACTGTCAATCAGCTCAGGGCCAATGAACATGAAATCCCAGACATCATGCTGACCTCAGCGGAGGACACCCCACCCCAGTTCTACCTAGACCACTGTCCGTTCACTAGAAGCCAGTGACCTGCCTCCAAAGAGGACTTCTATGCCATTCTAAGTCCTTTCCAACTCCCGGATGTTGTGGAATTTAGTTTAAGATGTGCAACATTTGTTTATGCTGTGGAATATTTGTTTGATGATGCAAAGATGTGTTGCATTTGTTTAACTCTGTAAAGCTGTGTTAGGTTACCTGTCTAAAGCACCTGACTGGTCTAATAAAGAGCTGAATGGCCAATAGCAAGGCAGGAGAGAGAAATAGGTAGGGCTGGCAGGTAGAGAGAATAAATAGGAGGCTCAAAAAGAGGGAGGAACAAGAGGGAAGAAAGACATATAGAATTAAGAAAGGTAAAAAACTCTAGAGGCAAAAAAAACATAGATAAAGAGAAATGGGTTAATTTAAGTTAAAAAAAAAAAAAGCTGGCTAGAAACAAGCCAAGCTAAGGCTGGGCATTCATAAGTAAGAATAAGTCTCCATGTATTTATTTGGGAGATGGATGGCAGACCGCCCCCCCAAAAGTAAAACAAACCAACTACATCCTAAAACAGGTTTCATGAACAAGCAACAGCAAATGGAAGGAAACCCTCTGTTGAACAATTACAGCTAGGCAGAGCCACACTGAAGAAGCAGCATTGAGAAGCACCAAGCCAGAGCCCAGTTCCAGAATTCTTGTGCATACTTCTACTGCTTCGAAGCATCTCTCTCCTCCTGGGCATGCAGCAAGAAAACTCACAGGCAGGGGAGCAAAGGGACCGGAAACTGGAGCTGGGCAGGAAGTGGTATTACAGCCATCCATGCCCTCTATGTCTGGCAGCCATTGAGAAAACGTGGGGATTCTGGTTCCTGTGGGTCCCTTCCTGTCTTCAGTTGGGTTCGTCTCACTGGGACACGCTGAGCAGACTATGTGGGTCTTCCATGTCTAAACATTTCTCCTTTCCAGGGCTGTTGTTGGCACCATCAAATATAACATGTTCAGCTCAGGCCTGGACACAGGAGACTTTCAGCAGAGGTCACGCTTCTTAACCAATTACTTTCCGACCTGCCTAAACATGCATCCTCAAAGGACCCAAGGAGTCTGCAAAAGCCTCCTTATGCAGGGATTTCATTCTCTGAATTTACTTCCCTACCACAATTTATTTGTAGCCTTCACATCAAAACTTATGACAGTTCCATGGTTGTCCTTGCACAAGTACAGAGTCGGGGGAGTGAGGGCAAGCAGAGAGAGAGAGAGAGAGAGAGAGAACAAGCTTCCATCATCCATGTCCTCTATATAGGCTGCCAGCAGGAGGTGTGGAACAGAGTAAAGGTTGATCTTGATCTTCCCACCTAAAAGATTGGGATTAGAAGTGGATCTTTGAACTTCAAATGATTTAATTAAGAAAAAAAAATTTTTTTTTTCGAAAAAAAATTCTCACATGTGTGCCCAGTCTTTTGAGTTTTAGTTAATTCTAGATGTAGTCAAGTTGACAAACAGGAATAGCCATCACAGTTACTTTTTACAGATAACTAGAAAGCAATTGTCAGGACTTCATGGAGGATGGGGGAGCTGCATTTATTTAGAGATGCAAAGCACTGCAACCACTGAAGATGAAGACCAGCGACAGGAAGGAGCCATGGAGGATGGGGGCTTATCTGCTCCTGGGACCCAGGCTCAAGGATAGCCCTAAAAACCATCAGGAAACCCAGGATGCTGTTCCTCTTCCCTACATCTTATAAACCTTCACAATAACCAGGATGACAGCCACCGGTACCCGCAGAAGACCATAGCACCTCAAACTATCTGCCACTGCACATGCTCCATGCCAACCTGCCAGAAAGTTTCCCAGACACTCTTCTGAGCTGGGAAATCAGATGCTCACTGACTCGTGTTCTCAGTGGATTCAGTTCTTCACAATGGAGGAGACTATGCAGCCTGTTTTCTTCTTGACTGTCACCAAAGGTTTCTCTTAGGTTTTGGCAACTACAGTCACATATCATGGTCACTTTTCAAACCCTGAACTCTGTATCTTTTCCCATGATGGGGAGAGTATAGCATTATTTTAACTTAAACTGGTGACATTACACCATCGCTGACTGTCTGGGCCTTAAACAGCCCCGATAGGAGGAGTACTAGGTCGTAGCACATTCCTCTGGTGGGTTCTTGGAGGTCTTCCACATAAGAACCAATGGTTCCTGCAATTCCTATGGAGCCCTTCTTTTATTTCTGAATTCTCCTTCCTTTCTTTTGAGAGGAAACCCCTATTTTACTCAATCACACAATCTAGTCAAGGGAGAGAGAGCCATCATTGTCCTCATATACTAAAGAGGAGCCATGAACCATGGAGGCCATCTTAGAATTTTGCCCAGTGTGTGGTTTTGTCACAGTTATGAGGAGCTTTGCTGCCCATTCCTTTCTGTTTGGCTTATATTAAACAGGGACCATAGTACCTCCTGCAGGATGGAGGTCAGTCACATTGCTGTGTAATAGCCCTGATATTAAAGAGATACATTTTTAGTGTTAAAAACCAAGGACAATTAGGCTTTGTTGAAGAAGTGATAAGCTTTACCTACAACCTATAGGAATTATCTATAGGAACTTGATTCTTTTCTCATTAGCTACTGGGCAGCATGAGACCGAAGATGTGGCTGAGGCCAGCAGAGGGCACTGGATCCCCTAGAGCTGGAGTCATGGACCACTGCAAGCAGCCTGATGTGTCCTTAGAAGTTCATGAGCACTCGCAGCTCACAGGTCCTGTGTGTGCTCTGTGCAGCTTAGCTTCCTTCCTTTGTATTAGGTTATTCTACAGTGACTGCTTTTTAAAAGTAGATATTTTTATGGTTCCAATGGATTGTACAAGAAAATAAATTAAAAAGAAAATCATAGCACAAAGTGAATAATCATTATATAATATTCTAGAGTCTATCATGAGAAGTGTCTCATTTGGTCATTACAATCCTAGGGAAGTTAATAACTTAATATCCCTATATAAGTGAAGCCTAATGAAGGCAAAAGATAGTGGAACCGGGCTCAGGCCAGTAACAGTTATACCATGCTCACTTAAATATATTAATATTTTAAAGGGAGGAAGGAGTGTGGAGATGGTTGCCTATTAAACCCTCTAGGCTGAGAAGAGAGTCATAGGTGCTAGGCCTACGGATGTGTGACCAGAGAGTTGTCTTCTGCACACCATGTCTAGCAACTGCTCTGCTGTACTCTAGTTCTTTGGAGGACAAAACTCAATTTCCCTCTTAAAGGAGAGAAGGGGGTCTAGAGAGATGGTTTAGCAGTTAAGAGCATTACTGCTCTTACAGAGAATCCAGTTTCAGTTCCCAGCACCCACATCAGGCTACTCACAATGGGTTGTGACTCCAGCTCCAGGGGATCCAGTGCCCTCTGCTGGCCTCTATGGGCACCTGCACTCACATGCACATACCCACTCACAGACATACACAATTAAACATAGAATTTTTCCTCCTCCTCATTCTTCTGTTAAGAAAGGAAGAGGCATTCAGAGATAAAAGAGGGTTTCTACAGGAGTGGAAAAAAATCCATACAGGAGCACTTGATGCCAGCTGTTTTTATGCAGAAGGCTTTGAAATACTCTCCTTAAAAGTAAAAGAGGGCGGACAGTCAAGGTTAGCAGCACACAGCCTGAAGTCACACCCTTGATGCCAGCCCACACAGTCTTTACCTTTCTCTAAAGAGTATGACCATGTGCTTTTCTCCTCTTGTTTGTTTTAGATTTATTACGTAGCCCATGCTGTCCTCAAATGTATGTTCTTTCTGCCTCTGCCTCCTGAGAATATAGGCAGCAGGCATGCTACACTAACACACCTGGCTCAAGAAAGAGTCCTTCCAACAGTCACTAATGTGCATTAGCAGTTAACGGAAATATCAGTATCAATATGTCTGCAGAAAAATAAGCCTCAGTGACTATCAGGGACCATAAACAGTGCGGAAACACAAGAGCACTGGGCCACGGGTCGTGTTCTTATGACTCATGTCTCCATCTAGTGGCCTCTTCTGTAACTGCATGCCTGTTGACAGGAACAGTACTCCGTGCAGGTAGGTAGCTTTGTACCCTGTGCCTATAAAGAAAGTCTCAGCCAAACTGCACGGCTAAGGTCTCCATTGCAGTCTCTTTCTGAGGTAATATTAGCCTAATAACCCAGACAGTCTCATCCTTTAAGTAAAGAGGGGAAAGAACGAGTTAGATTCTAGTGGAAGATATTCCGTTGGGGCCACTTTTGAAGCTAACGGAAACAATCCCCCAGATTTGAGTCCCTTGAGGACCGGCTTCTATCAAATCCTCTGAGGTGTCTGAAGGTGATGAGAGGGTCCACTAGTTGTGAAGTATTTGAGGTACAGGGATGAGAAAAGCTGTCCCTGGCGCTAAGGCCTCAAGGTTCTACCACTAGCTTTTTGCTGCTGTATGCATAGCCACCCAAGAACGCGGCCCGTTTCTTTGTACACTAGGGCCTGTGTGTGGCTGAACTACTCTTTTCGGAGGATTTACATTGTGTTTCTAACAACTGTTTCCCATTGCTTATCTTTCATTGCAAATATGCACTCACATCCAGGCAGTAGACCCCACACCACCCGCCACCCTTCGCTCCCATCCCTGCCCAATGATGGTTTCAGCTGGGTGGGTTCATCCTCCACATCAAAGCTGGCGTTTTTTTGAAACTCAGATGTCGTAACACATCTCCAGAGAGCCATCTGCCAACAAGTCCACCCCCACCGCCTTTATTTTCTGGTGCTTCACTTTTTCCAGTTTTTTCAATAGGTTGAAAAACTCTTAAGCAGACGACAAATATGTGGGTCACAGCTTGCTTTAATAATGTGTTTTGGAAATGGTTTTAATCCTGGATGCATGCTTGGTGGTTGTTTTCCTTTTGCAGTGAGAACCCACAGGCATTTCGGCCTAGGAGCGGAATGGAGGAAGCAGGAGCTTCTTGTTTCCCAAGGACCCCTAGTTCTCTGCTCCATGGAAAGTCACTGTTCCTCCCCAGCCCTGCAGGCCTCGGAGCCCAAGCCTTGCCCTCAGGCTAGATAGGATGGAAAAACTGGTAGCAGTCAGTTTTTCCTCTGCCAGCTCGGCCCGCTCCCACGGAAAGCAAAACCAGCTCAGAGGGCACAGTTTTGAAGTGACCAAAAAGCTTTCAGAGAACTCAGGGTGTTCTGCAGCATGTGAGGCTGGGGACTGGCTTGGTCAAGTCCTGGTAGTGGTTAGACAGAGCGCCAAGGACCGGGCTGACTCACGCCCACGAGGCTGTGGTGTCTCCAATGCCAGTGGAAAGAGACCCCATCGTAGCTCGACAAGGTTAGCTCGCGGTCTGGTTTTAATTAGCCGAGCAATCAAAGGCTCATCAGGACACAGGGCCAAATAAAAGTACAGTACACAAGTCTGAAGTTCAGACACACAGCAAGTACTTTTTAAATACGAGTATGGCCACCTGCATTTAATAAAAACCCATAATCAAGAATATGAGTTCAAGTCACTGTGTTAGAGACACTGAAAAGTTGCCTGCTCAGAATTGGAGGCTGTTTATCAACAACAGCGGTGTTTTTGTTGTTGTTGTTGTTGTTTGTGGTTTTGTTTTGTTTTTTTTTTTTGGTTTGGTTTGGTTTTCAAGGTAGAGTGGCATCATCAAGGCTATATGAAGCAGGAGAACAGAAACCACGCTGGTTTGTCCCTGACAACCGCTCTGCCGACTCCCAGTGCTCTAGGAAGGCCAAGCACCTCCTTCCTTCCTTTTCCTCCCTCTCATCCCCCACCAGCCTGCTTCCTCTCTCGGTACTCTGTCACCAACAGTACCTGCAGAAGTTCCTCCCAGCCAACAGATCGGGAATTGAAAGTATGTGGAAAATAAAATCCCTGCACCTGTTCTGATTTATACCAAGACCCCTTTCTGTGTCACTGTCCCCCAACAGGACAGGGGAACAGTTTTACAGTGTCCACATTGGTTTCAGCATTGTGATGTTACATGTAATCTAGGAATGACTCAATGTACTCGGGAGGAGACCCACAGACTACATGTAAACTCCAAATGTATAAAAGGAACTTGAACATGTAGGTGGATCTCTGTCCTGTCCTCTCCATCATTCTTGTCCTCTATTCCCTGTACATAACAACAATCAAAAGTTATGCATGCTTATATATTCATAGTTAATATTTAATGCTTCTTAAAATGGCCATAATGGTAAACTTTGTTATATCGGTCACTTTTTAAAACAAGAGGTAAGAGGTAAAGAGGCTTATAACTGTTTTCCCTGCTACCTGGGAAGCTGAAGTAGGAAGACTGAGCATCTGAGACCAGGCTGGAAAACTTTGTGAGACTCCCACCTCAAAAAAAAAAAATTTTCACCATTATGTGTGCTGTGTGCCTGGATAGACGTGAGGTACCCCAGGGCTCCAGGATCCTTGGAGGGGGATTAACAGTGGCTCATCTGACTCTCAGGGAAAAGTTTCAACATGGCATCTGTACCAGGGGAGTCACAGGTGTACATGACTGAGGCAACAACCTGTGGTCTGGAGAAATTATCTCAGTTTAACCAAGGGACACAGTTCCATTAATGGCGATAAGAGGCAGACATCCAGCCTTTAGCACCGCTGAGCCCTGAGCCATGATCCTTCCTGGGTCCCGAGTCACACCCTAAACTCTCCTCCTTGCTGTTCACAGAGAGATGGATTAGCAGCAGCAACACTGCCCAGAAACCCAGACCATGGCCAGCGTCTCCCTGTGGGCTTCGTTCTTGGGCTGAAATAACAAGAGCTGAGCACTAACGTTCATCTCTCTCTGTTTCCTGAATGTGGGTGCAGTGTGACCACATGCCTCACATTTCTGCTGCCCCCCACTATGGACCTTGAGAATAAACAAACCCTCCCTTGCTTAAGTAGCTTTTGTCAGGTATTGTCACAGCAATGTGAAAAGTAACAAATTTGGAAGTTTGGTACCAGGAGTGGGGTCGCTGCCATGCTAAACCTGACCATGTGTTTCTTAGACTTTTGGAACCACTTGGGTTGTGAGGGTAGGGAGCCATGGGATAGAACCTTAAAAGTCACAGAATTTTGTAAGCAGAGCATAATGGGCCATTGTAGCATTAGTTTGGAAGACCAGAATACCAAGAAAAATAGGGGCCATGGAGGGCCAACTCATGAGTTTCTGAAAGGAGCAAAGACCATGCTATCCTGGCAAAAATCTAGCTGCATTCTGCCATGGTCTGAGACCTTGCATGAGACACTGAATTCAATAGTAGTAGGCTTTTTATTTGGTGGATAAAATCTCAATACAGGAGAATATTCAGGCTGTGGTGTAGTTACTACTTGGTGCTGTGTTCTGGTCTACAGTGAGCAAGACAGCAACAAATGTATCTGAGATTGGAAAAATGTACCAGTTGGTGGGAAAGGAGGGAGTTTACAGTTAAGGGGTATGCTGGGAAAGCGGCTGTAATTATCAGAGATTAGTGACATTAAAAGAAACCATCCAGTCAGTCAGTAGTGGTTTATGCCTTTAATCCCAGCACTCAGGAAGCAGAGGCAGGTAGATCTCTATGAGTTCGGGGCCAGCCTGGTGTACATTCCAGGACAGGTTCCAAAAGGTACGAAGAGAAACCCTGTCTCAAAAAACAAAACAAAACAAAACAAAAAACAAAAAACAAAACAAAACAAAACAAACCCAAAACAAAAAGAGGGCTGGAGAGATGGCTCAGAGACTAAGAACACTGATTGTTCTTCCAGAGGTCCTGAGTTCCATTCCCAGCAACCACATGGTGGCTCACAACCCTCTGTAAAGAAATCTGGTGCCCTCTTCTGGCCTGCAGGCACACATACAGACAGAACACTGTAAGCAAAATAGATAGATAGATAGATAGATAGATAGATAGATAGATAGATAGATAGATAGATCTTTTAAAAAAAGAAAGAGAGAAAGAAAAAAGAAACCTTCCATTCTGCACTCAAATAGTAGGAAAGATGCCCTGAGGGCAAGATCCCATCCATTAAAGGCTCCAAAGACTTGTGACACACAAAGTTATTGGAAAGGAGGGAGAATGAGCTGAGAACACCACTGATCACCTTCTCTGCTTGATGGTAACCGCCTAGTGAAGTGTTTTCCTAGGGTCAGCTCGGAAGGTATGTAGGCTGCTGCCACCATGATCCAAGGGGCTGGGTTCCATTCTAAGCTGGCAGCAGAGTATGGCTACATCAGGTGGTGGTTTTAACACCTCCTTCCGATAAGTTCTTATGTTTGAACATTTGATTCCCTATTGGTAGTGCAGTTTGGAGAGGTTATGGAGCCATAAGGAGGTGGCTAGAGGAAGTACGTCACTGAGGTTGGGCTTTAAGGGTTTGTAGTCTTTCGGTACTTCCTGTTCTCATTCTTTCCTTCCTGTGTGTGGATGAAAGACATGATCATCCAGCTTCCTATTCAAGCTGTCTGCTTCATCATCTTGGATTTCCCCTCTGGAACCACAAGCTAAAATAAATTCTTTCTTTTCCAAGTAGCTTTTGCTCATGGTATTTTATCACGGCAAGAAAAACACAGCTAACACACATTATCCAGGTGACACTTGTTTCATAGACATGGAAGATGCAAGAGGGACAGGGCCATGGAGATGCCTGACAAGGCCCAAGGAGGCTGCTGAGGCCAGGCAATGTGCAGCACGGTTGAATTCTTTGTGAGGCAGCCCTGAGGATGTGGGGGCGAGAGGACGGCCATGTCAAGGACACCTATGTCCCCGACTCATGGGGTTGGCAAGACCTTGCTCTGATGTGAGTAGTGATGCTGACAGCGTGTACAGACAACATCAGTCACAACTTCTTCCTCCAGGGTGACTGCAGCCCGAGACGGCTCCCCTCCCAGAGAACACCTCCTGACATGAGCCAGCCTGCTTCCTTGTTCAGCCTTGTCATCCCTGCCATGATGGTATTCTCAAACTGCGAACCAAATAAACCCTTCCTTAAGCTGCTTTGACCTCCTTGACTTCATCTCCATCTGTATCTATCTCGCTCTGGGGACAACTCAAGGGTCTTAAGACACTGAGGTTGAAGCACAGAGCAAGAGATGAGCTTGGGTCCCCAACTTTTCAGCCATCATCTCTGCGGCTATCACAAAGCACAGTGCCTCAAAATCCACACTTGTGTTGGTCACCACTGAGTCCACCACCACAGTCCAGTAAAGAGACAGCAAAATGGGGACTTTTAAAGACTCTTAGTTCCCATAAGCAGTCTTTACTTGTGGTGTAAATAAAGAAAGTAACCGTGGTTTCTCCTTGCAACGAGCACATCAACAGTGCACCCCTAAACAGCTGGCGTGTGGGCACCGAAAGACCTGAGACTGCTAATGAAAACAAGTTGGGGTTGCTAGATGTCCTTTTAAAAATCCTGCCTCACACACGGACTGGTCAGTTCTGAGTAGATGCTGACCTTTGCTTTACCCCGCTTCCCCGTGCAGCTCCAACAGAACCAAGGCCAGGGGATTAAATATAAAATAAGATGGACCTTTATCCTTAACCTTTAGTTTTTAACTCCAGCCAAACATTTCTGTCATTTAGAAAGCGCGATTTGCTCTTAGATAAAGGGTTTTCCCCCTTCCACAGAGAACATGTGTAGCTTCTCCAGTGACATCAAAAGCAATTAGGAATGCTTCAAAATGATCGTTTGGTTTCCATTTCAGCGGTGAGTGGTGGCAGAATGATGCCAGCTTCAAAAGCAAAGATCCCACAAGACCACCAAAGCCAGGAAATCCAGGATCAGGAGCAACTGGCCAGCCTGACATCTCCAGCCAGCCTGCAGGGCTAAACCTCAAGAGGGAGCCAGACCCTTCAGCATTGTGAGAGCGCATGTGCAGATTCTAACATGCCACCTCTCACGTCACCAAAGAAAAGAAAGGGAAAGGAACAATGTCAGTGCCCTCTACCGTCACCCACATCATATTTACTAGACTTTCTCTTGGCATGCCTTTAAATTAGTCTGCTGTCACTATGCACGTCCAAATGTGTGTGACTACATATATGTGAGCATGTATGTAAGTAAGAGTTTGGTGCTGGGTTCAAACTCAGGGTACATAGCATACTAGGTAAGTACTCTACTAAGTCCATAACCTTTCTTTAGTTAAGGGTTTCTGACTATAAGTTCCTTGTTTTATCCTTTTTTTAAAACCTTATTGATCTATAATTTCAATACAGTTGATTTCAATTTCAATACAGGTCTGAAATGTACAGTCAATATTCAGACTTGCACAACTCTCACAACTAACTTTAGAACATTTCTATCGATCTCTAGAAGACCCGCAGTAATCTGCGGGTTAAACTGCACCCTCCACTAACATGTACTTAAGTTCAAATCCCCTGCATCTTAGATGTGATCCTGCTTGGAAACAGTCTTTCCAGATGTAATCTGGATACAATGAGGTCATTACAATGGGCCCATATCCGGAATGACGGATACCTTTACATGTGTCCCAATCTTTAGTTCTGAAAACCACTATAATCACCAATAACTGGTTAGTATGGTCCTCTTTTCCACCTCACGAGCGCAGCTTCCAATCCCTCATGTGACTCTACTGCCCGCACACAAGGCTTGACATTTTTAGTATTTACCAATATTCCAGGGCCTTCTTTCCCGAGGAACACAGAGAGACCTTCTTTCTCTTGGGATGTGGGCAGTTTGCAAGGCCAGCAGAGGTCCTTTCTTGCTTCATGCTTCTCTACTGTCTCCTCTATTCCAGTGAGTCACAGAGACTTGTTATGATCATACAATGTGCAAGTGCCTGTTAGCCTGGAAGCCAGCTGATAACCGTGGGAAGTGGAGCCTCCAGCCCTTCGGTTAGTCATGTAGTGTGAGCAAGGCTATGTGTCCTGAGCCACCAGAGCTGAAACTGTTTGCTTTTACCTGCTGCTCATTTCGGTTTACCATAACTCTTCAGAATGCTATTCTTTTTAAAACTCATAACACACACACACACACATATACACACACATACACACACACACACACACACACACACTCACACATGCAAGCCTGGTTCAGGCAGTTCCATCTCTCAGTATCCACATAAAATTCATACCCCGCTGCAAGGTCACATGGTATCATGTGACGTACACAAACCCTGCCCATCTGTGTGTCCCAGCTTTTCAAATATGCCCCCTCATCCTTTCCTCTCTCATGATAAGGAACTGAATGAGACTGTCACCCGGTACAGGCTACCTGCTCCTTCCTTCCCTTTACATGGGAACTTCCATTTACCCTTCCAGACCCGGCACGTGACGCACTTGCTGTTGGCAACATAGAAGGCTGGACTAGGAGGGGGTGAACAGACAGAAACAGATGAGGCACTTACGTGCCAGCTGTTAAAAGAGAAGCTCAGAAATAGTTCTAGGATCAACTGTACTTTTTTGCCTTTTGGAAGAAAAGGAATTGTACCCAAATCATGTACAAGCATGTGTCAGAGTTCTATTTCATGTACTTCCAAAGGCGTAGTTAACAATCACGAAAAAGCCAGTTTGGTTAACACGTTTTAGCTTGATTGAGCAACCGTCTCCCTTGGGGCCTAGCTCATGCTGAGGATGTTTGCATCTGAGCTGCCCGGTATGGGTGAACCCCCATAATGCTCCACATCTGCCGGTGATGGCCTCGTGGCTCCCACTGCAGCCTTGTAGCCCCCGGGCTGCACAAGCATTCCCATAAGCAGACTGTCATCACACCGTGGAAGAGTACAACCAGGAATTTGTCCCGTGAAGTATCATAGACTGTGTGGCTTTCGTGAGGCCTTGAGCAGTAGGCCTGCCATGGTGTGCACTGAGGGAAATGCCATATCCAGGCAGACCCCAAAAGTCCAAGGACACGTTTCATGGCCTCTTGGGTAAACTCCTAGGGAGTGGTGCTCTCGGTTTGACTAAGGGAACATCTTCAGTTTTCTCCAGCCGCTCTGTGCCAGAGCACCGCAGCTTCGCTTTTATGAAAATAAAGCCTTGTGCAGCAGCGTGCTTGACAGGAACACCAAACTCCAGCGAACATCGCTGGCTTGGACTGCTTCTGTCAGGGCTGACACCACCCTGATGTCTATGGAAGCAACCAAGGTTCAGATTCAAAGCCAATCAGGAAACGCTAACACTTTGAGGGACTCGAATTCCATAATACCTAAGAAGCAGGTAAAATTCTCTGTAGGAGTGTTGCTCCTCTGGCTGACACAGACGTCACCCCCACAGTAACGCTGATCTGCTCTGAACATGCAGCTAAGGGCTACTCAGGAGGCCTCGGTAGGGAGGGCGATGGGTGAAACAGGGAAAGAGGCAGGCAAGGGAAGACAAAAGGGGACAGCTAACACTAGGGGCCACTTGAGGGATCTTATGGGGCCTACTAGGTTTAGAAGCATCTGAAATATATGCATATATGAAAGGAATCTATATAGAAGCAACAAATAACAGGGGAGACAAAAATCCAACTAGGCATCTCTTGCCACCAAGTAAAACCTCCAGGTCTAGGAATGGGTTGCATCTAATTGAGTTGTTGGCCAAAGGGGCCCCCTAGAAACCCTCCAATAACTCAGGCTATTTCCAAGGCTATTGGTTGCTTTCCATAAACTGATAACAACACTTACATATTTTATTGGGCACTAAAGAGTAAAGCTGGTGCCTAACTAGAGTCTTCACCTCTACTGACTAGTGTCCATGGGGCAGGAAGGTGCTCTTGCACTACTGGAGGAGAAACGTAAATACCAGCCCTGCTACAAACCCTTAGATCTGCAAGGGTTACCTGCCTACAAGACACACTGCCGCGACAGTGACACCAATGCTGGGGGAGTAACCAGCCCCGAGCTGGATCTAAGGCCCACTCCCTGAGATGGAACTCATTCCACTATTGATACTGCTTGGATGGTCGTGAATCTGAGATTAGGTAATCCATGGACCTAAGGGAAAAATCAAATACTATTATTCTGCTGAAATGATTCATCTCTATGAGCTCAAGGCTAGCCTGGTTGGCATAGTGAGTTCCAGGACAGCCAAAGCTATATAGAAAGACCATGTCTTGGAAGGAAGGGAGCGGGGAGGGAAGGAAAGAAAGGCAGGCAGGCAGGCTTACAAAAGCTACTACAAATGTGGTCCAAGAAGTCTAGGTTCCATTCCAAACTTGTACATAAACATTATGTGAACATAGGTAAACTTCCTTTGTGCTACAGCACTGAAATTTAGGAGCTTATTGTAGGGGCTATTAGTTAATATGACTTAAACCCTGACTATGGGACAAGTGAAAACGGATGATTTAAAAGAATGGAGTGGTGAGCAGGAAGGTATTATATTCTCTACAGTTTGATGTGTATATAGTAAACAGAGACTAGAAGTCTCCGTGACTCTAGACAGTTCAGAACCCAATATGGGATAGACCTCAAGTATATCTGAGATAACGTAGCTAAACTCAAAAGGAATGCAGCCTCTCTGGTAAGGGAGTAGAAAGCAACGTTCTTCAACAGACTGGCTTCCTTCCTGGATGAGAAGTCTCACGAACAGACCAGGGAAGTGTCCAGTGCCAGGGAAGCCCTGGGCTCGCTCTGCAAGAAGCTGTGTCAAGTCAAGAAAAATGATGGCGTTGATGTACTCCTCCACACTGGGACAGTGCTTTGGGGACAGTGCGTGTCAACACTGCCCCCGGAGTCTCTCTCACTGTGCCCCCTGCAGATGACTGCATAGGAAGGAATTTCCTGGGTTTTCCCTTCTTTTAGCAAAATTGACATTTCAAACCATGATGATGGAAAAGTACAATTTTTGAAGCAGTTGTCTCCCGGGGAACCTGACTGTGATGCGTTCACGAAAGATGTGGCCGGTGGCTTCAAGGCTTTCACTTGGACTAAGTCATCTGGCATCATGGGTCCAGGTGCCAGGCTTTCACTGGGCATGTGAAAAGGCCACAACTCTGTTACTGAGTCATGGAAAACCTTGACCTAGAATTTCCTTCTCATTCAGAGTCGTGGCCTAGACATTTTGTTTTGTCTTGTTTGTTTGTTTTGTTTTGTTTTATGATATTGAACTTGTTGAGTTTTACTAGGGATCCAAACAGCCTCCATCAAGCCCTTCCCGTGGAAACCCCTTTGCAGAACACAGGATTTCAAGTGGAAAATTAAGGGGGAGACATGTTTCAATTTCCATACGCAGCTGTGGCACAAGAAACTACTTCTCTGCAGGCTCCACCCCCATCCTCCCCTTCCAGTCTCCAATATATAAATTCCATTCAAGTATATTTTTTTATTCAATTTATTTTATATTCTGGCCACAGTCTCCCCCTATCTGCCCCTCCCAGCCCCTCTCCCCCATCCCCCTACCCACTACCACAGTTCCCAGCAATGTGGCTATGGCCAGGGCAATTAGCCTCATCAAGACTTTCTTTACCTGCAGTCTAAAGGCACCACCTCCGCCTGTGCTGTGTGCTGACCTGGTGGGTAGGGTTCGTGACCTGATCTATGCCTCCTTGACATCATAGACTCACGTCTGACAATTATTACGTAATTACAATTATGACATGCTTCAGTGACATATTGCCTTCTTCTTGAACCGAGAGATTCTTAAAAACCAACATGCATATGGGGTCCAGTGATGGTTTCACATGTGGGTGCAGTGTACAGTTATTGTTGTTTATTGTTTTGTGTTGGAAACTTTCAAGCCCTTCTGCTCTACATAAAGCATACAGCATGGTTTTGTCATGGCCACTCAGCTGTTCTATAGACCACCAAAACTCATTCCTACCGTGTAACGCAATTTAGCATCCATGATCTAACCACCCACTATATTCCAATCTATGTTGTCTCTAATGGCTGAGATTCTACACTCCACCTCTATGAAATTAACTTTTAATATGTCTTTCTGTGCCGAGATTATTTAATTTAGCACAATGCCTTCATGAACTGTCAACTTTTTGAAGACAAAGGCCTTGCCCCTGTTACATAATAATGTTCTAGGAACATTATAGGGGTAAAATTTATGGAACATAAGCAGATTATGATATGCTATGCAGATATAATATTATATAACATATTATACTCAGGTATTTTATGATATAGAAAACTCAGAGACAAGTAATAGATGTAACTCCATTGCCAACACAAATTAGCACAAATGGTGCCAGCAGCCAGTGTCACCACAACTTACAGAAATACTTCCATTGTTCTACCGGTAAATGTGCTTCAGATAGTGTCGGAGTCCCTCAAGACACTGAAGTTAGCCATCTGGAGTCAAAGCTAAGCCTATAACTCACTTTCACTGCAAGTCATTTGACTTATTTGTTTCTGGGTCCTCATCTGCAAAGTAAATGAAAGCCAACTGAAGCTTAACAACGGTTTATTCTCTACTTTAACGACACACCTTGAACAAGCCTAGGCCCATGGCAGCTACTCAATGTATAACACAGTTATGTAATGGGGAATAGATTTAGAAACCACCCCTCACCCCTAGGGTTTACAGCAGAGACTGTGTGACCGAACAGTGCTCAGCGTGATGCTGAACACCTTTAAAATGATCAGCTTCATTAGTATGTCCCGGCCGGAGGAAGGTCAATGCATTAGTCAGTCTGTATTTGAGTCTCAATACCCAGGTCTCAGCGGAGCGTGCCACTGGAGTAGACTTTCCCACGCTGGGATGACCAACCTTGGAACCACTGACAGATTATTATGGTTTAAATGTGGAATGTTCGCTACAGGCTCGCCATGTACTAAACATTTGATCCCTCACTGACGATGCTGTGTTGGGTTGCAGAGCTTAGCTGACAGACATAGATCCTTGGGTGAGTTTCTGTGTCCTAACTCACCAAGATGGGAAAAAGTCATGCTTCAAGGCCACACTGCCAGAGACTGGGTTCTGCCTGACAAGCATTCCCTAGTGCTGAGCCACAGATTCTTAACTGGAAACTCCTCTTCCTGTAAGACGCTGTCAGGCATTCGGTCACATAATGAGAAAAGGAAGCAGTATGTGGGTTTGTATGACCCTTCAGGCTTTGCAGAGAACATGATGAAGACCGTGAGCCCCAGGGAGTAGGTCACTGCCCCTGCCCCTTCTCTGCTCTAAAAGGCTCCAGAGCGCAGCATTCTCCAAAGTCCCCAGGCTGCTGGAGAATGCTGGCAGCTGCAGCGGATCAGAAGACTTCAGTCTCTGGCGATGAAGGGGGAACGAATGGTAAGCCTGCTGGAGATCAGGGAAGGCGATAGGGAAAGGGTACCTGGTGAGGGATCCCAGAAACATACTGAAAGGCCTTTCTAAAGAGTGTTTGCAATTTTCCTAATTTCAAAACATCCCCCTTTTTTTCATAACTACAAAGATTCATTATAAAACTCTGGAAAATACCAGAGGAATAGTGAAATGTAAAAACTTCATCCCTACCAGAGATGAACATTCCACAAATCTTATTTTTTTTTTTTAGGTACTCTACAGTTTAGAAATTACTAACAGCAATTTGTTACATATTACAAACAATTGAGTATTGTTGCCTTTTCCCACCTATGTTAGGTACATCTTACATTTTTAAAAACTTGTTTGGATGGAGGTACCGTCTATGGAGGGATAATGTCTTCTTAGAAGTCATGGATTATTAAATGCCAGGGATGGGATACCTCACTTCTTTTTATTGGTCTCGGGGAGGGGAAGTTAAAGAGAACCCTAAAAACAGTACAGGCTATTGCTACTGCTCGTGGCTGCCTGCCAGAACTTGATGGTGAGACCAAATTGCTGAAGATTTTAAATTCTCTAGTTTTAGACATGGAAAAATCAAGCTGATTCTAAGCAGGAAATCTTCTTCCTACTATCTTTGACACTGCCAAAAGGTACCATGCTGACTACTGCCAAAGAAACGTCATCAACAGTCTTATCCAGCTGCGAGTCTTGTGAACTGCAGTTAACAGCTGGCCCGGTAACACATGCACGTTGTTGTTATAGTGGCATGAATGTTATGGAGGCAACCAATGACTTTCTGATTGGATTTAAGGCCTCCTCCACGAGAGAAACTCATGTCTGCCTGGGACTATAAAACTAGCCAGTAATCCATGATGTGAGAAATTCAAGCCCTAGAGGAGAACCTACTACTATTATTTTGCTATCAAACTGTCTTCTAAATGCTGATCTTTATATCCAAAGGTCATTGCAACTTTTAGACCGCATTAGAGAAACTTGTTCTTTGCAGTGAGTGACAGATAATATGACCACTCTCAGCTGGCCAAAGAGCGGAGAATAAGTGACTGTGGAGTCCTCAAGACCTAAACAATCACTATATCACTCCCACACCTGCCCCAACCTCTCAAGACTCCGAGAACGCCATGGAAGAGGTGGCGGGATGTAGGTAAGGCTGGGGAGGGCTGCTGCTGTCATTGTCCCCTGGATTTGACAGGGCTGTTGTACTCATGAGCTCAGGACACTGTAGGTGCTTGTACCAGCCCTGCACAAGATCAAGCCAGTCAAAGTTCCAGCATGTGTGGCAGAGAGACACATGCAGTTCCTCACCTTGCTGAGGTGCCATGGGCAGTTCATGGGTGCTGGGAGAGGGAGAATCCTTTTTCTTCAAGGGTGTGGCTCTTAGTAGGCTGCCTATGCTCCAGTCCATGGCCCCACAACAATGCTTTTATGAGCACCAGTTGGACTTGATGAATGCTTTTTTTTTTTAAATGACATGCGCTGGGAGGGACAGGTGTTGAAGATGATCCAGGAGGAGGTAGAAGGGGATAGTAGGGATGATATGATCAAAATATATTCTATACATGTCTGAAATTCATGAAAATGTTTTTTAATGTAAGATAATTTAAAATAAGAATAAGGGAAATGAACATATAACAATATAATAAATAAAAATGATTTTTAAATTGGTGTAAAGAGTAATTTTCAGTTAACTTGGACATTGGATAGTATACTCTGCAACAATCTTCTACTCTGATGGATTGACTCTGCCCTGTACGGAGAGGGGATATGATGTAGAGCCCTGTTGGACTTCCAAGTCACTGCCATCTCCTGCTGCGGCAGTAAGAAAGCCCTGTGATTTCACAAAAGTGAGTTCTTGGTTCCTAAGGCCTCTTCTAGTCTTCCTTGTCCCGTACCTTAGCCTTTGTAGCTTCGTATTATGTATAGTGTCTAAATTTTGTAGTTGTACTTAGCTGAAGAAGTGGGGGAAACTGTACATAGTCCATCTCTCTGGTACTGGAAATGGGAAAGCCCCATTTGCTCTTTAGTTAATCACTAAAGATATATATTATACATAATATATAATATAACATGACTTATTCTAGAGGTTAGTCCTGGTTGCTCACTGTGCTCACTGGGTTGTAGTAAACACCAGTCTCATGAGGGATCCTCCAGGTGATTTAGGAGAGATACGGATGTAAACGGTAAGGAACATAGATTAGAGACCCCCCAAAAATGCCTCCATGGTGAACAAAGCAGGGATATAAAAATCATTAATTCAAAAACTAGCTTAGCAGCCAACAGAAAGAGCTAATTGCTAAAAGTGACCTTGGGAACTATGTGATGGTTGTTTCCTCCCCACCTCCCCATTCCTCTTCCTGTGGGCTATTTGCCTGCACCGATTTCTAAAAATGCTTTGTAGAAATTCAGTCATATCTGACTGGCTGAGCCAGTGCATGGGGACACATATCCCACACAGGCCACCATGTCAATATTTCAACACAGAAAGCAGCGATGGGCTGTATATAGAAACAAGTACGCTCGCTGACCTCTTGCAAGGTTCTGTCACCATCCTACCTAGTCTGGCCTCAGAGTGCCCACGGAATAGGCTTCATCACCCACTTTCCCAAAGTTTACTGCAGAGAACTAAGAATTTAAACCATTTCCACTGCCGCCAGCTTGTGGTGTGAGTAATGGAAACAGATCTTTCCCCCACCTTCCATGAGCAATTCTTTTCACGGGCCCTAATAAACATTGTCATTTTTTTTAAAGCCTTAAATATTTGACCATTTACTCCAGACTATACAAACTACATCTCTGTTGTGCGGGACCTGCTCTCACAGGGAACCTGCTTTTTGTAAAATTTCAGCCTGCTTGGCTACCTCACAAGACCACACAGAGTGCTCTTCCAAAGCCAAAACTGCTTGTAGAGGCAGGCACTCCTCAACGTTTTCTATCATCAAGTTTTCAGCCTGTTCCTAACCAAGGGAAAGATCAAAATATGCCCCTACCCCACAAAAAGGAAAATACTGTCACCACCATCATAGCAGCAAACAATATACTACAAGCCCACATTCATTTCAATGTCCCTGTTGGAGGAGGCCATGGGTTCTGAGAGATGGAGTCCTGGGATCAAAGTTCTCATTCATCAGGGTCTCAAAAGGCGAAGGCCCCTGATCACTGATGCTCACCGATGTGAAAGGATGTAGCATTAGAGATGCAGGCTCTAAGCCGAGGGTCTCAGGGGACCCTCTCCCTGATATAAGCCAAGCTCCAGTTAGAGCACTGATACACAGTGCACACATGCTTTGTTGGAAAGTCTGGTCAAGGATGCTGTTTAGCGAACAGGTTCTATGAGAGAAGGCACAAATAGGCATAGATGGAGAAAGATTTTTTTTTAACTTAGAATAAAGTTCTTTTGGAATAGGCTGAATCAGAATGAATCTTTCAGTGTATTTGTTATTTTTTTAATCTTTTTAATTAAACTTGGCAAAGCCTCTTTGGACGACATCATGAGTCAAGTTATGGATTACCCCCAAACCAAGCCAAGTCTTAGTGGCCCTTCTCCTGGCATAGGTACCATTTGCACAGTTCTCAGACTGGGCCCCAATCTCACTAGGTCTCCGAGGCAAGCTCCTTTCTTATCTTTTATCTCCCTACAGACTATGAATTTTAAAGCCAGGATAAAGCCATAATTCTTCCTTGTACTGTGAAGACATAAAACTACATATAAATTAAAAACAAAATGTTAAAATGAACAAATAGGCAGGTGAATGAATGAGCCAATGAGGAATAAGTTGCAAATTTTGGAGTCACATGCCGTTAGTCAGAGATCTTCAGATCTGAAAGAGAGGGACATGAGTCAATGTGTGGTTTTCTCACAGAGAAGTGACAACAATGGGAGAAGGGACCGCTATTTCTGCCTTACAGTCTCATGTAGCTTTGGAAGACATCATTCTATATGAGCACACACTACCAAAGTAATTCCCTTCCTTTAGCTGGGTGAGAAAGACATAGTAACAGATACATCTTCTTTTGTTGCTTTTTAAAAATATTCTATTTTATTTGTAATTATGTGTGTGTGTGTGTGTGTGTGTGTGTGTGTGTGTGCGTGCACACGCTTTTGAGTATTGTGCTTGCAGAGGCCAGAAGAGGCCACCAGATCCCTTGGAATGAGAGTTAGAGGCAGTTGTGTGCTGCATGTGGATGCTAGGAACTAAACTCTGGTCTTCTGGAGGAGGAGTTTGTGTTCTTAACCATGAGCCATCTCTTCATTCAGCCTTATTCCCCACCCCCTCATGTGAAATAGGTTAGGTCAACTCTACCTGATAAAAAATATAAGACGAGCTATTTGTTATGCTTAAAATTTTTAAGTAAGCCACTTAAAAATATGAAAAGAAATAAGGGAATTTATTTTAATAAAACATTTAAACTCAACATATCTAAAAGATAGTTCCCAAAGAAAACTAACATAAAAATTATTCATGTGCATTTTTTACTTCTGTTATATTATCTTTGAAATCCAGTTTACATTTTATACTTACAACAAACCCTGATTCAAACTAGGAGCCTTCCTGGGACTCAATAACCAGGTGGAGCTGGCAGTCCCTGGGCTGGACAGCTAAGAGAGGGACCAAAGCTAGGGCTCATCTGATGCCTGCCCCATCTGAAACCTGTTGCGTTTCAGATGTCTTCGCCTTTCCCGAAGGCTCCTCATCACTTATCCTGACTTCTATAACTGCTGAAATGTCAGGATTTTCATACATCACCCAAAATTCATTTCTGCAGCTTAGCCATGTTTTAAATGAAGCAACAAACTGTGGGCTCATTCCCACGTCTCAGTTGAATGGGTCACGTGACTGCTGAGTCTTTAAGGACAGCTCTCTGTGAATCCCATGGCCATGGCTTCCATCTCTCTTTCTTCTTAGCCATCACAATAGGGTCTTCGTAACAGGAGAAACAGCTCGCTGAAGTCCTGAGGAGCAAGCCTGCTGCTTCTATACTATGTGGTCCCAATGGCTCCCTGGGGTGACAGAGAGGTTAGGTCTCCAAGGGAAGCTATTTCCACAACTTGAAAGAGATTTTTGGTTCTCTGCCAAAGGCAGGAGAACCTTTTAAAAATAAATCAATTCCTCCTTTCCAAAGAACAGCCAAGGAGAGCATGTATGCTGGATCAGATACCACAGCTGAGAAAATGTCACCATCAAAGCCAAGAACAACTGAGCCCCACCCCAGGCCCCATAGACCCTCATGGAGACTCATAAAAAACAGCTGTCTCTCCCCCGGTTTCTCCCAAGCTCTAATTGCATGCACTGTTTCTTGCTTTAGGACGCATACAGAGCAATGCTCCAACAACTAAGAAATTAAATTTCTGTCCTTTTGTTTGTTTTGGTTTGTTTTTTTGTCTCATGTTTTGTCTCTTCCTCAGCACCCTCATTCTTATTTATGAATTTAGTCGTGTGGAAGTCTCAAACGCGGGAAAAACTCTCTTGGATCCTTTCTGGCCCCTCTTTTTCTGCTCCCATCATATCCTCCCAGTCACTCCACACATCTGTCTCACCCTCCACACCCACTAATTAGAGATGGGACATATGACCAGAATGTACTGCTAAGAAGCAGAAAATGTGATGCAGAGTCTCTTGGTTTTGAAGTAGTTTGTGACGACGGAGGTGATAAATTTGAAACTGTCTTGCTTAGCGAAGGTCTCAAGATCGAGACTGCGCTACAGGAGAGATAAGTATGGTCTGGGACAAAGCAAGGGGAAACCGTGATGCCACATTTAAATAAGAAATGTCTAAGATGTGCCCGTGTGTTTCTGCATGTAGGAATGTACTGTGTATGTGTTCTTGTGTATTCGTCCTTGTGTTTATGTCTTCTTATCTGTCCATAGAAAGGGCAAGAGATATATAATAGCCAACAGCAGTGAGTTCATTGAGACCTTGATTCTTAAATGGCCTCTGTAGAACTTCTCCTTGGAGAAATGGGTGTTCAAGACAGCAGAGGAGAAACAAAGTGGCCTACGACAGCCTGGGCTAGAAAGCATGAAAGCACTTAGACAATAGTAAGAAACACATGAAGACCTTATCTAGGCTTCAACTGGCTAACACCTACCATCGAAAGGATAATGAGGGAGTAGAGAGAGCTCAGTCAGTAAAGTGGTTGCCTTTCAATCAACAGGACCTAAATTCTAATCCCAGATCATGTTTAAAATCAAAACCAAAAAAGAAGCAGGCATGGTGGCACATCTTTGTGAGCCCAGTGTTGGGGAGGCAGGGACAGGCAGAGTCCTGGGGCTCCGTCAACACACTCTAATCTGTGACCACAGGTTCCAGAGAAAGAGAGCCTCTGTCTCAAAACAATAAAGTGCATGGCTTTCCTTGGTGACTTTTTCCACTGCAATTCCATTTCCAATCACTGCTAAGTGATCTAGAGCTGGTCAACTTGACTATCAATATTAACCAGTCCCCACAAGACTGCCCCTTTAACTTAACACCAAAACATGTCTAAGCTATAAGCTTCTACTCATTACCTTCTAGGCTTAGGGCCATCTACTAAGGCAAAAATAGCATTCTCCTGGCCAGCTTCAGAGCTTGCATAGTCTTTAACAGGCCTTTTAAATGTCTTTTGTTTTGGTTTGGTTTGGTTTTCAAGACAGGGTTTCTCTGTAGCTTTGGAGCCTGTCCTCGAACTAGTTTTTGTAGACCAGGCTGGGCCTCGAACTCACAGAGATCCACCTCTTGAGTGCTGGGATTAAAGGTGTGCGGCGCACCACTGCTACCTAGATCTTATAAATGTCTTAAGTGCATACCTCAGCTGAGACCTGAGGCAATCACTTGACTATGAGTGCCTATAACAAACAAACTTACATCTTCCTTTCTACCATGGCACAGAATTAGCAATCCCACTCCAGGGGAAGAAATGGTCATACAAGGAACGATCAGATTAAAATGAGACCAAAGGCCAGCAGAGAAAGCAACAGATCATGCGGCTCCATGTCTCTAGGCTCTGAGGACTTGGGTAGCCCCATCTCTCCAGCTCTACATCCTGTAGCACACATAGACTCTTAAGCTGGCTCCGTTTTGGGCCTTCAGCTTTCCTCAGCAGATGTATCATGGGCCTAGCACATTTAACATCCTCTGGTCTTCATTTCAACCTAGGCTTCATCCTCATAGGTTTATGCAGTGGCCTTTCGAGGTGTCCTTGCAGAAAGTCTACTCCTGCCACACATTGCCTGGCCTGAGGGGCTCTCTGAAACCACGGAACAAGACTCAGTGACATCTTTCATTTGCAGAGATGACCTTGCAGAGTTCTGCTGCTTCACACCCCAGCAATAGCAACCTCTGACCACTTTGGTGGCTCAATGGCAAAATCACTTTCTTAGCATTGATTTGAGAACAGGAAATCCCTGCTGTGGCATTATCACTTTGGGCTTTCTCATTCCTCGGTTGACCTAAATTTGCATTTTTATAAGTGGGAGCCCTTTGTGGGTCTTGCCTTTAGGAAGTGTCAGGTTTCTCTTTAACAACCGCTGATGTTTTCTTATCTCCACCCCTTCTCACGTGGAATTTTAAATTTCCTCACTAGAACTTAATTTTTATTATGTTTTGCTCTCTCAGTGTAGATCCGAATAAGAATACTGGGAAGTAGTCATGCCATGGTCTCAATTATATACTGTTTTGAAATTTCTTTTACCAAAGAAAATGGTTCAGAAAAAAAAATGTGTACCAAGCAGTAAGCAGAACTCTTTTTTTCTTTTCTTTTCTTTTCTTCCTTTCTTCCTTTTAAAAAAATATTTTTATTTTATGTGCATTGATGTTTTACCTTCATATATGTCTGTGTGAGGGCATCAGATCCCCTGGAGCTGGAGCTACAGACAGTTGTGAGCTGCCATGTGGTTGCTGGGAATTGAACCCTGGTCCTCTGGAAGAGCAGCCGTCACTCCTAACCATTGAGCCATCTCTCCAGCCCTCAGAACTCTTTCTTGTCATTATTCTTTAAGCAATGCAGTCTAAGTTGCATCTAGATCATGTGTGCCATATTGGGCAAGTGATAGTGGGTAAGATTAAAGTGTGTGGAAAGACACAGGCCATGCTTCATTTACATCAGAGACTTGGGCATCTGTGGATTTGGGTTTCTGTAGGGGACTCTGATTTCTTTAGAAGCCTTGGATATGATGATTTGATTTCTGCATTAACCAAAAATCTTTAGACAAATAGATGAGCTAGAGCACAGTGCTACTGTCCCATGTTCTTCTGCCCTCAGACCTGTCCTTCTGAAGAGCCAGGACTAGTTGTTCCCTTTTGGGGGCCCCTGGGCATCTCACCCGGAGTTAACCTCTATCCCTGCTTCACCATACCCCTGGGACAGCTGAAGGGACAGAGAAGGAAAGTTCTCTTTGGTCCTTTCTATATCAGGCTCGGAGGTTATAATTAGCAGTTCTGTGGGGAGTGAGACAGAGAGAGTAGGGAGGAGAGGGAGGCCATAATGTCTGGGGATGCTGCAGAGTCCCTAGGAGATGTGTTAAGTGACAAAGCCCAGTCCTTGGTGTGTGTGTGTCTATGGAGGAATCAACTCCTCACTTAGGAGCACTGACTCTTCTTAGACTCTTCTTAGAATCAAACCAGAGGACCCAGGTTTGATTCTCAGCACCCACATGGCAGCTCACAACTGTCTGTAGCTCAGCTCCAGGGGATCTGACGCCCTCACACAGACATATATGAAGGCAAAACATATATGTCAAAACAGAAGTTAACCACTGTCTGTAATTCCAGTTCCAGGAGATCTAACACCCTCTTCTGGTCTCCCTGGGCACTACACTCACATGGTGCACAGACACGCTTGCAGGGAAAACACTCAATCATATAAAATAAATATATAGGAAACAAATATTTTTACAAGATTTCTTGGCAAAGTTAATATCAATCTCCAGACATTTTTATTTTATTACAAAATGTTATTTTTTTAAGCAAGAAGAAATAAAGGATACCTTTACAAAATGACCCTAATCTTATGAGTTCCCAGAATAATTCTTAATATAATTATCTAATTCTAAAAATCTCCTTTCCTTAAATAGGCAAAGTTCAGACCAACTGGCCCAGCTCCTTTGTTTATAAACAAGGAAGCAAGATTACAGCAAGGCAGTAACTCGGCCAAATTACCCAACTTCATAGTCACAAAAAGGCACAATTACACTGTGCTCTCTGAACAGGATTCAGGAGAATCAGTGAAGCCCAGCACAGGACAGGCCTACATGTAGATCCAAAGGCTCTGGGGTGTCGGAACACCCTGAGTAGATCTTTCAAATCTGAGGCCATTGTTGAAGCATTAAAGGGATTTTAGTCACAGTGACTAAAATTTAAGCTAATGATGCTTATGTTAAACTTTAGAGGTCAAATTTACTTTGCATTTTTTAATACAGAAAAGGGATTTTAATATAGAAGAAATGGGATTTGTGTAATTGTGCTGAGATAAGCTTAATTCACATTTTAGGAGACATTTGAATATAATAGAAAATCAGCACTGAGATTACCCCTCCTACTCCATGTATCGGGCACACTCCCCAGAGTTAATTGTGTTGCCCCTTCATGAAAAAGTAATATATTGATTTTAGTGCTGGGGACAGAACCTGGGGCCTTGCGCGCGCTGGCAAGCGCTCCCAACTGGGTACGTTCCCAGCCATCACCTTAGAGCGGTCATTTGAAAGCAAGTTCTCACGGAGTTATTCAGATGGGCCGGGAACTCGAGCTGTAAACCAGGCAGTCCTTGAGCTCGTGATTCTCCTGCCTCCGCTACCAGCCCAGGTCTTGTCACTTCGTCCACGTGCACTCGGCACAGCTTCCTTTCCTCATGCCCGCTATGTGGTGTAATTGGTATTGTCAACCGGACGCAACCTAGAGTCCCCCGGGAAGAAGGAACATCAATGGAGGGACTACCAAGGTCAGACTGGCCTGTGGTCACGCCTACGGGGGAATGTATTGATCGATGATTGATATGGGAATGTCCAGCCTGCTGTGTGTGTGTCAGCATCCCTAGGTAGCTGGGCCTGAGATGACCAAGAAAGCTACCTCACCATGAACCAGGGCATGAGAGAGAGAGAGAGAAAGAGAGAGAGAGAGATGGAGGGAGGGAGGGAGGGAGGGAGGGAGGGCACCAGCAAGCAGCAGCGGTCCCTCACGGCTCCCCTTCAGGCCTTGCTAGAGGCCCTGCTCTGACTTCCCTCGGTAGTGGACTGTTACCTGGAAGTGTAAGCTGCAACTCTTTCCTTCCCTAATTTGCTTTCGGTTAAAATGCTTTCTGACAGTACCAGGAAGCAGACTAGAGTGCTGGCTATATTCAGATGGTCATGCTATACAGATGCAGTCCCGTCCTCCTCTTAAAAGCAAGCACTGGCCACTCCAACTGAAATGGGTCCTTTTTATATCACTGTCAGAATATACTCCAGTTGGAGTTTATCATTCCTGGCTCTGGTTACAAACTCCCTGTCGTGCTTTGTTTGTTCCGATTTGGAAAATAAATCTCTAGTACTGCCCAGCAAGTTTAGTTCTCTCTTAGGAAAATGGAAGAAGAATCATTCTCTACTCGGCCGTGCCCATCCTGCTCCACAGACAGCTCTTCAGTCCTCTCGCTGTGCTTGTGGTGCCTTGGTCCTCTGACTACACACGTCCTGGTGGGAACATTAATGGAGTCCACACTGGCGGAGGCAGCCATGGAAGGTGGGCACACACACCCTGCTGGGAACATTAATGGAGACAGCACTGGCGGAGGCACCTATGGAAGGTGGGCACACAAACCCTCGTGGGAACACCATTAGAGACAGCACTGGCGGAGGCAGCCATGGAAGGTGGGCAGATAACAGTTAGTAAGAAAGAAATCCATCAAGTGGACTTGGAACGTAGGTCTTGAGACAACCTGCATTACATCACTGGCTGACTTCACAGTCAAACTTTATGGGAGCAAACCCTGCCAATGGCTCTCATCCATGCTCAAAAGGCATGAGGGAAGTATGACTGTGAGAAGCTTGCCTGGCTATCAAGCCACCAGGGCTCTATTCAGCCCTGATGGGTGACTTTGGAGAAGTTACTTAACTTCTGTCAACCTCAAAGTCTATGAAGTACCTGGGAGAATCCACATAAGAAGAACCAGAATCTGGCTAACTGTGCCTGGCATGGACTCACTCTCATCCTGGAGGCAGAGTATATAGAGTCCTTGTGATAGTTGGAATGTAATTGGTCCCCATAATCTCATAGGGAATGACACTATTAGGAGGTGTGGCTTTGTTGGAGTGGTACTGTGGGGGTAGGCATTGAAGTTTCCTATGCTCAGGATACCACCCAGTGAGCCAACCGACTTCCTATTGCTACTTGGCCCCAGCACCACATCTGCCTGCATGCCATCAGGCTCCCCACCATGGTGATAATGGACTGAACCTCTGAAACTGTAAACAAGCCACCTCAATTAAATGTTTTACTTTATAAGAGTTTCCATGGTCACGGTGTTTGTTCACAGCAACAGAAACCTTGACTAAGACAGAAGTTGGTACCAGGGACTGGGGTATTGTGATAGGCCTGACCATGTTTGTGTTTGGAGGAATTTGGACTTTGATACTTTGGGTTATGAGAGCAGTGGATGCTTTAGGTGCTGCTTAAAGGGCCGTGCTATTAGGAACACAGAAGACAGTGGTGCTGAGTGTGATCTGATGAACTATGTGGGGCTCTTTCAAGAGGTTTCAGAGGAGAATAATTTTAGTATGTGACCTAGAGATCGTTCTTGTTATAATTTTGGTGAAGAAAGTAGTTGCCTTTTGCTCTTGTCTGAAGAGTCTACCTGAGGCTAAAGTGAAGAGTTTTGTATTAATTTCGTTGGCAGAAGAAATCTCAAAACAGCCTAGTATAGACTCTTGTTGTGTGGATATTAGTGTTAACTCTAACGATGATATATAAGGAAAAGGAGCAAGGTGAGAGAGTAAATTGCAAAAAGTAAATTTAGAGGAGAAAAAGAGCACCAGGAAGTAGAAGAGTGTTAAATCCTATGTTCAAGGTGATAAACAGATCAAGAAATGGAATAAAGGAAGTGGTAACCTCAGGGCAAGATCCCACCCAGTCAAGTTTCCAATTTGTAGAAAGAATCTAAAAAGGTTAGAGCTAGGTTGGTGGGGCTTAATCCTTAATCCCGCACCGAGAAGACAGATGCTAGCAGATCTCTGAGTCTGAGGCCAGCCTGGTCTACAAGAGCAAGTTTCAGGACAGCCAAGCTTAGGCAATGAAGGACAGAAATCTGGTGAAGATGTAATTGAATGAGGGGACCATGTTCCAGCTCCAGCAAGCAGCAGAACTTGGCAGCTTCAGGCACATGATTCTGGATTTAGAGATAAGAACAGAAGAAAGGAGTTATGGATTAAAACTCCTGAGGCCAGACATGTGCCAGGAGTATCCTTGATTGGAGGCCTCATAGAGAGTTCATTGCATAAAGCTGTGAAGTTGAACCCTGGTTTGCCTTGGAGAACCCACGATGTTAGAGATGCCAGAGAAGTGGGATGTCTGCTGAGGAGAGCTGCTAACAGGGAGTGGAACCAGCCCAAGAGAAACAAATGTGTTGTGGCCACACTTGAATGGAGTGGGAGGTCTGAAGAACATTTTGACACCAGACATGGAAATGCAAAATTTGGAGTTTGCCCTGTTGGGTTTTGGTCTTGCTTTGGTCTAGTACTTCCTCACTATGCTCCCTTCCCTGTGTTTTGAAATGGCAATGTATATCCTGTGCTACTACATGTTGGAAGTGTGTAATCTACTTCTTTATCTTTATTTTAAAGGGAAATGCAGCTAACAGATTACCAGAGTCTCAGAAGAGACTTTAGACTTTGAAACAAGTTTGGGACTATTATTGACCATGGGGACTTCTCAAGTTGGACTAAATGCATTTTGCATTGTGATATTGTTTATAAGCTTATGGGGCCAAGGGGTAGAATGTGTTAATTTGAATGTAATTGGCCCCCATAATCTCAGAGAACGGCACTATTAGGAAGTGTGACTTTGTTGGAGTGGCTATGGCCTTGTTGAAAGCAGTGTGTCACTGTGGGGACAAGATTTGAAGATTCCTATGCTCAGGATACCACCCAGTTTCTTGGTTGATTTCCTGCTGCATGCAAGATGTAGGACTCTCAGCTACAGCACCATGTCTGCCTGCAAGCCAGGCTCCTTATGATGATGATAATGGACCGAACCTCTGAAACTGTCAGCAAGCCACCCCAGTTAAATGTTTTCCTTTATAAGAACTGCCATGGTCATGGTGTCTCTTCACAGCAACACAACCGAACTAAGACAGTCCCCAAGCACAGGCCCATGGAGCGGAGGAAAATGTGGCTGTGACCACGGGTGCCACAGCTGCCCCCAAGGTGGAGACTGCAGGTGAAGGCATGGCACTTCCACTTCTACCCTGTCCTTCTGATCTGTTATGGGCCTGCCTCGGTGTGTGGCAGAGGTCTTCTAGAACTCACGCTGCCCTTTTGGGGATGTCTGTCACGTTCTGGGATGGGAGCGGCAGTCTAGAAGCAGCAGCACTCCCCATGGTGATTTATTCTGACCCCTACATGCTTCAGTTTCTTGTCTTATTCCTCGATTCCTTTAGAACTTGGAGCTTGTCCTGGAACTAGCTCCTGTAGACCAGGCTGGCCTCGAACTCACAGAGATCCACCTGCCTCTGCCTCCCAAGTGCTGGGATTAAAGGTGTGTGCCACCACCGCCTGGTCACCATCTTTTTTTTTTTTTTTAAAGTAAGCTTTCCTTATAGCTCATAAACAGGCTGTTTTCCCATGGTGTGTGTGTGTGTGTGTGTGTGTGTACATATGGAAGTCAGAGGTAAATGTCAAGTGTCTTTCCTTAATCACGTTTCACCTGAAGCTCATTAGTTAAGCTATATTTGCTGACCAATGAGGTCCAGACCTGTCTTCATTCTCCAAGGACTAAGATTACCAGCACATACCACCATGCCAGCCTTTTAAGTGGACTCTGGGGATTCAAATTCAGATCCTCATGTATACACTTCAGTGACTTACCCAACTCTTTAGTCCCATGTTATTCCTTTGTGTTTCATCTTTTGGCCCAGCGAGACGACAAAAATGCTGCCTGGTCACTCAGTTTGAGAGTTACTGCCATCGACCTAACTTTCACAGGAAGACATGTTTGCCGCTCACCAAATACAGCCTAAGGTACTGGCCACAGTCAGTCTCCAGCTTCCCACACTGGAGCCAGAGCCCCTGGATGCACAAGATTTCTGGGTGATTGTGAAACTCAGAAGCGATATTACCGATTACCAAGTACTTCTGTAAGCTGCTTCCATGTGAACTTCCAGGCTTCTTGCCCAGGATCACAGTTCCAGGGTCAAGACGTAAAGTGGTAACATGCTGGAGGGCATCAGAGCCCACCTGAGGAGTACACACGCTGCTCTTTCCTCAATGCGGGAGAAGACAAACATACTGATGTCATATAGATGATGGCAGGGACTTACTTTATGTCAGCTGGTGCCCATTCTAGTACATCAAGAGCTAACTTGAGCTTGGGAAGAAAGACTTTCTTTCTTAGGGGTAATTATTTACACTGCAGAAGGCCCCAAACTTTAACCCAGAACATGAAGAGAAGGAAGGGAGAATGGAGGGGAGGGGAGGGAGGGGAAGAGAGAGGAAGGGAGAAACAATACCAAAGCGAAGGAAAGTCTCAAGGGAATGCAGCAGGAAAGATGGTCCGCGTCAGTGCAAAGCGGAGCTGCAAAGGCTGGGGCAGGAGGTCAGGACTTGGGGGAGAATTGTTGGGCACCAGACAAGGATGATGGTCTCACAGACATGCTTTCAACCCATCACTTCTACGGACTTAACAAAAAGGTAAGGGATCTGACAAAGAGCCACCTAAAAAGCAAGCGAGGTCCCTTTTGCCAACGCACCTCATTTTAGCTAAACAATTAAGTAAATATGCTGATTAGTTTCTGTAGGACCCAGCCACGATAAACTTAATAGAGGCCTGGGTCTCAGTAGTTTTCTCTAAGGCAATAATACCTGGTTGCAAGAAAGACCATAAACTGAGACTACCCAGGCACCACCAGGAACAGACTATTGAAAGGAAATTTCTAACCTTCCCACCATTGTAGATAGGATCACCTGCCAGCACACATTCACCAGGACACCCCTAGACAAATGTCAGCCAATTAGGTGTCCTCAACCTTAGAAACCCCTCACCCTACCTTTACTACTATAAAAACCCAACCCTAACTGAGCTCAGGGATCTCCGATCATTCCAATATGTTGGACACACGGAGAGTCCGAGTTTGCAAACTTGTGTAGAATAAAGGCTCTTTGCTTTTACATATGGAACTCAGTCTCCTTGTTGGTTTTGGGGGGACTTCCTGGATCTGGGAATAACAGTTTTAAATGTCAACACAATCTAGAACCACCTGGGAAAAGCAATTTGGGATTTCCTAGATCAAGATGGCCAGAGGGCAAACCTGTGAAGGATTTCTCTTAATTGAGTTAAGTGAGGTGGGAAGAACCACTTGGAATATGGGTAGAACCACTTCTTGAGTTGGTCCCTGGACTGTGGATAAGTTAACCAAGAAAGCTGCCTAGTAAGCACGCACACATTCATCTCTCTCTGCTCCAGGTTGTGCCCGAGAAGTGACCAGCTGTTTCAAGTCCCCACTTCCTTGACTTCCTGACACTGGACTACAACCTGGAACCGTGAGCTGACATAAGCCCTCTCTTCCCTGAGTTGTTTTTGGTCAGGCTTTTTAAATAATAGCAAAAGTAGTAAAACCAGGACAATAAATAGCCAGTCATACAAAAGATTAGGAAATCAGAGGTGCTAAAAAAAAATCAGAAAAACCAATTATCTTCCTGTTCTTAATAAATGGTATGCTCGCACACAGGCAAATGGTTTCTAACCAGACACTATAAATAGTCAAGTTAGACAAAGACATCCATGTCTTTTTTACTAACTATAGGGAGAACATATCAAGATATTTTAAAAATTGATTTAGGAAAAATACAAGGCAATTGATAAATGTGAAAACTATTTTATATCACTTTAGAGTGTTCTAAATTGTGCCTGGCACAGTTTAGGGGTCAGAAATTCCAATCAATAATTTGATCCCCTTGGATCCATTCCTATATCCCATTTAAAACAACCCTTCTGTGAGCCATTGCCTTGAGAAAAGACTTTAATGCAGAAAGAAAGCTTTCTAGAGTCTTTTGCCTAAGATTCGCTCATTTAAATGCACTCTGGGCAGGACTCCAAACTAACCCTAAGCAGGAAATTTAACCCTTGGCTTGTGTTCACCAGGAAATCACTGGGGTTCAAAGAACACAGCCCAGTGGAAAGCACTGACCCAATAACCACCAGCACCCATCACCACCAGCACCCACCACCACCAGCACCCACCAGCACCCACCACCACCCACCAGCACCCACCAGCACTCACTACCCTCCACCACCAGCACCCACCAGTACCTACCAATATCCACCAGCACCAGTACCCACCATCACCAGCACCCACCAGCACTCACTACCATCCACCACCAGCACCCACCAGCACCCACCAGCACCCACCAGCACCCACCAGCACCCACCAGCACTCACTACCATCCACCACCAGCACCCACCAGCACCCACCAGCACCCACCAGCACCCACCAGCACCCACCAGCACTCACTACCATCCACCACCAGCACCCACCAGCACCCACCAGCACCCACCAGCACCCACCAGCCACTACCGCACACCAGCTCCAAGCAGAACATCTCTATCACAGGAGAAGCAGCTGCAAAGAGTTTGGGGCTAACATGGATTTTACCATCATCATGGACATTTCTGTTTTCATTAAATATTATTCATTAGTGAGGAGAGTTCACATGTTCTTCATGCTTAAGATGATAATAAATTATATTAAAATCACATAATTATCATCTCCCACACTCATTTGTAACCAGCTTGTCAAAGTATTTTAAGGCAACTTTATGGAAGAAACGAAAGTATCCTACATTACGTAAATTAATGCTTCAGTGTTCAAGCACAGCTTGTGCATCACTGGTCCTCGTACGTCCTCATTCGCCAATCAGGCTTAAATGGCTGTGGGGTTCAGCTGTACTGAGAATACAGAGAAAACCACTCACTGTCATCCTATTCTTCACTTCCCAAACTCACACACGTCAAGGGACAGTCGTGTTCCCCTAGGGAAAGCATGGATTCATCTAAACCTCTGCCTGGGATTTCAGTGCAGAATTTGTTGTTCTTACTGTGACCGCAGGTGGAACTCCAAGTTCTCAGTGAAAGTATACCGTGTGGTTTTTAATATCCCAGGGGACATGGGAAGCAGGGTCCTAAGGTTAACATTTAACTGAAACCCAGCCACTCTGGGCCGCAGCCCAAGTCAGAACATTGGCCTTGCTGTTCCCAAAGGTTTGCAGAACCCGACTTTTCAAATTGGATGAGGAAATGGGACAGAAAAATATACTTAAACAGATGTTTTAGAAATTAAAAAATAAAGATCTTAAAATACCCTAAGCCCTGAGAAACTGTTCTGCTAAAATGTGACATAAATTCACTGTGTTCCCTTCACTGTGCCTGGCTTCCTCACACAAGCTTCTAGTCACTTCTCAAAATCTGAGACCTGGAACTGTAGATGGAGGCCACATAGATATGTACGCATATTTGTATGTATGTACATTGTGTGTATGTGTGCGCATGTGCATGTGTGTATGTGTGCGCATGTGCATGTGTGTATGTGTGTGTGTGTGTGTGTGTGTATTGGTTAACAGTTAGAAGACTTTGAGTTCAGCGATTGCTTCTCACGAGAGGTTGATGCTCCCTGATGGGAAAGTCAGCCTCCCTTTAGAGACTCTGTGCCCTAGATTACGCCTCCAGAGTTTCTGCTTACTGAAATAACTGTTTAATTAAGTCAAGGACAAAGAAAACCTTAACTGGCTTTTATTTCATAGTGATGAAGTCTTCCCTTCATTTCTTATTGATGGGGTTCTATTTGCCATTTCTTGGGGGTGTATGTGTGTTTCCATTGCTGGGAATTTCCATGAGTTTCTATGAGTTTCCCTGCTGTAGAATAATCCTTCTGTATACTGTTTGGCTATGCCACTCTGATTGGTTTAATAAACAAGCTGATTGGCCAATAGCTGAACAGGATAAAGTTAGGCAGGAAAGCCAAACTGAGAATGATGGGATGAAGAAGGGTGAAGTTAGAGGAGCTACCAACCAGACACAGAACAAGTCACAGAACACACAAAATGGAATAGAAGTAAAAGCCAAGAATCTTTGGGCAGCACATAGAGTGATAGAAATGGGTTAAGCTGTAAGAGCTAGATACAAGCTCTTACAAGCCTGAGCTATTGAGTGAGCATTTGTAATTAATATTAAGCCTCAGAGTGGTTATTTGGGAACAGGTGGTCGGAATAGGACAACTCTACCTATATTTTCCCTTATTTCTTAGTTCTTGACTCTCCTTTCAAAAACCTGTTATTTATTTATGGCTGTGATGAGCTCTCACTAGGGGCACATTACAGGAACCTGGTCCACTGCAGTTCCTGTGAGCCGGAGGACAGGGAAGCAGCTGGGAAGCACCGAATCTAGAAGCAAAAGGCTAGTGAGAAGGTAGGTGGATTGTCCTTTAGAAGGCCCAGTTTCTAACTGTCCATGACGGTCTGCAAACATCAAGGATAAAGACATTTGATGACTTGTGATGAGGGCTTCCACGCTCATAATGCCACAGGCAGCATGAAGCATGAAGCTCTTCTGGTTTCTCTGAAAAGTCAAGAGGAAGATGAGCAAATGCCTGTGGACTGTTTAGTCCTAGAGTAATACCTTCTAACGTGTTTGTAAAACACAAGGCCCATCAACACAGTGAACACATACCACGTCTCTAGAGTAAGTATGTGAGCTTTCAGAAAGTAATCAGGGCTATCTCTTAATGTCAAAAACAAGTTGGTCAAAAAAGGAGCAATCTAAAATAAACTTCTCTACTAAGCATTCTTTCCAGCACTAGGCAAAGATTTCAACAAGCCTGAGATACAGTGATCTCACCAGCACTCAGAACTCTCTGAAACAGTCTTGAATTCATTTCCACAGACTTGTAAGCATTCCCAGCTATGAAAACACACCCCCCCACACAAACACAAACCACACACAAGCACATGTATACACACACACACAAATCACACATAAGCACATGTACACACATAACAAGAAATGAAAAATAGAGATGAATATTCATCAATAAAAATGGAGGAAAGGTTTCATACTGTGAAATGAAAGCTAATTAAGGTTTTCTCTGTCCCCGGTTTAACTGAACAATTATTTCAAGTTATCCGGTATTTTGTAAAGAAGATAGCACAGAGCACCTATCTACTAGTTTTTTTCTTGAGATAGAGAATTGTGTAGCTGAGGCTGGCCTGGAACTTGTTATGCAGCCCAGGATGGCCTCAAACTCATATCCTCCCTCTTCTGCTTTCCAAGTGCTGGGGTTGCAGGCTTGTACCCGCACAGCCAGCCCAACCAATTTTTCATTTTATGTCTTCAACATGGTCTATATTACAGCTTCATATTTGGATTCATAACTAGCTCACAGAGAAAGTTATTAGAATTAATAACAGACAACAGAGAAACATTAAGGAAAGGATGGAAGAAAATGACCTAAACAAATAATAGAATAAACAAGAAACCCATTTTTGGTTCCAAGTTTGCCCACTAATCCAGTTACATCACTTAGGGGCAATTTAATTTGAAAAGCATTTATTTTGCTTATGTGCCCTGCACACAGGGAAGGCCACACTGTTGATTAGTGTTACCACTAAATATCATGTGTACCTAGAACTTCAAAGTGCAGTCTTTCTTTCAAAATTTGGTACTTTCTTTCTTTTATTTGTTTGATTTTATGTACGTTGGTGTTTTGCTTGTATGCATGTCTGCTGTGTGAGGGAGTCAGATCCTGCAGAACTGGAGTTACAGACAGGTGTGAGCTGCCATGTAGGTGCTGAGAATTGAACCTGAGTCCTCTGGAAGAACCATCAGTGCTCCTAATTACTTGCCATCTCTCCAGCCCCTCAAAGTGCAATCTGATTTGGAAATGGTGTCACTGGGAGGTTCTTAAGGTCATCCTCGATTAGAGATGACTGAATAAGAGACAAATTTGAAAACAGACAGAGAGGACACCACTTTGTGAGCACACAGATACACAGGGGCACGGTGTGCTGACAGGCACAGAGACTGTGACAGACACAGAGACTGGAGGAACACATGAGCAAGCCAACACAGGACACGGACTTCTAGTAACAGACTCCAGGGCAAAAGCAGGAAATAGATTTCTTCCCAGCATCTTCAGTTGGTACCAATTAACCTTGCTATTTGGCATCTAGAGTTGTAAGAGAATAATCTTTTTTTGTAGGCACCCTGATTGAGGTACATGGTCACTGCACCCCGAAGAAATGAATACAGAGAGACAGACATGCAGAGAGGCCTAAGGAAAAGAGCAGAGACCAAGCGAGCAGGAGAGCGAGATGGAATGTCAAAGTCCCGTACAACCTTTCTGTTTAAAATATGAACTCAGAGCACGTTTAAGAGACCAGGAAGGAAACCCAAACAAAAACAGAAACCTAGAGGTCTTGACTACCAAATCTGAGTAGGGTTTACAAATACCGTCACCAAGGGAAGCAATATTGGTTTACACGTGAGCCTTCTCACCAGTTGTTCTGATTATAAACCCACACCCGAGCCCCAAGCTTCAGCCAGCTACTCTACTATGACCAACAAAGAAACTGCAGTCCGTAGCCAGGGAGAACAATATGAAGGGAATCACCAGGAGGCCATTCCCACCTCGCTTCCTCTCTGAAATCTCCACAGAAAGCCTGGTTCTAGGATGCTACCTAGGGTGTCAATGACTGCACACTTTCATAAGATAGCACATGTACTAAAAAGCAATGGTTGTGTACATCATCATCAGGCATGCCCACAGCATCCCGAGTGGCTTAGCGTGCACCTCCCACATTTCTGCATGCTAGTTCACCCCACACGCTTCCAGTGTGACTGTTGGAAGTTGAAATTACAGTCAAGACATAGTTCTTCATATGACCTTTAAGCCTGTAAGGAAATCATAGAGGAAGATCACCTTCATAATGGTTGTAGTAAGGCAGGCCGACTTGTTGGGGTATCTGTCCTGCCCAGTACCCTACAGCCGGCATATCCCAAAGAAAATCACACACAGGACTCCATAAGGTTATAAACTGATTGGTCCATTAGGTCAGGCTTCTTATTAATTCTTATAACATATATTACCCCATTATCCTTATCTACATTAGCCACATGGCTCAGTACCTTTTCCAGTGGGGCAGCTTACATCTTTCCTCTCTGGTGGTCTGTGCAGGAGTTGCTGAGGGAGCTTCCTGCTTTCCAGAATACTCTCAGTCTCTTTGCTCCACCTCTACTTCCTGTCTGGCTTTCCCGCCTATACTGCCTGCCTGACCAATCAGCGTTTTATTAAAATATAATTGACAGAATACAGACAATTCTCCCGCATCAAGTTCACCCCACACGCTTCCATTATGACTGTTAGAAGTTGAAATTACAGTCAAGACATAGTTCTTCATATGACCTTTAAGCCTGTAAGGAAATCATAGAGGAGGATCACCTTCATAACGGTAAATAAGGGAGTTGAACCAACAATGGGAAGGTCTCAACAATTTGGTGCACATTGTATGCTAAATAAAGAATTGCCAAGAAAGAATTTTAAATTCTTTAGATGCTTTGACATTTTCTGCCTGACATAGAAGATGCACATGAGCACAGGAACCATGGTTGCTGATAAAACTATCCATCCTAAAGCTCATGAAGCTCTGCACTGCTAGCATTGACATCATTTTTAAATAGATTCACAAGAGATTCATTAGACGCAGAATTGCTTTATCACCATGCCATTTGTTATACAGTACTGATTATTGGAAATGAAGACATTTTTCACTTTTAAAAGTCAGGGTGTTACTGTGTAGCCCAGGCTGGCCTTAAACTAACAATCCCATTGTCTCTCTCTCCCATATGCTAGGCACCTGGCTAACATTGTTAGAAGATTTGTATCACTAAAGACCAGCGGTGACAGAAGGCAAGTATCAGCTTGGCATGCTCACATCATGAGAGCACTTTGCTAGCTGGGACACCAGAACTGCTTCCATAAAATGTCACTTAGTTCCCAAGAAAGGCCAGCCCCCAACACAAACAACCCCCAGCAATTTCTGTCAGTAGTCTCCAGTGCATCAGTGAAAATATTTCCTGAGACCAAGAATGTTTGAAAAGCTAGATGCTGTAAAGCCAGCATCCTCATTTCTCCACAGAGGCAAACAACGGGTCTCTCGACTCAAATGGAAAATGGCATCTTCTTTTCCTAGTTCCTAAAATGAGCAAACTCACCTGAGTTCCAGATTCTCTGTACATCACATAACATCATTTCCTTCAAAAAATTTGTGGCAGACATAAGACCAACAGGACTAACTAGATCCATTAGATGCCCCAAAGTAGCTCTTCCAGTACTGAGTAAGGACCTTAAGTACTTGGCATTCAACCAAAGCACTTAGCAAAGCTTTTTGTTCAGACGTTCACCAACCCCAATAGGAAAACATACATTCACAGCTAGAGCCAACTCTCCCAAGCACCCAATAGGAAGGTGTGCATTCACATATAGAGCAACCCTCCCAAGCATCCAATAGGAAAGTATGCATTCACAGGTAGAGCCAACCCTCCCAAGCATGGTACCTTATTCTGCTCACACACATATTGTATTCTCAGGGTGTCCATTGCTCTGATCATGGCTTGCATGGCGGTGAATATGTTTTGGTAAACCAGCTTGGTGAAGCCCTTTCTGTCTTCATCACTGTAGCCAGACCCATGGATTATCCTCATTTGCTTGATAAAGGTGCTTTTCCCACTTTCGCCAGTTCCTAAGAGAAAACATGAGTGAAGAACAGTTAGTGGACAGACTCCTAACCTGAAACCCTGGTAGCGGAGTCCACACCACGGGTAACGGTGCAACGGGCTCGCAAAGAGTCTACCAGAAGCTTTATGAGGCAGTACATCCCAAGCCCCGGGAAATGTCTTCCCATCTTCCTTTCCTCAAGTCTTTGAAACAAGAACTGTGTGTTTGACGATCCTGAACCCTGAGGCTTTGCTGCTCATATTGACAGTGATGGGGCCACTTCAGTGCGCAGGAAGGATCTGAGCAGCAGAAACAGTTGGGGAAGAGGAGGATAGTTAACTTGCCGACATGTGCTTGGTCCTTGCACAACGGAGCATCATGCTCAGTGATGCCCAGCGTCGCCTGTGTTCCAGTCTACATTTCACAAGGCCTCCAAAACTCCTAACAGTGGCCTGTGGTACCAAGAAGCAGAAATCATTGAACTATCCCATTGGTCTTTATTACACAGGGAAACCCAGACATGACATAGAGAAAACAGGATGCCAAGATTCCATATTTCTCTCAGATTGAGATCCTGCTAGGAAAGTAGTAAAAATATTTATACAATGAAGCTCAAACATTTTCTAATATTGTCTGTGATAAATGGAATCAACTATATGAGATATAAATATCTATAAATATATGAGATATAAATCAGCTATAAATCATAGCTGATTTCCAAATCTACCTGTTTCTTTAAAATTTTCGTTAACAGTTTAGTTTATAAAGTTTCCAGTTGAAATGAAGGAAACTATCTCCAAACTAAAATTATTCATGCTATACCCTTTAAATAAATGTACTTTTCAAAACACAAAGTACATTTTATAATTTGTTACAAAGAGGACAGTTATCTAGTAGTACTTTTGACAAAAGGAAATATTATCTGTAAAAGCTCAACTAACACATAAAATTTGGCTATAGCAAAGGCCAAAGATTACTTTTCATGAAATGATTAATTAATTGTGACTCTCTAGTGACTAACTTCCCAGTGTCTCAACACCACACCCAGATGTACAACTGTCATCCAATTCTATCATCTCTGGTACTTTATTGACTCTTAGTCACATCCATGCCACGCTGTGCATATTTTTTTTTATATTTACTTATAGAGACGTGTTTTCCGGAGTAGGAGGCTAGAATACATAACAGCTACCAACTTGATTAAAGTCAGTGGCTTTTAAGTTTACATGGGCTTCCCTGCACACCTGACCAGGGCTGCGAAACTGTGATTAAGCCTGGAGCAAAGGCCCAGGTGACACAAAACTTACAGGTATGTTATGATTCTTCTGTTTAAAACGAATATCTAGGATTGACCTTGTCAGTTCACACACACTTGCTCTTCTGTTTGTTTCTTCATTTAACCCTCAGTGTGTTCCCTTCCCCTCAAGACAGACAACGGTGGGCAAGAAGTCCTGGTGGTGTGGGCCTCTGCCCTCAGCGCCCTTTCCTTATGGTGCAGTTCTACACTCTACTCCAGCCATGCTGGTCTGCCCTCATACAGCTCTTCCCAGAGCCCTTCACACAGGTGGATCCCTCTTCCTGGCGTTTACTCTTGGCCTTGCCTGTCCTTCCCTCCCTGATCAGGATGTTTAGTATCTACCCACAACTATGATGGATTTTCCCACAGAGATTAAATTAATCAAGATACTCCCTCACAGCTGTTACCACAGGCTAGCTTTAATCTAGACAATCTCTCACAGGTAAACCCGAAAGCCTGCCCCTTCAATGTCAAGTTGGTAATACTAACCATTACACCAGGACTGGCTTTCTTTGTGCTTGGTACAGTACCTGGCATTTGGTGCCACTTTGGTACCATATTTATTAAGATAAATATTGAGCAGTGCTTGATGTCAGTTGTCTTTCTCTCTCGCTCTCCACCTAATTCTGTTCATTTGTTTTTGTTTTTAGGTTTTTTTTTTTTTTTTTGAGACAGGGCTATATCTGTGTGTAACAGTCCTATCTGTCCTGGAACTAGTTCTTGAAGACCAGGCTGGGATTAAAGGCGTGTGTGCCACCACTGCCCGGCTTCTTTCCAGCCTATTTTCTGAGTCAGGGTTTCTCACAGAATCGGCAGTCCCCAGAACTATCAAGGCTAGCTGGTGGGCCAGTAAGTCCAGAGCTCCACCTGCCTCCATCTGACCAGCTCTGGGATCTTAGCCATGTGCCGCCATGCTGGCTTTTCACATGGGTGCTGGAGATAGGAATTTGGGTTTTCAGACTTATACAGCAAACGCTGTATTGGCTGAATCATCTCCCCAGGTCCCTTCTTAATCATCTTATCTGGACAGTTCAGTCCAGTCCTGTTAAATAATTCAGCACTGTGTAACAATTGCCAGACCCTTTCACTCCTACAAAACCGAGTCCCACCCCAGCCTTGGGAAACTCCCTTCCTTTACGCTTGGTCAGTCTCACTGTTCCTGACACCTACCCTACGTGACTTTATACAGTCTTTGTTCTTTTGTGGCTGGCATATTTCAGATAGCATCCTCAGTGTGTGTCCATGTTACAGAGCACTCAGCCATCCTTTTCTGAATAGCAAATCTCTGAATTTTTCAAATACAAGAAATTTCAAAAATCCACCAGATTGCCCCTTATCTACACCACCCAACATATGGGGAAAGAGGATATGCCAATTCCCTGTGCCTAGCCTGTGCTCCAAGTGTGTCAAAGGACTATAAACACATAGGTAAGCAAAGATAAACCCTAGAAGGAGCCATACTCTGATAGTCAGTGACCTCTTCTGAGTGCTAACTCAATGCTGATATAGACAAATATTAAAATGGTCACAATGCTGGGGACTCTACCCAAATCATCTCCTTTCATCTTCGAAGCACTCTGTGAAGTAAGGACTTCCGTCTGCAGTAGGCAGGTGAGAACCCTGGGCTGTCGACTGGTTATGTAAAGTCTCCAAGCACACATAGCAAGCAAGACCTAAGCTTGATTCTCTTGGACTCCACTGACAGCTTCTACTGTCAGAGAAGACCTGGCTCATAAACCAAAGGACCTGGTGATACCGGCCTAATAAGGGCAAATTTTAAGTCCGGTCACACACTATGTAAACCCCAGCAAACCACCATCATGCAGATACAGCCTGCCCAGGTCCTGCTGGGATGCGCTCAGAACCTTCTTGGGAAGCTCCCCATGGCCATGTGAGTCAGGATCGGTGCTTTTCTTTCTGCTATTCGGCTCTCATATTAACTGGGTTCTCCTGTCTCCACCCAAAGAACTGAACAAAAGCTGAGGAGAGTACACATCCCTCTCCTAAAGTTACTATCATAGCCTGGCCCAAAGTTCTAGGCCAGATCAGATCTTGATTCCCACAGAATTCTGGGGTGTGCTCCTCCTGGGGGTTTACAATATTCTCTTCAACCCAGCAAGGCTGAACTTCTGGTCTGGTGTCAGTTCATCCCAAATGAACGTTGGAAGTCCTGTGTTTTACAGATGAGGAAGCTAATGTGAATGTGGAGACCGTGTAACTGCTTTCAGCAAGTTGTAACTGTGACCTTGAAGCCAGAACACTCACTCCCAACAGCCAGAAATTCTACAGCAAGATAAGGAAGCTCCCAGGAGCAGAGGTCATTCTGTTACAGAAAGCCAAAGACAGTCATAAATGTTTCAAAACGCCGCTGATTTCTTCCTCTGTATTTGGCCATTAAAAAAATATTTAGAATAGTTTTAAGATTAAATGAAAAAGTGCTAATAATAATATCATTATTTTAAAATACCCTTTAAATATTTGGTTTCAAATGTCAGTTGTTCAGTTAAACACATGCACACACACACACACACACACACACACACACGACAAAATCAGATGGGTTGGAGGCAAAGAAGAGACTGAATGACGCTGATTACTGAAGGCCGTGATCGAGAAAACAGAAGCCATTTGGTGGGCACGCGCTCACTCTCACTGAAGCTGCCACACAACCCAGCTGGTGCCACCCTCCTCCAGAGGAGAAACAAAGAATCATCAAGATTAAGCAGGTTGTTCAAGTTTGTGCAGTGTGCTAGTGTTGGCCTGGGTCTGCACCTAGGTCTGCATAGATGCTCTTCCCATGAGAGTTTGGTACTTTCTAAACAACGGGCCTCTTCCCTACACAAAACGGATCACAACAGAGGAGGCTTGCTCTCTCAGGGGGCTGAACTGTCCTGGAGCTGAGAGGGCTCCAGCAGCAGGGGCCAGCAGGCAAGAGGGAGAGAGGGCAGGTAAGGACATCTTGCTTTCTATAATGGCAGCTGTGGCAAGCAAGGGCTGCAGGGACTGATCAGCTGAAGCCAAGGATCTGAGCTGATCCATTTACCTGCCCCAAACAGAAATCCACCCGAGAGTTTCCCTCATTCATTCATTCATTCATTCAGGGAAAATAAAAAGAACACCCAGAGGCGAGGCCTGATCATGGGGCTGGAACTACTAGTGGCTTTTCCTGAGTGGGTTTTAATTGAGGAGTGGGTGGCTTAGCTTTTCCCCCTACTTTAGCCAATTACCTTCTAAAACATGGGTTTGGGCCCTTGGTGCTGGGCTAAATGTGTCCCTCCAGAATGAGCCTGCTGGGGCTCCTCCTGAGAACGGAAAAGAGAAGGAACCCACAGTTCACAGCAGAGTTTTGGTCTAAACAGGGGCCAAGCATTTTGACTGGGAAGTGAGTTTTGTTGTCAGCTTGCCAAGGATTCCCTCAGGTCTGGTGAGGGCCTCCTCCCAGGCAGCTTTTCACCCAACTCAGCATGAAGCAACACAGAAGAGGGAAAGAATCAACTAGTGGGTCCATTTTTAGCTTCAGTTTTCAATACAAATAAGGGAAACGTCACAGGGAATCGGCGCTTCTCCGTTTAGTTTCCATTTCGGCATTTCCATATTTGAAAATAAAATTCAGTGATGGCTGCGAAAGTAGGGTCATAAGCCACCACATGACACCCCAGCCAACAAAGACACAGCAGTCTACACAACAGGTGTCATATATGATGAACTATATCAAACACCCAGGTACACGAGAGGCTCTAGGATTAAAATGAAACTGAAAAATTCCCATCATGCTGTGTTGTCACTGTTAGCGGCTGAGATAGGCTCAGGTGCACAAACACCACTGTGTTACAGTTGCCTGTAGTACTCAGGACAGTGGTATGTTGCATAGATTTGCAGACTATACACACAGCCTGGGCAGGTAGAGATTGTATGATCTAGGCTTGTGTAAGTATGCTCTATTGTGTTTGCACAATGGCAAAACTGCCTAATGTGTTTTTCAGAATATATGACCATCATTTAATTAGGCGTGTCTGTAGTTTTCAGTTCTTCTCAATGTCAAGAGCCTGCTTGTGTGAGATGCTTGCTTAGCCTCATCTCACGGCAGCTGCCTTCTGCTGTGGAATAATCCTTCTGTCCACTGAGAAGATGTGTTGCTCTCATGGTTAATAAAAATTTGATCAGTTTATGGCTAGGCAGGATTTTCAGAGTGGAGAGACTGCTGGGGAGAAGAAGGGTGGAATCGGAGGAGTGGCCAGGAGATGTAGAGTGAGCAGGAGGGGAGGTAAACAGGCCTCAGGCGGCACACAGATGACTAGATATGGGTCCACTTAAGTTATAAGAACTAGTTAAAAACAAGCTTAAGCTATTAGCTGAGCTTTCGTAATGAGAAGTCTCCGTGTGGTTATTTGGGAACTAGGTCAGGACAGAAAAGTCTGCCTACAGCTTCCATACTAGGGCCAATGGATAACTGCTGGCAAGATACTCAGGCAAGTCCCAGATTCAGCAAAGGACCTCTATGCCTTCCTGTCACTGATTGCTGACCTCTTAGCAGGGGAGCATCGAAATCCCCCAAGTCTGAAGTTCCACTCTGGAGTTTTCATCCCTTTTCCCTTTAAGTAAGAGCTTAACTTTCTCAGAGCTGTGTAAACAAACATGCGTCTCTTACTGTTCCATCATAGCACATAGAGCACAGCAGGTGTAGATAATGCATGTTCTAATCTTCCCACAGACTTCCTGCTGACCGTGGGTGAGGGTTTGGGGCCTCTGACCTTGCAGGGCTGGGAGATTTTATACAGTAGTGTTCATGACCTCACTGCCTAGTCATCTGAGTCCTAAGACTCAGTCATGTGTGTAAGGATATTATGATTCTGGCATATCCATATAACACCTGTTCGATTACCTAATATTTTGCTTTATCTGTTGTTCAAATAAGCTTTTATGGGCATGAAAACCCTGCATTGTGTGTGACAATCAAATTAAATATAATAAAACCTATGTCTTTGGAATATCCCAGCAGAAACAGCTCTCCTCGTTCCAGTTATATAGGTGCATCGTTTTGTGAACCTCTCACAAAGGACTGTCCTTTGTAGGTGAAATTGTCACCCCTACTTTTCAATCAATATTCTTTCCTGATCTTTAGCTCTTCTTTCTCCAGAGGCCTCTGAAATTCCATGCAGGAATGTCACCTAGATATAAAATAGCAAGGCTACAAACTCATGTACCTGAAAAAGGGCCAACAAAAATGTCCGAAATCACTAAGACTCTACAGTTTCAGGACTGAGAAAGTAATACAAGGTCAAAGTTTTAATTTAATTTCAAATAATGCAGAAAGACCCATTGTGGGGATAGGGGAGTGGCAAGAAAGTTGCTTTCAAGAGCCAGGAAGAAATAGAGGCCAAAGCAAAACAAATCCTTACAATAATAGACAAAAGACACACAAACAGAAAATCAATTGTTCTAGAATTTACGCAGAATCCAGAAAAACTGGCTCTGGGAGCTAAGGCAGGGAGCTAATGAAGCTACTGAGGCAGACAGTGGCTTACAGTGTTTCCTGACCCTGCAAGCCCCGCCTCCCAGAAGCTGGTGTTCTCAGTTCAGGGTTATAGCAGACACTGGAGACAGTAAAACAAAGTTTATAAAAAATGAAGACAGATGGGGATATTTTCTAACCTACATTATCAATAGGAACATGTCCAGTGTGACCAAGTGGGCCTTTATAAACAGGGCCTTCTTTCTCAGGACAGGACATACTAGTAACCTAAAATCTATTCAGAAATGGGTATTTGGGGCTTATAGGCCTCCACGGTGATTCCCTTTTGGAAAGCAGTAGGGAGGGGGTTGCCTAGCAGAGGAGGACCTGTTGGAGATGCACAGCCAGCTTTCCCATGCCAGGTGCCTGCTGCTTGGCTTTCTGATAAAGACCTTTTCTGCCAAGCACCCTGTGGAGCTCAGGTTCTGTGCAGCCCAGAAAAACAAGCTCAGAAAATGCCGTCTGTTATCTTTAAGCCACAGCGAGTGGTTCTAGCTGCAGAGGCCCGGCCAGAGGACAGTGTTGTAACTTTGTTTGATCCTCTCCAGCTTGTCCTGACCTTGGGCAGTGGCAGTTTCTGCAGCTGATGGACTGCTGTGTTGGATCATGATGCCATTCGGCAGATACGGGTTTATGAGAAAAAATGGCAAATTCTGGGAAAAGTCAAAGAACTTCCCTGTGGGGAATGTTATTTTAAAGCATGTGACTTTTGTTTATGCTGCATTTACCTAACTCTGTGAAGTTGTGATTTTTTTTTTTTTTTTTTGCCTGTCTAAAACACCCAATGGTCTAATAAAGAGCTGAATGGTCAATAGTGAGGCAGGAGCAAGGATAGGTGGGGCTGGCTTATGACTAGCTGTGGCTTAAAGATGACAAAAGGCAGCAAGTATAAATAGAAGGAGAAACAAGGAAGGAGACAGCCAACTAGAAAACAAGGAGAGAGGACACTTGGGGCCAGCCACAGAGTAAGAAGGAAAGTGAGCTATGCAGAAGGAAGGAAGGATAAAAGCCTGTAGACAAAAGGTGGTCAGGGTAATTTAAGTTAAGAAAAGCTGGCAAGAAATAAGCCATGTTAAATCTGGGCATTTGTAAGTCAGAATGAGTCTCCATGTATGATTTATTTGGGAGCTGGATGGTGGGCTCCCCAAAAACCCAAAATAATAAAATAGACCTAATACTCCCCAAATGCAAAGTAAACCCAAGGATTGGAGGACTCATTAAAATGTAGATTCTCTGCCCCTCCTCAGCCAAGTTTCAATGGTCTTGGTAAGAACCTGAGAATATGCATTTGTGGCCAGTATTCTAGAGGTTTCTGTGGGCTGGATAGAAAGACTGTTCCATGGAATTCGCCTGGGACAGAAACGCTCCAGCTGAGACATCACGTTCAGTTGAGTTGATGGATTTCTCTACTAAGTTCCAAACTCATTGCCTCGCGAATAAATATCCTTATTTATTGGGCCCCCAAGCTCTACTCTTCCATTTTCATGGAGAAAATATTTTTACAGAAGCAATAAGATTCACTTATTCAATTCTGCCCAAGCCTCATGTCACCATCAAAACCACAGCACCTTCCCGAGCTTCTGTTCTCAGAGGACTGACTGTTCTTAACCATAAAAGGAGGAGGAGTGATGTCTCTTGCAACAGCTGAACTGAAAGCAACTGGAGACAGGTTCATGATGACTCTTTGAGACAAAGAGGTTAACACAAGGCTTTTAAAATGAAAAGGGGGAAACTGAAAGAAATTAAGTGATGAAACCTAAAAGACAGCTTAAGATTTTTTAAATGGAGAATTTAAAATACACTGTATCACTTTTGAATTTACTAAAATGACCAATTATCCTTATGGATGAGACAAGAAAAGTCATGATCCTGAGCCCAGCAGCCCCTCCCAGAGACAGATGGAACATCCAGGGTCTCAATCAACTAGAGATAAGCTGACAGCGGTTTCTGTCCTGCCCGGTTCCCGTAGTCATTAAGTACCAAAGAAATCACACAGAGGTCTACATTAACTATAAACTGATTGGCCTAGTATCTCAGGCTTCTTGTTAACTCTTATAACTTATATTAGCCCACAATTCTTGTCTGTGTTAGCCACATGGCTCGGTACCTTTTTCAGCGAGGCAGTCACATATTGCTCTGTGTATGGCTTCCTCTGTGTCTGGGTGATGCCTGCAGAGGTAGGTGGACCTCTGTGAGTTCAAGGACAACCTGGTCTACAAAGTGAGTTCCAGGACAGCCAAAGTTACACAGAGAAACCCTGTCTCAAAAAGCCAAAGATTAAAAATAAAAATAAAAGAAATAGAGGTTAAACTAAAGTCATGTAAAGATGTAAAACACACAGAGAGTCTGGATACTGTATGCTATAGTGTTGTCTTTAAGTTGATGATGACTGAGAAAGGAGCAAAAGCTGCTAAAATACATTTGACTATAAATGCTGCTGGATTAATCTAATATATATATTTTGAAAATGCTTTGACTTTAAAATTTAAGTCAAAAGATATGCTACTTTGGAGAAGAGGTTTTGCTTTTGTTTCCACAGGAAACGAGAGGCTGTGGATTCGTTCTGTGTTAAGAAATATCAGGTTTGATTAAGAAAGACTCCCTGAGAAATCTCTTATTGGAGGAATGACACAGACGTCTGAATTCTACATCCACAATAGTTCAAAGACTGATACCTGAGATGATGAAGCCTCACAGGATACTCCAGTCAGGACTTGATCATAATTCTAAATTTTCTTCAGGTCCCCATAAGATTATCAGTGTCCCCAGTCAGCAGGAAGTAGCCTGGAAAACTACACTCACATTCCCAAAAAAATGGATTATGGATGCTTGCCTTTGTTTAGAATATTGGTTACAAGTTGTTTTGGATAATGGTCAGTAGAAAAGCTAAACAAAGTAGACTAGATTCCGAGTTCTTGTTTAAAAAAAAAAAGAAAGAAAGGGAAAGAGCTATGGGACAATGGTCTATATGCTGTCACTTGTATTTTAAATAAACACTGATTGGCCAGTAGCCAGGCAGGAAGTATAGGTGGGGCGACCAGGCAAGAAGTAGAGGTGTGGCAACGAGAATTCTGGGAAGAGGGAAATTTCAGTCTGAAGGCATCACCTGACACAGAGGAAGCCAGACACAGAGGAAGCACTATGTGACTGCCTCGCCAAAAAAGGTACCAAGCCATGTGGTTAACACAGACAAGAATTATGGGCTAATATAACTTATAAGCGTTAATAAGAAGCCTGAGATACTAGGCCAATCAGTTTATAGTTAACGTAGTCCTCTGTGTGATTTCTTTGGGACTTAATGACTAAAGGAACAAGGCTGGACAGAAGCCTCAGTCAACAGAGATATCTTTTAAATTTTCCTTTAGGACCAGCAAGGTACCCATCAAGAGCAAAAGTACCCACCAAAACCCCTGATGACTTTAGTTCAGTCACTAGGACCTACACGGCAGAAGGACAGAATTGACTCCTTCCAGTGGTCATCTGACCCCCAAGGCACCCAGTGCCACATGCACACCTCCACAAAATAAACAAACCTGCAACAAAATATGTAAAAGATCATACGGACACAAAGATGCCTTTCCTGTCATTAGTCCCCAAACACGGCCATGTAACGACCATCTAAGGAACACTCCCACCTTATCAGGTTAGCATTGCTAATACAGAGATTTGCTAGAGCACATGAGGACCTGTGAAGAGGTTTATACAAACACAGCACCATTTAACAGCAGGAGACACAAGTGCAGTGTATTTTGGCAACGAAGAGGGGTCTAGGAATCAGTCCCTCAACTGATATCAAGAGCAAACATATAACCTAGACTTTGTATCATCATGGATATCAGTTTGATGAAGACATACTTTCAAGTTCTAAGTATCTGTGAGAAGTTTTGTTTTTAAAGATTTTAAGTGTGTGATTGTTTGGCTGAGCGTATGTCTGTGTACCACATGCACGGCAGAAGAAGTTCTGTTGGAACTGGAGTTATGGATGGTTCTTGCCGACAGAGCCATCATGTGAGTGTTGGGAACTGAACTTGGGTCCTCAGCAAGAACAGTAAGTACTCTGAAACACTGAGTCATCCATCTGGTTCCCTCAGTTTTAGAGCAAACAAAATTAAAGGGCCACACTAGTGATCTTTTAAACACAAGGACTTTGAATTCTTAGTTTGTAAAAGGTACAGAAAACAGTGCACTTGCCACAGTTGCTATTAATGCATTGAAGAACTCAAGTATAGAGAGACTTCAAGGTGAGTTTTCATTCTAAATTAATTCTAGCTATTTACTCTATAATCAAATCTTTGTAATGTGATAAAGGTGGGATCCAGTAAAAATTCAATACAAGCATTTAACTCGGTATTAATTATTTTATATCAGGAAACATTTGGCACGATTTATATTCATTTCTTGAATGCAGTTACATGGTCCAGAGATCTTTGTGATGGGCAAACATCAATTTTTTTGCAAAGAGCTACACAATTTAGTTGTTCTTGTGGCACATTCCTGTAATCTGGGTATTCAGGAGACTATCACAAGAGGGTTGTAAATTTGAGGCCATTCTGGGCTCCTTAGTAAGATGCTGGGCCTCCACATTATCCCCACACCCACCATAAAGGATAAAAGAAAAAGGTATTCAATATAGCTTATTCCGTGTCAACAGCTCATTTATTAGACCCTGGGAAAGTAATATAATACCTGTTTGCAACAAGTATTCTCTAGACCGCCATTTGTTTTCCCAAGAAATGAATAAATCACATCAATGGCAAAGAGAATCTGCTCCTGATATGTTTTATGGCTGACAGAGAAAATACCAGAGACTCCATTAGCATCGCTCATTCCTCTTCTGAGATCATGAATTCACCCTCTGCTAAATGGGACTGACTAATAACGGATTTATGAGAAGGGCAAATGTATGTGTTTTCACGAATGGTTTTAGGACCTCCGACAGTTCAGTGCTGCTTCTGAAAATTAGCACCTCCCCCCATTCTTCCAATAACATTCACTGAGAAATCCTAACCCCGGGGCACTGGAGGGCAGTGGCGCTCAGCCTGTGAGCAGCCGGGCGCTAACACTAGGAAGGCTGACTCTAAGCGAGCCTGCAGTCAGAACTGCCCTTGTACATCGTGACCACTGCACCAAAGCTGGACGTTCACTCATGTTGAGAGTGGAGGAAAAGCAGAAACAAGGTATCAAGGAAAAGACAGAAGCCCTAAACACAGGTGAGAAATAATATCCTTCAGTCCACATGAGTGTAGGCAAGGAGATGAAGGAACCATTCTGAAACACCACAAGATGTTGAAATACATATGGTCAAGGTAGCCAAAGTCCTTAAAATATTCAAGTAAATAAATAAATTCAAATAAAATGAAATAAATGCTAGCAATCAAACACTGCTACCTGCTGCTGGTGTAACTAGCCATGAGGGGATGGCAACAATGGAAACCCAAGACTCCCCTAGGCAGGTCTATAGAAGTACAGTATTCTATCATCTATCTTAGAAAGGTTTTCAAAAGTTAAAGTTCTCCTTGATCTTATTCAGACTGATACCTATACTAGTAGCCACAGGATTTGCATTCTGCTATTGTGACCACATGCATGAATTTACCTTTGAAGGGCCCGGTATAAGATATGAGCAGCAGGGGAATGAAGTGTTATTTCTTGCAAGACCTCACACTCATGTGAAGCGTGGGCCTTGCCATTTTGGGGTATATCTGACCCATAGACTGGTCACACCCTGGCCAACTCATCCATCTCATCTCCACACTGGTCTAGTACTGCCATTCACACATGCCCCCAAGCCTCCTGGAGGACACTCAGTCTCATCTCCCTGTCACTTCTAGACCTTCATGTACCACTACTGTGACATTTGTCATATCGTCTTATTTCATGAAGAAAACACTTGAGAATAAGTCAACATGCCTCTCACTGATATCCAAAAAAGCCTCTTAAATATATTTATTTTATTTTCAAAAGTAAGCTAAGGAATTATCTTTGAAGGCTAATTCTGACTTGATTTTGTGGAACCTAGAAAATGGCTACCAAGGTGTAGGATTTCTGGAAATATACTGGATGATGTGGAAAAGTAGTTTGAGAGGGAAGGTGAAGTTTGGAAGAACAGGATAGAAAAAGACTAGCATGCTTAAAGTTAAGCAAAAATGGATGATTCTAGTGTTAGCTCAGAAGAGAGAGTGTTGGTGGCAATGCAGGCAGTAAAAGTCATCCTGACAAAGCTTCAGGGAAAGTGAGGACTCTATTGGCTGGTCTAGCGCTCACTCTCTCTATTAGCTGGTCTAGCGCACACTCTCTCTATTGGCTGGTCTAGCGCACACTCTCTCTATTGGCTGGTTTAGTGCTCACTCTCTCTATTGGCTGGCTTAGTGCTCGCTCTCTCTATTGGCTGGTCTAGTGTTTGCTCTCTCTATTGGCTGGTCTAGCACTCTCTCTCTCTATTGGCTGGTCTATTGTTCACTTTCTCTATTGGCTAATCTGGTGCTCACTCTTGTGCCAGCGTGGCAGTGGCTCTTGATCCCTTTTGTCCTTTTCCTGGGCCTTCTAGGAAATTATGATTACAGGTGACAGACTGACCCCACAAGCAGCATAGGTACAGGACATTATGTGAATAACACTAGGTGCCTTTTTCTTCCAGTTTTGATATAGTGTAATCACATCACTTCCCCCTTCCCATTCCTCCCTCAATAGATGCTGTTAGCCAAATATACAAAAAGAATTTGAAGCAAAGACGAACAGAGAACAAAACTTTGAAAAACTCACAGCTTGAGCTAATGAAAGGGAGGCCAGAGAAACCCAAGAGCAGAGAATGAGAAACATGCAGCTAAAATGTCTTCCAGACAGGACATAGCCATTGTATTCAGGAACTCTCTGCAAGTCTTTATGTGAAAATTTCAGGAGTTTGGAGCCTCTCAATGTTTTCTTGTGGGTGGTAGAGGGTCTATGAAGCCCTCCTCACCCTGAAGGATTATTGGTATTTAATGGTTGTAAGGTTAGGAGTGTCATTTTCTTCTGTGGAGTAGCCACTGCTAGACCACCCATGTAGCAACTGCTAGACTGCCTGTGTAGCCACTGCTAGACCACCGATGCACTGGTAAATAACTTCTCACCCATGCTTATGCAAGCAGCTGTAAACTCATTGGGTCACATACCAAGAGGAGATATGGAGGTGTATCAGGAAGTAGAAGGTTTGTAGGAAGAAAAGAGGGGGGAATGGGGGAGAAATGACTAAAATTCATTATAAACATGTATGAAACCATCAAGGAATGTTTTAAATTAATTCACACGTTGGTCAAAAAAGCAAGGTACACAGAGGTAGGTACACAGCAACCAGGACACTGTGGTTACTGAAGAGGTACACACCATTGAAAAGAAACTATATGTTTTACACTGGTACAATAGAAAAATACAATAGATAGATATCTCAGAAATCAGGGGGATGCTATTACAGGCTCAAGAGTATCAAATGAAAATGTGTTTCAAAGACCTCCATTTGAGAAGAGAACCTAGAGGTGTAGAAGGCTCAAGGTCTTTGCACCCAGATTAGCTCTGGGGAAACCAGGAATGCCAGGCACATAATGTTTCTCTTCAAAGGAAGCTGTATACCTGCCTGCTGCCTGGAAAGCTGGAAACAGATACAGCTAATAGCCTGGTGATCTGTGTTATCTACAGGGCCAGGCCACACCTGAATCCCCCAGACTATTATGTTTGTTGATCCCAGACTCTTCGCCTCCCTATACTTTATCTTGAGCGTTGCTTCTCAGTCAACAAAAGCTATCCTTATGGGAGATGTCACATGTACTTTACAACAGCCTAGGTACCTCCTTTGTTATCTGTAGGGCCAGGCCACTACTGACTCCCACAGATGATTATCTTTATCTCAGCCATTCTCCCTAGACCCTTATCTTGAGCACTGTTTCTGAGTCAACAGAACCCATCTTTCCGGAAAATGAAGATGTATGTACTTTGTAAAGAGTTTCAATGTGAACATGTCTTAAGTTTTGTTGTACACACAGGAGTGAGTTCTTATCATCAGGAAGCTTTTTCCAGAATTATTTTATGCTTAAATATGGTTAAAATAAACCACCTGGGGTTATAGTCTAGAAGTTTGAACCAACACTGCTAACTAAATTGTGCTGGATTTCTTTCTTGCCTCACGGGGATCAATACTCAGCCAATCCTGGTGTTTGCAGAGACCCTACACACGGAGACGGTCTTGCATAGCCCAGAACACCCAGGGATTTGTTTTCTGACTTTTAGCTATCAGGACACTTAGATGCTACTAAATTTATAGTTCAAGTAGGTCCAGGTACAGTTTGTGCCATCAGTTTGAGTGTGACAAGGTTTCAGTGAAGCTAGGGGCACAGAAGAACTATGATCTCTGCCTATCTTTTTTAGTATGATAGCATAGCCTTAGGTAAGTTATTTAAACACTTTGAAGCCTGATTTTTGACAAGCCTTTAATCCCAGCATGTTAGAGGCAGGCTGACCTTTTAGTTCGAGGACCGCCTGCTCTACAGAGTGAGTTCCAGGACAGCCAGGGCTATACAGAGAAACTCTTTCTCAGAAAACAAACAAACAAACAAACAAACAAACGAATATATAACAAGACCACCCAGTTAGCATTCACTAGGAGAATTAAAATCAGGTATTAATATAGAAATAAGAATTCATACACTAGTTGCAACAACTTATAAGGGAGATGATTGTGGGAATGGAGATAAGGAAGCTGGGGTATTTGTTTGGGAGACACTATGTTTAGGAGGCAAAGTTACAAGCAGGAACTGTAACCTTTGAGGTTAGTAACTCTGTGGTACTTTAAATAACAGTGGAGAAATTTGTAAAATGGTCTTAAACTATAAAGAAGAAGTATAGCCAGTGGCTTAAAATAATGGTGATTTGTTCTCGCTCAGAGGGAGACTACTGCCTGCTTCTCTCCCTGCTCTTGATGTCTCAGTGCTTGATGATCCTGAGCTCTGGTCACTGTTGGCTCAGCTTTCCTATGTGCTGATCTTCACATTTCATATCACTCTTATGTGGTGCGGGAGGTCCTTCTGTCTATGTGTTGATTTTATTGGTTAATGAATAAAGAAAATTGGCTTGGCCTAGTTTTGGAGGAAGAGGCAGAGTTGGAAAGCCACCATGGAGCTGCCAGAGTCAGACATGCCAAAACTTTGCTGGTAAGCCAGCAACACACAGATTAATAGAAATGGATTAAATCAATATGTAAGAGTTAGCCATTAAGAAACTAGAACTAATGGGCAACGTAGTGATTTAATTAATACAGTTTCTGTGTGTGATTATTTTAGGCCTAAGCTAGCCAGGCAGTCAGGAAGAACAAGTGGTCTCCTTCCAACAAATTGGTGCTCCAACATGCTGAACTAAATCCATGTGAAACCTGAGAGAGCTTGAAAAGGAATTCTAGACACAAAAATACAGAGTTTAACACTGCTTCTTGCTGGCGGTGTGCCACAGCTCCTTTAAGAGAGGTCTTACTGATTCAGCAGTAGCAGCCATACAGTTTCAAAATGGTAGCTTCCCAGCCATGGGCAGTGCTATTAGCACGAACTCTGGCTCTTTTGGGAGACAGAGCATTTGGATGGAGTTTGTGAGCAGACTGCTGCAGCTTGTTTAATGGCAATGTGGATTGGCTGTGTGTCTGAGAGTGTGCATGACTCTCAGAGGTGCTAGCAGCTCTGCCCTGCTGGACTGGGCAGGGCAGGTAGGAGGTACCTTATATACCATGGTAATGGCACAGCTTAAGTTTTAAGACACACTTAGCATTTTAAAAAGTGCTCTCCTGGACTGTAAAGAATTACAGATATGCAATAAAGACAAATCCAGATGGGTCATAGTGTTGGATAAATGTACATAGGCTTGGAAGAGAGAAGAAAAAGAGTATAAGCAATCATAAAATGAAGTTAATGATTTTTAAAAAAGGGTAAAGTCTTTAAAGACATAGAATGCAGATCAGATAGTCATAAATTAAAAGGAATAAAGAAAAACAAGGCACATAAAAATGGAAAATTCACAGAGAGTCTGAATCATGTATGTTATTGTGTTTTCTTTGAATTTTTTGACTGTGAAAGAGCTCAGTACAGACAGACAATTCATTATATGGGCTGCTAAGCTAAACTGACAAATATATCTTAAAGGTATCTTGATTTTAAAATATGGATCTAGGGATATGTTGCTTTGGAAAAGGGGTTCTCCTCTTGTTTCCACAGAAGAAGAGAACCTGTGGATTACTTCCAGACTAATGTGGTTTGATGGAACAAAGTCCCCTGAAAGGTTGCTGTAAACACCCCCACAAAGAAAATACTTTGCCCAATAAACAGCAGGTAGCAGTTTGGAGAAACTATGCCCATATTCCCAAATATTGTCTATTAATTGTTTGTTTACATTTAAAGGGGGATATGATATAGATATGAATAATTTGCATTGGTATGGATCTTGGTTTATTGATACAAATTTAAGGTCAATTTTGTTACATGTATATGTATTTCTGATCTTGACTAAGGTATTGCGTTTGTGTAGCTCATTTTAAAATGCAATATATAACAGAGAAATATAAGTTAATAAATAATCATCTATAATAGTCAAGTTTGTAGTCATGTTAGATTTTTTTAGATGTACAGAGTTGTATTTCAGTTATATATTTCTTCTTCAAATCTTTCAGAGACCTTCAGAATATGACATTTAAAATGTTTTAAGAATTGAGGAATTTTCATGACAGTGAGACATGTCTGCTCTTGGAGCACCAATTACTTCAAGAGGATGATGAGCATCAAAGAGGCTCCTTATGGAGTTTGTTAGCCATTTGGACAAGAAACTACTCTTTCCTGGACTGCTTCACTGGACATGCAGGACCCACAGAGAAAGGACTGCTGAACTTGCCTAAAGGTAAGATGGTCCTTTGAGGTTCCTGCTTTACAAAAGATTCTGCTAGACATTCTGCAGGATACTAAAGAAAATGACTGATAAACTGTTTAAGCAGAAAAGGGGAAATGGTGTGGGAGGTCCTTCTGTCTATGTGTTGATTTTATTGGTTATTGAACAACGAAAACTGGCTTGGCCTATAGCATGGGAGGAAGAAGGCAGAGTTGGAGAGACGCAATGGAGCCACCAGAGTCAGACATGCAGAAACTTTACAAGTAAGCCACTGCCATGTAACAATACATGGATTAATAAAAAATGAGTTAAATTAATATGTAAGAGTTATCCAATAAGAAACTAGAGCTAATGAGCCAAGCAGTGATTTAATTAATACAGTTTCTGTGTGATTATTTCGGGCCTAAGCTAGCCAGGAAGAACAAGTGGCCTCCTTGCTACACTTATGTAAAGGCACAGCCATCTTGGATTTCAGGTCCAACTAAGTTTACTCTGAGGACCACACTATTTATCACACCCACAAAGACCTTATTGCTAAAGAAGGTCACATAGTCAGATTCTAAACCCATCATGAATTTAGGGGGTACAGTATTGAGCAACCCACTAGAATGCCTGTTTCACACTAACATACATGTAACCTAGAATAGTTATTAGTCATGGTGGGATTTTCACAGAAGTCACAAGAGTAACAGGGGATCCTTACACATTTTATAAATATAATAAATTTTAAAAATTATTAATTCTTTGACAATTTTATGCAATATATTTTTATCACTATCTCAACTAACTCCTCCAAGGTCTGCCTCCATTTCCCTAGTACCCTAACTTTGTGTTTTCTTTCTTTCTTTTTTTAAAACAACTTACTGACTCAAATTTGTGTTGGTCATATACTTTAGGGTATGGGATCATCCACTGGTGCATAGAGATCTCCCAGGAGTCACGACATCTAAGGAAACTCACTTCCCTTATTCCAGACAGCATCTACTGACTATAGTTCCTCACTTAGGGACTAGGAACCCCTTCCCTTCCCATTGTAGTCAGCATTTGTATCCTCCATCATGGGACGAAGAGGGAGATTGACATGTCCTCCTTGCAAGCACTGTTTGGACTTTTTCTAGCATGTTCAACAACTGTCTCCTTAACATTTTCTATCATACTTTTGATTTTTAAATTTTGCCCCTGATTGGCATGGAAACTCACCATGCAGGCCAGTCTGATCTTAACTGCACAAAGATCCATCTGCCTCTACGTCTTAAAGTTGGATTAAAGGTATGCATTACTGTGCCCAGTTACACTTATTTTCTAGATGATATTTTCTTAGCTAAATTTTTTGAAAGATGAAGGTGAGGCAGCACCAGGCTTTAAGCTTCTGTTCCAATGTAGCAGTGCCAGTTTAATTTCTTTACCAGCGATCCAAGTTTGGACGCAGGGATCCAATTTCCATTTTAATTTTGTGGAAGCATCATTCAACTCTCTTAATTTGAAAGCCTTCTATTAAGACATACATTCTTCTCCTGCTCAGCACCCCCCACACCTGCCTTTGGTCTCTGCTGTCTTGTGAGCTTATTCACACATTTGTGGGACTGCTCCAGCCCAGGCAGCATGTAAGATTGCCACCTATGACCCTGAAACCAAATGTCTTCCCTTCCGGACCACTCTGCTCCATTTCACCCCCAACTCCCTTTCTTAGCAACTATGGGCCATCCATTCTTTCTCAATTATTGGTGGTTTTGAAAATCTTCTCATCTCAGCCACAACTAGAATACAAATAGCTTCATGCTTTGTACCTTCCCAAACACCTAGCCTAGCCGCCTGCACAGGACAGACATTCAGATGCTTGCTGACTGAGAAGTTCAAGTCTCTCAGACAGAGGTGTTTTTATTGAATGCATTGCCACATGGATGCTTGATTTCTCAAGCACTGAAAAGGCCTTGTATAGTAGGATATGTAAGGGGGATGCTTTGACGTTCTCTACCCTCTGATTCTAGCACATTCAAGTAAGCTTTTTGGGTATTGTATTAGGGGGAAAAGGAATGCTGCTTAAGAAAGGGCATCGCAATTGTTTTAAATTATACATTGCTAGGTATTGCCTTTGATTCAACTGTTTTTAAGTCCTTATTTTCTCAAACTTTTAAATGCTTGCTGAAGTTCCCAAATATGCAAGGATAACTTTTACACTTTTTCTTTCCAACACTTCTTGATTGGCTTTACAGAAATAAAGTTTTAAAATTAAAAAAAAGAGAGAGAAAGAACAGTTCAAGTCCCAGAGAACCAGCAGCAGTGTGTGGATGCTCCTGTGTACCAGGGTTTATCACAATGCCTCTTGTAGTGAGGTAAGGGAGTACCTGTGGTTCTCTTTCATCTTCTCCCCGCTGAAGGGAACAAAGAAGCTACTGAGAAAAGTGGATGTGTGGCTGTGTAGTCTATACTATCTCCTCAATTCTTGGCCTTGCTCTTAGAAGCACTCAAGACCCTGCAACTTCATTATACAAAAGCCCTGAGCTCATCTATGGGGCTTATACAGGCCTGATCCCAACCTGAGGAAAAGATGCCCCTGGGGTACATTTCCATAGGCCTGGAGACAAGAGATGGATGTTTGTGAGGCAGGGTAGACTGAGCATGGGCATGCTAGACAAAGTGTGGATAAAGTTCTCTGCTCTGTGGGTGGAAGGGTCAGTGAAGACACCAGCCAGGGCTCATATCCGCTCTTCTCCAGCTCCTGAAAGTGCCCAATATGCACTCAAGCTGAAGAAGTAAGTAGCACTAGCCAAATCCACTCCTTTCCAACATTTATTCAGGACATGTTTCATAATTTGGGTATGTTCCAGTGTAGACAGAACCAGCAAAGACTCAGCTAAATAAGAATGGTACTCTAAAAACTGATCAAATCTTTGCCTTTCAGTCCGGATGTTTAAAAATCGAGAGAGATTTTGCAAGCATGTAAACATGGTACCTATTGCCGGTTAAATGTACTATAATTACCCTAAGTTAGCTAGTATTTCTGGATTAGTTAAAATACCCAGGAAAGTCACGAATGAAGTTCTGTGGTTACATAGAAAACAATATCTACTTCAAAATAACCATTACCATACTATAGCTCTAGCTTCCAAATGCATTGCTACAAGTAAGTTTGACAATACTAATCAAAGTGAGCTTACACTATCTTGAAAGTAGTTATTTTATCAGCCTATTTTATCTTCTATAATTGAACCATCATTTCCACATTGAAATCCAAACAGAACCAAATGCACGACTTTGGCAGGGCTGTTCCAAGGTCAAGTTGTCTTCAGGAGAAGCAAAATGAATTCCAGGTTTCAATATACATAATAAAATGCTGCCCCCACCATTAGCTTCACATACTGGGTTTTCTTTTCTTTCTTTCTTGAAGATTTCCCTGATGGATGATGCTACTGTCAGTTCAGTTTCTATTTTCAACCATATGTCTGTCCAAATGGGCAGCATTTCCCAGCAATCTGCTTAGGTTTCTGCCTCACTGTCCTACAGACCAAATTGCTGTTCTTTTTATGTCTTTGATCTAAAGGAAAAAATAAGCTTCTTTGTTAAGTTAGCTGAAAAGTTTTCAGTATGCTTCGTACAGAATTTGTGTCTACAAAATCTGTAGACAGCCAAGATCAACCATCTTTGTCTTGCCAATCATCCTTGTCCTTCCAATCATCCTTGTCCTGCCAACCATCCTTGGCCTGCCAATCATCCTTGGCCTGCCAATTATCCTTGGCCTGCCAATCATCCTTGGCCTGCCACACAGGTTGGCACACACTCGCCAGCTCTTCTTTAGCCTTCTCTCTTTCTTCATTCTTTTTCAAAATCTGGATTTTTGGGGGGATTTTCAAGGATTTGATCTCTACTTGTAAACTTTTTTTTTCTAACTAAGATCAGAGTAAATCAAACTCTGCCTTGCAGCAGGGCAAGACCTTAATTCATTTGGAGCATGACACCTAGTGAACCCCTGGCTGACATAGACTCATTCTGTCCACTCCAGCCTGCTCCTGTTTCCCAGGAAGAACATCTGGGGCAGACACTAATCTTGGCATCTTGTCACATACACAGTTTGTCGCTCATCCACTCATCCCATCTAAGCAACCACAAGTCATCAGGTCAACGAGCTCTGAAGCTGCTTCCAGCTGTGATTGAAGCTCTTGGCACCTTCCCCTACCCCTGAAGCCTGGTCAGTTGTCTAGTGAGACATGATCCAACGAAAATCCCAAAGCAGCACCAGGAAGCAGGCAGTTCTCATGTGTTATCCAGAAAAACTCCAAAACTATTTGTAATTAATAAAATAATGAAATCTCAATTATTAGTGTGGTGTGACCAGGCAAGAGACAGAAATGGGGAGAAGGAAGAGAGAAATGCTTACGGAGAAACTGTGTGTGCCCTGTACTATGCTGATATACTCAGTAAGTGTCATTTCGGTGTGCTTCGACTAGATCTTAGCTATACAAATGAAAAAATCAAATACAAAACACAGGCCTATATGGCATATGAAAATGAACCCAAAATCAAAAACTTATATACAAAAAGTTAAATGATCAACAGCTTTAAAAAACTTAAGGTGAGTATTTAACACTGCACTGGGAGATCCATGTTATTTTAATATAAACACATAGGACTCACCATAAAAACACAAAGACCATATTAGAGAAGAGCCTTAATACACCAAAATGTTTATATTATTCATGTAAAAATCCATTTATTACAAATCAAATTTTAGGACATACTGTTTGTTGCCTTGGCAGGCTCTGGCATGATTTCTGGTCAGAAATGCTTGTAAAATGCACCTGGGCACATTCTGCCTCCACCTTAAATCTTTACGAATGTAAGTGTCCTACCCCAAACTGCTCACATACATGGAATTCATTACCCTGGGGTCTAATTTTCATCTTAACAGACTTTAGTTACATATTTTTGTGGGTTTTTTAACTTTTTTCATATTATTATATATAAATGGATGCTTATCTGCACACATGTCTGTGCACCACATGTGTGCAGTACCCACAGAAGTCAGCAGAGGGCACTCAATGGGTCTTTTGGAAATAGAGTTACAGATGGTTATGAACTGCATTGCAAGTGCTGGGAATTGAACCCAAGTCCTCTGGAAGATGTCCTAGTGTTCTTAACCACTGAGCCATCTTTTTCAGTTCTTTTTTTTCTCTCTTTTATAAATGTAAAGGTAGAGCCAGTAAGATGATTCAGCAGATAAGGGAGCTGGTCACAAGGCCTGATGACTTAGGTTTCTATCCCTAGAACCACATGGTTGAAGGAGAAAACCACCTCTCACAAGTTACTCTTTCTGTTTTCTGGTTCATTTATTTAAATACTCTCTTACTTTTCCTTGTGGTTTTTTTTTTTTAGCTCTTGAAAAGGCAGGTTCTTCAACATGGGCCCCCCACACACGTGTGTATGCATACACATGAATGCATAAGAAATGTAAAAAAACTTATTTTTCCTAAATAAATACAAATGATTCCTAACCCAGAAGCTATGCCCAATAACAACTTGCAAATGAAAAATTAATTTTCTCTTGCCTATCAGTGGTGGTGTACACTTTTAACATCAGTTTTTAATATCACTTTTAATATCAGGCAGAGACAGGCATATCTCTGTGAGCAAGTTCCAGAACAGCCAGAGCTACACAGAGATACCCTGCTCTAAATAAATAAATAGTAAAAATTAGTTTTCCCTCAGGGAATTTCACTGAAAAAAAAAAACAAACAAACATGCTTTTAAGAGTAGTCTGCATACCTAACAGTAGGTAGCTAAAAGAAAATAAATCAATGACATCTTTGGGTGTCATTTAGATGTCTTCCAAAAGACCCAGGACTCATTATCTCATAATGTCATAAAGGCTATTTTAAAAGATTTTAATTTCCCATTTTAAAAGATTTTAAAAGATTTTAATTTCCCATTTTATTTATTAATTTGTTTATTATTTTTTAACCTATAGGTTTTACATATATGTTATGGCTACCAGTTTTGTGTTTTTGGAATTCCTGAATGTGCAAGCAAGTGTGTCTCTGCATCTACATTCTTTCTCGTGCCTTTTCTTGGACTCTTTTTTACTATCACCCACTGATACAAGGGGTCGGATCTAATGAGAGTTTACCAAGGCCAGATGGACCGTGACTGAACGAGCATGTGATCCAACCAGATTCTCTGAATGTGGCCGGATTTTCTGAATGTGGCTGGCCTGCAGTCTTTCCAAGAAGCCATTGACAATAACACTGGGACTGGTTTCCTCTGCATATACTGGATTTTTGGGATCCAGTCTGTTTGGATGCTCACCTTCCTGGACCTGGAGTGAGGGGGGAGGAACTTGGACTTCCCACAGGGCAGGAGACCCTGACTTCCCTAGGGGACAAAGAGGGAGGAGGAGAGGGAGGGGGGGAGTGGGAGGGCGTTGGGAGGAGGGGCGTAAATGGAAACTTTTTATAATTTAATAAAATTACAAAAAAAAAATGGAAAATACACAGAAAAAAAAAAGAAAGTATCATTTCCCCCAGATATCCACCAACATTTTACATTAGTTTTTTGTTAGTTTTAAATTTTTTGTTAGTCAAGATAAATATTCACTTGTATATTTGTATTTTTTATTGAAAATAGATTGTTTTTTTCTTTTTAGGTTCTCTGCTAGGGTCTATGCCCTAATACTATTCCACTAAATAGATGTATAATTAAAATAAGTCCTAATGATCTATTGATATATTCATACACCAATGCATCTCCCAACCTCCTTCAGAGAAGCTTGTTTTTGCAGTAAATAGCAATTTATACATTAATCCTAACCAGTCAACCTGCAGAAAATAGAGAGATTGAGGAGTGCTCAGACAAATGAGGTGTTTCTATCTTACTGCTTGTCCCTAAGGCTCAGATATCTTCAGGGAAGATTCTAAGATCCAGAGGTGGTGGATAATTTCAAGAAAATGGTTCGCACATATGAACTCAGTGATGGCGATAGCATGTATGAGACATGTACAAGTTCAACGCACACAAAAGTGGAGCACGATTAATAAAAACTCAGAGAGAGAAACTGGGGTACAACCTGATGACCTGAAAAACAAAGCAGTCAATCACTGGCTCTTACCTCAACCTCAGTCTGAAAATGGTGATCCTGCCTCCGGGATTCTCAGAATGAAACTAAGAACTGTCTCTTCCCATTTTATAATCCTCTCTAGTTCTGGGATTAAAGGCATGTGCCACGGGGATTAAAGGCATGCACCACCCAGTTTATATGGCAAACTAGTGTGGCTACTGGGATTAAAGGTGTGTTATTGCAGCCTGGTCTGTAAGGTTGGCCAATGTGGCTGTTTTACTCCCTGACTTTCAGGCAAGCTTTATTTATTAAAATATAAATAAAATATCACTACACAAAAGGGGAGGTGGGGTGATGTTTTGCTACTAACAGAGCAGCTAACGGTATTTGATAGTCTGGGAAAAGGAGAGCCAGTTCTTTTCAATGGTGTGATCCCAGCAGGCTGACCACACGCCAGGGTGAACAGCACAGACTACTCAGGGGGTTTAAAAGCAGAGAACCTGAGGTGGAGTGCAGAGGGAAGTAAGGGTGGATCTAGGAGGAGTTGGGGATGTAAATATGAATATGATCAAAATGCACTGTATGAATTCTTATAGAATTAACAAAATAGGAGAAAAAGGCATATTCCAGGAGATTTATTATGTCATGCCATAAAATTACTCATTTTCAGATGTGAAAGTAACTTTATGGTTATATGAGAGAATGGTTGGAAGGTCAATGATAAAATATTTGGATGTTTCAGAAAGAGTCTGTTAACGACATAAACTCCCACATACAAACATTCTCTCTCTCCAAACAGTTCCACATTTCCCAACCAGAGATTGCTTGAGCATCGCTTTTATCTCACTAGTGAATCATACAAACCTCCATGGAACATTTTTATTAGCAAATATGCTTTTTTAAGGTAATAACCCCATTGTAGCTCTTCATCTTGAGATGAGCTATCTTGAGATAGACGTTAGCCATGGGGCCTCGTGAGGCCTAACTGTAGCCATGTTAGCAGGCATGCAGCACCTCGATATATCAGAATGCACAATGAAAGAGGAGAAGGGGAAACCGAGAGGAAAGCAAGAACAGAAGGACTATGTGGAAGGAGGGAAGGAAAGAGTGAGGAGAGGGTCTAGGGATCTCTCAATCATTGGTCCAGCAGGACTACAGCGCAGTGCAGAACCAGATATGCTTCCCAAATATCTTCTCCCTGGAATAATTCTGGCTTTCTGGGAGACAACCAGAACACAGTGATTCTCACAGCATCACTGTGAGACCAGAACCAAGCAGCACACTCTTTCCCGTGTTTTCACATCCTAGAACAAGTGCAGGTCACCTCCTGAACTCCCACAATTCAGAATGCTGCAGGCAATATTTCAAGAACAAAATATTGGTTCATAAGGAGCACGGATGACCCATATCAGAGTCTTTGGGGAGGAAAATGAATCTGTCATTTCAAGAGCTAAGAAAACCTTGAGGAAAAATGAGAACATTTGGATAAATGGTGAAAGAGAACAGGATACAATTCTTTCCCCTCCAGGGGAACAAGAGATCCAGCAGTTAATAGATGGCTGTCCCACAGGAGGAAGGCGAGGCACCATAAAACAGCAAGTACGTTCATAACTTTCATTACCAAACCAGACAGTCCGTAATCAACAGTGGACAGGAAGAAATACTTTCTCGAAATAAAGGGTACCCATTGCAAATATACATAATCACGTTTTAAAGACAACATCAAGAGAGCCCATAAAAACTACTTTGCTCTGTCCCTTCTTTTTGCCTATGAATTCAGAAAAGCAAATGGCTTGATTTTCCCAAGACTTTAGTACCTCCAAGAGTGACAACCCAGGACCCCAGCCCCATATTTTCCACACTCTGCTGCTCCATCTTCCCTCCACACTCCTCCACTTTCTGAAACCTTCTTTGCTTCCTAGTGTTTCAGGCTTCTTTAGGAAGGCAATTTTTATTTTAAATTCTTAAAACAATGTGACTATTTGAGTATAGATTGGATAGTACATGTCATTGCAGAAATGTTATACAAGTCCTTCAGTGTGATGTGGCATTTCATTCTTGCAGAGGAAGGCTCTTCACTAAGGAGCATTTGGAAGTATCTTGCCATGAAGTCTGCAACTAACTTACATGCTACAGCTCAAAACAAGACAGACGGATGGTAGCTGGGCAGGTAAGCAACCATGGGAAGATGGTTACAGCTACTGAATGTGAGGGCAGATGCTCCTTTGCTATGGTTTCACATTCTGTGTTTAGAACGCTGAGGATGAAAGGGAGAGGCTGTGAGATGTATCTCCCAGCCCCGTGTGTAATAGGTCTGCACCAAGCACCTTAGGGACATTCTGTGAATCAGCCGAGTGTCCCAAGGAGGGGGCCAAGGGGTCCTCAGATAAGAGAAATTCTTGTTGGTACAGACTAGGGGACCTTGGTCACTGCTGTCATTTTATGTCATTCTTTCCATTAACTGGACAGGAAAAAGAAAAACCTTTTATAAAAAAAATCAGAAGAAACTACAAAAACAGACAACTTTTCTGAAGAAGAAGAAGAAGAAGAAGAAGAAGAAGAAGAAGAAGAAGAAGAAGAAGAAGAAGAAGAAGAAGCCAGTTGATCATTGCCTTTGTTTCCCCTGTACTTTAAAATGCATCTCTGAAATGTCTGGTCTAGGGTCATCTCCCTTAGGAAGCACTGGCCATGCAAATGGGACTCTCTCACCTGGGAAGCAGTGACCAGCTGGGCTGTCCCCACTGTTAACTTGCTCTTTCTCCCATCTCAGACCTAATTAAAAGCCTGTGCTCCTCTGGCTTTGACACAAACCAGGGACATACCTGGTTCATATCTCAAGATTCTTAGTTCTCTATCATAAACACTGATTATATATGAGGCATGTCATTTGTTCCTTTATTGCCCACTAACTATTAAAAAAGCTCAGTTCTCAGAATGTAATTGGTCTTTTTGGAAGCAAGCCAATAAGGACTAACCCTAAGCTCTGCTTGCTACCTACCAACAAGCACAACCCCTGGGAGGGCTGTAGCTAGGGCATGGCTGGCTGTGCCCAATGTATGGGGGAAGCACAGATAAAATATGAGCAAGAGGTGGCCCCTGCTCTCAAGCAGCATATTGTACATAGGAGGTTTGACATGTCATTGACCACGACATGGGGTTTAATGAAATGAGAGGGGGACTGGGTGAGTTAGAGGAAAAGGACTGATGACATGGTGACAGAGTGACTCTAGACAGATGGCCCAGTGACAGAAGCCCATGGCTGTCTATGTCTTGATGCTTTCCTGGATGCAGGAGAGTGTGCCCCAGAAGAGCATAGCTTGCCAACAGGCATGTGAGGAAGGCAGTGTCTACACTGGGTGGCGGTAAGCATGTGTGTGCAGGCTCAGGGCAAGCCTACACTGGGAAAAGTGTGTTAAAGTGAAGGAAGTGGTGGATGCAACAGAATCAATTTCCTTGGCCATTTCTTCCCACTAGCTTTATAGAGAAACAAAGAAAACCATCCATTAAGAAACAATCACATCTGCACAAAGCTCCCATAATCACTTAGCGTAGTGATGCTACACAAAAGAGCCTTCCATTCCCTTCCTCTGGGGGGCTTGGCCATGGCTTAAGAGTTCACATTGTTAGGATCAACGTTCAAACTATTCAACCAAACTTGCAAATGGAAAAATGTTCCAATGACACCCTTGTTTGTGTGTGCACTCCAGAGCTAAATCAGAAGACCGTTATCATCTCAACTCAGTGAGCCACACCTCTGGCTGCCAGGACATTTCCCTACAGAGCTCTAAAGTGCTATAAAATACCAGAGCTCAACTCTAGAAATTTCCATGATGATTCCGTTTTTAGGGTTGATATAACTGAAGTAGAGCTATTCTGTTTTTATGGTTTAAAATTCCTCTGAATAAGGACAACGAACTGCAGTGTGATTATAAGGAAATCATGTATGTCAAAACAGAAGTAAGATGTTTTAATAAAATCCGTTAATAGTTGAATTTTTTCCTTAAAGAGTTTGTTTTCATTTCCTGGAGATAGGAGCTTACTATAGAGCCCATGATGGCCTGAAACTTCCTCTTAGTTGTGGCAATATTTTATTTGTATTTTATATGTATTTTACTACATAAAGCTTGCCTGAAGAGCAGAGTGCAGAGCTGGACACATTAGTTAGCCATAGAGGCTAGGCAGCCGTGGCACACACCTTTAATCCAAGCACCTGGGAGACAGAGGCAGGTGGATCTCTGTGAGTTCAAGGCCACCCAGGACTACTTGAGTTTGAATCAGTCTACAAGAGAAACAGAATCAAGCAGTGGTGGCTCACATCTTTAATCCCCGCAGTAGGGAGCTGAAGATAGAATGTGATAAGGCTGGGTGGAGAGAGGACTACAAGGTGGGAAGAAACAGGAGCTCATGACATTCAGTCTGAGGGTTTGTAGAGACAGGATTGTCTCTTTGGTCTGAGAATTCAGTAGAGGTAAGAACTAGTGACTGGCTGCTCTGTTCCTCTGATCGTTCAGTTTTCACCCCTGATAGCTGACTCTGGGTTTTTATTAATAAGACCCATTAGAATTCGCGCTACACTATGTAATGCAAGCACGGAGAGGCTCTGACATGGTTAAATTTATCTCAGCTGCCTTTCTAGGAAGGGTGAAACTAACTGTTATCTGGAATAAACAAATCCTTTTTTAGAGACCATAAAGGAATGAGAAATATTTGAAAAGAGCGTGCAGAGAAAGAGACAATAAGATGGTATGCATGTGGTTAGACATGCCTCGTGGTTAAAAATCTGTGTTTATCGAGTGATGTTGATGGATGAACTGTGCAGACACACAGTGGCGCATCATTCGGCCTTAAAAGGGAAGGGGTTTCTGGTCCATGAAAACATTACAGCAAATGAAACAATCCAGACACAAAGGGCAAATAGTGTTTAGTCCCTCTCATCTAAGACACACAGTTAGAATAAGCAGGTTCATAGAAACAGGTAGAGTAAAGGTTGCAAAACACTGGGGGAGGTGAGGAGGGGTGCGGAGGGAATGGAGGTGGCTTTCATGAGTCTCTCCAGGAGGAAGAGATGGGTAGAGGTACAGGTTGTACAATATTATAAATGTGCTTAATGCAAATGATTGCACACTTGAAAATGGTTACAATGGTAAATTTCATTATATGTCTATTTTGCCCCAAGAAAAATTTGATTTAACCAATTTTATCTAACCAAAAAAACCAGTAGCTAGCACAAAACACCAGAAGTTTGAATGTGACTGTTATTCTTTTGCTATTCCTTTAAGAACTAACCACGCCCACCCCAGCCACTTCGGACCTTCCCTGCCACCTTCTTCTCTCTCTCTCTCTCTCGTGTGTGTGTGTGTGTGTGTGTGTATGTGTGTGTGTGTGTGTGTATGTGTGTGTGTGTGTGTGTTTGTCTCGTGTCGTGTGTATGTGTGTCTTTGTTCTCTCTATGTTTCTCTTATGCCTCTCTGTTTTTCTCTTCTTTAAGCAATAAATGTCTCCCTCTTCTTTAAATAATACTATGTCCTGTGAGCCTTTTATCCGCCGTAACCGCCCACCTGACTCCCCCGGCCGCCTGACTCCCCCAGCCGCATGGCGCTGCCACCCTGGAGATCTTGCAGGGACCCACGGCCATCCTTGTCGGACTCCGTGAGCCGCCCGGGGCATCCCATCATCATATTATTTTTAAAAGAACAATAGTGACTATGATTTCTTTAGGTACTTATTACTGGATTAATACACATCAACTCTACTTCTTATTTTTCCAGCCACATAGTTTATACCAACAAACTATTGGGAGCCTCTCTTTCCCAGGCAGCACCCCTGCCTTTACCCTTCATCTAGGAAAAGTGCAAATGTCCATCACGTGCTGACTGGAGGTACAAACGTCTCCAATCTATGGTTAGCTTTTAAGCCCCATGAAGTTAGCTACATATATTTAGAGTGACTTCCTCTAATAGGCTGTGAGTCTAGGAGTTTGCGGATGAGATGCTTATGGGATTTCATTAAAAAATCTAACAGTTGTCCCCTAAACCCCCATATTTTAACAATATGGGTTCAGAAAGCACAGGCAACTACTTCACCACAATTTAACAAGGGCTATCGCCATGGGTAGCACAACTGTCTTTGTGTAGAGGTTTGGATGCACCCTTAGCCCCTCTTTCATGATAATTTTATGAGCAGGAAAGGTATGAAACAGCCTATTACAATTTGTGAGGTGCCCTCCACAGGTTCATATGTTGAACACACGATTCCCAACTGGTGAAACTACTTGGGGGAAGTCATAGTATTATAGTCAGAGGCAGGGCCTAGATGGAGAAAGTGAAGTCAGTGGGGTTTTGTTGCTACTTGGTCCCCAATCCCTTCCTTTTCTCTCAGCTTTCTGTCAAAAGTTAGATCACCTCTTCCAACATATATATTTCTGTCACCATGATGTGTGCCCAAGCCAAGGTGCCAAGAGCCCATAGACTAAGCCCTCTGAAACCAAGAGCCAATGTGAATGTTTCCTTCCTTCAAATTGCTCCTGTCCAAGTATCTGGTCACAGTAATACAGAAGAAACCAATGCATGATTCATTGTTTAAATAGAGGTAGGAAGTAGATAGATAGATAGATAGATAGATAGATAGATAGATAGATAGATAGATAGATAGGTAGATAGATTGAGGCTAGATAGATAGATAGATAGGTAGGTAGGTAGGTAGATAGATAGATAGATAGATAGATAGATAGATAGATAGATTGAGGCTAGATAGATAGACAGACAGACAGATAGATGATAGCTAGGTAGATGATAGCTACATAGATGATAGACAAATAGATAATAAATTGTATTAAGGATCAAATCGTTAAGTGACAAATGGAGACTAAACTTAAGGGTGCTGTGTGAGAAGTGCATAGGGACAGGGTTTAAAAAAAAAAATCACATGTGGGCAGGGTGAAGGCACAGAAGACAGCCACCGAGCCAGAGTAGAATTTATTCTAGGAAAGAGAGAGCAGTGTGGAAAGGTAGCTGCAGTTAATAGAGCTGGTGAAGAAGGCTTGAAAAGTCTGCTCATCCTTACCGAAGTCCCGCATGCTGGGATGCGGGGATGCACTCCTGTGCTTACGTTCTGCCTCCAAGGTACAGCAAAAGAACCCAGCACTTGTTTCCTGCTTGACTGAACATACATGCCCAACCTTTTTAAACGTTGCAGCTTAAGGTTTTGAAAAGGGAAGACCAAGCAACTTTATGCTTATAATTTATTCTTCCAACTGGAAATGTCAATTGTTTCCCCACTGCAGTATTTTCAGTGAAGTGGACCCTGTTTTTCAGCAGACTCATTTTAAAGTGGCCTTAGTCTGAATTAATTAGCTTCCGATCGCAGGGCCTCCTGCTGATCTTAACTAGAGTAACTCTGCCCCAGGCAGAATCAGATCTCAGTAGTCGATCTTCCAACTTCTAAGAACAAAAAATATGGGGACCATTATCGAATATCCAATGACTCCCGTGTCCAGATGAAACCAGTCCAACATTTGGGTTCTTCCCACAGGGCAGAGGATAAAGGCACCGCACCAGCATACACAAATGCACAGGAAATGTAAACCTGAGAGTTCAAAGGGGGGGGGCTGAGGGGCGTGGGTGGAGGGTGGGGGGTGGGTCATTTGCTGGGGAACACTATCAACTCACAACGGAATCCAATGTAAACCCATTGTCCTCATGTTGTGTGCTATCATTAGGAGGGAAATGGTGAATCCACTTCCTTAGGATGGTAAGTCTGTTTCCATGGTAACCAGTGTGCCTTTCACTCCAGGATAACTAAACAGAACACCCACTAAGTCAAGCATTTTCTAAATGTTTCCAGGACCAATAGCAGCTCTAAAGCCTGGACAAACACCCCTCTGCTTCCTCTTTTATTTTTATTTTTCCTACATACAAAAGACACTGATGACAGAAATGTAAGAGACTGGCAGCTTGACTAACTCTGACTCTGGATCCAGTACAAAACATTCCTGATGGGGGGGGTTGTCTTGTCACACAAAATGAAGTTGGCCTCCCTTCCGCTGGCATGAACACTGTAGCTGTTGTTCGAGTAGGACACGGCAATAGGATAAATTGGTTGGGTTTGCAATATAAGATTCCCCCCCCCCCAATATCTCCCCTAGCATTCCAATCAAATTCCAACCAGGAATTTAGAAGAACAGCTTTTCAGCTTTTCGGGCCTCTAACTCTGTCTTTGGACAGCGACTGTGGAATGCAACTCCAGGGTCTTGTACGCTTGCACCTTTGTTAAGAGTCGGTCTGTCCGCACTTTAAAGTTCAGCGCTACTACAGACTCTTGGACAGCCCTGTCATGAAGTTAAACGGCTCTGGATTAGTCAACACCCTCACAAAAAGCTCTCAATCCCCAAAGCTCTAATGATCTTTCACTGCGAAATATGGGCCTGCCCTTATTCCACAACAGAAAGCCTTCCGATGTGCCATTAGGGACTTTCCACGAGGCTCTCAGCCAGTTACCTCTGTGAGAGACATCAATAGTTAATAGAAGGAGACGTGTCCTAACTCTGTACTTTCTTCACGGTCCCTCTCCACCCTAGCCACAGTTCAGAATCATCTGAAGAACTTGGCATTGAACTCTCTGATATTTCCATTTAATAGCTCAGCATGGAGCCCAGTGAGAACATTTGAAAATGCCCCCTTAATGACTCTGGGGCACAACCCCACTGACCCCGAGAGACCATTAGATCTGTGTGCTCATGAATCCAAAGCTTTTATTATACAAGTTACCCAGCAATACATTTCCCTTCATTTCTCTGCTGGCTACCGCCCCAAAAGTCCTCCGGAACTCTTTCTAATCGTTTATGCCTATGCATAGTGTACACAACATGAAAATCCTATGTTCAACACTCCACAGTGTTCTGCAGGTTTTACAGCATCCACTTGGTCCTCTTCTGCCTCTTTTCTGGTCATTGCTGGTACAAACTGGCCTCCGCTGTATTTAAACCCCACCCCTCTAATCCTCAGCTGTCCTCTAGGGCAGCAGAAAGCCACGTGTACCACGTGTGACTACTGACTGGGATTGATATAGAATGGACTTTAGCCACAAACTAGACCTCAGATTCAGGTTTAAAGTGTGCTAGACTGGAGGGTGGGAACGTGTGGGTGAATGCGTGTGTACATATGTAGAGGTCAAAGGTTAGCCTGGGGTGTTGTTCCACGGAAGTCATTCACCTTGTTTTTTTGTTTTTGTTTTTTTTTTTTGAGACAGTCTCTCATTGGACATGGAATTCACTGTGAGCCCCACAGATCTGCTTGTCTGCCTCCCCAGTGTTGGGATTCTAAATATGGGTCATCATGCTCAGACTGCCACACAGGCACTGAGGGTGGAGCCCAGGTCCTTGTGTTTGAAGAGCAAGCACTTAACTGACTAAACACTCTCCATAGTTCCCACTCCGAATTTTAATACGTAATTCTGGAAAATATATAAAATATTTCGTTGGTAATTTTTATTGATCACATACTGATATGATAATGTTAGGCAACTGGATCAAGTAAAGCACAATACAAAGATTCCTTCTCACCTGTTTCTGTTTGCTTTCATAATTGCAACAATTGCAAAACGTAAGGTTTTATATATGGTTCTAATTGTATTTCTATGAAATGACTCTGTTCTAAATGATGGCCACTGTAGTTCATCTGATTTTCAAAAAAAAAAAAATACCGTAGTGGACATTATTCTAGATTGTGTGGTTGTTGATGGGGGCTATTTGCCCCCAGTACAAAGTATGGAAACATTTTAAGATGGGGACTTAACTGTTATCCACTACACAGAGCCGCCAGGTCGCTATATTCCACAGGAGAGCCTCTGAGGACAAGAATTCTCTGGCTCAGTCCATCAACAGCACAGGGTTCGAAACCACGTTCAGCAAGAAGCTCACATGGCAATGCTCTCCAATAGCAGTGTTTAAGTCCTGGGACCATCTGAGTGTTTGAAACTTTCATTCAAATACTAAAATACTCCTCAAAATAGATATGTCAATGGCTTACATGAACTTCTCTCCATGAGCAGCACATGAAAACATTCAAATTCATAAAGATTAAAGCTGGATGGTGATGGTGTACACCTTTAATCCCAGACTCAGGAGGCAGAGATAGGCAGATTTCTGTGAGTTCAAGGCCAGCCTGGTTTATAGAGGCCAGGAGAGCCAGGGCTGCACAGAGAAACCCTATCTTAAAACACTTACTAATAAATAAGTAAGTAAACAATAAAATTCAACCTGGAAAAGTCTGAAAGGTCGCAGATAGCACCCAATATACATTCTAAATTCATACTGCTCCCAGCAGGAATAAGGCAGCTCAGAATCCTCACATCCTAAGTAATACTTAGAGGTTTAAAGCAACCCTGACACTTAAGAAAAAATGCCTATGATTCTAGATCACAATGCACCTTGAGTCCTAACAATGTTAATTCATAAGCTCTACTAAATCTCTGCTTTCCATGTTTGGTCAAACTAAGAATCTTGGGGGCTGTTCTTCAATCATCTCAGATGCTTTTTAAGACTCAAAAGTTCTTTTCAAAAGATTTATTTTTCTACTAACGTCTAAGGCCTGAAGTTGCCAGCCAACACTATTCTCAGAAGAACTTTTATGTACCGAAACTGATAGTCCTGACCGTGTGACAGGCCCAGGTGTTCGCTCTCAAACGCTCTTTGTTAGTTACTGATGATCTTGCCAAAGAAATCGCCAAGTGGAAAGGGTGGTGCACACCCATAATCCTCGGACTTAGGAGGCCAAAGTAACAAAATTCCCAGTTCCAGGCCAGGCTACACTACACAACAAGACCCTGTCCTAACGCTAAACATGCATAGACAGAGTCATCAAATGTAAATCTGTTAGGCAAATGCAGAAGTAGGATCTATATGAAATTCAACATCATGCCCATATATTTGTATTTTATCTAGTCCGTTTAGGAAACAAGATTATTTATCTATTTTTGTTTCAATTTCCATATTTGTAATAATTAAAATCTCACTATCACGGTTCACATTCTGAATTTTCTTGCACGGCATGTTAAATGTAAGGTCCCTTCCAGGCATAAGTTCTATAGGTAAATTGTGACTCTTAGCAGCTTCTGCTGCTGTGAATCTGTAATGAGAAACAGGTTTTAACTTTCTTAATGGGGTAGATTTGAATCCTGAATTCACTCAATGAATTAGAGCCTTTAAAATAAGATGAATACTAGGAATACAAATAATTACCTAGTCAGAGAGAAACCATTTTCCTGACCCCCTTCCCTCCCCGATGCTGGTGAAGCAGTCTCCAAAGTTAAAGTACTCCAGTGTGACTAGCAAACCAGTGATCACTTCTCCATGTCTTGACTTAAACTCTAGTTTGTGCTTTCAAATTTGAGCCTAAAAAATTTTAGGTAATCAAAGGGACCAGGAGGAAGAAAAAGAAACAGAGGACCAGTCTTAATGGTCTTGTGTTTAATCTACAAAACACTCCACATCAAAGGTCAGGGAACATTGCAGAAGAGGAGGACTGGACAGGCCAGACAGAGTATCGGGGAGTTTGCTGTGAGACTGTATCTCCTAGTAATGTCAGAAGCTCTACTCAAGACTGATCAACATGACCATCCAAACTCCAGCTGGATGAGGACCGCAATGAACATGCCGAACTGGATCGGCAAAAGCCTTCAGTCCTATACAAAGAGCTATAGACACCTGAGGATAGCCGGAAGTGGGATCAGAGGACCTCCTCAGGGAAGAGCACACCATTGGTTCTCCAGTGCCAAACAGTCAGCCCTAAAAACAGAAATTCAAGTAACACTATAGAGACTCATCAGATTATATTTAGGGATATGCATGTTTATATAAATACATACATGCACACAATAGCAGTTGATGATGAAGAAGCCATGAATTTGAAGGAGAGTGAGTAGTCTATGGGAGACTGAGAGGGAAGAAAGGGAAGGGAGAAATGCCATAATTCAAATACAATCCCCCAAATAAACAAAACCTAAACAACAACAGCCACAAAGACACAGAGGTGAGGAAGGCAAGGCGAGCCGGGCTGTAAACTCTGGAAGGAAAGAGCCGTCTTTGTTTACTGGCTGTGCCTAAAGGGCTCTTGGCACACAAACATACTTCAAATACTTGCATAAAAAACACGTGATGAAGAGAACAGTAGTTACCCAGTTCTTAAGTGTTGAAGGTTGACCAAAAGTTTCACTCAGAAACAGAAACAAGAACAGGACACCCGGGTGGCATTGGACAGTCCCACAGATGTATAGGCAGAGCCCCTCTCGTCGGCCAACCAAGGCCTCCTGAAAAGCACAGGAGGGGCTGGTAGAGTCTCTTGGGGGCAGCCAGGGTCTCTCTCCTGTTCAGTTCCCACTCAGAACTGAAGAATAGACTGCAAAGAAACAGCCTTTACCAAACCCTTCAGCTGGCCGAGTGAAGGATACTAGGGTACACGTTAGATATCGCCTCAGCCTCAGAAACGGATAATGCAGGGGTTCTCAACCTGCGCATCGAGACCCCATAGGGGTCAGATATCAGATAGCCTTTCACGTTATGATTCATAACAGTGGCAAATGTTAATGAAGAAGCAACGAAATAACTATAAGGTTGGGGGTCACCACAACATGAGGAACTGTATAAAAGGGTCACAGCATCGGGAAAGTGGTCACCTCGTGGGCTTCTAAGAAGGCATATATTGGGCTCATGTTAGTCTCACCCAATCAATAAAGACACCTGAGGTAGTGGTGGAAACCCTTTGGCTTATTTGGTACAGAACAGCCTCCTTTGCTCCCAGCAACATCACAAGAGGACCTTCCAAATGCCTAAAAGTTATGGACCAAATGTAATAACATAAAAACAAATTAGCCTAATTCAAAGTCAGGAAAAGGGATTCCCAGTTTCCATAAGCAAAAGGAACTAACCGTCAAAGCAGACCAAGAAGCTGATCACTCAGGAGCCGCATGTGGAAGCTTTGACTAGGCATGAGGAGTGTAACTGCCCTGGAGCTGCTGTCCTTGTTTGCTTCTCATGGCTGTGATAAAACAATCTGGCCAAAAGCAATGTGCGGGAGGAAGGGGATTATTTGGTTTACTGGTTTAGAGTCCATTGGTCAGGGAAGTCAAGGCAGGAGCCCAAGGAAGGAACCTAGGGGTAAGAACTGAAGCAGAAGCCTTGGGAAAATGCTACTTACTGGCTTGCTCCTTGTGGTTTTCTTAGCTTGCTTATTACTATTTTTTTTAAAAAAATACAATTAGGACCACCTGCCAAGGGCTGTGACTGCCCACATGGGACTGGACCCTCTCACATTTCTAATCAAGAAAATGCCTCACAGACCTGCCTACAGGTAATCTGATGGAGGTATTTTTCTCAATTCCAGGTTGATCTTCATTAGCAGTGAGGGAAATTCTTGACTAGCAAGTTAGAAGGAACTAATGAAGGACAGAGTGAAAAAGTGTGTGTTCTCAGAAAGCAAAAGATCAAGGGAGAGAAACAAGGCACCCAGTCTGCAGGGGAAAACTAAAATCCACCAACCAAAGTAATTCCTGGGAAATCTTCCAGCCCAATCCTAAATCCAATCCTTTCCTGATCAGTTAGTTCTGCCCTCTGATATTTCTCTTGTCTCCACTCCTCCAGGGAGTAAAATGTATACATCAAGATTTTTCAGAAGGTAATTGAGTCTACTAAAAAATATTTTAAAGTTCAATAGTTAGCCTAAAGGGCATTTCATGCCTTAAAAAATTTGCAAAAATGTGCTGTCTGTTATTGGGGGACTCTGCATATTTTAAAATAGGATCAGGCCAGATCCAACTAGAATGTGAACACTTTGGGGTCATAATTTACTGCTCTAGCGGTAATTTTCTAAAGATTCCACTGTGACTACATGGAGATAATGCTGCATACCTGAGCATACTCTATATAACCAGATAAGTCAGAATTACAAGAAACCAGCAGTGATAAACCAGATCACTGTTGCTACCGAGTAATAATATCAAATCACATCAGCAACTATTAGATCATAGGTTATAAGTATCAGAAGTTCAAGATCATCCTCAACTACAGCTTTTTGGGCCTATCCTAGGGTACATGAAATTGGGAAGAGGGGAGAGAAAAGGGGCGGAGAAGATCATCAATACCTTGATCGATCTGTTGATGCTTTTAGCAAATCAGCTAAGCTAGTTCTTCCATATAATGGAGGTGGGGTTGAGGGAGAGAGGAGCATTGGGATCAAAGATTAAGGTTTCAGCTTCCTCTGGAAGGTAACCTATGCTCAAGGAACTGGATATAAGCAGGGTGGCAAGATTTCTGGAGCACCATGATGGAGCGATAAAGGCAGGATGGAAAACAAGGGATGAACAATACAAAGGTCAGCTTGGGTGAAAACCTCTAAGTGAGAACTAGGCTGGCAGATGCCAGACTAAGAGTCATCAGCAACCAGAACACTTGGACTTTCATATCACATTACACTTGGACTTGGAAAACTTCTGTCCACTTCACTGTACTTATTAAAGCAAAGTTGGGCAAAACTTGGGGGTGAGCACACAAATAATGCCATCGTAGATAAAAGAGCATGCAAGGAGCTTACCAGAGTAAGGAACTATAGAAACAGGGCAGTGGCTGCCACTGAAAGCCAGCAAGGTGAGTCTACAAGGCCAGCCCAGGCTCGGCACATCAGCCCAGCTTCACCTGAAAGGTATTTAAGGCAGGACCAGATAGACTATGCCCCAGTTAAAGAGATCATTGTGGTATTATCAAGTGAAGTGATTTTTTTCAGTCTGTTAATAATTATTAGAAGAGAAACTGTTTCTATGAGTTGGAAGTTATCTTCACAGATGTGCGTGCATCCCACATTCTCTTGCTCACTCCAGGTTAACATGGGCTCATTTTCTTCTCTCACTGTAAAAGGAGTGGGAATAAAATAATCCCCCTAGTCTTTGAGAGTCTCTTTGTTTGCAGCTAACAAAAGTCACTGCACAGGATAAGCTCTGAGGTCTCAGTTATATGGCAATAAAATGTTTTTTTCTTATTGTTTCATCTTTGTGCAAGGTAAAAGTGGCATCGAGACAGAGCCCCTCCTTCACAGAGTAACATCTTCATCTTACCTACTAATGGGTTCTCCTTGAGAATCTCATTTTGACGAATCTGTCTAGCTTTTCTGAAAACACAGGTTAATGTGGCGTTTTTAACTCCAGCAAGCGATCCTTTCCAGCTCCCCACCGCATTATCGCAACCAAAGCAGTCGCGGTACGGTCAGCAACTTGTTTTCTCCCTAATGTGAAACCTCCACTCGCCCTCTTGGATCTTCACGGAGATACAGCCAGCAGCAGCTTTGTGGTGGCAGATGGATGCATGCTGTAACCCTTCCTCGGTCTGTGGCTGTTCTCAGAAGCAAAGTAAATGTTTGCCAGCCTGAACGCCATGATGAAAATTTGAGCTACATCTGCCAACCTGAAAACATCAAACATCTGAACCCCACCTTAGCAGCAAATGGCTCTTTGCTAAGAACGAGGTTTCTTCCTCATTCAATTCCAACACGTCTGACGGGGCAATGCTATGCTTGTCCACGGAGAGCTAGCCAATCCCACGGGACCAGCACAGCCTTGGCAGCTGTGATCCCGACCCTGGGTGAGCAGTTGTGAAGTAAGGACTTCATCCTAGGACAGGTGGTGAGACAACCTGCTGCAGAATGCTTGCCGGGCACGTACAGGTGAGGCCCTGGACGCAACCTCCCAATGTAGAAAGGGGGAAAAGAGCTTTTACAGTAGACACCAAGGCATCATGGGTGTGCACAGTTATGGACTGCCCAAAGTTAACATGTGTGTGTTGGGGGGAGGGGTTAGGTTACACTGAAATCACTCAAGAACACATACACTTAAAAACTAAGCTATGTGAGTTTGGAAACCTGAATTGGCTGATTTGGGGGAAAAGGGATTAAGTATCGGCCCCAAAATTTCTTTAATACCATACTTCAGAGAAAAAAATTTGTTAGACCCAGAAGTTGGGGAAGACTGAAGCAAAAACAGTGTCTTCTAAAGGTGACAGTACCTATGGCACTCATAAAATCACAGCAGCTGGGATTGCCTGCCTCAGTCGGAGCCGGTCAGCATTCTAGCATGGAGGACTAATGATCATCCCCGCCAGTGACTGAAGAGTAGGGGCCAGTTTTCCTTAGTAGTGTAGCCCTGGTAGGCCGACCATGCTTCAGCGGACGGCTCCACACCCAAGAGTGTGTATGGTAAGTACCAACCGGACTCAATGGATTACTTAAAAACAAAACAGAGGACATAGAGTTGAGAAAGGGATGGGGAGGAGCGTGGATCTGGAAGGAGTTAGGGGAAGGAGCGGGGATAAATGTGATCAAAACACATTGTATTAACTTCTCAAGAAATTGATAAAGATACACATTGAAAAGAAATCATGAGGTGTGACTTCCTCACCACTGAGTGTATATCCTGTGGTGGGAGTTTATCAGACACTGCAGACAGTAGGTGAAGTGCCGTGGGGAGCACTAAGCACGGTCATGGCCACGAGCCTGAGATGCCCCCAGCTTTTCTCTCAGGCATCCCCAGCTTTCCTCTGAGGCCCGCTGGGCCTGCTTTGCTTCACTGGCTCCTGTTTTCTCCAGAAACCTGGGGCAGTGGTTCTCAACCTTCCTAGTGCTCGTGTTGTGGTGACTCCCAGCCATAAAATTACTTTTGATGCTACTTCCTAACTGTACTTTTGCTACCATTAGGAATCATAATGTGACTATGTTTTCCGGTGGTCTTAGGTGACCCCTGTGAAGGTACCCTTTGATCCCCCAGGGGAGTCGAGACCCACAGGTTGAGGATCACTGCTCTAGGGCCAATAAAAGACATTGCCTGGAAAACTTCAGATCTTGGCCTACATCTGTGTTGGGCTTCCAGTGCAACTCAACTGTTGGAACAGATACAATAGTGGACAAAATCAATCTGAATGTTGGAAAAAAATTGTATAGTCACTGGGCCAAAATCTGAAGATCCACACTGGCACAGCTGCATTAAAATGAGTAACATTTTCAAACCCTGAGGAAGAGTAAAGACAATCTTCTCTTGCCACTCTCCCCAGACCCTCAGTTTAAACAGTGGCTACTGCCCTAACTAACACCCCTCACGCCAGCCTTGTCTCCACTAAAGCTTCTTGGGGTAGCAGTAAGACCCAAATCCTTCTTCTCTTTTTGATATTCTAATATAATAACATCATTTCCTCATTTCCTTCCCTCCCTCCAAATCTTCTCAACTCTCCCTCTTTCAAATTCAGGCCCTCTTTTATTTTCATTGTTATTATATGTATATAAATACATATATTCCTGAAAATAACCTGCTCAGTCTGTACAATGTTATTTGTATGTATGGTTGCTGGGTTGAACACTTGGTACTGAAAAAGCGCGATTGGCGTGCTCTTCCTTGGGAAAGACCCTTTCTCCCACTCACAGCCTTTCTTAGTGCCCCGTAGTTCTTCATGTGGGATGGAGGCCTCCTAGTCTTTCCCATGCACTCTTGCATGCCCGTTGTTGGTGCGGGAGAATTATCTGTATTCTGTCAATCATATTTTAATAAAACGCTGATTGGCCAGGCAGGCAATATAGGCGGGAAAGCCAGACAGGAAGTAGGGGTGGAGCAAAGAGACTGGGAGTATTCTGGAAGCAGAAGCTCTCTCTCAGCCACTCCTGCACAGACCACCGAAGAGGCAACATGTAAGCTGTCACACTGAGAAAGGTACTGAGCCCATGTGGCTAAAATAGATAAGGATAATGGGGTAATATATGTTATAAGAGCTAATAAGTAGCCTGACCAAATGGGCCAATCAGTTTATAACCTTATGGAGTCCTGTGTGTAATTTCTCTTTGGGATTTGCCGGCTGTTGGGGTACCGGGCGGGACGGAAACCCCAACAAGCCGGCCCTCATTCTACATATGGCGCCCACGTGGATAACTGAATCCACAAAAAGCTTGAAAAAGCTTGGGAAAGAATAGAGTAAAGCTTGTTTTCTTGGTAGCAGCAATTTCTTGGGTCTACTTTGCTTGCTAGAGGCAAGCAAGGCTCTCATCTAAGAGAGGTTTCCTGACTCAGCTTTAGCTGCAAAACCCTGCAGGTCATTAAGAGGTCCTGCCACGAAACACTTAAACGGTGTTGATGAAAAGCGGAACACATGCTTTTCGGTTTTCAGTCGTAGCAGGAAAAAAGCTGCGCTGTTTTACAATGCCGCTTTCTGGGCTGTCCTGACAGGGTAATCTCTGACTCTTTCAGGCAGGCAGTCCGACTGAGTATGGTCTGTGAGCAGAATGCTGCAAGCTTGCTTGCTGGCAAGGACCTTGAAACGCCATAGAGTTGTGGCAGTAAACACAGCTCTGGCTGGTATCTCAGCCACGGGGCTGGAAAGCTAAGAAATGGGCTAATTCCAGCCGTAAAAGCCACAGTTTTAGTCCTCTCCTTAAAGACTCATGTAGTCAAAAAAGAGAGAGAGATACAGTAAAGAGAGATTCAAAGATGAAGAAAACCTCTAAATAGTTTACAGTGTGTTAAAAATATATGCAGGCTAAAGGTTAAAGTCATTAAAAATAAAAAAGAAAGAAAGGGAGATATAGGGTGTGGTGGTACACACCTTTAATCCCAATGCCTGGGAGGCAGAGGCATATTGACCTCTGTGACTTCAAGGGACAGAGGTAGAGACTGACCTCTGTGACTTCAAGATGTGGTAGCACACGCCTTTAATCCCGATACCTGGGAGGCAGAGACAGACAGATCTCTGTGAGTTCAAGGTGTGATAGCAAACACCTTTAATCCTAGCACTGGGGAGGTAGAGATAGGCAGATCTCTGTGAGTTCAAGGACAGCCTGGTCTACAGAGTTATTCCAGGACAAAGATATACAGAGAACCTGTCTCAAAAAGTAAAAGTAAAAATAAAAGAAATAGAGGTTAAAATAAAGATGGAAAATAAACAGAGAATCTTGATACTGTATGCTGTTATGCTCTCTTTAAATTGTTTGAATGCTGAGGAAGGAGCAACAGCTGCTAAAGGACTGTTGTTTATAAATGCTGCTGAACTAACCCAAGATAGGTATTTTGAAAATACCTTGGCTTCAAAATTGAAGTCAAAAGGTATGCTACTTTGGAGAAGAGATTCTGCTTTTGTTTCCACAGAAAACGAGAGACTCTGGATTTATTCAGAGTTAAGAATAATCACCTTTGACCAAGGGAGGCCACCTGAAAAATCTCCGATAGGAACAGATGGCCCAGATGACAGAGGTCTACATCCAGAACTGATCCAAGACGGCTGCCTGAGATGATCGAGACTCACAGGATACTCAGTCATGACTTGATTATAACTCTAAATTTTCTTTAGGTCCCCTTAAGACTATCAGCGCCCCCAACCAGCAGGAAGTAGCCTGAAATACTACGCCCACATTCCCAACAAATGGATTATGGGTATTTTCCTTTGTTTAAAAAAAAAAAAGAGGGAAATGGTGCGGGAGAATTATCTGTATTCTGTCAATCATATTTTAATAAAACGCTGATTGGCCAGGCAGGCAATATAGGCGGGAAAGCCAGACAGGAAGTAGGGGTGGAGCAAAGAGACTGGGAGTATTCTGGAAGCAGAAGCTCTCTCTCAGCCACTCCTGCACAGACCACCGAAGAGGCAACATGTAAGCTGTCACACTGAGAAAGGTACTGAGCCCATGTGGCTAAAATAGATAAGGATAATGGGGTAATATATGTTATAAGAGCTAATAAGTAGCCTGACCAAATGGGCCAATCAGTTTATAACCTTATGGAGTCCTGTGTGTAATTTCTCTTTGGGATTTGCCGGCTGTTGGGGTACCGGGCGGGACGGAAACCCCAACAAGCTGGCCCTCATTCTACACGTTGTTGATGCCCTGGTTCACTCATGTTAGCCACGGGGTAAGGACGACACTGCACAGTCAAACACTTTCATCTGCACAGATTTTATCCTTATGGAAGAACGGGCCAAAAATGCAAAAAGTATTCATTGACAATTGCTGTGGTTTATACCACGACAATCCTTTGCTGAGAGAAGCTATCGAGGAACTCTAGGCAGGAACCTGGAGGCAGGCACTGACGCAGAGGCTATGGGGTAATGCTGCTTACTAGATGGGTCCTCGTGGCTCACTCAGCCTTCTTTCTGACTCAAGCCAGGAGCACGTGCCCAGGTGATAGCTCACACGGTGGACTGGATCCACATCAATCATTAATCATGAATATGCCCCCACAGACTTGCTTGTAGGTCAACCTGATGAAGGCGTTTTCTCAATCAGGTTCCCTCTTTCCAGAGAACACTAGTTTTTATCAAGTTGACAGAAATCAACCACTAGGCCAGAATGGACCATCTGGATGAGGTGGTGGATACTGTCCGTCTACCTAGAAGACCCCAGTGAAACTAGAGTTCCATAGTCTTGGTTGCTGACACATCCTACATCCTTTGGAATTGAACTACACCCAGAAAGACTTGTGGGTCTACAGAATGCTGTGGTCCTCATCTCACTGTACACTGTGACTGTTCTGCCTGGAGTAATCTCTGAGACAAATCTCTTACTGCATCGTCTGGGCCATTCAGTCCCAGGAAGTTGGAACGGAGGTTCATGAGGAGGGAAGAAGGTATCCTCTACTCAGGATTTGGAGAAAATGACCTACCGGTTTCGTCCCACACACCTCCTTTAAAGTTGGGGTGCCAGACAATGGCACTTGAGGGCTGACCTTCGGGTGGACTACTGAACAGGAGTCTTTGCTCTAAGGCTGGGCATGACTGAAGCTAACACAGAGCAAGGAAAAGATGGTCACCTTGAGCCACTAATGCCAACAACTCACACACTGCCATGCACCCCGCTTACTCTCCCAAAGCATGTACTCCTGGGTCTAGAAGCACTAGAAAAGGGGGAGGAACACCCCAAGTCTTGCCTCCTTTCCACAACAAAGATGTGGAAGCAAATAGTTTGTCTTGTCCAAGCTGGTACTTGGCTGCTCAGTGACCCCAAGGGGTTCATTCTTTCAACTTCTCAAAATCATCTTCTTCACTTTCATAAGGGGATGTTAGCTTTGCAAACTGAAAAGGAAATCTTGATGTCTGCAAGCCCTCGGCTCCTGGGACTTTCAAAGGCCAATGGCTCTGCCCTTGAGGGTCACTGTCTATGGCTTATGAATAGACCCCAAGTTCTGCCCCCGTTGCAAGCATTTCAGTAACAGTCTGTTACCCAGAAACAAGCTGTTTCCTTTGGGTCTGCTGACTCCTGTGTATTCGCCGACAGCAAGAAGTAACTTCTTCCACTGTGAAGTGGTTGTTTGCCCTGCCCAGCTTTGCCTTTCCTGGCTGCTGCCCCCTTTGGTGGAGAGCTTTAATCCAGTTAGTCAGGCACCCAAAATTGATTTGGCATCTATTTAATGAAGCAGACCTTTTGTGCACACGGACAAGTTAGTTAGCCATTGTGTGCTTCACTTTCCTATAGTGATACTTTATTTATGTTTTATAAATAGAGCTTGCCTGAAGACCACAAGGTAAAGCAAAGCCACTTGAGGCCAGGAAGTAGAGTCACCCACCTCCAATCCCAGGATTTGGGAGATGGATCTCTGTGAGTTCAAGACCACCCTGGGCTACACAAACATCAGTGCAGAAACAGATCCAGATGGTGGTGGCTCACACCTTTAATCCCAGTACTAGGAAGTCACACACCTTTAATCCCAGCAGTAGAGAGATATAAGGCAGGATGAGACAGGAACTCACTCTCTTTCAGTCTGAGGGTTTCTTAGAGGTAAGAGTTCTCTAGTGACTGACTGCTTTGCTTTTCTGATCTTCAGGTTGAACTCCAATATCTGTCTCTGGGTTTCTAATATTTCTGCTACTCTTTCCCCATATGAACAATGGATATAACAACAACACCTACTTTATGAGGATGTGGACAATATACCATGAGTCCCTACCTGGCACATTCAAAATGCTATGAGATATATTCCATGATAAATGATTGGATCCAAATCCCGTTACCAGACAGCTACATGTGGACTAGACCAAGAAAAGACCACTTTCAAGGGAAATACGAGGTGAAATCCTTTGGTTTTGGGATTGGCAAAGGCTGTCTGGTCAGATCCTATCTCTAAATAAATAAATAATTAAAGAACAAAGCAGGACACTAAAGTTGGATCTCAAATGACTGGTTTAGGTCTCACGGTCTGACCCCTGGGCACAATCCTTAGGGTCCAGAGTGCCTGAGCACCCAAAGAAATGGCCTCATGGCCCACAATTTTGTGACTCCTTGTCTTAAGCCAATCAGTCAACTTCAACTGATGGTGGCTCGTCTATTCCATACTTAATAAGTACAAAGGCCAAGTTTATTCACAAAGATATACATAAGAGATATGGGACCTCAGCCCTTGATGGACACTGGAATCTTCCACTTCTGAAATCTTATCCTGTGCCAATCTATTCTCTGGTCATAACTTCGGGTAAACTCACCTTCCTGGCATTCATAAACACCGTGGGTTTCCCAAAGCACCCACTGTTCCTCAACACGATATTCCCTCCTGGTGGATCATGGGTCCCTTCATTTTAACACCCTCTCAGCAACACGTACTTTCTGTACAACTTTTTGTTGCTGTGATAAAACAGCAAGGCAACTTAGAGAAGGAAGAGTTCATTTGGGGCGTATGGTCCAAGGGATAGGAGTGCATCACTGCCACAGCAGAATGCATGGCAGAAGGCAGGCATGGTGCTGGGCAGCATCAGAGAGCTCACATCCCAATCCACAAACAACAAGCAGAGAAAACCCTGGGGATGGCATAAGGCGTTTGAAACCCTAAGCCCACCCCAGTGACACACCTCCCTCCAACAAGGCCACGCTCCTCATCCTTTCCAAACAATCAAACCTGGCACCAAGTTTTCAAATGTCTGAGACTTCAAGGAAAACATCTCATTCGAACCACCATACTTTATCTTCCTACTGTTTGCTCACGGCACCCAAAACTCCCAATCCAGGACTGAGTTTTCTTGGCACAAAATAAGCCCCCAAACAACTGCAGAAAGCATTTGACTGGCTCCACTGCAGTGCAGGACTGCAGCAGTTGCAACTGCAGCTTCTGTTCCAAAGCCACGAGCCTCCATCTTTGCCATCGCCCTCAAGAATCTTATAACCTTTCTCTCTCTTCGACTGGTTTCTACCACAGGCATGGTTATCCCTCCTTACCCACCAGAATAAAATATAGCCCGGGACTGTCCATCTGAATCTCTGGAGACCTTGCCCATCACCTTGAACTTGAAGTTTGCCATCACCTGACGACGGTTTCCTTGTCCGTCGTTTCTAGCGGTTATACCTCATTTTCTGCTTCTTCTCTCTGGCACACTAGACGTGGAACTTTTCCATCACACCTCTCTATTTCTTTGTCCCAGTTGCCATGAGATCTGAATCAATTGCCCCCCTTTTATCACTTGATAGCGCCCACATTCTTCTACTGTTGTGCAATGTCTCTGGATTGCCTGACGTCTCTATATCGCTGGAGCTATCACGAGGCATCAAGCTAGGTAAAATCAGGGGCCTTGTCTTTGTAGTCCTGGATTCTGAGCAAATTCCCAGATGTACTCCCAAGCCAGTGGCATGGGACTGGAGAGGATGACTCAGTGATTAAGAGCACTGACTGCTCTTGCAGATGACCGGGTTTGTTCCCCAGCACCTGCATGGTAGTTCACAACTGTCTGTAACTCCACTTCCGGGGATCCAACACCCTCTTCTGACTTCTGTGGGCACCAGGAAAGCACTCATACACATAAAAAATTAATTAACTAATTATATTAAAAAGCCATTTGCTGTGTTAATGGAAATTCCACTCCCTGACAGACCTGAACTTTCACACCTCTGTCAACCATGTTGAATTAGAATACTCATGGGTGGCCCCAATGCTAGCACCTGAAGCTTGTTTCCTCAAATTACACATGGATAGATGCTCAGAGATTGCCAGGCTGCACTCAGGAATCTGAGAAATGCTTTAAGAGCCTCACCCCATCTCTAATTGGCTTAATCCCCCAAGCATATGAAGAGACAGCACCACCTTTGTTTTGTGAATTTGCTCAGAAAATAGAGGCCAGGCCTTACCAGCTAGATTAGGTCCAGAGAAAGGAGGCAGTCAAGGAAGGAAGGAAGCTCCGGTCACAGCCAAGGCCAACAGGCAACACAATCCCCTGGCTAAGAACGTTAGACTCCTCTCATCCAGACGCCAAAATAAGTGACTCTAAGCTCATAAAATTCCTGTAAACTTCCATTTGTGAGTTTCATCATTTTCACTTTATGTTGTTAGTGGAAAAGGTGGAAATTTAAAAAGAAAAGGCATTTCGAGTCTGACCGCAGTTGCCTTCTCTGTGAGGGTGACTATGGACAGATGTTGAACAGCTTAGCCACTCTGTCCATAGGGTTCTGAGGAGACCCTCGTTACTTCCCCTCCCAAATCCCTAGTGGTTCTGAAAAGTCGCTTTGCAGGCTTCAGCTCAGTCGTTCTGCATCCTGCACCAGGTCCAAGGTGCTGCTGCGGGACTGGGCCTAGACTTGCCTTTGTGGGCATAGTTGATCCATTCTGTTGCTGTGTACCATCCAGGGACAGAGGAGGCTGCCCCATTGAGCTTTTTGAAGGAAGTATTACAATTCCACCTATGTCAGTTTCTGTAAGACTGTAAAATGAGAAACACAGATACCACACCTGATCCATCTATCAGATCGTGAATGTTCAGCCCATGTGGCTATGATCCTGAGGAATTCAGGAAATAAAGCTCTGTAACTCAGAGAAACAGATCATTTATTTTCTATTGGAGAAGGCCACTTGTTGGTTCCAGGCTGCCCGGCTAACTTAGACCTGAAATAATCTCACAGAAACTGTATTAATTAAATCACTGCTTGGCCCATTAGCTCTGGCTTCTTATTGGCTAACTCTTATATCTTAATTTTACCCATTTTAATAATCTGTGTATCGCCACATGGCTGTGGCTTACCAGGTAAAGTTCCAGCACCTGTCTCCAGTGGCTCCATGACTTCTCTGTGACTCTGCCCTTCTTTCTCCCAGCATACAGCCTGGCTTTTCCCATCTAGTTCTGTTCTTCCCTGCCATAGGCTCAAAGCACTTCTTTATTCACTAACCAATGAAAGCAACACATAAACAGAAGGACCTCCCACACCAGTTTTCATTTAGATGTTGCAGCATGCTAGAATGCTGATGTTGCAGGATTTCTGACCTAACCCTTGCATAATGCACCTGCATCAGTTACTTTTCCTGTGGAAAAACCCTGACCAAAGCTACCCGAAAGAAAGAAGACTTTATTTTAGCTTATAATTCAATGGTACAAGTCTATGGCAGAAAGGTGCTGAATGCAAGACCACTGGTCACATGACCTCCACAGTCAGGAAACAGAGATGACAGCTGGTGACCACCTCACTTTCTTATTTTCATTCAGCCCAGGCTGAATTGCTATGGACTGCTACTGCCCACAGTTAAGGTAACCTAGGTAACCTAGTCTGGATAATTCCTCACAAGTGTGTGTGTGTTTTAGGTGATTCCAGATTCCGTGAAGCTGGGGGGACTTGTATAAGAGTGCAAACACCTGTACTCGAATACAGTCACAGTGCGAACACCTGTACTCAAATACAGTCACAGTGCCAACACCTGTACTCGAATACAGTCACAGTGCCAACACCTGTACTCGAATACAGTCACAGTGCAAACACCCGTACTCGAATACAGTCACAGTGCGAACACCTGTACTCAAATACAGTCACAGTGCAAACACCTGTACTCGAATACAGTCACAGTACCAACACCTGTACTCAAATACAGTCACAGTGCCAACACCTGTACTCGAATACAGTCACAGTACCAACACCTGTACTCAAATACAGTCACAATGCCAACACCTGTACTCAAATACAGTCACAGTGCAAACACCTGTACTCAAATACAGTCATAGTGCCAATACCTGTACTCGAATACAGTCACAGTGCCAACACCTGTACTCAAATACAGTCATAGCACAAGAGGCCAAGGCAATGCCAAGAAGCTGCCAAGTAAAGATGGCGTGATGAACCGGTTGGAGAGAGAGCCCCATGGTGGAGAGCACTCACAGCTCTCGTGGAAAACAAGAGTTCAGCTCCCAGCACCCACTTCAAGTGACTCATAACCACCGGTATCTTCAGTTGCAGGGGATCTGATATCTTTTTTTGACCTTCATGGGTACCCACACACATAAATGACAACAACAATAATAAAAACAACAACTAAATATGAAAAAAGACAGCATTTGGGGACCAAAGAGATACTCAGAGGTTAAAAACACTTGTTCTTACAGAGAACTAGGGTTCAGTTTCCAGTACCCACATGGTAGCTCACAATTGTCTTTACTCAAGTTCCAGAGGGTCCAAATCCCCTCTTTTTACTTCCATGAGCACCAGGCACTCAGTGGTCAAGAACAACACAAACCAAAGGCATTGCTTTGGAAATATATAAAGAACTTTATTAACTCAACAATAGGAAGGAAAGAAACCCAAGAAAAACCATCTGAGACATTTCCTCAAAGAAGATATATAAATGACCAAAAGGTGTTTGACCTAAATCATCAGAGAAATACAAATAAAAACAAGGAGGTTCATTTCACAGCTACAGCTATCTAGGATAGATACAGCAATTTTCAGAATCAGAAAATTGATCACCAACAGTATTTCTGTTACTGCCCAGTCCGCTGCCCCTTGAAGCAGGAATTAAATCTTTCTGTGAAAAAATAAACAATGAAAACCCAAAAAGCCAAGCATTTGTGTAGAGAAATTTGATTCCTTGTATACCACCAGTGGGTATGTAAAGCAGATTTGCTATTATGGAAAGCAGTTTGAGGTTTCCTCAAAAGGTCATTATATAATCCAGCAATTCTACTCCCAAGTTCATAACACAAATAATCAGAAACAGGTCCTCAGACAAGTGCCTATGTGTTCATGGCAGTTCTATATATAATAGCTAATAGAGAAGCAACAAAATGTATACCAACAGATGAATAAATTATGCTTTCATACAATGGAATATTTTTCAGCTATAAAAGAATGTGGTACCAGCTTATGCTACAGTATGAATTAATCTTTAGACAGCATGCCAGTATATATGACATATTACAAGGCCATATATTACACGAATCCACTTATGCCGAGAGCCCGAATATGTAAGTCCATGGAGACAGCGCTGATTGGTGATCACCTTGGAAAGCAGGAAGCTACTGCACAAACTATGGAGGTTCTTTCTAAAGCAATGAACATGTCTTGAACCAGCTAAGCGACGATTGCACAACCCGTTGAAGATGCTAAAAGCCGCTGAACTGTGGCTTTAAGTGGGTGATTTTGATTTGATTCTGTGTAACTCATCCCATTAAATCTCTCTCTCTCTCTCTCTCTCTCTCTCTCTCTCTCTCTCTCTCTCTCTCTCTCTCTCTCTCTCTCTCTCATCCCAGAGCTCAGAAGTCCTAGAAACAAAGACCGTCAGGAATGTGTTATTTCTTTGGCCCTAGGGAAGGCCCCCCATCCCATGTTCATTCCATCTCTCCAACCACCGCCATTCTTTGGCTGTGACTTCTTCCTGTAAGATCTTCAAAGCTAGCCTCATGCTCAGATCTCTGCTTTGAATGTCAATGTTCGCTACTGCAGCTCCTTCTCCAGCGCAACCCTTCCTCACCCCCCCCCCCTTCCATGGGCCCTTGTGAGAACTTCAGCGTTACTTATATCAGACACACCCCTGCACGCCACAGCCTCCTCCCAGCTGCAATGTCCCTTTGGTCATGTAGAATAACCAAGGCCCAGTCCTATGATTTCAGCGTGACCCCAACAGCTCATGTGGTGGAAACTTCCCATCTCATATGTTTGTTAATAGAATTTGGAGGTGTGCAGTTTGGGGCAAATAACTGGTAAAATTCTTGCGGCTTTCCTTAATCTTTCCTCAGCAGAGTAAGGAAACATCACATCTTGCTTGAAGCTTGCATGCTCACCATTTTATTCAGAACATTTATTCAGAATGTTTCTGGAAGCTGTGGCTACCTGCCCAAGGTGAAGTCAGTCAACATCCCCTCAAAAATGAGGGAAACATGTGAGCCCCTATCTCTAGTTGAGACTATTAGGGTACGAACACTGCAAGAACAAGAAATTAGCATGCTTGTCTATCCCAAAGGCCCTCACTAGGTCTAAGTATGTGAACCATGCTTGTTCTAGAACTACCCAAACTCTACACAAGTCAATGAATCTACTCTTTATAAATTACCTGCTCTTGGGTATTTAGTTTCAGAAGCAGAAAGTGGACCAAGGCATCAAGTCTTCAGGGATTCAAATGTCAACATCTTAGGAAGGCCATTACTGTCTGGCCCATATTACAACTCTTCAATTATTTTCTTCCATGCTTAAGTTAGCCAGTGATATGGTTTGTCATCATGATGTTCAACTTTATAGCTGACAGCACTACTCTTTATATTTTGGGGGTAGTAGGTTTTTCCATGTTTTTAATTTTTTTTAAATTTATTCTTTGAAAATTCATAAATGTACATGATGTATTTTGATTATATCCAACCCCTGCCCCTTTGTCTCCTTTTATTCTCCCTCTCTCTAGTCTTTCTTTCAAATACTCCTCTCCTATTTTCATGTATTTAAAAGGGTGCTAACCCACAGGGTTTAATTAGGGCTGCTTACATGCTTGTAAGTGCCAGATTATTTACTGGATCATGACAGTTTGCCTGTGGCTACTGCACTCCACCACCCAGCAGTAGCTCCTCAGGGAGGGGCAGGGCCTCACATGCTCCCCAATCTTTGCCAGAAAGCTGACCAACTTGCTCTTTTGCAGGTCTTGTGTGCACATCCACAGCTTTCTGAAGCATTTTGAATGAAATGGCAAACATGCAAGCTTCAAGCAGGACCTGGTGTCCTCTTACTTTTGGCTAGAGTGACTGAGGAAAGCCACCAGAGTTTTACATATAGCCAAATGATTTCTCCGGGAATAGGGCAGTCAGCAGGGAGGGAAGTAAAGAGTCTCTAGGGGTTAAGTGAATAAAAAGCAGAGAGAGAGAGAGAGAGAGAGAGAGAGAGAGAGAGAGAGAGAGAGAGAGAGAGAGATGGAAAATCAACTACAACCTTTAGCCAGAGGACAAAAGAGCTAGGATGTAAAATGGAAAAGCAGAACTTACAGAAACCTGTACTGAAGAGGCCTTCAGATGGCATTGCAATGGTTAGGCTCTTCCAGAGAGAGAGAGAGAGAGAGAGAGAGAGAGAGAGAGAGAGAGAGAGAGAGCGCTTGTGTGTGTGCACTGTCAGAGGATAGCAGAAGTTCATTTTTGGTTCTCTCCTTCTACTGTGTGGGTCTTTGTGACTGAATTCAGCTTATCAGTCTTGGCATCAGATTCCTTTGCCTGCTGAGCCATCTTATTGGTCCATCTCTCGGGCCCCAGTGATCCTCTTCTGAATCAAGTGATAGCCTCCTTCTGCCAATCCCAAGACCAGTCAGAGATCATCTCAACCCCAAGATGCCCTTTCGATGTGTTCAGGCAAAAACTTTAGCTCTCTCTATACACACACACACAGAGAGAGAGAGAGACAGAGAGAGAGACAGAGAGAGAGACAGAGAGAGAGAGAACACTTCAGCATTTCCCTAGACAGTCACAGTCACAACATAATGAAGGAGAAAGTACCTAGCACACCAAGGGAAAGGGAGCTTATAGGATAGTCTCGTTAAGAAAAGCCAAGGCTCTGTGGTGGCACACACCTGGAATCCTAGCAATCCGGAGGCTGAGGCAAGAGGATTTTGAGTCTGAGCTAACCTGGGCTACCCAGTAAGACCCTGTCTCAAAGAACAAAAAGAAAACAAAAACAAGAAGAATCGGGGGGTGGGGGATTGCCAGAACAATTTAGATGGGTTTGTTTTTAGGCACTAACCTAAAGACTCTCTGTTCTGTTTTTAAAATCAGGCTTGAAATGATAGAACTTTCAGGTGTCTCATGGATCTACTTGATTCACCAACTTTCAGGACCAGTTTACCAAAACTTGGCATCGGTTTTCACTGCGCATTTCTTGCGAGCCCCAACTGGTCTAGTGAGCAAACTGATATCAGTCTCAGGAAGCAGCTGTGTAGGCCAGGCCCCCTCCTTCCTGGGCCTCTTAAGGGAAAGACCATTCCATTGCTGCCTCAAAGAAACTGTAATTGGGCCAATTATTCTGACTTTGACCTAGAACTCTTATTTATGCAAGACACAGTAAGGTATTTTATGAGTGTGCAGGGGTTCCTGGAAGAGCAAAGAACATTCTTTGTTCGATGCGTGATCCTAGAGTTCAGGCAGCAGGTACATTTCATCCTCAAAGCCTTCACCTAAGTCAGCCTTGCCTTTATTGGCACATGTTTGTTGAAATGGGAGGGGGCTGTTTGCTCGTCCAGGGTGGGGAAGCACTGAGGGTAGCTAGATATTGCCTTTTTCCTCTCCCCTCAGGTTATAATCTTTCTTCGGTACACAGAGTAAACTGTCCGTGACCTGAAGCAATGCAGAGGGCTGGAGTTGCCTACTCAAGCACACTGTTCCTTGGTCAGCTCATACTGGATTTTAATTATGGTCACCCGAGTTATTGCCTTCAGGACCAAGAAGTTCCTTTTCTAGAATGGCGCTCTGCAGACTCTGTCTTGTGTAACCAGGAAACATTAAATAGGAGGGAAAGCAACGTCTTCATGCCTCTCTGAGGTCGGGGAAAGTTGTGCAAAACCAGTTAGAAACACAACAAAATGCCCCACCATTCCCCAGCCTTCCCTGGCCAACCTCTAAGCAATCTTTCTCTGTAAAATGGTTTCTAGACATAACCTTTGCATCAGAGAAATCTGATCTGTCTGCATTGACTGGGGAGCATGGGGAAAATTCACAAATGCAACAGAACTAAGGTTGAGCACCGTCCCCCATATTCTGTGTGCCCTGAAACCACCCTCAGATGCCCTACATTTTCCACCAGAGCCCTAATGTCACAAACTCTTTCCTACCATCCCCAAGGTGGTTCGCAAGTACCCAGCCATGAGAAGCAGTCTCCGATACAGAACGAGGGACAGATCAAAGACTAGCACAGGATGAAGGAAGTAATCTTAAATCTTTCTAATTCTCAAAAACTAATTATTTTCATGTGTTTGGCTGTTTTCCCTACAAATATGTCCATACCTGCATGCGGTACCTGTGGAAGCCAGAAGGCATTGAGTCGCCTGAGACTGAAATTATGTACAGCTGTGAGCCACACATGGGTGCTGGGAATCAAATCCATGTCCTCAGAGAAAGCAGCAGTCCTCTTAACTGTGGAGCCATCTCTCCAGTCCCTGGAAAATTTTATTTGTGTGTGTGTGTGTGTGTGTGTGTGTGTGTGTGTCCCCACATGTACATGTGAGTGTCTTTGGAAGACAGAAGAAACTGTCAGGCCCTCTGGACTTGGAGTTCCAGGTAGCTGTGACCTGTTACATGGGTGCTGGGGACCAAACTCTGATCCCCTTCAAGTGCTGAACCATCTTTCCTGCCCCAGGAGAAAACACCTTCTTAAGAGACCATTAATTAATTCATGAAGTAAGCAAACATCTCCTAGGCTATACACATGGACATTTCCCAGGATGATAGTATTGCTTATCAACCTCCAACACGGACTCGTTTTCCGAGCTCTGTGGTGCACATTCAGCTAGACTGTTCACCTTTCTGATTAGCAACCCACAAGCCAAACATCCTACTAAGAATGGCATACTAACCATGCATGGTGACACATGCCTTTTATCCCAGAATTCAGGAGGCAGGCACAGGCAGATCTCTGAGTTGGAGGCCAGCCTGGTCTACAGAGCAAGTTCCAGGACAGCCAGAGCTGCACAAGGAAACCCTGTCTCAAAAAGACATCATCATCATAACAACCATAACAATAAGAAGAATGGCATGCTTTACACATTGAATGTATTTTTACACATTTCAAAGAGCTGTCACCCAGGAATACAGCTAGGATCTAAACGTGGCTTTGCAACAGGAGATTCTATTTTTCTCTAGGAAGAGACAAAGGAGACGACCTTGAAAGAGTCTTCCGGAGAGGCAGATGCTGCCCTGAAATGCTGCGCATGGAGAACACTTTGTAACTGTTTCCATCAATCTGCGTTCTCACAGCCTCCTCTGGTCAACAACTACATTGCCCTAACACACAGGGCTCCTGTTCGAACAGAACTTTCTATCCTTGCTTTCAAATCCTTGGTTCTCCATCGTGAAATTATAGGACAATTGCTAATGACAAGAAATAAAATCAATCTTTCACTCTCCTGTCTTCCTTCTCCTTCTCCCTGGCCCATCCCCTCCCTTTACCCTGTTAGTCAGAAGAACTAAAGTCCAGGTTTAGGATAAAATGTCCCTGGATTCAAACTGAGACTCCTCCTTTCCAAACTGATCTACCTTGTGGGGAGAGTCTCCCACAAGCCTTCCTTTTCTCATGTGTTAATAGAGATAACTACAAGGCAGCCAACTGTCTGCATTGGCAGGGGTTAAAGAATGTTTGTTTGAGACAGTGCATGAGAAGCATATACCCGTCTCTCTGACCTAACAAGTGTGTTGAATACAGATGGTAATTCCAACAGAAAACCCACTCTCTTGCTTAAAGACCTTCCTTGGCTCCACATTCTGGCAGGCTAATCTCAAAGCCTCCTCCCTGGCAGTGTGGGTCCTCTGAGATGCTTTTCAGATGAAGTCTGCCAATGCTCCCAAGGCACCTCCTCAATTTGCAAGCGTTATCTAATCCACTCAGATGAGCTTAAGTCCAACACCTTCCTCTCTCAGTGAAAAGAGTCTTGAATCCAAATTTAAGTTGGAGGGTCATGAACTAATAAACTATTGAAAGGGTTGATGGGATGGAGAAAGGGCTCCGTGTAAGAGCACTTGCTGCTCTGTAGAAGACCTGGCTTTGGTTTCCACACCTACCTGTGGTTCATAACCACCTGCAACTCCAGTTGCGCGGGATCCAATGCCCTCTCCTGACCTCCAAGGGTCCCACCTGCAAGTGGTGCACAGACATAATACAACCAAAATACTTACATGTAAAACTTTTTTAAAGTAAAATTTCTGAAGGTGTGTGTGTATATGTGTTTACACTTACAGAATGTTAGTTTATTTTCACTAGTTACAAAGATTGTGATTTTTTTAAAAAAAAATTCCTGGGTTTTTCTAGATCCTCATGAACTGTGAGACCTGGTCTCTTGGGTGCACTGTCTTTGGTCAGTACAACCATTGGTTTTCTGTTAGCCATGATCACCCATTTAAAGAAAGGACAAGCTTTGTCCAGGTTTACTAGGGCCGTTTTAATTCCACAAAGTCCACACTGGCCTGACTTCCTTCTTAGCTTACCTCCCTGCCCGCCCCTCAAAGGGTAGCAATTTCTTTTCTGAATCTTACTGGTCCTCAATTCTTCATTAACACTTGATTCATTTGCTTTACGTCTTTCTTTCCCCTTTTTATCCCCAGCAGCTACATGCATTGTTATACAAGACTATATTCTTGCTGTGTGGTCCCTCTTGAAGCACCAGTCCCTTGACCCAGGACCCAGCCTGGGCCTATACCTGGCTTATCACCAGATACAAAAAACTACTTGGTTAATACTTTTTCAAATTAAATTTGTTCACTGACATTTTCATACATGAACTTAAAGCATCCTCATCACACCCCCTCCTTGCTTCCTCCCACCCACCCCTGCCAACTGCTTCCTTCTCTACAAGTCCCTTTTTCCATATACATGTGTTTTGTTGTGAGACCCAGCGAGTTTTAACTGTCTCCATCTGTGACCATTTAGATGGTTGTACATTTGAAAGACTTCACTGGATGCTGTTGGACTAACAGTTGATATCTGTGACTCCCCAGTTCCCAGAATTTATCTGTAGCCACTAGTTCGCGTGCAGGGAGGGCAGGGCCTCTTGAGCCCCTCCCCCACACCCAGTTGATAGGCCCAGTTTTCTGCTGGCCCCGTGTATGCCTGCACTGAGTTCAGTTGCAGAGTTCATGATAAGAATGGCTTAGTCATTCCCAGAAGGTGGTATCCATCTTCCTGTCTTCAGCTCTTGCCCTTCTCCCATTCCCTTGTCTCTGAGTCTTCTTACTCCTGGCTGAGCCCTTGGCTTCCAGTTATTCCCGGCACTGTGAACAGTCACGTCTTTGCATCCACCACTTTTCACTGCCGAGAGAGGCTTGTCCAGGGCTCCTCAGCTGTTCCTCCAGAGATGCCTTTGCGCACAATCACACCCCTGAGTGACGCTTTTAATCAAATAAGAACTGGGGAAAGTTGGGCTGACTTTTCCTCCTGGCCTGGGATAAATGTTGATGATCAACTAAGCCTAGGAAAAGCAATGGGGGACCCAGAGGTGGAAGGCAGAGAGAAGGGGTGTTTGAGAGACTCGGGGTCTACGTATGTCTGAAGTCCAGCTTTAAATGATGCTCTTGGTTCACTTGCAGGAAGAAAAATTCTTCCACTCCTTACTGAGATGTGTTACAATTCTGTATCCAGTTGAGGCTGTATTTTAATCAGAGTATCCTCGGACATATCCTTAGACATTATTAATCACACAACACCCACTTGGAGTGAAAAACCTCTCATCTCCCATCTCAGAGGCGGCAGCACCATCTCTGATGAACCAGCCATCTTTGCTTTTGTCTGTTCCTTAGGCACTGTCTCGTGTGTAGGGCCTATTGGTCTCCAGCATACAATCTTCTTGCCTTTGCCTCCTGAGAGCTGGGATCTCAGGCCCAGCCACCACACCTGGCTGATTCTCCTGACCTTCAAAGGCTGAAAGAGATGCAAAGCCTCCTGGGAGCAGCAGGTACCTCTCTGACCTCTGCCACCCAGACCAGGACAAAAGTTGAGAGAAGTGGGGAGGAGGAAGAGGAAGAAAAGGGAGGAGGAGATGGTACTTTGAACCATTTCTTTTTTTTGCCTAACATCTCAGAAGGCAAAGGGCTCTAACAACCAAGGCATCGTGTGCAGAATTTTCTGTAGCACAGGGAAGTAGATGTGGTTAGGTGAGAGGAGTAAGATTACATAATTCACAGACTAAATCAACTACAATTACAGATATATATATACATTTACCGGAATATGTATATGTACACACATATGGTGTTCGAACCTGAAATGCTCCCTATGGGGTTATGTTTTGAATGCTTGTTCCCACAATGGTGGCCCTACTTTGGTAGGCTGTGGGACCTTTGAAGTCTGTGAGCTGGTCAGTAAAAGGAAGTTATTGAAGGTGGGCTTTCATGGTTAATCTAAATCCCTGGTCTGGTTGCACTGTTTCTACCTCCTGGTTCACCATAATGTGCTCTGTCTTGCGTTCCCAACGCCAGACTGTGGTGCTCCTCCACGCCTTCCTCTTCCTGAAGACTGAAATCCTCAGAAACCAGGAGCACAAACAAATCTGTCCTCCCTTACAGCGTTATAACCACTCAAGAGTCACGAAGGCAGCGATGGAAGGAGAAGGTGAGCTTCCATGGCTGCCCGCCTGCGCTTCTCTCCAGCTTCCTTAAATAGTGTAATTACGAACATAAGTCTCGCTGTGTCTCTCACACCGTATTTCTTTTCTTTTGGGCTGAGAAGAACTTATGATGCCTGACACCAAAACATACTGCCAGCCAGCTGCCGTAAAGGAACTTCTCCTCTACTCTCCCAAGTGTGAAAGGGGTCCTGGAATGCTTTGAAGGTGTTATAGTTTGGCTGATAGCTACAACAGGCAAAGGGACCAGAGGCTTTATGTGGTGAAAAGCCCCTGGTTGGTGTATAATGGAGTTGGCAATTTTCTTGAAATGGACTGCATTGAACTTGACCTTGGCACTGTGTTTGCTGAAGTTTCCAGTCAATGATCGTGTCTTCACTGTGTGCTTGGGGGGTGGGGAGGGGGTGGGAGGCAGTATTCGGTCTGAGTCCGCTGCAAAGAATCTCTTTTTGAAGAGCAGAGAGATACCATGTTTTAGAAGAATAAGAGCACTGTGAACTTTTGGGAACAGAAAAAGAAGTAACTGTTACCTCATGCATAAGCATGGATTCCTAAATTAAGCCTCCCCAAGACCTTAATCTACCTGAAATGCCAGCCCCTAGGATCCCCGCTAACCTTCAATGTCCAGCCTGCCTCCAAACTACCACAGCTCTTCCCAGCAGGCTTTGCACGCTGTGTGATATTGCTGGGTCCATAGCCCCATCCCACTATGGGACATCTTTATACTTGCATTGCTCGTACCATGCGACATGGCCTAGCAGTCTGCAGCTGATGCTTGGTGAATATTTGATAAGTACAAGCCTAGATTTCTTCCTGGGCGTATCTTGTCAAGGATTTGAAGGGGCGATGTGGGTGAATTACACTTCTGGACTCCAAATGGGTTGCTGTAATGTCACTGTGGGCACAGAGGATGAATCGTCATTAGGAATATCTCCAGTGCTTCTCTCCAACACTGCTTCTGTTTAATGACAACAGCCTCACCTCCAGGCATCCCGTGTGGTCTGTGCACACGCACAATACACACACACTTTGCAGAAGATGAGACCTGTGGCTATGTCACCTCCCCTGTCCTTAGGGTCTCACAGGTAAGCAAGCAGTGGGATTCTGGTTCAGAGCCTCTGTCCCTCTGCAGCCCCGCAGGCCACTCCCTTCCGGACCGTTGTACCCAGAGCTAAATACTGATGATGCGATTATAAAGCACAGCGTTTCTCATTTCCCTCTTGCTGCCTGCTGAGCCCAAGAAACCCACGCTATCACTCAAAGGCATGCGAATGTGATAATGTAAGCCTGGCAGCTGTAGACACAGGAAGTGAAGCTCACTGCGGCAGAGCTCAAATTACTACCATTCTGACAGGAAAGCCAGGAACGCCGTGCTGGGCGCTGCTAGGCTGTGTTCACGAGACAAGCACCGCTTCCCTGCTTCGTCTTTTTTTTCCTTTTAAACCAAGATATGAGTCTTTGGGAATATTGTTCAACCACAGAGCTATGTTTATCTCCCAGAACAGGAAAAATGGAAAGTGCCCCCCCCCCCCAGGCTCCCTTACACCCCAGGGAGGAAGCTGCCCTCTGCTCAGCATGAATGCCTTGCCAAGTGTGCTGAATATAAAATGCCTGGCATCACAAGTGTTTTTAAACACAAAATGCAACAGGACTCTGTGTCCTTCGGCGTTTGACATGCTCCTCCCTGAAAGCCAGCAATGTGTCAGTTCGTCAACTGTAGTGTCATTAAGCAAATGTCATTCATCGTGCCAAATATAAACGTAAGTGCTGGGGATAATAAAAGGATGTGATTTTCCTGAGGAGGGAAATTAGTCTTATTTTTTTTAAGCTGATTAGAAAGGTCTTCAATGGAGGACAATGGTTTATAGTAACATTTGTCCAAACAAATACTTCTAGCTGTTTGCGGGCTACATTGCCGAGGATTAGAATACAGACCTAAGTAAGAAATTGTAAAGGCTTTCTTTCACGGTACAGAGCTGCTTTCTTGTGGGCCTCCTCCCCCAGCATGCTAGACCAAGTGCTTCTGATGGTTAGATACATTGTAGATCAAATGCCTGGCCCGCTGGCTTCCTGGGCTAACGTCGGGGAAAGGAGTAGAAACCAGATAAAGTCGCCCTCAATTCTCAATATCTCATTTCACATCTTGAACTTCAGTCCCGATGGGTATACAGAAGGGCAAGCCGACACTTAGCGTGTTGCTCCTGACGAGCAGCATTCCACACGTTAACATTCCACCTATCACACGTGCTCTGAGGACCAGTCCTGTGTCCAGATCTCATTCAGTTCTCTCCATGGATACTGCCTTAGTCTCACAGCTTGAACATCTCTGGAGAACTGACAGGAAAATCTAGCAGAAACCACTACAACTCAGCAGCCTTGAATGGAAACAGTGTAACTCTAAAGATGCAATACCAAACCAGCGGCATCAAGATGGCGGTGCCAAGAAATCTATGAACAGATTCTCCTTCAAGATTCTTTTCCTATCCATTTTAGATGCCCCCCAATTGTATTTTTTAATTTGATATGTATGAGTGTTTTGCTTGAATGTATGTATATGTACTACATACGTGCCTGGTGCCCACAGGACCAGAAGACTGGAAGAGTACATTAGATCCCCTGGAACCAGAGTGATAGACGCTTGTGACTGACCATGTGGGTGCTGAAAACCGAGTCCAGGTTCCCTGTAAGAGCAGCAAGTGCTCTTAACCCTTGAGCCAACTCTCCAGCCCCTCATTCTCTCTACCAAATTGTAAAATATTGATCTTCCCTACTCTTCCATTTCTGGAGCTTTTCTTGGTAGAATTTTTTTCCAAGTAGAAAGGAAAATAAGATCATCTGAGAAAATTCTAACTATCTCCAATAAAATTTTCTGTTAAAAATGTTTTGTTTCAACACATGAAAACCTTTCACTGCACTGAATCTTGACATTTCTTCGATACTCTCTAGACGTTTGGTCATTTGATATAAGTGGCACTATTTTGTAGGGCCAAGCAAAGAAGCTATTACTTCTTAGGAGGGTGACCAAAGGTTGGAACTAATCTGAGCATGCACCTGATTAAGCAGTTCTTGTTTCCCCCCCCCCCTTGGGAAAATGGGCAAACTCAGATAAAACCAACTCCTTACTTTAGATCCTCCTTACCCCCATACCTGTGAAGACCCAGAGCCAAGAGTCTATGGTGGTTTCTGAACTCTTGGTCAGTGTTTTTGTTTTTGTTTTGTTTTGTTGTTTGTCTCTTTTTTAAAAATCATGTTAGACATCTGTCTATCTACCCAATCCAGTCACACTCCTCAGAGCTGGGATTGGGTACTTCTTGGTGCCCAGAAACATCCGTTTGTTTATTTATTTAATTTCTTTCTTTCCCTTTCTTTCTTCCCTTCTCTTTTCCTTCCATCCTTACCTCTTTTTGCCTGTGTTCAGGTGCTTGAACCCAAGGCCTCATCCAAACATAGCCAAGTACTACTACTGAGTTGCATCTGCCTCCCATCAGTAAGAATCTGAGAAATCTAATCCAGGAAAGCGAAGGTTTTTCTGCTGTGCAGTTGGAGGATCCCATTGCCGCTGAAACTCAAGGAAGAAGCAAAGAACTAGAATAAGCCACTCTTCAGAGTTCTCAGCCAAGGTTGCTTTAACCATAAAGGAAATGCAAAGGTCAAGAGGTTTCCATCCTTCTGCCTGTGCATGTTCTAATTAGCTGTTTGGTGAGCCCCAGAAGCCCCTTTCAGTGAGAAGGCCCGGGTTTGGTACTAAGTTTCACCAACCAATTCATTCAAAACCAGTGATGCATTCATTTACTGCCTGAGCACCTATTTAGTCACTTTGAATAGAATTTTGCTAATTCTTTGAGAATTTCATGTAATGTAATTTGATCATGTTTGCTTCCTAGTCCTTCCCCTAACTACTCTCAGATCCATCCTCAACTCCCTGGCCCAACAACTTTGTGTCCTACTGTTTTGTCTTTAAATAATCCATAACATCCCATCGGTGCTACCCATAAACTCCTGGGTGTGGAGACATCCATCTGAACATGGGCCAGATTGTACTAGCTAGTTTTACGTCAGCTTGACACAAGCTGTAGTCATCAGAGAGAAGGAAACCTTAATTGAGAAAATGCCTCTGTAAGATCAGACTGTAAGCAAGCCTGCAGGGCATTTTCTTAATGAGTGATTGATGGGGCAGGGCCCAACCCACTGTGGGTGGTGCCACGCCTGGGCTGATGGTCCTCGGGTCTATCTATAAAAAAGCATGCTGAGCAAACCATGAGGAGCGAGCCCGTAAGCAGCACGCCTCCTTGACTTCTGCAGGTCTCTTGCCCTGCTTGAGTTCCTTCGCCTGGTCCTTGCCCTGTCCTGATTTCCTCTGATGATGACCTGTGGTATGGAAAGAGAAGCTGAATAAACTCTTTCTTCCCCAAGTTTCTTTGGTCACGGTGTTTCCTCACAGCAATAGCAACCCTAACTAAGATGCAAACTCGGAAGAAAGACTGACTGTCCTTCTCCTCGAAGTCATCAATGGTCTGTAGCTCCTTGGTTGGGGGTGGGAGCTCCTGAATCCTCTCCCTGCTCATGCGAGAATGTTGAATAGCTTGATCTTGTGTAGATCTTACACCGGCCACCATGGGCTCTGTGAGTTCATGAGAGCAATGGTCCTGCCATGTTCAGAAAACATTGTTCCACTCCAGACCTTGGTTTCTGTCTTACAGTCCTTCCACACTCTCTTCTGTGACAATCCCTGAACACTGGGATTGTGTGTGTGTGTGTGCGTGTGTGTGTGTGTGTGTGTGTGTGTGTGTGTAATCTCCCATGTGTGCTTGAGTGTGCCGTAGAAACCTGAAAACAGACACACCAAATACATCAAGAATTTAGAGATTATTATTATTTAGTTGTTACTCAGGTGAGAAGATCTGGGAATGCTATTCGTGTGAGGAGTTTCCCAGCAGGAATTGGGACAGCCAGGACACAGCATTCCAAACAGTGAAAACAACATTGGCGGTGTCACAGCGGGCCTGGCACAAACACTGCTCTGAACATCTTGACTTGAATGTCTTTATCAAGTTGTTAGGTCGCTGGGTGTGGAGGGGAGAAAGTCCTGGAAGAAAGCCCTCCACGGGGACACTGAGCATCCCAGGGCTCTCAGCCATCTACACCTGCAGCAGGTTTGCCTTGAGAGGTGACCTTTTCCTAATTCCCTATCAAGGCTATGCTAGCCGTTAGTTGTGCAGAAAACAAAGCTGAGTGGGAACAAATGCCATTAAGTTCTGAACCGAGATAAGTGAGTGCCAGTCCTGGGAAACCTGCCATGATCTGTTTCCAGTAATAACTTGGTCAAGTCCACATGTATCGGCCAAGTAATTGCTGGCCCAGGAGCTGACGGGTGCATCTGAACCTCCTTCAGCCTGAGGCATCTCCCAGTGAGGCGTCCCTTCCATTCTCCATCATGTCAAATTACAGAATGCTAAGATTACAGCCACCCAGCACATGGTGCCCATGGACGATAATGCTGGCAGTTAAATTTTATTTTTTTTAAATATTGATATAGAGCGACTATACATAATAAAGAGGGGGAGTCTTAATTGTAGGGGAATTCTACACTCAACTCAGGTTTTAAATTCAGTCTGGATGTTGTTAAAAAAAATTTTTTTTTCCAAAGAGGAAACTCACTTTGGACCTTCCCAGCCCCCAAATCCAAGATTCTAGACCACCCCCCACTGTCAGATGCCATCCTGCACAAAGGACCAGGTGCTGGCCGCCTGACACCACCTGAAGTCTTGGACTTGTGGGTGCTTCAGAGTGGAGGACACTCCCTCTCAGAATCTGAAGCTTTATAGCAAATGGCCATTGTAGGTAGAAGCTCAGCCCCTACCTATTAGCCCACCAGAGCTAGGGAATGTCTCTGTAGCCCACAGCTGGGTCTCCAGCTTCTCATGCAAGGTTCCAGCTTCCTCTATGCCTACTTCTGGGTCTTATGACAGTTTTACCATAGCCTGCAGTTCCCAGAGTATAGCAACCAGTTCCTCACACTTGGCACTATTGCACTTCCCTATAAACCAGAGCAAGTCTTCTCCCCACCTCAAAGCCTTGAAATGACAGGTACTCATAAAAGCCCTGGCATCACCCAAAATTGCCTCTTAATGATGGGAGACGATCCCTATAGCTCCAGAATGGTGGTTGTCAATGCTAGGAGCTTCAGTCACCAGCACTTGCTTTGCATGGCCTAGAGGCATCCCCAGTACCCACCACCCACAGCTCCAGAACCACCGGTTCCAATGTCTGCCTACTGTTGGAAGGGTTCATTCAATGGGTATCAACTGTCCCTTAAACTTTCCCCTCAGTAACAATTCTTCGAAGACTCCCAGGACCACAGGATCTCTGTGCCAGAGTGATTACTGAGACTCGTGGGTGCACATAGATGGTCTGGCAATTAAATCTTACCCTACAGTCTCTCCTGGTCAAGCCTATACTGTTTGGAATTGTGAGGCTCTGAGCATCTCTCATAGAACTGGGAGGCTCTGGTGTCTCTCACTCTCCTCGTCATTCACCATTGCCCTCACAGGTGTAGCTTCCCCGGCTGCCCCTGTTTAAAGAGGAGTTTAGTTTCACGCCCTCATTAAGGATGACGCCTGACTGAATGCACAAACACTGCATTTGATCACTGCCTGCCACGAAGCTGACTCAGGTTGACAGCCTTTGTTTCACTGGGGTCCAGTTGCCTCTTTTCCAGACAACTGCAATCTCTGTCCGTGCTAATGCTTGCAGCCTCTCTCTGCAATAGACAATTTTTTTTTTCAAGATAGACAAAACCAATTCACTGTTCTCTGACCACATAGCAAATGTTATGAGTTTTGGTGAATTGTGTGAAAGAGAAGCCCAGAATTATTTAGCCAACTCATTCTGTGGCTGTGTGGGAGCTCCTCTAGCCTCTCAGTGTTACTCAAGCACCCCCAGGGGAGAGTGGTTTATAGCACTGGGTCTGTTTCCTTCACTCTCCTCTCCACAAGGAGCCAAGATGCTTTTTGCCCCGCACCCACAGGAAGACATTATTTCTCATGTGAGCCCCATTTCCTTTTTTATTTCAAATGTCTCAAAGTCCTTCATAATTTTTCACACAAAAACCTACACCTTGCATTTGTACTGTATGGTGAAATTTTATTTCTTATTCTAAACGTGCATAACCTACCACCTAGCTTATCAGTGGGCTGCACGTCTTAAATGATAGGTCTTCAACTCTGTTACCTTCTGTAAAATAGGACAAACATCCTGTCATCAGGTTCCCAACAAATACAAGATTGCCAAAGTGTGGCCAGCAGAGCTCCAGAGAGCAGCCTCCCATGGAAAATCACCACTTCATTGTCTCTGTAGTCTTTGTTCGGGAAAAATCCTGCTTATATTAAAACCAGATAGCACCTACTACTTAAAGCATCATCCTGCTTCTTGATTATTACATCATTTCTTGGAAATTAGGATGAGGAATGGGTGGGGCATGAGGTGCTTTGGTCTGTTGACTACAAACATCCCGTATCCATTAAAGCATCCCTCAGGCCACGCCTATTTGTGCTATCAGGAAAGAATCCCAGGTTCCAACCAGCTGGGAGAAGCAAGACGAGCATGAGGATTAGCCTGAGTTGTTGGTTCTTACCCTGAGAAGAACAACCAAGGGCGGTCAACAGCATGTCATCGAACACAGAGAGCACAGAAATATCTAGACTGGTACTCGCTGTATGCCATATGAAACATTATTTTCAATACGGGATAGATATTTTAGGGAATGATTAAAGAGCTATTATTTTTGTAAATGTAAACCCTTAGATCTCTTTCCTACTGAGACAATATTGATAGAACCCTGTGATACTATAACTAAGTCAATTTATAGGAGAAACAGTTTATTTGGGGCTTACAGTTTCAGGGGTCAAAGTTCATGACCTTTATGGTGAGGAGCATGGTAGCAGAAAGGCGTGGTCTTAAACCAGTAGCTGAGAGTTCACAGCTTGAGATACAAGGAACAATCAGAAAGAGCTAAATGGAAATGACTTGGGGTTTTTTTTTTGGAAACCACAAAGCCCATTCACAGTGATACATCTCCTTCAATAAGCTCACACCTCCTAATCCTTCCCAAACAGTTCCACCAACCAGGAACCAAGTATTCAAACATATGAGCCTATGGGGGCCATTCTTATTCAAACCACCATAAGTCCATACTCAAGTGACCAGGGTTCCTTCTTCATTCCCTTTCCTCTGTGAGGAAGGCTTGGATGAAAACATTTGCTCTTCCATGTCCAAAACCAAAGCCAACCTAGCAAAGCCTTCTAGGATGACAGTCCCATGAGTTCACATACCTTTCTCCTCCTCTGGGTGAACATGGACAGGTGGATAACAGGATAAATGAACTTGTTCCCAGTCCCATGCCCATGATGCCAACGGAACAAATGTGAGACACACAGCATCTGCCTTGTCTTTTTTCTTAAGCACCCAGTAGTCCTGATGATCCAGTTATGAATCTTTACCAAGGAAGTTAGATGGTTTCGGAAAAAACACATACTCCAGAGACCAAAAATCCAAACTTGAGCCACATTTCCATTATTAGCTAAATGCATTTGAACTTCTATAAATGAAAACAGGAAGCAATAGTTGACATTACAGGGTCATAATAAGAACCAGATTAAATATAGAAAGAGATCCATGTCAACTCTGAAGCACCAGCAATTATTAGACCATTCATCCTCATTGATTTCAGCATTGCCAGTCTAGTCAAGGGTAAAATACACCCTTTGGTCTCAGCTTTGTCTTGCGGCTCTAGTGCAGCTGTTCTCAACCTGTGGGTTGTGACCTCTTTGGGAGTCAAATATCAAATATCCTTCATATACAATATTCACATTATGATTCATAACAGTAGCAAAGTTCCAGTTATGGAGTAGCAACAAGCCACTATACCGTGAAGAACTGTATTAAAGGGTCACAGCATTAGGAAGGTTGAGAACCACCACTCTAGTGCAATGGAACTCATTGTATATTCCGTGGACTAATGCTTCACCTTCAAACATCAATGAAAAGCACAGTCAGACTTTGAGCTTTGCATTTGTATGCTTGAAAACTTAAACTCGGTTCTTAACTATGGTAACTATGTAAATAACCTCAATTTTTTAAGGCAAGATTTCTCTGTTAGCCCTGGTTGTCCTGGAACTCACTCTGTAGACCAGACCGGATTTGAACTCAGAGATCTGCCTGCCTCTGCCTCCCAAGTGCTGGAATAAAAGGTAGGTACCACCACCACTGGGCAATATTACATTTTTAGTTAGAGTTTTATGGTTTTGTTTTGTTTTGGGTGCTGGACTCTTACCTCAGGGCCATAGAACTTGTAAGGCAAGTGACTTACCATAAATTACATATTCCAATCCCTAAAAGATTTAAATGAAAGCACAGCCTGGATACAGTAAGTATAGGAATCAGAGTGACTTTGTTGTACACAAATTCTTGTAGATACCATTAGGAAGAACTCATTTTGGGTCTCAGCTGTGTTAACTGAAGAAATTAGCAGTGGAAAACACAAGACTCCTTGGGCTAACTGGGAAAATGAGCGACTCAGCAATTTGTCGACTCAGACCCACTACACACACACACACACACACACACACATACACACACACACACACACCACACATACAAACAAATGCCCACTGATTGTTTGGGGAACGTTTCAAGAGTCCATGACCTCTGTTTCCTAGTGATGGGTCTCATGTATTCTTGCATCCCAGAGAAGGCTCAAGGGAGAGCTGTTGTCTAACTGCGGCAGGGAGTCTTGGTCTTTGTTTCTTTGTCATTTATCATGGATGCAATATGACCTGAAAGCACCAGTCAAGTTAAAAAGGAGGTCAATGCTATGGACTGGAAACTCTATTAAACTGGGAGCCAGAGAACCCTGATTCCAGCTCTGATTCTTTAATTAGTAAGTTTCTCCCTTTGCCTCAGCTACCCCTGTTTTCCATAATAAACTATGAGATGTCCACATTCTTTTAACTCCTACTAATATTACAAAAAAAAGAGCTGTTTTTCCACTATAAAGTCAGACTAGATAAAAGATTATCTGCTGGCAAAGAGCAGTTCTTGATAAGTTTAGTACACTGTGCTGAGAGACGTCTCCCCTTCCTGTGAGTGGGGAGGACCGATTCAGACAATGGAGCGATTCAGGAAGTGTTTACCAGGGCGAGGAGAGGAGAGCTGCATTCCTGCAATGAAACACTGTACATGTTTCACTGCTCCCCGAAAAGAAGGCGGCTGCTCTGCCCTGGCAAGGCCTTGGCCTGGGAGCCCCCTGTCTAATTGATTTGGCGGAGCAGGGGGCGGGGAGAATCTATTAGCAATTCAAAATTATTGTTTTCTTGCTTTAAAAGGTTTCCCATAGAAAGTGTTTGTGAGAAGGTGATTTTCTTGTTAATAGACTAATAGACCTCATTCTTACTAAAGCTCTCTTGTCCTGTAAGTGAGCTTGTCAGGGCAAGCACTTTTCTCCCTATAAACCCGTGAACTTGCTTTTTATTTTTGGAGGAACTGGTTAAAGAATATGATCCCCTGGTTATGCTAAAGCAGCTTCTCAGCCTCTTGCGCTTTCTTCACCACAGCTGAGCTCTAAGCCGGGTGCTGTCCCACAGGGATGAACACACCCACCGAGTCCTACCACAGGGTTCAAAGACTGCTGCCTCACGGCTGCTGCCATCAAGTGAGCTGCCATGGCTTTGATCAGCAGGAGCAGACAGATAGGCCATTTTCTGGGTAGACCTTGTAAAAACACTGAGGAGCAAAATTCTCAGTGATTTGCATTGGGTGTTTTCCCTCTCTCTAAATTCCTAATTTAGCCTGAGTCTACCACGTGATTGTGTGAAGAGGAAGAACCTTCAGGTTGCTTGAGACTGGAGCCCCAGTGGTGGGACTAGAACCCTCAGAGCAGGCTGAGCCAGCAGACCTCCCTTTCTGTCCCTACCAGAGCACTATGAGAGAGTAGTCATAGCAGCCCAGAAGAGAGAACCGACAGGCCCCGGCCATGCTGGCACCTTGATCTCAGAGACAGAGAAATCAGTGCCTGCAAGCTAAACCTCTTAGTTGATGGTGTTTGGTCACAGCAACCCAGGCTGGGGAAGGCTTCTTTCATTTCTGGAAAAGAATTGCTCTGCCTGGGTTGATCCGAGAGCCTTTGGAACTTCAATACAAGAAGACAGATTAGAGCAGGAAGAGATCTCAGGACGGGAGAGACGGCGCCATAGCTAACATGCTTACTATACCAGCATAAGGACCTGTATTCAGACTTCAGAATCCACATCAAAACAAGGGGAGGGCACTGGAGAGGTGGCTCTGCAGTTACCAATACTGACTGCTCTTCCAGAGAATCCAGGTTCAATCCCAGTACCCACATGGTGGCTCACGATCGCCTTTAACACCAGTTCTAGGGGATTCATTACTCTCTTTGACCTCCAAAGGCTCCGGACATGGAGGTAGCAAACAGACATACATGCAGGTTAAACATCTATACACATTAAATAAACCTTTTCTTTTAAGAAGGGTATGTGTGTGGCAGTAAACGTCCTTGGTCTACACCCAAGGGCTAGGGGTGTGGAGATCAGAATATCCTGGGGGACTCTCTAGCCAGTGTGTGGGGGTGAAGTAGTGAACTTCAGGTTCCGTGAGAGACTTTGTTTCTGAAAAAAAAAAAAAAAAACAAAAACAACAAAAAAAATGATTGAGTGATAGAGGAAACACCCGCTGTCAAATTCTGACCTCCCAGGGTGCACACATGGGCAGGCACAAATGCACACACATAAACACACACACCCACACGAGAGAGAGAGAGAGAGAGAGAGAGAGAGAGAAGGAGGAGGAGGAGGAGGAGGAGGAGGAAGAGGAAGAGGAGGAAGAAGAAGAAGACAGAAATCTCAGAGCCTCTCATGGCAAGATTCCCTGCAAAGCCATGTAGGTGAGCCTGACACCACACTGGGCTCAGAAGGAAGAGTACTAAACCAAGAAAAAAATTCCCAAACCTTGGGTCTAATGCACTTGCCAGGTGAGGTTTTGGACTTACTACATACCATTACTTGTTTTCCCTGATTTCCTCTTTGGGGTGGGACTAAGGACCATCCCATACCTGTCCCACCACACACGCTTGAAGCATAGAATTTGGCTGGTTTCACGGGTTTACAGCTGGGCATTCTGCCTGAGGATAATTCTTAACTTAAGTCTCAACCACCTCTGCTTTGGGGGATATTAAGATGAGACTGAACACTCCAGAGCTGATCCAGGCCTGACTTCTTCTCCGAGACCCCACCAGGCTGACAAATGAGTCTGGTCCTCCAGTTTTCTGTGACGGAAGTCGCACTCCCTAGGCAGGCTCTGGTGAGGAGCAACCCAGTCCACACACGGGCAAGATGGCCGCCCCAGGAAACTGGCCTTGTACACTAGGCCTGTAACCAGAGCAGCAGCCCTGATGATCTCCAAGTTGCCTTTAAAGTTCCCAGCATGGTTTCCTGGACAGGCTCTGGCAAATACCTCAGTGCTCAGGTGGTGTAGGAGGTTCTTCTGTTCATGTGTTGCTTTCATTGGTTAATGAATAAAGAAACTGCTTTGGGCCTGATAGGGTAGAACTTAGGTAGGCTGAGAAGACAGAACTGAATGCTGGGAAGAAGGGCAGGGTGAGAGATGCCATGGATCTTCTGCCTGAGACTGGCGTCGGTTAGAATCTTGCCAGTAAGCCACTGTCATGTGGCAATACACAGATTAATAGAAATGGGTTAAATTAAGATGTAAGAATTAGCCAATAAGAAACTAGAGCTAATGGGCCAAGCAGTGTTTTAATGAATACAGTTTCTGTGTGGTTATTTTGGGTGTAAGATAGCCAAGTGGCTGGGACAAGCAAGGGACCCTGTCCTTACAACACTCAGGAGTTGTAGTATGAGAAGAACTCTGAGCTTAAGAAAATGCACTCTTTAACTAACAGTGGGCAGTAAGCTGCTTATCTTTTCACTATGTAATATATATTACATATGTATACATTAAATGTATATGTGTCCGTGTGTATGTGCAGTGAATGCGGGTGTCCACAGAGGCCAGGAGAGGGCATCAAAGTCCCTGGAGCTGGAGTCATAAGCGATTGTGAGCCACCCATCCACATGGGTGCTGGGAACCAAACTCAGGTCCTTACAGAGAGCAGCTAATGGCCTTAGCCATTAAGCCATCTCGTCAGCTCCTATCTTTTACTCTTAGGAAACACTTACTATTGTTGCTATACCAACATCCTTGAAGAGAACATCACAAAAGTGACCAGTTAGCATGCATTTTACTTACAAGACCTACAGAAGCATGAGAACGGCCATGCAGTGACAGCCATGAAGGTGGAAAGTACAGACTCAGAGGTGGCTGGACATCTTTTGTTTCTGTATCATTCCTTTTAGAGCCCCTTTACTACACATGATCTCCAGTGGGAAACAAAACCAGCCAAGAAAGGCACTGAAAATGGGAGCCCTTTTTTATGTGTGTGTGGTGGATTTGAATAATGTCCTTGAGCCTGCCACACCTAATTGGTTCTGTATGATCCCACTAGTATTAAGCCTCTGGGTTTCTACTCTACGCCACCTTTCCAGACCACCTCATGAACTGGGAGTTTCTAACTATCGGTTGCCCACAATCATGCAAGCACTAAGTCCCACACACAAGGCACAGTTTAAACAATGTCAACTAGACTTGGTGGTACAGATCACTTACTAAGGAGACTGAGGCAGGTGGACAGTCACCTAAACTATGGAGTCCAAGGTCAGCTTGAGAAACTTAGCAAGGAACACTCTCAAACTTTTTTTTTCTGGGCATGTTGACACACTCCTCTACTCCCAGGACTAAGGAGGCAGAAGCAAGTGGATCTCTATGAGTCTGAGGCCAGTCTGTTCTCCAGAGCTAGCTGGGGGCCAACCAGAGCTACATGGTGAGACTGTGTATAAACAAAAATCATTTTAAAGGATGTTAAATGTGACTGTTGCTCAGTGGGAAAACACCAACTGAGCATGCTCAAGAGCCTGGGTTCAATTCCCAGAACCGTAAAACAAACAGCATCAACACAGGAAAAAACTAGAGGGGAAAATAAGTAACACAGCTGCTAATAAGACCGGGAGAATTATTATCAAATGCTATAGTATACCAAAACTATGAAAAAGGCCTACATGTAGAAGGCACTGCGCTAAACTGAAATGAGCCAGGCACAGACAGACATGTACTGCATGACAGCTTCACATCTGGAAGCTAAAACAGTTCAAACTCACAGAACCTGAGCCAAATGATGCTTGTCACAGGCTGGGAGAATGGAGAAACGGGCAGGTTGTGGGCAAAGAGAATGGCGTTTATTTTATACAAGTCCCAGAGATCTATCAAATAAATCTGCCACAGTGGCCATAGATAAGAAGACTACATTATATTCCAAGGCAGTCATGGTGGCTCCTGCCTGTGACCACAGTACTTGGAAGGCAGAGGAGGAAGGATCAGGTGTTCAAGATCACTCCTACCCAGCTAAGTAGTGAGTTTCAGGTTAGATTCCGTGAGGCCCTTTCTGAAAAGGAGGGGAGGGAGGAGAAGCAGAAAGAGGTGATCAGGAGGAGACAGAAGGGAGAGGAGGAGGAAGTGATAATCACACTGCAAACTTCAAAGTTGCCGAGAAGGTAAATCTAGAGAAAAGTCCTTCTAGCCCCCAGTGGTAATTACAAAAACAGGAGGCAGCTTTAGGAGGAGTCACTTACAAGACAGTTTCCTAAGGAATAAGGACAACCTTTGCGAGAAGAACAAGTCCTCAGTGACTTTCAGAAACTATCCCAAATCAATTGAAAAGTCAAAAAAGTATGCTTTGGACTCGACCCTGCCCTGCCCCACGGTCACCCTTTGTCTCCTGTGTCCTTGGACTATCAGCTATCCCTGTGTCTGTGCTGAGGAGTTCCATCCAGAGGGGTGAGTGTGTGCTATCCCGGGTGGACTGTACTGGAAGAGAGCACAGCCCCCCCCCAGCTCCTGCTGCAGGGTCTTCTGTGTTCCACTCAACCCTGCCCTGCCACCACGGTCACCCTTTTGTCTCCTGTGTCCTTGGAATACCAGCTGTCCCTATTTCAGTGCTGAGGAGTTCCATCCAGAGGGCTGTCCCTGTGTCTGTGCTGAGGAGTTCCATCCAGAGGGTGCTGAGGAGTTCCATCTAGAGGGACAGGAACAGTTCCTGCTCCTGCACTGAAGAGATCCACCCCAAGAGTCAGTCACAGCAAAGACTGAACCAAGACTCTCCTGGCTCCATTTGAAGGAAGAGATGGGCAGGCGCCAATGCAAGGATTTCTCCAACAACCTGAAAGGCAACATGACATCACCAGAATCCAGGGATCATGAAACTAGAAGAATTGAACGCCCTACTCCAGAAGAAATAGAAGAAATTGACTCAAAGCAGAACTATATAAAAATAATAGAAGAACTTAAACAGGAGGTGAAAAACTGCCGTAAAGAAATGGAGATAACAAACAAAAAAGTAGATGAAATGAATAAATCTCTCAAAGATACCCAAGAAAAACAAAAAAAATCAAACAGGTAAGGGAAACAGTTCAAGACTTGAAAAATGAAATGGAGGTAATGAAGAAAACACAAACCGAGGGAAGGCTGGATATGGAAAATCTGGGTAAATGTATAGGAACTGCAGAGACAAGTATTACCAACAAAATACAAGAGATAGAAGAAAGAATCTCAGACATTGAAGATACTGTAGAGGAAATAAACTCACTGATTAAAGAACAAAACAAATCCAACAAATTCTTAACACAAAACATCCAGGAAATCTGGGACACCATGAAAAGGCCAAACCTAAGAATGATAGGTGTAGAAGAAGGAGAAAATTTACAGCTCAAAGGCCCAGAAAATATATTCACCAAAATTATTGAAGAAAACTTTCCCAATCTAAAGAAGGATATTTCTATGAAGGTACAAGAAGCATACAGAACGCCAAATAGACTGGATCAAAAAAAAAAAATCCCCTCGCCATATAATAATCAAAACACAAAACATACAGAATAAAGAACAAATATTAAGAGCTGCAAGGGAAAAAGGTCAAGTAACATATAAAGATAAACCTATCAGAATTACACCTGACTTCTCAATGGAAACCATGAAAGCCAAGAAGTTCTTGGATAGATGTGCTGCAAAAACTAAGAGACCAAGGATGCAAGCCCAGACTATTATACCCAGCAAAGCTTGCATTTACCATCGATGGAGAAAACAAGATATTCCAGGACAAAAATAGATTTAAACAATACGTAGTCACAAACCCAGCCTTACAGAAAATACTAGAAGGAAAATCACAAACCAAGGAAGCCAACAACACCCATAATAACACAAGCATCTGACAACCCTCCATCAGCACAACTCAAAGAAGGGAAACACACAAATACTAGCACCAGGAAAAATAACTGGAGTCAACAACCACTGGTCATTAATATCGCTTAATATCAATGGACTCAACTCACCTATAAAAAGGCACAGGTAACGAGAATGGATATGAAATCAGGATCCAACATTCTGCTGCCTACAAGAAACACACCTCAAACACAAAGACAGACACTACCTCAGAGTAAAGGGTTGGGAAAAGGTTTTCCAATCAAATGGACCAAACAAACAAGCGGGTGTGGCTATACTAATATCTAACAAAACAGATTTCAAACTAAAATCAATCAGAAGAGATGGAGGTGGACACTTTATACTCATATCAGAAACAATTCATCAGGAGGAGTTCTCAATCCTGAATATCCATGCCACTAATATAAAAGCACCCACATATGTAAAAGAAACATTACTAGAACTCAGAACATACATCAAACCCCACACTCTAATAGTGAGTGATTTCAACACTCCTCTCTCACCAGTGGACAGGTCAACCAGACAGAAATTTAACAGAGAAATAAGAGATCTAACAGATGTAATGAACCAAATGGACCTAACAGACATCTATAGAACATTCCACCCAAACAGAAAGGAATATACCTTCTTCTCAGCATCTCATGGAACCTTCTCAAAAATTGATCACATAGTTGGTAACAAAGTAAACATCCATAGATATAAAGAAATTGTAGTAATCACCTGGGTACTATCAGATCACCATGGAATAAAGTTAGAATTCAACAACAATTCTAACCCCAGAAAGCCTACAAACTCATGGAAACTGAAGAGTCAACTACTGAACTATCCATAGGTCAAGGAAGAAATAAAGAGAGAAATTAAAGTCTTCCTTGAGTTCAACGAAAATAAAGACACATTGGAGCACTGGACTTAGCGCCCAAGGTCCAAATGAGGAGCAGAATGAGGGAGAACATGAGCAAGGAAGTCAGGATCACGAGGGGTGCGTTCACCCACTGAGATGGTGGGACTGATCTAATGGGAGCTCACCAAGGCCAGCAGGACTGGGAATGATGGAGCATGTGATCAAAATGGACATTCTGAATGTGACTGACAATGAAGGCTGAATGAGAGGCCAAGGACAATGGCACTAGGTTTTGATTCTACTGCATGGACTGACTTTGAGGGAGCCTGGTTTGCTTGGATGCTCACCTTTATTGACCTGGATGGAGAGGGGAGGACCTTGGACTTCCCACGGGGCAGGGAACCCTGACTGCTCTTAAGATTAGAGAGGGAGGGGAGGGAGGAGGGGAGGGAAAATGGAGGCGGGGAGGAGATGGAAAGTTTTAATAAATAAATAAATAAAAAGTTGGTTCAGTTTTACTCTACTGTACTCTAGTTGAAAATGAAACAGAATTTGAATACAACAATTAAGGAGTATGTAAATTGTATGACAGCTAACTGTTAAATTATAAATTAAATAATAAATAATATTAGCATGATATTCAACACATTTATTATATGCATAGCTCCTGCTTGTAGCTTACATTCTGCTTTCCTTGAACAGCATGAATTTGGGGAAATGAAACAACCTTCAAAGCTCCAGCACATCGCCATTGAGACCCAGAAGCACATTCCAGACCCTGTTCTTCACTCTCATGTCACACCCGGTCCTTCCCAAGCCCTGGACTCCTAGGCGTGAGCACTTCAGCGTGAGCCGCAGAAAGGACAGCAAGAAATCCCTGCCTTTCGGCTCCTCACTAAGTGTGGCTATGGGCAGCTTCTTAACCTTTCTTATTTTGGTTTTCTCATCAGCAAAATGAAAAAGTGTACACGATATCTCAGGGACTTGTGGGGATGAAATGAATTATTAGATATAAAATGTTAGAAGGCCACTACAGGCCTTGGTCAGTGTTGTACATGTTCAGGGCTGTTGCTCTTGTTCAACTGTTTAAAACTGAAGACCAGAAGACTTCTTAGTGATAAGTCATTAGTGTTGACAGATATTCTGAAATCACAAGTACTAGTCTGGCTCCCACCTCCCTTTTGTCCCCGGGAATTCTGTTTGGACACAGCGAGAGTGATAAGCACATAAAGACCTGTGTCCCAAGAGAAATTCAAACACTGTTAGTGAGCAGGGGTGGGGGAGACACAAAGAACTTGTGTTTTTGCCACTGGACACCACAAACAGCAGCCCGATCCTATTTTCTCTATTGCACTAGAGGGAGACAAGAGTCAGCATCCCTCGAAAGAGCTCCTACAATCACTGGAGAGTTACCATGGAATCAGGAAGCAGAAATGGAGGCTGATGGATCTTAGCTCCTCAGTTTACTCATGAGAATTGGATCTCTTGATTTGTCAAAGATATCACTGCGAATTAGAAGCCATGCTGGGATCTCTACCAAAGAGTTCTGGCAACTCAAAAGAGAGCTTAGGCAATACCTAACTCTTTCAGGGATTGAAAGTTGAAGGCACTAACAGAAAAAGCAATCCGTTCAACAGATGGTGCAGCATATCAAAGGGGACGTTCAGAATTCTGGAAGAAACATGAATTATAAAGAATATTTCTAATACAGTCCCACTGAATCTTGTAGTGAGGGGCTGCAGGGCAGGCCTGCTTTTCATCCTGCCCAGCTCCCACATGGCTAGCTTAGCCCCAGAAATAATAACACATAAGTTGTATTCATTTAAATACTGCCTGGCCCATTATCTCTAGAGAGTTAGTTACTGACTAACTCTCATATCTTGATATTAACCCATTTTTAATAATCTCATGGTAGCACCACGAGGTAGTGGCTTACCGGAAAAGATTCAGCATGTCTGACCTGGTGGCTGGCTCCATGGCGTCTGCCTCATTGCCCTCTTCCCAGCATTCTATTCTGTTTACTCCGCCTACCTAATTTTCTGTCCTATCAAAGGGCCAAGGCAGTCTCTTTATTGACCAATGAAAATAACACAATAGACAGATAACTCTCCTCCATCAGAATCTCATGGTATAATCAATATAATCTGAGCTTCCCACTCATAATTTAGGCAGAAAGACTTCAGCTTTGGCCAACATGATTCTCCTTCAAGAAAAAAAAAAATGAATGAACAAGTTTTACATGGTCAGGACAAACACTTTGAACCAATAAATACACTTTGTCTGGATAGTAAGTTTTTGGACATTTTATGCTTAGCACCAAGATTTAATCACATTGGCACAGAATTAATTATCGCAGTAGCAAATTCAGATCACTTCATGAGTGGTAATTTCACCATATCTGCAGAGATATGTGTGTGTACTTGTTCACACTTGGGTGCACACACAGAATCAGCCTGATTGGGCTGTACTGAAGTGACAGCCATTCTCCTTAGTGTCCAATCTCACTCTGGTGTGCTATGTCACAAAAACCAAAGCTTCTTCCTCACTTCTTGCACCTGCCCATCTCCGAACACAGACACATATTAAACTGTAAGCCAGGGAGAAAGGCTTTTGCACTGAATGGCAATTTGAATGTGGTCAGGGAAAATTCAAGCAGTTTTCTCACACATGAATTATCTTCAACTCCACAGCTGCAAATGAAGGCAGATGGGAGATGTGGAAAGGCATGAGTCAGTGGCTTTTAGAATGAAGAGCATTTGAATGTAAAGTTTGCTGGTGGGAGAGTTTCCAGAAGGTTTGTGTTCTGTGATAAAGGCTTTGGGGCTAGAGGTGCATCTTGGGAGATGAGAGCTTTGCTAAGCCAAACAAGGTTTTAGATTTCCATTGCTCTGCTTACTCTTGTTCTTCAATTCACTCTTCAGTAGCCTAAAACTCCAATGGAAAGGAAAGAAGCATATAGATATATGGAATATTGGACTGAAAATGGATTTAAACACAGGACAGCCAAAATATAATAAAGAATAGTCACTCCTAATACAAAAACCCCATATCAAAACTGCTCCAAAATAGGGCTTGGAGAGATGGCTCAGCCATTAGGAGCAGGTGTTGATCTTGCCAGGGTTTGTATTCCAGCACCCGCATGGTGACTCATAACCATCTATAACTCCAGTTCCAGGGAATCTGATCTCCATTTTTGCAGGCAAAACACTCATACACATAAAAATAAATAAGTCTAAAAGCTTTTTAAACTGCTCCAAAAATAGAAACTGTTTTAGAGGTGCCACGGTGCCTCAAGGGGACAATCCCACACCTGGCTTCACAGTCAAAGGCCACATATAAAAAACGCCTTCAGACTTTGTGTATGAGGTAAGCATGAAACATCAATGTGCCTTCATGTTAAGACAGGCTCTGTCACCAGTTATGGCATCACAGACACGCATATATTTCCAAATCTAAACCATTTCTGCTCCTTTGCACTTTGGAGAAAAAGGGGACACTTGGCCTGTATAAACAAGCATTCCAAAATCACCTTATATCTTTCATATCTGAATCTGAGATTAATTTTTTTTTCTTTTTAAAGTTAACAGCTTGACATGACAGCACACGCCTCTAACTCTTGTCTGAGAACATCCTAGGCTATGTACACAGTATGGCACTGCCTTAAAAACAAAAAATTAATTAAAGTCAGCAAAAGAGTTAGAAGTGATAGTCCCAAGAGAGCTTCAACCATGCAGCGTGAGGAGCTCCAGCACAAATGAGGAGGTGAAGGCACACCACCAGGGCAAATGGTCAGGACGGTCAGCAGGGAGAGAAAGAGTGGGGAAGAAGTGAACGGAGAAAATAAGTGAAGCTTTGGGATTTAAGAATATGTACGGGCTTAAATCCTAACTCTTGGGCCAAGGTTTCCATCTCTTTCTGGTTGCTTGACTTTTGCAAGCCCCAAAGCGGTTAAAGACCAGCAAGGCACACCAGCCGTCGCTTCACTGCTTAGCTTCTTTCTTCCAAAAAATAGTTCCATTTCCTATTAAAATTAAAATTTTTAAAAATATTTGGGGACACAGAAGTTCTTTAAATGTGCAAATGTCTTACGTGTTAAAATGAAATTATTAACTGAATTTAATAATTCCCTGAATTATTTAATAATTATTGGCTAATTCAGGGAATTATTAAATGACATTAGTTATGCTACAGGCAGGTGGAAAACTGACCAAATGTTTAAATGAAATCCATAGTTACTGATTTAAAAAGAATATTAAGTGTTAAAAAAATAGGCATTTAAGATTTTATACTTTTTCATTTTAAATTCAACATCAGCTAAAACAAGTCGCTGTAAGAGCTGCTTTGCTCCCAGGAAACCCTATCAAATCTCTGAAAATAGTACTTCGGAAAAACAGCAAGCATGAGATGCTATGGATGATGGGAAAATTATCACACAGCCCACAGCCAATAATATCACCCAAATTCCCTGGTCCACGTCAGAGGTTAGTTTTTGTATTTTAGAATTCTTTGTGATTTGTGTGGAGAGAACTCCTGGGTATTTATTACTGAGTACTGATCATCTAAGAGCACAGTTGAATGGGACAGTATTTTTAGGTAAGGAATCAGGCAAGTCGCTATTACAAAAGAGCTGATACCTTTATAGTGTGGCCCTGCTTCTCCCTTGGGATCATTGGTGTCTTGGTCCACGATGCTGGAGGGGGCAGAAGCAGGAAACAGACTTCCAATGACTGTAGGCACGGTGGACATAGCCCTACAGGAGATGGGTTCGATGAATCAACTCAGCTTTATTCCAGAGTAGAGGGAATATGTAGGATTGGGAAGCCTGGGGACAAACCCTAGTTTGCATTAATAAGTGTGCAGGGTCCATAGCAAAGCTCCTAATACAAGTCTTAGTTACCATATGTACAACGGTGAGGCTTCTAGTGGGGGAAGTGTGCCAAGAGTCACATTAGAGATAAATCAGGTAGCCGACAGGCTTAGAGACAGCTTTCAGATAAGGTCAGTCCTCTGAGCCCAGGGACATTCTCCAGATAAGGGCAGGTAGGGAGCAGGAAATCTCACTGGGGCGGAAGTCCCCGTGCCACTGAGCTTTGGAAACAGCTGCCAGGCCATGATAGACTGCAGCCTCTCACCAGAAAGGCCTTCCAGCATTATAGGTTCCAGGCTGATATGAGCAGGCCAGTTCTGGTTATTAGAAGCATGAGTCTTTTCAAGCATTGACCTCTCATTTCAACATCCTACTTCCTCGTGGTAGAGACAGGTGCTGCAGCTCCCACTCTCAGGACCATATCCTTCTCTAGAAAGGAAGAACCGCTTCCTATTAAGGAAGCAACTCAGAAATTGCCCATATTGCTTTCACTGATATCTCAATGCCCGTAACTTAGCTACGTGACTACCTCTAATAACAAGGAAAGCTTTGAAGTTTAGTCTTTAGCTAGGTGTGCCTAGACAAAATTTTCAGAATTGAACGAGGAGGAAACAATGTATATCTGTGTGACAGCTACTCTCCTTAAGCCACTTTTAATGCTAAAAGATAAAGATCATGTTCAGAGTGTCTGTTCACATTCCTGCATCAAAGAAACCTGATAACCCAGGCAACACGATGCAAACACCTTCGGAATATCAGTTTGTCATCTGGTGTCAGTGTGTAAGGATGTTTTCAGTCATACAAATGGAGAATGAGTCTTGAATTTGTGTTTCTTCTCTTAACATGATGCCCTAACGTATCCAGCTCACTCTAGTTTTTGAAGCCAAAATACCCTTTCTCTTATGCATCACTAGAAATGTCAAATGGCAGCGTATTGCTCCATTTTGCAAGTATGTATGGAGTTAATTCACTATACAAAGCGCTGAAGATCTACTAATAATAGAAGGGCCCTTCCTCTAGAGAAGTTCGAACGTAGCAGGGAAGATGGGTGGTAAAAAGAGCATGCGCCAGAAGGGTTCTGCTTTTTTAATGTAGAGGATCCCGTAAAGGATATTCTGGGAGACTTCATTTGAATGAGCAAACCAGCAAAGGCTTCTAGCAGGAAAAGATATTTAAGATGCCTTCTGACGGGTGCCAGCTAGCTGGACTAGTAAGAAAGAGATGTGTGGGCCAATGGATTGGCATTGCAGAATCTAGTGTTCTGGAGAGGAGCAGGGGTTTAAAAGTTTAGTTACCCTGGAGATAATGGCGTGGGCTGGGGAGTGCGCATCAGAGGAGAAAGAAATGGTCTCAAGGAGTATGTGCAGGTTCCAGATCTGTGCTCACTGGCAATAAAGGGACAGAGAAAGGTCTGTTTCAGAAAAACAACAGACTCATTTATGTCTCTAAAAGGCTGCTCTCAGGCTGGGGTGGAGATTGCACAGGAGACAACAGGAGAGGAGAACAGGTCCAGACAGCAGCTAGGGCATAGTGGAGCTTAGCTTCTTGCATAGACTTTGGAGAAATGTTGGCTGTGGGAGACAGAAACAAGATTGTGACCAAGACCAGGGCTCTGAAGTCAAGCCCTGTGGGTTCCAATCTCTGCCTTGAACATTGAGCCTGGTCCTAGAGCCTCAGTTTCCTCATAGGTGGAATGGATAGGAGTACACTGGTGGCATCTCAGACATGCATGGGGAGGAGGAGGTGGCACCATTTATTAAGGTGCATGGAATTAATGGCTGCATAAACTTTATGGCATAATCAGTCGGTCCTATTATCACTGTAGGTTATTACAGAAAAATGGACTCTGGTTTGAATCAGTTATTTTAGAATAAAGCAACAGAAGAATCAGGAAATTTCCCAACTACAGTTCTAATTATATATCAAAGTCTTACCACAGTCACTAGGGAAAATATCTATGGAAACACAGGAAATACATTTCCCAAATCTCATCTTATTCCTGGGGACTTGGGCTCAATTAAACATGCATATAAATCCAAAATGATAAATTATTAAGATATTGGACATGTAAAATATTTGGAATTTTCTAATTGTCCTTCTGGAAGGCCCAGTCCAGGTCTGTATTCATTTATAAACCTGTCTAGGTTATCTCAGACCACAGAGATCTTAAACTTCTGGAAGGAATTCTTCCCATCACTCAGGTGGGGTTTCACACAAAGCAGTTTAGAAAAAGAAACCTGGCAGACACTGCAGCGGTGATCAAGCTCAGCTCCGGGGGATGACTGGGGCCCCAGGGATCAGTGTCCTTCCTGAAGGTTTCATGTGAAGCTTCTCCTAGACTCACCCATTGTCTGGCTGTAATTCCCCCCACAGTTGTCTAGACACGGCCCCCGGGATCAGTGGTGTCCTCCCTGAAGGATTCATGTGAAGCTTCTCCTAGACTCTCCCACTGTCTGGCTGTAATTCCCCAACAGTTGACTAGACACCAGAGGCTGGATAATTTGTGCTGGAACGTGAACATGTGCTTTCTCCTCTTCCAGAGTCTCCTTTATACACTGTACTAATCCACAAAGCAAGTCTTTAAGGTCCTGTGTGATATGACCTGCTGTGAGACAGTACTCTTGAACACTGTAAAGATTTGTCACTCATATTGCTTTTAAAATGCTGATTGGCCAATAGTCAGGCAGGAAATATAGGCTGAGCAACCTGACTAGGAGAATTCTGGGGAGAGGAAAGGCAGAGAGGCAGTCAGACACAGAGGAAGCAAGACAAGAATGCCTTACTGAGAAAAGGTACCAAGCCACGTGGCTAAACATGGTTAAGAATTATGGGTTAATTTAAGTTGCAAGAACTAGTTAATAGTTAATAATAAACCTGAGATAATCGGTCAAATAGTTTATAATTGATATAATTCTCTGTGTGTTTCTTTGAGACTGAATGACTGCAGGCCCAGACAAGACAGAAACTTCTGTCTACAAAGACCACTTGAGATAGACCTCAGTGGGCTGATGGCACAACACACAGGCCTCTTTTCTAATCTAAGTTCAGCACCAAGAAAGGTCTAATCAAATCAAATACTGTGCCAATAACCAGAGCAGTTTCACTGTTTTTATATTTGTACTATCTGGTTGGAGGAAACCAAAAAAAGAAAGAGACAGAGAGAGAGATAGAAAGAAAGAGAGGGTAGCACTCTGAATTCTAAGACCTTTGTCTATACAAAGCACCATTTTTGAGTTTGAGATGTCTACACATCTATGTATCTTTACTTATGGTGCTGTTTGTGTCCCTGAAAAGCTATTCAGAAAGCAAGAGCATGCCTTAGCATCAATGCTGCAACAGAAACTGAGAAATTCAGCATGAAGACGGAGACCTCAGGGAAATAGCAGGCTGGAAACAGGGCTATTCACTTAAGTTCTTCCACCTCACGAGAGGTCACCCAGGCCTTTGACTCCCCACACTGCTCCAGATCCTCCCCACTAAACCACATAAGGAAGTTTTGCAGGCTGTACTAAGGAAGTCAGCTTTTTTGGTTTTCCCATCGGTTGAAAACTGACAAATTTATGAACAATAGAAACTTGGATGCTACAGAAACGTGAGTCTCCAGGTGGTTGTTGTCTAGGCTGTTCCATGTATGCAACCCTGCTTGGGCAGTTTGAGTGACACTCCCTCCCTGTTGTCAAGATTAGATGATGTGTCTACAAATGCTTGATCACCCTTGTTTATTTGATTTCAGTTGGTAGCACAATCAGCTTACATTCCCAATTCCATCGTCACTGGGACCAAAACCAGAGGCCCTATACGTGAGTCCCTCAAGGCCATATGCGTGTCAGGCTGCAGAGAACACTGCCATGGGTGCACCTGAATCACACGATGGCTGACATGCCAATACAGAAGAGGCCTTGCAAGTAAACGAATCTGACCTTTTCCTTGCACTTATTTATTTTTTTTTGAGAAAATCAGAATTTATACATCAAGAATCTTACCCCTTGCCTAGAAATAACCAACCCAAACTCCATGGAGGTGGGTTTTCAAAGAGAAGCCAGGTGACAGACGAAATAACTATTTACTGTCTATGAGCTACAAAAGCCATTGCAGATTATGAGAATACAACTTTTGGGGCATACATCAAAATGCAAATCCCACATAAATGTGAGTGACTCAATGAGACACAGATCAAAATCATGTACTTGTGCTTGCTTTTCCATTTTCGTCATTGTCTGACAGCTGGACAAATGCAAAAAAGAGCCCCAAGTATTGCCCATCTCATGGAGTGCAGTGACATAGACCCATAAACCCAACTTGAGAGGCAGAGTCACAAAGATCATGAGTTTGAGGACAACCTGGACAATATAATAAACTCTCTGTCCCCGTAAAACAAAATGTCACACTCGGATTCTGAGGCTTCTTTATCAAGAAGATGAAGGGGAAACTGCTTCAACTTCAGATCAAGTATCTCCTTGGGCAGGTCAGTCCCTGGTGCCTGCTCTTCTACAGAGAGGCTGGCTTTGGGCTTCAGTGACCATCAGAAGCTAGTCAGCTCACGAGTTCCAGGCTGAAGGCATCAAGTAAGCTTGAACAAATGTTGGGATCCCCCAGAGGGCTTATTAGTAAATGGATTGCTGGCTTCCCTCCTAAAGCTGATTCAACAGACTGCAGGCTGGCACGTCCACCAAGGACTTAGAAGAGGCTATTGCTGGCACCGCTGGTCCTGGGGAGTCACAACTGGAGAACCATGGGCAGGAAACATGTTGTCAGAACTGGTAAGGCTATGTGGTCGCCTTTCATCTTACAGGGGAAGGAGGGCTCTAGGTTCAGAGAAAATAAATGCCTTATTTGTGGTCAAAAGCCAATACTCAGTCTTTTTTCCTGCACACAAAATAAATGAAAGTCTCTAGGGCTTAAACCAATGGTTCATCTCATAGTTCTGTACCCTCAGAAGACTCATGGTAATGTCTCTCAGTCACAGATGGGCTAGCTGTGTGACATTGGTCTTATGCATTTATCATGGCGTGAAAAAATTCCTGTCACTGATGTCTGCCCTCCTCTATTTTATCTATTTGAGATCTATTTAGATCCACTGATGCTATCTATAATATTCAGGGAACCAGCATACCATACAGATTCACAGCTGAGAAGTCTCAGGCTATCCCAAACAGTCTACTGTGCAGCAGGTTAGACCATGCAATTCCGGTAAACATCAAGGATGCGTCTCAGAATGTTTGCCACCGTTTGGTAACAGATGGCTGCATTTCGGGTGCACAGTGGGTTACTTTTCTCCACGAAGGAACGCCAGCAGAAGAAGGAGCGAGCTGTTGGCCCTCCTACCTCAGCAGGCAGCAGGGTGAGAACCACAGACGCTGTGGGTTCAGGATCCATTTACTTGCTCCCAGAGTCTCCAACTTCTTCAGGAAAGCAAAACAAGACAGTTCCCCCAAGAAGCAGAGGGTCATGAACTAGCCAAATTCTTTTCCTCGCGCTAATCCTCCACTTCTAGTCTTTATCATTTCCCATTCCTCTTTGCTATTAATTTCCTCTCCCTGCCAAGAATATTGCTTAGTGGCCTTCACATCGATCCCTTTGGTGACAGACTCCTCAACTCTTAGGGACATGGCGGGAGGGAGAAGGTTACAGGGAGGTTTGGCTCCTCTGTGCCCTGAAACTTCTGACTTTCCATAACTAAATGGATGTCAGCTTGACCTCACCCAAAAGTCTGTGAGCAGGTATGTATTTGTGAGGGGAAAAAAACGTAAGAAATTAATTTCCATGCCAGCAATCTCCTTCAATAAATTTCATAAATATACTTTTTCCCCTTTGTTTTTTGTTTTTGTTTTTGTTTTTTAAAGACAGGCTTTCTCTGTGTAGTCCTGGCTATCATGGACTTGCTCTGTAGACCAGGGTATTTTCAAACTCACAGAGATCCACCTGCCTTTGCCTCCCGAGAGCTAGGATCAAATATACTTTTTATGTCTACTAGAACCTGCTTGGCCACCCCAACATTAAAGCTGCTTCTGTCTCGCTCTTATGAACAGTATTTGATGGCTGGGATCATACCCATAGGCAGCGCCTCTCTCGTTCACAATCTAGAAAGCATCAGCCTGGACTGCTATTCTCTGATACCTTTCATTTTTCTTTTAAAAACTGTATTTTAAAAAAAAACACTGAAAATAAGAGCACTGTATTAGATACATGCTCTAGAGCTATTACTAAGCAACAAGATTCTTAACAGCTATGAAGATTTGATATTTTTTCTGTCTGTAAAAGGGCATCCAACTTTGGTTTTCTATTGTGATAAACATCGTGACCAGAAGCAACTTGACAGAGGAGGAGCGGGGAGAGTTTATGTCGTACTCCCAGGGAATAATCTAACATTAAGTGAACTCAGAGCAGAGACTCAAGCAGGGCAAGAACCCGTGGATGGGAACTGATGCAGAAGCTACTGAGATGTGCTTCTTCCTGGCTTGCTCTCATGGCTCGCCCAGCCTGCTTTCTGATACAATCCAAGACCTCCTGTCCAGGGGTGGCACTCTACAGTAAGCTGGACCCTTCCATATTGATCATTAGTCAAAGCAATACCCAATAGACATGCCTATAGAACAATATTACAGCGGCATTTTTTTCCAATTAAGATTCCCTCCTCCCAGATATGTCTAGGTTTGTACCAAGTTGGCAAAAAACCAAGCCGCAGAATGGGCATATCAACAAGTATTCCCTGAAAAACCTCTGTTATAGTGCAATGACCTATGCAGGTTCCAGTGAGTGGAGCATTATTACAGCTTGTCCGTGCTTGGCTGCTGCCTTCTAGCAAGGATTCAGAAACTAGACAGGACAGCCCCGGTCTCGGGAATTTGTAGTCTTGTTAGCAGGTGGAGGAACCGCAGCTCTGTTTGAAGATGAAAGCTCCAAGGCCACTGTGCTGGGTAACAGAATCCAGCCACTGGGAGTCGAGGCTGCAAAGGCGGCTGACCAGAGCAGGCTCTGCTGTGGGATGAACTTTGAGCAGAGATGCGAAGATAAAAAGGAAATAGCCTAGGCACTAGAGTGGGGGCAGGAAACAGAAAAGAATGCTCCAGGCAGGAAGAGAAGCAACCTCAGAGACTCAGAGGCAAACGACAACAAAAACGAGGGTGTTCAAAACCAGAAAGCTGACGCCTGAGGATGGTGAGCCAGAGGAAGGAGGGACCATGCTATTTGCATTCTGAGAGGCATTGGAAACTGATTCCCATTTTAAGATGCTGGCTTGCATCAATGTAATACAATCTAACTTTAAGATGGGCCGTGAAAGGCAAGTATAAACAGTGGGACTCGGGGAGACAGTGCAGAGATCCAGTAGGGTCGGGACAGCCTGGCCTGGGCTCATGGCTTCAGACGTTTGGGGAAGAACTTTAGTGCCAGAGACAGGGCTGGCAAGGGCTTGTGAGAGTTTCCTGGGATAACAGGATGCATGTGTGACATGTTTATATCCCCATAAAATAAACACAATAAAAAAGAGCCACCAGGAATGATTGCAGCACTGTTAAGTATGCCTTCAGATTTGAAGACATCTGCTTCCTTTCCGCTCGGTTTCCGTTGTCCGGCGGCTTCTATCTGATTTTTCTTTCAGTTTGCATTTAGCAACCCACTTAGAGAAGACTTCCTTCTTCCTTTATGAAAGCCTCATATCTTTGTTTTGGACCTTTGTCATTTGGGGCTGGACAGCGTCTGAGCACCCACTTTTGGTGGCAGGAGGGAACTTTCAGAAAAGGTAGATGCTCCAGGTTCCTATGGTAGAAACCCAACACTAGCACTATTCAACCAGCCAAAGTTTTATTTTGTTTTGTTAGAGACAGGGTCTCATTGTATAACCATGACTGGCCTGGAATTCATTATGTTGACAAGGCTAAGCTTGAACTCACAGAGATCTGCCTGCTTCTGCCTCCAAAGTGCTTGGATTAACAGCATGTGCCACCAGGTCTGGGCAACCAGCACCAGAAGAAGTAAACAGCACTGACTGATGATGGGCACCAAACATCATAAAAATAATGACTCATTCTGTTGAATTATTCATAACACCATCCACCTAGTGCGTTTGCCATTCCCATTTAATGGATGAGAAAATTACATTAATTCAAGGATGCACACAGTTTTTCAGTGAAAGAACCTTGATGTTAAACCCAGCAAGGCTGACTCCAAATACATATCCTAATCATCAAGCCTAGCCCGGCAATCTAGTGGTTTGCTCCCATGATGGCCTTAGTTTTGCAAAGCGATACAAGGATGCATCAGTGATCACAGGTAAGGTGCAGAGCTGCTGAGAGGGTAAATGTCCAGTGTATCACCAGCAAAATCGACAGGTCCTGTGCAGAGTGGCCTGGCTGGCAGTGGCAGTCTGGGTTGATGCCCGGACTCACTACGTTAAGCCTTTCTTGGAGCCTACCATTTTGCCGAGTCTAATGTCCAATTTTCATCAACTCTGTTTCCTACCTTCCTCTTAATAAACTCTTTTTCTGTTGAAACAACCTGCAACCAAGAGCCCTGGCCAGCACAGTTAATTTACACAGAAGCAGCTAGCCAGGCAGCCACTGTGCTCAAAGGACTCCAGCAGATGCCTTTGCACCTTCTTCTGCCCTCAGCGGCCTCAGATTCCCACAGCATGCTTCTTTCTTCTGACAGTGTGCACAGTCAAGGCTACCTGGCTTCCACCCTGGTGACAGTCATGCCTGGAGTGAATGTCCCTTGCCAGGACTAATGGTTCCAGAGGGCACCCTGTCAGAGGTGCGTCCTATGCCTTCAGTTCCCACAGAGCAAGGAAGTCAACCCAGAGGACTCTGCCACTCACGAAGGATGGTGGTGGCTCAGAAAGGTCATCCACACCAACCATTCTGGCCAGGGCCCTTCGCCAGTCTTCATTTTTCAAATCTACTTTTGAGAGGTTGAATTCCAGTCTCATCTTCAGAGCACAGTATCTTTGCTACAGAGGTTCCTAGAATCCCTTTTCCCTGCTTACTCATCCCCCTGCATGCCACAGAGGGGAAGGAATTCTTATAATAGTTCTCCCTTTGTGATTCAAGAAGTGTCGGGGCACTGATAAAGCAAATTATTATATAGATCAGAAAGCGTCTTTTAAAACTAGGGTGAGTCTGTCTGTCAGTCTGTCTGCCTCTCTGTCTCTCTCTTTCTCTCTGTCTCTCTCTTTCTCTCTGTCTCTCTCTCCCCCTGTGTGTGTATGTGCTTGTATGATGTATGTGTGCGTGTTTGGATGGTGTGTGTGTGTGTGTGTGTGTGTGTGTGTGATATGTGGGTGCAGGCATGTTGAACACCATGGTACTCACAAGGATATCAGAAGATAACATGATATGTGTGTGTTTGTATAATGTGGGGGGGGGGTGCAAGCATGTTGAACACCACAGTACACACAAGGATATCAGAAGATAACATGATGTGTGTGTTTGTGTAATGTGTGTGTGTGTGTGTGTGTGTGTGTGTGTGTGTGTGTGATGTAGGTGCAAGCATGTTGAACACCACGGTATACACAAGAATATCAGAAGATAGCTAACTATTGGCCCTCACCTTGCCCCTTGCTTAAGGCGGAGTTGTTTGTTTACTGCTGCATTTGCCAGGCTCTCTGGCCTCCCAGCTTTTACAGGTTCTCCTGTCTCTGCCATCCTGCAGGAGTGCTGGGATGACAGCCACAGGCACTGCCATGTCTGGGGATTCAACTCAGGTCCCTATGCTTGCACACCAAGTGCTCCTCCCACTGAGCCTTCTCCCAGCCAGGAAAGTGTATTTTAAGGTAGGGGGCTGAAAATGAGAGACATTTTTGTTGCTTTTTGCCAAACTCCATGGTGGTTCTTCCTATTTTGTATCTGCTCACAGTTTAAGACTCATGAAAGCCTCAAAACTACATCTCCCAGAGGTATGGCTTAAAAACTTTACTCTTCAGGACTTTGGTGCTGGAATTGACAGGCTAATAGACACAATTGTTTTTGTCTCAAATTCCTAAGCATCTAACAGTTCTCCACTGCCAGAATCAAGGTCCTTTTGGAAGTGCCTCATGGCAAACAGAATGGATACAAGTTGATCCTGGGGCATCATGTTGTGCCAGGCAGAACATAACCAAGAAAATAATGGCGGCATGTCACAATGCCATTGGAGGCCAGCTTGGAAAGGACCTTCCTTATTGCACAAATCTTGTACACATTGAGAACCAAATGATTCAACATTCTAATAAATAAATGAAGAAAGATAGAAGTAAGTAAAAAGAAGCGACAGAAAGGTTCTTTGGTAACTGCCAAGTGCCTACCCATGATCTCCGAGAGACTCCTAGAGACGGAAGATAACTGATCAGTAAGGAATAAAAAACGATTAGTAAATCAAGAATATTTTGGTGTCTGGGTATGTGGGTCAGGAATAGAGAACTTGTCTAACATGCAAGACCTGAAAAAAAAAATGTTATTAAGAAGAACATTTTAAGAACTGACAGTGTAATTCAAAGGGTAAGACAAGCAGCATCTTGACCAGGTAACCAAAGTTAAAGTCGTCAATGAGAAGCAAATGGCCTCCGTGCACCTCCAATGTAAGTCCCTCTGAAAGATGTTCCTCTTGGTGTTCCAGCCGAGAATGTCTAGCTGGACTACAGTCATAAGACAACCAGACAAAGCCTAAACAAGGGATGCTTGGTTTGAAGATGGGCAAGAGGGAGGTGTTCTTCAAAAATTCAATATCTTGAGGGCCTGCAAAATGTTCTAGTCAAAGAAACAAAAAGACATGAGAATCAAATGTGGTATCTAGCTCGTATTGAGCCCTGGGCTTGGGATGAGGCAATGCCACTTGGGACATTCCTGGGCTGGCCGACAGCTCTAGGATACAAGAAACACACTGGACACAAATATCCTATTATGGTTAAACTCACCAAAGTTTCACAGATGAACTGTGCTAACCTAGGACCTTCTCCTGGTTTAGGAAAACTACATGGATGTAGTTAGAGTTAAAGGCTATAGCACATATATGTATAACACTCTCAAAAATTTCCAAAAAGTAGAGAAAATACACAAGAAAGAACAAAAAGAGGTTGCAAGTTATATAGTGAGTGAATTAGGGAAATAATATACATGAATAGTTTATAAATTCATTGTGTGATGTGTGTGTGTGTGTGTGTGTGTGTGTGTGTGTGTGTGTATGTTGGTATGGGTACGCTCACTTGCAGACTACAGAGAAATGTCAAATATCTCCCTCTAGAATCCTCCACTTTATTTGCGAGACAGGGTCTCCCAGTGAACCTGACCCACTGTTTTGGCGAGGCTGGCAGGAAAATGAGCTCTCAGGAACCACCTGTTCTTGACACAAACACTGAGGTTCTGGATGCATGTGGTCCAGTTTAACTTTTACGTGGGTACTCAAGATTTGAACTCCGATCTTCTTATTTACGTAATAAGGTGTTCTTACCTGCCAAGGCATCTCCTTAGGCCCCTTAGATCCTTTTTCCTGCGTTTTTCATACATCTAAAGATGTCTCCACATAAAAAGTTATAATAGATAACTTTATGGAGGAGAATAACTACAAAGGGATGCCAGAAACTTTTCGGGAAGGGGAGAATGGTCTAGGTCATACTTATGCCTGTGTTTATACAATGCTCATGTTTGCATCTGTACACTTAGAATTGGTAGCTTACACTGCATGTAAAATACCTAAAAAGAGTTTGCTTGAAAAGTACGATGGGAAAAGTCAAAAGATTGTCCTGGACAGTCAGACAGAAGGAAGATGGGTATCCACCCTTATCCCTTAAGAAGTCTCCAGGGACAACGGCATTATGGATGAAAACAGGTCATCTCTCTGGTGGGTGGGGCTCATGTATTGCAGGGACAGAGAGAGACACACAATCTTCCAAAGAATATTTTGGCCAAAAACCATTAATCATCTTTGTATTAACATCTATTTTACAATTAGCAAAATATTCTGACAAAGATTTAAAACATAAAAACTTGATGAAATCCTGCCCCAAAAGTCCTGCATATTATTCCCGATCCTGAGAATATCATCCACCATCCTCAGCAATCTCCCTGGATAGCCAGACAATTTGTTCTGCTCTTTCCCTGGCATGTGGCCCATCTAAACCCTAGTTTGTGAAGAGTCTGTCACTACCACCCTGGGGTCCATGCATCATGAAGCCCCTCTGAAGTGACTCCATTCTTTCCCTCTCTGCATGAGCTGCCATCTCAGCTTGCCATTATGCATTTGTGACAATCTTTTCATTCCGTTCCTTGAGAAAAGGTTCCTTATACTGAACACCAGGCTTGGCACTCTGGAGAGCTCTGTCAGACTAAACTAAGATTAGGAAATTAAGGAGTGATTGCCGTTATGTTTCTTTTTCTTTTCAGAAAACTATCACCTTCTACAGAGAAAATTGATGTGGGATACCCCTATATATGCTATGAATATCTTTTATTACCATTGGTTAATAAAGACACTGTTTTGGCCTTTGGCAGGGCAGAATAGAGCTAGGCAGAAAAACTAAACTGAATGCAGGGAGAAAGAAGACAAATTTAGGCAGATGCCATATAGCTGCCCAAGAAGCAAAATGTGAGGTAACAAACCATGATAAAATATATAATAATAGAAATGGGTTAATTTAAGATGTAAGAGCTAGTTAGGAATATTCCTGGGCCATTGCCCCAAAAGTGTTGTAATTAATATAGTTTTTATGTGATTATTTGGGTCTGGGTGGCCGGGAAATGAAAGTACAGCTTCCGTTTACAGAAAACACCATGCAGCATTGTCTCTTGCGGTCTCCTACCCAGAAATGCCAGTTGGTTTTAAGGAGAGATTTTGTTTTATCTGACCCCATAAAGCGTGTTTGGACCCAGACATTCTATTGCAGAGTATAATTAGGAAAAATAATCAAAATCAATTTACAGTCTAGGAAACCCTGAAAGAAACGAAAAGCAAAATATCCCTGTTAAAATACTACTTGAAAATTTTAAGCAAAACACTACGCAGTCAGTAACTGGTCAGCTGAAATGGAAGATAACACCCATGACACCTCCCTGATGCCTGAAAAATTACCAAAAGTTGGGTCAACAAGTGCTCACTGTACACAGTGTGCCAGGCAAGGATTAAAGATGGGTCAGCAGGTGCTCACTGCACACAGTGTGCCAGGCAAGGATTAAAGATGGGTCAGCAGGTGCTCACTGCATACAGTGGGCCAGGCAGAGATTAAGGATGGGCCAACAAGCGGCCAGGCAGGGATTAAAGATGGGCCAACAAGTGCTCACTGCACAGTGTGCCAGACAGAGATTAAAGGATCACATTTGCATGCATGAAATTGCAGAGCCTGAATTCGGAACCAGCAGTCCAGACTACATTTTCAATTCCTTCAGTGGGGCAGGACAGAAAGACTTGGAGACTTTAGGGACACAGGCAAGAAAGAAGCCTCTCACCCTGTGATCTAGTTTGTATTTCTATTGGCCAAGATTCAAGGCCATTAACACAACTGATAACATCAGAATTCCCTACAGAGATAGTGCTGGCCTTCCTAATGATTTCTCTGACTAGGATGTTAAAACAACAGGCCGTGCTTGCTTAGGGCTGGGGCCAGAATGTTCAAGTCCAGGCCTTGCATTTTAGCTGTATCAGGACTCCTCTCTCTTCCCTGAACCCAAACAGTGAGCCTTATAAAACCACCCTCATTAACAAAACGAATGTTTCCTTAATTTGTACATGTAGTTTAATTTTAAGACAGGGTCTCTGTAACCCATTCTAGCATCCAACTTACTACAGAATTTCAAATATTGATTCTTCCGCCTCTGCCTTGCACATGGGATTATAGGTGTGAGCCACCATCCCCCAGTTAGGAAATCCTTTAAGATAAGAGAAATAAACCAACTCACATTTTTCTGCCTTATTTTTTAAACACTGCTTAAACCTTGCCGTAAATTGTCCATGTTTGAGTTATACAGTCTCCTTTTTCTTTTAAAATAGACCAGTTGTGATGGTTACTGTTATTGTCAATTTGAAAGGATCTGTGACATCTTTGAGAAATTATTTAGTTTAGGTTAGTCTCCTAAAATGAGTGTGAGGAGTTAAATAGGTCAACTGATGTGGGGGACCACCTTGAGGAGGGTGGTGGTGCCAGTCTCTTGCCTGGGTCTTGGACTGCATATGAAGAATGGAGCTGACGGAGCACAGGTGGCCATCCCTCTACTGCTTGACTCTGGACACAGTGGGACCCACTGCCTCATGCTCCTGCCCCCAGAACCTGTCCACCACGATGGAACTGTGAGCCAACTAAACCCTTCCTTCCCGAAGTTGCTGTTGTCGGAGTGTTTTATCACAGTTGTAAGAAGTGACCATGACATTCCCTTCCTTTCAAACTTCAGTCGGAAGCATGTATCACCCCGAGTCTCTATGTAATAACCCCATTAACCTAGCATCACTCTGAAACACTGTTTTGTGCTATAGCCACAGATAGCTCTACCTGAGCGAAGAGGGCTATGCGGGGAATTCACAGGCAACGGCATCTGTGAGGTGTGTCTTCCCCCCACTGTTGACATTATTGACTGAATTACACCCTCCGGTCAACATTTATTTGTTGATGTCTCAACCACCAATACTTTAGCGAGAGATGATTAATATAAAACAAGGCCTTTAAGGTCCAATCTGAGAAGACTAGATTTCTTACGGGAGGACAAGAAAACACCAGGAATGGACATGCACGCCTGAAAGGCCGCAGGAGAACATGACAGGGCTCCTGTCTACAAGCCAAAACAGAAAGCCTCAAGATTAAAACCGCCTGCACCTTGACCCATGGACTCCAGCTTTCAGACTGGGAGAAAATCAATTCCCATTGCCCAAACCTCCCAACCTGTACTATTTTATCATGGTCGCTCTGCCAGAAGGATATAATTAAGTACCACTTTCCCTTCTTTCCAGAAAGTTCCACGATGAAGTCTATGTTCAAGTCTATGTCAGGGTGACTGAAAATACTCAGCGCTTCACCATGCCTCGCAGAGCACGAAAGTCAAAGGAAAACAATTTCTTCATTTGATGGTTATTGTCCAGAAATGAAGTTTTCTATTTTGACAACACTACCCATGGTGGTGTTTGATTGTTTTATTTTTTCACAGAAATTCATTGCCATGTAATTCATGTTCATCCTACAAAGATTAGAAAACAGAGAGCAGAAAAATTCCTCCATCATTACTTTAGCTATTTTTATATAGTTAGCTTTATGTCAACTTGACGCAAGCTAGGGTCGATTGAGTGGAAGGAGCTTCGACTGAAAAAAAAAAAAACCCAAAAACAAAAAAACAACACCTCCATAAGATCAGGCTGTCCACAAGCATGTAGGGCATTTTCTTAATTAGCGATTGATAAGGAAGGGCCAAACCTTTTACAGGTGGTGTCATCCCTGAGCTGATTACCTTGGGTTCTATAAGAAAGCAGGCTGAGCAAGCCCTGATGAGCAAACAATCAAACAGCACTCCTCCATGGCCTCTGCATCAGCTCCTGCCTCCAGGTTCCTGCCCTTTTTGAGTTTCTGTCCTGACTTCCTTCAGTGATGAATAGTGATGTGGAAGTGTAAGCCAAATAAATCCCTTCCTTCCCAAGCTGCTTTGGTTATGGGGTTTCACCAAAACAGTAGTGACCCTATAAGACAATCATTTGTGCAGGGAGCCATTGTCTTGGGACCGGCCTCCCATGTATGTGCTCACATGAAGGCCTTGCACATGTTTTGTTTAGGTGAAATGGAGTGATCATGTCAGGCCTCTAGACCCCTCCATGTGGTGTTAAAGAAGAAAAAACTGACCAAGAGAATAGAGTTTCCAGCCTGGAGGGAAACCTGCCATTTCGATCGGGCTGGGTAGCTCACACAACTAGGGGACCACCCCAAGAAAACAGGTCCACCTTAAGCTGTACTACAGAGATAGGTGGGGTAATTAGTCCTTTGATGAGATTCTGTACTTTTTCTTCCCAGCATTCCTATGTAGCTTGTAAATTCGCTTTTTTTTTGATTACTCAGAAAAGCATAACTTTTCTTTCTCTTTTTGAAGCATGCTGTCCTCAACCGTTTGAGCTTCTTTTCTCAACACTGTGGGCCTCCTCAGCACCCCCAGAGCAGCAGTTCTCCATCTGTGGGTTGCAATCCCTTTGGAGGTCAAACAACCCTTCACAGGGGTTGCCTATGACCATTGGAAAACACAGATATTTACACAACCATTCATAACAGTAGCAAAATCATAGTTATGAAGTAGATACAAAGATAATTTTATGGCTGGGGAGGTCACCACAATGTGAGGAACTGTATTAAAGGGTCGCAGCATCAGGAGCCTGTGACACTAGAGCCTCCCCTTCGTGACTGCCAGCTGAAACAGAGCTGTCTGTTTCCCCTTGTTTTCTCCATTCTCCTCCTCCAGGCAGCTGCTGAGGTTTTACACTTTGTCTGCCCTGGTTTTCCCTTTGCTCCCCTCCCCTCCCACTCCTCCCTCTCCTCTCCTTCCCCTCTCCTCCTCTCTTTTTTAAACTAATAAAATCATCCTTGAGCTAGTTTGAGTCCCTTTTGCCCCCCAGAGACAGGGTTTCTTTGTGTGTCTGGCTGTCCTGGAAGTCTCTCTGTAGATAAGGCTGACCTTGAACTTAGAGATCTGCCTGTCTCTACCTCCGAAGTACTGGAATTAAAGATGTGTACCACCACCGCATGGCTTTGAGTCCATTCTTAAAGAGGGAAGCCCTGATTTCCCCTGGATCAGTGGTGCCCCCCAGATGCCCAGCCACTTGGAGATTGCAGGGAGTAGCCGGTGGCTGAGTATTGCTCAGACCATGCATAGATATTCAGTCTCAGGGCATGTTCCTGCAGTGATTGCACGGAAGTCCCAGAAACGCTTACTCAGTCTCCCTATGTGTCCTTCACTGGACCTGGAATGCTGCAGCTCCCCTGTGGCCCTAGGCTTCAGTCCTGGCTCTCAGCAAGCCCGAGGCTGGCCTGTGGGCTGGTCTCCAAAGGGACCTGAAGAGAATCCCTCAGTTCCCCAGGAGAAGGTGTCCACAGACCACTGGCAGAAATGTCGTCACCCAAAGATAAACCCCAGAAACCTTGGCACTCAGAAGAACACGTCAATGAGAAGCCCTGTAAGCTACCCCCAGGGCATGCTAGTCTGTGTTGCACTGACAAGCTTTTTTATCCACCCTCACTACAAAGGAAACTTCTTCTCAAGGAGAGAACATGTCTTCTCTGTAAAGCAGCCCTGGTGTCTCGCTTGGCAGCCAAGACGGCCTCTGATAAAAGGGACTTGGGATCTGTGGCCAGGCCTCTGTATTCACAGTTACCCACATCCATTCACCCAGTGTGCTAAGATCCACAGTCTGTTGACTTTATCTTCTCTGCCCAGGTCACTGCTTCTGCCACTGCCTCTGCCACTGCCACCAACCCCCTCTCCAAGAGCAGCCTATGAGGATGGAGCCTGAACAGGTGGCTCCCCCTGTAGGAGGTTGGGGGCCACCATGGATGCTGAGAAGTCCCAGATGCCCCTCCAGGATGTAGGGTGGACTATGAGTCGGTGAGAGGGAGCAACGAGGCCTTGGTCTTCACATTTCACAGCCATTCCACCAGGAAGCCACTGGGCCAGACCTGATCTGTCTCCATATAGGACCATTTCTCAGGACCATAGGATGAGTGTACGGGGGTAACAGCCCTAGCTCAGAGCAAGCCAGAACCGCAAGACAGTGCTCCCTAGCTGAAGGCAGATGTGGGAGAAGCAAGGAGGTAAAGGAAACAGGACAAATAGAGGCCTTTCAAGCTCCTCAGTATCCTTCGTGACCCAGGACAGCAGAGTGGGCTCCCAGCGCTCCCAGCTCGGGACAGTCCTCACGGGGCTGCTGAAGCACCGATGATGTGATGGCCTGTGAAGAAACTCGACCAGGCCTGGGTGTTCTGCCGGGACCAGGATCCCTACCAGAGGTAGGAAAGGTGCCAACGTCTCAAGAGCGAAGCCCCTTGACAGTGCCTAAGTTTCACTCTGAGGATCCCTACCATCAGCAACCCACCCCAGCTCTGCTCAGTTCAGAGGCCAAGCTGAGGGCCGTGGGCTCATCGCGCAGCTAAGTGGGAAGCCTGTCGTAGTTCTGATTGGGAGGTGAAGTCATCGAAGGGTGTCGGGCCACAAGGGCCACAGCCTATAAAGCACTTTGTTCCTACTAGTGGCTCTCCTCTTCCCCCAGGTTTAAAGCCTCAAGACTAGCCAAGGTGCCACCCAACCTTAGGACAGGAATTCAAGGCTGCTGGCATCTCTGCCCACCAGGGCATCCCCGGCGCTCTCAGCACGTACTGCCGTGGTCAGAGCTAGGGGCCGCTGTTCCGCAGGAGCTAGTGGGTCAGAGGGAACTAGCTGTGCCGGGAGTCTTTTCTTTCTCAAGGAGCTGCTGCCGCCGCTCTCTCTGGGTTGAGTACCCTGAGCTCTGCTGACCTGGGCTTACGGGGCATCCTGTCTGCGGCCACAGATCTCACGGAAGTCTCGGTTTCTTGTTAGGCAAAATGGCCTTTGGCTCTGCATCTGTCTTTAAGAACGCACACACTCCTTTGGTTCAGCCCCAGCCTCTGCATCAAGGAACTGGAAGGTTTTGTCTGTGGCCTGACAAGGACGTTAGTATGGAGGAATGTTCATTTCTTTCCCATTCCAGCCACAGGGGCCTGTAGGATAACATGCTCCCAGGCGCATGACTCAGAGGCACAAGTCCAAGCTCCACCTCCCCACGGGTGTACAGGACACATATTGCCGTCACTTTTCCACCAGTGTTATTATACCTATTTGTTTTGGTCCAACTTTATCCAGTTAGAAGATCTTTCTTTCTACGAAATTTAACTGTATCCTTTATTTTCTTGATATCCTGCTGAGGAAACATTCCGACAACATCTTGCAACGGCCAGCTGTAGCCAGACGACATCTTGGGTCCCTCAGTACTGGACAGTGACCTAGACTTTTGCTAAGCACCGTTAGGGCTCTGCTACTCCGTGTCCACTTCAGAAACACCGTTGCCCTGGCTGCAGACACGCTCATCATTGTGAGAGCCCAAGGCTTCTGCGAACATAACTCCATGCAGGATCCCAAAGTCCCGTATGTAAAGTGGGGCTTTTATGCCTGAGACACGTGATCAGTGAAGGATCTGATCCAGCCACTCTAGAAACTCTGGTGAAATTTCCACTCTGTGTGATTTCAGATAGAATAGCACATACCCTTCCCTGACTGCTGTATCTTTGGGGTCACAGCCAATTCATTTAGCTTGAGAATTGGACTTTGCCTTAATCTTCTACAGATAGAAAGAACTCGAGCATTTAAGCCCATCCTTAAGGTTCTGGTAGCTCCATGGAAATTGAAACTGTACCTTCAATGGGAAAATTGTCACCATAATAACTCGCAGTCCCATCTGGGAGAAGGGAGCATGTAGTACTTCAAGGGGTCAAGAGAAGTGGGACAAGGGCTAGAACAGCCTGAGGGTTTTGTTGCCCGGACTGCATGTGACTTTTAAGGCAAATGGCGTACCCTTGAGTGTTCCTTTTTCTACTTTGTGTGTCTAAGTGTGTCAAATAGGCCTATTACCAACACGTTATGGCTCGACCTACTGCATAATTTGTCTTACAAGGAGCCAGCATATGTCCAGCTCTTGGTATAGACCTTACAATACTTCACACATTGACACGAATCTACATACTTCAAAATGAACTAGAGTTTAGCCTGCCCTTGACAAGAAAAGCTATGCATCTAAAGTCGAAGGGAGGCATAATTAATTACCTTAGTATTAATCAAGCTACGGACTGTGACAGAGGACTCCACTTGACAAACCCAGCTTGATGGCAGCCTGCAGGGTTCAGCTAGAGCTCCCAGGCCCAGCCCAATTCTGGATGGGTAGCCCTGGCCGTGGGGGCGGGGAGTGTACAGAGTCCCTTTCTTCCACCCTTTACCGTACAATCTGCCCCCCTTAGGAAGCTCTTCCACAGACCCAAGTTCCCTCCCAGCCTCACAGTCTCCCTTTGGGCATTCCTGCTGGATCAAGTCTCTCCTCCTCGCTGGCTAGGACCCTGACAGTGAGCTAGGAGTCCTTTGGGCAGGGAATTTCCTCCAGCCTCAAAGGAGAGGCTGGCGTGTGGAATCTGGGTGGTCAGCTCTTTGGACTTGCAAGTCTGAGGAAAACCAGGGGAGACCCTTTAAATCCAGGAGTCGGGGTTACCCAATAGAGGGCTGCCTTGCCTGGGTCTGAAGGCAGGACAGACTAAAAGGCCTCTCCAGGGCAATCTCCTTTCTCCTTCGTCGATCTTGAAATGTGATTGCTTGAAGATAATTAAACACACAGTAAAAGAGAGGACTCGCTCCCGGAAGGACGGAGGAAACAAGTTGAAATACTTGCAGCTATTTAGGGAGGAACGGTGAAAGAAAAAGTCAGTATTCATCAGTGGACGGACTGAAGGTCATCCTATAGACCAGGAGGAGAGAGAGAGAGAGAGAGAGAGAGAGAGAGAGAGAGAGAGAGAGAGAGAGAGAGAGAGTGAGAGAGTGAGAGAGAGAGAGAGAGAGAGAGAGAGAGAGAGAGAGAGAGAGACCCTTGCCTTCGGGAATGAATCGCATCTTGAAGTATTCTTTTTGTTTTTGAAACACTTCTGCAGAGACCTTCTAAAAGCCTGCCGAGCCACTGGTCAACGGAAGTTGAACCAAGGTGGGCCAAGGGAGGGTTAAGCCTGCTCTCTCCATGTGAACTCTGGGAGGTCCCCAGCAGAAGGCGTTGTCGCTGCCAGAAGAGAGAGAGACTAGCGGTAGGGGCTTCACCTCCAATGGCTCACCTCCTATCGGTTTTCCCCTTTCTCAAGTTTGTCAGTTTCTGGAGTTTCCTTTGTCAGTTCTTACTTTGAGGACAGAGCTTTCCCACATGACCTTACCTGGCCGGTAAAAACTAGGCAGCATGTGGCACCTGCACCAAACCCAAGGAAAGCAGACCCTCAACTGCGGGCAGTGCATTTCCACACCACCAGTCAACATCCAGGTTGGGGTTTTGCAGCAACCGACCACCGGTGCTGGGAGCCCAGGGACGAAGGATCAATGCGGAGTGGGGCAGGGGACAGGGGGACAGACAAGAGTCCAAAGGCTGAGGATTGGCTGTGCTCTGGGATGTTGGGAGTCGGGGGTCGAAAGTGACCCAGCCCTAGGTGAAAAAGACGCGCGCCTAAGCCCGGAGGCGGCAGCATCTGTAAGCCGCAGAGAGACAGGAGGAAAGGACAGCCTGCCACCAGGCTTGCACCGCGGGACGGAAAGGAGCCGGGACGCGAACATCGGGGCTGCCCGCCGAATAAACGCAGCCACTCACCCAGCAACAGCAGCTTGAGCTCACGGCGCGCGTCCTTCTTGTCGCGGCGAAGCTGCCGTTCGATCTCCGCGCTGATGCGCTGCGACTCTTTCTCCTCCGCAGACAGACAGCAGCAGCCGGCCATGGTTTGTCACTCCGACGGGGCGACAGGGACGCCCGCGCTTACCGCCGGGTCTCGCGGATTATCCGCTCCAGGCACAGGGTTTAGAGAGGAAACACCTGAACTGACTATGGTTTGGAGTAAGAGGCCCCGGTCGAGCTCTGGGCTTAACCTTCTCGAAGGCAGTTCCTCCCGAGCGCCTGTGCGATCCCGGATCAGGCACCCACTCGTGCGAAAAGAGCTAGCTGGGCTGTGTGAATGGCGCTGTCTTCAAAAGACGCGCGCCTCCGGCAATGTAGCTCAGCACCCTGGTAGACGACACAAACCGCGAGAATCAAAAGTTGAGGCGTTGGTGCTGCTGTGAGAGTATTCTCTTCGGGCCTGGGGGCGTAGCAGGCTAGCAGCAGGCGTGGTGTGGCTTGCAGTCAATGGACCAGCTTGCCTCGGCTTGCAAAGTTCCGAAAACCTCTGCAGTTACAGGAGACTTTCGCCGCCGACTGGAAGGTTCTTCAGTCACTGATGGCTCTAAGTGGCAGGAGGAGGCGGGGCGTCTCGAACCTACAGCCCTGGTGTCTGCGGGAGCTGCCCCTAAGCCTATCCCTAGCTAATGGTGTCTGAGGACAAAGGAAAACGAAGACGAAGAGGCTAGGGCGCAGAGCAGCCTCACACCTGCCTCCTTGGCGGTGGCGCCCTAGTGCAGGAAGGGCCACTTGCCAAACTTGCTGTAACCAGCAGGCGCTGACTGCCAGGCCCTTCCCGCGGCCAGATCCGGGTTCGGACAGGTGAGGGAGTTTCGCCAACTCCCAGCCTCAGTGCCAGGGGCGGAGGCAGCGCACTAGTGGACCCGAATCAGGCGGCTGCAGCCAGGGCACACACTGTGTGCTAACAGCTAGGCTCTGGTTTCTCCTCCCATTAGCGGCTGAGCCTTGCCCACCAGACTCTCCACTGCTCACACTTGAGGTTCCTAGACCGGCTCACACCGCTTCCCGGATGCCCCAGCCCAGCCTGGGCTTGGCGCAAGTCCTGGGTCAGCTCGCAGCTTGCCTGTCTAGTGTAGATGGGCTGGGTGGCTCTGCTAGGAACCACAGCCGCCTCTGGGGTCAGGTAAAAGAGCAGACAAACTAGTTAACGCCTCCCAGCCGGTCCTACCTCCCGGCACCGGATGGGGGGCCGGGGACTGGAGGGGTGAGGGTGGAAAAACGTCTGACTGCTTTGCATTTGGTGATGGAAAAGAGTCATGCTTTGTAAAAAAGAGTTGGCACCTTCCCGACGCACCTGGCAGTTCCCTGCTCAACCCTGCAGTCAGGCTGCCGCCTTAGGACAGCTCCGGGAATGCCGCGTGTAAAATCTGAACGCACCCTCGACAACTCAAATGGAAAGACACAAAGCAAGTTGTACTCGTTGATTTTGTCTGTGCAGATTTTAAGGTGCAAAGCAAGAACAGAACAAGGGATCCTACGAACCACAGGAAAAAAAAAAAAAACCCTTCTTTTCGTCCTATTCAAGTCGGCATACGACGTGTGCACACCTACGGAATCCGACGCGAATGCTTTCCCTGTAGAGAGTTGAAGCAGGCGTGGGGCACTGAGGTCATTATATAAGAACTTGGCAGCTACTGCTGTCTAGCTGCAAAGTCTTGTTTACTTTACAGTTTAAGAAGTGCGGGCTAATCAGACTTTAAAATACCCTAGTATTTTAGCTTCCTTCCAGGCATAAATTGACGGCAACAGTGACCCCTGCAGGAAAACGTCTGGGTTTTTCCTCAGCTGCTACAGACTGTTTTACATGGAGAACTCCACTGCTTGGCTCCTCAAACTGAAGTCCCTGTCATAATTTTTAGTTTCTCGTGGATACTGAAAGCAGAGAAAATCCGAGTTCCAAGTTAGAACAACCGAAAGAGTCAGTCTCAAGTTACCAGCCTTCAAAAACAGATCATGGCAGACTGTCCCGAACTTGGTTGTACCTATCAAAAGACCTCAGGGTTCCCATCTGCTTATCCAACCTGTAGTCCTCCCATAGGATGTGACCCCGGAGAAGCCCCATAGTTTTGAAGGCAAAGGCTTTTATATTCAGGTAACAATAACAAAACCTCAATGATGAAAATGTTAACAACAGGGAATAGGCCAAATTAACCATGTGGGCGATATTATGTTGCCACAAAGGTAATCTGTAACATGAAGTCACAACGAATAACAAACACCTTGTGATGTTTTGGTGAATGACAGACTGCATGTGTCATGATGGTCCCACTATTTCTCTCAGGGCTGGGGATGCAGTTCAGTGGTAATGCACTTGCCTTCTGTACATGTAACATCCAGCACTGAAAAGAAAACTCACATCACCAAATGATAGGATAACTGTCCCAGTATGTATAAGAACAATCCAGAGCATCCATGCACCACTGAAGCTAATTAGCTACGTATTTCTTAAACTCTATTCCTATTATTTGTGCAATATTGCAAAAGAATAACAAACTGGGGAGAATCCTCAAAATACGCTCAGCAGAAAAGGCTAGGCACAAAAACATAAGCAGTAAAAGATAAACGGTTTGGTAAGGATACACACCTGCATTTTATTTATTTATTAAAAATTTCCACCTCCTCCCCTCCTCCCACTTCCCTTCCCTCCCCTTTCCCCCACTCCCCCTCCCCCTCCTTCTTCAGGCCAAAGAGCAGTCAGGGTTCCCTACCCTATGGGAAGTCCAAGGTCCTCCCCGCTCCCCCCAGGTAAAGGAAGGTGAGCATCCAAACAGACAAGGCTCCCACAAGGCCAGTCCATGCAGTAGAATCAAAGCCCAGTGCCATTGTCCTTGGCTTCTCCGTCAGCCTCCACCGTCAGCCACATTTAGAGAGTCTGGTTTGATCACATGCTCCATCAGTCCCATTCCAACTGGCCTTGGTGGTCTCCCATTAGATCTGTCCCACCGTCTCAGTGGGTGAATGCACCCTTTGCAGTCCTGACTTCCTTGCTCATGTTCTCCCTCCTTCTGCTCCTCATTAGGACCTTGGGAGCTCAGTCAGTGCTCCAATGTGGGTCTCTGTCTCTATCTACATCCATCACCAGACGAAGGTTCTATGGTAATGCTGGAGAGGATGTGAAGTAAGGGGAACACTCATCCATTGCTGGTGGGAATGCAAACTTGTGCAACCACTTTGGAAATCAGTGTGGTGGTTTCTCAGGAAACTGGGAGTCAACCTACCTCAGGATCCAGCAATTCCACTCTTGGGAATATACCCAAGAGATGCCCAATCATACTGCAAAAGCATTTGTTCAACTATGTTCATAGCAGCACTATTTGTAATAGCCAGAACCTGGAAACAACCTAGGTGCCCCTCAATAGAAGAATGGATAAAGAAGGTGTGGCACATATACACTTTAGAGTTCTACTCAGCGGTAAAAAAAAACGACATCTTGAATTTTGCATGCAAATGGATGGAAATAGAAAACACTTTACTAAGTGAAGTAACCCAGACCCAAAAAGAGGAATATGGTATGTACTCACTCATAAGTGGATTCTAACCATAAATAAAGGACATTGAGCCTATAATTCGTGATCCTAGAGAAGCTAAATAAGAAGGTGAACCTAAAGAAAAACATATAGTTATCCTCCTGGATATTGGAAGCTGACAAAATTGCCGGGCAGGGGTTGGGAGTACGGGGGTGGGGGTGAGGTGGGGATAAGGGGAAGATGGGGAAGGCTTGAGGGAATGGGATGGTTGGGATGAAGGAGGGGTGAATGTAGGAGCAAGGAAGTAAATATCTTAATTAAGGGAGCCATTTTAGGGTTGGCAAGAGACTTGACTCTAGAGGGGTTCCCAAGTGTCCAAGGAGATGTCCCCAGCTTGTTCCTTGAGCAGCAGAGGAAAGGGTGCCTGAACTGGCCTTGTCCTATAGCCACAGCTGCATTTTTAAGAGCCTACAGTACATATAACCGAAAGGTTAGTTGCTCTGAGTCGAAACTGGCTGGCAGATTATCTATCACAAGTAACTCTATTAGGTCATACCTAATAGAGTTACTTGTGGCCCTTCCATAGTATTTAGATTGCACTTTTCTTAATTGTAAACAGAGCAATGGACGAGAATCCATTCAAAGGACTCGCCCAACTCTAACATTCAGTTGTTTCTCGGATGACTTTCACTTAGAAAAAGACCATCTGTAACTCCAGTTTCAGGGACTCTAACTCCCTCTTCTCTTCTCACTTCTGCACATGCTACACAAATGCGGTGCACAGACATACGTGTAGGCAAAACATCCATATACAATTAAAATGTTCATATAAAATCGCATTCATATAAAATATACATATAAAATTAAAAATGAAAAACTAATTTTAGAAAGATAGTAAGAATGTAAACTTTAAGCGATTATTGGGCATCATAAACTCCTGAGAACTATACAAAGGGATAACACAAGGCAATTAGATTCCTTTTCTGTATTTGTTTTTCTTCCCTCATCACCTGTAAGATCTAGGGCATAAGAACAGAATAATTTTATATCATGGTATTTGAAACGCTTTCCAGGAAAGGCTAGCTTTGAAGAAAGCGCTTAGACATGGAGAAGACTTTTCCTGCTCCTTCCCAGGCTGCTGCAGTTCCTCCTGAGTCCTCATAGACTCCAGCGGGGCTGCTTCTGCCTTCCAAGAGCCGGGCTCTGCAGGTCACGCAACTGCAGCAGTCTTTGGGATGTCCACGGAGTCCAGGCCAGTCTGATACAGGCACTGAAGATTCCAGTGACGGGAAGTACTGAGCTGCGCTATACCAGAAAACTTAAAAGTCTAACCTGCAACCCTGTTTCCCAGGAGAAGCATCCCTCCATGACAGAGTGCCCTTGTCTGCCATGCTAATGGAATCTCAGACAAATGCCCTGTTGTCATCTACAGACCTTGGTGCACCCCCTTTCCCTTTTCCAGTAATGCCATCTCTTACCTCGGGCAAAGTTAGGTCATTTCTTTTCCAAACACTTCTCTTCTGAGAAGCCATCTCCACTCCTGGTGTGGGAAGTCCTTTTGTATATGTGTTGCTTTTATTGGCTAATGAAAAGAGAAGCTGCTTTTGGCCAATGGCTTAGCAGAATATAGCCAGGCTGGAAGAGATATATATAGAGAGAGAGTAGGCAGAGTCAAGGAGATGTCATGTAGCTGCCACCCGATAAGTCACAGCTCCGTTGTGATACACAGATTAACAGAAATGGATTAACCAAAGATAGCAGAGCTAGCTAGCAATATGCTTAAGTGATTGGCCAAGCAGTGATTTAAATAACATAGTTTCTGAGTGGTCATTTCAAGTCTGGGCAGCTGGAACAAACAAGCGGCCCCCTACAACACACCCTTCACCAGAATCAAGGCCCACAGCTGCCTATGTTCGTCCCATCCCACCCTAGCACACCTGTCTATCTCCGCTAATTCCTGTTACCCGTGGATAGTTTTTCTTGCTTAACCCTCTAGTCTTATACTAGCAAAGCTTAGTTTACTCCATAAAACTGAAACCAAGAAAAGAATCATCTAAGGAGAGAGAAGAGAAGACTCTCATGGTAGAGGGCATCGATGATGAAGATGATGATGGTGATGATGATGGTGATATGAAGATGGAGAAGGAGGATGCCAACCACAAATGTGCGCTTGATTTCCGAAGAGCCTGAATGTGTTTGCTGGCCACTCTTCAGTTGCACCCCAGAGAGGGTGACTGCCCCGATTCTAAGGCAAAGCTAAAAGGGAAGGTGAATCAGAGGGCTGGAAAGATGTCGTTCTCTTTGGGATATATATGACTTTAGAGTTTAAGAAGTTCTGTCTGATCCAGCTATACCGTTTCTAGGATCTGCCTGGAGCACGCTGCCACTGTGTCACAGAGACTGTACATCCAGGTTCACTGCTGCACTGGTCACAACAACCAGGTCACGGAATCAGCTTAGGAGTCCTAGGAGTCTACCAACAGATAAATGGATTTATAAATCCATTTATAAATCAACTTGATTGATTTATAATTTATTATTATAAATTATGTGATTTTAATATTAATATTTAATTTATATTAATAAATTATTAATATAAATTATTTGTTATAATTTATAATCACAATAAATTAACTTGATTGTGTGTGAGAGATGGGGGGGGGATCTTATTCAGCTATAATGATGACTAAAAGCCTGCCGCCTACTGGAGAAATGAATGCAACAGCAGTCACCACATTAAGCAAAATAATCCAGACGCCGACACAGAAATAGCACATTTACACTTATTTCTGAGTCCTAGAACTTTATATTAATATCTAAACACAGGGCAGGGATAATAGGAAGGAGGGGGCGAGGGGACTGGAACAGAAAGAGAGAACACGAGAGGGGCATGTGGCCACAGTCCATGATGCATTTCAATGAAAAACTGTCTTGATGAAACACAGCAGTATGTATGATGAATATGTGTCAACAAACATGCTTTTAATTAAAGAAAAAGAGAGAATTTAGAAGGAAGAGCACGAAAAAGCGACCCAGCGGAAGTGAGCAGAACTAACCGTCATGTCAGCTTTCAAGCTGCGTTTGGGACTCCTTCCTGGGAATGGCTGCTGTTTCTTTAAAGGAAAGAGTTGAAGTGCAGACAGACCATGGTGAAGCACAACCACATCCTGCCCTGGAACCCCAGAAGACTGTACCTGGGTGTGATTGAGTCTTCCCCTTCTCCTGTAGCCTCCTCTGGGATCAGCTGCAGGTCAGCAGGTGAAAACAGACGGAGTGTTGGTGGCTACGTGGATGAGGAAATAATAGCACACTGGTGGGCACACCATCTATTTCTCTATAACAATTGGCACGTCAGCATATTGCTCCAAAATACCCTCTGTTGGAAGGCTAGAAACTGTTTATTAAAAACTTCAACTGGGGGAGCTAGAAAAATGGACAGAGAAGTCTGTCATCTAACACGTGTGACCATGAATGGACAGGCATGGCTATCATTTAGTTCTTGAATATGAATTTTCATCAGTTAAGGATCTCAAGAACATCAGAAATAGAAATCTTTAAGAAGACCACCTGAAGATTTTTATTGTGTTGATTTTCTTTTCAGTTTTGCTCAAGTTTCATGCTCATTTCCTGTCTTCTCTTAAAGAAACAGATATTGATAACCTAGTAGCTATGAACCCTTCTTTGTACTTCTGTGCTCATAAAATCACAGATCAGTATAAATATGAATACACACTGAGGAACGTTGCCACCATGAATGACAATATGTTATCTCTATTCTTCCCCTCCACTCAGGAAAACTTCAGTTCCTCTGATTCATTCTGCTTGCAGCTGCATCCTAGTTCATGCTGTGAAGACGATGTCCATCATCCAATTTGTCCGCCTTAAAGCATCTCTACTTTTGCTCAGTTTGGGCCAATAAAACAATCTGTAGCCATACCTTTGTCTATGGACCTTCATATAAATAAAAACACATTACTGTTTTTATTACTAGGGGATAGAGTCCCAGAAAAAAGTTGCTATGTTATATATATAAAATTATACATAATATATTTAAAAATATTATAAAAATTAAATATGTGTTTATATGTATATGTATAACTTTATGTGTATAATTACAATGCATATGTGTATGTATGTATATATATGTGTGTATGTATATGTATACACACATTTTTATTTTAATAGATGTGACCAGATTCCTCTCCCTCCCTGCAAGAAAAAAATCTTTAACATTCTCAGCTGCTGCCAACAGCATAACCTCCCATCTTCCACTTCCCTGCCAGCAATAAATGCTGTTACTCATTAACTTTTGGCAGCTTGAAGGGAATAAAGTAATATTAAGGAGCTGTTTCCTTTGCTTCCTGTGCTAGCTAGTGCAGTATCTGCCCCCCTCTGACTTGCCCATTCATGTCCTTTGCTCATTTTTTAAAAAGTGGGTCATTTGTCTCCATCTTGACAACCTGCAAACTCTTGAATAATGCATGTTGGCTCTTTGTCGCCTGAGTTACAAACTGGGAAATATGGTGTCTGCCTCCTTCTCCTACTTTTTTCCCTTTTGTTTGGTTGGTTGGTTGGTTGGTTTTGAGACAAGTTTTCACTCTATAGCTCTAGATGGATGGGCTGGAACTTGTTATGTAGACCAGACTGGTCTTGAACTCACAGAGATTCACACCCACTCCTACAACACATATTATTGCCCACTATGAAGTATCTGGTGTTTATTTTTGTGTAATGGGAGAGAGAGCAGTTTTGTTTACTTCTAGCCGGATACCAGACTGCTCTATCATACTTTTCTCTGAGCATAGGTTTAGCTTGCTGTCTAAACCATTGTGGTCTGACGGCAGAAGGATTTGAAATGTTCTGTCACCTGAGAGGCAGCCCCTCTTCGTGTCATCACACTCTTCCAGATATGTATCAACTTATTATTCCATATCGACAGTCACGTGCCAATGTCCCTCCCTCAACCTCACCCTAGCCTTGAGCTCAACTTCCTTGCCTTCTGGACACACCAATTTGGACATCTAAAAGACATCTCAAGTTAAGAAATCTGAAACAGAATTCTGAATTTATTGACTAAATCTCCTCTTTCTGCCCTCTTTCCCATCTCAGCACCATCAGACACAATCTTAGCCCACCTATGCTTGGCAATTCTGGCCTCTTTCTTTAGTTGCATTCTAACATGTAAAAGCTCTTCAGACACCAGCTCCAAGATGTCTTGCACATAGTGTTTTTGTGAAAGGAGGCTTCTGAGTTGACCTTAGAATGTCACATGCGGCTGCCAAGGGGTAGTTTTTCCTATTTTTGTTGCCAACAGGTCTAAACAAGCTACCACCATCTCCAACCTGACCTAAAAGTACAATTTTATGCCTGAACTTCCTGCTCCACTCTTGACTCTCTAAAACCCATCGTAAGACAGACAGGACCGCCATAATGCATACCCGTTAATACCTAGATTCAAATTCTTCTATGAATTTCCTTCAGAGAACAAATTCTTTCTCTCAACCATGAAACCCCAAGCAACATAGTCATTGCCTGCCTCTGCCATTGATGGTGACAGTCGCCGTATTGAGCCTGCTCCACTCTCACCATGCCTTACCTCCCTGGACAGCAGCTGGTCCCTGCTGTCAGTATCATGACTCCTCCAGACCATGAAATACCCTGTCTATGTCTGTCAATGCTTCTCAACACCAATGGGACTCACTAAGTGTGGGCTTCCCCGACAGCTTGCCCGTTTGTCATGGTGCCATAGCCCTGTACTTACACTGGAGGCATTCAGCGCTACCATGTCCTTGCTTTCTCTTTCTTCCAACAGAAAAAGAAGGCAGTCTCCACAAGAGGAAAGATGATGACCAGCTAATTTGAGGCTAGGGAGGTCATATCTTAAAATTGTACTTTCAAACTGTTCAGACCCCCTTCTCGGTGATAAGTTTGGAAAAATGAGCAACATCATGTTCTGGTTGGAATCTGAAAGTGTGCCCTCACATGCCCAGGTTTTAGCTCTTGCCCTCATATCGTGGCAATATTTTGGGAGGCTTATGGACCCTTAGGCAATGAGGCCTAGATGACAGAAGGAGGACAGTAGAGTAGACCATTGAAGGTCCAAGCTGACCACACTCCCACCACCATAAAATCCATCACAGATTCTCTGTCATGAGATTTGAGACACTCTGAAACTATGAACACAAGTCTTTCCTTCCTTATGTTGACTATGTGTGGTATTTTTGTCACAGACACATGGAAGTAATAACATAGTATTTTTGTGATTTTGTGTCTGTCTATTGCATACTTCACTTCTTATATGTTTAGAAAATCACACCCTTGAGGACCTGATCTATGAATACAGTCCTGACTGTGCTTTCCATTAACGACAAGCGCTAGAGACTAGATATAAGTTGACTTCAGCTAAAAGCACTATTTACTGGACCTTGCGATAGTCTCGGTGTGAAGCTCTGCTGGATCCAGGCACTTGAGTGATGCCACAAAGAGGACATCTGCTGGTTAATAAGCACTTGTTGAATAAGACGATGACAAGTACTGTCACACTTGATTCTTCTAAAAATTTGAGAAGGTAGCATGTCTAAGTTGCTGGTTCCAAGTCTGGAGCCAGGAAGCACTCAACAAGAGAAGAGAATTTTGGTTCTGCGATGGTTAAATTTGGTTGTCAATTTGCCTGGATCTGGAGTCCACTGGGAGACGAATGCTCCAAGAGATTTTCCTGATCAGCTTAATTGGAGTGGCAGAGCTATCTTAAATATGGCCACTATCTTCTGACAGCAGCCCAGATGAAAAGAGATTTGAGAAAAAAAGTGTGAAGTGTGTGTGTGTGTGTGTGTGTGTGTGTGAGAGAGAGAGAGAGAGAGAGAGAGAGAGAGAGAGAGAGAAGGAGAGAGAAGGAGAGAGATTTAGAGAGAGAGACAGAGAAAGAGACCCCGAGAGAGAGACAGATAGAGAGAGTTGTTTTATTTTGTTTTGACTTTTGCCTGCTTGCCTTCATGACTTGCTGGAAATCTCATCTACTCTGCTTGTGAATTCATTCCCTCTGTTGTTGCTGCTGATACTCTTGCTATCACTGCTGCCATCACTGACAAATTCTTACCTAACGTAGAGTCCCAGTTTGTGCCCCAAGAAGTTAGGATTGACAACTCATCCTCTATAAGCCAATTAAAACTTGAAAGCAAAGCCAGGTGTGATGTTGTAGGCCTTTCATTCCAGTACTAAGAGACAGGAATGGGTGGATCTCTGTGAGTTTGAGGCCAGCCTGGTCTGCATAGTAAGTTCTAGGATAGCCAGGGCTATATAGAACGACCCTGTCTCAAAAACAAACAAACAAACAAACAAATAACAAAAATCGGAAAGTAGAAAAAGGAGATTTGTTCAATGTGACCACATTGGGTAGAGGAACAAGACCCAAAGAACAGCCCCCGCCTCCAGTGCTCCAAGTTCCTAAAGTAAGAGCAAAGTTTTAACCAAGGGCCCAGGATATGCAGATCCCAGGGGTCCCACCATTGACCCCCTGTCATCAGGGCTGTCTTGTCCTTAAAGTGTTCTGACAAGTTGTGAGAACTGTGTGAACCCCCTTTCCAGCAGACGATGGTCCTTCTGGTGGTACCTCTCCTTCTTCTAGTATGAGATTCCTGGGGAAATTCCAGTTTCTTTGGAGTTCTTTGTCAGAGAAACACAGTGCCTCTTTATAATGCCATCGTTTTGCTAGGCCTGCTACAAAGAGGAAGGGATAATTAATCCTGCATGGTCTTTGGAGTTATTCCAGCATCTGGCAGCAGCCATACATAGGAATTACACTTTCACTTCCTAGCAAGGACAGAGACCTAGCCTGACCTGTCCGGCCAATATCAGAGTGTAACCATTGAGTCCTATTGAACCAAAACATTAATTTTGAATGACTGAGTCAAATATACAGATCCAAGGGCATTTGAATGAAGTATGCATCCTACAATGTGCCAGGCCCTGCTTTCCTCAACTTAATTTGCATTCAGTAATTTCTTTCATGCTTTAAAAGTCCATGAAGCTAGTAAGAACTAGTTGGAAATGTGTTGCTGAATATTAATGTGAAGCTGTCTTCTGTTTTTGTAGGTATCTAATGTACATCTTGAAGACCCATGGACTCCTCTGCCCTTTTCTGACATCACTGGGGAGACTAGAAATGCCCAGAACCTCTTGAACATTGTCTTAGGGTTTCTATTGCTGTGAAGAGACACCGTGACCATGGCAACTCTTATAAAGGAAAACATTTGATTACGGCTGGCTTACATTTTCAGAAGCTTATCACTACCACCATGGCAGGAAGGCAGCATGCAGGCAGACATGGTGTTGAAGGAGCTGAGAGTTCTATATCTTGATCCACAGACAACAGGCCGTGAATTGTCCCCCACACTGGGAACAGCTTGAGCATATGAGACCTCAAAGCCTGCTCCCACAGTGACACACGTCCTCCAACAAGGCCACACCCACCCCAACAAGCCACACCTCCAAATAGTGCCAGTCTCTATAGGTAAAGCATTCAAACATATGACTCTATGGGGGCCATACCTCTTCAAACCACCACAGACACTCCTCCCTTCGGGAAATGAGGCATACATTCTCTGTTAAAGACGAGCAGGTTTTTGTGGCTGTTTGGGCTGATAAACTTCCAATTCCTGTCTTCCAGATGTCACAAAAGGCCACATTTCTTCATCTTTTGCTGGGCTCTGAGCTCTTATCTTAAGCAGTCCTCTTCCTCCATGGTGACAAGATGCCACTGGAAGCCCTGTGTGTATTCCTGTCTGCTGACAGTTCTAGTGAAAAGAGCGCTTCCTTTCCCCCTAGTCCAGCAAATGCTAGGTTGACTCTGAGTGAGAATGTGTTTGTAGCCCTGCCCGAACTGACATGTTTTGGCCAAAGCAACAGAACGCTTAAGGAACCAGCGCGGGTTAACTCTAGCCATATAGTTTATTAATCTCAGAATACCCTAAATATTATGATTTGTTTGATATTAAAATTATTAATAAATTTTTGTAACTTGAGTTTGCAGTGTATAATTTACATTGGCAGCCAGCTCGCTTTGGAGCACGCTCTTGTTAAACAGTTACCTGGTGGCTCGTGGCTGTAAAAGGAACAGAGCAGTACAGAAAACACAAAGTAGACCGACAGAAAATAAGGATATTTTGGCAGATTCCAGGGAGAAAAGACATCAACCGAAAGGACCACGCAGAGACCACTGTGGGCAGATGGCTGTCTTGGACCAGACTGTGCCCTGCACGCTGTCTCCTCTTGGTGCTGAAATTGAGACAAAAGCAAAGACATAAAAGACCATGAGCTGCCTAAGGGAGCTTTGAACCTAGAATCGACTCTGCATTAACCTATGCAGAGGGGGTATTCTGAGAAAAAACAGCTCAGGTAAGAAGCAGTTACATATACATCACATGCCTGAGGTTGTTGACCTGAAAAAAACAAACCCACAGTGAAGTCTCAACAACAATGTGTGACTGGCAAACGGAACCGCATTCTGTCCTCTAGGAAGTGGGGTTTGGCAGGGGCCCCTTCCCAGCAATATTGGGCAATATCTGGAAACACTTTTGCTTATCACCACTCAGGAAGAGATGCTACAGCTTCTAGTGAGTAGAGGCCAGGGCTATTAAACATCTATTTCACGGGACAGCTTCCCCCAAGACAAACAGATACACAGGAATCCCCAGCCTCATCTCAGTCCCAAGTAACATCAATCTAGATTCTTAAGACAAATGAAGAGGAGGAAATGAAAGATTTTTCTGTGTTGAAGTTAGCTACCAGAAAGGACAAACACAGCTGAGGCAGGCAAGCATAGGGAATAGTTTGGTAACCTGGGACTCTACTTGTCTCGGTCTGTGTCCACCTCTTCTTCTAATAATGCATTTGGGAACATGACTCATTTACCTGCATGTACTATGCACGCACACCATTTTCCAAACAATGCACCTAGCAACCTCAGAGCCCACCTGCACTGGGCTTCAAGTATGACTCTCTCTAACCAGTGGATAGGAGCCTCCCCACATAAAAGATGATCAAACTTGGACATCAAACTTGGACATGTTTTTACTGTCCTCATATGGGTAGAAGAATGAAAAGTCCCATCTGGCCCGAATTGGGTTCAGGTGCATTTATGATAAGGCAAAACTATGTTCTCTACTGAACTGATCTTCTATGCACCATCTTAAGCCTAAGCATAATTAGGTATGCATATAATTAAAGTCAGATGCATTTGGGAAAGAAACATGCACAGCAAAAAAAAAAAAGAAAGAAAAGGGAAAAAACAAGATTATTTATCTTCTAGGCTAGAAATCAAGGCAGAGAACCACCAGCATTACACCTCTAGTAACCAAATGCCCTCTTCCTCCTGAACCCCATAAAAGGAAGCCCTGAACAACACTCGGGGCTCTTGCGTACCATCACTCAGGTGGCCACTGTCAATCTAGAGTGTATTTCTTCCTAACCTACACTATTGCTTTGGTTATGAATAAAGCTTCCTTGCTACATTTGCCATTTTGGGGAATCCTTATTTCAGTCTTTTAAATAAGACACCAAGGGAACGAAAACACTGGCTTAGACATAGACTGCTGGTAACACAGCCTGACGCTGCATGTGATGCAGTTCCTATGATACCAGGGAAGCAAATGCTGCCTCAAAGCTCTGGGCGCAGGGATGGTAGGATGAGGCTGGCCAAGGGCTGCAACTGCTCAGGGATTCCTGCTTTTCTCTCTCCTCATCTTCTTCCTGTCTCCCTGTCACCCCCTCAAAGGAATGTCACTGAGGTGACAAGAGAGCTTTCTCATCCTCTGTCCTCTGCCCTCCAGTGACCGAGCTCCCCTGCAAGGCCTTGAGCTAAAAGCACAATGCAGCTGAGAGGCTGGCAGAATGAGGGGCTATGCTGGCCAGGGTAATGGACCTCTTTTTCCCCCTGGAAAAATGATCACACTATGTCCTCTTCCTCTTAAATCTCCCCTAAGCTCCACTTAGAGAGCTGGCTGAGGAACAGCACGCTAGGCCGACCCTCCAGGGATTCTGAGTCAAGTGTGGCACCTGCAGGGACCAACACACATGGGCCAGCCTGGGATTTGCCAGTGATGGCACCAGAAGTCCTGCATCCCAGCTGGCACAACTGAATGGAAATCCTGGAGAAAGCCTCAGATTTTTTATTGTAAAAGCCTCGCAGTGGTGTGGATGTCGCGAAAAAGCCACTCTTCCCTGGGGTGCTTACCCATTCTCAAGGCCTGGAATCTTCATTCCGCTTCCAGGCCCGACACAAAGGTTATCACCTCTAGACTGAGTTCCTAGTGATTCCTGCCTCCCTTCTGGAAGTTGTAACATTGCATTTGGGTCTTTCTCCTGGCAGGAATCACCCTTTCTCATTGTTGGGGGAATCTCTGGCACCAAAAATATGGAAGATAGTGAACAGATTGTTTATGTGAACAGAGTTAACCTTGACTGAGACACGAGGCTCTTGACTAGCCCTCACAACAGAAGTTTGTGGTAAATGTTACTAATCCCCAGTTTACAAATATGAAGATTACATATTAAAGCAGAAACAGTTATGCAATGTCATTGCAAAGCTCAAGGATGAGGGGCCTGAATTCTTAGTCCCATCTAACGTCAAAGTCCACACCTTGCCCACTATGTATCACCAACGATGACTACATGGATACACAAATGCCTAGGGGAAGAGTCCTTACTACTTGGTGTATTTCTCTTCACAGAGGCCCCATGCGCTTAACTATGTTTGTGTGTTTAAAATAGACTCATACCCTCTTCCTGGGAGTAATGCTGGCATTCTCATTTAAACTTGGAACCTACTGAGCCCTAGTTAATCGCTGCAGAGATTTTTATTCTCAGTAGAAGTAGAAGAAGCAACAGCTCTGGGTAAAAGACAGATTTGTCCGTCCCGTCACCCTTGAGAGATACTCATCTCTCATTTCACAAAAACCCACTTCATCTTTGTGATTTACGGGGAACTGTTGATTGCGTCTGGCTCCAAGGATAAGCGCATGACCCAGCTGTGACCTAGCCAAACACTGCATATCCTCAACCATGACGACTGGTCCAGGCACATGTGCTTGCTCCAAGTCTAGTCAGTCTAAATATTGCACCTCTTTAATCCAGAGGCTGGTTCACTGGCCCACTAAAGAGAACGCCACCCCCGCCCAAAGAAAACTTTCCAGAGTCCTTTGATATGTCAACCTGTGGGTCCTGGCAGCCCACAGTCTGCATGTGGCCAAGAAAAACTGAACGAGGCCCAACACAAGATAATAAACACACTTAAAACATCACGAGGCTTTTGTGATTTATTTATTTTTGAAACTCAGTTGTGTGGTTCTCAGGTGTGAACTTTCAGGATGGTAATGTCACATCACAATGTCAAAGGGTTGGACATATCCAGGTGTATAAGATGCCCAACTTGATACATGAAGTAAAGTTGGTGGCCCCCTTTGGAAATGAACGGAACATCGCTGCCTGAGGTGACACCAGAGGGGAATAAACCAAGAGATGGAGAGAGACGGAGAGGGTGTCAGTCGTCTGATTAGTCTTTTATTTAAATCTTACGGTCTCGATTACTTGAACCAATAAAAACTCTTATTTAGACCCGGGTAGATGATGTTTTCTGTTGCTTGCAGCCAAAAGTATCATGGCTAATGTTCCTGATCCAAGAGATCCGAGGGGGTAATTAGCAAAAGAACGAGAGTGAGCAGCTGAGAGAAAATGAGCACCACACATCCTGATGAGTATGTGACAGTGTCCCGTGTCTTCCTTCTGTTACTGTAACAAGTAACTAAGACAGCAGCTCTTGGGTACACGAGTTCTTCACCCTCACACTTCCAGAGTTTAGTCCAAGTCAGTTGGCCCCAAGACTCTTGGCCTTCTGCAACTAAATAAAGAAAGAGAGACAAAGTAAGAGGCCAGAGTTTCATTTTCCTCTTTGAGGGCACCCCAGCAGTGATCTAAAGGCTTCTCACTATGGTCTGCCTCTTAAGGCCAGTATCACCCTGGAGACCAAGCCAACCCACTGCAGTATGACTCTCCATGGGACACTGAAGACCCAAACTAGAGCACTTTAACATGTCCGCACTGTCAGAACTCGGGTAAGAAAGTCTAACAGAAAAGTGGTCATCAGTACTGAGGCTGGAGAGAGGACTCGGTAGCCAAGAGAGCACATAGCTCTTGTAAAGGACCCAGGTTCAGTTCCCAGAACCCATGTCCAGCAGCATTACTGCCTCCTATAACTCCAGTTCCAGGGGCATCTGCTTCCTCTGGCCTCCGGGAGCACCGCGGATCAGGATGTGGTTCTGCTCATTTAAACTAGGAAGTAGGTCCTCTGAGCACTGGCTGGACTATGTTTTGGTTTGCCTTTCTTTCCTGGATGCTTTTGATTGTTCTCAGCCACTCTTTAAGGACTTGGGGTCAGATAGGATTTTTCTCAATGCTTTAGTCAAGTATTTAGACGCAGCACACTTGCGAATGTTTGGAACACGTAGGAAAATTGCATGTTAATTACCGGAGTCCAATCTCCCTTGCAGCTGGCACTCTCTAATGAGGCATTGGCTGATTAAAAGCCACCTTGTCAGACAGAGCTGGGCCAGGATCAAAGCTGTTTTGTTGACTCTGAGGGAAAAGTAAAAGAAAACAAAGACACTGTCGATAAGGTTGGACATTCGTTCAGTGGAGTTCAGAGAGCTCCGAGAACCTGATAATATAACCACACTAAAAGACTAGTCTAGTCTGAGGTTTCTCTTTCTGTTTGGATGGTTACTTAAATGGTTCCCCTCTGGCCATTGGCTCTTTGTTTACTTGGTGCACAAGAGCTGCTGTCAGGGCCCTTGAAGCTGCTAGGTGCTCCAAAGGATGTGCCAACAGCTCCGACAGGTTTGTGCACTGCTACCCCAGCCTTTCTCCCTAAGGCGTGGTCTTCGTCACTTTCTATTGCTGTGAGGAAACACCATGACCAAGGCAACTTTTATACAAGAAAGCATTGAACTGGGGGCTCGCTTCCAGTTTCAGAGGGTGAGTCCATGGCCATCGTGGTGGGAAGTAGACGGGCATGATGCTGGAGCCGTAGCTGAGAGCTTTCCATCCTGATCTGCAGGCAGCAGGCAGAGAGATGGAGAGACTGGGCCTGGCTGGGCTTTTGAAACCTGAAAGCCATCCAAGTTAAACACTTCCTGCAACAAGGCCACACCTCCTAATCCTTTCCGAATTGTTTTCATAGTCAATTGAGGATTATGCATACAAATATTTGAGCCTAAGAGGCCATTTTCACTCATTCTACCACAGGCACTAAGGGAACTAAGCTGAGGTTCCTGTTTTGAGGCATGCCCCCTGGTCCAGGATCATTTTCTGACTTTAGATCCTGAGCTTGGCTTCAAGGCTGTCCTCCACGCTGGCCTGTCATGAACCATCAGTCAGTTTCAACTTCCTTCTTTCATAAATGTTTATCAGATTCTATGGCAATCAGAAACAGTAGGGCCCGTTTCTTCTAGACCCAAACAGGTCTATGATAACACAGTTATGCTGGGCACATCTTAAGAGTTCTCTACGGTGTCCTGTGAGCTCTGGGATCACAGAGGCTAAACTCTTTGGGACAGATAATACTTATTTTCTATTGAAAATACTTTCTTAATGAGTTTGCTATTGTGTAACTCTTTTTCTTGGGTGGTCATTTTTCAGAATACTCGTGAGTAAAAGAAAAAGTTGGGTTCTCAGCTCCTCTCATGACTAATATTTTCCTTCTTTTTTTTAAAAAAAATCTATGAAATTTCTGGACATAACAATGAGCACTTGAAAATTTTTTATCTAAATTTACTGCATGTCAACAAGTTCCTCTGTGTTTGTTCTAGCATCTCTCTTTCCCAAAACTATGTATTTCCCAACCCATCTGAAAGCACACTGTCGGCAGCATGTCCCATCTCCCCTAAACAGCTCAACCAGCACGGACTAAAATAAGGACATTCTCTTGTAAGGACAAATAGCCAGAAAGATTGCACCTGAGAACCTTCCGATTTCCCACCTCAGTTTATCAGGCATTCTATGTTCACATGTATCCAGCGTCTTTTGTACCTGTTTCTGTTATGTATCCAGGCTACAACAAGGCTTTTAAAACATTTCACTTGTACAATAGCTCTTTCCATATATTTTAAGTAAGCAAGAAGGAATCTGCTTCTCTTCCTAGCTGAGGCTCTGCGTCACAATGGTTTCCCCAAACCTCTGCCAAGGAATCCTTTGGTTTTAAAACATGTGTGTGGACACCGAAGGTCATCTGGCATGTTCTTATTTCATCACACTACCAGGCATGGGGTGGACATGGCTACCATGTGAAATCCACTAAGGAAAACACAGAAATAGATGAAAACAAATAAAGGGAGAATATCAGGTGACTTTGTTTTCAAATGGTAAGAAGGCCTGCATGTGTAAAGCAGTTGTTCACAGGGGTCAGCAGACCTTAGAAAAGCAAAGAGCGACAGGCCACTCCTGCCAAAAGACCAGACTTTCTCTGCCTGACCTCCCCTTCCCTCCAACACCAGCAAGTGTTCTCATGAACACACCAGTGGAGCAGGCCACTAAAACTAGCAACATACCACCAATACATTCTCTGAAAATCCACAGAAAAAAACAGAAACCAAAGAACAAAACACCAACCCAACAAAGACAAACCCAGAAATCAATACCTAGACCTATAATCATCCCAAACCCATATGCCAAGATGTCAGCATAAGAACACAATAACAGCCAGAGCCATACGTCTCCATTAGAGACCAGCTATCCATTACAGCAGGCCCTGACTATTCCAACGTAGCTGAGGTACAAGGAAAAAAACCTTAAAACAAATTATCTGAAAATAATAGAAGTCCTTAAAGAAGAAATAAACAAATCTCTTAAAGAAAGAGGGAAAGAAAGAAAGGAAGAAAGAAAGAAAGAAAGAAAGAAAGAAAGAAAGAAAGAGAAAGGAAGGAAGGAAGGAAGGAAGGAAGGAAGGAAGGAAGGAAGGACAAAATCAACAGTAGAAGAAATTAAATAAAACTGTTCAAGATCTGGAAATGGAAATAGAAACAAATAGAGAAAACAAAAATTAAAGGAATTCTGGGAATTAAAAATTTAAGAATGCAGACAGGAACTACAGAGGCAATCTTCACCACCAGAATACAAGGGATAGAAGAAAGAAACTTAGGTATTGACAATATGATGGAAAGTATTAAAGAAAGTATTAAATCTGAAAAATTCCTGACACAAAAAATCCAGGAAATCTGGAATACTATGAAAAGACCAAACCTGTTAATAATAGAAATAGAGAAAGGAGAAGAAACACAGCTCAAAGGGCCAGAAAATATTTTCATCAAAATCATAGAGGAAAATTTTCCTAATCTAAAGAAGGAGAGTACTTTCTTGTACTCATAAAGGTACAAGAAACATACAGATCACCAAATATATTGGACAACAAAAGAAAGTTTCATCACCACATAGTAATTAAAACACTAAACATACAGAATAAAGAAATAATATTAAAAACAGCAATGGAAAAAACCAAGTAATATATAAAGGTAGACCTATCAGAATTACACCTGACTTCTCAATGGAGACTTTAAAAGCCAGAAGAGCCTAAATAGATGTATTGCAGACTCTAAGAGACCACAGACCCATATTATTACACTCAGCAAAGCTTTCAATCACCATAGATGGAGAAAATAAGATATTCTAAGATAAAACAAGTTTAAGAATATCTGTGTATAAATTCAGTCCTACAGAAGGTGTTAGAAGGAAAAATCCAAACAAAGAAGTTAACTACATCCACAAAGACATAGGAAATAAATAGTCTCACACCAACAAAACCAAAAGAAGAGAAATACACACACACAAACCACCACCACCACCACCAACAACAACAATAACAGCAATAACATAATAATTGGAATTTTTAACAATTGTTGATCACTGGCATCTCTCAATATCAATGGCCTCAAATCCCCAATTAAAAGACACAAATTAACAGAATGTATTTGAAAACAGGATTCATCTATCTGCTACATCCAAGAAACACATCGCAACATCAAGGATAGACATTATCAAAGAGTAATATATCACAGAGTATATAGAAAAACATATTCCAAGTCAAAGTACTTAAGAAGCAAATTGGTGTAGCCATCTTAATATCTAACAAATTAGACTACAAACCAAAATTAATCAAGAGATGGAGAAGAATAATACATATTCATCAAAGGAAAAATCCACTAAGATGACACTTCAATTTTTAATATCTATCTCCCAAACACAAAGACACCTACTTTTGTAAAAGAAACACTACTACAGCTTAAATCACAGATTGACCCTCACACACTGATAGTGAGAGATTTCAGCAACCCACTCTCACCAAAGGACAGGTCATCCAGACAAAAACTAAACAGAGAAATACTGGAGCTAGCAGACATTATAAACAAAATGGACCTAACAGATATTTAGAGAACATTTCACACAAACACAAAAGAATACATCTTCTTCTCAGCACCTCGTGGAACTTGGCACAAAATTTACCGCATTCTCGAACACAAAGCAAATCTCAATAGATATAAGAGAACTGAAATAACTCCCTACATCCTCTCAGACAGCTGTGGATTAAAGTTGAATATCAACAGTAGCAGAAACAGCAGAAAGCCTACAAACTCATAGACACTGAACAACACTCTGCTGAATGAAAAATCTGTCAAGACAGGAATAAAGAAATTAAAAACTTTGTAGACTTTAATGGAAATGAATTTACAACATACTCAAGTTTGTGGGAAATGAGGGAAGTGATGCTAAGAGAAAGGTTCATGGCACTCAATACCTTCATAACAAAACTCAAGACATCTCACTCTAGCAACTGAACAACACTTCTGAAAGCTCTAGAACAGAAAGAAGAAAGCACACCCAGGAGGAGCAGGCAGTAAAAAATGATCAAACTGAGGGCCGAAATCAGTAAATTTGAAACAAAGAGAACAATGCAAAGAAACAATGAAGCAAGGAGTTGGTTCCTTGAGAAAAATCAACTAAATAGACAAACTCTTATCCAAACTAACTAAAAGATGGACAGAGAATATCCAAATTAATAAAATCAGAAACAAAAGGGGGACATAACAACAGACACCGAGGAAATCCAGAGAATCATAAGAACATATTTTAAAAATCTATACTCCACCAAATTAGAAAACCTAAAAAAGTGAATAATTTTCTCGATAGACACCACTTGTCAAAGTTAAATCAAGATCAGACAAACAATTTAAGTAGACCTATAACCCCTAATGAAATAGAAACAGTTGTTAAGAGTCTCCCAATCCAAAAAAAAAAAGAAAAAAGAAAAAGAAAAGAAAAGAAACAAAACAAAACAAAACCCAGGTCCAGATGGTTTTAGTACAGAATTCTACCAGACTTCAGACTTTCAAATAAGAGTTAAGACCAATAGTCCTCAAATTATTCCACAAAATAGAAGCAGAAGGGATATTGCCCAATTCCTTTATGAGGCCACAGTTACGCTGATACCATGTGCATCTCATTAGATGCTGAAAACCCCTTTGACAAAACCCTACACCCCCGTGATGAAAGTCCTGGAGAGATCAGGGATACAAGGGGCATCCCTAAACATAATGAAAGTACTTTACAGCAAGTCTAGAGCCAATATTAAATTAAATGAAGAGAAACCCAAAGCAATTCCACTGAAATCAGGAATAAGACAAGCGTGTCCACTCTCTCCATATCTATTCAATATAGTACTTGAAGTGATAGCAAGAACAATAAGACAATTGAAGAAGATCAAGGGGGTTCAAATTGGAAAGGAAGAAGTCAAATTTTTGCAGATAATACAATAATATACATAAATGACCTCGAAAATTCCACTAAGGAACTCTTACAGCGATAAACATTTTTAGGAAAGTGGCAGGATATGAGATAAACTCAAAAGTATCAGTAGTCGATCTGTATACTAATGGCAAACAGACTGAGAAAGAAATCAGGGAACAACACCCTTCACAATATCTCTAATATAAAATATCATGGGGTAACTATAACCAATCAGAAAATGGAGAGATCTCCTATGTTCATGGACCAGTAGGATTAGTGTAATAAAAATGGCTTTACTACCAAAGACAATCTACAGAGTCAATGAAATTCCCGTAAAAATTGCAAAACAATTCTTTACAGACCTTGAAAAAACAATTCTCAACTTTGTATGGAAAAACAAAGCCAAAGGAGAGCTAAACCAATCCTGAACAATAGAAGAGTTCCTGGAGGTCTCAGCATCCCTGATTTCAAGTTGTACTCCAGAGCTATAGTAAAAAGAACTGCATGATATTGGCATAAAAACAGTCATGTTGATCAATGGAATCGAACTGAAAACCGAGACACAAATTCACACACCTATGAACCATTATTATTATTATTATTATTATTATTATTTTGCAAAAGTCAAAAATACACATTGGAAAAAAGGAAAGCATCTTCGACAAATAGTGCTGATCAAACTGGATGTCTACAAGTAGTAGAAATCAAGTAGACCCATAGACCCATATTTATCAGTTTGCACTAAACTCGAGTCCAAGTGGATCAAAGACCTTAACATAAAACCAGACACACTGAACCTGATAGAAAACAAAGTGGGAACAGCCTTGAATACATTGATACAAGAGTCAACTCTTTGAACAGAACACAGATAGTGAGGCATTAAGATAAACAATTAATAAATGGGACTTCCTGAAATCTAAAACTTCTGTAAAGCAAAAGCCACTGTCAATAGGACAAAAAGGAAACCTACAGAATGGGAAAAGAGTTTTACCAACTCCAGGGCTAATAGAAGCCTAATATCCAAAATACATAAAGAACTCAATAAATTAGATATCAAAAGCCAAGTAATTCTATTAAAAATGGGGTACAGATCTAAACAAAGAATTCTCTTTTTATATTATTTTAATTTTGTTTTTAAAAAAGAAAACAAATTATCTTTTTTTCATTATACATACCCAATCTAAGTTTCCACTCTCTCCCCTCCTCCCATTCCCTCCACTTACCCCCGCCCCACCTCACCTCCATCCACTCCTCAGAGAGGGTAAGGCACATTGCTTTGGGGAAGGCCCAAGGCCCTCCTTCCTACATCTAGACTGAGCAAGGTATCCGTCCAAAGAGAAAAGGTTCTCAAAAAAACAGTACAAGCAGCAGGGTTAAATCCTGGTGCCAATTTTAGTGGCCTCTCAGTTTGCTCCAGCCATGCAACTGTTAACCACTTTCAGAGGGACTGGTTTTGTCTTATGCTTGTTCCTTCCCAGTCCGGCTGGAGTTGGTGAGCTCCCATTAGCTCAGGTAGACCGTTTCAGTGGGTGAACCCACCATGGTATTGACCACTTTGCTCATATTCTCACTCCTCCCACTCTTCAACTGGGTTTGTTAGTTTGAACACAAAGGCTAAACAGGTCCCAATGTGGCTGCCACAGGCAGGAAGACCCCCCTTGGGGGAGAAAAGGTGCACCAGGCTAGTGTTTTAAGCTGCAAGACTTTAGTCCTGGGTAAGGAAGGAGCCAGCCATCTTAGAATTTCACCATCTTAGTACTGTGGGCCTTCTCTCTGTCTGTCGCCTGTCAGGAAAATTTTCTACCTCCAAGTTCCTCCATTGTTTGCTGGCTTAGGTGCAACAAGTTGAATAAAAGATTAACTACTCCTCTCCCCAACCCATAATGCATTAGTAACTGCTTTGTGTGCAGTAAAAGGACCACCAACAGTTGGAGATGACTACCCATTAAACAGATATTGAGCACTCTGTTTGCAAAGATTGCACTAACCACATAGTTTGCTGAACTTTTTTAGTAAAGAGCCAGATAGTAAATATTTAAGGTTCCATGTGTCAAGATGGAGATCTAAGTGTGTAATGTATATGCTATGTAACCATTTAAAATGTAAACACTAAGACATTTTACAATCATCCTTACTTCACAACTATATACAAAAAATAACTCAAAATAAGCCAAAGAGTTGAGTAAAAGGGCTAAAAAAATATGAAACTCTTAAAAGAAAACACAGGCATTAGCCTCCACGGCTGTAGATTAGGCAATGTCTATTTGACAACAACACAGACACAGAGAACTTCACCCCATCAAAGACACTTTCATGGACCAAGTAAGAAAATGAAAGGGAGTAGGCAGATTAGCAAAGAGTCTCAAAGGAGCTTAAAGTCTAGGGAAGAATAAACAATCCAATTAAAATTTAAAAATGGACAAGGGACTTGAATAGACTTCTTTAGAAAAAGGAGGAAGGCAGGTTGCCAATAAACACATGAAAAGATATTTAGTATTATTCCTCACTAAGAAAATGCAAATCAAAACCGCAATGAGGTACTATTTCAAATCTAATGCAATAAGTAAACAGACACGAGAAAGGGAATGAGAAGTATTGCTATGGGGAAAAACTGGAACCCTCATACATGGCTAGCAGGGATGTAAAAGGGTACAAGGGGTATGGAAAAAGTTTGAGAATTCCTCAGAAAGCTAAGCATAGCACTGGCGTATCACCCAGAAACTACGCTTGTGAATAAAAGCCCGTAAGAATTGCAAACGGGAATCCCGACAGATGCTTGCACAACAGTGTTCAGTGTGGCGTTAGTCCCGACAGCCAAGCAACAACCTAGTCCAAGTGATTCTCATTCAGCCACAGAAGGGAAGTTTTGATATGGGCTATGTGGTGGCTAATTTTAGATGCCAACAAAAAGGGATTAAGTGATAATAATCCCTTACCAGTGATAATCCCTTACCAGACAGAGGGTAAAGCACTACGTCTGTCCGTCCAGGCGTACGTCCAGGAGAGCGTTTCTAGATGAGACGAGCATTGCAATCATTAGAGTGGGTGTTCCAGTGTTCCAGTTACTTCTCCCGGACTGGCCAAGATACATGGCCTGGGAAGCTTAAGGGCTAAAATGTTGACTTTTTTTGTCATTATAAGAAAGACATGGTTGCTGAATGGTCTTGGTTCATGATGGCAGAGGCCCATAGCATGGCTTATTTATAAATCAGTAGATCAGGAAACAGAAATGAGACCAGAAGCTGGCCTAGGCTATAACTCTAAAGGCCCACTGCTGGTAATTTATATCCACCACCTAGGTCCTAAGTCCCCATCATTCCACACCCTCCCAAATCAGCAGCACAAGCTAAGGATACAGGGTTTAAACACAGGAACCTATGGGGAGTGTTTCATATTCCATCCATCATACTCAGTAACTTTCAATATGAGAGGCTGCCAAATCAGCTGAGAGCCCCAATAGAGCAGAAGAGAAAGGGTTTCCTGCCCACCTCTCCTCTCTGCACAGGTAGATATGTAGATAGATATAAAGAGATAGATAGATGATAGATAGATAGATAGATAGATAGATAGATAGATAGATAGATAGATAGATAGACAGACAGACAGACAGATGATAGATATACATAGATACACACATGGACACAGAGAAAGACAGAGACACAGATCTAGATATTTGGTACTCTTCCACTGCCCAGCATGTTGGAACTCTAGCTCTCTAGTCTTGTCCTCCAGGACTTGGATTCAAGGCCTTCCTGATTCCATGGAGTGACAGGAAGCTAAGCCACACTATTGCCTCCTTGTTCCCTCAGCTTGTTGATGGCAAGTTAAGAGACTTCTCGACCTCCATAATTAGGTGAGACAATTAATTCTATTAAATCACTTTTCATATATCTATTTATACAGACAGCTATTACTTAACATTGGGGTACATTTTAAGGAATGATATTGGGCAACTTTGCTAATGTACCAGCATCATAGAATATACTTAGACAAATCCAGATGGCGTAGCACTGCACACCCAGGTGACACCTGGGTCCTATGACACCTGGGTCCATGAGGACCAGAGCGACAGAAGATTCAATCAAGCAGAACAGAAAACAAAGCCGTGAAGATCTGAAGTCATCTTGAGTTAGGTGAAGCTGCTGCCAGCACACCAGCTTATGGGACTCAAAAAGATTCTTGCTAAACTTGAGAACTCAGAGAGAAATTCTGAGGCCAAAAACAAGGACCTAGTTAAGAGGTGGAAGAAGGCTTCATTTGGCCAAGGAGAGAAAATTATTCTGTAAGAGAGGCTGGTAAGGAAGGGACCAAGACTGAGAGAAACGGGACACCCAGAGAGCAGAGGTTAAGTGGGCTTTTCAGTACTGAGGTCACATTTTGATCTGGTCTCCATTTGACATCTAAGTACACATAACAGTGAGCAGAGAACCTGATGTTCTGCCATTCACACGTTCAGGCCCCGAGTTGTTCTCCCCTCGACTCCGTGGCCACGGGCCTCCGAAACTGCCATACTGTGTCCCTCGCTGTGTCCTTCGTGCTTCTGATCAAACCACTGGGAAACACTGCCCCTGAACTCACCCCTGTCTTTAAATCAAAGACTAGAGGATCTGCTGCTGGTCTATAACTAAGTTCTAGAAGCTTCCCTCTTTATGTAGCTAGCTCCGCGTACTGCACCCACTTTTTAAAGTTGTCCTTTACTTTACATAGACCCCGCCCTAATATCAGCAGGCCGGTGACGGAGTCCAGATGGAGAGCCACAGGCCCTCGGCCCAGCCTCATTCATCTGAATCCAGTTCTCGCACTCCAAGGAGGGCCCACAGTCAGCACAGGCTCCACAACCAGCGTCCTTCGACCCTGCCTCTGAGACACACAGAATAACAGTGTTCTCCACCCTCAGGAGGTGGGAGATAAATCCACCCTGGAGGTGTGGGTGTTTGAGGTTCAGCCTTTCTCTGCACAACCCATTCGCACCTCCCGAGTCGCGCTGCAAGTGAGACAGCTCTGCTTTTCTCACGTTTGACCCAGGAGCCCCAGCCCAGCAAGCAGCCACTTTCTAAAGCACTTTTGGGTCCCCTGGTTTCCTCTTACTCTCACCACACCCAAGGCTGAGGGCAGAATGGGAGCTGGAGCCAGATCTCCAGCCTCTCTTCCGGTGCCCTTTTATCCTGTCACAACCTCGCAAGGGGCCACACGCAGGATAATTAACAGGCTGTGGGAGCTAACATTTCCAGGCCCTGGCCGGAGTCAAGGACATCGTCAGGGATGGAAGATGCTTCTTCGTGAGGGAGAAAAATGTCGAGAATACAATCTAGAGAAAATAAATGAACAAAGAAAGGCTGTTATGCTTTATTTGAATTAATGAAAAGAGAAAAAAATCATATTTCCACTTCCTTCTCATGTCATGTATGGATGTGTGGGTGTGGGTGTGTGCGCATGCGCGCACCTGTCAGGGTGTGTGTGTATGGAGACCAGAAGACAAGCTCGGCTGTTGGGCCATGCCTTCCGTGATTTTTGGGACAGGGTATCTTGCGGTTTGCTCACCAGGCTGGCTGGCTGACCAGTTTCCAGGGATTCTCCTGTTTCAAGGTTTCACCCCCCCCACCACCACGTGAGTTTAGAAGCTGATTGCAGATACAATGCTACCACATCTAGTTTTAACATGGGAATTCAAACTCAAGTCAAGCGTTTCCCCACTGAGCCATCTCTGCAGCCTGGCATGGATCCTTTTTAATTGAGCCAGTGAGATAACCAAACAGAACCCTTTTGATATCTATTTGCAACTGTTCTAGTAAGAACCAAATTGAGAACAAACCATCACAGCAGTCACAGAAAGCCACATATGGGACTGCGCCAGAGGGCACACCACTTTATGAGTCCAGTCCTGGGGAGGCAGAAGTAGGGGGATCTCTGAGTGTGAGACCAACTGGTCTATACAGCAAGTTCTCAGCCAGCCAAGGCTACACAGTGAGACTCTGTTCAAGGAAAAAAAGCAGTGTGCATGGGGGGGGGGGCTACATATGGGTGCCATCTCTTCAGCCTCTAGCTTGATATATTTAATATCTCAGCTTTTCTGTCCACTAACTGATGGTCTATATATATTTCATATACTGAATTGTTGCTGAGAAACAAATCGTGCTAAAACCTGATCCTTTAGTCCCAAGAATAGGTCCATGTCAGCATGGCTTCTTGAAAATGCTGTCAGTATTTTTTAAAAGAAGCCATGTTGATTTTGTGCTGGGATTCCACGTTGATGTACATTAAATAAAGACCGTTTGTAATGTAGATTAACACGTACAGGAATACAGACCCACCGCTCTTCTGGGGAGTGAAAGTCATTTGAGGATGGATAGTGGAGGGGTTCTGAGAACAGCGTGTTCCAGACCTCCCCCGTGGTTTCTTTTCAATTGATCATCTCTTGGCACCAAGAAACATTTTTAAATTGCTACTTGTTCTCTGAGGCTGACAATAAATCCAAGCAGGAATACATTTAATATCCACACAGAATTTTGATGAAAGTGACTTTTGGTTCTCAACTAGTCCCATGAAGCCAAACAGACTTAGTATTCTGATGCTGCTATTTCTTGTTGTGCTATGAAAACCAGAGCAAAAATCAAATAACAGAAGCAAGACAATAAATAAATAAACTGATGGAATTTCGGAAGGACATGATTCTGTTTCAGAGATGAAACTGAAGTCAAGAGACATGGAATGAATTCTCGAAGGTCAAAGAGTTCAGAGTACCGATGAACGGGACGTCATGCATTTGAAGCCATGATTGGATGGATGATTGCATTGAATGGAAGAGACTTTGCTTTCAAGTCATCAGATCAACAAAGACAGAGATATTGGATAACGAGAGGAGGAAAAATGTTTAGCTAGCACAGAATCAGAGCAGCACCCAAAGAGGAAGATCTGGTAGCACCTCTGTGATTTATGGTTAATCTCAGGTGTCTACTTGATGAAATCAAGACTCTCCTGGGATATGGGTTCTCTTATCAGACTGGATGGGGATTGCCTTGATAGGCTAATAGTAGGGGTGAGATAGGAAGATCCACCCACTGTGGGTGGCACCATTCCCTGGGCTAGAAACCAAGCCCATATATAAAGGGGAGTGTAAAAGGAGACTGTGCATTGGTTTCCCAGACACCTAGACCCAAATAATCACACAAAACTATATTAATTGCAATACTACTTGGTTAATGGCTCAGGCATATTACTAGCTAGCTCTTACATCTTAAATGAATGAATTTCTAGTAATCTATGTATCACCATGAGGCTGTGACCTACCAGTAAGATTCTGGCATCTTTTTCATTCAGTAGTTATGTGGCATCTGCCTGACTCTGCCTTCTTTCTCCCTGCTCGCAGTTTAGTTTCCTGCCTAGCTTTATTCTGCCCTGCCATAGGCCAAAAGAGCTTCTTTATTAACCAATGGCAATAAAACACATTCATAGCATACAGAGGGGAATCCCACATCAGGGGAGCATGAGTTGAGCATGCTACTTGCTGACAGTGTATACAATGGACCAGCTGCCTCAGGTTCCTGCTGCTACAGCTTCCCAGCTATGATGAACTGGACCCTTGAAATGTGAGCCACGACAAGCCTTTTCTCCCTTAAGATATTTTGTCAGGACATTTTTTTCTACCTCTATTTTAACAACAGCATAAGTAGCTAAAATAGTGTCCCCCACCCTCCACACCAAGTAGCAAAAAGGATGTAGAAAGCAAATTGAGCTTATGAAAAATCTAGATATCTAGTTACAGCCAAGATCCATTTTATATACATATTTTCAGTGAGATCCAATTTGTGTACTATGTTCAGAGCCACCACTCTGGACAACCATAGTATAAGTCAAGGAAAGGAAAGATAGAGACAGATTATCCCTAAACACTTGAGGCTGACACTCTGCTTTCCTCCCTAATGTTTCTTGGAGTGACTCTTGGAAACTGGTGCGGGAGAATTGTCTGTATTCTGTCAATCATGTTTTAAATAAACGCTGATTGGTCAGGCAGGAGGTGTAGGCGGGAAAACCAGATAGAAAGTGGAAATGATGCAAGGAGATCAGGAAAATTCTGGGAAGGAGGAAGCTGATTCTTCCCACTCTTGCCCAGATCACCAAATCAGCAGGATGTGATCTGTCTCACTGAAAAAGGTACTGAGCCACATGGTTAAAATAGATCAGAAAAAATGGGTTAATCAAGATGTGAGAGTTAGCTAATAAGTAGCCTGACCTAACGGGCCAATCAGCATTATAACTTATAGAGATCTCTTGTGTGATTTTACTTTGGGACTAAACAGCTGGGGGAACAGGGCAGGACAAAAAAACACAAACAAGCCAGCCCCCCTCATGTTACAAGAAACAAGACATTGTCTCTTGTCTTTTTAATAGTTAAATGATGACACACTGGACACTGCTGAGTTTGGACCATCCTACCACTGACTGTCTTTATTTTTACTTTAATTAATCATTGCTTTCTAACAAATTATCCCTAAATTTAGTGATTCGCATGAATGACTAGCCTGTCAGTTGGCTGGACAATGCCTCGGCTGACATTCTGGGTTCCCTCTCACAGATGCATTTAGCTAGGCTGAAAGACAAAAGTTAGTCTCCCTCACACGTCTATAGCGTTGGTGATAGCTGGGTCTTCTGGATCCCTTTCCTTAGGACCTTTCATATTCAGTAACTAGACCGGTGTCCTTGAATGAAAGTCATGTGAACATTCCAAAAGAATGAAAGGGAAGTGGCAAACGTCCTAAGAACAGACCTCAAACGTCCTAAGAACAGACCTCAGGAACAACTGTAACTTCACTTTGGCTGCATGCTATTGATTTTGGTAGACGAGAATACATTTCGTATGCTTCACCACAGGAAATGTCTTTGCCTGAGGGTCTCAGCTGCTACGATTCAAAATGCATTCTTGTGTTTGTACAGAGGCCACAGATGAGATAAGGCAGACCTTTGCCTTATTTTAACTCAGATTTCTCCCCTACATTTTTTTTTCTAGAGTATTCTCTAGTGGCTTTTCAAAACCTTTCTTAGACACTTTTACCTAATGTCCTCTCTCCCTTTTCACACACGTTGAATTTATATTGTGACTTTGTGGCTCTTCCAACTTTCTCTTTGGATTTTTTTTTCCTCAGCCCCCACCTATAAGATCTGTGCACATTTGCTCTGCCTTGACTTCCTTAAGAGGGTTAAAATAGTGTGATAGTTTGTCAACTTGACTGGACTTAGGAACTTCTCGGAGGTTGGGTATTTGTCGGGAGGAGTAGCTTAGAAAGATACACCCTGTGTGTGGGCAGCCCCATCTTATGGGACTAAAACTCTGAGAACCATAAATGGAGGGAAAGAAAGAAGAACAGAGGAACATGGAAGTTCCTGCCATCTTTGAAAATAAGTAGCTTTGTTTCCTCCTCAAAAATGGCTCATTCCCACTCTTAGCCCACACATTGTGGGTGAGTTGACTTTCACTCCTAATACTAAGATGGGCATGTGATCAGTTGCTTGCCAATGAGGGATCACTGTTGGGTTATGGATGTATCCTTGTTAAAACTAAAAAAGCAGTGAGGCCTTTACTAGCACTTGAGAGAGAGAGGGAGAGATTGCTTTTCTATTGGACTTACAACAGGGAATTCTGTGATGTAGCTCTCAACATGGGTTCTAGTACTTCAATTTCTCTTATTTTTGTATCACTGTATAAGAAGTTGCCATGCATTAGTGATTCAAGATAATATATGTGTTAGTTCACTGTTTTAGGGTCAGGGAATTGCTGTATATATTTTTATGTTTAGAGTCTCATGGATCTGAAAACCAGTGGTGTCAGGAGGCCTGAGTGCTCGTTTGCAGGTTCACCTGGGAAATAATTGCTTCCGGGATCATTTAGGTGGTTGGCAAATTCATTTCCTTCAAGTTATTTGCCTGAAGATCCAGGCTTTCTGCTGGCCATTAGTTATAGTCTACTCTCATTGTGTAGCTGTCCACAGTTCTTACTACACTTCCCATAATATGTCCGTTACAGCCTGCAGGAAGGAAGTTATATAACTGTAGGATAGTATCCTGCAACCTTTGCCATAGTCAGTTAGCTAGAGGCAAATTGTAAGCTTCACCAGTATTCGAGACAAGGGGATTTTACAAGGCTCACCTATCCCAGAGTCACAGAGTTTCCTTTCAACATGTCTGATTTGGTGCCTGTTGGCCTTGATATCCACCATAAACACACAGATGTTGCTTTGTATTTTCTTCATGGCTGACTCAGTAGTAATGGATGATCGTATAGTAGTCCAGCTTGTTTCTCCTGGGAGTGCTCTTGCAGGGAATCTGTGCTGCCTTGGGAGCTGCAGGGGAACGCAGGCTATGGCCGTGGATGCATTCAGTATGGCCTTCTCTTGGTTTTCAATGCCTTCACTTTGACTGCAGCTTTGGTAAGGGAAGGTGCTTCTTCATGTGAAAAAACAGACTTTGCCTTAAGATGTCCTCTAGGATCTGCCCCCAGAAGTCCACTAGCCAGATGATGTCTGCTTCTGCCTATTCCCAAATTCCTGAGACACCCCATCCGATACGCAAGCGATAAGAGAGAGGCCAGTTTGCAGGTCTCAATTGTTTGTGCAAGGCAATGAGGAACCCAGCAATGACTCCAGAGGTGGAAACGGACTTGGTGGCCGGTGAAAAGCACACAGTTCCAACGCTGTAATGCTGGGTAGTCTTTTGTTAGTTTGCTCTGTTTTTCCTTTTATCAACATGATTTTCTTTATTGATTCTTTGGGAATTTCACATCATGTACTGCAATACCCTCATTTCCCAGTCCCTCCATATCCACCCATACCCCTGAAGTGCTTCCCCAAAAGAAAATTTTAAAAATGTTAATTAAAAACAAAAGGCACTTCACTCCTCCATCTTCAAACCTCTCCACTTGTCTCAGTGGCGCTGGGAGCTGTGACATGTCACACAGTGGACCCTTTTGTTCACTCAGCTTCCCTTGCAAATGTTCACTGCAATGAGCTGTTGGTCTGGTTCAGGGCCTCTGACTTCTTGTTCACCATTAATACTAGACTACTAGACCCTCACTCAAACTCCTCGCAGCTATCCTGCTGTTGCCCCAGTTATGGAGATCCTGTGGCTATGGCTCCACAGGATCAGCCCCTTCATACACTCCATTAGGTCATAGATGTGGTAGATGTTGGGGGTGGACCAACTCAAAGTCCTGGGTGTGGGTCTGGGTGGTAGCTGCTTTGGTCAGTCTGGGCTTCTGGGACTGCCACCTCAGATGAGGGGCCAAGTCAACTCTTCTACTCCATGGTGAGGGGTGAGGTCACCTCTCTTGTGAGGGACTGGACCAGTGGCCAACAATGGGCAGGATCAACTCTCTCAGGTCCAGCAAAGGGCAGTGCCAGCTCAGCATGGCCCTTGGATTTCAACACAAATGGTTCCTATGGTACCATGGTTCCTGCGGTAACATGGGCCACAGAGATCAACATGGACCCCAGTTGCAACAGGACCACAAACCCAGACATGGCCCTCAGCAGGAGCTCAGGCCCAGACATCACCATGGTCCTGGTAGCAATGCAGGCCTCTCAGATCAGTATCCCCCTCAACCCCCAGCAAAAGCATGGCCCTAGGGCACCAACATGGTCTCAGGTGGCTAACCAGACTCCAGGCATCCCCTTTGCCCTCAATGAAAACAGGAACCACAGATATAAACACAGACTGTGGTTGCGGTAGGACAACAGACTCAGACACGGTTCTCTGCAACCTCCTGGGCCTGTACGTCACCATGGCCCCTGGTGGCAGCATAGACCACCCCAATCAGCTTGGCCTTGGTGGCAGCATCAGCAACAAGGACTTGGGTGGCCGTCCTGACCTGGCTATCTGCTCATTCTTCAGGGGTAACTGAAGCCATGGATGTCAACATAAGCCCTGGCTGCTGTAGAGCCATGAATGCTGGACCGTCATACAAGGCAAGTGATTTTCTCCCCATATGATGGATGACAGAACTTGAGACAGGGAGTCAGTAACTCATCCCAGGTCACACAGATTGGAATCAAGCCAGGAAGCTGGGCTCTGAAGTCCTGCTCTGTCCTCACATGCTGTCACCATGCCTTCAAATAGTTTCCAAAGGAGTCCCTTAGCAGAAAACTTTCCAGCGGGGCACTGACCCACCACAAATTCGCTTAGACAACTGCAAAGAGATATATCCAAGGAAGCACTTTACCTGCAGGGTATTGCAGTCTATGTGAGACTGACACTTGAGGAAACTGAGTCACGGTACAGCGGCTCCGACATACTCCTTATCAGCTAAAAGGAAAGCCTCATACAGCACAGGCTCAAGATGGGCAGGTTGCGTGAGACACCTTTGCTTCAGCTTCTGAGAGAACTTCCCTACAGATACAGCCCAGCAACTGTGACTCGAGAACACTCTTGCCAGCTCCAGCACTGCAGTTACGGCTGAAACAGGAGGACAGAGTTACCTCCCTGCCAGAGAAGGACTTTGGAACAAATCCTCAGCTGTGGTTGCCAAGACACCGCCAGTCAGGGGAAGCCATGGCTGCTCTCTTGTGAGAGAGGTGGAAAATCCTGAGTGAGCTGCTTCCTTTCCTAGACAGCAGTGCATTGTGAGAAAAGAAAAAATAGCTTTGGCCCATTTGGCCCATGAAGGCCCACTTGCTGTCTACCTGGCTGCTTCAGGGTAGATTCAAGAGGTTTCCCTCTGCATTTCCCAGGTAATAGTTACAGAGTATTGTGTCTTTCCCCCAGGGCCTCCTTTCTCACTGGTGGATATTCAGAGAATTCGAGAATTCAGGAACTCCTGTTAGAACAGCGAAAGGACCGGTCCTTGAGCCACGGTTGCCACGCAGTATCTTCAGAGAGGTTATCTTAGACGCTAAGGCAAAGATGTCTCAGGCACGTCAGAGAATTTGCTTTCTTAGGGAGAACTGAGAAGTTACCTGTCTTCGTCAGGGTTTCTATTGCTGTGAAGAGACACCATGACCACAGCAACTCTTATAAAGGAAAACATTCAGTTGTGGTGACCCGCTTACAGTTCACAGATTTAGTCCATTCTCGTCATGGTGGGAAGCATGGCAGTCTGCAGGCAGACCTGGTGCTGGAGGAGCTGAGAGTTCTCACATCTTGACTCACAGGCAAAAGGAAGTGGTCTGAGGCACTGGAAATAGCTCGAGCATATATGAGACCTCAAAGCCTGCCTCCACAGTGATACACTTCCTCCCACAAGATCACACCTACTCCAACAAGGCCACACCTCCCAATAGTGCCACTGGCTTTGGGGGCCATTTTATTTCAGACCACACATTACCTCATTCCCTTTCCATGGTAGCAAGGACAGAAGTTTCCAGGGACATCCCACCCCCCAACCTGTCTGGAGTGCTAGGAGAAGAGGTGCTTCGCAAAAGTGTTTGCTGAACACAGACTCATTCCCTAAACTGTGCTGCCCAATGTGTAGCTGCCAGGCATGTGCGCTACAAAGAATTTGAAGAGAAAAAAGAAGCCGCTATGAAATCCATACCAAGCCCCCTCAAAGCTCACAATACTGATGGGTATTATATCACAACCCAGGATGGAGTCAGGGGGCGGTCCTTTGGAAGACTATTGCCTTTCTGTGTCCTTATGGGAAGTGAAGAAGGTGAGATAGATATTACCCTTTCTGCACTACAGGGACCTAGCAAGAGGCCTGTTGCTGCACATGACAAGGAGGTTCTCAGTGGACTTATTCCGTTAACACCTTGGTCTTGAACTTCTTCCTTAGATGTAAGAAGTAAATATCCACTGCTTGATCTACCCCACCTATGGTATTTTTGTTATAGCTTCTGAGCTAATGTAGAAGGCAAAAGGCTCATTAATAATTTTATATTGTTTCCATGTAGAAATAATATATTGGCCCCACTGGGTTCAATAACATAACTTAGCCTTCTAAGTTTCCTTCGCTAGGTAGACGGTACAAAGCTGCACACTCATTACTTGCTTTCCATTCCTATCACACAGTGCTGCTTTTAAACACTGAGAGTTTTCAAAAAAAATTAAAATCAGCATTTTAAAACCTTTACTTTGAAGATACTGTGCTAGATACCACGGCACACAAATGTAATCTCAACACTCAGGAGATGAGGCAGGAGGATCAAGAGTCTGAAGCAAGCCTTGACTTTATAGTGAGTTTGAGACTAGTCTGAACTACAAGCAAAACTCTCTCAGTCTGTCTGTCTGTCTCTCTCTCCCTTTCTCTCTCTCTCTCTCTCTCTTCTCTCTCTCTCTCTCTTTCTCTCTCTCTCTCTCTCTCTCTCTCTCTCTCTCTCTCTCTCTGTGTAAGTATATGTCTGTCTACCTCTCTCTCACATATACACAAAGATGTCAAAATAGTTGTAGATTTGTAAATTTTAAGAAATAATACAGAGCTCCCCTGTACCCTTCCCTATAGTTTCCTTGCACAAAGGTAACTTCTTGGAAACTTACAGCTCAAAATCACAAGCTGGAGATTGGCATTCACGTGGTTAAGACTCAGAAGGCTCCCCAGACCACAAGGTAAGACAGCTCCTCAGACTCATGTATTCATTTATTGCTACATTTTCAGCTCTTTCTCTTTTGGGGATACCAGTACTTAGTCAACTATTTGGACTATAAATATGTACTCACATTTTCATCTTCTTGGTGGGATCTTTCTGGATTTATTTTTATTTATTTATTTATTTATTTATTTATTTATTTATTTATTTATTTATTTATTTACTTTTTTGCCAGGAGGTGGTGGCGGCAGTGTATACCTTTAATCCCAGCATCCAGGAGTCAGAAGCAGGCGGATCTCTGTGACTTTGAGGCCAGCCTGGTCTACAGAGTGAGTTCCAGGACAGCCAGGACTACACAAAGAAACCCTGTCTCAAAAAACAGAAAAAAAATTTGATTAAGTTTTATTTGTCAAGGCGTCATTTATGTCTTAATTTACATGCTTTCAGCTCCAAGCCCAAAAAACAATGCCTTATACTCTACTTAATTTTTTCTGTGTTTTGTTCCCTTAAACATTCTACAGTTCTGTAATTTTATGCTTTTGTCTGTGATTCATTTAACTTTTCTGTACAGTGTCAAATCTGCCGGCAGAGATGTGTCTCTGTGGATCCCTAGCGCCATTTGCAGACGAATCTGTCTCTCTGCATTGATTGATGCTTTTGTGAAAACTTGGGTGGGTAGATTTGTGCAGGCCTGTTTTATGTTCTCTCTTCCATAAATGGGGTTGTGTTATCTTCACCCATACCACATAGTAGCTCCATAAATGTCGGGCTCAAGTAGATTTATTATTCCTCCCAATTTTCTTTCTTAAAGTTGTTTAAGCCCTTCAACTTCCTTCACCCTTTCTTTGCTATTCTAATATTTGATATAGGATAAATCTTGTTTCTATCTACAAGAAAAAACTCACTGGCATTTGGGTAGGTGGATTAACCCTGTATCATAGTTTGTGAGGAACTGACATCTCTATTACGCTGAGGTTTCTGTTCAGATATCATGGTTTATCTATTTACTTCCAGGCCTTATTTCCTTTGTTAGCATCTTCTGGTTTTTAGCATAAAAACCCTGCACATTTGTAAGCATACCTAAGGACTTTTTTTTCCACTGTAAAAAGTGATGGAAACACTACTATAGTTCTAAGTTTAACCTCCACTACTAGTAAATTGCTTTAAATGTATGTATTTCATACACTGACGAGTTAATGAGCCTACTTACTAGTTATAAGTGGTTGTCTTCTCTTCTGTTTTTCCCCACCTCTCTCTGTACAACCAAACCCAGGACTTGAGCAAGGTAAGTAAGTACATGCCCAGCCACTAAGCGATACCTCTGGCTTCTGGCTCCCATTCTGTTTTTCATAGTTTTCAGCTGTATTTTTAGTTGAGTTCTTGTGGTTTCAGGTTGTAAAATTTTCACTCGACTTCTTATTCATTCAGTGAGGTTGTCTCTATCTCAAGATTGTTTTTCTTGCTATAAGTTATTTCATTAGAACATTTTCATGTTTGATCCCTTTATATTGTTGATAGCTAATATCTTTGGGTTGGCATCTCTCAGTTGTTACTTTTTATTTATTTTGAGATATTCCTGGTTCTTAGCATGGTGATTGAACTTTAGGTGAAATCTGGACATTTTGTAAGTGTGCATGCAGAGACCAGAGGTCAACCTGTGTCATTGGGTGTTTATCCACCTCGTTTTCGAGACAAAGTTTCTCACCACACTGAGCCTAAGACTGCAAACTTAGGCTAGCTAGGCACTGAACCCCAAGGATCTGCCTGTCCCACTTCCGTAGTGATGGGATTAGAGGCACATGACACTGTTCCTGGCTTTTCATTTTTTACTTTGCCATGAGGATCAGAACTGTGGTCCTCATGCCCAGTATGCTGGTTTATGTGTGTCTTCTGTTATCTCAACACAAACTACAGTTATCTGAAAGGAGGGAACTTTAATTGAGAAAATGTCTCCATAAGCTCTGACTGTCAGGCATTTTCTTAATGAGTTTCTGATGGGGCAGGGCCTAGCTGTGGTTGGTGGTGTCATCCCTGGGCTGGTAGTCTTGGGATCCTGAGACTAACTAGTTGCTAGAAAAAGCTGTTAGTAAGGCTCAGCCCAGCATGGGAAGATCTCATCAGTTCTCTCGTCTCTTCAGACCTTGACTCCAGTACCGTGGATGGGAGGCACTAACTTGTTTTACTCTCCGTATTCCATAATAATTCTCCAGGAACCTTCCTGCTTCCTTATCTATGAGTTTTGGGGGGCTCCTGACCTCAGTGGATCACCCTCTCCTGCCATGGCTTGGGCAGGCTAGCTAAAGGGTAGCCCCTTGGCAGGGGTTAAGAGGAGCAGGGCTATTCTCACTCTCAACTGTCATCCTGGCTTTGTGTTCCAAGGTCTAACAGACTCTGAGATGGCACTGACAGAAATGAGGAATCTTCTTCTTCCTGGTCTGGCCAAACAAGAAATAAATCCATTTTCTATTACCAATTTGTTTCTTCATTTCTTTAAAGATGCTGAGAGGTGGCAAGTTTATAGATGTAAGCTCCCTGGTAACATTATGACCTTCTGCGAGGAAGTGCCTCCCAGTTCAGCGGCCTCACAACCCTCACACCTTTTCTCAGTGACTGCAACCCTGTTCCTGGCCCATCACATGGCTTTTGATATCTCTCTCTTTTGATGGATCATATTTATCAAGGTGTGCAACCTCATAGGTCATAGATTAAAATGGTCCATTTCCCTGGAGACTCTCCAATCTGACTTTCCCTCAGGGCAAGACAGCTAACCTTCAGTTGTGTGTCTCGCTACCCATATTCGGACCCCCTCAGTTGGTGCTGCAGTAGGGGCCACACTACTCCATGGAGAATAGCCACAAAAGAACGGCCCCTGCAGACGCTCCACCTTCAAGCAGCTTCGATACAGTTGTATGTCTCATCACCCAGGGCAGAGACAACGGAACTGCCCCTCTCATTCATCGTTGCTTCTGTCATGTCCGTGTCCAGATGCCACATTTTCTGCCACCACTTTTTCTGACAAGACCTGAACAAATGTCTGTTCACCCTGACAAGGACAAGGACAGACTAAGGGAACAATTCCATCCAAGTCTAGCTTGGTGAAAGAATGAGTGTGTTGGGCTGAGAGCAGCATGGGGAAAGAATGACAAGGGTGTAGATGGCCCTAAAACAGAAGCATGGGAGGAAAGTCCCACCTCAGGGTAATGACCTCCCATACGTGGAGCACCTTCCAGCAAGCTTTCCAGCCTTTCTATTCCAGCACCTCCTGGGATTATGTTTCACTGGGAAGGGTGGTGGGGCACAGGAGATTGAGAGTGAATCTTCTTATGACCTTGTTCCTCCCATCCCCCCCCAGTTCAGGGGCTAATAGACCCAGTTTTAAGAGGATCTCTGTGTCATGCCTAAAACATAGAGTTCAACGTGAGCATGTAACATTGTTTAGAAAATTCTACTTCCCCAAAATATTGTTATATGCATCATGCATTTTTTTAAAGATACAGTAGACCAAGCTGGCTTTACTTTGCATTTTGACTATTATATCTGTTATTAAAAATAGCAAAATTACTTTACTTTTTGATTATTTCATCTGTTGCTTTAATCTCAAATGCAGAGGTTCTTCCTTACTGGTATTTGGTCCGTTAAAGGGTATTGTTCATTCAGTGTCATTTCTAGCATGTCATGATTTGAGTATTTTTAGAATTCCCACCTCCAAGTTTACCTTATCCATCAATCATTATGCTGTCTCCTTTTTTTTTTTTAAATTAAGAGTCCATAACTTATCAGTCATTGTCTTAGGGTTTCTGTTGCTGTGATGGAACACCATGACCAAAACCAAGTTGTGGAGTGTGGGGGTGTTATTTGGCCACACTTCCACATTGTATGGAAGTCAGGGCAAGAACTCAAGCAGGGCAGGAACCTGGAGGCAGGAGCTGATGCAGACGCCATGGAGGAGTGCTGCTCACTGCCTTGCCCCACATTGCCTGCCCAGTCTGCTTTCTTAAAGAAGCAGAATAACCAGCCTAAGGATAGCACAACCCACAAGGGATCGGCCTTGCCCACAATAATCCCTCATTAAGAAAGTGGCGCACGCCTTTAATCCCAGCACTAGAGAAGCAGAGGCAGGTGGATCTCTTTAAATTTGAGGTCAGGCTAGTCTAGAGACAGGGCTATTTAGAAAAATCCTATCTCAAAAAACCAAAAAGAAGGAAAAAAAAAGAGGAGGAAGGAAGGAAGGAGGGAGGGAGGGAAATGTCCTACAGGTTTGCTTATAGAGGGATTTTCTCAACTGAAGCTCCTCCCCTGATGACTCCAGCTTGTGTCAAGTTGGTGTAAGCAGGCAGGATAATCATAATTTTCATCTTTCACTCTAATAATTCTGACTTCCTTGCCATATCTGAGTTCGATCTGATATATGAGTTCTCTGCCTCCATGAACTGCATCCCATCCAGCCCTGCCTTTTAGCATTAAGTCAGGGAATTGTTTTTTTCTGTTAAGTTTGTTTTTCCAATCTGAACACCATGAATTGGGGTAGGCTTTACTGATGCGGTGTGTGGCAGGGCTGGGATGAGGGCTTTCTGATTAGGTCTCAGTGTTCCCATGGGTCTGTACCTCTGGGTTGTGGGCTTCTTTCCTGCCTGCTCGTGTTCTTGTCTCGAGTGGGTCAGGGCACCTTGAGGTATGCAATTGGGTATTTTCTTTCCTAAAGTTTAATTAGGCTCTGATAAAACCCTAATATGATCTAGGAAAGATCTGTGAACTTGTGAAGTACAAATTTGTTCTCCTATACATCAGAGTGGTTTTTTCCCCCCTCATCCTGAAGAGAGTCTTGGATCTTTACAGTATGGTTGTGGGTCAAGACTGAGGAGTTAAGCTCACCAAAAGTATGTTCTCTGCTTGAAGTTTTAATTCAAATATTCGATTGGTTGGCTAGTAATCGCCTAGTGTTTCCACGCTTGGTGCTGGCTTTGGTAACATTTGGTTGGTAACTTGTGTCTCATTTTTTTTGCCTGTCTCCATTTGAGCAGGGCGGTGGGGGTGGGGGCGACACAACAGTGGTCTCAGTCTGACAGACCTAAGAGTTGTTTTTCAACCAGGCTTTTGCTTGTTTTAGGGGATAAAACTGGCGGAAGCCAGGGTCTCCTTTACTTGGACCATCGGTTTCTGTTCAGTGTGCTCCTTACAAACAGCATGTATTAGCTATTGCAATTTGTCCAATCTGATGATTTCACGAAGTTAGCACAGAGGCTAGTGGTTACTTGGAATGTAAGATTTAAATTTTTATTTTTACTTATTTTTTTAAAGATTTATTCATTATGTATACAGTGTTCTGTCTGTATGTGTGCTTCTCCTGGTCCTTCACTTCCGAAGACGTTTTAAAGATACACCATACACACGTCTGGGCTAACTGGACAGGCAGTCACAATTTCACCTCTGGTCAGGTTCTGTCCCTACAGAACTGCAGGGGACATCAAAGTGGGGACAGAAGAGGCTACTCATTTCTGTTAACATGCTCAATGGAATTACCTTCTCAATTAAAGAGGATGATTTGATTTTCATCCTCAGGTTTATGAGGCAGAAAAATATTCTAGCCTTTGAACTGCATTCTTGAGGAAAACAGGAAGAGAGGATATGAATACAGATGGCGTTTCAATAGTGTTGAGGCAGGAGAACTGAACAGAAAACATCTTTTCGGTTTTTCCTAGGCAACATGTATTTTAAAAACCCAGTTTAGCAGAGCGGTGGGGGTGCACACCATTAATCCCAGCACTTAGGAGGCAGAGGATGGTGGATCTCTGTGAGTTTGAGCTCAGCCTATAGATCCACCAGCCTCGTCTACAGAGCTAGTTCCAGGACAGGCCCCAAAGCTACATAGAAACCCTGTCTCGAAAAACCAAAAACAAAAAACCCCAAAACCAAACCAAAATAACAAAACTCCAGTTTATAACAAGGACCTAGTTCTTCAGGGACCTCTTGGGAGCAGGGGTCTGTTAAAATGGCCCATGCTCAGCTTTTTCTAGTAGTCGGAGCCAATACCATTTTTTTTTCAGTTTTAAATTAACCACAACAATGAAACAAAGGGATGCTAATGTATAAGTAACTAGTTAGTATCATGGGGTTGGTACCAATTCCCTCAACATGGAAGGAAAACAAGGTTGAGTATCTAGATCACTTTTCTTTTTTTTCTTTTAATTTTTTTTTATGTGTACAATATTCTGTCTGCGTGTATGCCTGCAGGTCAGAAGATGGCACCAGACCTCATTACAGATGGCTATGAGCCATCATTGTGGCTGATGGGAATTGAACTCAGGACCTTTGGAAGAATAGGCAAAGCTCTTAACCACTGAGCCATCTCTCCAGATCACTTTTCTTGAACAATTAAAACGAATCTGAAACTCACCCTTCACTACAAGTGAACTGATTGCTAAGACAACTTAACATCAGGGATTGCTCTGTGTACCTACTGAACACGTCACGGTTGTCCTCTAACATGGAGTCTGAGGGAGGAAGGCCTGGGCCATTGATCATATGGTCAGAAGCAGGTCTGGCTTCTACTCTGCTCTGCAGCCCACACCTAAGCACCTGCTTTCTAGAAATACACCTGCTATTACCACCTGTACTTTAAAATTTCGATTCCCAGAGGAAGAAAATCTAGTTCCTGGTAGACCTCAAAGCCTTCGATGTGTGTGGTCACCAATGTCACAAAGGATATCTGTGCTAGGTCCTTTTCCCATCTGGAGACCTGCTTACTGACAGCATTCAGATACAGGACTCTCATGCCAGGATATTCTGTGCTGTCTAACAATCTAGAGCAAGGGTTAAGGGTTGCATGCCCAACAGGGCGAGGCGAAGCCGCTCTGCAGAAGCCTGTACTGAACAGCCGCTACCCATGTTCTCAAACAACAGATTACAATTAACCAGGGGCTGGCTTTAGAAGAACAGGTCTGATAAGTTCTAGCAGTACATGTCTGCACCACAGGGACTGACATTTCTGGCTGTACACAGATGGGAAAGGGCTATTGTGTGTGTGTGCTTTCAGAACCATTAAATCTACATACTTTGGAAAGACACATGGGATCTATGAAGTTTGCTAAAGAAGTAAAGATGTGTTCCAATTCTTTTTATAATAAGTAGCATTCTCAGAAGGGCTTAGGCAACTTCAGGGGAAGCGAAACTCAGAATGAAGAATGCTGTAGTACAAAATTATGGCCAAAAATACTGTATTTTTAACCAGTAAGATCATGGGGGCATTATTATACAACATTAGGTGTTTTTTGCAAAACTAGTTCCCATCCCCAAACAATAGACAATACATGCATTTGAATGACATTTTAAGAACAGTAAATATGATTTTTTAAATACTGCAAGTTAAAAATGTTTTTGACAAAACTCCCTAAGTACACAGACCTAGTCAGGGCTTCCAACACGAGGGTGGATGCGGAGTCCGGCCAGAGGCTGCAAATAGAGTCTGTTGAGGAAATCCGCCAGAAATGGGTTTCAATGAAAGTGACCCAGACAAACTTAAGAGTTTTCCACTTTCTTTCCTAACCCTAAAAATAGCTCACTGAACAATCTTTCTCCCTATTAAAGCTTGTATGAAAGCTAGAATTCCTTTAAGTAAGATCCAAATTTTAAAAAGAGCTGCTTTTGTAGCATGTAAATATTATTAACTATTGAGTTCAAATTTTATGGAGATGGAGGCTCCATGGCAGATAGGGAAGGGTGGGAGGACATATCTGAGCACCTACTGTGCATCAGGTGTGCAGGCATACTCTGAACAGATAGATGATTCTAGAAGAACGTCATGGGAGGGTGGTGGCAGCGGGAAGATAGCAGAGACAGCATTATTTTGAGAAAGACAGAGGCTCAGTAAGCTATCTGTGGGATGGTGGGTGTCTGGCTCCCCAAACCTCTGCGGTATCATATACAACCAAGTCATTTATTTCTCCTAATTGTCTAGAACCCAAATGGAATCCCAAAGATACAAGTACCAGGATATCTAGTAACGCTGCATATGCTGGACATGTGCAAGGACGGATAAACACACATTATTTGCTTCCATTTTTATGCGTTTCTAACCAAAGATTTCTCTTTGGAATAAAATACTAATGTACGCCCAAGCACACCTGATTTGTATCAACTGAGATGCTGTTAATTACCATTATTTAACACCATTATTTAATTTTAAGAAGAGCAGCAATATACATTATAATATTTGGGTACACTTTATTTTTATATGGGTTAACATTCTGCTATATTTCACTTCATTCGCTCTTTGAGAAACTGAAAACAAAGGGGCATGGGGTCATCTGAGGGGATCTGAGGAATTTCCAACCAAGACCTGAGTCTTGCAATATCTTATTGTGCAGCCCTTTCTTCCCATTAGTATTTTTATTTTTTTTTGCAAATAATCAAGTCATTTTGACCCAAATCCAGCATAAACAGCTTTTCATCAATTCCCACTTAAGACAACTAAAATTTACAATCAAGTGGCAGTATAAATTTTTGAATTACAATTCGTACAACTTGACAATCAATATAAGTCTGAAGTACAAAAAGTAAATTGCCCTTTGGCTGAATTACCTTTTAAAACTATTAGGCCTGCTAATGTAATCTAAATTAAACAAAACAAAACAAAAATAAAACCCCCAAGCCCCTATGTTCCAGGTACTCTTTAAATATCGCCTGTGCCACCTGCCGGTAAACAACATATGCAGGTTCCTAAGAATTTCCCAGCTACTCAGGACACTCAACAGAGCTTTTCCTATGGAAACGGTAAGGAAAACCCAACAGGTTCTATGGGACTTATTGATTTCGCATGGGCCTGTTTCTTCCCTTTGTTTCAGGTATGAGGCACGGACTTCTGAATTAAGCTCTGTAAGGCATATTATAAACCTTCAATTTACAAATAGGGATTCTCTGTGGGTGGGAGACATCATCTGTAAACGGCACACTGTGATGTGCTGAGTGGCTGACGAGATGGCTGCTTGCCTTGGTATGCTGTGGAAAGACATGCCCGAGTCGCCATAATCGCCCCACAAACCTCTGTTATCTAGAGCATCAACGCCAGGAGTCAGTGCCGCAGCTTAGAGCGCTTGCAATCACAAGAGAAGAGAGCATGAGTAAACTTGGTTTTGTACAAAACTGAGAAGCCCTTCCCGCCCCTCACCCCTTCAATAAAACCCCAAACAAGAAACAACAACAAAAATTATTTTTAGCTTCATTGACTAGTGTGGATACAATTAGGTATCTAGGCATCACTGCGGTTAGGGTGATCAATGTTTTCCTTTCTCAAAAGAAGGGATCCTGTCATGCACCCCAGGATGAGCAGCGAAGCCACAAACTTCAATTCTGCATAGCAAGTTCCATCCCCGATTCACAAAGACAATGTGGCGACCTTCCCTGCTTTGCTCAGCAGCTCTGAGCTTGAGACCAGGATGACTCAACTACATCTACTACGGCTCTGTTAAATAGAATAGCACGGTTCCCGAGGACTGTTAACACTCACGATCCTGTGATGAGATTTTCTCTATACACTGTAGGCCATCAAATGGTACTTTTTTCTTTTCTTTTTTTTTGGCTTTTTCTTTTTTCTTTTTTTGTTTTGTTTTTATTTTTTGTTTTTTTTTTGTTTTGTTTTTTGTTTTTGTTTTTTGCTGCACCAAATTTAAGGTTGCCCTCTTTCAGGCAAGCAGTGTTCTCTAGCTGATAAAACATTTCCCTAGTGGATCACAATAGCTTCTAAAACTGCCTTTCTAATAAAGGCCACCAGAGAGGTAATGCTAAACTGTGCATTTGCCAAATTAAGAATATGAATCGTATAAAAGCTCATATTCCAACCCCAGGTCAAATGGCAAAAGGTCTACAAAGTTGGTCTCCGTGTTTGTATAAAAGCTCCGACGGATGTTGTGTATTTGCTATGAAATCACCTTTGGGTCTTAGGTCAGCACACCTCTACTCAGGAATGTGCAAATGATTTTAGACAGCACAATGCTAGTACCGCTCTGTACGATAATAAGGGTTTTTTTTCTTTTTTTCTAAATGGAAAAAAATATCCCTAGTCAGAAATAAACTGACAAATTTACATTCTCCTCTCTTAAAAAAGTAAATAAAATAACATTATTCAAAATGTGAATTAGCTACAAGACATACAATACAATTACATAGATACATATCAATACAGCACATTCAATCTGCCAAAAATTAATGATTACAAAGCCAGTATGGATGCTGCAATATCAAGAGAGACGTATGTACAACAATCAGAACATTCATAATTGCACTATACCTACAGGCAGTCTGTTAATTAAATTACAGGTGCTTTCTAGAGCAAGGGATAAAAAAGTAAGCTGTGTTGCTTGGGCTGGGAGAGTAAAACACTTCACTACGAGTCACAATTTCAGTGCTCATACAGTAAACTGCTCACTCTTTCCCCTTCGCTATTCAGGAAAAGTGATCGATATGGGAGTTTAGACTAGGGCCAGGCACTAATGAGACCAGCATCATGGTCTAACTTCCCGGCAGCCTTAGAGCAATCACCTTCTACTGAACTCACATAGCAATGTGGGCTGCGTGACAGGCTCACTCACACATGTTCAGCACTGTTTGTATCTGCTGACAAACTACACATGGAGAATTCCAAACATTTCTCCTAGTGTAATTGTTGCATAAATACATGCTTGACAGAACACTGAGCAGTGACTTTTGAAAAAAAAAATCCACAAATCTTCCTTAAGTCCAAGCAACCAGTTCAAGAAGATCCTGAACATGGTAAAACAAGCTTACTCCCCCCCCCCCCCAATCAAAGTTACAGGATAATGCTATCAACCAGTGTTCTTGGCAAACTCACTCAAACTTAAAGAACGTAAAGAGCTAATAACACTGGTGCCAGTAAAGAGATATGAACAGCTCTCATGACAAACCACATAGGATAGTTTTCTATACTGCTCACCTGGACACTGGCACTGACCTTAAGGGCAAAGAAAGAACGGACCATGAGAAGCAGTTGAGTTAGCAACTGTTTGGCAATGTGTGTTTCCGGTTCACACCCAGCTGTCACCTCGCTGTACTGTCTTAATGCTTACATGTTGAGACGCTGGCTTTTACTGTTTAAATTCTTGATTTATTTTGTCTTATAAAAATCTGGCTTTGGCAAAACATACCCATAGCAAAAATTATTTTAAAATTATGGCCCAAACACAAAAGGGACCAGAGGGAAGGAGAGCTAGAAACAAACAGAAAATGAATAGACTCGAGGTGGCTCTGGCAGCAGCGCTGGGGAATGTAGTGTCTGTTGGCATATCATTTGGCATCTGTGGTTTACAGAGAGGGTGAAAAACCTAAAGAAAAACAGAAGGAAGCAAGGAAGAGAAGAAGGACATGGCACATGGACTGTAGTAGCAAGGACTCCTTCATAGCCTGTAAGCACACACTCTGACTTCCAGACATTCCTCTGAACAACCCAGCTATGGCTGAAGTTCTGCACCACCATCAATGGGCACCTGCTGTCCTAGTCCAAGTGAGACAAGACAATATATATACATATATATGTATGCATTTGAAAAAGAAATACTAGATGTGATGTGCATCCAGAGATACATTAGAACCATAGTAGTAATACATACACGCCTTCAGTACAACCACTGTTAAATGAAGCTGATGTAAGGTTACTTCAATCGAATGACACTGTCCTGACTGCATCACTCAAGAAAGGAACTTGACCAAGAATGGAACAAGGGTAAAGTCCATTGTAAGATGAGAAAACAAAATCAGTAGGGGGGCATGGAACAGGAAGAAGAAAAATCAGCTTTGTTTTGGTCAACAGAAAAGGGTGGAGGAGGAAGATGGAAAGGAATGGAGAGAGAGAGAGAGGGAGAGAGAGAACACAAATGGTAGGAGTGTTTTCATATTGTGAATGAGTGACCGAAAATTTAAAATACATCGAGTCACAAGTTTTGCCTAAAAAGAAAGAGAGAAAAAAGGAGGGAGGGAGGGAGGGAGGGAGGGAGAGAGAGAGAGAGAGAGAGAGAGAGGGGGAGGAAATGTGCTGGGACTGTACTTCAGCATTCTGTTTCCTCTGAATAGTTTAAATAAAATCATAATATTTACTACAGCTCTGTGGACACGCTCACAGAGTCCAGGACGGCAATAAATTAGTATTATGCAAATTTTTTTCCACAGAAATACAGTCCTTCTTGGTTATCTTCAACAGCCCACAGGGAAGGGAAGAATGGTTTCTGGGAGGCACGGTTAGACCAGATTGTACTCCTTCAGGTTCAGCTGCAGGATGGTGTCCTTGACGGCAGCAAAGACGAAGCGGATGTTCTCGGTGTCTGTGGCGCAGGTGAAGTGGGAATAGATAATTTTGTCACTGTCGGGGTTCAGGTCCACGAACATCTTCAGGATGAACTCTCGAGCTGCCTGGGCATCTCTCTGGGGTCCTGTTTGCCAAGAGAGAAGAAGCCAAGGGTTTGTTATGTGATCCATTACACATTTGTTCTTCTGTTCAATCGGCACACACTGTGTATGCCCCATGAAGACTAATCTGTATTCCAGGTCTATACTAAGTTCACTATGTGCTGCTATGCATTGGTTTGCACCTTCTTACACTTACATGCCATTTCCTATGCCTCATCCATTGTCCCTGATGGTTTGATTTAGATAAATTAAAAACCTGTGATGGTTAGTTTTAAATATCAAGCTGTCACAGTCTAGAATCACCCGAGAAGGGGGTTTCAGTTGAGAGATTATCTAGATCAGGTCAGTCTGCAGGGATGCCTGTGGAGGATTGCTAATCGATGTACGGAGACCCAGTCCATAGGTGGGGTCCTGAACTACGCGGTAAGAAAAAACTAGATCCATTTATTCTCTTTACTCTTGCCTATGAATGTGGCATGACTACCTGCTTGCGCTCCTGCCTTGATTTCCCCCAATGATGGACTGAACCCAGGACTTGTAAATCACACAACCCTTTTCCTCCCCTAAGTTGCTTTTTGTTAGGGTATTTTATTACAGCAACAGAAATGAAACGCAAACATTTTTTTGTCCTTGTTGCTTTCTATTATGGTGATAAACACAAGACCACAGCAATCTGGGGAGGGAAGGTGTAGTTCAGCTTGTAGTCTATTATGAAGAAAAGTCTGGGCAGGAATTTAAGGCGGGAAGGAACCTGGAGGCAGGAACCGAAGCAGAGGCCATGGAGGAGTGCTGCTTACTATTCCATTCATCATGGCTTGCTCAACCTGCTTTCCCATACAACTGAGCACTACCTGCCTGTCATGGTACGCTGGGCCCTATATCAATCAAGAAAATGTCCTTTGAACTGGCTTACAGGCCAATCTGATGGAGGTATTTTCTCAATTAAGGGTCCTTTTGTCAAGATGTCCCTAGCATATGTTAAACTGACAAAAAAAACCAAAAAACCAGCACACTTGCATAATAATTTTGTAGTCGATTCTTAGATACAACCCCAATGCAGAAGCAGTAAAAGGAAAAATAAACAGGACTTTCTCAAAATTAAAAAAAAAAAAGCAGGGCTAGAAAGATTGCTTAGTTGTTAAGAGCACTGGCTGTTCTTCCAGAGGATCAGGGTTCAATTCCCAGCAACCCACAGGGCAGTTAACAACTGTCTACAACTCCAGTTCCAGGGAATCTAACATCTTTCATGTAGACATACACACAGGCAAAACACCAATGCGCATAAAGTAAAAATAAATAAAAATTTAAAAAACTCTTTTGCTATTAAACTACATTATCAAATATATACAATTTACATACCTGATATGAATTTAGCACCTAGGACATATAAGTATCTCATATGTATCAACAAAAAGTAAACAACCTGATTAAAACTGGACAAAAGACTTACAAAGACAAAAGAAGGCAACAAATAAGCAATGAGCAAACAGGATGCTTAACTCTGATACTCATTTAGCGAATGCCAAGTGAAATCATGAGGTAGTCTTCCCAGCTACTAGCCTGGATATCACTTAAAAAGTGATAAAATAAACTTTGGTAACAGGTGAAGTCTGCACCTGTCTGTCTACCATTGGTAGGCAGGCAAAATGGTAGCACCACCATGGAAAACAGTTCAATGATTGCCATATAACCAAGCAATTCGTGTAACAGGCAGACATGCTCCAAATGAATCGAAAGGAGGGCATTTCATAGGTGAACGTATACTATCATTAGTAGCAAAAGCAAACAGAAGTGATTTGACTCAACTGGATAAGCCAAAGGTGGTTAATGAAGTTCTGACAGATGGTATAACATGCATAAAACTTTAAAATATACCCTGAAATCAACATGCTGGGCACAGACAAATACTGACTTGACTTATAGACAGGCTGGAGACAGAAAAGGGAAGGGATGGCATGTGATGGGGGAGGGGAGAGCACAGGCAATGGGGATCACTGCTTAGCTGGAGTGGTGGATGCACTGGCAATAGCTGCAGTCTCATATATGTAATTTATGTTGTGATTACATATTTCAATTATAGTTTAAATGTTCTATATATTTTATCACATTTAAAAACTAACTAACTATGTGCAGGATCACCCAAATCATGTATCAATCAAGCAGTTTAACACTGAAACAGAGTCTGGGAAATGTTAGTTTAAAACTTCTAAATTACTAACACAAACACCATCACCTTTCAGGTGCTGAGCACTGTGGTACACTGTGGTACTGCATGTCTGTTTCTCTCCACTGTGGCAAGTTAGCTCTATACCAGTAAAAGAAGTATCACTTCTATTCTCCTTGGCAAAACCTCCCAGGATTCACAATGTGGGTTGGTTCTACATAAGCCAACACTGCTGAGGCCTAACCAATTCTAAGGATCTTCATCCTGGTTCTTAGGTAGAAAACCTGAAAACTTTCAAATTAACCCAATTTCAGATTTGGGCTCGTACCCACATGCCACACTGCCTGGAGCTGCAGGAGAGAGCTAAGACTTTGAGTCTTCCCATTTGTACAAGGAGGAGCAGGGGTGCTTTGAAGTTCTAGTGACTAAGGCTGCCAACATGAAAAATGAAGTGTGCCATTATTTCTATGTGACATATGTGAAACAGTCGTCTGTCCTCAGCAATGTACTGAGAACTTACTCGCTCACAGCAGCGACGAACACTTAACACAGAGACTAAGAGACTGGCAGGGTGGGAGAAGGCTGCCATTTCCCTCCAATTCCCTAATATTCTTACTCTGGGAAGGAAAAGACCCCAACCTTTTCTGCTGTGTTAGTTCTGTAGAACATCGGCAATAGACTCGAGGTCACTGACGTGCACTCACAGTGTGCTGTGTTTTAAGCATAAATTATTTTACTGGGGCACACAGGACTACCAAGAAATTGGTATAGCCAACACAGCAGGCACAGAACTGCAAGGTCTCTAGGAACAATTCTGCAGTACAAGCCCATGTGGAAACAGTCATTTCTCTTCCTGAAGAGAAACACAGAGATGGAATTCATCTGATTAAGACCTCACAAGGAAGATATGTACAGCTGGAAGCTGATAATATCTAAATAAGCTTATTACTAAACATCACTGTAGAGTGCTCAAGAGTTTTTTCAGTCTTAGCTAATCTTTGAAGGCTTTTGGATCTCATGAAACAATTTTGTTTTCTTGAGATCAACAAAACTATTGCCTTTTTAACTTATCTGTGGCCACATTTCCTCAGGACATTATGTGTCTATTACAAAAGGACAACAGTTAAAATCATCTTCAAATTCTAAAACATTTACAGAAAGCTGCTTTTGGAAAGAAATCCCTCGTAGTGATGACGATCAGGAAGATAGCACAGAAAGTGGCGTTCCTGCAAAAACTCACTCCAGAAAACCCAGAACTCAGTGCAGCCAGCTAGCAAGTGGCTGCAGAGGAGCAGCTGGGCTCAGGGAGCTTCTACTCCGCAGCTGCACACTGCTATCTGTCTGTGCCAAGCAGGAAAGCGGGCCCACAGAGCCACTGCTGCATACGGTGCAGCTCTTCTTCCCACCACCCACTGACTCTCAGCCTGCCTTCTGGGTACGGGCAGGGATTCGTGTTTATATTGGGATGGGTGGTTCTCTCCTGTTCTTGGACCATGTGCTTACAGGGGTGGTCTGCTACTGAGGGGAGCAGGTATACCACATATAGTCATTTCCTTCCACAGCTTCCTCAGGAATACTGAGGCAATCTTGGGCATTGATCTTTGCTTCTGGGTTAGTGAGAAAATAGAAAAGAGCAAAGAGAAAATGCTGTTTAAGACAGTATTTGCTCTTTTAAAGTAGCCAGGCAAACAGGAAAAGATACTTGGAAAGATATGAACACGCTGCTAACAAAAAAAGTCCCTGTCTCTAAACAGTTGGCTGTATGCCCGATCATGCATTTGAGATGCAAACTTAAGCTGGTGAGCACGCCACATTTCCATTCCTGTATCTAAAGCATGCAGGGCAAAAAGACACCTAACCCTTCAAAGAAAGCTTGAAGCCAAAAGGATCTTTACTCTCCAAGGAGGTATCTTTCTTAGGGAGCTTTTGGAGGGACAAAACCACTACGGTGCAGATGCCTCAGTTTCCTTTGTCAATGATGTCATTTTGTAGTAGTAACTTCTGCTGTTACATTCACCCTGTAAGACTCTGGGGTGTGGCCCTACTCTGGGTTCGGTGCTATGCCAAGTCATATACCCATGACTCCATCAGTCCTTATGAATGGAGGAGGCTTTGGCATGTGCTTTAAAGATGTACTCTCAGTTTCACCTCTCTAGCCATCATGCCTGAAGCTTGCTGCCACGCTTCCCCATCATGATGGACTGACTCCACCGTCTCCAAGTTCCTTGGTCATGGTTAACAACAGAAAGTAACCAATACAGTATACAGACTTCAGAGGTGAGCTCTCTACAAGAGAGAGGCAGGGACGGGTAACAAAATAAAAGGGAGGGAAACTGGAAACTACAGTGGCTAATAGAAAAAGCTACTGAATTGTTTATTCTCTGAGATGGTTATTTTGAAACAACTAAGAACTTGTTGCTTCCCCCATAGCTTTTAAGCATTAGGAATAAAATGTTTTATGTCATTACAAGTCAAGGGACAATAACTTGTGCTTTAGCATGCTTGCCACCATGGAAGCTGTGGCTTCAGGCACTGCACCATGCTGCTTCTAGCCCCTATGGGCCCCATGGCTCTGGGCATGGTACCATGCTGTTTCTAGTCCCCATAGGCTCATGGCTCTGGGCACTGCACTAGTGTTAACAGTAAAAGTCTTTCTCAGCTGTGAGGCTGGCATAGGGTGCCCACTTACCATCATATTCTGGGAAGTAGTCGACTAGGTGGGAATACATAATTTTCTCCTCTAGAAGATCTTTCTTGTTTAAGAACAGAATAACAGAGGAGTTCTGGAACCAGGGATACGTGATAATTGTTCTAAAGAGTGCTTTGCTCTCCTCCATTCGGTTCTGGGGAAAAAGAAAATCAGAAAGACAAGCAGTGAATTACTGATGATACAACCGGTCAACTGGCTCATTTCTTAAGTCAACCCATCTTCTGTGTGCTTCTGATTTTCAAAGCCTGAGTTGGACTGGTCAGGTTTTATATGCAAATGATTCATGGCACCTACTGACTGTTTTCATTATGCCAACTCTCAGGTCAGCAGGCAGAAGAGAATAGTAATAAAAATATCTGCTGAAATAACTTCTTAGGTTTAAAAAGAAAGTGATCAGGACCTAGATGACAAGGCTGTATCTGACCTATTGTAATAAATTTCCACCCAAAATATTCATTCATAACCAAATACTTAAGATACAAGTTCAACACAAATACCAGCCTTCACTTTAGTATTTTCTAAACTAAATTTATTTGGAGATTCACTAAGTTTTAAGCAATCACAGTTACTTGGTTGCCCCTAAGCATATCTAGAGCACCACTACAACGATGTACCTGCACATATACGCACTCCTGAGTCAGCAATACCTGGACCACCACTGCTCTTTGGTGCACTCTTTCTCCATGTTTCACTATATGCACATCTGCACAACTATGTATAAAACAAGGTAACAACCCATAGATAAAAATCTAGCTTTTGTTTGTTTTACAGATAAAGTCTCACTGTACAGTCTGGAACAATGTGTGCTGTACCGGCCTTGAACTCACAGAGACCTAAGCGTTTCTGCTTCCCTAGCTTTGAGTTTAAAGGTGTGCATCACACTGCCTGGCCAAAAATACATTATTTCTTCCTCAGCACTTGCAAGTGTGCTTACCCAGCGTGACACTTTCAGGCTGAGTTTGGAGACAGAAACCCTAACGGTTTCTCAAGAAATTAAGCCAGCATATTTGCACATGAAGATGCTAATGGAGAGTCAAGTCACCTCTTATACTCATCAGCAAAACTACACAGAGCCCACAGCTTCTTTCTTAACCAGCTTCTTGCTCTTACATTGTGTGTGTGTGTGTACATGCGTGAGCACATGTGCAGAGGTCAGAGGACTGCTCTCTCTTTACACTCTGTGGTGGGAAAGGTTTGGTGGCAAGCACCCTTTACCCTCTAAGCCATCTCATCCATCCCCATAAGTAATTTAAATGATTAATTTATTTAATTTTTTTCATTTCTTTTTTTCTACTATTTATTCTACTATCAAGTAGCCCTAGTGTGTCTGGAACTTAAGTAGCCTCAAAGTCACAAAGCTCCACCTCCCTGGTGCCAGGATTAAAGGAATGTACCACCACACCCAGTCAAATTAAGCAATTTTAGATAAACACTGATGAAGCATTACTTCATGGCCAAAGCAAGTGTTTATTTCACTGTATACACTTCTCTTTCACATAAATGACCCATATGCCATTAACACATTTTATTGTCTACGTGACTTTTACTTGTTAACACAGCCAGCAGTAAATCTTTTCATCTATCTATCTATCTATCTATCTATCTATCTATCTATCTATCTATCTTTCTATCTATCATCTATCTATCTATCTTTCTATCTATCATCTATCTATCTATCTATCTATCTATCTATCTATCTATCTATCTATCTATCTATCTATCTATCTATCTATCTGTTTGTCTGCCTGCCTGCCTGCCTGCCTGCCTGCCTGCCTGCCTGCCTGCCTGCCTACCTACCTATCTGAGGCAGATTTGTTGTGAGGTACAACTTAGGATCAGAAGCTTCAGCTTCCTGAGTGCTGGGATAGTAAGCATGTGCCAATGTGCCTGGTTCAAATTTTTAATACTTGGAGTTTATATTCTCTGAGATGTGAGGACTTTACTGAAGAAGTTTTCAAGACTGGAGAAAAGTGGCCCCAAGAACTGAAAGGACAGACAAGAGATTCTCTAGTGGGTGGAGGTGGGAGCAGTGCCCTCTGGGTAGAAGTTCTAACAAGCCAGCCTGAGGCTTTTAAAGGAGTGCTGTCTAAAGATGGGGAGAGCCCTTTGTGATAGAGTATGGTTAAGCCTATTTGTTAGAGTCACCTTTGTCCTTCCAGTTCTCCAGAAGGGGCTTCTGGGCTCCTAGGGAACAGCCTGTACTGGGTCTTTCAGCTCTGCGTTCCTTCAAGGCAAGAAGCTAAACCCTGGGCTGACATAGGGAGCACAAGGTACCTCCAGTTTCTGTGATCAAATTCAACTGAGCCCCCAGGTTCCAGTGGGATTTGTGGAGAGAGTCCCATAGGAAGCCTCCAGGAGGGCTGACCGGACACGTTCTCCTGAGCCCAGCACTGGCTCCCAGAGATGACCTGCTTAGAGCTGGAACTGCTGAGCTCCACTGCTCTTGCCGAGCTGCTCAAGAACTCATTCTGCTGAAGCTCGGGGGAGGGGTACCATTTATGATTGATTTGGTCTTGCCCCTTGGCAACAGAGGAAGGAGCACTAGCCAGCTCACCCTTACAAAAAGAGCTAAGTGCAGTGCCTTTGATTTTCACAGCTTCGCTCACAAGGCGGTGGAGGCGCAGAGCATGAGGAATAATGGACTCTGCGCAGGAACCCAACCTCGGAGTGAACAGCATGTCCCAGGAGGCATGGAGCTCTTGCTTTTCATAGTTTGCAAGGGCAGGAAGGTTCAAGGGGAAAAAGAAAAAAAGCAACATATGAGACATATATGACCAATGATGAAGATACTGAGTTGTTCATTCTGAAGACAAAGCAGTCGGTGGGGTGGCATGATCTCACAGACCCCTTTTCTTGGGTTTTTAGTAAAACATGTCCACGAGGATTAAAGAGGATAAAGTACAGGTTTCATTATACAGTGTTCTGTATTAACTGTATGGCCTAGCCTCCACCTAGCCCAAGGAGCCTTTCTGCTGCTTTTCACACAACTACTACTGCTGAACCTAGCTAGCCATGTAGCTTTGAAAGCTGGAATGAGGCAGTCGACCGAGTCATATCCGACAAAGATCTAGTCTCCTCCTTGAGAACTCCAAACTCTGTTTTGAGGAGGTTGGTGTCAGTCTGAATTGTCCTTAAGGTTTTAATCTCTGCCCTCAGCATTGTAGATTCAGTCTGTAAGGACTGTATCTTCCTTATAAAATAGCCAAACACCAGAAAAGCGACAAATCCCAGGAATAACCAAGTAAGAGGAATATCAGAGACATCCTTCAGAATATCCTCCATAGCACAATTAAAAAAAACCACTAAACTTTTGGATAGTAATATTTTCTGACATTTTCAATCAAAAGAAATTGTACTTGTATGTATGTATGTATGTATAATCAGCTTTATAACTTATAGAGATCTCTGTGTGATTGATTTTCTTTGGGACTTGCTGGCTGTGGGGTGCCAGGCGGGACAGATATCCCAACAAGCCGGCCATCATGTTACATATGGTGCCCACGTGGATAACTGCATCCACAGAAAGCCTGAGAAAGTTTGGGAAAGAATAGAGTAAAGCATGTTTTCTTGGTAGCAGCAATTTCTCGGGTCTGCTCTGCTTGCTAGAGGCAAGCAAGGCTCTCATCTAAGAGAGGCTTTCTGACTCAGCTTTAGCTGCAAAACCCTGCAGCTCATTAAGAGGTCCTGCCACGAAAAACTTAAACAGTGTTGATGAAAAGCTGAACGCATGCTTTTCAGTTTTCAGCCGCAGCAGGAAAAAAGCTGCACTGTTTTAAAATGCCAGCTTTCTGGGCTGTCCTGCCAGGGCGAACTCTGACTCTTTCAGGCAGGCAGTCCTACTGAGTGTGGTCTGTGAGCGGAATGTTGCAGCTTGCTTGCTGGCAGGGACCTTGAAACGCCATAGAGTTGTGGCAATAAAAATGGCTGCAGTCGGTACCTCAGCCATGAGGCCGGAAAGCTAAGGAATGGGCTAATTCCAGCCGTAAAAGCCACAGTTTTAGTCCTCTCCTTAAAGACTCATGTGGTCAGAAAAAGAGAGATATACAGTAAAAAGAGATTCAAAGACGAAGAAAACCTCTAAATGGTTTACAGTGTGTTAAAAATATATGCAGGCTAAAAGGTTAAAGTCATTAAAAATAAAAAAGAAAGAAAGGGAGACATAGGATGTGGTGGTATACACCTTTAATCCCAATGCCTGGGAGGCAGAGGCATATTGACCTCTGTGACTTCAAGGGACAGAGGTAGAGATTGACTTCTGTGACTTCAAGGTGTGGTAGCACACGACTTTAATCCCAATGCCTGGGAGACAGAGACAGATCTCTGTGAGTTCAAGGTGTGGTAGCAAACACCTTTAATTCTGAGTTAAGAATAATCAGGTTTCATAAAGGAAGACCACCTGAGAAATCTCTGGTAGGAACAGATGGCCCAGATGACAGAGGTCTTCATCCAGAACAGGTTCAAGACTGCTGCCTGAGATGATCAAGACTCACAGGATACTCCAGTCAGGACTTGATTATAACTCTAAATTTTCTTTAGGTCCCCATAAGATCATCAGCGCCCCCAACCAGCAGGAAGTAGCCTGAAATACTACGCCCACATTCCCAACAAATGGACTATGGGTATTTTCCTTTGTTTTTTTTTTAAAAAAAAAGAAGGAAATGGTGTGGGAGAATTATCTGTATTCTGTCAATCATGTATTTTAATAAAACACTGATTGGCCAGGCAGGAAGTATAGGCGGGAAAACCAGACAGGAAGTAGAGGTGATGCAATGAGAACAGGAGAATTCTGGGAAGCAGGAAGGTTCCTCTGTCACTCCTGCGCAGACCACCGAAGAGGCAGCATGTAACTTGCCCAGCTGAGAATGGTACGGAGCCATGTGGCTAATGTAGATAAGGATAATGGGGTAACATAAGTTATAAGAGTTAACAAGAAGCCTGACCTAATGGGCCAATCAGTTTATAATCTTATGGAGTCTTGTGTGTAATTTTCTTTGGGCTTGCTGGCTGTGGTGTACTGGGCGGGACAGAAACCCCAACAAGCCAGCCCCTCGTGTTACACTGCAGTGTTTTGTAAGGCAATCTCTACACATGACTGCTATGCTAGCCACTCGCTAGTGCCTACCAGTCCTCGGCTGGCATTCCCAGCTTGACAGTTTGATGCACATACCTATCCATCTGAGTCCCTCGACAAATGCCCTCCTCCATAAAAAGAGATCCTGTATCACTGCTGGCACACAGGTGCGACTGCACTTTCTTGACCCAACTTCCAGTCCTTCCAGGTCAAGTGGCCTTCCCCACACCATCCTTCTCTGGGCTTCTGAGTCTAACTTTCTCCCCGACCCGGCACGGCTGCGCTGTGAACAGCCTATGCCTGGAACTGCAGATGACAACTGCAGGCCTCAGGGGCCACCTGGAAGATGAGGTCACATAGAAAGGAAGGGTGTGATAGGAGTGAGTCTGAGAAGGCTCAAGAGCCAAGGTGGCTTGGTGCTGATGCTTGACATAATGAAAGACTGCAAAGAGTGAAAGAGAAGTGAGGGGAACGCAAACTCCGAAATCTGAAGGGGCTGTGTTCCCTTCAGGGCTTCTGAGCTCAGGAACTTGTGTATTAAATAAGAAAATCCTCTTCTGTTTGGGGTACCAGAGACATTTCCTCCTTATATGCATTGTATACTAAGGGCCAGGACAGGGCAAACATGGTAGCTTCTTTGAAGAACATGCAATTCTCTAAGGATCTAAAAGTAGCCACTGTGATTGCAGCCTGCCTGTCTCCAACACTGGAGTGCTGTGGGACCAAGTAGGTGCAGTGCGCCAAAGAGCCTTCCTTTTGGCTTGGGTGCAAACATCCTTCTCACTCAGGAAAAGGCCAGGGCATGTTCACAAGACCCTAGACCCCACTTAGAAGCTGGAGTCTGGTCCAAACTTGCATAAATAGTTACCAAAAGGCCTAACATGATGATAGCTAATGTCTGTCTACTTTACGGCTGTGCTGCTCACAGGCAAAGGCTGGATCTTCCTATTCCTCTTTAACAAGTTGGTGCTTCTCTCTGTCCAATCAACTTTAAACTAAAGGTTGAACAACTCTTTCAACAGCCCTTTTTTCATCGTAATGTTCTGTTCGCTAACACACCAATGTTCTTTCTCAAGGAATTGTTTTTATATTTTTGGTTGTGAGCCTAGCCTTTAATGGGTGAACCATCTTTCCAGCCCTGGAGCTGTTTTTAAACAAAATAACACACACACACACACACACACACACACAAAACCAACAAACAAAAAACAAGTTGACAAAAGACTCCTAACTCTTTTTCACTGATACAAAGCTGTAGGAAGGGAACAGTGCTGAGCAATGTGACATGGGGATGGCCATGCTAACTCAGGGACCCCAGTGCCTCATCTCCATGCGGTGGCAAGGCATGTGATGCTCAGAGGGGTGGCAAAGCTTTCCTGGGTCTGAGTGGGAATACTGACAGTGTGTGGAGAAAATGTCCATCATAGTTTTCTCCTGGATGCTTGCGGCCCCAAGACTGCTACTATGGAGATTAGCTAACCCAGCCTCCTTGTTCAGCTGCATGCAATATCCCCACCGCCCTGTTAACTGTGTGTCATAAAGAGCTTCTGAGCTCAGATCACCAGATCCTGCGATCCCAGTTTTTCTGTGTCTGTCTGTCTTTTCTTCATTCTCCAGCTGTCCCAGTCAGGTCAAGACTGTGGCATTAGTCACTTGACTGCTTCCCTGATATTTTGCCCATTTTAGTAGCTTCATAAATCACATTGAATTATATAGTTCACATAAAAGCTAGAACAGTGCTTGTGAATAACAAAACTGGATAATGAAGAAACAGACATGAAGAATGTCAGATCCCCTCACTCCCGAGGGCTGACAGTCACCTGTGAGTTATTCACAGCTGGGGTCCACTGCTGGAGTAGGACAGAGTCCCGAGAAACCTAAACGAAGCTTTCTAGGCTACAGTGATGCCCTGCACTATCTGGAAATCCTGGGGATAAGTGGTCCACAGTGTCACCTCCTGATGCCCAAAGCAGTGGATGTGATTCTGTTTCCCACACTTTGCATCACAAAAGAACATCAGGGACTTCTAAATGAACAAGGTCAGACAGACACAGAGCGCCTGCGTTTGGGATCATGTACAGATGACTACGCGTAAGTTTAGAGAATTAAAGATTTCACTGGCTCCTTTCAAGCCAGACATTTAAACAAATGGCCTCACCAAGAGGTTCTGACATATGGTAGCACACTCAAGTGCTAAGAACCGCAGTGTCACCCGGGTCTCTTACCACTCTGCCCAGGCAGAGAGAGGATGCTTCTGAAATTCTCCACGTGTTGAAGTGGGTATCTCCTAAAATCTCAGAAAATGCTCAAATCCCAACTCAGACAAAATCAAGAAGACAATAGAAACATTACATTAGTGAAGAAATTAGGACAAGAAATAATTAGTTCCTTAGCCACCCCCAATATTCTGCTACCCAAATCAGTCAAGAGGGGTAAGGAAGGACAGGCCACCAAACCCAGCTGGACACATATTGTTTCTTCAATGATTTCCCTAGTCTTTGCAAATCTCTGCAAACAAGTATTTCATATCCAATTAGGCGTGTGCTCCAGGCTTGAAGACAGCTCCAGAAGTTTTCATAGTATGATGGCTTTGTATACTTGTCAGCAGATTCTGCCGGCCAGGATGTGTAGAGAGGCAAAGGGACAGAAGACATTTGCCTATTACCTCACTGTCAAAGGTTTAGGCAGAGATGAGGTCACAGATGGGGCCCTGTGATGTGAGGTAGCTGGCAGGAGAAAAGCAGGGGCAGGAGGGCAAGAGGAATGGCTTGGGAGGGATAGAGGCCATGCAGAAACAAAGGAAAGCAGGACACAAAGGAAGAAACTGGAAAAATTTGACTTTCTATGGTGTATACGTGCAGTCCTGGAACTCAGAGACTACTTCCTTTACAATTTTTTGGTATTCTAGTTCAGTCACATGATCAAACAAAAGTCTCCTTTCAAAGTCTATTTTATAACACATTGGTCTTTCAATTTAGCAATCACATATCCTGCCCTTTTTAAAGCATACATGTCAGTGAGCTAACACCTATCTTTGTTTTTTGCTTCGAGACAGGGCTTCTCTGTTTTAAGGGTCCTGGAACTTGCTTTGTAGACCAGGCTAGTCTTGAACTCAGAGATCCACCTATCTCAGTCTCCCAAGTGCTGTGATTGAAGACGTGGGTCACCACAGCTGGGCATTAATGTCTACATGAAGTTCCTCTTTTTCCCTAACACTCTTTACTGCAGTGGCTTCAGGTCTTTAACCTCCCATGCATGCACGGTATGACTTTTCGATTCACCGACCTTCCCTCCTAACCTCCTGTTCATCCTGCTTCCCATCAGCACCTGCTCTGTCACCACCTTAGGAGAGTTTTGTTGGCAAACTCCTTCCTTTCTATTGGGTGTAATTATGTTTTATAACCCCAACAAGTGTCCCCCACTACCTTTACAATACTTTTCTGTCATGCTTCAACATTAAATCCTGTGTGCTGTCTCACCAGTGTACCTTCTCCCCTCCACCGCATATCCATGAGCCTGTATTCTCTGACTAGCACTGGGTGCTTCTTTTGGTCTACGTCCATTGACAACCAGAGTGTTACATATTTCAAGCATCTGAGTTGATAGCTACAGATTCTGTTTCCAGGGGCATGAATGCAAAAGTCATACATTTCACACAACGAAGATGAAGACAGATCTCCAGAATTAGTCAGAACAATGCCTTAGCCATCATTCCAACCTATCAGAAATTCTTTGGGTCTCTCTCCATTCATATAAAAGACACTTCAGTAACCACCATGTGTCTAAGGATGCTACACCAAAACAGGCTAAAGAACCAAAGGAACAACTGTGAACCTGTGCAGTGTGGCCATTCAGGAGGTAGACTCTAATCATGGAGTACAGTGGACCCTTTAGTACTGACTATGACAAGAAACCAGAAAGATCTAGCGGGAAAGTAGCTGCTGCCATATAATCCTAGGTAATCTGCCTGAAGTCCCAACCTCTTTGCTAGATTTAGCTAGAACGAGACTGAAATGAACTCAAAACCAACAACAAGGAAGAAAATACAGGCTCTTGGAGAGCTCAGTGTTTCTTCTTTTCCTTGTGCATGAGGGAGACAAAATGAGTTCTCCGTGCTTCTTGCACCAGGATACCAAGTCAGCGTGCCATCCTCTGCAGTAGCCTACCCTATGGAACGGTGTGAACGACAAGCAGAGGGAGGGCTGAGTGGTAGGCTTAAACCGAAATCAACGACTATTGACTAAAACAACACATCTTCCACCACTTGATTAGGACTAGCCAACGGCCTTTTGCAGAGACGAATTAGCTTATATGCTGCATGCAGCATGTACAGCAAACGAGGCTTCAGTGGATGACATGCGCAGTGAGAAAGCAACAGCTCACTGTGCATTTCTGTATCTCTCTGAGCAACAGCCAGGTTTAGCTCTAGCAGACTGGCTCACCCTCAATGCTCTCTTTTCGCGAACTGACTGCTGAGTTCTGTAGTTTTTGCTCTTTTTGTGTTCTGCTTGCATTCTTACTATGCTGGAGTCAGCTTAAGTTCTCTTATTCACTTGTCATTTTGCACATTAGGTATTATTTAGAGAAGCCTTAAAGTAAGATTGAAGCACCTTGTCTCTGCACTGCTAGGCCTCTCTAACCAGAAAGCAGTCCCACTTTATTGCCACCCTCAAAGCCAGCTCAGTTCCCTCTGTAGCTAGCTTGAGTATGTAGCCACAGCAGACTGTGAAAGACTTCGGGCTGCTACCCCTGCACAGGTACTGCTGGCATGGAGCAAAGTGCACTTGAACAGCAGCTTCCTTGCTTTGTTTTTCTTCCTGATTCTGTGGGTGATGAGCAGTAGCTGGCCAAACTGTTTGAGACTTTGGGTAAACGGAGACAGAAACAGGCTTCAAGATATGTGGACAAAGGATTATAGAGAACAGGCTTGAGCCAGAAACTCTGGGTACCCTGAAAAGGACATCGACGACCAACCACATAAATATCAGGACTTCAGGCTGAACCTGACACATTTTTTACATTCCTGGTTTACTGTCCTGGGACAGTCTAAGTTGGGGAAAACAAAGGTGAAATAGCTTGAAGAAATTTCTGCCCTAAAATGTTTTTACAGATACGTCATTGTGGTTCAGAAACACAGCTGGCTTGTTCTTTGGCTAACAGGATGGGTGATATCAGTGCAATGAAAATTTGACCTGAATTGTGCCCAAAGAGATAAATCTTAAGAATTTATGTAGGTAGCATCTCTGTGCACATGCACATTCCTGAGTGTGAATGTGTGTGCACACATGTGGAGTCAGAGGACAACCCTGGGGGAGTCGGTCCTTGGTTGGAGTGTTCACCTATCTACAAGCAGGAGCCGCACATCTGGCTTTATGTAGGTTCTGGCATCTGAACTCCTCCACATACTGGTGCAGCGGGTGTTTTGTCTACTGAGCAACCTCTGAGCTGCTCACTTGGGTAGCACTGGGCCTGGTTCGTCCATCATTGTTTGCCCATTGAAGTTCTTTTCATTCACTCTGGCTCTCTTGTCCTTTCTTCTTACCCTCTGCGAACTGAAGGCACATGACTACAATTTCCACAGAGGAACAGACAATAAGTAAAAAATGATAAATAAAAAAATAAGAAATGAGAGTAAGTTTGGCTCTGAAAGACAGGGGGTGCATGCAGATAAATAGATCAAATATGAACATCAAGAAGAAAGGAGGTATAAATCCATTGGCTTAAAAAGTTTTTCCAAAAGAATACATAAAATATGCTGAATAAAAAAGTCCTTTTAAATGAGTTTGGCATGTTATAATCCTAAGACTGTATTTCTGCACAGTAATGACTTGATAGGACAGGATCTGTACAATTACAGAGGGGGCTAGATTTGTCCTGTGGCAGGGGCCATAGGCTGCTAACCCTTGCCATATGCACAACAGCATGGGATTTCTGTTTTAAAGGTTTATTTACTGGCCTGAGTGTATGTCTGTGCACTGCACACAATGCCTGTGGAGGCAGAAGACAGTGTCAGACCCTCTGGAGCGGGAGTGACAGACAGCTGTAAACTGCTGTGTAGGTGCTGGGAACTGAACCTGCGTCCTCCACCAGAGCAACCAGCACTCTGAACTATGAAGTCAGCTCTCCAGTCTGAGTGAAGAGAAATGAAATTTCCACACTAACTTTCCTAGGTGAAGAGACTGATAAAAGAACAAGTTAAAAATCTATTAGTCCAGAGAAACGGCTCAGTGGGTAGCGAGCATGCTACCAAGCCTATTGTTCCGAGTTTGCCCCTGGGACCCACAAGACGGAAGGAGAAAAGTGACTCCGACAAGTTGTCCTCTGACCTCTAGACACTTGCTGGGATCCACACAAACACGCTAAACAAACGAATGTGAAAAGAGAGAAACATGTTTAGCAGGAAAGTACTTTCAATCACTGGTAACATTAATCTGTGATTATTAAGAATTCATACTTAGGATTTATAATGTATAACAAAACACACACAGACAGAAAACAGCTAAAATAAAGCCCTCCTTATACATGTAATAAAGCCTTTGAGACTTAACTTCATTGTCTTCCAGTTCATATCTTTCCCATAGAGTTTCTAATTTTCTTTTTCTTTGAAGGAAAAACAGCATCTATTTTCGTTAAGAGTTTTAAATCCTTTGTTTAAATCCTAGGGCACTGTATTTATTCAGATGTTGCATATATGTAAGAGAACCTTTCTAGATGTTATAGCCCACACATGCGGCATTAAAATTAATAACATTACTGGAAATAGTACTTGTATAAAGATGAGGACATACTTTCATGTTGCCTGAGTTGCTTTAAATAGGTTACACATGGGTTGGGGAGACGACGCAATGGGAAAGTACTTCCCACGCACATGTGAAGACCTGAATGCAGAGTCCCAGAACCGAAGTGAAGCTGGGCACAGTTGTGTGTATTTGGAATTTCAGTGTGCCTACCATTCCTGTACACATATACCATATATTACATATAGACACATGCACAAAGCAGCTCTAAAACCTTCGCAGTTAATGAGAGACTAGTAATAATCTATATGTGGATTCACTCTGCCCCCATTCAACTTCCCTATTTTTTTGTACCACTTGCCAACAGAATGAAGGGGCCAAGGGAAACAAAATGAAAACTCAGGCCACTCAGCCTTGGCACCCACTGAATAGTGTGCTGGTGGTATCTGGGGTCAACTGTGACTGGAGGCCTGCACCCCACTGACCTTCAGGGTCCAGTGACTTCCCGTCCTTATTCTGTCAGTGTTGTGATTGACAGTGCAAAGTCCCAGCATTATCAATCACCATATTTACTGCCTGTCTGAAAAGTTGGTTTCTTTACTTTCACTTACATGGAGTCTTGGATTTAAACAGTATTACCTGAAACCTCTACAAGTGTTCCGCTACGTTTTGCCTTAAAAAACTTTGAGAAGCAGTGCACATTCTTTTTTTTTTTTAAAGATTTATTTATTTATTATGTATACAACATTCCTTCTATGTGTGCTTGCAGGCCAGAAGAGGGCACCAGATCTCATTACAGATGGCTGTGAGCCACCATGTGGTTGCTGGGAATTGAACTCAGGACCTCTGGAAGAGCAGTCAGCGCTCTTAACCTCTGAGCCATCTCTCCAGCCCCATTATTTTTCTTTAAACTCCAAGATAATATATAATGTCCACATGGCAGTAATTCATACAAAAGAAAGGTGGGGAAGGTATCACAAACTTTATGAGAAACTAAGTAACCTTAGACCAAAAATCAAGTATGGCCACAAAAAATTAAAAACTTGTTACAATGTGTTAATTTTTAATTAAATATTTGTCTCCAGAATTGCTCTTTTACTTTTTATCATGAGAAAAAAATATTGAACTTTTCAAGATTTTAAATAAAATACTTTTTCTAAAACGTGCAAAATGATCTTATTATTAAGTTGGGCAGTCAGACAAAAATCAAAACAAAATAACAACAACAAAACCCAAACAAATCTAGAATATTAATGCTTTACTTACCACAAACACCTGTGCTCTGGATGATCCAAAGGAGCACAAATCTTTGTGAAGCTAAGAGATCTGAGATACTGCAATGCAAACAAGGACCCAGAGATTCAGCCAACAGAAATAGGAAAAGTTTACAAAACAAGTTTCTCTAGTCCTGGAAAGAAGGGCTTAGGGAGAATAGAATGGAGGACCAGATAATATGAAGAAAAACTTGAAAGAAAACATGAGTATACAAGTAAATCCCAGTGTTTTGCCTGAGAAATACTTGAGCAAAAGATCAGAGAGGGGCTGGGGCACAGCTAACTCGGCGGTAGCTTGTGCAAGGCCCAGGCTACAATCAATATCACAGTACACACACAGATACACCTGTGCATGTACCCTTGACACCAAAAAAAAAAAAATACATAATATCTGATTATATTAAGTGCTACTATAGGGAGCCAGTACATGAACGATTTATAGTCACTAAAGAGCCTCTGAGATTTAAAATCTCTGGGGCTAGGGCTGAGAAAATGGTTCAGCATTTGAGAGCACTTGCTGCTTTTGCAGAGATCTGTGAGTTTGATACCCATAATTCATGCGTGGCAACTTGCAGCTGCCTGTAACCATAGCTCCAGGGGATTCAACACCCTCTTCTGGCCTCTTTGGGTACCAGCACTCTGTTGAAGGAAGAGGCTGCGTGTTCATCCTGGCCACCCAACTAGCTTAGTCCCAAAATAACCACATAGAAATTGTATTAGTTAAATCACTGGTTGGTCCATTAGTTCTAGCCTCTTATTGACTAACTCTCACATCTTGATTTAACCCATTTCTATTCACCTGTATATCACCACGAGTTCGTGGCCTAACAGGAAAGATTCGGCACGTCTGTCTCTGGCGGCTCCATGGCGTCTCTCCTGATTCTGCTTTCTTCCTCCCAGCATTCAGTTCTGTCTTCTCTACCTTCCTAAGTTCTGCCCTATCAGACCCAAAGCAGTTTTTTTATTCACTAACCAATGAAAGCAAGGCATAAACAGAAGGACCTCCTACACCATCACTCCCACCTGTGATGGATGAAGTAACTGTTAAGGTATCCAGACAATATAAAGGGTGTGTGTGTGAATATCTGAATTTATGAGCACAAATGTGAAACTATAGTATTTCTATAATACAGCTAAATGATAAAGAAAAAGGTACAGAGAAAGTGCCAAAGAAATATTAAAAGAGAACGCCTTATAATTAAATCTTTATGCTGAAGTTGCCCTTGAAAGCTGGAGTGTGTGTGCATTTGTGTGTGTGCATGTGCACTGTGTTTAGCCAGGGCCTTACACAAGCTACCACTGAGCTAGCTGCCCCACAGCCTCTCTCTGACTTTTTGCCCAAGTATTTCCCAGGTGTATGTGCATTTGGGGAAGTGGCAGTGGTGGGAGATGGTCTGTGCCACAAAGGGCCATCCTCTAAGTGGCAGAATTACCAGATTACATGACCTTATAAAACCGTCCACAGAAAACAAGCAATATAACAAGCAGAAGAACTGTGGGTCCTGAAAGGGGACACTGACCAATAGCACAATAATACTTACATAATGTTTCAGATATGAAAATGCTATCACCAACCAAAATATCCATTATGCTTGAGGTCAGAATACGGATGACAGTTCAATACTTGCAAACATCCTTTGGACTTTTACTCAGAAAACTTCAGGAGGATATGACAGATCAAAACAAAAACATTAAGTAAAAAAGGAAGACAATATAGGGTCTGAGAATTAGGAACTCAGCACAGGAAAGGGATCAGATGACTTTTAAGGATGTGGGTGAAGTGAGGGCTCAGGATGACAGCAGGGCAAGACCTTAGCTTTGAAATTACATGGCTTCAAAGTCAGTGTTACTTTTCCCTCCTTAGTCACGGTGGCCATATCAACCCGGAAGGAATTAAGAAAATGTTATCATTCAAAATGTAGGGAGCAGGCGAAGTCCTGTGTGAATTACTGACCATAAAAATGGAAAAGTCTTCCTTAGGCAGCTCAGAGGAACGGCAAAGCTCCAAGGGGAATATTGACAGTGTGTGCAGGAAGTGACCACCATAGCTTTCTCCCCCAGATGTTGAAGGTCTGAAGATTACCCCGCCCCTGCCGGACCCTGCCTACTCCTACCTACACCTGCCTCCTTGTTCAGCTGTACAGCAGAACTCTGCCTTCTCATTCACCTGTATATAATAAACATGCTGAGCTTCTGGGGACTGTGGCTTCTCAGCCAAGAGCTCAGATCACCCGACTCTAGATTTTCCGCATGCCTGTGTGTGTCTTTATTTCATTCCTTTGTTCTGTGCAAGAGCAAGGCACAAAATCTGCAAAGCTAGTGGACATGCCCCAAGCTTAGACGGAGCAGGACCACATGGGGTGGGGAGAGATGCTTATGAGAATCTGGCTGTCAGCCTGGCAAGTCTTTTCTGTCTCTGTTCCGGTTTCCTGATTAAGACTCCCATCCTACTTCCTCATAAGATGAAAGAGTATCTGGTGACAGACATTTTTTTTAATGGAATACGTCAGTACTCACCTTTTCACTTAAACCTGCACCTCACTGTAACTGAAGTAGCACTTTTTTCTAAAGCTGTCATTTCAAGGGACTGACAATCTATATCCCAGGTAATGAAAACATAGTCATGGTTTAGGCTTTCCTAAAGTGACCCTGCATGTGTCAATAGATTCACCACTCTTCTGGGAAATAGAGGTAGCAATTGTAATGTTCACTCCTCCAGTTAGCTTTTAATGGAGAAACGGATGCTTTGGAGCCTTATTCCTAAAGTATGCACTACAGTAAATGCAAGGCATTAACTGCTTCCCATTAAAACATCCACAGAGGGACAGGAGTGGACCAGTGAAGCACGGGGCTTTTCACCCCAGGGGGTCCTGGCTACAAACTCCCTTTCTGAGTAATGAGCACTTTGGAAGTAAACAGGTTTTAAACATGTATGAGATCCTTATCAGTCTCTTTTTTCATTGTTTAGGATCTCCCAGGAAGGTATGAAGATCTGGGGATACTTGAAACTATATAAAATGGTACAGTGGTTTTCATCCAACTTGTACATTTACAATTTTAAATAACTCCTAGAGCAACTGTTTCAGTTACTACAATATAAATGCTATATGAATAGTCACTGAAGAAAGAACAACAAGAACAGGCCTGTATGTGAAGACCCCTTTTTATTATTGAATATTTTCTATATGTGCTTGGTTATGGAAGACTGAAGGTACCTAGATAAGCTATTATGAATGTTAACATTCTTCTCTTGTCACTGGGACAGGTCTTCCAGATCAAAAGCTGTTGGTATAACTCGACTGCATATTAAGTAAACATATATACACTGACGTTTCTCTAAAACAGTGTTTTCCAAATTACTGGTCACAGTAAAAAAAATTATCTATATAACAGCCCAGACTGACAGAGACATACCAGCACACAGATGAAAGTAGTTTTACAAAAACAATACTTGGCTGTGCAATAATATGTCACACACTCTATTCTACCCAATATCATTCTGTTCCCCACAGATGCAGAATGCAGTCTTCTGCACTGACTTACTTAAGCAAGACCCATTGAACTGACTTTATACCAGGCATGGTGGTGTGTAACTTTAATCCCTGTACTTAGAAGGCTGAAGCTTAACTGTGCATTCAAGTTCAATCTAGGCTATGAAGCAAGTCCACATCACAAAACCAAACAAAGGTTTATAACAAGGCTCTGGGTTCAATTCCTAGCAGAACAAGAACAATACAAATAAATCTGGCAATTCTTTCTCTTCCATTCATTTTAAAAGAGTCCCAAGAACTTCAATTATACTGACTCTTGTTCTTGTTTTAAGATTATCTGAAATATGGACCGAACAATCAACCTTTTAAAATATAAAAACCAACAAACCAAACTAACTTGCCAATGCAGCTTTACTTAATTGGTAAATGGAAGAGACCTAATAAGAAGGAGTCAAGTGTAAAGAGGGTTCTGTGATTATAATACAACTCCCATTGCCAGTAGTCATTTTTATAATCACTCTTTAGATAAAGAAACTGTGAGTCAAGGTCCTTTCCAAAAGGGCATACAAAAACTGACCCCATCACCCTTATTCTTCCTGAGAATGTCTGTTATTTCTTTTATTGTCTTTATCTCTACCGTTCTTGATGCCTCCAAAGCCATCAAACTGGAAAGACAATTCATTCGGCTCTGCAATCACAACTATGACCGCCCATCAACCTCCTGGCAGTTTTGTGGAGTTTAAGTTAGTTCTCTAATTTATGTCTCCCAAACATTAGCCTTGTGGTGGAGTGAACAGTGGGTTTTTTTGTTGAGTGAACGCACATTTTCAGAAGGTTGAAGCGGACATACATCTAAATAACCATGGTGGTGTTGTAACATGGAGGTGGAGGTGGTGTGGCTCTCACCTGCAGTGACTCAGCAGGGGCCTGAGTTGGAGGCCTTGCAAGTTCTTCTTGTTTTGCGCATTCCTTTAATGGCTTTAAGAGCAACTCCCACCTATGACAATGGAGTCTTGCTTAGTGATCAAAGGTGACTGAAGGAGCCAGTGGTATCTTAAGTCTTGGCCAGCACAGGGTCAGTGATAGCCCACTTTCCCCAAACTTCTGCTAATTTAATTCTGGAAGACGTCCCTAGCTCTCTCTGTGGTTTGGCCCATGATATATCTGCTAGTTTCACATTTTCTCTGTCAATAATGTCATCAGAGTAGAAATTCCCTAGGAAGGAGTAGTGGTTTGAATAAGGATGGTTCTGTAGGTGCATATTTGAATATTTGGTCCCCAGTTGATGGACCTGCTTGAGAAGGATTAAGAGGTAGCTTTGATGGGGGAGTTGTGTCACTGGGGGTGGACTATGAGGTTTTAAAATTCAACAATATTCTCAGTGTCTCCCTATCACATGCTTGTGGATCAGATGTGATTCTGTTCTAGTTGACACGCCTGCAGCTTGTTGCCACACCTCCCTGTTCTAACAGCTCTTAACTTTCTCAACTGTGAGCCAAACAAACCCTTCCTTCTATAAGTTGTCTTGGTCATGGTGTTTGATCACAGCACTAGAAAAGTAACGACATTCTGTAATCCTGATAGGTCAGTGTTTGGTCATCAAAGAGGCTTCCTCTGCAGTAAATGGGAACAAACACAAAGACCCAGAAATGACAACGTACAGAGAGTGAGGGACCTTGTAACACTCAGTCCTAAATGGGATGCTGTCCTCAAAGCTCTCCCCCAGGGACCAGGGAACTGTGTAGAGGAGGAGATAGAGAGATTGTAAGAGCAAGAGGAGATGGAGGACACCAAGGAAACAAGCCTTCTAAACACAGCAGGACCGATGCACATACAAACTCACAGGGATGCACTGGGCTTGCACAGTTCTAAGCCAGACAAGGCCCCAACTTTGAGATGGGGAAGTGGATACAAACCCACTTTAACTCAGAAACTACCTCTAAATGATAACCATTGGCAAAGGAAAAATTAGTTTCCTATGATAGGTCTTCAAACTACACTTTAAGGGCAGGCTCCATGCCCAGTAGTAGTAGACAACCAACACAAAATGAATACACACACACACACACACACACACACACCTTACAGGTCTTTTGCTTATATGTCATGGTTTTGGGGTCTGTTTTTATGTGATTTCTGTGTATATGAATGAGCATCTCTCTGTATCTGTGTGTTTTACGTGCTTTTTCTTTGGCTCTTTTTCTCTTTGTTTTGTATTATTCCAGTTTGCTTTCATATTATTATTACTATAGATACCTGTTTGTCTTTTAATGAGACAGGAAGGTGTGGAATTAGAAGATGGGGAGGATCTGGGAGGAGATGTGGGAGGGGAAACCGGTTTCAGAGTATACTATATGAAAAAATCTATTTTTTTTAAAAAAACTAAAATAGATGGGTTGTGTGGCTTTTCTACTTGAAGATGTGAGTAATCTTGTATGAAAATAATACATGTCTGGCATGTAACTAGTAAAATGAACAAGTAGATCCCCATGTAAGCAACATACATACAATCTTTAAAGATAGCTGAGTTTGTTTAGGGAAATGGAGTGAAAAAAAAAAAAAAAAAAGACCTGAACAAGTGGTTAGCTGGGCTAGGCAAACATTTATAATGGGGCGGAGGGCATTTGAAGATGGTTGAGCTGAGGCAGACCACAAAGCTATGCTGCCCCCCAGTGGACACAAGCAGTAGACCCTGTATGAGACAACAGCTTTTACTTCTGGGTAATAAACAAGACCTTTTTTTACTTCCTGTAATTTAAAGTCGATAGCTGTTGCCAAGGCAACTAGGCAGTGTAGCAAGAAACAGGAGCTTCAAAAGAAACCCTTCAACCAACTAACAAAAAAACCAAACCATCTAAGTAAAATTCTACTTACTCTATCAGATACTGTGCCCTGCCAAAGGAAATGTACAAATTAAAGAAGGAATCAGTGTCGCGAAAAATGCTGGGTGCAGATGTGTTCAGGTTGTGAGATACACTCACCTGCTAAAGAGAGCGTGGAAATGCCTTCCTTGAAACTGCATGACCAAACAACTTTCTCTAAGTCTCAGAATACACAAAGAAGGAAGCAAACCTCACTAAGAGTTTAAATACAATTCCCTGCATCACTTGTAAGCCTCAGTCTGACAGGTTTTCTATGTGGAGCTGACTGTCAAGCATCTTACAAACCAGAATATGCTAGAGAGGTCTCTGGTTGAGAGTACAGCTAAGACTCCTGATAAAATGACAAAAGCATTCAAATTCAAAGCTCTGAAGAGACACAGATGAGTGTGTTTCAGGGTCTCTAAACAGCTCATTCTTACAAGGGCAGGAAGTACAAACACTCAGTAAATATTTGCTAAATAAACGCAACTGCCAGATTGGGAGGGTTTGCCTATTGATCCGAACAGGGATTTCCGCTCCTGGCTGGAAGGCTCACTGTGTCTAGATCGAATATGTTCACAGTAAACCCATGTGCAGCCAGCAGAGGCAAAAGCAGATCTCACTCCCAAACTCACAAGAATTTTTGGGAAAGCCAAGATTAGAACGCAATTTCTCCCTTACTCCAAAGCTTTTTTGATTCCAGGTTGTGTTAGACCTACTGTCTCTTGTTAGACTTTGTAGTCCTGAAGTACTTGTGCAAACTCACTGAATTTTGTCTTTAAATTAAAAGTGATTTTTAAATCTTGGCAAATTTCTCTATTTTCATTCTTCTAGGGGAAGATTTATCTGCTTTTACTGAGGATTCTTTCAAATAAACGAGTGGTTGTTACCACCAGATCTTGAAGTCACACTGTTCAGGTATATGCTTATTTTTCTGTAGCCAGGATTGCTGCCCTCTCTTCCCCCAACACATACATACATGCACTGAGACACACACACACACACACACACACACACACACACACACACGCACACACACGTACACATTTACAAGGTGTATAATGTCAATGACAGATGGCACCAGAGACATTCCTACCCGAATGATTAGAAAGTTCATCAGATAGTGGAGTACTTCACAATGTTAAACTACTTTGCAGATTTACTGGATGAGCTACATACAATTTCCTAATCTGAAGCAGTAAAATAATAAAAAAATAAAAAACTCCTGTCCTAATTTTACCTTTAAAACCACTGTCTTCTTAGTTATTGGGATTTTTATGTCAGAGTGGAGTGAAATTTATCTCTTGAAAGTAAAATCTTGTGCTTTTCCTGAGGCAAATGGATAGAGAACTGTGAGTGTCCAAACAGGCATTTGGGAGAGCATGCTAGCAGCTTGCTGCTGGCGAACCCTGTCCCTGCAGGGAGCACCCTGGGCGCTGGCTGTTTCCAACATCTACCGACCTTACTGCTGCACAAATGTTTTACTACCCAGGGCACTGGCTGAGTGTTTCTTTGAGAGAACCAGGAGCTTCTCAGGGATGGGAATGGTGTCTTATCCACTGAAGCTTGATAGACAAAACTGCAGCCAACAGTTCCTGGGATGGTCCTGCCATAGTTCTTGACAAAATAAAAGATGCTTCACACAAATGAGCTCATCTAGCATTCGAACTGCTCTCAACTTTTAACCATGGTTTTCTTTTAATGATCCCAATAAAAAAGAGCAAAAAGGCGCTGCTGAGCTGCTTCCATGCTCCTTCATAGTCATGCTGCCAGCCACGCATACAGTAACAGGATTTGAGGGCAGACACAGTGTGGTCTTGGGTGTGACCAGTTGAACGCTGGGGCAATAGAACACTTTATAGGAAAGACATGGAAAACACATGGTATGGCTGCAGACTAATGAAAAACTAAAATTACAGAAAGTAGCCTGAGCAGAATTCTCAGCAACCTCTATGGAAGGCTATTCAATAAGTACATGAATCCCTCAGTGTATAACATAGCAGTCAGTTCCTAAAATCCTGTATGCTTTTAGAAGTTCCTTGGATGTCTGAATCCTCACACTGCACAAACCCATTAGCTACCTCTCCCTCACAGAAATTGTGTGATTCCTAATTTGAATATGCGAAATCTGAAAAGATCCAAATGATTCAAAATCTGAAACACTGAGTACTGACAAAATTGGAAAATTTCACAAATGACCACATGTGAAACACATTGCAATCAAAACTTACCAGAAATGTTGCATAAAATTGTCTTTATGCTAAGTAAATACACAATAAACAAAATTCATGATTAGATTTGGATCTTATTGCCAGGTATCTTGTGTATAATCAAAAATTATAAAATCCTTAAAAACAAGTAACAGTGAACCCCAAGTGCCAGAAAGTAGCCCAGTAGCAGAGCACTTGCCTGGCAGCACACACAAGCTCTGGGCTGGATCCCAGCACCGCAACAAAATAAAACAGACAGACAGACAAACCACTGCCAACAAAATCCAAAACAGGGACTGGAGAGTGGGCTCAGCAGTGAAAAGCACTGCTGCTCCTGTAGAAGAGTTACAGGTTCAATTCCCAGCACACAAGGTGGTTTACAATCATCCAGTTCCAGGGCATCCAACACCCTCTTCCAAACTCTGAGGGCATTGCATACACACGTAAAATAAATCTAAGAAAGTATTAAAAATAAGACCCAATCAGGTAATCCTGAAATGTAAGACCAATAGTCCCAGCACTTTGGACAAGGGGCAATCAACCTGCACATATGCAGCAAGGCTAATATGTAACCTATAAACTCGACACAGTGAGACATTAAAAAGAACAATAGTACAATGGAATAATCGTGGCAACCATCTAACTAAAACACGAGTTGCTCATTTATGAAAATTTTATTTTATTTAGTATTTTTGCACCACAGACAACAGCAAGTAACTCAAACTAGAGAGATAAAAAAAAAATCACGGCTAAAGGTGGAACTATAATGGATCCAGCCAGATTTCACTAGGAACACTCTGACCAGTCTTCTGATCAGTTGGTAGGTTTTTTTTGTTTTTGTTTTTTAAACCAATGGAGGGTAAGACACATGGAGCAAGGGTCTAGGGAATAGGGAGCAGGGCTCAGGGAAGTACTTCCTTGAGAGGAGCTAGTCCCCAGCTCTTTAAGGAACTCTGTTTTGGGGTTCAAGGTCATAGCAACTGAGCTTTTCTTTCCCAAGTAATAACCTCTCGGGAAAATTTTCCTCAGGAAGGGGAAGGGATGATGCTCTCATTCCCCTTCCATAGGCCTGAACTTCAAGGTTCCCATCTGTGAAGTGAGACAGGGAAGTGACTCATCTTTATTCTCCTTCCGAAGAGACTTGATTCAGAAGCTTCCATTCCCTCCAGCTGGCCTCACTGTGCCCTCTCACAGCTACTCCACAGCGTGCTTTTCTCTGGGGGCAGCTTGCTAACTGCGTGGGCTTCTTCACACCCAAGCTGAAGCCTAAGATGTAAAGGCTGAGCTCATGCCTGCAAACTCAGGTATCATCCCGAGTCAATTAGATTTTGGGAAAACCCAAACTGGTCCTGTGAGACGGAAGCTAAGAATCAGGACTCCTAACCACGACAGCAGTCACACTGGAAGCACGCTACCCTCCTTCCACAAGCACAAGACACAAGGCTTTAGCTTTGATTTGTTTTCTTCTACTTCTGTGCCAAACATTTAAAATCTCAAGCTCGGGTTTTCTCCCTTGCTACCACTAATGTCTGTGGCTGGAATGGCCACTCCTCTTACCTACCACAGACCGTATCATGCGGCAGAGCTAGTAGTCCACAATAAGCTGACTGGACTCATGCATGTTCCTCCCTTTTCAATACATGTCCCAGGAAAGCATGCTCTTAGCCCCAGGATAACTTGTGCAAAGGTCAGACTAGAACGCGGGTATTTTGTTTCTATCAGAGGAACGACATGAAGGAGAAGGTGATTGAATATCAGAGGCGCTGGCTGGACCAAGGACAACAGAGCTGACTGCAATGTTTGGGGTGAGTTTGGGAGCTCAGAAAAGGGGAGTGGGGCTTTGGCTTGCCTTTGTCTTTTTAACCTAACATGTACTGTGATAACAGCATATTTGTGACCCTATTGTTGCCTATCTCCCAACTCCTCTTCTGTAAGACCTTACAATTATTACACAGTCACAAATGGTAAGGCTGTTTGTGACTGTGCCAACTGACACACTTTCTAGGAAGGTAGTCTAAATTTGGCAAGAGATTACTATACTTGAATAGACCACATGTGAAGAAATGCCATTTACATGTATTACAAAGCAAATAAAAACTGACTAGGAGTGAGTTAAGATCCACAAACAGACAGAGCTAGTGGATGAAATGAAGAACTCGGGAAACACAACGGCGGCTGACTATTATAGGTGAGAACTGTGTAGAAGCCAGGAAATGACTAGCTGGGCAAGCTGCTTTGGGACACCTACACAGATGTTCTATTTCTATACTTTCTGCGACATGTCACCATAACACAACTGCATTTTTGTTAGCTGGTTTTTATTTTTCTTGTTGTTGATGGCTTTTAGGTTTAAGAGAAATGTTGCAAAGTTTCCAAAGAAGTGATTTGGCTTGTCAGTTTCATCTCATGCCATGAGCAATAATGTGAGCTTCCATCTCTTTTACTATTAAAAAACAAACAAACAAACAAACAAACACAAAACAGAATGCTCCGAAACAAGAAATAAGTGTTAATCTTCAGGAAGAGTTTATATTTAATGTGCCCCCCTTCATTCAGAGACAAATGTAGCAAGTCACAGAAATTAAGTGATTTAGTAAAGATTAAAAGGGAGATTACTAGAAATTTGGTTTACTACTCTGTATCAGAGGATCTCTTAAAAGAGCCACACAGTAAGCCCCCTGCATATGTATGGCTTCTCTTCTTGAAAGTCAAAGTTACGGGGTGGCTCGTGCACTCGAGACTCTCCGAGGCTACTCAACAGTCATCAGTGGCAATGTGGGGAGTGAGAGCAGCTGTCAGTGAACAAAGTCCTGAACCGGAATGCTATCAGCAGTGGGCTGAGGGAAACAGACAGCGGCTCACGTCAGTTTCTAGGTCAAGCATTCTGGAGATGTGACAGTTTAGTTCAAATTAAAACAATGGTTTATCTATTTGAATCATTTTTTTAAATTGAAATAAACTAGAAATTTATCTATAACTTTATGAAAACAGTTGATGTGCAATTAGGGTGCCACCTAGTGGACATTTGGGTAACCTAAATAATGGCTGAGTAGTTAAAAAGTTTCCTTTATAGAAGTTTCTTTATTCATTTATTAAAAAGAAGTAAAACCTAAAGGCTGAAGAAACTGTTTTATTCTCTCTCACTTCAAATGAAAATATTTTTACTATGACTAAGGAATATTAAGTCTATTAACTGCTGCCCTGTAAAAATAGTGACTTAAAAATTGATATTATCTTTGAAATGTGAGAAATATTTGTAAATTAAATATCTATTAAGGATTAATATCTAGAAGTTAAGGAAAGTTCCTACAACTCAGCAACAACCAAAAAAAATCTACGCAATTAAAAATGGACAAAGAATTTGCACAAGCTCAAAAAACTAATTAGGGAAATAGAAGAGAAAATCACAATGTGATACAACTGCTTGCTCATTAATGATGGCTATCATTAAAATAATAAAAGAAACTAGTAACTGGTGAGTGTTGGTAAGAATGTAGAGGAAGATGAAGACTCATATTAGTGGAACATAAAAATGATACAGTTGCTATGGAGATATTAGACTAATTTCTTGGGAAATAAATTACTTAATTAGGAAATAAATTACATAATTACTGTATGATCCAGTAGTTCTATTTCTGGACCTGAAAAGAACTGAAAGTAGGAACTCGGAAGTCAACTGAGCTCAAAGTAGGGGGCCAAGGAAGGAAGCTGCTGAAGCACCCACTGGCAGATGAGCAAAACCGATGCAGTCACACAACAGCGTGAGATGCACACGGACATATGAATGTGCACACGGCACATCATGAATCATCAACAAACTATGTAAAGTAAAATAAGCTTGTCAGAAAAACAATATTGCATGATTCCATTTGTCAGAGAAACCCAGAACAGTTACCTTCATGACGAGGAAATGCGAATTTACTGGCTATGTTTGTGGGGATTCAGTTCGGGGAAATGGAGAAGTTCTAGCCAGTTGCGGTAACAGCTGCACAGCAATGTGAATGCTCACAGTACTCTGAATACACAATACATACTACACTGCCAAGTGGGCAAAAGAGTAAATTTCAATTGTGAGATTGGAAAGATACTTGTCAGTAGGAAGTATGATTTTTCTAAAGCATGCCTTTTTCTAAATTTGTGTACATGCCTGTGTGAGGTGTGTGCACACGTGTACAGAGGCCAGAGGCTGATGCTGGGTGTCATCTTCTACCCAAAGCTGCTGCTGAAGGAAATATGTCTTTGTTCCCTTACAGCTGTTATATAGCCCTTACCTGCTTTCCTCAGTGTTTTCTAGCTCACTTTTGTCATCAGTTCCTAAGACACACAACTCAAAGAGTGGACTGCTCTTGGTAGCTCCTGAGGTGCCCTCAGAGGGGAAATGTCTTGTAACTAACAATGGACACAGTGTGTGTGGGGTTGGGGTCCGCTTTCCTTTGAGTCTGAGCCAGATGAGAGAAATATACTTATTTTTTATGCAAATGCCCAGCCTAGTGCACTATGGGAATGGATGTTAAGGTGTTCAGCAGCAGCAGCCTCAGCAGCAGGAGCGTGCCTACACAAGTAACACCTGGAGATGCCATACACAGGAGAACGTGATACTCTTGAAAAGAATTGCTGCTTCCAGCAAGTGTACTTTGCAGTGAGTTACTTATGGAGTTCCTCCGAGGATCCACAAAAGGCATGGTTCATCAACCAAGAGTAACAGAGTCGTTCTGTTACAGTAAGTCCTTCCCAATGCCTTTCTTTTCCAAATGCTCTCTGTGCTCCTGCGTCTTATAGAAAGTTAAATGCTCAAAATGTACCTTTCAGACTTCTCCATGAGGCTTGTAGTGTAGCCTGGTAAAATGAGGATGAGAATAGGCAGTGACAAAGTGCCCAAAAGTGGAGGAACAATTTCTATGTATAAGTGGTCTATTTTCATTTCTATTTTAGCCTAGCCTAACACTTAATCAAGATAGTTGGATCTTGAAGTCATAGAGCCCACCCACTACCATCTGTCCCTCTTGCATGGGACCCTGGAGAGAATCCCTGCATGTGGGGAAGTCATTGAGTTTTAATGCTTTGAAAATGGAGTTTTTATGCTTGGGCTCTGGATAAATAGCAAACTTTTAAAGGAGACTATGTTTTTTTCTTCCTGGATCAGGAATTGTCATCATCACACTATAATAGTCACTTATGTAACATAATCAATGATATGCCACTGACTGTGTATCCTGAGTATTTCATGTGTTTAGAGTTTCAGAGTGAACCTTTACTATAACCCAAACACAGCTGAATACACAGACCTAAGCAGTAGATGGTAGCTGACCTGGGGTTTTCCATTCATAAAGTAACTACTGCCTATAACGGCCCATTTAGAATTTGAGGCACTTTTTCTTCATGGTTAATGGAAAATGAACACTGAATAATTAAGGAAAGCCCTAAGATTTTAAGGCTCAAACTTCTCTACTGTGAGGCAGCCCATGCTAAGAGATCCATATAGATGCTTCCGTGCCTGGATCATGCATGGCAAATGCTCAACCAACAGAAAGCCCTGGGGTCTTCTCATGCTTCTCATGTTCAACTCAATAACAGCAAAGTCTTCCCTTGGCCTGCTAATGAGCGATAGGCTGTGGAAGGCACACTGGGCTTGGAACCAATCGGCAGCCACAGAGCCGGAGGCTCTCCTCTCCTGCCACTAGCTGCCTCACACCTCTAGTTCTCTGTAACACAGCCACCGGTCAACGCAGATGGCCCTTAAACCAGCAGAGTATGCTTTCTGTGAGGACTCCCTATTCTCAGCAATGTTTTCTGAAGAAGCTGATCAACAGACTTGCAGGCTAAGAACTTGTTCTACGGGTTCTCTTCAGTGCCCTTTTAAGCTACTTTGACAGACTTAGGCCAAATGATCATCCTAAGGCCAGCATTTTTAGTGAACAGCTGGTCTTAGATTAGTTCAGGTGGAAAACTTGGTGTTGGCATCATAAAGACTTTTTGCAAAACCTTCTTAATTGGTCTAGTGAAGCTGAGTGGAGTTTCTGGCTGGATGGCAAACCTGCAAAGAAAATACCAGCCATGGGTGCCTCCTTCCTGCTAGTAATGTGTCCAAGACCCATGCTCCAGGGAGGAGCCAACCTTCTGCTCCCTGAGTTTTGTTGGACCAGCACCCAGACCAAACAGTTCATCTCCGTACGTGCCAAACATGTTAGAAACAGTGGGATGTAGGTCATGTGCTCGAGAGAGGAAACTCCGACAGCTAACTCCACTCAGCGTTTGAGTACATACGTTCTAGGTGGGAAGTCCAGAAAGTGTCTGATCCCTTCCCTACTGAAAAAGAACACAGGGTGTAAGAACTCCAGGAAGAACTATCCTTGTCAGAATAAGACAGACAGAAAGGGTCCTGCCTAATGGGGACAGTGTGTCTGTGTAATAAAACACCAACAAGTGCCTGTTTTTGCTCATAAAGATGCACACTACTGAAGGAGACTGAGCAGTCACAGCACACGTTAAGACATTTCATGGTAGTTTTAGAATCTGACATATGGTCTGAATATTAAGAACTTAAAATTAACCTGAGTGCTTAAAGTTTCTGTACGAATTTATAAACAAGGATTAGCTTTAGAAATTAGCTTCAGCTTTTTAAGAAAAGAAAAAAAATTCACTGGTTGGATGAAGAGAGAGCATCTAATGGCAGGGACTCATTTATTGGCTAACAGTGAAAAGGATGATTTTATCCAGTTATACAGTAGCCACTCATTTTGTGCCCAACACCTTGAGGGTTTGTGGAAGGGCAGGCAAAGGTGTCACTTCCCACTGCAAGGTCTCCAAACACAATCCCAGGCAAAACTGAGACAGGAATCAGTCAAGTTCAGTAAAACCTGACTTGGGCTTGTTGAGGACCCTAGTCACTGTTTTGTCCCCTTCTCCCCCTCTGGAAGCAGGCTCTACGCCAGTGTCACCTGGCTTCTGAAATTCCAAACCGTGCATCTTTTAGCCAGAGGCTCCAACATTTCAAGCTTTTCTCTTGGTCTGACAATTTTAAAGCAAGGCCTTGAGCAGCACTCCACACTCCCCTGCCCTTGTGGGAAACAAACTAGCAGCACAGGGGCCTCTGGCCACTTTCCTGCACGGTGATTAAAACTGAACAAAGGAAAAGGGTTACTCATGTCTGTGTCTCTGCAGAATGACTTACAGGACACTGGCATTTTAATCACCAAACAGCTAAAACAGGCCATCTCAAAGTCAGCTCTTCGTACTGTGGGTGTGGGGTGGGCATGTGAAGGCATCACCCCAGCTATGAGAGGTGGAGGAGGCACAGGCGGGCATTATGTTGGAGGCCCTTGGCTCTACGCTGCCCTTTGTCAGCAAACTATGGGATGTGGAGGTAGTGAGAAAATGGCAGAAATGGAGTGTTTATTAAGCTACTAGTCAGGACTGCAATGGCTCAATGACAATTTCTGAATGTTTTCACTGGGCATACCAGCCCAGAACCATAGGGGAAGCAAGGCACAGATCAGTTGCAAACTACAGCATGTATTAACATAGTGTACATTAATCAGAAGGAACACAGTTAATGCAATTTTAAAGGCTAAGTTGAACAGAGAATGAATGATGCCCTTGTAACTGCACAAGGCTGTGTATTCCCACTTCCTCCCATTATCTGAAACAGGACAGTAAATTACCTTCCCTCTGACCCTTGAGCACCACCTGCTGCTGACAGACACCCACACCCATACATATACCCACACTGTATAGTGGAGCTTGCATGGTGGTGTATGTCTATATTCTTGGCCCTTGGGAGGTAGTGGTGGGATTGGAAATTCACTCAAGGGCATTCTTGACTACGTATGAATTTGAGGTTAGCCTAGGCTGCATGAGACCCTGTCTTAACCAACTAACCCGTCAACTTGCCTGTCCCAAAGTAGAAACAGAAGTTTCAAAACAGAAATTCTTCTAATAGTCTCTGGTACTTGCGACTTGGTTGCAGTTAGGTCTACTCCATTTCACATTCTTACAAATGCTGATCATGATTTAATACCTAGAACTCACAATCCCAAAAGGCTCCCCAACTCACTCAATGTGTTAAGACCTACATTTTGAAAATCAGTACAGGCTGTGGTAGTTTCAGTAAGAATGACCTCCTCCCCGCCCCACCCCAATAAGCACATACAGTTGGCTACTTAGCCACCAGGGAGAAGAACTGTTTGGGAGGAGTATGACATACAACCCTCTGGAGGAAGCGCGTCACTGGGGTATTTGTTTATTCATTTATTTATATGTGGATAGCTGTACTGCCTGCATATGTCTGTGCACCACATATTTGCAGTGTCCTTGGAGGCCAGAAGAAGGCACTGAATTCCCTGAGATTAGAGTCACAGACAATCAAATTTGTGAGCAACCATGGATGCTTGAAACTGAGTCTTCTAGAAAGCAGTCAGCGTTCTTATCTGCTGACCCATCTCTCCAACCTCCATTCTTATTTTTATTTTATTTTACTTTTTGTTGAAACAGGGTTTCACTGTAGCTTTGAAGTCTGTCCTATCACTTTGTAAGCCAGGCTGGCCTCAAACTCACAGAGATTTACCTGCCTCTGCCTCCAGAGTGCTGGGATTAATGGGCCACCACCACCCAGCCAGCCTCATTATTTTTAAGGTGTCTCAGTTTTGAAGACATTTCAATATATTGACAGAAAAATGTTTTCTAATGTGACTAAGTTTCGACTAGACATCTGTATTAATTTCCACATTCATGTACATCTCCATCTTTTCTTGTTGAAAACAATTAGAAAAATCTCAAAAACGCCTTAAAGGGTTCTTTTTGTTTAATATTTTAATTGATAATCTAAAAAACATTTCATTTAAAAATTTTCAATCATACAGTTAATTTCTACAGTATATTTTCATGGGGAATTATACAAATGTAGATGTGTAAAATGAAAAGCATAAAATCAAAATTAACCAAACTCCAGATACTCAAGAGATAATCCCTGCTAATAAATTCAATTAAATCTTTAGCTGCTTATGTACATCGATAATAGAGATCATGTGTATCATTCTATATAACAAACGCCTGCAATCAGGGTTGAGCATCCTCCTGCTTAGGAGATGATAGGGAAAAATTACAAAATACCTCAGGTGTCCTTGAGAAATAAATCATCAGAACTTAAAACTACTGGGGCTTTATCAGAGCCTAATCAGCCTGGGGTGGAGAATGAAAAACCCGCTTCAACCAGCTCTAGCCTTTCATGTGGACAGAGAGTGCTGTTATGTGTTATTTATTGAAGGGAATGCAGTATGAGAATCGTCTTGCTAGGTAATTTCTGTGTTGTGTGAACATCGCCATGTACTTACACGAACCTAGATAGTATAGTCTATCACAAACCCGTGCTGTGGGGTGCAGCACAGCTCTGAGACAGTATACTCCAGCATGCAGCTGTAACACCATGGTAACTATTTGTCCACCAGGTGACAAGAACTTTTCAGCACCTTTAACAACAGTATGGGAAAATGGGGTGTGCATGTGTGTGTGCGCGCACGTGCACAGAAGTATAACCAAATGTATATCCTAGACTGTTAAGATCCAATGAACATAAGAGACATTATGAACTGTTGGGGAAAGTCCTGTGTTTGCCCACTATTGTCTCTGAATGTAATAAGGACCCAGGTCTAGGGGAGGAATTTTAACACCCCAAAGAATTTTGCTTCCATGCTCTTAGTAATGACAACTCTTCTGTTCTTTCTCTGTGTCTGTGTTGCAAACTCAGAGTGGGTATATCGGCCAGGACAATAATCCTTATCATAATGTACAGGTAATAGCTTAGCAGGTTTTGAAGAGATATGAATGCAACTGTATTAAAAATGTCTACTCTTTTTATTATCAACTCTCAATTCCAGACTTAGCCTGAAGGACAAATGTTTATGAGAACCAATGCGGGAAAATCCATCTTGATCAAAGGAAGGGCCTGGGTGATGGGGGATTCCCCTCTGTACGGTATAAATATATTTTATTATCACTAGTTAATAAAGAAGCTGCTTTAGCCTATGGCAGGGCAGAATATAGGCAGATGGGAAAACTAAACTGAATACAATAAGAAAGAAGGCAGAGCCAGGGAGGCATCATGTAGCTGCCAAAAGAGAAAGATGTCAGAACATTACCAGTAGGCCACAGTCTCGTGGTGATACACAGATTAATAGAAATGGGATAATTTAAAATGTAAGAGCTTGTTAGGAATACACCTGAGCCAATGACCAGTGCTGTAATTAATATAGTTTCTGTGTGATTATTTGGGTCCTAGCGGCCAGGAATTGAAAGGACAGTCTCCACTTATACCTGGGTTGGGTATGGGGTGAATAACTTGATACTAAAAACAAAGCAACACAAAAAACCCGAATGAAAAAATGTAAAATAACTCAGAAACAATCAGTACACATTAGGAAGAAATGTGGAGCCGGGCAGTGGTGGCACACGTCTTTAATCCCAGCACTTGGGAGGCAGAAACAGGCGGTTCTCTTGAGTTTGAGGCCAGTCTGGTCTATAAAGAGCTAGTTCCAGGACAGCCAGGGCTGTTATACAGAGAAACGCTGTCTTCAAAAATTAAAAAAAAAAGAAGAAGAAGAAGAAGAAGAAGAGGAAGAGGAGGAGGAGGAGGAGGAGGAGGAGGAGGAGGAGGAGGAGGAGGAGGAGGAGGAAGAAGAGGAAGAAGAAGAAGAAGAAGAAGAAGGAAGAAGAAGAAGAAGAAGAAGGAAGAAGAAGAAGAAGAAGAAGAAGAAGAAGAAGAAGAAGAAGAAGAAGAAGAAGAAGAAGAAGAAGAAGAAGAAGAAGAAGAAGAAGAAGAAGAAGAGGAAGAAAAAGAGGAAGAAAAAGAGGAAGAAGTGTGAATGCTCAGCCATGGACCAGAAAGCTAGAGAAATAAAAAACAGAGGCGAGTTTGAACACACAATGATACACACCGGCTATTTCCCTGTTCTGGGCTTTCAGCGGCTCTGAAACAATGTGTCCATGAAAGGATTTACGACAGGATAGTTGGCTGCAAGCTGGTATGTTACCACAGGGGAAATACAAGAGAAAAGAGAAGTTGGAAATCAGTGCAGCACTACAACCTTGGTTTGCCTAGTTCCTGCTTATTTCCTTATTTGGAGACAAAGGAGAAAAACATTCACTCCCCAAACAATAGGAAAGCTGAGAATCCCCACAGACAAAAGTTGATCTGTGTAAAGAGATCAGAGACTAATACATAGTGTCTGCAAATAACTAAAACACAAGCAAAGGGAATAATCTGGAACATTTCTCTTGTGTGTCTCTGTGTACTTGTGCATTTGGGAGCTAGGTGTCATTCCTTAGGTGCCGGCTACCTTTGGGGGTGAGGTGGGGATAGGTTCTCTCACAGGCCTGGAGCTAGCCAAACAGCCTTAGCTGATTTGGCTAGCCCCAGGGATGTGCCTGTACCCACCTTCCCAGAATTGGGATTGTAAGCATGTGCCACCATGACCATCCTTTTATGTGGGTTCTGGGAGCATGAACTTCACGTACTTTGCTGAACAAATCAGCTTCAGAGTTTCTACAAAATGTCTTAGTTGTCCTGCTTGGAGTCTACAGTGAATTTTCCACGGCTCCACAGGACAGAAAGAGAGGCCATCAGAATTCACTTCCAGACTTCTCTCACAAATATATACCAAGGCAGGCACAGTTAAGTCTGTTTGGAAGTAAAGCTATGAACATCACACTTTAAAACCAAGAGCAAACTGCAGGAAGTTTTTTCTTGTTCTATCTCACCCACACCAAGACGTTTCAGAAACTAGAATTCTGTAGCTCTGAATTACCTTAATGGTTTAAGAAGTTGGAAACAACGACATCTGAATGTTCTACTACAACCGAAAATCAAACAGATCACTCTAATAAGAACAAGCTGCTGGGACTGTGCGCCAATTAGGGGTGCTGGTTATGCACAGTGTGCTCTTGCTTTGCTTGAGGATCAGCTCCAGTGCTATTATCAGGCTTGCTGAAGGCCCGAGAGAAAGTTCCAGAATGAGTGTGACTTACTGAGTTCTAACGGGGAGACTTCTGTAAGTTTGAAAAGGTCATCTGGGAAAAGGGCATTTTAACTGAGAAAATGCCTTCATCAGATTGGTCTGTAGGCACTGATGTGGGAGGGCACAGCCCATTGTGGGTGATGCCGTTCCTAGGATGGTGGTTTTCAGCGGTACAAGGGAGCAATCTGAGCAAGCCCTGGAGAACAAGTCAGTAAGCAACACATCTCCAGGGTCTCTGCTTCAGCTCCTGCCTCCACAGTTCTGCCCCAACTTCCTTTCATGATAGATGAAAAACTGTAACATGGAATAAACCCTTTCCTCCCCAGGTTGACATTGGCCATGGTGTTTGTCACAGCAACAGAAAGCAAACTAGAACACAGCTTTACTATTTTAATCTGCGGTATAACATATCAGCTTATGAACTAAAGGACTCAGGCCAGGCTTTTTGCAATGAATACCAACTTACTGAATGACAAATTACTGGTAGAAATCTGAAAATGTCTGATTAAAAAAAATGCCATTGAACTAATACATTTTTATGCCAACCACCCAACAGATCAGATTTCTATAGTAACATCAGATGAAATTTGTAATGACCAGATAAACAAAGAACGGGGCTGTTGTACTAGACTTAGCTGACAAGTCATTTAGAGAATTGACTTCCTTGCTGTTCTGCTAATTTTAAAATGGCAAATTGATTGCCATTAAATCACAACATGTAATTCCTTGTAGATACAACATATTGAATGGGAATAATATGTGTACTGGTAGACGTATTTTACCCTTGCTAGTATGTAAGTATAGGCATGAAATTTTATGTATTTTTTTCATCTTCTGTATAGGTGACACAAGTAAAATTTATTTCAGTGGGTAGCAAACTGAATATAAGAAATGGAGAGCTATATAGCAAAAGTCTTATTACCTTTGGTTGATATGCTTTATTCCGGTTTAAAAAAAAAAGTATGTGTATTTTTTTTTAAATCTTCTCTCCAGGGAAAAATTGTAACTGTTTGGAGATGCTGATACCCACAACATAGTACTGAAACCATAGGCATGCCACAAGATGTCTAAAGTAAGCAATATATTCAAACTATAGTCTCCAAGAATTAAGGAACAACAAATGGGCATGGGTACAGATTAAGAAAGAGAACCAGAGAGATGTAATAGTAAACATTCCAAAGGCAAATGCCCCACTTAAATTTTATAACAAAATTAGCAATACTCTACCATGCCTGTAGGCACTTTGCATTTGAGCTCAGGGAACCAGCGGCTGGTTATCTGGCCTTAGCTCATTGACAGATGCAAACCCCTGCATACTGGGTATGAACTATAATGAGAATATTAAGACTTGCAAAAAATAAGCTATCTTAAAAAGATCAAGAAGCCAGGAATTCTTATCTATGGAAAAGGATGTGTGTTGAAAGTGAATCTTGACATACCAGATCTCAGTTTAACCAGTGGATGGGGATTTCTCACTTCCTTCTCTTTGTTTTCTCCTTTTATTTACTTAATGTCACCGGTCTCTCTGTCTGCAAGCTCTGACAGTATTAATGGCATCTCCATTCAGACACACATGCTGTGAATGTTAGCTCTAAGGCTGTTTCCTGTACCCCTTAATTATCCTCCATAGTCAGCTCTGATTCAGCACACCTCTACTACTCTCAGAGTCCGCATTTCCACCTGTTACCTTTCCCTGCAGCAGAGAGAAGCCCAATACAGAGCTAGCTCTCCAGACAGGAGTGTGAAGAACAGTTCCTGAGTCACCCCCTGCTTAGTAGAGTTACACAACAGCCCAAATAGCACACAGCAGCAGAGAGGCCACATCACCAAGACACTGCATGACTTCACAATGAACTGATTTTGAACACAGCTACAAAGTTACTCACATCTGCCAAGTGAAGGTTTTGCATGCCCACCCATGGAGCAAACAATGTTTTAACAAAATGAAAGCAAAACAAAACAGGTTGACTCACTCAACACTCTCAGCTCTATGCTGCAAGAAAGGCTATGAAAGGATCTTGTGATTAACCTAGGGCTTTCCATAATAATTTTATTTTCAGATCCTCTGCACAGTGCTAAAAGTATCAAACAGGTTCTAATTAGATCTGAGCACACAGACCTGCTTGCATTCCTGACAGAAAAGCTTGCCATAGGTTGGTTTTACAGGGTAACATCCAGATAGGTAAGACATCTCAGTGCATAGAAGTGCTACCTAAGAACCCAAGTTCCACCTCTAGAATCCACCCCACAGGTCCTGATATAGACATGTACACACAAAATAAATACACTGGTGTAATAAGAACTAAAAACAAACCAAAAAGAAAAAAAAAAGATCTTGAAATAGTGATAAAGAAAGTAATGACTTCAACTCAATCCATTGCCTACATCCTACTTCTTGCCATTTATTTCTATCAGGCACTAAAATGATGAATCACTCTCTGTCCAAAGAGCACTTACCTCATTGTCTGACTCCACAAGGACTTGATCATATTCGCTAAGCGCTACTAGAAACATGATCGAGGTGACATTTTCAAAGCAGTGTATCCATTTTCTTCTCTCTGACCTTTGGCCCCCTACATCGACCATTCTGTAAAGGTAACAATATTCATATTAATAACATAAAGAAAATATTAAAAGTACCAATATAATACTACTTACAAATTAGGGAAAATTCAACGCATTAAAGACAATGGCATCCAAGTCAATTAATGCTTATTGACTATTAATTGTCTGTTACCTGACAGAAATAAGACATGGTAGATAATAAATCACTGTGGTTACAGGAAGTTACTAGATATGAATGAAAATTGTAACTATGTAAAACTTTCTTGTCTGTGCCAAGTAAAACAGTTCTTTTATTAAATTACACACTTCAAAGGCAAACAGGATGTTTTTATGTTAAGATAAGTAACAAATAATAAATTTTGCTTTCATTTCTTAGATATCAGCAGAGTGAAGACCACCATGTATTACCAAGGATGCCAGGAAGGACCATGGATATATTTAAAGGATATAAGATGCCATACATTTCCACATAAGGAGGGTACGAAATATAAATATGATCTTGCCTATGCTTCCTTTTGTAGGATAAGAATTTGGAGCTTTTTCTTTCTTTCAATATTGGCAACAATTTAGGACAGGCAGCATGGAGCAATCAGCTTTGTGCACAAACCAACCTGCCTCCTTGCTGGATATTAAGTGTGGTGTAAGATATCAGAATGTTATGCAGTGCCTCACAGGGCATCATCTGAACCAGTTCCTGAGTCTGCTTCTCATGCATCCACTCTGCACTTGATTATCCTCAGACACCAGCATGGGCACCAAGAATGGAGTGGAAGTGTGTGTGTACATAATCAGCAGAGCCTGACAAACCCCTGGGGCTGACTCTTCCCTGCTGCACACCATCTGCTCAGAGAATGAGAAGGTCTGCTATGAAAGCGGAAGAGCAGTACTCCTGCCTGCTCATGATGTTTCCTAATTCTCACACGAAATCCAGAGGAAGAACTCAAAGAACTTCTGTTTCTGTGAGTGTGTGCACGTGTGTGCATGTGTGTGTGGACAGAGGGTGACTCTCAGGAGGCTTCCTCTACTTCTCTCCACCTTGTATTTTGAGACACGGTCTCTCAGTGAACCTGGAGCTCATCAACTGGCTATGGGCCTTGTTATCTTTGTGACTTCCGTTCTCTGAACCTTGGATTACAGGCATATGCCACCACAGCTGGATTTTTATGTGGGTCATGAAAACCCACAAGCAAAGAACCTTATTGACTGAGGCATCACCCCAGCCCAGAAATCAAGGATCACTCATACCACCATTCCTAAAGACTCCAAAGGTCCAGGAGTGAGATCAGAAGGGCAAAACAATAATTCCATGAGACCTGCGAACTTTGGACAACAAAAGTGGAACATTTAGGTGTTAAAGTGATGGTGCACGCCTTTAATCCCAGTGCTCAGGAGGCAGAGGCAGGTGGATCTCTGTGAACTTGAGGTGAGCCTGGTCTATAAGAGCTAGTTCCAGGACAGGCTCCAAAGCTACAGAGAAACCCGGTCTTGAAAAACAAAAAACAAAACAAAAATATTAAAACGTTGGCTTTGTCCCAATGCCACTATGTGAAAATATGCAACTCATTTACAGGGAACTCCTATTCAAGGAAGCCCTACTGCAGGGAACCAATGTCAGAGGATGACAGGAAGTCATTACTTTTGCTGTTGTGGCAAAAAGTATCCTTCAACACTAGTGCACAAATGTTTCAAGAACAAGATGAAATCCTAACCAATTTTTGAAACTGCAAAGCAACCAAAATGTGAAAATCTCCAAGAAGTAATGTATGTCTTTTCTTTTTAAATTTTTCTGTAATATGACTATAAAAGTAAGTAAATTTGGGTATCCAGATGTTATAAACTCAAAATAAGTAATCTAGAATGCTGGCCCTAGGAACCTTGGTGATCATCTTAATGTACCCATTACATATTTTAAAAAGAGGTTCCTAAATATTTTCAAGCAGCTACCTACTTCAAAGCCATGTGCTTTTAAGCAGTATATGGTGGCAAGATTACACCACGGGTGCAAAAAATGAACAGAGGGGAAAAAAGCATAATAATAAAAAATATAATAAAAATTGGTGCTTTGTCAAGAAACAACAATGTATGTGCCAAGCTGAGTCCCACGGCAGAGACATGCTGTAGGAGGAGGTAAATGAAGGCGGCTTTGCAGCAGCACACACACCTCCACTATCCTACATGAGTGGGCTCTCCGAGAGCCAGCTCAACACTGAAGTCAAAGACATACGTGGCTTCTTTCCTCAAAGCTCAGGGTGGTTTGCACTGCAACTAAAAGTACAACTAAGTGATCAGGAAATAGCAAAGTGAAAAGATACCAATATTGTTTTACTTATCTTAAACAAAAGTTCCAGTTGAAGCATTAAGACAAATAACAGCAGTAAACAAGGAAATAATAAATTCTAATTCTTCTTTGTTGTATCAATTTAGATTAAGTTAATTGCCCTACTTTTTAAATCATGAATTTTGAAACTTTCAAGCATTTTATTGTATGAACTAAAACAGCATGATTTTTTTTAATATTATGGAGAAATTATCAATATGGAAGTTTTTAATGGGAGGTATGCTGGTTCCTGCCTAAAACTCCAGCAACCGGGAGGCTGAGACAGGAAGAAAGCTGTGATTTCAAGGCCAGTCTGGGCTACAGAGTGAGACCCTATCTCAAAAACACAAAACAAAAGTTGCTTTATTACTGATAGGATTATATGAACTACCTTACAAAACTCTAAAATACACTGTGTCCTCAGATAAATGATTATATAAATATATATGTGTGTGTACGTATGTGTGTGTGCCTCTGTGAATATATATGTATATATGTACATATGAACATATATACTATAGTGAAGAACAATGTTTGAGTAACTGTATTCTACCACCAGCAATTAACGCTTCATTAAATGCCTGGTTATTTAGCCTAAAATGAAAATTTCAGAATATCTTTCTTTTGCATCCTCTTTCATTGATACATTATTTCAGTTGTGTATCCCAATGATGATAATCCACACAAATCCACAGGCTTTAGACCCTCTATGTAGGTGTTAATGAACTCAGTTACTACCTGAAAATGACACTTTGTAAATCAAAAGGGTATTCGATGATCCCTGTGGTGGGGACTCGAACTCTAAGCACATCTTGTTGTGTAGGCAGATAGGAAGGGTCGGCTACACGGTCCAAGTCATTCAGATAGCTAGAAGAGGGAAGACACAAGAATGTCAGTTACTATAACTCCAAACCCATGGAAGGGAAAGGGCAAAATCACAGAGATTAAAAAGAATATATATCAGAAAGTAACAATCTAGGAAACAGACAAGGTCAACCTTCCATTGCTCAGAGGAAGAAGGCTCTCACTCAGCAGGTTCCCACTTCCTCATCAGCTGGAACTCACACCAAGTAAGGAAGAGCTGCTAAGAAATTCAAGTTAGTCTCCTACCACCTGTTTGTTTAGCAGGCTTGGCTGACGAATCAAGAGTTAAATAAAGTTTTTAAGAATTTACATAAAGTGAATTTGCACAGACAACCTTATAATAAAGATGAGTGTAAGGTCAAGATTTATCATCTTTGTAGAATATCAGTTTTTTCCTGGGAGGAAGTTTCCTCCTTCCCCTGAGAGAAGACAGACAGCAGCACACCATATCTTTAATTAAGTCCAAAGCCCAAGTCATCTGTTATTTATGCAAAGCCATGAAATTTTAAGATATGATACTAATGATGCCTGTGGTCAGGTGCTCTTCTTTAGAGTCACCTACACCAACTTTAATGTATCTGGCCATTTTACCTAAACATTTCCTTGTGTGTGGTGGGTCAAACATTCTAATTTTTTTTAAATAATTTTAGACTCAAAATTTATCAAATTATCACAGAATTTCTTCAACTGGCTTTCACTTAATGATAGTACCTTACATATCTATATAATATTAATAAAACTAGGAATCTGATATTATCAAAATTAGAAAACTCATGGTATTATTTAAAACTACAGGTTTCAGTTATGGGCATTCATACATATTTATGCAAATGAGTGTGAGTGCTTGTGGCACACAGTCTATGAGATTTTTGTCACATATAGCTATCTGTGTAATCACCACCACCACAATCAGGGCACACAACTTTCCACTTGGCATGAAGAAACTGATGTATTATTACTGCTAATCCTAACCCTGACAAGTGCATGGTCACCATCAGCAGGTTCTGTCATTTCCAAACCCTAGTCCATTCACTTTCCATTCTCTTGAAGTGTGGGACTTAAGCTGTAATGTCATGAAGGACACGATTTGACAGAACTGATGACAGCCAGTTGATGACAGTTGACTGTTCTGAGAAGCATCTTTATGACTCAAAGAGGAACTATACTCCTTTCTGCCCTGGAAATGATGAAGCACAAGAATGGTTTCAAAACGCATGGCTACAAAGTATCTACACAAAGCAACTAGCCTGTGAGCAAGACAACTGGAAGGCATCAACTCCCCATGAGCACAAATAAGACACAGTGAGTTGGAATGTTTGGTATACGCGGTGGTTACAATGCAGGGATCACAATATATACTAGGGGCAGAATCTACCTGAGAGAAGACAGTTTTGCTTCCACACATCTTTATTTCTACTTTAATGCCAAGAAAATAGTATTTAATCACTCCTGGTTGGACGGATGGATTTCCTATACAGAGATTTGGTTTGAGCATTAAAGATTGTAGCATTTAATTTTTACTACTGGAGTTCCTTTATGAGTGAAACCAAATGTTAGAAGGAAACGGTTACAGAAGAGTCTGACTTTAATAAAAAAGTAAAACTACTGCCTTGTTGGAAGTGAACCAATCCTCTAAGGCAAGAGTAGGCTAGAATTCCTACAGCAAAGAAGCTACTCATACTCAAGGCCTTTTCCAGACACATTAATACATCTGTAGCCAGCAAGGAGCTCTGTGATGACTAGTGAGAACTCCTTCATACCTTCAATTACTTAGCCCTGCCTAGAGAACAAAAGGGAGCTGCTGCTGGAAGAATACAAATATAAAGTTATATTTTAGTGAACCTGGGCATAGCCCTGGCCATCTGATGGGAAAACAAAGCCCATGTTCTGTGTATTGACTGCATCTCATCTACAGATAGAGCGGCTCTTCCCGCAGCAGCAGGCTGCTCTGGACAATGCAGCTGTCTAATTTATCAGACCCTTGATTTAAAATTTGAAGCATATATTCTAAAATCTATGCAATCATCATTTATATACAAGAACTCAGAAATTTCAGATAAATCAAAGGACTGTATGTACAGCAGCAAGATAAACTAAGAAATATGCTCCACTCCAGTTACATCGCAGGCACAGGCCAGAACAGAGGGCTCTTAATCCTCATGTGCGTGGTGCTGCAGCAGTCTAGAGATAACGGGAAATTGTGGTTTTGTTTCCTAGAAATGAACCAAGAATACCCAATACTACTAGTACTATTTCCAAGCACAGAATTATGTTTGGCAGGAATAATTTTTAAAGAATCAGTGCACCAAGCGGGGCTTTTTTTTCTGTCAAACTGCACCTTAGGAGCGCTGACAGCACCTCTCCAATCAGGAGCGTGCACTGAGCTCCTTAGAGCTAACTATGTATATGACATGGAGCCAGGGCACACAGCTGCAACTGGAAATCCACCTGCAAAGGCTCAGCAGCAACCCTACAGAACTGCCAGTGGCATTTCTCTGTGATACAGGGTATGGTACTGTTGAGCTGTCTCCAGACTGTCACACTGTGAGGATTCTCTTTCCTCTTCATTCTTCCTACAGTTCTTGTAGAATAACAACTACTTACAATGAACACCTGCTTGTCAAGCTATGTTCTACCTCAGTATTGTTAACACCACGACAAGGAAATAGTCTTTTAAAATATTCCATTCAGACTAAAGACATGACTGAGTGGTTAAGAGCACTGGTTGCCCTTCCAGAGGACTGGGTTCAATTCTCAGCACCCACACAGTAGCTCATAACCAGCTCTAACAATTTCAGAGGACCCAATTTCCTTTTCTGGCCTCTGTCAGCACTAGGCATGCATGTAGTGCACAGGCATACATGCAGACAAAATACCCATACACACAAAATAAGTAGATTTAAAAAAAAATCTCATGCATTACTGATTAAGATAAAGTGATGGTCTTGCTGGACAGTTTCGTTTTGCCTCACTTGAGGCAGAAAGCTAAATTAGTGTAATTTAGCAAAAGGAAAAGGTTGAACACTGTCCATCTCTGTAGTCGCAGTATACGCCACCTACACCCAAAGCAAACCTTACCAGACACACTCCCAAGCAAAAGCAGTGAGAAACAAAACAAACTTCCCAAACAAACAAAAGATGCACAATCTATCTACATAGTAATTTTCTACTGAGTGGCTCAGATGGTACAATACTGAAGACATAATTTGTGAAGCAGAAAACATTAGACAAGTGAGAGCCGCATCTCTCACTGCCCAGAAAGAGCCAGCCCGAACAGTTTGGGCCTGCAGAGCCCTAACTCACCTGCTCCACCATGTCTTGAAAAGCAGGGCTTGGAGAAAGAATGCATACATCTTTTTTTTTTGCATTTCATATTGGCTTCATAGAGGAGGAGTTACTTTGTACCCCTATAAGTGGTATTCTAGTGTAGTATGTCCTCTTCATTTATGCCTGCCACATTTTGAGAGGATGCAATAAAGTAATCTCTAATCTCTGTATTTTCCATTGAAATACTTCATATTCTCAGCAAAAACTAATGGAAAATGGAGGGGGGGTTCATGTTGTATTATTCCATTCGTTTAACCTTTTAAAAAGAAACACCAGAGCCTGAACAAATTTATATTGCAGAGTAAATTCAGAGAGTTAATTATAGCTATAATTTGTTTTGTAAGCCTGATTCTGAGTGGCTGCTGAGGTCATTCTCAATATTGCTATGGTGATGGCACAGGTGCACTGCCAAGGCAATGCAAGTGTAAAAGGTAGAAGCTCTTTCCTGATGTGAGGCACAGGAAGACATCATGGTATACATGGGACTTAATTATTGAGGAAGTAAGTCATTCCTTGTTTTTTTTTTTAAAAGAAAATGGTATTTTTGCCTGCATGTATGTATGAGGGTGCCAGGTGTTGTAGTTACAGACAGTTGTGAGCTGCCACGTGGGTGCTGGGAATTGAACCCAGGTACACTGGAGGAGGAACCAGTGCTCTTGGCCGCTGAGCTATCTCTCTAGTCCCCAAGCCACTCCTAAAACTGTTTAAGAAAATGCAAGCTTGGCTGTTTGGATACTCCTTACTCCCATCCTCTGTGGGCCTGTGATGACTTTCTGCTACACTGACACATTGAATAGTTTGATACTGTAGATGAAAAGATCCAGTCTTCCCCCACACACTTGCAAATTCAATGGTCAAGGCCCACAACTATCTTTGTGACTGTTACTGTAGTACCAACATCTAGCTGAGAGCCTGGGCCACCTGTAACAGATGCTCAGTGTACTACCCAAATTAAAACTATTTCATCGGAAATGCTGCAGTGGCCAGGCAAGTTACACTCCTTAGGAACAAGCATAGGAGCCAGGGGATTGTTAGCTACCCATCTTTATGTAATTATATTTCTGGAATATAGCTGGCCTGCATTATGTAAAAACTAAATTCTGAATTAAAATGCCTCTGACAAATTTAAATACAACAGAGGAAGGAAAGGCCCCATTGGCTTAACTTCATTTAGGAGAAGAGCTTCCTGCTCTTAAGTCCTGGCCACAGAATGACACAATCGGCAGAAGCACACTCATCAGTGTGCAGTTTCTAGGCTTTGGAATTCCATCTAATCCAGTGAAAATCTAACAACAGACATTTCTAATATAAGCTCTTTAATGGAACAAAATTATATAGTTTTTGTTGGTTTTCAGTAAAAAGCGAGGCAATAAAGAAAGAGACATGCTTAGTCTCTGACAGTTTCTTTACCACAGCAGAATACAAAGTCACCTGAAGCTTAGCATCACGTTGGACTTGAAGCATTATGTCAGAAACTAAGGATGTGAAGAGTCTTGGATCAGATTCATGGGCTATGTAAGGAGTTTGCCAATGCCCAGGAAGAAGCCCAGGTTTTATTTGGATTTGGTCATCTTCTGGGAATGCATTACAAAATTTCAAGTGGTAATCCACAACCATCTTCTTATCATATGTTTGAGTACATGAAAGAGCGAAGGCGATCCCAGCCATTGGTTTGTTAGTGACCACTGTACTCCTTTCACAATTAACTTTAGGATCATTCCTAGCTGCAGAAAATACAAAGTCTGAAAAAATTACTAAAAGTAAAGAGTCAAGCTGAAAATTCACTAAAATAGTATGATTAAATCAAATTAAATTTGATTTTTTTCCTGTTTGGGATATGATTCTAACTGGTCACTAATTTTAATAATAGTCTGTCAACAACAGACTTGAGCTAAAGATCTTTTCACAATTAGAAAATTTCACTATTGTGACCAGAAGGATAACTTCAAACAAGAAAAACTCAAGTTCCTCCTCCTTTTAAATGAAAGCAACTAAGAATAAGATTGGGCAATTATGAATAAAATATCAGGATAGATGGCATCAATTTTTAAAAAATAAAAGTTAAGAGTCATATAAACTCTAGCAATTACACCACAGAGAAAAGATGAGCTGTGAGTAGTTAAGTATGAAGAGAAGTTTCTGGTATATAGCAAACCCAGCTACACACAAGAAGATTAACAACATGCTCTTGGGCTCATGTTTGGAGCTGGGGTATTTTTAACCCCATAAAGTGTTTCCACGGCAAGACTGCATGCAACAGATCTGCAGCTCCAGTTCGATATGAAGCTGGAACTGTGGCACAGAAAAATGATTCTGGGCAGGTTTCATATTTTAATTATTAAAAAGAAGGTTACAAAAACTAGGTCGCCTTCATTAAAAAAAATTAACAAGACCTCATTGTGAGAGGATCAGTCTCTTGGGAGTAGAAAGCTAGATCATGCCAAGAGATCCTATCTGACAGTGTCAGGGCAGTGAAGGCGAGGAAGAACCACAAGACACAACTCTGTGCAGGCTGTGCTGGGTGAACACAAAAATCCAGAAGAAAAGATTTTAAAACAAACACCAAACAAACAAAAACAAAAAGAAACCCCACCAAAACACTGTTAGGTGACCTTTACAAAATGGATCAGTGACCCTTCAGTAAAACTACTACATTGAGGCAAGCACGGTTTCAAAGGGAGGTTTGGGGGCCAGGACCCAAGCAAGCCCCTCCCTCTCTTCTGGTCTGAGCTGGCCAGAAATCTGGCTCAGCTTCTTAGCTGTATGGGATTACTCAATACACAAACATGCCTATCTTAGAAGAGCTCACTGAGCAGAAGGAAAATTAACATTCCTCATGATTAGTGTTCAGTGACAGGTAGCATTTATTATAGGTAGTTTTGCTCATAAAGCTGTTTCTTTCTTTTTTTTTTTTCCATAGGAAATCCCAAAAAAGCTAAGACCACAGAGCGGTGGCTGAAGTGTTATGATCCTGGTTCTTGAGAACTTATCAAGGCAGAGTAAACTCTGCAATAAAGAACAACAGAAGGAATAAGGAATTGTAATTTTCTATGAACAAAGAACTAAGACAGCTCACGAAGTATTTTTTTTTTTCCTTAACAAATACTCTGAGTCTCCTGAAAGGAACTCATTACTGCACATAGAAAAGAGATTTGGCATCTTAATTTTATAATCAGAGAGTGTTATCTAAAAGTCTCCAAATGATCAGTGAACAAACCGAGCAACTCAAGTGTGTGCCAGGCAGGTCTAGCCTAACAGCAACAGATTCACAGCTATATCGCACAAACAAACAGATCAAGCCTGTAATTAGACATAAACACAAGCAGGTGCAATAGTGCATGCCTACAGCCCTTGCTACTCGGGAGGCTGAGCAGGACTGTTTGTGGCAGGGAGCTTGAGGCACTTGTGAAGAGACTGTCTCCTAAATATGAAACAAAAGGAAACAACAAAATCCAAAAAAGAGCCCCCACATTGTTTATTTCTAATTTACTTTCTTATAGGACAGCTTTCAAAGGTGTTGATTAATTCTGACACAATTCTTAAAACATATCAAGAAATACTAGAAAGCTGACTCTTAGTCTGCCTTACTGTGCGATGACAGTGCCTAATTCAGCTAGCATGTACCTGGTTAATGAGAATCTATTATGCTAAACTCTAATTCAATATGTGTTTGATGGAGGGAAGCTGGCACAAGGAAATGGTATGAAAATATGTTAAAATATATTTCTTTCCCTTAGGGATGTCAGGTTATCTGGGAAGAAAAGATAGTACAGATGAATCAATTAAGAAACAATTAAGTACCAAACTGTAAGCTGCTAACTAAGAATGCACTAAGAAAGGTGGATGCTTATGAACTACAGTCACTAGAGAATAATGTGAAAAAAAGGTGGGGGAAGTTATAGGCAGAAAAGAAGAAATAAGAGGGAAGAAATCAGAAATGGCACAGAATTTTCCTAGACTTTCAACTAGTACCTTTTAATCAAAGTTCACATGAAACTTGACAGTAACTTCAATAGTGGGAATGAACCAAATAGTAGAAGACCCAAATGCCCTCCTGAAGGAGCTGGGACTCTGGCAATGAACACAGTTGTGTTGCAAATAACCACTGCTAATGGGGGCACATGGACCTATGAGAAGCTGCCCTGAACAGAGTTAGGAATTATCTGTGAACAGAAGCTGAAAGAACAAAAGCCAACTATTTTCCCAACTCTCTAAAACATATTGTGGAGTTAATTCAGAACATCAGTCTTCAGCAACATTTCATCCAAATGGTAGAAGCAGTATGCTAGCTGTCCATCAACATTCATTATCCTAAAGGAGAAATTTCAAACTAACTATATGTGGATGTGTGAGCATTTCAAGCTTTGTGATCCATATGATCACTGTTTTAATGATCTGACTTTGCCATTGGGCACCAAAGATGCTACAGACATTCATATATGAATATGTACAGCTGAGCTCCAATCAACTAAAAACGGAAAGTAGGGTGATTTTTCTCAAGTCTGCTCATCCCCATTGGACCATCTTTTTGAGGGAGTCTGTGGGGGAGACGGGGAGGAGATGCAGCTATTTCAGAATCAGCTAAAGTAAGAGCAGGTAGCTAGTCTTCACAGTGCACCCGTCTCTACACCTACTGTCCTTCAGGAGACCAATTTACCCATAAGGAGAAACCAAGTCTAGTTCTTTCGCTATTGCTCTCCCAAAGGCTAGAGACTTGCTAAGAATATCTGAGTTTTATTTCATCCCTATGAGTGCCATGTGTTCTGAAAATGAAAAAGACTCTGAAAATCATCAAACACAGAGGGAGACAAATACACAATGTTCTATTTGTTGGTGTTATTTCTTTCACTCCTGGAAAAGGCAGAAAGATGTACAAGTAAGTTTATCACTCAAGTGGAAAAAATGATACCTATGCAAGCACTAGGGACACAAGCATTCATCCAAAGGCCAGAGCTAACCCCGTGCTATGATGGTTTGGTCACCTTGATGCACAGTAAGATCATGTGGGAAGGGAGGCTGGATTTAAGAATCATCTGGATTAGGCTGGCCTGTGGGAACATTTGTGGGGCAGTCCAGACAGCCTTAATTGATGCGTGAAGACCCAGTGTGAGAGAGGTGCCATTCCCTGGGTCTGGACCTTGGGCTATATAGAAGTAAAGAAACTGAGCTCAGCAGCAGGTTCTTGTTCCTCTATTCACTCTCTGCTCCTACCTAAGGACATGACGTGACCAGCTTCAGTTCCTGCCCCTGGGGCACCCCTGCTAGGATGGAATGTAACCTGGAATTGCAAACTGAATCATTTCCACCCTCAACCCTCAGCTGCTCTTGGCCGGGGTATTTTGTTGGAAATTGTGAACCCCCAGACCCTGAATTTCCTGTGACCCCCTGCCTGCCGGAGTATACAACCTGTTTTCCTATGCTTGCCGCTGCTCCTGAGACCCTCTGGAGTGCCTGATGGCAGGGGAGTGGTTTCTAGTGAGCTTGCAGCTGAGAGTTAGGGTGTGGCCACTAGTCAAGGAGATCCTATATAAGCTGCCCTGGAACACAATAAAAGAAGCATTCTTGGCCTTACCTGCCCCACCCCCAGTGTGTATATGTTTCAATCTCCAGTCCCTTGCCTCACTCACAAACCATACCATAGTGTGTAGCACGTAGAGCAGGGGGTGCATTGCAGTATTTTACCATAGCAGCAGAAGAAACTGAGATAGGCATGTTCACAAGATACCATCCACCTTGTTATTTTATTTTCAATTAACATTCTTACATTTTATTTTCTTATCCACTCATTTATGCATTTGCGTGTTTGTGCACATGGAGTGCATGTGGAGATCAGAGGACAACGTGAAGGATTCCGGTCTTGGTGCCAAGTACCTTTGTCAGTTGAGTCATCTCGTCAGCCCCATCTACTTCTTAATAATACTACTACTAATAAATGGCACAGATCTATCCTTAGTCTGGAGCTCCTGATGAGGTTAGGCTAGCAAGTCAGTGAGCTGTAGGGAGCTACTTGTCTGAGATTAGAGACAACCAGCACTGAGATTAGAAGGGTGACCCCGCCATGCCCAGGTGCTTTTTACATGGGTTATGGAGTTCAAATGCAGTTTCTCATACTTGTGATGCAAGTACTTTACTGATTGAGCTACCTCCCAGGCCCTGCTATCATTACTCTCTAGAAAAGAACAATTCAAGATCAATGTTTCCTTCTGAGCTAAGATATCAGCTCTAAGAATTTAATTTGCTCTGGGAGCATGGGGACCATGGGAGAGGGTAGAATGAGAAGGCAAAGGAAGGGAGGGGGCAGAGAAAAATACATAGCTCAATAAAAAATAAAAAAGAATTTAATTTACTCTCACACAAACTTATCCATTGTCTACAGCTGCATCTTACATCTCACCTAACAGCGAGACAATGATCATATGGTTCACAAAGCCTGAAACACATACACACGTGCACACACTCACAGAAATCACACATGTTAATTTGAGGGTCCTAAATTTTGCTTAATTGCAAAGGCTAATTATTTCTCAATAAGGGCAGTCAAGTGTAATGGAATCCCAAAATACTCAAAAATCAGAAATTAATTTAAGCATTAAATTTCACCCACTACACCTGGGGAGACTGAGGCTTCACTCATTACTTCAAGCTTCAGAAGTGATGAGCAACAGAGGGAACTGGACCTACAGCTGGATACTTGCCCACAAGTCTCACCATACCGTGTTGTTTCTTTCCTTCAAGGAGGGGGGTCGGGTCAGGATGGCCAGAAGAGCCACACCCCACTCCAGGAGTACAAGTATTCAAATTATTACTCAGTAATAATTTCTTAGAAGGGACCCTTACTCAAGAATTTGGCTCTAAGTCAGATGGATGGGATATCAACATAAAAATAGATGGTATATCAATTCAGGGCCATAATAAAGCAAATTCCAGTGCAGATGTGTACCAAAGGGCCAATTTCTTCATGTACTTACTGCTCTAGACTACATGGACTCTTTAATCGCTGTCTGACTCCCCTGGGGGGGGGGGGCTCCAGTAAAGTAAGATAAAAGCAAATCCAGATACAGTAGTCTTTGGCCTAAGGCTGCAACATGGGGACTTTTTCACTATACTTCAATGTAACTGAGATCTGTGTTCTGTGGTTAGTGTCAGGAACTTCTGGTACTGTAGGCAGTGAACTCATTTGACCTGATGTCTCAGTATATTAAAGCAGGTGGTGAACCCCAGAAAAAAAAAGAAAAGAAAACCTACAGCCATCTGTTTATTGTGTTCTTTTTCTAAAGATACTCAGAGCCTTCAGGCTTTCTATCAATAATTAAAAAGTTAGTAAAATAATTTTAAAAATTGTTCAAAATCTTAGAATGCTTTTAGTAAGATCATTCTACAGAATTGGAGAAGGTATCAAATCTGGACCATTTGTAAACCTATCCAAAGTGTTTATCTATTTTCTTAAATTTCTCATCTCTTCCTTCCTCCCACTATTTGTCCTTTGAGGCATAATTGTTGATTAGGACAATGAGTAGGTACAAATCAGATTTATAGTGTCCTTAGCTCCTATAAAAAGTGTTTAGATAGACTGGAAGATGAAGTATTGGGGAAGGGGGCTAATAGTGTAGACTAAGCCAGGCATGGTGGTGTAGCCAGCACTCAGGAAGCAGAGGAGGGCAGATCTCTGAGCTTGAAGCCAGCCTGGCTTACAGAATGAGTTCCTGGCCAACAAAGGATACACTGAGAAACCGTGTCTCAAAATGCAAAAAACAAACAAATTAACAATAACAAAACTGTAGACTAAAATTTATATAAATATTTATGAATTACCCAAGACTTAGATTTAGCTGTGTTAGCATGAATAACAGATAGTTAGAGAGACACGACTACATTTTAATGATAATGACCAAAATCCTCTGGGTTTGTTTTCTAGTAAGCTTGGCCCATTTATTCTCTCTTAACCTTATAGTGTGAAACAACTTAGAGACACCACCAACAAACATCAATAATATGTATCGCACCAAGTGGTTTATAAAACACACTCCAGTCCCACTGCTCACTTTAACTTCTGTGTATAACAAATCCTTGTGAGAAGGAATCAAGTTAAATTGTACAAAGAAGCCGGGCAGTGGTGGTGCAAGCCTTTTATACCAGCACAGGAGACTGAGGCAGGCGGAACTCTGGTTCAAGGCCAACCTTGTTTAGAATAGCTAGTTCCAGGACAGGCTCCAAAGCTACAGACAAACTCTACCTTGATTGTTTCTACAAAGAAACGATCAGGAAATCCAGGACACTCTTCAGCATGCCAGTGAAATGTAAAACAGGTCTCTATGAGGGCAGAAGAGCCTTAAGAGACACAGCTACCAGATGCAACGTGTATTCCTAAAATTAACCTCATCTGAATGGCATTTTAGAAGAACCAGAGAAATCTGAACATGAACTTATTATTGGCTTTAGGAATAATGTATGGCCATTATTAACTATATAGGAAAATATCTATTTTTTTCTTACAAAGATAAACATAATGAAATGTCTAGTGGTATACAAGATGTTACAATTTCTGTATTATTTCAGCAAAAAAAATCGTCTAAAATAGGTATATGTACTCATAAATGCAATCTAGAAAATCAACTTATCCCTAAGTGAGAACACATAAAGAACAATCAGGGGACTGAAGTCAGCTAGTGCCAGGGACCCCACATCCACATTAGCTCTGTTCAACCAACAGGTCAATTTCTATGCTGGACTCAGTTTATGCTAATAGAATTCTATGGTGGTCACTTTCTGAGGTGGAGAAACTGCCCAGGACAGCTCTCAGCCTACAACAAACATTACAGAAATATACAAATTCACCATTAAGTAATGGGTACACACCTGAAAATTCACAAATATCACTGGGAAAATGTCATGAGAGATAACACAGGCTGTCTCAAGCACATCCATGGAAGTCAACAGTTCCACGCAAAAGACAAATGTCAGTGATCAGGGGCAAACTAGGTTCTTGGCATGACACTAGTAGACACATAACTATCAGATATTGGAGTTTTGACTCTCTGATAGCAAGGCCTCTCTCTAAGCAAAATCGTAATTATAGATGATGGGTAAAGAATGAAAGAGGAAGAAAGGGGAAGAGGTAACATAAAATAAGCATGACAGAGGTTGGCTTGGGCTCAGAGGTAGAGTGCTTGTTGCACATGCAGAAGGTTCTAGGTTCAATCTCCAGTACTAGAAAAGGGAAGGAGAGAGGAAGATGGGGAGAGAGGGAGGGTAGAGAGGAGGGAAGGGAGAAATCATCGAGCATTACTTAGAAACAGGATCTTGTTAGCAAATGAGGGGCAGAAGGGAGTGAAGGGAGAAGCGGAGAATCACAATGAGGGTGGAGGGGTAAACAACAGGAGGATGAGACATAATGAACAGGAACAGGGGAGGGTGGATAAACACAGCAGCAACACAGGGAGACTGATGAAATTTGAAATGGCAAAGGAAACAGAAGGACAGAGGAGGCAGGAAGTAAAAGACAGACAGCTGGTCAAAGGTAGAGGAGGCAGAATTTTGGAATAGACAAGAGATGAATACAGGTTTTCTATTCATGTACTCAACTCACAGAAACTTACACAAAGGGAATGAGGAGGGAGGAAAAAAAGAGGGGAGTAGGGCAGGTGGAAAGGTCCAGAATCTGAATGGCGATGTGGACGAAGGGCTGGGAGGGAAGAACAGACAGTAACAGCACACGCCAGTTGACTGCACACACTGGAGTGCATGTTAAATAGGACAGATGGAATGCTGCTGTCAGTCGAGAATGACATGAGCCAAACTACCAGATAATGTGAAAGTACTTTATTCAAGCAACATTTCTATGGCTGATTTGGACCATAATTTAGTCTTATGCAAATGCCTGGAAAGGCAGAAATGTAACTTCACTGTAAGAAGAATGCACAGCCCTGGGCCTCCCAAGCATGACTGAGTGGCACCACCAATCAGACACTAGGGCCTCTCATTTTGCTCTGATGCTTACTCTGAGCCACTGGGTCACTCTATAATAGGGGCTGGCTTAAGGCTGTGGAATATTTCCTACCCTTTCTTGTGTCTATCCAGACCAAAATGAGAGGGGAATGACATATTTACATAATTAATGTAGACAGAAATGTGACTAGATAACTAAAAAATTCAAAAACAATAACCAAAAATTTTTCCAGATCGTAGTTATCTAGATTGCTAGCTACAAAGATTTTATATTAACCCCACGCTGAACTTCATTTCTGTTATGCACATCTGAAGACAGAATTAACAGATCTCTCTTGGATGCAAATCTTTCCCAGGACACGAGATTGACTGGCAGCTCACACAATAATTTTGGAATGCATTCAAAATTAAAACTCATAGTTTTCCTGCAAAAGAAAACCCACCCATCAAAAATAGTTCTTTGAAAGCAGATAAAGGTCTGAGAATTAGAAATTAGGGAGTCTTATGTTTTGGGAAGCCACGATCAAACACATTTTTATCTGTAATTTCTAATCTATGTATGTGTTCTGTTTCCTAAAGTTAAGATCAGAATTTTAATTTTTTTTAAAAAAAACCTGCAAGATTTTAAGTTGTCTTCACTTGTTTGTTTGTTTGTTTGTTTGTTTTTCCTATTGCTGTAATAAAGACTATGGCCAAATGTAACTTGGGAGGGAAAGGGTTTATTTCATTTTACACATCCAAGTAACAGTCCCTCACTGAAGCAGGAACTCGGAAGCAAGGCCATGAAGGAGCACTGTGTACTGGCTTGCTCTCCAAAGTTTGCTTACCCTGCTTTCTTATAGCAAGCACCATGACTACCATCCCAGGGATGGCACTGCCTACAGTGGCCCAGGTTCTCCCACATCAGCCATTAAGAAAATGCCTCACAGGCGTGCCTACAGTCAGTTGAAGTTCCCAGGCTTGTGTCAAGTTGACCAAAAACAACCACCACCACCACCACCACCACCACATAGATTTGTGGATCACTTGGAGAAAACAGGGTGATAACATCAGATCACTAGGGTTTTCCTTTTGTTTTGTAAGTAAAACACAGTGAAAGAAATACTCTTAGAACTGGGGGTGTAGCTCAAATGGTAGAATACATCCTACCATGCATGAAGTCCTAGGATACGTAATTGTCAGAGTGATACATAACTGTTATCACAGTACTCCAGAGTTGAAGGTAGTACTGGGAGTTCAAAGCCAACCTGGGCTACATGAGACTTGTCTTTACTAGAAATATTCTCCACCTTGGTACCTTATCTAAACTGACAAGTTTGACACTTAAATATTAGCTTAATATCTATATGCCTAGGTTAGATTACCATATGGACAGCACAGACTACATTGTCACAATATCCCAAAACACATTCCCATGTGAAGCAGCAAGCAGATTCTCAGGGCCTGCAGTGCAGATACTCACTATTTAGTCGAGTCGGATAGCTGATATTCTCGTCGTCTGTCATAGCACTCCTGGATTCCAGGATCATTCCACAAGCTCTTTATTGCATCTACATATGGGTTCTCAAAAGCAGACACCTTCTCCACGTCAACCTCTCGGACTAATTGTGCATGAGCCTATTTAAAAGAGGGAAAAACAGCAACTGTTTGAATACTCTTCACATTGCAATACCAAGTCTTTGATTCACACTTCATATTGTGTACAATTCAAGCGATATCATCATAAACTGGTTTTCAGAATAGTTTATAATGTGTCTTTGTTTTTGTTTGTTTTTCTTAATGAGAACCCAACCCAAAACCATCCTTTCTAGATGAAATATGAAGTTCAACCTAATTAGGAGAAACAGGTGCAAAGCTTTTACAGCATGACAACAGGGAGGTCCTGCTAAGAGGCCAGTGTGTTGACTGATTATCATAATTCTCCACTTCATAGTTACTATCCCCTCTACTCTGACAACTTGTTATAGTCAGACACAAGTGATGGAGCTGTGACCATAAAGTTTTCATTTCTTTGGGGCTCAGTACAGAAGGAAAACACAATAAATATTTAATTGCATTTAAAAGTACATATAAATATAATGTGAGTACCTACAAGTCATAGTTTCAAGGCTCTTCCACCCTTACCCACTTTCTCAGAATTATAGTGTAATAGTTAGCATAGAAGTCTTAGTATCTTTTCCCTGTAACATAAAAATTCAACGACAGGCTCAGCATTGTAGTATCACAGTTTACCAGGGTGCTGACAGAATAGAACAGAAACTTAATACTTGCCCACTGTATGAAAACAAGGATGAAAGAAAAGTGGAAATTAACAGTGCTACAAATCAAAACAGCTAACTTCTGGTTCTGACTTTAGTCACACGACCACTTCTTACCTGCAGCAGAAACTACTTTTGCCATTTTAAAACTAATTTTCTTTGTTCATAAGATGAGACAATTGGACCAAGTCAACAGAGATCTCCTCTACACAAGAACAGAATGACTGTAAATATACCATACTGCATAATAAACATTAAGGGATTATGATACTGTCCCTTATTTTAAAGAAAATGTTATGTTTATTTTATATTATGTGTATGGGTGTTTTGACTGCATGCATGCCAGCTGTATCACATGCATGCCTGTTGCTCACAGAGGCTAGAAGAGGGTGTTAATGCCCTGCACTGGAGTTTCAGGCAGCTACGTGTGAGTCACTCCAGGGTCCTCTATAAGAGCAGCAAGTGCTTTCAATTGCAGAGCAATCTCTCCAGTCTCAACACTGTTCATCTTTGGGCATAGCTTTCAGTAAAACAAGGATTTACTATTTTAACCAACAACCAAATGAAATCTGTACAAGAACAAGGAAATGCAGTACGGACTGACTGGGAGACCAAATGAAGTATGGAAGAGAAGAGAGGCTTCTGCCAGATGGAGAAGATGAGGCATGCAGTATCTGAGGAGGAATGTGAACAAAAGGTCAACAGATAAAAATATGTCTCCTTTCAACTGCAAAACCAGATTCATACAAACAAATCTCTATCTAGAAAGCCCTGAGATTTGTTAGCGTCGTAAATCCACAGCTCAGAAGCCATTCTGTAATATCTACAAAAGAGTATCACCTCCAAACACACACCAATCACCACGCTGCCTTTATGCCGAAGAGAATATCTAAGACACTTTTATTACTTCCCAAGCTCAGAATTCTATCCTTGCTGCTTTGGACAATGATTCAAAAATAATCAAGTATAAATTGCACTTATGTAAGTTTGCAACTAAAGTTCTCTAAGTTATTTAAAAGTTTGGTGACATTTTACAAAATATGCAAAGAATTAAAAATTGTTAACATTAATGTTGCATTGTCAATTCAGTCTGTCCCACTATCAACTCAATTCTCATTATTTTTGTAAAAAATATTCTCCACATAGAAATAGTATGTTAGAGTAGAAAGAGAAATTAGAACCTGTATTATATTTATCTAATGTCAAATGTGAAGTAGTAGTAAAAAATTCTAAGTAATGATGATGCTAAATTAAACAATTATTAATTTTAAAAGGCTATTACATCAAGGAACAAAGTTGCCTCTAATAATATAGTAATGTTAAATTAGATTTGACTTCTTCCTTTAGAACACAAAAACAAAATGAGAATGAGTAAGTTAATTATCATGTGAACAAAATGCAAAGTCCAATCTCCTTAAGTCAGAGTTGAACACATTGAGTGGAAATGTTTAAGGATGGATGCTAGCTTTCAGTTCTCAGCAAGCTGGTGGCAAGTTTGAGAAACACACTGGGAGAAGCAGTTAGACACTTTCAGTACCTCTGGCAGAATTCTAGAGAAGACCACAGGGAAACCACAAGATGTGCCAGTACAGTTCAGGTAAATCTTATGTGTTTACATTTCTCTGGTTGTGTCTGCGGAGGGAAAGTGGAAAATGAAGACCAACCACAGTAGGTTTCACTCCACGCACTGAAGGCAAGTGTTCAGATTAAATAAAAAGGTCTCATTGTCAAAGCTGGAAGGATTTTCAGAAAGTCGCTAACACTCAAGAGAGCTTCAGGCTATTCTAGTTCCTACACTCCAGAAGTAGAAAATCAAAAGGTAACTTCTGCATTTACCGAAGGCCTTTAGACACAAATATTGAGCTCTGTTTGATGGGACACCCAAAACAAATGGATACTGGGAATCACAAATAGCAGGAACCTCAATTAGCCCAAGTCTTCAATTCTCAACTGAGGCTCATACCATCCTTCATTTTGTCCCCCTGTTGCTTTTTTTCTGTGGCATTGGAGTCTTTAAAAACAAACAAACAAACAAAAACCACATACACAGAAAGAACAAAAATGTGAACAAAAAATATCCTAGTGACTTCTTGGTTGGTTTGTTTTTTTCGGCTCAAAGGAAGCAGAGTACCATAACAGCTTATGCTACAAATCCACCTCCACTTGATGCCAGCTGAGAATGACCTTGTTCAGGCTGCTAAACATCTTCTAAACCTGTTTCCAGATCTCTGAGGCTCCCACTACATCAGTCTGGAATACTGATGGTACCTGCTACTCTAAAGGTTAACTTACAGAATCCTTCGGGGCCAGGCAGTGGGTGTGAATGGTGGTGGTGGTCAAGAGGCTTACACCTAAAGCTACTAGTGAGTTCAAAGGCCAGCGGAAAGGAAATGCAAGACCAAAGCTATGGCCCATGGCCCATGTATGTATATGAGCTCCTGTGATGTCAGACAAGGCATTCAAGTCTCATTTGATTAAAATGCAAACCATTCTGCAAGTTCACTTATACAGGGTCTTTGAAGTCTCAACATGTGCAAATACCCTGAAGAAAACCAAACATAACTCATTATCAGTCTTTGCCTTCTGATTCCACAGCTGTACAGCTGACCCTGTTGCATACACAATTGCCATGGCATCTTTCTATGAGTATTACTAGGCCACTGACAGAGAAGGCAAAGTCACATTGAGCTACTGCTGGCTAGGGTCATGCCATGAATGACTCATTCACATAGAAGAACCTCTCTATGCATCTGATTCAACTATTGGCTCAGGTGAATACTACTGAAGTCCCCAGCGAAGATTATAGACTTCCTGTGTCAAATCCTTCTGCAGCAACCATGTCCTTCTTAACCTTGGTATTAGGTGGAGACTCTGGAGTCTCTCTGAAAACAGTTCAGGGATCAATAGCAGAAAAAGAAAGAACACTAGCAACAACATGAGATCAAACTGAATTTCCATCATACCTCTTTCAAATACAGCCTTGTTTCCTGGGGTAGGTCACTCAACCTTCCTCACGTCTAGTGTTGTCAGCTACAATGGAACAATTTGCTATTAGGCTATCAGAAAATGAGGTGGTAGTAAAATGCCTGCTACAAGTATTGGAATATTGAGATCTTAGGGGATTCAAAAACTATCATTAACAGTCACTTTTTTCAATAAATATTTGTCTCTCACAGGTCAGTCAATGCACTAATGACTGCTTGAGTAGAGAATTTATGTTATATGTTATATAAAATATTCTGACAAGAAAATATCAGATGAAGTTAATTAAGCAGTCACATACTACTCTACCTATATTAAGACTTTACCAATTAACACATTGACACATGTTTAAATGTCCTTCTCTAACACTGTATTTTCATTTTTTACATTCATTGCTAGAGCAGCGATCAATGACTATCAGGCATGCTGCCTTTCAGGAACCTTCCTTTTGACTTTGCTGTTCTGTAGCCCGGACTTATTTATCAAACATACGGTAGACTGCTTCTTAACTGGAAGAAAGACTATACTTGTACAATTTAAAATATTCATTTACTTTTCTTACCATATCAGTACAATTTTCCAAGTACTTCTGTTTAGTTCGTTGCCTATCCTTTGCCTGTTTTGTGTTTGGCTGTATCATTATCATATCAGTACTGAAGACACAGAGGCCAGATGCTTGCTACAGCACTGAATAACGAACACACGGGCAGCTTCCAAGAGCATGCTATCTGATGCAATTACAAGATTGCAGAAGAAAATGTAGATCTCAAGCCTTAGGGTGGAAGCTGATGATCCTAAACTCTTATTACCTTTCTGGTCATGATGGAATGTCACACTATGGTACATGCATCGCGAACACTACATTCAAAGTGTATACAAAGCCACAGCAATAAAGAAAACAGAAAGAGAAACTCTTAAAGATGTGTACATTCACTAAGGCTTAAAATAATTAGGCTATGGCTATATAGTTGCTTTCAAAGAATATTTGTGGAGCACCAATTACTTGAATCTTAACAACTATCTGACAAATATGTTCTGAAATGAAGGCAGTGCTATTTACGGTCATAACTGAGCACAGATATCTGTGATATGAAACTTCAAAACTCCACTAAAGCCAAGCTTTTGCAAGCTCGGGGCTCAAGACTTGGAGATATTGCAGGCTTCCCAACTTTGTTTGACCACAGAAATTTTTTTTCTCTTCAGTTTGTTGATAGAACCGGGGCACTAGTTAGTGGATCACACTTGGAAAACAAACAGGGACTAGTGAGAAACCCCCAACGATGAAGTGGGAACACTGTACACAAATGAACTCTCTGCTCTGGCACAGAGGTCAGTGCTGCTCCAGGAGCAACGCCTTTGTCATTTCCAAAATCACATATGATGTGGTTATTTCCTGATATTAGATTCAGGGGTGGTGGTGCAGGGGAGGACAAGAAAACAAAATCACTCTATCCATTGTAATAGCTGTGCTCCTAAAATCTTATTAGCCAGCCCAGTTTATTGTTATTGCCTTGAAATATTATTTTGCTTGACAACAGAAGGAAAAAAAACAGATAAACAAAGAATATTGCCTTTGTTTAAAGCCTCTCCCCATTAAAAAAAAGCAAAACAAACAAACAAAAACAAAAACAAACAGTAAAACTCTATTGAAGTACCACCTCACCCCCAGCATCTCAGGGCCCTGTAGAGGGGCTAGAATATTTCTACAAGGTTCCATGTGAACGGCCACTGCAGTTTCAGTTAAGAAACTGGGAGAATTGAAAGTGAAAGGCTCACTCTCTCAGAACTGGGCAAAGAAAGAGTCATTTTAGAACACACTGCTCCTAGGACCCACTGACTGTAAGAACAAGAAACTGTTTCATTAGTAAACACAAGAAGAGAAACAAAGCCAGGTCACATTCCTGTCCTACACAGAAGAGCAATGTATCTAAGCAGTAAGAAGAAAAGGAAGGAAGGAAGGAAGGAAGGAAGGAAGGAAGGAAGGAAGGAAGGAAGGAAGGAAGGAAGGAAGGAAGGAAGGAGAGAAGAGACGAGACGAGACGAGACGAGACGAGACGAGACGAGACGAAAGAAAATTTCCATTTTACCTGAATTTTTTTTTGAAAAGTAAATGAGTTATATAACTTGTCACTCTAAGAATCAAAATTCCAAAAAGATTAGTTAAGAGTCAACTATTGAAAGTTACTATGCACTTCTACAGAAAATATGATTATAGTTTATGCTGTGGGACTTGAGTGGTATACTATTTGAAGGATTTATTTATTGATGGATCAGAAAATAAGTTTTATTACACTAGTATGATTTTAAAAATGTATACTTGAAATATTTCAAATCAAGACATTTCTTAAGAACTACAAGCTTTTAACAAATCTATAATAGCTAATCTTCATAGTTTGATTGGATTAATAAATGTCACTTCTTAAAATATCAAATGAGACAGGGAGAGAATGGATGAGGCAGCAAGACTGTGGTAAGACCTATTAAGGAGCCAGGCAGTGGTGGTGTATGCCTTTAGTACCCTCACTCAGGAGGCAGATGTAAGCCGATCTCTTGAGTTTGAGGCCAGCTACAGCCAAACTACAAAGCGAGTTCCACAACAGCCAAAGCTATACAGAGAAACCCTGTCTCAAAAAAAAAAAAAATCTACTAAGGAAAGAGGAAAGAATGTTTAACCTTGTTGAGCAACACAGCTTCCTAAACTGCTCAAAACATCAAATCGATTATTATCACTCGGACAGGAAATACCTCCCAGGAAAGCTGTCTGTTCCAGAGACTAGACTCCCCCCACCCCCAAAAAAAGTATAAAGTCTACCTTGCCATGTGGACTAGCCCAGTGGTCTCTCTTTGGCCACAGTTTACTCAGAGCTGTGAAGAAGCTTCTCTGCGATGGCACCTCTGGTCATCTGGTCACTGCACGCTCTCGCCTTCAAGAGTGCACCACATCATTCCAAAAGAAACTCTGTCCTACACACCAGGCTCTATACCTCATAAAAATTCATTTGGAGAATATATGGACTGGGGAGCCGAAAGGAGGCCAAAGATAAATCCTGGCATTTCTTTAATTACTTGATCACATCGTTCCTAAGTTCTGCTGGACTTGTTGCTGAGAAAATGTGCAAAAAATTTGGAGCTAAGTATACTAGAGAAGCCCTACAACATTCCAAACAGAGCTTGGTGGACCATTCTGATAGCAGGGTGGAACACCTGAATGCTGATAGAGATGCAGACATTAAAATCTTAGTTAGAAGGTTTCAGGGGTAACAAGGTCTGGTTACTGCATTTAGGCAGATTTAGAGTGAGAAAGAAAAAGGGGAGGGAAAAGTGCAGTTTGGGTGAATCTGGTTAGCTAATGTTGTGGTTAAGGTTTCAGAAAGTCACTGCATTTGTTAAGCTTCGATTTGGCACCAGGACAATAGGAAGGTTCTCTGGGGACAAGATACCCTTGATCAAGAGTCTCACAATGCAAATTCACTTGGAAAGGAAAATGCCTAAGAAGACAGAGCCTGCTGGAAAGCAGTGCCTAGGAAAAGTGTTTTCCCAGTCGCAGACACAAAGCACACAGAATACTGTGGAGCTGTGTGGTCCAAGGGTCCCAGACTATAGCCAGCATCGGAATTTGGCAGTTATCTAATTGGCTCTTGTTCCACAGGCATGCAAGTTGCAGGAGTAAGAGAGTTATGGACGTTTGTGCCAAGGTTCCAGAAAACTGCTGAAGCAAGGCAGTGTGAAGCACAACTGAACTCCCAGTAAGGAGACTTCAAGGGCCCGCACATGAAGTTACAGATACAAAGACTCAGTGGAGACCCTAGGCTATTAGATATCACAGGACTGAGTAATGTCTGCCATGAAAACCCACAAGCAAGTTTAATGAGTGCTTCATTAAAAATGAAAAACGAGGACATCAGACAACAGGTAGGAGAGGTTGGGACTTATCAACCTATGCATGAAAGACTGGGCTGGGCGACAGGAAACCTAGAAGGGAGACCACAACCTGCACAAATACTAGGGCTACAATTTTTATATCACTAACAACTAAACTTAAGGGATTTTATATGAACATCTCCCAAACTACAAAACAACAACAAAACCAGAACCATTACTTTTCTTAATAAACTCTTAAGAACACAACAAGAGGATTGGGGCTCTTTGTATATTAGGCTAGGTCAGGAATAATGAGAGAAGACATAATTGTAGAGGTGAAGTGTATCTCATTCATAATAATAAATAACAGCAGTAATAATAACAACTTAACTGTTGTACACAAGCTGACCAGCTTCAGGCTACTTGCTTAACTTAACCCCAATTCAAGCGCCCAACTCCCCTGCAGGACTGGTGTAATTTTTGTCTTACTCTCCAGAACCTTGGGCCTGACTCCCGCCAGGAGGCATTTTGTTTGTTTTTTGTTATTGTTTGGTTTGTATTCATGTGTGCCTGTTATTTGTCCAAATATCATTTGTAAGGTACATAAGATAGTTATAGTGCCATTGGTGATGACCTTAGTTAGACTTACATTTTATCTGAAGCTTAACTTACAGTGACAAAAAGGATATTTTTCTTTTCTATAGAAAAGTCCAAAGCTCAGTGGTAGCATTCATGTTTCCAAAAACACACAAAGCCTCCAACCAAATCAAAACTTTATTGAAGACCCCATATAGATGCTCAGGAAGTCTTTGGCAGGCATCACATGCATTCCACACATGCATTTCTCCTTCAATTCTACGCACTTTCCTGGAAAGCTCTATGTCAGTGCCCTCACTGCAAAGAACCTATATGAAACTGTCTCAGTAGGACTTGACAACCTTTCCCTAACCCCTCTCTGTGCCTCTAAGTACAGAGTGTAAAGGACAGTACATAGGACTGCTTCTCTCCCTTCTACAGTTCCTATGGGCGGCACAATTCTGCTGGTGTGTGTGTGTGTGTGTGTGTGTGTACGGACACCATCAGTATAGTATAGAAAGTATATTGTATATAGGAAGTATATATATGCACAGTATATAGGAACTATATATATATTTTAATGAAGGGAAAAGTCAATATAGTCAAAGTTTCAGAAATAAACATTCTGCTAGCTTACTGTCATGTTTGTCTGTACAGATTTTGAACATACTGTAAAATACCTTAGGTCACAGATTGTTTAACACTTCCTGTATTCAAGCACAATGTTAGTGGTAGATTAAAAAAATACTACAACAGAATTGAGGAATCTTTCCTTCTGATCCATTTGTCCAGAAATGTGATCTAACAAGACTGAAGATGAGATGATATAATGGCCAGTGCTAGACAGAAAGAAATACTTCTAACCCAGAAATGGGGTCCTGCTAGGCTGCTGGTACCATTGTTACTAGTCTAACCATCTTTCCATGCTATGAGTTGACTTTTATAAATTGGTGATTGAGTTCAATAATGGCTAAGATGCCCTGTTCTTATGACTATGCATTAAAGCATAAGCCAGGGTAAAATGCTAACCAATAATGGCATTCACAGGCATGAAGACATACTAAGGCAGGGAATCTCAGTCCTACTCAAAAATCATGGATCAGGCTGCTATGAGGGTATAATTTTGATTTTGTGAAGAAAAATAGCAATGGTATTGTATCATCAATGCCTTAATGCTAAATACTAACTCATCCTATATACAGCACTAAATACTAACTCATCCTATATACAGCACTAAATACTAACTCATCCTATATACAGCACTAAATACTAACTCATCCTATATACAGCACTAAATACTAACTCATCCTATATACAGCACTAAATACTAACTCATCCTATATACAGCACTAAATACTAACTCATCCTATATACAGCACTTTGTAGTCCTAAAGCTGTCAATCCTATTCAGAAGGTATTGTACTTATATGAATGTCAAAACTGCATTGAGTTGGAAATATAACAGCAAGGCAAAAATTCCCACCAATACTATCAATAATGAATGTTTTTTATTCTTCTCTTTCCTATCCCTATAAGATTGTTTTATGATGTGAACAGTCTATATTTGGGCTTCTCCTCAAAAGTGTTAGTTCACCTTATATGAAGAGGCCCAAATACTCTTAATTAATCTTCCCTGCTTTGCTCAACAGTTAAAGAATAAAGGCCAAGAACACATCTAATTACTGTCTTCATTTCAGTGAAATATTCTCCTATCATGCAAATAACTACCTGGAATTTGTAGCCCTCTCCACACAGTTGAAACTGCACATCCCAATGGCAACCTAGAGTTCAACAGAATGAGCAGAGACAGTAGGGAAGGCTGTCTTCTGGCAAGCTCTTTCGGCTCAAAAGAATTGGGTTTTAAGCCATGGACACTGAATAGGACTTCAGTGACGAGCTAACCATGGTCAATGATCTGTGTGGGTACTATATGCAGCAGAGTATCAGCATCAGCAGGGGCACCTGAGCAACATCAGAGGCCACACAGCCTTGGAGAATTATGTTCTATGGCATGCTTTTTAAAAACTGTCTGTTTAATACAGGGTTTAACTATATGGCTTCGGCTACTCTAAAGTTTACTACATGAACTAGGCTGGCCTCCAACACATAGATTGCCTCTGCTTCCCAAGTACTGGTATAAAAGGCTGCCATCAACACACCCAGCTCTATGATATGGATTTCAATGCTCTCTTAGTGAACTACACTTAGACCTTGGTAGGAGGCCAATAATTAGATCCATGCTGAGCAGGAAAAAGCAATTTAAGAATAAAAATCTATGTCTCTAATCTTCAAATGAGAAGCATATTAAAATTCAGTCCTACTTAGTACATAGAACACCAATGGCACCCTTAGGTGCTAGCCAGGATCCGGGGGAAAGCAGTAGAGTCTCCCCAGTTAGGTGATGTGCAGATTCTACTCACACCATGGCTCTTGATATCAGCTAACCATGGAGAGGAAAATTATCACAAAAACATTGTGAGCCAACAAGCTTCTTAGCTTTGTGATGCAAACCACTTCAAGAATGGAATAACTTAAAGTTGGTATCTTCCAAATGCAGGCATGTGTTCCACACACACTTGCCTCTCTGTATCTATGTGCTGAGACACAGCGAGGATAAGCAGCCCATGTGGCTGAGTTTTGTAAAGGCAGATGTGTGATCCTTTCAAGGCCAAATGAAGTCGGAAGAGCAGTTTGAAAAGTACTTGAATATCTCCACTGTGGTGTGATTTTGCTGTTAAAACTGTAGGAAGGTATACTAGGGCGAAAATCAGGTCAAGTCTAAAATATGTGGACAGTAAATCCCTTGGCAAAGTTTTAACTCATGTGTGCAACATTAACAACGTAACACCTTCCAATGAATTGAAGAAATGGCTGATCCCTATGAGCAGCAAAGACAGAATTTTATTACAAGTTTCAATTAAAACCTATTCAGGGGCTGGAGAGAAGGCTCAGAGGTTACAAACATTGTCCACTTTTCCAGAGGACTCAGGGCGCTAACAAGTACCTGTTATTTAACTTCCAGGGGATCTGGTGCCTTCTACTGGCCTTCTCGGGCATCAGACATGTCTGTCTGCTCATATATGACTACACATGCCATCAAGACACACATACATATAAACTAATAATCTTAAAACCTATTATACAGTATTTGTAAAAACCTGTTCACAACTGGTGACGGAATGAAAAATGAGTAATAGTATCTAGTAGTTGACTCATGACATGGTTCTGTCCCTCCTGCTCTTCTCAGCTAAATAATTCCAATGATGTCCTTTTATTTATACTAAGCTATTATCTTAAGCTAAATTTCAAGCCAGGCTACACAATTACTGTCATAAAGATTAATAAAAGTGCTTAAAATCCAGAGTTTACCTTGTTAACGGACTAGGGGAATAGTTCAGTCAGTACAGAGTTTACCTTGTTAACGGACTAGGGGAATAGTTCAGTCAGTACAGAGTTTACCTTGTTAACGGACTAGGGGAATAGTTCAGTCAGTACAGAGTTTACCTTGTTAACAGACTAGGGAATAGCTCAGTCAGTACAGAGTTTACCTTGTTAACAGAAGACCTGAGTCAGAAGCCATCCAAAGAAAAGTTTGAGAGTGGTGATGTCAACTCCAGACCTAGGAGGGTGGAGTCAGGCACGGGTTAGCTTGCCCTACTTTGGGAGTTCTAGGTCAATGACATAATCTTTAGTCCATCTTATCCTCCCTCCAAATACCATGTACATGCAAACACACAAAACTTTAAGATGGGGCAGGGGTGGAGGTGAGGGTTGGCTGTCAGTAATTCCAGGAATTATGTGGTAGACATGGGGCAAGGTCTAGCTAGACTAGATGAATCTTTGCCCTCAGGTTCAGCAAGAAACACTGTCTCGGGAAATAAAGTAGAGAGCAACTGATGGAGACTCAACACATCAACCTCTGGCCTCCACAGGCACAGGCAAACAAATGAGTATACACATAGACAAGCATGCCACACACGCACGCACGCGTGCGCACATACACACAGACACTTAGTGCTTATTAATTAAAATATTTCATATCACAAGGACTGAAAATTTTATCAAACATACTTTTGATAAAAAAGAATGTGCATATGATTTGAAAAAGTCTGGACTACTCCTAGTTCACAGTCTACCCAGGCAGCCCGATTTGAAAAAGTCTGGACTATTCCTAGTTCACGGTCTACCCAGGCAGCTTGGAGACTTGACAGCATCTCACTCTAAAATCAATAACCAATTGAAAGAAAAAGAAATTGTTTTGCTTATAGTAGGTAAAAGATGAGGTAGCGGTCTGGAACAAGCAGGTATGGAAAAACTGAGAATTCTAAGGTAGATTTGCATGGAAATCAAAACATAAAGTTTTAATTGTTTTAACAGTAGACATTTCAGCAATTCAAGGAACAAAGGAAGATATTTTACATCAAACTTTTTATTCTCCTCTCTGTATCATACCAACTATAGTCTTTATAGAGAAGCCATTCAATAGACACTGTTAACACAAGTCCACATTCTGGTACAATCTCTGTATTCTATCAGCAGGATCCATTTGCAATAATGAAACATAGAATCATCACACTTGTGTCTTTGATAATGTTTCCCAATATGATATCTATGATGGCCAGTCATCAGGAAGTAGAAAACATTAATTGGTGTCACTGTATTATAAAAAGCCTCAGTTAAAAATAGCGCGGTGGAAAACTACTAGACAATGTTCTAGGCACCAGAAGACACCCACTCACAATATGTGAGAATTATTGGTTCTCAGTCCATGATTACTATAATTTTGTTGTTGGAACCTTGCTAACACCTTGATTTTTCACAGGGCTGTGAAAATGCTTGTGTGTCAGTAGAAATGTATACAGAAGTGGCATTTGGAGCAAAGATAGTTCTGCTCTTGACTTCCAACTCTTAAAGGCAAACGATCAAGGAGCAGATGAGCTGCCAGAGCTGCATATTCACAACGTCTTTACCTATAACTCTGTTCTGGCTTCCAAAGACCGTCAGGGTCTCGTGTGACCTAAACTAGTTGGATGTAATTGCCCGCACCAGTTCATCACTTAGAATGCATTATCCAGCAAAGGAATTCTCCACTGGCTCCAAATCATGTGCTCTCCAACCTGCGGTGCCTCTGCTCAGGGTAATTGAGGATAGAGTGCATGTAGGTCACAGCCAGCCTCTGGAGATACTTACACTCATTCCATACTCCAGGTAATGTTTCGAGTATTTTACCATCCTACACTCAGCTGGATGATCTCCTCTAATGCTTTGCCATTTTTTAAATGTGGGGCACAAACTATAAATTAAAGTTCAAAAATTTAAAGGTCAAATCCCCATGGCTACTAATGTTCTCTAGGCCATAGTCCTCTTATATATTTGCTGCTTGGCTCATTTTACTGGTGTTTTTTGCTTCCTGTTTGTTGATTCTAATAAATAGTGGCCAAAAATTGTAAACTCACAGACTAATACATTATTTTTCTATAAATCAGATGTTCAGGCACGAAGCTTTTGCTTCAATTACTTAAAACTGATGTGCTTTCAAAGTCACAGCACAGACTAGCTGCAGGGCTGTGGCTAATACCCTAGGGTGCTGCTATAATAGGTAGAAATGGAGAAGTTGGCATGGAACATCCCAAAGAAGATGCTTGAAGTCAGAGTATGTGTTAACATGGAAAAAAACACAATGTGTGAGAAATGGCTGGTAAAGTTCACATTAAAACGTGTCTATATACATATATCTTTAAAATCTGCATTAGGAAAAGCACTGAGAGAAAGTATAACAACATGCCCTTGAAAGGACAATACATGGATTGTCACTGGTTCTCCTATATGTCAGTATTGACTTCATGGAGAATCTTCATCGGTTATTTCTACTATTGTCTATTGCATGTTATGTGTGAAAACACTTGATCCCATTCCGTATGTACCTAGGCACAAAGAACAGTACTAATGTGTAGTAGATCAGAAGACACTGAGATACAAATAGTTAAAATACAATGCGGGGGGCATGCAGGTACATTTCTGCAACCTCAGAATTCAGCAGGCTGAGGCAGAAAGGCTCATTTACCAGTCAAAAGAAATAATGAAATAAGGCCAATATCTACTACATAAAAACAAACAAACCCTGTCTGAAACAACAACAGAACAACATTACAAATAAAACAAAAGGAAGGAGCCTGGAAAACAGATCAAATAAGGTATCCCTAAAGCATAAATGACTCTTCTTGGGAGCTGTTTACGTGTCCATTAAACCTTTAAATCCCAGATACCCCCAGAGAAGGAAAGTGGGTGAGATTACCTCACAGTTTTGGTTTATGCCCTGCACTAGCAGAGTAGGAGCTGAGAGTCTGGACGATGGCCGAGTACAATATACACAAGACAGTTGTGTGCACTGCCAGGTTGGCCTTCACTTCTCAAATACACACAGTGCCCAATCTAGTCAGAGGCCCGCACAAAAGACACCATCGGAACCAGCTCAGAGAAATGCCTGCTCTGAGCAGCATTCTGTACCACAAGATGGTTCATGATTTATTATTGTATGATGGTTGCTGTTCTTGCTTTACTTTAAAAAAAAAATACTATTTCCTAGCTAGACTTCTGCTAAGGGATAGTAAGTAGCGCCCTCTCCAAGGGACACTTCAATTCCCAATAGGACCTTCCTAGTTGGTTTTCAATTCCTACACTTGTTTTTTGTTCAGAAGCACAATGTTAAGAGGAGATACCCAGCCACCAAGTCCCAAGAATTAAAAACAAAGCTGCAAGGTGCTGAAACTTCAGTCAAATTTAGAAAAGAGCTGGTAAATCTGGTACCTATTAAACAAAAGCACGCATTTAGACCAAGTTTATATGAACTACTACTTTATCTGTTTGAACTAGTTAGAAATCTACAGAATGAATCTGAAATTGTAGAAATTATGTTCCTTGAATACATTGTTAATATTCATTCTGATTATATAAAAATACTAACATCACACTGAGGGGCAGAAAAAGAACAGAAAACTTACAAGAATTTTCTGATGTTCTACTTTTCCTGTCATTAAAAAAAATAGATGAGCTGCAAATTAAACTGCATAAGCTTGAAGAACTATGACAAAGCAATGTTTTCTATGATAATTTACTTTTAGTTGTAAGAGAACATCTTAAGAACTAAGCTCTTTCGTGAAAAAGTGAACATCGAGAAAACAAGGCCTTTTCTTTAGTACTTCCTTACCTATTTCCACTTCTGAAGGGGCACAATGTGATATTTATATTAACCAGACACAAGCATCATTTTCCCCTCTCTGTTTATCTAGAGTGATGTTCACTACATGATGACAGTTGTTTTCAGGGTCAGGAGTCTGAGGACCTTCCAGAACTTGTTTATAATGACTTATTTTTTTAAGTTATCATTTACCCCCCCATAAGTAAAATCATTATCTTGAAAATATTTTAATTTCTATGTAATGAGTAGCACAAAAAGATAGTAAAAGTAAAACATTGGAATCAAAATTAAGTTATACAATAATGCCATTTTTATTTTAAAATCCATATGCATAAGCTAAACTCCTCCCAAACTCAGAAAAATGTGGTTACAAATAGCCAAGGTCATCTTAATCAAAAAGGAAAAGAACAAAACAAGAGGCACTTCATCACTTGTATTATATAAATGCTATGTTTAGTGAAATATTAGTAATGTTTAACTTTTAACATGATTTTTGTTTTGGGGCAAGATCTCACTGACCTAGAACTCAACAATCTTCCTGCCTCAGCTTCTGGGATAGTGGGGTAACATCTGTGCACGACTATACCCATCAATCATACTAGTGAAGATCTTTTAAATTGATCTTCACTAGTATTTTCTGACTCATCTACAAAGAGCTGCATTACTTGTGTAATTTAAAATCAACAAATAAAAGTGCATGTTAAAAACAGAATGCTAACATTTTACTGGGATAAAGCTGAGCTTTGATGGGAATTCTCAATGAAAAACAGTATTGAGAGAGCACACTGGGAGTTAGGACAAAGGTTCCTCCAAGAACTGAAAAGAGAACTCCTATATGACCCAGCTACAACTTCTTGGGTATATACCTGAAGGACTGTAAATCCACACAACAGAGACACTCACATGTCCATGTTTGCTGCGGCTCTAGCCATAGCAGTCAAGAATGGAACCAGATTAGACGTCTGTCAACAGATGGCTGAATAAAGAATATATGGCACATGTACACAAGGGAATTTTATGCATCTATTAAGAAAAATGAAATTATGGTATTTTCAGAAAAAAAGAATGGAACTGGAAATCACCACGTTAAGCAAAACAAGCCAATGTAGAAAGACAAAGCCCCATTTTCTCTCACATGCAGAATATAGCTTTATAATCATGTATCAATGTATCATATAACAATATAGTCATGAAACCAGAAAAAGGATTATAAGAGGAGAGGAAAGAACCTTAAGATAAAAGGAAACAGAAGGGTACTAGAATGTCCGTGATAAAACAGCAAAAGCAGGGAATTGCTGGGGGGAGAACAGGAACCAGGCAGAGGGGAACAGGCACAGTTGGGGGGAGGGGGGTAGTGGGAGATTTAACATATGTATGAAAATGCAAAGCAAAAACCATTACTTTACATGCTAAGTCTTGGTGTAGCACTTTACTATTTAAAAATAACTACTGCTAGGTATGGCAGTGAGTGATTATAATCCCAATACTTGGGAGACATGCAGCAACATTGTAGTTTGGGGCCAGCCTTAGCTACAGAGTGAGATGAGGGTTAGCCTACACTATCTAATTACACTCTAACTCAAAACAAACAAACAAAAGAACTCAAAACCTTCCTTGCTCTAGAATGGTTGAAAACTTAACTGTTTTACTCACTTTCTGGTAAGATAGTTGAAAAGGACACAAGCTCTATTAGCGCCTGACCCCCAAATGCCTCCCAAAGCCCACAGTGCATCCATGTCAAGCTACAGTGGTGGTCCTGTGTTTCAACACTGCAGATTTCTGAGAAAACTAAGTTTAACTTTGCCTTTTATTTTCTTCTCCAGCAACTGGGGAATATAACCTTTCCAAATGACTCAGCAACTCATCTTTAATTCATTTTTCCTGTCTGGGAATGTGGACATTTTTCTCTGCAAATGCTCAAATGATCTACGTTGCATTTTTTAAAAATATGCTACATTTATCCCTGAGCCATTCTGGATGTATAATGCACTCAGAAATTGGTTGGCTGAAAAATGACTTTAAAAGACAGACTGTAGTGATGTGAAATAGTACTTCTAGATACAGAATTCCTTTCTTTAAAAAAAAAAGTCAGCATATAAGTAGGTAGACAGGTGCAAGCTATTGACCATGTTTTCATTCTTGGATGTATGCTTAGTGCAGAGAATGTATTTATATTAATATGGCTTTTTATATGAATGACAAAACCTGAAGCTGGGCGGTAGCTCACTGCATGCGGGAGGCTCTTAGGGGAATTATTTTGAGTCTTAGGGCAGCCTGGACTAGTGCATTCCAGGTAGGCTACCTGAACTGTTTCAATGCTCATCTACTTGAATAACAAGACTGAAAAGGTAAATCAACAGCTTTCCTCTAGTGACTTGACAGCCTCAGTCAGGAAGTGCTCTAGTCCTTAGGGCAGACTTAGTTGGCAGAGACACCTTCTTTGTCATTCAGCTCTAGGTCATAACTCATGCTCTTCCTTTCCCTTTATGGAGAGCACCAGAGAGACCATGAGGAAAGCACAGTGAGGAGGAGACTGAACACTGAGCACAAGAGCATGAACTAACCGCTCAGAGGGGAAGGATGGACTTCTTTCAGACAGCAGCTAGGCCCAGGCAATATGCCTCCTGCATTCACGTTATAACACACACACACACACACACACACACACACACACACCTGCATTCACGTTATAAAACACACACACACACACACACACACACACACAGAGGCATGCATGCACACACATTCAGTAATATTTTTTGCCCCCGTGGGAACTGATATGCTAGCTTATAGAGACAAATAAATTGGGGGAGGGGGTAAAGCACAACTCCACATATAGTACACATTTTTTAGAACCTTCGCTGCTCTGTGATAAGAGGCTTGCAATGAAAATAGATGCTGGAAGTCTTCAAATAAAAAGTTATCCAGCATCTCACAGTAGAGTCAGATTCTACACTAGCAATCCCTGCTGGGGGAAATGGAAGAAAGTCCAAGGTTCTCAGTACATATTTAAAACAGCATGGCCACACAAAAGTGATTGGCAACAGAGCAATCATCATTCTGCAATTTTTACACACAAAACATGGCAAAATTACTGCAATTTGCTATACAGTTACTTTCAGGTATATTTCTAGAAGGCATTATGTTTTATTCCAATGTTCTTTTTTTCCCCCTTTAACTCCAACTTAGTTGCATCCTAGACTCTGGATTCTACAATAATCATTACACTTCTTTGCTGTAGATATATAAAGGTTATACCATTGATAAGTTAGCATTTTAAAAAATTAAACACATCAACAAAGTAAGTGAAATAAATATGAGGTAAATTGTGCTACCTTTAAAAAACTGTTTGGCATGTCTTCTGACACATGTCACAACTTTTATTATATGAAATACTCTAACCTACTCTATCCTTAACACACAAGGGGAAACTGAGTCATTAGCAAATTTCTGGCAAAAATGCTAAGTGGTGTATTTTGGGGTTTTTGTTTGTTTTGTTTTGTTTTTGGTGAGGCAAAGTTATACAGTCTGTTTTCAAGTTGGTAGTGCCCTCTATTGCAAGAAAACATGGCTTGTCTAGTTATCAGAAAGCTCTGCCTAAAACGTCAAGTTACTAACTAGAGAATATCCTTTTCTACGATCTGCAGGTGTACAGCACAGCAATCATTTGGAGGAGTTATTAATCCTACTCCCCTCATGGTCACTCTCAGCGTTATAATGCTGTAGAACATTGGTTGCCTTACCTCTCAAGGAGAGGTTTTACACCCCCAGTACCCTAGCTTTCAGCTCTAACCACAACTGTTTTTAGAGAGATAGCACACATCTTCTACCATCCCTGGTGAGGGACAGGACTTTCAGTCCACACTTGAGGTTCTGAACAGTGAGGAAAGCTGGACTGGACCCATCAATGAGCTCCTCTTCCATAAGTGACCAATCCTCACAGTTTGGTACAAGCACAAGGGAAGAGGACAAAAAAAAATTTCTAGGCGAAGAAAATGAAATCAGTTTTTATGAAATCAATTTAGTTGTGATTCTGAGTGGAGTGCAGAAGGAACCGAGCTAATATTTGAAGACAGACACCAACTTTTCTCACAGAAAAGAGATGTGCTGATTGACTTCTGATGGCTGTATTTGAGGGCTGCTTTATTGAGGACTTACTGAAGAAACAGAAATCACCACATGTAACTGTGTGCTTCCTGAGCTCTGAGACTCAGAATTTTCTCAGTTTTGGTAGGACAGCCTTTTTCCACCACTAGAGATCTCCGGAACATGGCCCCAAGGTCAGCTAGTTTTTGAAATCCTGGCATGCTCTGATGAATACATGCATCTTCATGATGCTATCATGAATATCTGCACCTCCCATAGGTTCTCAGGACTCCAAGTCGAAGTACAATTCATTACCAGTGGCTTCATATAGACCTTTGCCCCTACTCTTTCCAATCTTAGCCTTCCACTCTTCATGAATGGAGTCAACATCAGTGGAGTCAACAGATCCCGAAATGTCTGAAAGCAAAGCTTTTACTATAGATATCTGCAGAAAGAAATGTGCAAATAAAAAAATGCACTTGAAGTATGTGTGATACAATTAATTTTTCTTTTATATATTACTGGAATTGTAATAATAGAAAGAGTTAAAAACTAGGCTTTAGTAATATTCAAATACCAATGACCAATATAACCTTATCTTTAAATCCCTTGAATCATGAGAGGGAGTGATAGTTGCATGTATCTGGGGAAATGGTGCTCCAGGGAAGACAGACGGAGCACCAGGTGAGAGGGCAGCTAAACTGTTCCAGGGACAGAGGAGGCTGTGGAGACAAGGTCCAAATCACTGGAGTGTTACGTTGAGAGCTGCAGGTCCTAACACAGTTAGCTTAGTTTTGCTGTGATCTCAAGGCCATTTAAATGGTATTTATTCCCAATATGGAGGTCCACCCAAGTGATTCCCAAGTAACTGAGTGGTCATTTAGCTATTAATGGAAAACATCAGCTCTAAATCCTGCTAGAGAAGATTCAGCAGAGGGCTCCTGAGCCGAGCAGAGTGGAACAGAGATGGACCTTTGTCCTGCAGCCATCTGGTGCATCTGCTCTGTGATGTCAAAGCCATTTATCTTGACGTTGGTTTTCCAAGTGGAAGCTGAAGGCAGTCTATGAGGACCTCACAGTACAGTGGGTATATAATGAGCACACACGCAGATGAACTTCCAGACCACAGTGTAGACTCTTTCCTGCACGAACTGAACAGCCATTTATGGACATGCTTTATGAATAGGGTTGTGCAACGGCTTAGTCACCAGGCTTAAGCCACCTGACACCCGGAGCTTTTCATTCACAGCTTCACCTCAGACCCGATACTTGAGGGACTAGATAACCGTGTAGAAATGGGATCCAGTCTCCACACCCCCCTCTCTGTCCAGGAACAATTCAGCCATCCTCCCACCTGGTGCTCTGCCCTCCTTGGAACACCAATCTCCCAGACAACTGTGACTCTCCCTTCTTCTCTTCCTCCTGGAGGGAAAGAGATTTCATGATTTGTTTCAGTGCCACACTGATGTTTAATGTTACATTAATCTTAGGTAATAGAATCGAACATTAGCATACCAGGACCACCCATTAACTTCAAACAATTCTGCACTGACCAAGTCATTCCATTAGTAACAAGTCACTCTGGCAATCTACCCCAAAAGCACAGCGACTGCAGATTACTGTAGCGGACTGTCCCTAAGAGCTTCATGTGCACTGACGGCTCCCTTAGGCCTATGCCTGGAATAAAGCAAAGGCTGCCCTCTGAAACGGTGACCTCACATCTGAGCAAGGAAACAAGGCTAAGACAAACCGAAAGACCACAACGAAGGCACTCCCTGTCCTTCTGGACCACCCCAGCCACACGGAAGCACTAAAAACTAAAGTAGGGATAAAAATGAGAGGTCTTTTATCATTCTTTCTAGTATACATGTTAACAACTAAAAAGAAGATTACAGATGCTATGTAAAAGACAGATTCCTAGTATTTAGAAAACCACAAAATGTGGGAAGAAATTAGAAATGGAAGGTATGAATGAGAATATCGATATACTTTATTATTTGTATGACACTGAACATACTATTTAATACTGCTGAATATTTATTCTCAGGTATAAAATTAGAATGAAAAATTTATTTTTTTAATATTACAAACCACAAGCACTAAACAAATTACTTACATAAAAAAATGTTTCTGAATTGTAAAGTACGTTCCTAACATAAAATTATTTTTAGTGTTTCAAGACTGAGAGACTGGTTGAAACTATGTCTCAACAAACTACAGATCGCCAGACATTTTTTGTTGTTTTTTTCCCCCCCACGAGATCTTGGTTCCATTACTTGTCAAAGGTATTGCATTTCCCCTTCTACTGGAAATGTCTGGCTGGCTTTTAAATAGTCAGTGGCAAATATCAGAAGCAACTGCTGAACATAAGTTGGTGCTAGGATTTCCTGTTTTAAAACAAAACTCCCAGGTGAGTTTCTTCAGTATATTGTTTCATTATAAACTAGAGAGAGAAGAATGAAATTTCCTCATATCCATCTGACATCAAGAAGAAATGTAAGCTAAGGTGGTAAATACACATAGAAGATGTTTAAAAGCCCATGAATTCCTCTGTGTTGCCCAAAGCTACTTTTCTCTGCATTGGGTCATGTCCTCATGTGACCCTCAAAGTGATGAGAAAGGACGATTTTTCAAGTCTACCGTATAACTGTTATGCTTAACCCATCCTTCCTACACAGCTTCATGGTCTTCCATTAAGGATCAGAAGGACCAACTACTCGCCCAGAAACAGTAGAGAAAAACCAAGACACTTGCTGTATGATTTTACAATGTGTGAGTGACTTGGAATAAAGGGTAAGTGAGTAGCAGCATGCAGGGCCTGGCACAAGGAGTCTGAAGGAACAGAAAGTTCTAGACTGATGCCACCGTTAGCTACAAAGTGTGCTGTGTACTTGGAGAAAGATCTCTGTCAGAACACGCTGAGTGGAGAAGGATAGAACGGAAGAGCACTCCTGCATCAGTGGAGCACCGTGTGCGTGCATGCCCTCCTTCAGGAAATGACCACAGCCTGGAGAAGGACACACACCTGCCACATGCAGCTAGAGGCCTTTGGGCAATACTTTATTCATCAAATATTATTTCAAAAATAATGAAATAGCTTCCAACATTAAATGAAGAATATTTCCTATTAAAATTTCTATCTTGTGATTTCTCCTAAAAATCAGGAGATACTTGGTAAAAAAAGCTGACAGGGCCTGTGATAGCTGCCGTCTGCCCAGGGACACACAGCCTCTGGTCTACTCCAAGTTCATCACTCCTTCATGCCTGATTGGGACTGGTTTGCCCCAGATACAAGAACAAACTTTCTAAGAAAGGCTGAGAGGTGAGTGTGCACATGCAGGAGCAAATCTGCACACTGAAGAGGTGAGAAGCTGCAGGTGTGCAGAGTGTCCAAAGAGGGTTGGGCAGAGAAGACCTCTGAGCACCAAGCAGTGATGTGGCTAGCACAGCAATGTAGGGCAAGGAGAGGGCAGGAAGGGAGTTAAAGAGTTTATCAACTGTTTTCTCCTTTTACGAGGTAACGTTGGAATAAATGAATGAATGAATGAATGAATGAATGAATGAATGAATGAATAAGGTGCATGTGCTTTTAATCTAAATAAGCAAGATTTGTTTTCCTTGGGTAAGCCTCACATTGATTACAGTTTAATTAATATAACGTTTTCACGATGTTTTAGACTTGTGCATACGTTCTTTCCTCTAACCTTCAACCACAGTTCTAAAGGAGGGTAGGCATGCAATTCTATCTTCTCTTAGGTTAGGAAGCTGAGGCCAAGGAACATTGCAGGGATGGAATTCAGACAGGACTGAACTTGACTCTTGCCAGTATAATCTGTGGGCTCTCCACCCCTCAACAATGACCTATCCTGCCTTGAAATGATACTGCACTGCTTCAACCTTCCTGATACCAACAGAACCAGGCTAGTAATTTACAAGCTTTTTTGCCTTACTAGGACAATATTTCTCTGAGCAAATCTATCCTAAACGCCTCAGGCAGCCAGGCACTTGCTCAGCCTGCAAGGCAGTGGTCAGTTTTGTCTAGAAACTCCCTTATTTGTTCATGAAAGCCCTGCAAATATTTTGGCAAATAAATGCAGAAAGCCGGAAACACTAATTATTAGGCAGAGACAAACCCACAGTAATAAAATAAACAACAAAGTGCCTTTTCAGCGCAGCTATTCAATGTGCCTTCCTGTTGCCAGTGCCATGAAAAACAAGATGGGAACAGCCTGGAGGAGACAGGAGGAAATGACTCCTTTACAGACCACGTCCTGTGGGCAGAGTGTGGCCTCAGGATCTGCTACAACAGATATCTAAAAGGAAGGGTGGGCAATGAAATTTGCAGGAGAAACAAATGATTAGGGAAAAAACGGAGTTCTTAAGAACACTGTTAAGCCAGAGCACTACAATTAGTTCTTTAATCATCAACTTAAAAAATAAATCTTGGGAAGTGCCAAGATTTTTAAAAAGTGGTGGTGTTGGTGCTGTTGGTGGTGGTGGCAGTAGTGGTAGGTTGTTCAACTAGTTCTCAGTACCTGTAAACTAACTAGTGCACTCTTAAAACAAAAAGCTTGTGTGGTTATGTAACTTGTGCCTGTGCAAAAGCACACGTATACTGGAGTGCACCCTGGGTTCAGGAACAGGGTCAGCATTCTGTATATCAAGCTCTGTAACATGCTCAGGCAGGAAAGAGGCATCTTTGTATAATTTGCCAGTCCAGGAGCTTGAGATGCTTCTTCACCTGCATAAAGGTACTTCATGTGCTACTAATAGCACTCCTGAACTAAGAGGTTTATGATATCTATCCCTTCAAGTCATATCATTGTATGTAAGCAAAAATGTAGCTGTGTTTGATGCCCAGGATTTGAGAACTAGCCATGTAGGACTCAGACAAATCAATGGATTTTCTAGTTTACTCTCGGTCTTTAATAATGAGAACAGTTCATCTGCCTGCCCATCTCCTTACAGCCATTATGTTGCCAATGCCAAAGAGCCCGATCACAATTCCTTCTCTAATGTGGTCTCAGTGTTTTCTGTAATGCCTTCACATAGATGAGCAACATATTTTTCTTGTGTGTGTAAGGTAAAGAAGAACGATAAAGATTCTGAATGTCAAGAACAAGCTAAGAGGTAAAGCACTTCCCAAGCAAATTGTACATACTTCCATGTGTCTAAATCTAAACCACTCTCATGGATCACTGAACCATTTGACTCCAGGCTTCCAGTGTAACTAGCTTAACAAGTAGCTGAGTGCTGGCATCTCTGAGGCAGCATTTCAAACCTCACATTGGCTTGTTTCCCCTGACAGACCGCTGGGATACAGATTCCTAGCCAACTGCAGAAAAGCTGGCAGCTCTTTACATGTTTCAGGGTCAGAATGGCCAGGGCAGTACTGGAACAACTGGTCTCATTGCCTTCTAGGGGGACAATTAATTAGTGGGGTGACAAGGAGCAGTCTATGAAGTGAGCTGATCCTTTGCCCTTCTGAGGCTGCAGCCCCAGACTCTCAGCAGGGTCAGTGACTGTATCACAGACTGCACTGTGAATGGCTTCGGGCCTCCCTTAACACAGTCTGGACAGAGTCTAAGTGGGAAGACCTTCCAAGATCTTTAACAGGGAAAGAGAACTCAGCCACATGAATGAGCCAGCACAAAATGAGATGATCAACAGTAAAGCACAATGAAGATGGAAAAGAGATCGTTTTGTGCATAATAAAAGAAGAAAGAACAAATGTTTCATTGAGAAGTGTCTCCAAGTGTGGCATTAAGAGAAATGTGTGGTGACAGGAATCCAGCCCCATTGATGAAAATCCAAGCTCAGTGACATCTCCAGTGTGCTTTATTAAGCACAAGCACTAAGCACAATGCTCAACACAATGTGAATGAGAACGTATGAGTCACAGGACAGCACCTCCCGCACTCTAGCTGACAGCAAAGGACACCACTTAACTGCAGGAGGGGATGACTGATGGTGTCCAAGGCCTTTCCTGAAAGAAAAACAATTTCTCACTGCAGGAATGGTGAATTAAAATATGATATTCGAAACAAACATTTTAAACTGCTTTAAGAATATGTCTACCGAAGACTGCATGTACTCTACAGTGTACCATTTCTCTCAAGCTACAGTACAAATGCAGCCTTCATATTGTGGAGAGGGTGGAGCCTACAGTAAAACCTTGGTTAAGAATCCTTCACCTGACAGTTGTCTGGATTCTTTCCCAACTGTCACATGTACTGTCTTGTCAACCTACATCTCTACCACAACTCCATCAGACAAGGGCTGGCAGAGGTGATCCCATCAACAGGCTAGAGCTGCTGTTCTTACTGCCTTCTTAGAGCACTCAGTATTGGTTCTATCTAAATGGCTCTACTGTGCTTTCTTATACAACTTTTTCCTTGTTCTCTTATACACCTTGTTTTTCTTGTTAGTACGTAAGTACTAACCTTCCTAGGGGCTTTTCACAAGATCTTGTTGCAGATATTTGAAATGAGGATTGACTACTGACATAGAAGTAGGAGTTCACACTGTAAAGAATATGAAAGGCGTCAGAGTGCCCAAGAAGAAGGCTGCCCTCTCTGTATCCGCGTAGCATGATGTCAAGGACTCTCACATACTCTGCTCCTGACAGTGCTCCACAGTTCCTTTTCTCCCTGAACTCAAGAGCTTCTGGGTACAAGTGCTTCAGCAAAGCAAGAGAAGGGGACCGAGCACAGCTGAGTGGGAACACAACCAGGATATTCACACCATTTGTTCTGCCTGTCCACACTCCAGAGGTAAAGACCTGTGGCACAGGGGTGCCTTGCATTCCCAGACTGAAGGCCTGATCCTGGCTATTGCAAGAGTTAAAAGGTGGTTCCTAACACCCCCTTTCCAGAGCATGCTGCCTAACTACAGTCTTACACTATGTTGAGTTTATACATGACCAGATTTTAATTCCTTATCTGAAAATAGGGACTATTAATTCTACTGTTATCTTAAGGGACTTAAGTTAGTAATGACAGGACTTCCCTAGCGAAAGGCAGATGGCTACCAAACCTAACGATATGTGGCACTGCTATGACCTCACGTTCTCAGTGAATGTTCAGATTCTGACTTTGATGTCTGCATAATTTTATTTCCGAATCCATTTACCATGAGAGCAAACCAAGAAAGCCATTCTCTCATCAAGTACAACAGGGTCTTCCTGAGAATAACAACATATCAACAGCATCATAGCAATTTTTGATGCTGTGCAAGCCCTGAGCAATCTTTACATCAACAGGAGGATATACAAATAAACTATGATATACACAACTCCTTGTCAGAGGCCCAGACATGCTGGAGATAATTCAGAACAATTGCTTCCTGTGTGTTCATTAGTTCATTAAATTCTAATTTAGAACTTTTCAAAATTACTTCAAAAGAAAAAAGCAATTACCTTATATCCACTCTGCCCTATTTCTAAGAATCTTTCCATTATTATATAAACCACCTAAATGAACTTTGGAATGCCTGCAGGCAAGAGGACAATGTGTGCTACACCTGTTGGCATGATAATAAGAAACTACTGCTACACAAAAAGGCGACTACAGCTTTCTACAGCTATTATTATAGGGGGAAATGATTTATGGTAGCAAACCCAGGGGCTCTGCCTGCCTCTATACCTCCCAGTTACATGTAACCTGGTTACATGTGCATACCACAGCAACCAGCTTTTATGTGGGCACTGAGAATAAAATGAGACCAGAACTTTACTGCTATCTCCAAAGCTGGCATCTACTTCTTAAAAACTGAAGGTCAACCACATCCTTTTTTGAAATACGTGCTGACAAAATTTTCAGAAATGAGCCAGTTATGGTGTCACATGCCTTTAATCCCAGCATTTATGAGGTGGAGGCAGGAGGGTGAGGCCAGCCTGGTCGATGGAGTAAGTTCTAGTACAGCCGGGGCTACACAAAGAAACCTTTCGCAAAAAGCTATTGATAATGTTAAAAAAGAATGAAACGAATGCAAAACAATTCATCGTGAGTCACACTAAGTGAAACACATATGAAGCAGCAGTGCTGGGCATGTTTGTGCAGTTCTCTGATCACTGAGTGTTTCAGGTTCCGTTTGTTGCTCATGCTTACTCTTTGCTTTGAAATGGCCCCTGAAGACAAACAAACCAGGAAGCTGTGAAATGTCCATCTTCTCAGCCCTGGAATGCCCTGCTCACTCAGGAGAGGAAGCTAAGGCAAGTATATTTTCTCCATACAGACATGATGTACAACCAGTACAATCAGTCACAATATTGAAACTCTGCTGGAGTAGTGTGCCTAGTACCATGTACAGGGACTAGGTGCAGACAGTGTAAGTCACAGAGTAGTGTGGTACATGAGGCAACGCTTTGTTACGAAGAGAATGTAACCACACATCTAAAATCAGCTTTGTGTTGCACAGAAATGTCTTCCTTAATAGAAATTCCCTACGATTTCAGAGAACATTTCTCTTCCCCGTCTTTCTGGTAAATGGGAACTTTAAAAAAAAAAATAGGAAGAGAATGTTTGATAATGTTTTGTACAGAGCTTTTGGGTTACTGGGTATTTTTTTCCTTATCTCAGAAATGACTTCAGGGATATGTGAAAATACCAGTGCCCTGTTTCGATTAAAAGAAATCACAGTTTGCTATCACAAGATTGAGGTCAGGTGGTATTCCAACAAGAAGTTTACCTAAAAACACATTGGAATGTTAGAAAGAATAAAGAACCAAAAGAGCAAAACTGGTGTGATAGAGAAAAATGGAGAAAAGCTAGAATCACATAAAGAGCAACTACAGAAAATAAATCAATAAAAAGAAATAGACCCTAAAGACCAATGAATGATCTTTAATTTGATAACTCAGTTTTATAACGTGGCTTTCCGGTAGAGCTACAAGATGCATTTTTTTATCACAATCCCCTCAAAGAACAATGCTTCAGGCTTATCCTATGAGCAAATCTATTCAATTAGATCATCATCTCATCTTTCTACCCTCTTTGAGCTCTCTGAATGAAGCTGTTTTCAGGAAAATACAGTATATCTATCATGGGTGGACATGAACATGAAGTCACATGAAGGAAGTTAAGTACCATCACTGGTAATGCTAAGCCATTATTAGACAGCAGAGGCCAAACACGAGGGAGGCTGGAGAGGGCCTTGGATTCCAAACTAGCATGGAATTCAGGATTAGATTGCCTCAAAATAAAATAAGGGTAGAAATTCTAAGTTTTAATTTCTTAATGAAATTCAGTTCCATAGTTTTCCACAGAAATGCATTAAAGGAACTAAAGAGAAGTCCTCTGTCATTTGCTTAAACATCAAGACTGGTGTCATATGAGAACCAAAATACAAGTAACCCAATCAGAAGCATTTATGGATATTTTACATTTACATATAGTATGGTGAAATATTTTAACTCAGTTTTTTGAGGGGAGGACTCACTTTGGTCAACACATACAATAAAAATGAGACAGCATACACTATAGCCAGGTTCCTGGCACATGACTCGGTCATGGACTTCATTTACCAAATATTTGTTGAATAAAGAAATAATCAAAGCATTATTTTTATTTTACCATTTCTGGCTCTGCACTAGCACTTTCATTCTGCTTGTATAGGTAAGGCTATAATCCATAGTTAAGAGTTTATTCTACCTCATAATGGTCCTCTAGCACTAGGGCACTCAAAGGAGCATCTAGTTTGTTGGGTCTGTAATTTCAGAACTGCCTTGTTCCTGTGACAGCCAAACATAGTCCCCAGAGCAAGGGAGATGGGTATCTTATATACACATGCTTGGTGTTTTATCCATACAAAGAATTATGAAACTTAGAAATGGGTTTTCTATATACACATAGGCATATGCATATATAGGAATACACAGGTAATGTATAAGCTACACTACTATATAAATATATATATATATACACACCACTATGTGTAATACATAGTTATCATATATAATATAGTATTGTATAAGTGTAATATTAATGTATTGTTATATATTATATATAGCAGTATATATTATAGTATGTGTATTATATATACTAGTATATATATCTAACATATATTAATATGTTATTAGCTTAACCTCTTAACAAGCTGGCAAAACTTGGATTTCTTTCCTGGGGTATGTGGATAATTCAGTATTTCATAAATAATAATTTACATCTGGCAGCATGTAGTAACTAAGATTATTTTCTAATAACCACTTAAAGATGTTAGATCGTTACCTTTTCATTGTTTAATCTTGCAAGAACAATAACATGAAATACACAAATATCTAAACATGGCCTCGTTTCAGCAATTTCTTTAAATATTTCTCTGTAGTTCAAAGGCATCTTTGTGAAGAGTGGAAGCAGTCTGCAGAACTATAGGCGTTAGTACTGACTTAACCCTCATCTCTGCAAATCCCCATGGCTTGCCCTTGCAGTCTCCTTATGGAAAGCCAGACAGATCTTGTTAGTTATGCCCACCACCACCTCTAACACTGCAGGAAAGTAGTTAGGTCTAGCACATGCTGAGAAAGACAGGAGAAGGCTATTCAGGCTCATTAGAGCTCAAGTCATCAAAAACCCAAACATGGAATTCGCTGGACAGTTTTCATGACACTGGCATTAGTATCCTCCTACCTCAAGTTTTCTTGTTTACCAAACATGGAATGTTCTTTTGAGAAATTCAGTCACTTTCAACAGATATCTGCAGTTTGACCCCCGCCTCTTGGCTTTGTGGAGTTGGTGGTATTCAGTTAAAATCTAAAATATTACAGTTCTCATCTAGATCTCTGTAACCTGCACGGATCCAGATCACGCCTGTTAGCCAGACTGTAGTCCAGTCTAAAAGGGCCGGGAAGGGAGAAGGATGGAAGAGGATCGAGGGAGAGTAAGTGCATAGGCTGCCACCTAAATTCCCACCCTGAATGTTAATAATGAAAAGAAAGTCTTTTATACTCTTAAAAAACATTTTCTTCTCTTCTCTTTAGCTTAATGAAAAAACAATTTACAGGTCGAGTAGGCTGAGATGGCAATGAAGGTTTTTGTACCCAAGTTTTGAAATGAGGTTACATGTTTTACACAGCATTAGGTTTCTTTTTATTTCTTTAAAATTTCCCCATGTTTTTTTGAATAGAGCTGTCAGCTCTGTTTGTCCCAGGCCCTGATTTACAAAGAGCCCATGAATGGGAGAAAGTAGGAAAGTTACTGCATTTTCATTACAAACGTGCTTTTGATTCACCCTTCAGGCACTCGGCAGCTGATCTCTCTGCTCACATCAACCATGGCAGGCAGGGGCTGTGAGGTATGGGAACTGGTGTGGACAGCAAGGAGGATGGTTTTTAGCTTTGGTCCAAGGATCAGACTGAGCAGACAGAAGTATGGTTGTTTTCCTTTCAACACTGGGTTTCTCGACCCAGAAACAGCTCAAGACCATGTAATTCAGAAATACGTATTTCAATACAATATACAGCACAACCCTGCCAGCAATCCTGCTCTATCTCCAGAGCAGAGAGAAACAGCTAAGGAAGGTTCCCTCAGTCACTGGGTAACTGTCACTTTCCTCCTTTCCCTAGCAGATGCAGGCTGGCATCTTTATCATGCTTTCTCCACCAACCTGTTCTTAGCACACTGCCGACACTGCTCTTGGGTGGCCACAGGCCCTCTGGGCCCTTTCTGGAGTATTCCCCTCTGTTACACTTGATACACAGTCACTTCCTTCTTCTAGGAATGTGGTCTTGTTCTCCCCCAACCACTCTAGCTGTGCCTCCTCCTTCCTGTGGCTGCTTTCTCTCCTTTTATGAACCCCTATTGGAAGTCATCTCCCAGAACAGTATCTCTTCTTTCATACCCTGGCCTTTCTCTCAGCTGCAGCTAATACTGCAGGTAACACCCAAGTCTCCTGGTCCTCTAGCCCACTCACTCCTCAGAGCTTCTGTTCTGTAAGTCCCTACAGGCAACTCAAGGTAGCTAACTCTTCCCTTGGCCTTCTGATTTTTCCATTTCTGCTACTGACTTTCCTTCTCTGTAATTACGTCCAACTATAATACATTCATGTGTCCTATACAACTACCACAGTAACAAAGTCCTACTGGTCTCTGCACGCTGATAAAAAGCAGTGCCCCATGCAGACTTCACCTGTATGGTACTAAAAGCGGCCCGAAGGCCCTAAACAGTCCCCTTTGAACACAAGCATCCCTTTCTTGCCATTACAGCATGATCATACACATTGTTGATAAATAACAAAATAAAACTTGCAAGTTAAAGCTAATGAATATGCATGCCTGTAGTGCATTTAAAATTACTTCTCCACTTAGTCCCATGATGTGTCTTTATTTGATTTCGCCACAGAAGGTAGAATGATATAATGATATATTGATTAGCTTCATTATGTCAGCAACATGCTTTGACACATTTATCTGTGTGGCCACAGAGGTGTCTATCGAGTTTAGTAAGCCATTAGTATGGAACCTGAAAACATAATTTAAAAAATTCACCTCCAGTTAGGTAATCTGAAGCTTTGTTTTGAAGAAACAATGGTGACCTTTAAATATAAGGATGCAAACTCTCAGACCTGCTAGGCACAGACACAAAGACACAAAACTCACAGCTACACAAAACATAGCTCCATTTGGCGTCCATTTGCATGTAGGCAATCTGTGCAACGTATTCAATAGAAGCGTGAGTTTTAAATGGACTTTTCAGCTAGCAGCAGTCATAGAAAATGTAGTGAAGTCTAGGCAGGGTGAAGAACAACCCCAGGAACGTGCTCTGCAGCTATTAAGGGCCTTAAAAGAAGAAAGCGTGCACTGGCCCCAGCACACCACTTATGAGCAAGCAAAATTTTAATATTCTATTCTGGATTTAGTAAAAAAAAAAATGTATTATTAGAAACATTAACTTCCGAAGCAAAGAAAAACTAAATAGACATAAAAATATGTATAACTTATTTAACAGGAATTACAGAATAGTAAGGTATACACGATTTTTCAAAGGAAGTGCACTTTATAGTCTTACCTATTCAACAGAAAATCAAGACTTTCTCTCAAGGGTCCTAGCACAGAAGCAGTATTCCAGCACGTCATGTGGCTTGGGTTATATGACCAGGGTAAGTGGTACGACAAAAAGCTCAGGCCAAATCCACTAAGGTCCCCATGAAGAAACCTGTGCTGTAATGTTCTACATGTATGTCAACAAAAGAGAAGACGCTGCCTGAAGAAACTTTTGAAGGCCATCAAGCAATGCGATCAAGTAGACTGGGGAAAGAGACGGAGAGATGTGGAGATAGTAGGAAAACTTCAGGAAACACTGGGGTCTAGGGTCTATGTCAACACAAAATGTTTTCCTAACAAGCAGTATGTAGTTAACAAAGGTAGAATCATTTAAGAAATGTTTTACTAAATACAAAAAGAGGAATGATGCAGGTTGAAATGTAAAACAAGAATATGGCTTCTCCTGCCTCACCTTTGGACTCAGTTATGAACACCCCACCCACACTGACACTACAAACTATTGAGTTCTGGGTGTGGGAGTGTGCATATATAAGCCAGCACTCTGAAGACTAAGGCCAGAAGACACCATTTCCAAACGATACACACTGGCTACAGTCTCTTTCTGGTGACAATTGTAGTGTGCTCCTGTTGGTCCCCTGTCCTCCTTCAGCCCACTCCTATCCCTGTAGAGAAGTATCAACAGTGTCCCATTGGGTTCTGCCTCTTGTCTGTATAGAAAAAGCATCAACAGTGTTCCGTTGGGTTCTGCCTCTTGTCTGTATAGAAGCATCAACAGTGTCCCGATAGGTTCTGCCTCTTGTCTGTTTGGCCAGGAGACAGACAGAGACATTTAGCCCTGGGCCCTTTCATGCAGTTTCACTCTCCGTGGTTCGCTCCAGTTACAATGAATAACCACAGTCCAACATGTTCAAACATTACAGATAGAAACGATTAATAGGTTTTAACTGCACATTATTCAGAAATAGCAGGTTTTCTGGGGTTCTGTTGCTGTTGTTTAAGACAGGGTTTCTCTGTGTTGTCCTGGCTGTCCTGGAACTCACTCTGTAGAACAGGGTGGCCTCAAACTCACAGAGATCCGCTTGCCTCTGCCTCCCAAGTCCTAAAGACATGTGCCACCACCGCCCAGTCAATTCACAAGTTTTAACTGCACACTGTTCTAAGCGTCACCACAGAACATAGCTCCACCAGCCAGAAGGAACACTACCCCTTTGTCTTGTGTGTTCCATGATGTATACACTACCCGCCCACCTTAACTCTGGTACTACATTTCCCAGGCACAAAGAAAGAACCGTTTACTCAGGGTGCAATGGTACTCTTGTTTCTGACATCCAATAGAACTCTTAGAATAAACCCCCTTTGAATACAGAAAGATGACTGCATTTTTCTGGTTCTTTCCCTACGAGATCAAGACAGGTTGATAGGATATGTTTCTAACTACAGCTGTGGCTCTGTTTAAGGCAAGAGAATATCAATCTCTTACTATGGCTGGCAAAGCAATGGCCCCTCAAAGATATCCAAGCACACAGAATCTGTGAAACCATTACTTTATATGGCAAATGAAAGCAGGTTTTAAAACTGGGAAACGATCCTGGATCAGATGACTAGTTTCAACGTGACCATGAAAGTTCTTGCAGTTGAAAAGAGAGGCACAAGAGACTGAGGTGACACAATGGGAAGACCTGACCCTTGACCCCTATTGCCACCTGTGAACACAAAGGGAGGGATCAAAAGTTAGGGCATAAACCAGATTTTCCTGCACAGCCTGCAGAGGAATGCAGCCCTGTGGTCACTAGACTGGCCAGTCTGACCCAGATCAGACTTGTGGCTACCAGAAGTCCTATGTAGCTTTAAACCCCTGGGTTTATTGTTGCTCTGTCCATAGCAGTGGAAAAGATTACACTCTTTTCCAGTTATTGATCTCCTTTCAGGGAGAAGGGAGACAACAGAACCTGTTGCTACCACCTGGCCAAATCATCTTGCAGGTCCTCAGGCCAATAGTTTTATAAGCAGTCTCTTTGTAAATAAACACTACTACTGGAAGGCATTTTGAGTACAGAGTACCCTGGCTGGAATTCAGAACCACATATCCCACATCACTGCCCCCCTTATTATCCAGTTGCTTTTTTTTTTCTTTTAGTAAGAGGAAACTCCTTTTTACTCAGAGCTGCAAATGGAGCTAAATTTATGCAAACACCTTCCCATCTCTCAGCAACCTGGTAATGCACTTCTTTTAACTCCTTTCACTGCCCCAAAGTTCAGGACAGCTACTCGAGTCGAACAGAGACTATGAAAGGGCCCTTACCCAGCCAAGTCATAATAAAAATACTCAGTACAGAACTTCTCAAAATGTCCAAGATATCATGAAATAAAAGACCATTTCTCTCATCCTCACATACATGTTTATGTAAAACTACTGAATTTAATAAGGTTTTCATCATATGATCTGCAGTATAAAACTTCAAGAACTTCCTAGCCACATTAGATGACAGCCTTCTCATTCCAGAAAAATCCCAGTGAGATATTCTAACCACCAAGGAACCAAAGCTACACATGTCAAAAATAGCATGATCAACCACATAACACAAGAACTATTAGACGACAGTGGGCTACAGGCAGTGGCAAGGGAGCTGTGGGAACAAACTGCCTGGCCCTGCCAGCTGCCAGCTTTGAATTCCTTGACCAGTCACACTATCTCAGATCTCAACTCTTTCCCATCTATTAAGGAGGAAGTCAGATAATCTTCAACAATTACTCCAAGCCTTATGTTCTATGAGTCTAAAGTAATAAGAACTCAAAAAGTGCTTCAAACAGTAACACAGAATTGGGTGAGGTGGAGTTAATGAAATATGCTTTGGGCCAGATACCATTTCAGGTGTTAAGAATAAAACTGTGATTAATACAAACGCTCGAACCTGGAGAGCCAACTGACTTGAGACTAACATGGAGTCCTCTTCCCATATCTGGGAGGCAGTGATTCTAGGACCCTTTCCCTTCCAAATACCAAACTTCACAAATGTCTAACTCTTAAATGTCTTCTGTATTAAATGATATGTGCTTTAAATTATCTCTGTATGAATTATAACACATAATACTATTTAAATGCTATGTAAACTGTTAAGTGAATAAGAACACACACAAATGTGGTAGTTTGAATGTAACTGGTCCCCCACAATCTCATCAGGGATGGCACTATTAGGAGGTGTGGCCATGTTGGAAGAAGTGTGTCACTGTGGAGGCAGGTTCTGAGATTTCATATATGCATACGCAGATCCAGTTCAAGCCTTACTACCTCTTTGGCAATCTGTGATCTGAGCCGTGTCATCCTAGGAACCTAGTCTAGGCTCAGAGAGCAGTCGCTGTGCCGCTCACTTGGGCCAATTCCATCAGGACACTCTCCTCATCCCATTTAACTCTTCATTTCTATCTCTTTAACTAACCGAAAGTCTCCACAGAAGCCAGCGCCAAATCCAAAACTGCTTGCCTCACAAATACTGTTTTCCTTTCATAGCCTACTGAAGAACTCACAGGAACAAGAACTGGTGAATGTGCCATCATTACTGAGTCCTCATAGTCTAGAAAGGCTAAGCAGACTTCAGGTCTGAGACAAACAAGCCTTTGGCAATATAAAACACCTCTGTGTAAAATCAGTGGCCAGTTCTACTCAAGGGTAGAAGATCGTCATAAAGTACCAATGCATGGACCTTTCTCTGTCACTGTGAAGTAAGAATCACCAGCATGTATTATTAGGATGTACTTGGACTTTATCAGTATCGCATGTAACATAGCACATCTGTCTGCACACTAAAAGTATATTCAATACTAGAAACAATAGTAATCCATATAACTGAATTAACCTGATCACGGGACAGGTCTATAGTTACACATTTTCAAAACTAAACTATTGTGTTCAAACCAAACACCCTTGGTGCGTAATGCCAGTGGCCACATTTGTACACCTGAAAAATGCTTTTCAGACAAAAGTCAATCCTCCTTGAAATAGATCAAATCTGACAAATTATGATTCTGAGTAAACTGTTCTCTTATTGGTAGTAAATTTGTTGATTAAATGAGGTAACAAATCACTGGGTCTATTCTTGCACTATAACATTTCCCAAATACTGGTGCTAAATACCAGGAGTCAAGCTGTATTTGCAGACCCAGTCCATATATTTCATATTATGAACAACAATATCCACTGTCTCCCTATTGTCACTATTTTGGTTCTTAATGTAAATAAATACAGTTTCTAACTAAATTAATGTATGAGCAATTATTCACTCTATCATTTCAAATGGAAAAAAACACAGACAACTGACATTCTGGGGAGGAAATTCAGTTACATAATTGGTAGGACAAACCTGATTAAATGAATTCAGAAATGAATGTTTCTTACTCGTCAATGTGAAGCCATTTTTGCTCACAGTTGAAAAAGCCAGTCCCAATCCCTGAGTCCTTAAGAAAATAACACCAAAGGACAAAGGGGACAATTAATAGGACACAATTTCCTGGTTTTATCTCAGCACTTCAGAGATAGATAAAATTCTCACAAAGGGCATGTAGGTGCACAGTTATTTGGTCAGCAAGATAAAATGGGTGGAGAATTTTGTATTACTCTTTCTTAGGATAATTAGTCAGATGGTAAGCAACCATATTTGCTAAATATAAATGCAAAAGTGAAGGGAGAATTTAAGACTTAGATACCACTCTATTTTGTATGTGTGTGCACAAATACCATGTTTGTTCATGTTTGTGTCTGTGCATGTGTGTACATGTGCGTGTGTGCGGAAGCCAGGTTATCTTCCTCTGCTACTCCCATCATCCCTCCCCCATTTGACGCAAGGTCTCTTCCTAAATTGGAGCTCTCTTACTGCCTGAACTGGACAGACAGTAATTTCCAGGAACATACCTGTCTCCAGTCCCAGGGCTACGAGTGTGTGTCACCATGCTTAGCTTTTATGAGTGGTAGGGATCCAAACTCAGGTTCTCATGCTTATTCAACAGGCATTGTACTAACAAAGCCATCTCCCTAGCTCCTTTAAACACTACTGAAGAACACCAATGCCCTAGTAAAACATTTATAAGAGTTTTCAAGTATTTCTAGGAAACATTCAAACTTCAGAATCTTAATTTGGCCACTTACTACTTTGTCTTTGAGGTCTTTCGATCACCTATAACCAAAATTTAAGTAGACAAATTAGATAAATACATTTCCTTAATATAGTTCTTTTCAACGAGTCTTTGATGTATCTTGCTACTCTGAGAGTTAAAAAAAAAAACCCAACAACTTAGCATGAGGACAGATCAGCTGAGTTTAATCCGCTACCTGGGCTTATTAGAATCATTTCCTTTGGGGATAATCAAATTGTGTGATACTGACAAACACATTTGCTTCCTATATTCAAGGTCAGAGATACATTTTATGTTTATTCAAGGTAATAGCAAATTGTACCCTGTGGATGCTCCCCTGGAGCGAAACACTGCCAAAAACTACAATAAAAATGTCATAATGAAATTCACTGTTTTACACAATTAATATATGCCAAAAAAAACCCTGAAATAAAGTCAAATGCCCTCCAAAAGCTGAATTAGCAAACAGGTATACTTTAAATAGAGCACTAAGAGACAACCAAAAAGGAAGGGAGAAGCCCACTCAGCTCATGAGCATTCATAAAAACCTGGACGTGATGGCCATGCAGTACAGGAAACATAAAGGATCCATAAGTAAAATTCCATTCCTATGGAATCTAAGAATAGATAAAATGAATCTAGTCACAGAAACCAAGATTAGTTGTTAAGAACAGGAAACTAATGCCTTAGACATGGGAAACTGGCGGAAATGCTCCCAGGACACACAGCATAACCATTTGTCCTAACATCTTGCTGTGTATAGGGGATATGCGGACATTTTATTGACAGCACAATAAATATGTTTTTTTTCAATTTTAGTTGTATCTCTACCTGCAACATATACTATAAATTAAAAATAGCTAAAGAACTAAATAAACACTAGTTAATAAAGAATTCCATTTTTCTCTAAGACCATCTTAAAGCAGCCCTAAATGACATGTTCCTTGCCAAGCTCCAACCTTCTCTGACTCACAACCACTCTTCACTATCAGTACAAGCTGTTTGCTCTCACAACCACTACTCACTATCAGTACAAGCTGTTTGCTCTCACAACCACTATTCACTATCAGTACAAGCTGTTTGCTCTCACAACCACTATTCACTATCAGTACAAGCTGTTTACTCTCACAACCACTATTCACTATCAGTACAAGCTGTTTACTATTCACTATCAGTACAAGCTGTTTACTCTCACAACCACTATTCACTATCAGTACAAGCTGTTTACTCTCACAACCACTATTCACTATCAGTACAAGCTGTTTACTATTCACTATCAGTACAAGCTGTTTACTCTCACAACCACTATTCACTATCAGTACAAGCTGTTTGCTCTCACAACCACTATTCACTATCAGTACAAGCTGTTTGCTCAAAATCCAAAAACTTGAAATCTGAAATGCTCAAACTCTGAAAATTTCCAATATACAAACATACACACATCACCACAGTGGAAAATACTACAACATGAAACTTCATTTCACGAACTATTTTTTTTAAAAATAAAGCATCTTTGGAGTGTGTGTATAAGATTTATTTTCTATTTAGACTTGGGCCTCATCTCTAATATAATTCATGTATATGCAAACATTTCAGAATCTGGAGGGGAAAAAAACAACAACAAAACCCCCAAATCCAAAATACTTTTTGTTCCCGAGTAGCATTCCAGATATAGGACATTCAACATAAATTATATTTGTGTACCAAGGATGAACATAACCATCTCTATGATGAGATGTGTTAAATGTGGAGCTCAGAAATGCCACTTGGGGGTGGGTGGGCGTGGTGATATGATTTAGTTGGTAAAGGCACTTGCCACCAAGTCTCCATCTCCAGAACACATATGATGGAAGGAGAACCATGAGTTGTATTCTGCATGTGCACTGTGATGTGTTTGCGTGCGCGCGCGCGCACACACACACACACACACACAAACACCAGCAACGATGTAATTTAAAAGAAAAAAGCTATTTTCAACAGTTAGACTGACTTATTTCTGAGCTTCTGAAACTACAACTAGGGTTTGTGTTTTGTTTGCTGGGGGTGGGGTTAGAATATTGTATGCTGAAATCTCAGAGGGGTCTTCAATAGCTACAGGCATTATTATCCCTTTTAATTATCTTCTTAGGCAAATTATTTAAATGATGCTTCTCATCCACTCTAACTGTGGGGTGCTACACTCCGAACTCCAGTACCAGAAGGACATGTCAGTCGTTCAGCTCGCTATAAAGTTACTAGTCTTGATGCTGTCAACTCAGGCAGAACTTCACAACTGTACTGCTGTGGCCCAATGTGAAACTAAAGGTTCTTTAGACTCAGATCAACTACTATAGAGAAAAAGATTCTTCTATAGGATAACCTGAGTTTTGGCTTGATTTGGTTTTTTTGTTTTGTTTTTTTGTTTGTTTGTTTCTTTTCTTCGTTAAACCTAAGCAGTGCTGAGCTTTCCCTCAGGGTGTATGTGCATTTCCATAAAAGGCCATACGCAAGAGAGCAACTGGAACCTTGAACAAAACATTGCCTATGCCCCAAATGATCTCACGTACACTGAGTTTAGTACTTTATTTCATTCCAGGACTAATAAGGAACGAGTTTTAGTAATTTATTCAAATCAAATAACAAGTAACATTAATGTCCAAGATTTTCTGAGCAACAAACACTATTATTTGTCAATCTTTACTCTATTACAAATTAATACTTCTTAAGCACCCACTCAGCACCAAGCTGAGTAACTCCAGCTCCATAAAATAGAAAGCAAACAGACTGTGGCTTTGTCTTTAAATTCAGCACTCAAAAATTATATATGGTCAACATTATCTAAAAAAAAGTCCTAAAATCACCTTCAAATTAGCATTAAACTCTAGGATGTAAGTTCTGAGAAGCTTAAGAACCAAAAGTAAGCGTTCCATTTGTCTCACGTCAGTGTGTCAGCTGTAGCCTCCCTTCCCTAGAGGAAAGCAAGCCAAGGCTTAGCTTCAGAGGGAACATCATGTGTATAAATGGAACCTACCATATGTTAAGTGTGCATATGATACAGCTCTACCATAGAAGAAACTGTTCTTCATTTTAGGAAACTCATAATGCAAACACATAATTTATTATGAGGTACAGATTACGAGCACATTTTAATATATTGACACATTTCGTTCTTAACCACAAATTGCTTGATTGACAGAGATTATCTAATTATCCACTATTCCACAAACAGGAGTACCACACAAAAGCCCAGAGAAACAGACAAAGGCTAAGACCATACTTAAAAAAAACTGTTAAGGAACTGAGGGGATGGCTCAGGGCTTAGGGCACTCCTTACTCTTGCAGAGGAGCCAGGTTTGATTCCCAACACGCACATGGTGGCTTACAAACCATATGTTATTCCAGGTACAGGGGTCTAACACCTTCTTCTGACCTCTACAGGCATTAGGCACTCACATGGTTCTCACGTACATGCAGGCAAAACATGTATGCATATAAAATAAGTCTAAAAAGAGGAAGCATTTTTAAAAGACTATTAATGGTTTTGGATTATTTTAAACAGTAACCAGATTCTGCAGATATATAATTATGGACTCATGAGACAGACTTTAGGAATCAAGAAGCTGACACTGTACCTGTAAGAGTATAGGACTAAGAGCAGTGAGGCTAAGGTGGAGTCTGCAGATGGAAGATCTGGAAGAGGATAGCCCAGGTCCGGAGGACAATCTCCAAAATAGAGGGAGGAACCAGCGGAAACTGCCCCTCCCCAGAAAAGACAACACGGTACCAGAAAGTGCAACAAAGCAGGTTTTGTATTCTTCCTGCCAGTTTAATCTTGAGAATGTTACAAACCCCATTTAGGCCAGCCAGTTAAAAGCACAGGAACAATTTCAGTATGAACTATCTACTTTTTTTTTTTTTAAATAGAAGACAAGGAATAGCAGTTGATACTTCTGGGGTAGAGGGGTTCCCAAAGGAAAGAAACCTTATTGCACTTACTATCCTTATTTTTTTTGGGGGGGGGTGTCCTTTTTTTTTTTGGAGACAGGGTTTCTCTGTGTAGCTTCGCAGTCTGTCCTGGAACTAGCTCTTGTAGGCCAGGCTGGCCTCGAACTCACACCACTTGCCTCTGTCTCCTGAGTGCGGAGATTGAAGGCGTGCTCCACCACTGCCCATCTTGAAGACTGACTTTACTGCTAAGGGAAATGATTATTAAGTATTCCCTAACAGGGCTAATAGCAGAAAAGCAGATTTATTTTATATTTATTTTGTAGTGTCCCTAGGAGTTAAAAACTTCACTCAAATGACAGCAATGTTATAAATGCAGTGCTGCTTAGTGCAAGTAAGTGTTTAGGGCTAAATTTGTTGGCAGGCATTTTTGTCTCAAGAGCGTCTCAGGTTCCTGGAAACAAGGATAGGCAGAGGTTTGGAGGAGTGAGCAGGGGAAGAAGAAATGATGTGTACAGAAGGACAATGGATATCAGCCACAACGGTGCTTCTGGACCTGATTCCACGAGAAAGCGAGAAAGCCAGATAGCCAGAAATCCAGATAGGCAAAAACAGAGCCGTGTCTAGGCACTAAATAACTACAGACATAAACCAACATCTGCTGTATTTATGCCCACAGTTCAAGACTACAGTGATTACCATGAATATACCTAATGCTACCAGAGATGATGTCTTCTCAAAAAAATAGCTGGGCTGCAAGAGGCACTTCACCAGTTATCAGTCTCTGAATGGCTTTAGGTAAGCAGACAAACTGGGTAAAAAATTTTAGAAAATTAGAAAAACGAGTTCTTTCTTCCTAGGTCCATTCTTTTCTCTAGAATTTACCACCTGCTGCTGTTCTGGGTAAGAGACAATGGTTCAAGCTCCACAACCTTTTCATACTCATCTTCTCCTAGCTCCTACCTCATCTCTACTTCTTTATCCCACTAGACTGGAGGGGTGAGGATAAAATCAGGTGCCACGTGTGTTAAAATAAAGGGATTGAGCAGGAAAGATATACCAGTTGTTAAGAGCACTGGCTTCTCTTTCAAAATACACAGGTTCAATTCCTAGCACCCACATAGGGGCTCCCGAATAGTCTGTAATTCTAGTTCCAGGGGGATCTGATGCCCTCTTTTGGCATCCTTGGATATTGCGCGTGCGCACATACACACACACACACACACACACACACACACGTAGCCAACACGCAGGTAAAATAAAATAAATAATAAATAAATAAATATTCATTATAAGTGAGAAAAGGAACTGACTGTTTCAACTAATGTAGACAGAGTCTCTGGAAAATTAGAGTTAATACTTGTTCAGACATTGGGAAGAGGCAATAAGCAATACATCTAAACTTTAAAATAACTACATTAGAAAATGGAAAACTCAGCCAGACAGTGGTGGTACATGCCTTTAATCCCAGCACTTGAGAGGTAGAGGTAGGTAGATCTCTGAGTTTGAAGCCACCCTGGCCTAGAAATGAATTACAGGACACCTCACTGTTACACAGAGAAATCCTGTCTTGAGAAATTAAAGGAGGGGAGGGAAAGAGGAAGGAGGAGGAAAAGGAAAAAACCCCTATAGAAGCAGGGATGGCTTCCACCACTCAGCAGACAGACTTTTAGGCTGAGAGCCTGGGTGGGCACTACAAGCTCATTGACTCATCTGCTAATTAAGTTAGGGATTTGCTTCCCTCAAATATGACCTCCATGGAGGCTGGGAATGGAGAAACATATTAGAAAATATCTACTATTACAGAAGAAAGTCAAGTGTGATGTATATAAAGAACTTTAGAAACTGTGCTCATAAAACCAGATCCATTTTCCCTCAAAATCAGGAAAGTGAGAAAAGCCACACACCGAGGAGCACCCCTCAATCTTGCACACAGTAAAACCTCTCAAGAGGAGTGGTTCAACAGTAAGGCCTAGCTGAATCCAGGGGTTGATGAGTCTAACAAAGTCAGAGCCAGTCCTCTCACTTTGACTCCCTACAGCTATTCTTCAGAAGACAGGAGAGAAAACAGTGAGGCCTACGCACTGAGTAGCACCCAGTTAACCACACGCCAGCTGCGCAATCTTCTGCCACCTCTGACTGCTACCAGGAGCACTGCTTCATGTTTTTAAGACTTCAGGAGGTGTGGCTAGAAATATGAACCAAATATTTGCCCTGTGTGTCTACCAACAAACATAAAACAGTAACTACTGCTTTATTTTTTCCCTCTGAAATATGAAGAAAAATGGCGTGAGCACCTGGCAGGCAGGCTGGGGCCTCTAGCTTCCTTAGAAAGAAGTGTCTGGTCTCCTCCCAGAAGCAGAACAGTAAGCAGAGTGCAGAGTTCCTTCCCTTACAGGAAGTGACAGAACAGACAGAAGTCCTTGAACTAGGTACACCTGCATACTAGGAAGTTTAGGCAAGGTGCCGAATATCTCTCAAAGAATGACAACACATTTCCTTTTCCACAGTTGTAAAACACTAACGAAATGTGTTCAGAACTTCACCTGAGTCAATGAAAGTGGTCTATCGTAACCATCATAACAGTTATAATTCTAAAATGATGGTTAAACAAACATACCCTAACTCCTTTCTAGGACTGTATTAAACCCACTCCCATAAACACTGGTTTAGAGCCAATGTTTCTGAAGGGCTTTGCTGAGTGTGAGCTTTTAAGCTAAGCACTGGCTATTAACTCTTGCTTGATTCTTATCTCTTAAGAGTTCTCCAATAACCCTATAAGGTAAGTATTATTAGTATTTCTACTTCACTGAAGAAGTGGGGCTTGCCCCAGGTCATTCAGTCATAAATCAGTGAGCTGGCTTTAATTCCTGTCTCTAAGAAAACAATTAAAACTATAGAAAGCAGTGGCTATTACAGCCGTACTCTACCTGACTTTCACTAATTCTTAACTACAAAACAGAACCTTAAAAGGTCAAAAATCTGCATAAAGAGTAACTGAGGGGGAAAAAAATCAACTAAAATAGAATTTTTTCACAATATATTAAATGTAACAAACCCTTTCAACAAGATTAACTTTTTACATGTGAGCCAAAAACCTCATACTTGGAAGCGGTGATAAGATGAGGCGGTGCTTAACACTGACATTCCAAAGAACAATGAGCAAGGGGGTAGCTACAATCACTGCACCATTTCCCATGGCTCTTGGTTTCTTTTGCTTATTGCCCTGGCTGGCTCTCCAAAGAGCAAGGCATATCTGTGTTCTTGCCAAACATCTTATAGAGCAGAGCCAGACAGTGTGATAGTTGTTAGTATACTGGGTTCACATGAAGTCAGTAGTACACACAAGTACCATGCACAGTGGCCTCGGAACCGCTGTGTTAAGCATCCATTCTACATATGGTAAGAGTAAGGCAAGCCCATCAGTTTCTTGTCACAGGTCACCTGACATGAGGGTAGAACAGTTAGCGGGCAAGTTAATGTGCTCACATTTACTGGGAGTACACTGTAATACTTCCAAGTTATGGAACTGGCCAAGTAGAAAAAAGATAAATGGTAAACTGTGTTTGCTTTTATCCCCAAATAAAATTGGCATTTTAGGAGGGGATGACCAAAATTATAACACTTTAATAATTTTCACATAAAAACTATGATCCTGTTCTATACTTAAACCAGCAACATAGTAAGATTGGTTACTCTGATCTTTTATCAGGCTTAGTTAGCATAAATAACCCACTCTTATTCTCAGTAAGGTGTGGTAGTACATACCTATAATCCTAGTTCTTGGGAGTCAGAGGCAGGTGGATCACCACAAGTTTGAGTTTAGCCTGATCTATACAGTAAATTCTAGACTAACCAGACCTAAACAGGGAAAACTGCCAACACAAAAACAACAAAAAGGTACAGCCTCATCTGCAAGGCCTCTTTTTCTTTGTTATTATGATCATTTACCACCCTAAAGTTCAAGGTCTATCACCTCCACTGCAGCCAAAGTTAGTTTCTGACCCTCCTTCCATACTCATGTGTCCACCACACTTCTGATCCCCGTGTCTTTCTTTCCACCAGTAGGTGTTTCCATGAGCACAGAAGCAGGCTGAGGCTGGTTCTGCAGCTAACACTCTTTTAGAAGCACTATGTTTAAAAAGTAACTGGGCCGAAAAGAAAACTTAGCAAGTAGAGGTGTTTCCTATGAACCCTGACTCTAAGCTGTCCTCTGACCCCCCCAAACACACAAATGCTGTAGCACTGATACCCACACATCATGCACACAACACATACAATAATTTTTTAATGACAAACTTTTCAGGTCTCTTAAGCTTAAAGTTTGAGATGCAGACACTTTACAGGTTAAATCATAAGAAATCTGAGATACACTTTCATTGATGATGAAGAAAATTGTATGAAAAATGATAGCAAACCAAGGACATCTGAAAAGTCCTGGACAAGCCTGGGAAAGACTACAGCTTTAATCATAATTCTAAAACATGTGTCCTTTCTTTACATCAAATCATCCTGAAATTGTTCTTAGCAAAAGCCGGATTGTTCTTACTGGACGTGTGACCAATATCTGCTCAGAGTTTTAAAGTGGACAAATCCAGCTTCAATAAATGTGCTTTTGACAAAGAGCTCAATGTCTTACACATACTTTTTAAGAGGACTAAACATTTACAAGTTATACATAACGCCTTTTAAAACTAAAAACTGGAAAGATACAATAGAGTGTAACTTGGTATAAAGTTGCAGAGTGTGTTTATCTGACTTGTATGGGTCCTGCTTTGTGGCTTATGCTGGAATTCCCAGTCAGGTGTATTCTGAGTCCCCATCTGATTCTTAGGAAGTGTGCATTACCTTTTCCTTCCAGGAAGCTAAGTTCAGAAACTCATCCGGTGTCCAATTGTGGCTGCACATCATATGAAAAGGTAGAAAATCGATGATTATCAAGAAAAGGTAATGAGAAATGATCTCACGACTGAAGATAATTTGAAATGTACTCATCACTTACGCCTTGGATGACAACACAATGGCCCTGAGAGAGACCTGCAAGAAGACCCAGAACAGGAGCGAGAACTGCAGTCACCCTGTTGTATGTAACGCAGCTCAAACCAGGTGGGTAACACGCTTCTGAAGTACCAGGGCCTGCCTTCCACTCACAATAGGAGGGTTCAGAGAGATGTCTTGGCTACCCGTCTGTAGCTAAGGATTCATGGTTTTAAGAATTTCACTGACATCCTACTGGATTTGTATCTTTTAAATACAGTTGAGTCAACCACTAATAAGGTTAATGTTTCAATGAACCTGTTCACTTTGGAAAGCCTACTTTACTAAACTCACCAGGAAACCCACCTTTTGTGTGTGTGTGGGGGGGGGGAGACCGGCATTTATCAAAGCATTTTGCTCCTCCTGGGATCAATTCACTTTCTGTTCATTTACTCTCAAACCTAAGTATGTACAGAAAATGCTGTGCATTTTTCATTACATGTAAAGGATGGGCTTCCTAGGATTTAGCCCTACATGAGAAACTAAAGACCACTTTTGGAAAGGTAACTAAGGTGAGAACAGGGCTGAACACAGTTTGAGTTTGTGTCTGAGGTCAGGAAAGCCATCTTGAAGTCTGGAACTATGGTACATCTCTGACTCAAGGCCCTTTCTCTAGAACATCTGGCCAGGCATGTCAGAGGTTGGTATCCTGTTTCACTACTGTCTTCTGGAGGTGGTGTCCCAAACATTAGCACATCAGTCAGACCAAGATATTCTTTCTCTCCCTATCTAGAACATCTCATTCCTTTCATGCTTTTATTATGTCCCCACAGCATGGATCGTTTTCTAGATACCATGCAAATTACTGTTATCATTACTATCTGAGCCCTCCCTTCATCTGTTCATACACACCTACACAGATGTAAGGCAATGGAAAGGGCTTTCTCTGCTCCGTTCAGTGGCATGTAGTGGGGGCTCAAAGGTTCCTGGGTGATTGCATCAACAATCTCTGTATACTAATATTTTGTTTAAACTCATGCCTGACCATCTTGGTTACTGCCTAATTATTGTTTTCATTGAGTTTTTGGACAGTAATCAAAGGTGTAGAGTGAGCATATGCTGTCAAAACTGCTGCTGACTGAATCAGTTATCAAGAATTTTCTTAAGAGGTATTGAGGGTTTATTGCCAAGTTTTTACACTTCATACCACATATGTTTTTTAAAAGATCCTAATGAGAAGAGAGTCAACTTGAGATTCTTTTCTCTTTCTTACAATGCAGGGGGAGGGGAACTAGAAGAGAATTGCTATTAGATCATATGGTCTAAACTGAACCGAAATCTAGAGGAAGAACCCATATAAGGGGAATATTCAGTCAAAGTTTTGACCCAGCAAATAATACTTCTAAGGAACTTATACAAAGTATGTAAAGCCTACACTCTAGTGAGGACACAAGGTTTTCAAGCAAGTCATTGAAGCACTGCTTATACTGTTAAGAAGCCAGAAGCCAGCCAAATGTCAACAGGCTGGCTGCCTAGACAAGCTGCCAGATCACTGGGGAGGCCACTGAGATAGGGAATACAACCAGATGGCATAACAAGGTGTTTCACACTGGCGTTCATGAAAATGATGTGCTGAGACCCAACTTGGGGTGAGGCAGAGACACAGCAAGTGAGGCACTTCACACTGTGATGAGACCATCAGTGAGTGACACTTGGTGGAAATTTTCCTTCCTTTTTGCTTGTCTATATTTTAAAATTAACTTTGAGAATACAGAGAAAGGCAAATTTTAAAGTGTCTTTGCATGTGAGATGCTAGGAATATGATACAGACTCAAAGCAAAATTATCCAAAGACTTAATTCATTAACAACTTCCACATCAGTATGTCTACTCCTGCTCTTGGTGTGTGCATGCATCAGATGTGTGTTAAGTACTTGGGGAAAAAAAAATGAGCCAATGAGTTCTTGGCTCATAAAGAAAATAAAGAAAGCAAACATTTCAGTTCAGACCATACTAACCCAAGAAACTATTTTTTACAAAAGAATGGGAATGATTAGTAAAATAAATTACCCCTTTTAAAGTACCTGAAAAGACAAAGTAGCCAGAGTATGAGGGACATGCCTTTCCTATCAGAATTCTGTTAGATAAAATACAATTACTATCCCCACCTATCTCGTACTATAAATCATGTAGTCTTTATTCTATTGTTCCCACAATTATATATCCCAGCTAGCCAGGCCTCTGCTACTAGTTCAGGAACATCATTGAGGTCTCAGAATAATCAAAGCCACAACCAAAGATGTGGACACCTCACTTCCTGGGTATTCTCACTGTGTGATACAAAGAAACAAAGGATTGGACAGAGTGCTTTTCAAGGTAGGCAGTAGAAAAATGATTGCTTCTCAGAGAGAAGAAAGGAAGTCTTTATATTAAAGGCTTAGTGCGTATGAACTTTTCTGGAGAGGTGGATCTCGGGGTATCTTATCCTGGCTATCTTCAAACTCCTTGAGCTCAAGTGATTCTCCTGACTCAGCATTCAAAGTAGCTGAACTATCACACTACTCCTGGTAATGATCTGGTTTCTAATATTCCTGCTTCTGTACTGAGTCCTTGGACAACTTGTGGACCAGGAAAATAATAATTTATTAAAACACTACATTTGCTTCCTTCAGTAACTCTTACCCGAACTTATATAATTTCTGTTTTCTGCCTACCCTCCTCCAAAATAATTACATCACAGTAGCTTACAGACGTGATTAGCAAAATAAATGAAGATGTTTTGGTTCAGAGCAATGAGGTAAGATGTTCAAAGTAGAATCTGAATAGTACATGAGTGATAATCTAAAAATTACAAAGTTCTCTGAAACTGCCAGAGGTTTTTGTTTCTCTAGTTCTCTGCAATGACTTATCCTCCAGTTCTCTGTGACGTCACAGGTCCTTATCCTCCAGTTCTCTGTGACGTCACAGGTCCTTATCCTCCAGTTCTCTGTGACGTCACAGGTCCTTATCCTCCAGTTCTCTGTGACGTCACAGGTCCTTATCCTCCAGTTCTCTGTGACGTCACAGGTCCTTATCCTCCAGTTCTCTGTGACGTCACAGGTCCTTATCCTCCAGTTCTCTGTGACGTCACAGGTCCTTATCCTCCAGTTCTCTGTGACGTCACAGGTCCTTATCCTCCAGTTCTCTGTGACGTCACAGGTACTTATGCTCCAGTTCTCTGTGACGTCACAGGTACTTATCCTCCAGTTCTCTGTGATGTCACAGGTCCTTATCCTCCAGTTCTCTGTGACGTCACAGGTACTTATGCTCCAGTTCTCTGTGACGTCACAGGTCCTTATCCTCCAGTTCTCTGTGACGTCACAGGTCCTTATCCTCCAGTTCTCTGTGACGTCACAGGTCCTTATCCTCCAGTTCTCTGTGACGTCACAGGTACTTATGCTCCAGTTCTCTGTGACGTCACAGGTACTTATCCTCCAGTTCTCTGTGATGTCACAGGTCCTTATCCTCCAGTTCTCTGTGACGTCACAGGTACTTATGCTCCAGTTCTCTGTGACGTCACAGGTCCTTATCCTCCAGTTCTCTGTGACGTCACAGGTACTTATGCTCCAGCTCTCTGTGACGTCACAGGTCCTTATCCTCCAGTTCTCTGTGATGTCACAGGTCCTTATCCTCCAGTTCTCTGTGATGTCACAGGTTCTTATCCTGACTTAACCTAGGGATAAAGCTTAGGGGATCAGATATTTTCAAAAGACGCAAGGCTTTCTTTATGTAAGGACTAGGAAAGGTAAGCGCGGTTTTATCCATTTTGGAAAACTGGCAAAAAAAAAAAAATTTGCCTAACAACTATAGGAGCCAGGATCTTGCCCACCAGCGAACCATGCAATGTTACATAAAGTTGGAGAAATCACTTGCATTTCAGGGTAAAGTTCACAAACAAACTGACCTCAATCATTCTACAATGCAAGCCATCAGACTGTTTACTTGCTTGATTTATTCATAAAAGTAATAGAAAAGTTCTTCAGCTCTACATAACGTTTTGTGCCCATGGACATTAAAAAGGAGCACCAACTAAATGGGGAGCATTTTGATGTCATATATGGCTGATCTGCTTTTAGATGCCAAATCTAGAGATCAAAAAATATTAATCATTCAGTCTTACCAGATGAAAAAAAAATCTCTTATTCTTTACATTATATATATATACTTAATAACATTAATATGCAACAGAAACAAATTACTGTTATAATACATTCACAAGTCATTATGGATATATCTTCATAATAATTGCAGAAATATAAATGATACTTATTATTTATATTTTAGTACAATTTGTAAATATATAATACAATTTAAGTAATATACTTCTATAAGCATATATAAATATACCATATATATACTTATATACATATGTTGTGTATACACACACACACATACATAACACAAACATAAATTTAGTATCATTGCCCAGGACTTAGCATTTCAATCACACCCTCTTAAGAGCACTTACTGAAAGTACTGTTTGTGTAATAATCATATTTCTTACCTATTATTCTTCATCAGTAGCTTTGAAGGTGAGATGGGATGTCCCTAAGGGCTGCCAAGACATTGGAGAGGGTGTGGGCATACTGTTTACTCTCACACTAAGATGTTCTGTGTGGCCACTTACAGCATCATGGTGATGTAGGAGCCTTCCACAGACTTCATGTGTGATGATGCCATGGTTCTGATGGCTCATGGATCAGGTATTTGAATATGACTGTTTTGGTGAAATCTCAACTTTTCTTTCTAATATAGTAAGTGCCACTGGACTTAGTTCACATGAATTATAGCAAATAATGAAAGTCACAACTATTTTTAAGAGTTTCAAGAAGTGCTAAGATTAAAAGCAAGCTAGAATTCTAGATTCCTCTAACTTGCACAGATTTCAGAGTATTTTTCTGGGTAGCATCTGGAACTCAACCTTCAAAAATTAGTATTCACAAAAAAACATTGAATTTTTAAAGTTTGGTATAAATAACTCAGCTCAACTGCTGCGTGACCTGGGGGTGTGAAGTGGTTAACTGCAAACGTGAAAACATTCAAAGGTAGGTTCCATGCCACCCCGTCATCCCCCAGTACAAAATAAATCTCTGTAATTAAAACAAACAAACAAAAAATACTTATTTGAGAGAGATTATGCCATGTTTGGGGCCCTGATTATCTTGAAAAAAAGTAAAAACATTCTAAATCTAGAAAAAGTATACTCAGTTTGTTCTGCACACAGAGACATGCTGAAAAGAATGCCTTTTCTTGAAGGGAAGTGTGTGGCCTGGTTTGAAGGAAGGATGAGAAGACAATGCTTCCTGTCCTGGAAGGCCCAGCAGCAGAGCAAGCATCAGTTGAGAAACAATCACCCAGGCGGGCCTTGCAACGCTCTAAAGCAACTAACTGATAACTGACGGTGTTTCTTCTAGCAGAGCGGAAAATTGATGAAGACCAGAAGAGAATCCGATTTCAGCGTGAAGCCTACAGATAAGCTAGAAAGTGAAGACAATTCCACATCCTCCAAGACTGGACCCCTTGTCATTCTAGATTTCTTACGCTTCATTCCCTTTGAAGGACCACATATGAACATTTAAACATACCCATCTAATTACTTCCACTTTCCTTACTTAAGACATAGCTACTGAATTACATCCTTTAAAAAGATTCCTCAAACCCTGTCTGAACAAGTAAGTTCTGATCTCCTGCTAGCAGCTTGCCTTTGGTTGTAAATGGGACAACAGTGCTGATCCTTTCTGTGTGGCACTGCTGTTAAACCCTTGGTAATAGACTGAAATACTTGGTGCTTTCTCTTCTCTTTATTACCAAAGTCTCTAATGACTCCATCTTGGCTAGCCTCTTTCTATCAATGGAGGTTAATGTGTGCGACCACCTCTCTGTCTAATAACTGTTTGTTCCACATTTATTTCTTGCTACCACAGGCTAGAAATTTTTAATAAATTGTTATTTCATCTCATTTAAAGATTCTGTCTTAATCATTGAAATAATTTTCTAGTTACAGAAGAATGGTTCTTTCTTGTAAAGTCAATTTATAGCAATTTTACATACAGAAATTCTTAATACACAAAATCAAACAAGCAATCTGCCTAATTGGTTATTCGTTTTTCTCATTTACAAGCATAACACATTAAAAACTAGTCCTCCAGACACGTATTTGTTTATAGGTATTCTACTATAGTTTTCAATTAAAATTTTCATCTAAATACAAAAGCATTTATATCAACTACACTGTATCTTATTTCTGCTAAAATAATGGCTTTTCATCTTGATCCCAATGCAACTGCCTTTCATGGGCTACTTGGTCACGCACAATGTTTTACTCACACAATTCTCCATATTATTTCTGTCAAATTGCTAAAAAAGCCAAACCCCCAGAATTAGTAAGCTGTGCCTAAAAGAGCTTTTAGCCAACCCTTTCCGAAATGATTGTATTTAATTATGAAACCAGAGAGGGAAAAGAAAATAGAGTAGAAAATAATGGCATTAAAAACATTGCCTTATGGTTGAAACCTAATAAAAACTCCTCAAGAAGAGAGAATAAGACAATCAGTTTTTAAGGGCTACATTTCCTAAAGGAATTATATGTCCAGAGACCCTGTGAGATGAGAAGAGAATACTTTGACAGGTGGGTTAGAAGCTGCCTCAGTGTGATGCACTAAAGGACAAGAATCAGGATAATATAGACTATTCCAAAAGGGAGGAAGAGCAGAAGAAAACTTGTAAGTGCAGTGAACGTCAGAAGAAAAGTACAGAACACATACACAGAAGTCTCACGCAAAAGTATTATAATTTTATGTTGTAAATTGGAGGAGAAGGAACTGCCCCTGCCACTGTCAGGTTGTGGTGGTGCATACCTAGATCTCAGCATTCAGGAAACACAGGCAGGGTGGGATCACAGAGCATTCGGGTCAGCCTGGCTTACCAGCAATTTTCCAGCCAGTGAAGCTATAGAGTAAAATCCTATCAATAGACGGTAGTTGGGTAGACAGAGGTAGAAGACAGACAAAAGATAGATGATAGGTAGCTAGACAGATAGACAGACAAATAGATGATAGACAGATGAATAGATGATCATCATTTCTTTAACATTCATTCTGGCTTTCACTAATTTACCCTGTGCATTCCTAATTCTACAATTATTTCAGCAAGAAACCTGACAGTTGAAACAACAGAAACCCAACAATAGGGAAAAAAAAAACAAATGTTGAGAATCATAAACTCAATAATGAAAACCACGGTGGAAAGCATCATCAACGGACTTGACCAAATAGAAGCGAGAACATTAGCAGGGGAAGACGAGGTCAAGGGGGACATACAGTCAAGATCATCGGGGGGAGGGGGAATGGATGAATGGACAGACAGACAGACAGGACAGATAGGACCAGGATGCTCAAGAGTTATGGAAAATGATCAAGAAATCAATCCCAAGAAGCATCTGAGATTAAAACACACACATACATGTAGGTTTAATTTCCCTATAGATTTGCTGGATTCTTCCCTACCCAGTAGAATCTAGGAAGGGAGGGAGAGAACACTGGGAAATGATTATTCTGATTTAAATCTTACAATGTAACAACTTATTCACTTGACTCTAACATATACATTTTGGGAGAAAAGTCACTGTTTACTTTGCAAACTCTCATGATGCAGTGCCACTGCTCATCCTGATATGACTATGAATGTATTTTATGAAAATCACCTGTCCGCCTTCATCAATACCCCAGCTTCATAGGCCAGAGTCTTGAGAGGCCAGAAAGAGCCATTTCCTTCCTCTGTATTTGCCTGACCTAACTGAGGCTGAAGCTGTGACAATACTCTAGGCCTAATCCATGGAGCCAAAAGATTTACAAATGCCCTTCCTTTACATGCTCACTGAGCACAACCCTGTCCACTTTGAAGCACATTTTAAACTATATAATGAGCAGACACTTCTGAAATGAGTCCATTGCCCTGGGCACACAACTCCATCAGAAATAAGACTCCAGTTACAAATTTCACCAAATCATGCCTGTTCATAGAAGTTAAAGAGTCTGTGGCCAGAAATCCAACCGCTTTTGCTGTCTAATGAGTCTTGTGTGGCAAATTATCTTATTATTTAAATATGTATTCAATTCTAGTATTGCTTATTTTTCAGCATCTGGGACTTATCTTGTATTCGTTATTGTCATTATTAGTAATAGTGACTCTCTCTCTCTCTGTGTGTGTGTGTGTGTGTGTGTGTGTGTGTGTGTGCGCGCGCGCGCATGTGTAAGTCATTGTATATGTTAGGAGATCAGAAAACTTTGTAGAGTCATTTTTCTCCTTCCACCTTTATGTGGATTCTAGAGAATGAACTCACACTGTCAGGCTTACACACCAAGTACCACTGTCCATTAGGATCTCTAGAGTGTTTATCTGTCCTATTCAAGGCTTCTGTCCACACCTCAGTTTCACAGACAGGCTTTCTAATTCTAGTCAGTAACTTTCTCATTTGCCCTTCTTCACCTCTTCCCCATGTATCTCCACCACACAGAATGCCATGGAAACACAGGTCCACAGCTCTGCCCATGTATAAATACAAAGTATAGGGAGAGGGATGTACCATCTCATAGATTTAGTGATGGCTTATATTGCATTTATGACAGTGTTGTCTAAATACAATGTCAGAGTACTATGATATTCCAGCTTATAACAGAAATGTAAAGTCCTTTGTCAGTGGAAAATAATTATTTCTTTAAAATAAAAAAGTTCTGCGCAACTGAAGAGTATTGCTGAATGTCAACACAACCTGGGTTACACTCAGTGGCATTTACTGATATAGAAAAAAACCAAAGAAATGCTAATTTTTACTAGTCTAATGCTTTATTCACAGGGTGCAGATAAGACTCTGAGAAGATTAAAAGTCCTATGATCTCTTTTTGAAACCAGCTAATTATATGGGGGATGGGTGAAGCTTCTATAGCTTCATAAGAGCAGTAGTATTAAGGAGTAGTGTATGGGATGTGTGCACGTTTGAATGCTGGATATTAAGCACAAACCCCTAGAATGTCAAGGGGTTTTCCTGTTCTGTCCAATAATTATTTGAAGATAAGATCCCCACTTTGTAAGTAATCTAAAAGGCTTAGAGCTCAGTCTCCTCCAGGTAGGACACAGAAAAAGTAGGTTATGAGGGTAAGAGGCAAACAAATAGGTCCCACAAGTTTCTGAATATGTAAGTTCTTAGCTATTCAAATTCAAGGTGGCAGGACCACTGCAGTGCTATCTGCTCTCCTCTCCCTGCAGACCTTCCCTTCCTCCTCCTTCCTTGGGGTACCTCTTAGCACCCCGGATACATACCAAGGTCTGTGCCCCAGGTTCCTCATCGTCACAATAGCCCTTCAGAGGAGGGACTGAGCCGAGGTTTAAGAAACAGTAGCCTAGAGAAATGAACATCAATTTCAGTCTAAGCTTGCCTAGTTTCTAAGCTAAGTCCTTCCAGAATGTGATGCCATTTTCCATGCTAACTGTACCACACGGGGAAGGGTATTAGACACACACAAAATAAAACTAAAGCTTAAATAACTTAGAAACAAATAGGAGCAGCCATGATGGGGCATGCCTACAATCACAGACTCAAGACAGGCCGAAGCAGGAGGCTTGCCATGAATGTGAGGCCATCCTGCTTCGAAAAAAGAAAAAAAAAGTAATCTTACAGGATAATTATAGGTAATCTAAGTCAGTATTAAGATGAGGAGAATTAAATTAATAATAGCATCTGCTATCTTTTCCAGATTTGTTCATTTATATAACATTAAAATAATGCCATTCATACCTCAGTGTAATGGGGGATTTTTGTTTTGGTTTGGGATCAAGGCTAAGGTTCTATATATACTATAGTATCACACGGGTACCACTAAGCAAAAGCCTCAAACCTAGGGCATTTCAATTTTTTTGTTTTTTAAATAAAGTAACATACAACTGGAGGGGAAGCAACAAACACTATCAGTCTGCACAAAAGCACTCATAACTGTTTTGTAAATATTCTTTCATTTAATCTTCACTTTGTCAGTTAACAAATTATTCTCATCAATCCCCTTTAACAAAACAGGGACATAAAGCAGAAAATAAAGTGGATTTGCTGAACTCACAGTAGTGATGGGTTTATGCCCACATCCTGGGGGCTGGGACCACACAGGTGGCATACTGTCCACACAGAGTTGAGCAGTAAAGTGGCCTGCCTGTAGGGTTAGAGGTTCTGGAGGAGCAACAGGTCTTGATAATCTCCTCCCTTCCCCAATGCCAATGGCAGAGCTAAGCGGACTGGGCAAAGAGCAAATGGAGAAAACTGCAGAAGCAGAGCATGCACGCGCTTGTGCATTTGGTGACAGAAGGCAGAAGGCACACTGCTCAGACTTTATGCATATAAATCGTATGGGAGGTTATGGAGTTTATGTGGTTAATCTAATATCTCCTATTTAAAAAGCAGAAGTCTATAATCAAAGACCTTCAGTAAAAATATTTGTAAATTACTTAACAAATTATATTAAAACCTGTTTCTTTCTAGAGAATTTGGTTGCTTTAAAACATTCACTATACGGCCAGATGGTGGTGGCGCACACCTTTAATCCCAGCACTGGGGGAAGCAGAGGTAGGTGGATCTCTGTGAGTTCGAGGCCAGCCTGGTCTACCAGAGCTAGTTCCAGGACAGGCTCCGAAGCTACAGAGAAACAAACCCTGTCTCAAAAAACCAAAACAAACAAACAAACAAACAAACAAAAACAAAAGCACATTCACTATGCAAAAATCTCAAATATAGTTTGAAGAATAACAAAACACCCCCCCCAAAAAAAATTCTGGCAATCATCAAGCATTTCCCAGACTGAGTACTCCAACAAGCAGCACTAATCAAATTCAGTAGGTTAATAGCCAAAAAAGTAGAGGACATGAATGGGATGGGGAATAGTGAGGGTTCTTGGGGGAACTGAATCAGGATGCATTGTTTACACATGTGAAGTTGTAAAAGAATCAGTAAAATATTCTGTCTTCAAACACTCCACCAGACTGCTCTTTCTGCCTCCATTAGTCTTTGGCTCTTCTTTTTGACTAAACTGCTACTTGGCTGCCTTTTGCCCTATATGCTTCAATGTCCATCTCTGCAGTTTACTTTCCTATATAACCCACAATGTTAGCATCACGCCTAACAAAACTAAGAATAATTTCTTGGCATTACACCTGGCTTATTTTTCAACTTCACTGATTATCCAAGGGTAACTTTTGGCTTTTGTTCAAATCAACATCCAAACAAAGGAAGAACATACACTCATCTCTTCAGGGCTTTAAGCTAAAACAGACTTCTCTACCTCGTCCCTTCAGTGAAGAAATCGGCTCAAACTACAGACGCCATAATCACTCATGCCATGCCCCCAGTTATTTACTACCATATGGTCAGAAGGCAGCAGGCATGACTGATACCTTTCACCCTTTAAGCCTTTTAGCTTCCTTGCTGTTTTGTCTTCAAAGATGAAACATGCAATGTATAACAAGGCAGCTGTACTCTGTCTTCCAGAAGTCATCTATGTTACCAAGGGCTAAATACATCTGTTGTTATAATGGCACTTAATTACAAGGGGAAGCAACTGAAGTCTTCCTTGAGAGACTGCTAGGAACCCAGCCAAACCCCTTGCACCCCTTCACAACAGAGACACCCAGGCCAAACCTGGATAATTCTCTCCAGAACAGAGCTGTCCATTGTTAATTATGGAGTTTGGGGAATTAGCAGGATAACAGACCACTGTGAGGCATGGAAAAATCAGTTTACTGGATCACAGAATGTGCTCAGCTCATTTTCTTTGTCAGGGATGTTTAATTATTTATGATGAGGCTCCACTGCATGTTTGTAATAACGAAGTCTTAGCAACATGAACCCTTGCTGCAGCAGGGCACAGCTTGAGGGGGTGGGGGGAGGGAGGTGACCTGCAAGGGCTATCATGTCTGTGGCCATCTCCAATGTCAAAACCACAGTAGCAAGAGCCTGCACTGGACAAATGATCGTGAAACACAGTGCTATCCTGCCCTCGTTCCACTTGCTATTACGTGTTGGACTTTTGCCAAGGGCTGATGAACCTAGAAATGGCCCAGGCACAGCTCCCTGCAAGTATGCCCCTGAGGTTCTCACTGGAACCTTTTCCTGTTTACACTCTAACTTATACTGAGGAGTTGAGAAACTGTACAGTGAGTGCAGTGAGGCTTCTAGTAGCCACTGGAAAAGCCCAGCACTCTGACTCACTCTAGGACACTAAAGGACGCAGTACCCCTGCTGCCCTACACCTCCAGAGCCTGGTTATTTACTCAAACTCATTATTTTATTTTAGAAACTACTGACACTAATAACATTGAAACAAATAATTTAAAAGACTTCCTCTGAAAAAGAAAAACAATGCAAAAGATCCCTCATTTAGATAAAGAAAACTCAGCACACAATGATGTAAAAGGAGGAAGTTTATTCAGCATTATCACATGAGCTACAACAACCTTATAAGCAATAAAGCACATCCACTCTTCAAAGCCTACAGCTCCTTCACAGAATCATCTAGGCCACCCACTGTCTTGCCAACCTGTATCCCTTATCTCTCACACACTGCGAATTGCTATTACTTAATGCTAATAAAAGGCACTTGCTTTTCATGTGGCTGATGGGTTCCTGAGAAACAGGGACTGTACTTCCTTCAATCAGCCCAGAATTTTGCAAACAGGAAGCACTTACTAAACAGCGCCTTTAGCAAAAACAAGTCCCTGTGCTTCCATGCTATCAACTGCCTGGGTGTGTTCTACTCTCTCTGCTGTCCTTCACCACACTGTATTATAACAACTCAAGAGCAGCTGAGTTCTTAGTTCCATAAATCCAGTGCTTGGGACACAGGTGTGCAGGAATGGAATGGATGAACAGGTGAGCAAACACAACAGAGAATTAAGTTTACAGCACAAAGAAGCCACATCAAACAAATGACTCTGTCTTAATCACAGTTCTACTGCTGGGAAAAGAAATCATGACCAAGGCAACTTGGAATGCATTTATTTAGGGGCTTCCTTACAATTTCAGAGGTTGGTCCGTTATCATAGCGGGGAGGGTGACAACATGCATGGTGCTGGAAAAACACCTGAGAGCTTTACATCCTCAACTGCAGGCAGATACACTGGCCCTTGTATGGGCTTTTGAAACCTCTAATAATACACCTCCTCCAACAAGGCCATACCTCCCAATTCTACTCAAACATTCCAACGACTAGGGACTGGACATTCAAATATAAGCACCCATGGAGGCCATTTTCATTCAAGCCGCCACTGACACACAAAAAGTTGTTGTTTCTACATCTCAGAAGCAAGCTAAAGTTTGTTGTTGATTTGCTATATTTCTCTGTTCACAAATATTGGAAGTGAGCATCTTGAATTTTAATTTCTTGAAAATGGATTACCAATGTTACTCATTTTTAAAGATATAGAAGGGGAGAAGGCCAGTCCCACGAGGGGTAGCAGCTGTGACCCAAGGCCTTGGCGGGTCGGCCTGGCAAGTCACCTGTGACTTTGGCAGGTCACTTTAGAGGATGGGAGACCACTGCAGGTGAGACAGACATGGTCATGCAGAGAAAGTTTGGATAGGCAAGTTTATTTAGTGGGTTATGGAGGGAAAAGGGAAAGGGGAGAGGGGGGGAAAAGAGGGAAGAGAGAGATCAAGCAGAAGTTAACTCTTTGGGAGAGAGACACATAGGCTGGAGGAGGCAGAATATCTGCTTCCCTAGGCAGAATGGGAGGGGTTGGGAGAGGGTGGGGCTTGTCTCTTTAAGGGACAGGGTACCCAGGTGACAAACCAGGCCAGCAGATCATAACACACATTAATACTACAATGTTTAGGCACTATATAAGTATGTGTATAATTCCATGTCACTGATAATTTCAATCACACAGAATTCCTGAGTACCTATATTATATTTGAACTTATTGATATGGTTAATTCCCACGTCTTCAATATTATAAATAATGCTAAATCAAACTATGCACTACTGGTCTTTCCCTCTCACTCCCCCCACCACCTCTCTCTACATGAGAGAGCAACATGAGATATTATTTTAAAAAAACCACACTACCTTGTTGTGGAGGCACAAAAATGTGACCCTATTTCCACCTTGTCTGATGGTCAGAGTTTGGAGGCTGCTCAAAATCGTTGACAACAAATGTCAGGTTGACAACAAAACTCAGGATGTAGTTACTTGGTTCTTTTGACATTAAGATGGCTCATACAGGTAGATTCATTCCATCCTGACTGATGGCCAGGATATGCAAGCGTACTTGTGCTCCTTCTTCCGTAATATGAGGTTACCTGGGGAATGGCTGCCTTCAGGATACTTGCTCTAGAGTGGTTTCACTGCCTAAACAACAGAATGCTAATGGCTTGATGTCTCAAAGTATTAAAGCAATTAATTGTTCAGAGTTGTCCTTTGTATCATGTTAAAGAAGTCTTTTGTTGCCTTCTTCTCCCTTTTGGATTGGGGCATAAAAGCGTACAGAAAATGCAGGTGATTTCAGTATTCACTGGAATTTCCTCCTGGTCTTATTCTATGCTTTCTGTTTTATTATTTCTTAAACGCATATTAGTATTATTTACTTAAATTTCCGCTACCCTGGCAAGAGGTATTTTTGTTGATATTGGCCCCCAACACATTATATAATCATAAAATGAAATAATTAGAAAGAAAGGATCCTATGGAAGTCATGAAAGAATGAAGAGGTGAGTGGTACATGCAAGGCCCCTGGCAGAAGGAAAGAACCAGAGTCCATGGGGCTAGATCTAAAGAATGCTATGCACATTAAAAGCACACATCTTTAATCCCAGCACTTGGGAGGCAGAAATAAGTGGATCTTTGTTGAGTTCAAGCCCAGTCTGGTTTAGAAAGTGAGTGTTCCAGGACAGTCAGGACTATTACACAGAGAAACCCAGCTTTGAAAAACAAAACAACGAAAGAATGTTGTGCTGAATGGCACCTCTACTCTTTGGTGAGTTCTTCTGCTACACATTTACTTAATACATATTAAGCATGGTTTATATGCACAGAGGTGAACACAGTGCTGCTGGCTTGAACAAAAAGAAAGACTAATTGCCACAGCTTCAAGCATCTCATTTGCATGGAGTAAGACCTATAGAGTTGACTTTCTAGGGATTCCAGCTGTGTGCTGCTATGCTGCCCACTTCAGGATCTACTCTTTCACCAGACTGATGGACGCCTTGAAACCAAGTATAGTTCTTTACTAAATCAGACTGAGATCTGGAGCCTGTGAAGTGCTCATGGTTGATGAACTGTGGTGGTTTACAATTCACTCTGCCCACTGGTTAGATTGCATGTGCAAACATCAAGGTAAAAAATGATCTGATGGTGTTATCACAGGACAGTCAGATATCTTACCACAATAGAAGTATACTGCTAGAATGAGAGTTAGGGTCTACCTGGATTTTTAATTATGCATATTATACCTATTTCCTGTTGTGGAAAACTAGGATGAGGGATATGGGGTATGACTACCCTGGAAAATAGCTAATTAGATCTACCTGTGGCCAGATCCTAATAGCACAATCCTGATGAGTAATTATGCTTCATCTCGGTTTCATACCCAGTCTCTAACTCCCGATTACTGTCTCCCACTAAGTTGTCTCTCCCTCTTCCCACTCTCCTGACCTTTACACTCATCCCTCTTTCTCAGCAGACTCTGCCTACCGTAACTTCAGGTAAGACTGAGAGTCTGTTAAAGCTGCCTTCTCCACCTTGAATCATTTTTGCTTCAAATTCACATGTAGCTGACGCTGCGACTGGACCTGAACTCAGCTTATATTTCTGCGGTGGTGGGAGTGCTGGTGACAAGCAGCCACCACTGTGCAAAACTTCCTTCTTAGACCTTTTAATGTCAGCAATTTACATTCAACAATTTCAGAGCTGTGGGTGTCCTGCCTCTCTAGAATACTTTTTAAATTTATTTTATTTTTATTTTTTAAAAGAAAATGAACACTTTTATTTTTACATTTTCTTTGATAGCATTAAGAGTTTCTCTCTTTACCAGAAAATGCATTTAGGACTTCAAAAGAAAATTGAATATGCAAATCAAAATCAAAATAAGGCTTGTGGTAATCCTGCTTCTGGCTTTCCCTTCAATCTTCCACCCTGTCTCTCCTTCATGAGGTTCCTGTCTAGATTGGGCTCCTCCTTGCTACCTCCCAGTGCACCTCCCAATTTCACACAGCACCATCGTAATATCCCTGCACCACCTTCAGGGAACAAACTCCCACCACCTTCATCTCCTGACAAAGGCACCGTAGAAATTATGACCCACCATGAAGTGGGATCTGAAACTTTTCACCTGTCTTTCACCTTTACAGCCTAACTCCCTCCATAAATCTGTCCCCCAAATTTTTCAGCTTCCAGAGAATTGTCCTGTACTTTGCTCCTCTCCTGCTATTCAGCTGTCGGAACACTCACCTTCATAGGGTCAGTGTGCTCTATACACCAGAGCTTGTCTTACCTTCCCCTCTAGCAGGACTGCTCTAGCTTCCTCCAAACTTGCAAGTGTTTGAGAAGACTGCCCTTCTTTCCACGAGAACCTGACTATTGGCAGACTCATCCCCGGATGTGGCTGCTTGTGAAATCCTGGCCTAAATCATGCACTCAATTCTTCAATTTCAATCTAGTTACTACTATCAGTCCACTCAGACTGCTAAAATAAAACACCATAAACTGGGAATTTATAACCAACCAACTCAGCATTTTGGAGCCTGTGAAGTGCAAAATCAAAAGGCTAGCAGACTCACTGTGTGGTGAGGAGCTGCTTTCTGGTTTGTAAACAGCAATGTCTCAAGACTGTGGCCTCACATGGTAGAAAGGTAAACAATCTCCCTTGGGTCTTAAAGTCCATTGGATTTTAGATCCAATGCCAAAGGTCATTCATAAGGATTCTATCACCTTCATGATATAATCACGTACCAAAGGCCCCACCCACTAATATAATCACCCTGGGAATCAGGACTTGAACATATGAACCAGGGGAAGGAGGGCAGCACAATCAGGCTACAGTAATATAGGTTTTCTCGAGTTTCATTTAACAGTAAATGGGGATAATAATATGTAGCTGTTAGCACTGTGTGCAGTGTAAGTTCTCTGAACGGGGCAAAAAGCTTTAGAAACTTCTGTACACATTTCAACAAAATCTAAACATACAAAAAAATTGCCCTCTGGAGCAGGGAGGCTGCTTGGCAGCAGATGCTCTCTCTAGTGCACTCAAGGCCGAGGCCACCAGAAAAGCTGAAAAGATACTTGTCACTTATTATTTATTGTGTATACACGTGGGTGTTTGTTTGTGTGGGTGCATGTGCATGCAGGGCCAGGTCAGTCCAGATGCTGTTTCTCTGGAATCCTTCATCTTGTTTTTGAGACAGCAGTTCCTTCTTTGGCATGAAGCTTGCCAAGCAGGCTAAGCATCTATCTAGTGAGTTTCAGAGATCCAGACGGCACCTTCTGATTACTGGGATTACAAACACCACCACACCTGCCTCGGGTTTGTTAAATGGGTCCTACGGACGGGAAAGGTATCTTCTAGGGTGTTGGTTGTTTTCTACTTGCCATTATCACGATTAATTTCCAAATATGCTGCAAGTGAAAAACTAGTGCTTCATCATTCTTGGTTTGCATATCTCAAGTCCAACAAGTGCACTGTTCAATGCTGTAAATATGGATGTTCTCTCTATACTAAGTGAAACTTTACTGCCAACTGATGTGGTGATAACTCTGCAGCCCAGAATTGACAGCAATTCTTTAACAGGCCCTGACATTAAAAAGAGGAGATATTTATTCTGACATGACACATCAAGTAAAATGTTTGTTTTCAATAGGAAAGCACAAATGTTCAAATAATAAAGAAAAAGACTGAAATCGATCTAATAAATCAACAATCCACGAAATGTTACCAATGATAAGTAAGTCCTGATCACAGATGTAAGAATATGGTTTACGAAGCTTAAAATGTGAACACTGAGTAAGGAATACACATGGATTGGAAGTGGGGGTCGGGGGTGGGTTGAACTCGAATTTAGTCTGAAACTTTCACCCAGGTTTGTCCCTGTTGGCCCTAGAGTGATAAGAATGCTTCCCAACTAGCCAGCCCACTTCCTTAACTAACCTTCTTCACAGCCTTCTCGCTCCACTACCACACCCACATGCTTTAATTTTGCATTGTGGACCACACTTCCCATAGGAAGGGAACAAATTCAGCAATTATCAGTCTCCAGGCAGACACTTGGGTCTGTAGATAGAAATGTTGTCTGCAGAATCTCAGGTAATCAGGACAAAAGCTGGAAGGTAGCATGAGCTATGAAGTTCAGAATCTCATAGACTCATGCCAACTCTGAATGGCAGGTCAGGGAATTCATGGATGAGAAGCAGACCAGACTAAAAGACAATGGCTAAAAAACCCAAGTGCAACTCCATGTAACACAGTCCCAGAACTCTGGCTGCAAACAGCTCAAGTGTCCTGGAAAGCCAGTGAAATGCTGTGCCCTAGAACAAACAGTCTGGGTAGCAGACCCTACAGACACTGCACACCCACCTGCCACCTGAATAGTATTTCATCGTGCACAGCCTGTGGCCTTTTTACAAAAGGCAGAGGGTAGTAACACCAAGCATGAGGAGTGAAATGGATGCTTACAGGAAGCTCCCAAGGCATATCTGGTACCTAGCAAAGACAGTAATGTGAGACTCTGAAGTGACAGTTACCCTCCCTACCCCTAGGCCCAAGGTGGCCAGGTTCTCTACACATGCATGGTTTACAGGTAAGCAATTGACACCTCTCCAAAGAGGCTGGGGATAATAGGGTGCAAAGCAAAGTTACTTCTTAGAATAGCTTTTCTTGTTCAGCTTCATCATTAAAGCATAAGTGAATGTGCTTTATATTACTTAAAAGAGGAACAAGAGACACTGTCTAAAAGTAAACTGTCAGCTTCCTTTATGCAGTTTCCATGTTCTGTAATATCTGGGAGGTCACTGAGAAACCTGTGTCTGCTTCCTCAAGCCTATGATCAATATTCAGCTTGCAGGGGAAAAGTTAAAATCACACATAATCCTGCTAAAATCAAAAGGAAAACAAACATTGACGCCCTTAACAAAAATACAAGTGAGATTATTTTTTGGCCTTCTATAACACTTTGAATAAATGAACCTCCAGCAAGTCAGGTCAGATTTTTCTGATCAAAGATCAAGCTAAGGCCCACTGTGCACTGGGGGAAGACATTAATGGGACATTTTATGTCACACCAGCATGGCAACTGTAGTTCTTCTGAGCAAGGGACGTCGGGATTAACACACAACACAACTTCAGGTTCTGCAGACAAGCCTTCATTTCACTTTCTCACACAGTATATATAGCCCTTAGCAGAGGAAGCCGAGCCAGCAAAAGCAGGAAGCTCATCACCTCAACATGGCTTGGGGTAAACAACCTTAGGAACATTGCTGAAAACAACAGATTATTCCTGCTTTTGTTTATGTTTTCAGAACAACCACAAGAGTGCAAAACAGATCAAGGGACATGCGAAGGCCTGTCCTCAAGGGACCCAACAATTCCCCCCTTTTTATTTTAAAAACACAAGAGCCCTCATCTTAGGACTCCCCCAGATAGAGACTCTTACCCATCTATGGGAGGCCTTAATCCCTGTCTTAGGTGAGCTCTCTATACCAGGACAGGAGCCCATCATAGGGATCCCTCATGACTTCAGCAGCATCTGCAGCCAGACTTGGGGTGCTTCCTGATTACCAGAAGACAGCCCCAGCAACACTTGTCAAGTGACAGTGTGTTGTCCGTGGGATTACCGCATAAAGCAGCAGAGAATCCAAAAACAGATAATACCAATAGCAGTATCAGCAAAGTGAGAGCATTTCAGACAATCGCTGGACCCAGCCCCCAAGCTGGGCCATGGCATTCCACTGACTGGATCCAGACACAGCAGGGACCTGCGTCCTATTAATACAAACAATATGATGAGCTGTCTGCAGGGTAAAATTCAAAAAGGAGGAACTCCAAGGGCCATCCAAACATGCATTCAACTGTTGAACCACATCAGAAGCACCCACAACATCAGCAGGTGCAACGCAAGCTGCACTACAAGAATGAGAACAAGACACCTGCCATAGGAGCCAAAAGGAATCCACCCGCTCCTGCAAAAGCACAGTCCGTCAATCCAAATTCAAAAGTTCAAGTCCAATATGAGAGTCCAGAGCATTCTGTGTCTGCAGGGCCCCGTCAACCTCCCCAGAACAGTCTCCGCAGTCACAGCCGTCTGTGAAATGGCAACTCCAGCAACTGTAGCTGCAGAGGCAGCGACAGCAATAGCAGCAACAACTGAAGCTGTTATCCCAAGGTCTCGCCACTGTCAATAAAGGATAATCTCCTGACGTTCTTGAGACACCAACACCAGCAGAGGAATCATAGCAGGCATTTGAACGATCGAGGCTCCATCAGAACCGTCCCAGCAATTACTCAGCTTGGAGATTCTGGAAGCAGGAGCCTCGCGATCTTCATCATCCTGCGTCACCGGCCGTATGCACAGCTCTGGCACTAGATTGGTTTATCAACTACTAGAGGAAAAACACATACAGCCCCCCTCACCTTTGCCAACAAGAGGGTTGATTCCATCTATCTTTCTGTTTGCAAATCTTTCCAACGAACTTATCCTAGGTTCTGAGCCCTAATTTGTGTATGGCTCCAGGGACGAGCGCCCTTCAGCATCCACAGTCAAAATATTTAAAATAAAGAGAATGGTGGATAATTGAGTTGCTGGGAAGAATATGAACTCCCCCTTTTTATTTTTTGAAAATATTGCTTGAAGGTCTGATTGGCTCTTTCCACAATCGCTTGACCCATTGGGTTACATGGGATGCCAGTTTTATGGAAAATTTAATAGAATAAACAAAAGGATAAAAGTTTTTTGCTGATATATGCTGGGCCATTATCTACCTTAATAATCTCAGGTTTGCCCATATAAGCAAAAGCAGATAGGTAGTGTGCAATGGCATCTTTTGCTTGTTCTCCCAAATGCAAGGATGCAAAAATTACTCCTGAAAAGGTGTCTACTGATACATGGACAAACTTAAGATTCCCTGCGGCATGCAGGTGTGTAACATCCATCTGCCCAATGGGCCCCCCTTTTACATCGTGGGAGCTTTCCTGGTCTGTTGGAGCTGTGGGGTTTTTTTCTTTTTTTTTTCTCCCCACCCCCCACTCTCATCCAAGGGCACCACAGTTAAAGCAGGTTTCATCCCAGTTGTCCGGGGTTCTCTCCCAGGCCTGATGGCAGTGGCAATCACCTGACCCTGAATGAAGTGCCCATCAATATCCCGGCAGATTCGGATATATTCATTTAAGCTTTTTGCCTTATGTGGCTGCAAGGCTTCCTTACAGTATTTATTTGCATTCTCAAGTGTCAGCTACTTAACTATGGGTATAACTGTGGTTACATCACCAAACAATTTCCCTGCCAACTGCAATAGCCTATCCACATAGTCCTGAAATGGTTCTGAAGGCCCTTGTAAAACTTTTGACAGCTGATCCCCATGGCCTTGTTTGGCAGGGCTTTCCAAGCTTTGGTAGCCGCAGCCGCCATCTGGAGATATACCATAGGATCAAGCACAATTTGATTGGCCAAGCCAGCACAGGCACCTGCTCCAGTTAACATGTCTAGACTGTATTGTGCCTGTCCCACTTGAGCATTTAACTTAGCCATTTGTAAACATATTCTCCCCTCCACAATAAGTAATTTCCTCCCAATAGTACCACATGGCATAGTTGCTGCCAGCCACTAGGTGTAAGATTCAATGCCGTAAAAGATTCTACCATGGCAAGAGTAAAGGGAGCCTGAGTGCCTTATGCCACTATGGCCTCTTTCAATTGTTTCATCTCTTTAAAGCTCAAGGCCAAATGCTGTTTCAGCATCTGTCCTGGACTGTTCGGATCAGGTACCTATATGACCGGATCAACTGTGTGCCAGGGCTGAAAACAGTCTCTTCTTCAGCCTGAGCCCTCCTTGATCTCCCAGTCATCTTAGCAGTCCCCAACGGGACTCCTTCCTTCCCCGATCCTCATTATAAGCAGATGGGGCTTATAGCACTTCAGTCTTTTCTGAAGTACCTTAATTTCCTGCATTAGTTTTTCTTCCTCATCAGATAAACTATTCTCTGCACTAGAGCTGAGGCTGTCTTCCCCATTTACTGCTTCAGAGTTTATTGCTATCTGGTTTTGTGCCCGACAGCGGGCAGACTTTGGCGCTAGCCTTAGTCCTGCACCAGATTTCAAAGTCCCCCCTGGTACCCCTGACATTTCCTTTCGGTCCCTATGCGACTCCTCTGCCGATCCTATGGACTGGAGAGTCTCCTCGTCCTGTATTTCTTAACCTCAGTGACCTCCGGTCTGACTTTCACTTTATCAATAAGTAGGGTGTTGAGGACCAGGCGCCATAGTGAAAAGGTAGATATAGGGACGCTATTGGCACCCTCCTTTCCAGCCATTTCTGCAAATCTCTTTTTACCTGTTTCAAACGGAGATGCTCAAACCTCCACCTGTCAAAAATCATGGGTTTGCTGCAGCTATATTCTTAAGAAAATCCTCTATAGTTCTCTGTTTAAACGCGGTTCCTACTTGTGGATCCCATTTTTACCCCAATCCGTTTTTACCAGGCTAGGACGACCCCATCGGCTACCCCTTCTTTCTCAGATCTTGGTGGGACCTCCACTTTGCCGTGCCAGTGCGGCAACTGTAGTTCTTCTGAGCGAGGGACATTGGGATTAACACAGAACACAACTTCAGGTTCTTCAGACAAGCCTTCATTCCACTTTCTCACACAGAATATATAGGCCTCAGCAGGGGAGGCCGAGCTAGTAAAAGCAGGAAGCTCATCGCCATAACTCACATGGTTTAGGGGTAAACATCCTTAGGAACATTGCTAAAAACAACAGATTGTTCCTGTTTTTACTTATGTTTTCAGAACAACCACAAGAGTGCAAAACAGATCAAGTGGGGGTGCAAAGGCCTGTCCTGAAGGGACCCAACAATTTTAGGGAGATTAGACACTTGACTGGGAAGTCTGAAATAACTTGTTCTTCAGTTTAGAAAATAGGTAACTAAGGATCTGGGCAATGGACGTGATGGGAGTTCACATTTGCTAATGCTGTAACAACAAGACTCACAATCAGAAGCGCTTAGAGTTAATAACGAGCAAATCTTGATGGATGGTCCAAGTTAAAGTTCAGAATAACGCAGCTGTTCATTCTCCTATGCTCACGTGTGTAGATGCCATAAAAGTACACAGTGTCTTCTTCACAGTGATGCTCTAAGTGACCTTTACTTTCTTCTTCTTTTTGGTGTTGTCAGAACTTTATTTTTTGTAATGAGCAACTTGCCATGATATTTATAAAAACTAGTATATTTCCATTTTGGAAAAAGAAGAAAAATATCTAGACCAAATAAAAATAATTGAGTTTCTAAATTTCATATAGTAAAGTGTGTATCTTGTAACTCATACCCAAGCAGTTTTTCCTGCCACATAAGTTTTTCAATTGACTGCTGGTTTGTGATTAAGTTATTTGGAGAGTGTCATTTATGGTTTATATCAAGCCCAGCAGTGACCCAAGACTGCAACGGTAGCTTAGATGCTTTCCCTAGATCCTCACCAGATCTGTTCCTGAGAAAAAGTCAGAATACAGGACACCCAACATTGTCAGATGTAACACTCCATTTACCAACCCAGAATGGTTGGAAGAATGATAAAGAGAATTTACCTAGGGTAAAAAATATATATGCTCCCACGCAGAAAACTCTGCCTGGTCTGGAGAGAATTAATTAATTTCATTGCACAGCTTACCCCACAGAGATTGCTCAGTCCCACAGAAGAGCCATGTCTTACATTCCTTTGGCTCAAGAGACATAAAAGGGTTTTAGTTTTTCTTTGATTACTTAACTAGATATTGGATGCAAAGATAATTTGAAAATATAAAGATGAACAAAAGGAATGTGGCTGAAGTCAGATATGAGGTGGCACAGCAATCGCAGCATCATAGGACCAGTTCCTTCTGACTGAACTGTGTTTCATTCATCTTATGACATCTACTGAATCCAACTGTGAGTCAGGGCAGTAAACCCTGACTCCACCCACAAGGTGGTTCAGTAGTTGCAGGATCTAGTTGGTGCAAACAGTGGAAGACCACTGTGCAGGCTGCAGGTAATGCCACTTTCTTCTCTCACAAGGAAATCATATGTGAGTATCTGGATGTCAAAGGCATTTGAGCTGCATTTTAAGCGTTACAAAATTCAACTCTAGTTATCAAATCATGCTTTACAACTTACACATTCAGTAACTTGGGGCATACATTTTCGACACTTTTCATTTACAAACTTAGAATACTATTTCCCTTGCACTTTTGGGTACATTAGGTGAAAAGCCTGTAGCTGGACTGGGTCCAGAAGTGCTTGAAAGACTGGCTCGCTTCCTCCCCTCTTTCTAGTTGGTTTAGCTGCCCTTCCGTAGTTGTAAACACCCTGCAGTCAGGATTACAAGCTGCTCTGACTACCAGGGAATGTCAGTGTACTTGATTTCAGCAGCATCTACATCCACAGCCCTTTAAGGTTTTCCTTACATCTACAAGTTACATGCTGGGTCCAACCAGAAGCCAGGCTGCTGCTTTATAAGAAATCATTGTTGTTGCTGATAATAGAGCTTACATTTAGTCTTCCAGTCAAAGATTTCCCCTGCATCTTTAAATAATCAACATCTTTTCCTCAAAAACCTCTGGTCTTTCCTCAAGGGCCTCTCTCTCTCTCCTAACCCAGATACTTCTAGAGAGAATTTAACTATTTATTTAGTACCCACTTACTATGCACTAACGCTACTGCACTTCGTGCCCCTATTTTCTCATTATCAACTATAAGGAGTGAGTCCCATCATCATCATCTCATTTTCTAGAAGGGGAGCATACTTTTTATAATTTAAATCATGAGCTTAACATGTCATGGTGAAATTCTACTGTCAAATATGGGGTGCTTTCTCTAATATTGTTTTCACAATGTCCCTGGTGGCAAAGCCAGAGTTCAATGCCCAAGATAACTCAAGCAACACCACCATCCAGAAAGCAAAGCCAATGCCTGCCGCAGGTCCACCCCAGGCCCACTGAAATACACATGCACAATTCATAAGACCCGTGTGACTACACTTACTTTAATGTTTCAGACATGCTTCCTCAGTATTCAAATGTTTCCAGCTCCATATTCAGTTGACTGAACAGTATCTTTTGTGCCTGCTAGAGAAGATTACTCCTTTTGTAGATACAGCTTGGCCAAAGAGACTGATGTGCAGGAGGAAAAAATATTGGTTTGCCCTTCCTTTCCCATAGCTGGGTGCAAACTGTATAAATTATCCAGAACCTAAGGATACAGTACACAGAAGTGGCTGCTGGGTGCTAGTTCCACATACTTAAAAGTCAAATAGTACCTTTCTCCATTCAGAGGTTGTCATTGTTCTGGGCCAAAATGTGCTACACTCAAAATTCCTAAAACTTCTGACAGCATAAGTTAACAGTAAGGTGTTAATTGAACACCCAACTTTAGTGAGGGTCTGGCTTGGGTACATAAAAGAGTGACTTTTATCCAACTGCCTTGGAGGTCAGGTAGTCAAATGCTAAAAGGCCCTAAGACCACACAGTAGGTCAGTGCCATCAAAAACATAGACAACTAACCCCATAAGCGGACTCTTATCTATGTCTTCTCACTGCATACTAGTCAGCACAATGTCTGAGGCACTCATTAAATCATCCCTTAGCTAAAAACCATCATACCATGTACCACAGAGGAAGTGTGGACATTGCAAAATGTGGGAAATCTATCACCCAAGTTAACGCATCTGAACATGGCAAGCTTCTTGGCAGTAACACCACACCTCTAAATCCCCCTTTGTTATGATTGTTTGTCACTTTAAGAGACAAGCCACGCCCACTCCCGGTGGCCCCTCTCCTCCTCTCGCCATCTTGGCTTCCTTTTGGCCCTGCGTGCTCTCCTTCTCCCCCCTTCTCTCTTCCCTCTCTCACTGTCCTCTCCTTTCTCTTCCCTTTTTCTCTCTCTCCTCTTTCCTTCCCATTCCATAATTCAACTAATAAATATCCAATTCTATTCCATACAATATGTCTTTCCATGTGCCTCCCACCCGCTGTCCGGCCACATTGTCACCGCCTGCTGCATGGCTGGGCACTGCCCGGGGCTGGCGGCGCTCGGGACCCGCAGGCAAATTCATAACACCCTTCATTCATACAAGGGAGACAAGATTGTAAGAAAATGGCACAATCACCTACCACACAGGTAGCAGTGGCAACAATGTCACAGATGTCTTCTTGTCAACTTTAAAAAGCATAAAATTAAGTTGTTCAAGAACAAGTTTACACTGCTTCAGTCAATATTAATGATGAGTAGGTTTTTTATCTTAGATTGTATTACTTTTTTGTATATATGAGTATTTTGTCTACATGTATGTGTGTGCACCATATACATGTCTGGGCCTAGATGAAGGAATCAGATTCCCTGGGACTGGAATTACAGGCAGTAGAGCCACTGTGTATGCACTGCCAATCAAACCCAGGTCATTTACAAGAACAATGAGTCCTCTTTATTTCCCTGGAGAATGCAAGTATCCACCGTGTCCCAGCACTAACAACAAAGCAAAAGGATTTCAAGTTCAAGGGCTATATATGTTGTTAAGAAAAGAAGGAGAAAAGTAGAAGAAGATAAGAAAGAGGACATCAAGTAAGCAACTATCATTCCATATTGTGAATTGTCATCGCTACACGTGTTTTCTTGTTGGCACCTGCATGTGTATAAACACACACTTAGGAAAGCCATGAGATTGTTAATAGCAGTAGGCTATTTCTGTTGTTTTGTTTTGTGAGACAGTGTTCTCTGTGTAGCCTTGGCGATTCTGGAACTTGCTCTGTAGACCACGCTGTCCCGGAACTCAGAGATCTGCCTGCCTCTCCCTGCTGATTGCTGGGATTAAGGGTGTGTATCACCACCGCCTAACCAAACAGCATAGTGTTTTTTTTTTTTTTTTGGCATACTCCCTCCTCTATTTTCATTTAGTCATTACTACTTTTGAAAACAAACAACATAAAATAGCCAAATGTTACTTATTAGAAGGGCATAAAACATAGCTAACTGGGAAAAAAACACTCCAAGTGTCAAAAAGAGAGAGAAAAAAAAAACATCATCAACTGCTGAAAATACCTTTGTTCAAAACACAAATATGTTTTTCTAAGATTTTATTTTTAAAGGGAGACACTGAGAAAGATGCTGTGAATCTTGATGACCAGGTCCTGCTGTTTTACTGAGATGAGGCTTTTGTTCCCCTTGGTCCAGCCTGTTGACTACAGCTGTCCAGCCTGTGCAGCTGACCTGACACTAGCTCTGTCACCTACAAGTCAACCGTCGACAATTCTCTCTTCAATCTGGAGCACACAGCACCACAATTTCAGTGGCCAAAGCCTTGCACTTTATTTCTAGGCTTTCTCACAGTCCAGGCAACAGTAGAGACCTGGTCTGTGATGCAATCCAACCTCATCCTGGCTTCCATGGCGGCACCGCCTGTGATAAAGTCCAGTCAGACACAGATGACAGCAATAAAATAGGATGCGGAAGGTGGCTCAGCCAGCAGGGGCCCTGCAACTCCTTGTTGATGGTGCATTGACCAAGCTGTCCTGCATGAGCTCCTCAGCCAGATTTTCCTTATAGGTAACAATTACCTGGCACCCAAAGATGCACAAGTAGGTGTAGTGTTGACATCTGGGGCTGATGTCACAGAAACTGTCCCCGTGGATGTCCTTGTCCCCTACATCATCATCACAGTCCTAGAATCTATCACTCATTCATCAGATACATGGTTCACGAACTTCACCTTCAGTGCACAGTGGTTACCTGGGTTTCAGATGTATTAACAGCTTTCAAAGTTGTAGCCAACAATGTAGCACATCTTCCACCTACTACAAAAAGTAAAGGTAAGTCACATTCCCACATGATCATTCAAAATTAGGAGGTGGCTGGGAAAACACTGTCAAGCTCATTGGGAAATGCATATCCTGGGCAAGCAGCAGGAGAATGGCCTGTGAAAAGCAGGCGAAAGAAAGTCCACTGGCCTGCCGTGTCTCGCACTGTCTCTGGTAATCACGGGGTGGGGGAGGGGCTTCAGCACCATGTGCTTCAAGTCCATCTTCTGTTCCATAGCAATATGACTGCGTTGTGAGACCTTCATATATCATGTTGGTGATGTCAGCAAAGAGCTGTTATCGTGGTGTAGACAGAGGTGTTGCTGAAAGGTCCCGATCCAGGCTGTCCTCAGAGCATGGATGGTTTCACAGTCTGATAAAGCTCTCCATGGTTTTAGAGGTGAATTTGACATGGAATGGCCTGGGTCTTTGTCCCATAGGGAGAACAGAAATAATGGTTATCCCCAAACACTGCTAATTGTTTCCCTGACTGTGTTACCTGGGTAGACAGTTTCTGCAATGACTGAGATCCCAGAATCAAAAGCAGCTAGGAGCTTGACCACGAAGAATCTACCTTGTACATTAATTTCTGTTTCTCAATACTTTCAGATGGTTCTCTTTCTCATCTTCTCCTGATCAGCATGCCGAGGCACTGTCACCTTCTCCTTACTTAGTTCAGGCTCCAGGGTCAGGAGGAGAGAGGTAACAACATGTTTTATGTGGAGCCACCATCTACGAATTCCAGAGCCACCATAAGTTTCCCATCCTCAGTGACCAGAGAGCAGCCTCCAAGGAGATGCTGCTGACACTAGGGTCCAGGTCCTGGGCTGACGGCAAGTGCAGTAGCAGGTCCACCAGGGCACACTATTCTAAAGGACAATTTCTCACGCACAGGGTCTTGTCAGGAGTCAAGGCATCTGCTCAAGTCACTCAGCAGTTTTGAGAGGAATCGCTAAAGTAGAATTTTCTCACATGTCTAGATATTTCAATACCATTCCTGTTTTCTTTTTAAGATTAGTCTGATAGGTTTCTGCTGCTAACAGACGGGAAACACTTAGTATATAGCAACTGAATGGCTAAATGAAAGATCATCTATCTTAACAACGGCAGCATGTTCAGCTTTTTCATGGACTATATAATACAATACTCACAATACATTGTTAAGAAGGAATTATAATTGCCACCCGTTTGTCAGTAAGGAAACCAGAATTCAAAGATTACTTTGTTCAATATCAGAAGGCAATTCAATTGTAGTCAGTTTCAAGGGAAACTGTGTTTGACTCCACTATCCTTAAACAGCATGCCACACAGTAGTATATCAAAGCTTACCATGGTAAACAAATGTTCGATCATTCATTTATTCATTCAGCATAGTTAAATTCTGTGCTAAGTGCTGTACGAAGTTTTACTTAAAGCTCATTCTCTATCCTTGGATGTTAATGTTTTTCTGGTCATGCCAATTTTTAAAAATTTGTCTCAGATGTATTTATTTTCTGTGTTAGTATTTTGCTTCATCCATGTATGTGTGTCTAATTCCTGTGGAGGTCAGAAGAGAGTGTCAGATCCTCTGGAACTGGAATTAAGGATGGTTGCTGGGAACTGTACCCAGGTACTCTGTAAGAGCAATAAGTCTTAATCACTGAGCTACCTCTCCAGTCCCTGATCATAGCGCAAGCTGACTTGAGACATGGATGTAGACAATGTGGATATACTGAGAAGAGAAGAGCCAGAATGCAGACTGGCTTCATTAATATGCTAAGGAAACATTATTCATTGCTTTTGTGCAACACAGAGAGAATTCTGGTCTGTGCTCAGCTTGATTCCTGCATGAATAAACAGTGTACACGAGCTGACTGGGCATGAGTGTGTGCATACAGTATCTAAGTTTTTTCCTGCTGCATACCATATTTCACACAAAGCACTAAGAAGGTTGAGGTAGAGGATTACCACAGGTTTAAGGCCCCTATGGTAGTTTGAATGACAGTACACCCAAAGGCTCTGCCATTTGCATACATGGTACCCAGTTAATGGCATGTTCATGAAGGGCTTTGGGAATTTAATGTCCTGTCATTTTCAGTATGCTCTCTGCTTCCTGTTTGAAGTTAGATATGTGAACTCTTCACTGCTGCTCCAGTACAATGACTACCGACCTGCTGCCACACTGCCATGACAGTGCTGGTCATTCATCCCTCTAAAACAGTGGTTCTCAACCTGAGAGTTGCAACCCCTTTGGGGGTCACATATCAGATATCCTTGAATATCAGGTATTTACATTACATGAATCATAACAGTAGCAAAACTAGAGTTTTAAGTTAGCAATGAAAATAATGTTATGGTTGGGGTCAGCACAACATGAGGAACTGTATTAGAGGGTCACAGCATTAGGAAGGTTGAGAACCACTGATCTAGAACCATAAGCCCAAAACGAACTCTTCCTTCTCTGAAGTACTTTGGTCTCAGTGTAATATCACAATGATAGAAAAGTAAGTAATATACCTTATCTCAAAAATCAAAACCAAAATCAAACCAAACTAAATAACATCTAGAATTTTTTTCCTACTCACAGAAACAAGTTGTACTACAACATACAAATAAAATGTTTAAAAAACAGACCAAACACCTTCGTTAACGAGTGGCAAAGGTTCTCACTTAGCCTAAGCTCTTATCCTGAGACAGAGAAAATGGCCTACGTCCACAAAAGCTAGATATTGATGCAGATGCTGCAGACACCCTAGACAGGAAACAGGAAAGGACTCTACTAATGCATTGCTAATCTGGGCGCTGCAGAGGAAATGTCAGCCCAAAAGACGCAGTTGAAAGAGGAAAACCATCTCTACTGCACTGAACCCAGCTTCTCCTCTTTTAAAATGAAATGCTAAAAAGGACAATGAGCACGGCCCCATGAATACTAATGAAGGCACAGAGCAAATTCCATCAACCTTCAGAAGTGATGTAACTGATTTTCTTTAATTTCATGTTATTAATCTAGGAAAAATAAAGGACCTCATACTCAGCCACACATCAACACAAGCTGAACAGCAAACATCCAGAGGCCTGAGAATTGCTGTTGTTATATAAAGAATGAGCTACAAAAACATTTGTGTTCTGCCTAGGAAGCCTGACCAGTTAAATTTTTTTCAGGAGGTGGGGAGTGTACGGGGGCAGGGAGGACAAAATCGAAAAAAACCTTTAAATACAAGGGAATCGAGTCAACTTTTGTGTGGTCTCAGAGGAAAAACAAAACTGAGTGACTATCCTTGTCCAATATTAAAACTCATCACACAGCTTGATCACTGGTAAAGTTTACGATTTACAGAAAGAGACAGAAAATAAACAAATGGCTCAGAACAGTGAAGCCAACTACAAGTACATAAGCGAACGATGTGTGGCAAAGGTAGCCCTGCACTGTCCTCACAGCTGGCAAATGAGCTGGGTTAACAGATAGCCATACAAGAAATTAAAACGTGACTTCTTATTTCACACTGTAGTTTATGATATATGATAGTTAATTTTAGGTCTAAATGTAAAAAGCAAAAATAAAGAATTTAGAAAAATTCCAGATTATTTATAAAAATTGAAAGTAAGCAAAGATTACATCTAAGAGGACTAATTAGAAGAAAAAAGGTGACTAACTGGACAATTGAGAACTTTTATTGGAGGAACCAGTAAGTAAAATAAAAATAAAAAGTAAGCCAAAAAGTAAAGAAGATATTTACAAATGCATTTACTAAGCAGAGACTTGTATCCTTCATATATAAAGAATTCCTATAAAGCACTAATAAAATAGATAAACCAACAAAGGATAAAAGTTTGTGTGTTTCTGCTAAAGACAATGAAAAAAATGAAAAGGTTTTCATAATTATCATGGAAATGAGGGGAGCCAGAAAAATGGCTTAGGGGTTAAGAGCACTAGTTGCTCTTCCAGAGGTCCTAAGATCAATTCCCAGCAACCACACGGTGGCTCACAACCATCCTATAATAGGACCTGGTGCCCTCTTCTGAACTGCAGGAGTACATGCAAAGCGCTCAGACATAAAATATATTTTTAAAATATTTTTAATAAAAAATGATGTAGGTGGGTCTTCTTTCTATTTGTTGCTTTCATTGGTTAATTAATAAAGAAACTGCTTGGCCTGATAGGTCAGAACATAGGTGGGTGGAGTAGACAGAACAGAATGCTGGGAGAAAGAAGCAGAGTCAGGCAGAGGCAGAGAGCCGCCCGCCATGAAACTGCCAGGTCAGACATGCTGAATCTTTCCTGGTAAGCCACAACCTCGTGGTGAGATACAGATTATTAGAAATGGGTTGAATCAATATGTGAGAGTTAGCCAATAAGAGGCTGGAGGTAATGGGCCAGGCAGTGTTTAAATGAATACAGTTTCTGTGTAATTATTTCGGGGGTAAGCTAGCCGGGATCCAAGCAGGAACGCAACCCGCTGCTCCTTTTTGCAACAAAAAAAGAAATAAAAACAATGTAAACATACTAACTATCTACCAGATTAGCAACAAAGACAAGTATTGTAGATTTTGAACAACTACAGTCCTTACAGACAAGGCTTGTAAAAATTGTTAAGTTCTAGAAAACTATTTGGCGATATATATGCACTGGAAATGACTATGTGTCAGTTCTAACTTAACACTGTCATCCTAGGTGTATACCAACCTATTTTTACCGAAAGCCAGTTTCAGGAGTACATATATTTGTATTGTTTGTGACAGTCACTCACATTATTAAAGGAAACATATACCAGAAATACTATAGAATAGTTACAAAACTAGATGTTGCACAAATGTGACTATCTATTGGACAAAACAAAAATTTTTCATCACCAACTAACATATATGGAACACTATTATCAGGAACAAGAATAAATGAACTCCTCAAATCTGACTTAAGTAAAATAAAGATACCAAAGATGATACACTGTGCGCCTTTGCTCATATAGGTTGAAACACTGGCAAAACTAAATGTCCTTAAACATCAAGGTGGTGATGCCCTGTGGGTGGTAAAGAGGCTACAGTGCTGGGTGTGCTGATTCAGACCAGGGGCCTTAGGTGCAGACATATTCAGGGTGGGGATACTCGAGTCTCACTGCTGAGAACACGCATGCTCCTCTGTACGTAAGTTCTACTCCAGTGAGAGTATAGGAGGGGGAAAAGTCAGTGTTGTCTACTGCTGAATTCTTCCTCCACTTAGTCCGATCTGATAAAAAGAACTCAGATGTTGACCCTAGATAAGTACGGCAAACTGTGGACCAATTTCAGTTAAGGAAAAATCTGGGAATGTGGCTCAGTTGATAGAGTGCTTGCACAGAATGCGCAGAGACCCAGGATGGATCCGTAGCACATAAGACAGGCATGGTGCACACCTGTAATCCCAGTACTAGGAAGGAGGGAGTAAGAAACTCGGGGTTACCCTCTACTACAAAGTAAGTTTAAGGTCAGACGGGTTCCAAGAGACTCTGTCTCAGAAGGAGGGGGAGAAGGGAGAGAAAAATCTCATATTCACCTTCTACTTAAACGTGTCTGTCATGAAAATAAAGTGATAAACTGCAATGGAATCAAGTGTGGGAAAATATGACTATGAAGTACTTTCAATTTAGAAGAAAACAAAGGAGCCAGTTACATAGGTCAGCAGGTAACAAACGACACCTGCCACCAAGCCCTGTGAGCACGACCGGGATCCATAAAGTGGAAGGAGAGAACCAGTTCCTGCAAGCTGTCCTCTCCACAGCAAGCATGTGCTCCCATACACAATAAATAAACACATTCTTGAAAAGAGAGAGTACAGATTATAGAAAGGTTTTTGAAAACTGGTAATAGGGTAGGTAAGAGCATTTGCTGCACAATCACGAAGAGCAGAGATCAGTTCCCGGCCACCACACAGGCCAGGCACTCTACAAACGCTTTTAACTATATGTCTGATGCTCCAAGGCTGTTTGTTTATTATTTATTTATTTATTTATTTATTGCCTCTGCAAATCCAAGGGTGTGTGTGTGTGTGTGTGTGTGTGTGTGTGATACACACAAGTACACCTACATTTACAAACGCATACAAACCTACACACACAAATAAGCTAGAGTAACTGACACTGTCAACTAGAGATTCAGTATCAATTCAACTCTCCCTGGGGAAAAGTGGTCAATGAACCCAGAAAACACTGACTGACTCATCAAATTGGTCGTGAAAAGTCCCTCAATTCTTTTATTCTTTCTCTGTTTTAAAGAAACAAACAAACAAACAAAAAAGCTCAAAGATTAACAAGTTAGCAACAGTCCTTACTCAAAATTTCTATCTTATTTTGAACACTAAAAACTCTGCACAAATGTAAACATTTTTTATTTATTTACTTTATTTATGGGACATAGATAGAAAAACGGAAACTATTAAGGAATATTTTCTAAACAAAATCTGTTAGTTGGTCTTTTTTTCTTTTTCTAGGTGCTTTACACTGTAGTGGGAGTTCTAAGCACAACTGCCTCCTGTCAGCTGTAACACTGAGATCAGCATGACAGCAAGTATTAGAAGGGATTTCAGGTATCTAGTCCATTACTTGCTTTAATTTAGAAAAGCTGCTTTAGAGAATTTCATATATCAAAAATCCATAATCTTTTCAGCATATCCAGATACGGAGTGCCATGCCTCCTTGGCACCCCACCACAATGGCCGTCATTGGAAGGATAGCTCTTCCACAGACACCTCCTAAATTCAGCCAGGCTGCCTAAGACATAAAAATGGGAGGTGAGCAAAATCTAGTCTCTCCATGATGACAATTCATTTCAGACTGCCTTGACACTTGCTGCCAAAATTCTAAACAGTTTTGAACTTTGAAACTATCTTATCATTATTTGTCCCCCTTCCACATATAAGAAAATTTAGGCCCAACTATAAAGAAACGAAGGTTTCATATGAACTATGAAAAATCTCAAGACTGCTGCAAGTCAAATGCTGGAGTATGCTTGTCATAGTACACAGCTATTACTGCGTCAACAGCTTCTATGAGCACCTTCCCATCTTGTAACCCAGAATAAGTCTAGAATAAGAACTTTTATTTTAGGGTAAATGCTAAGTAAACTTAGAAAGTTTGCATCTACAAAGAATTCACATGTCATCTCATGTTATAAATTGAAAGTGCACTCTGGCAATAGAGATTTGTGAGCCAAGCCAGAAAAATTTCCTTCTTCCACTAGCAGTACCCAGATTTCCCCAGGGACTGTCAATCACATTGACCAGACTTCCTTTCCCTGTCTAAAGAACCAGCATAGAATCCAGGCTAGCCAATCCAACACTCTTTCCCAGGAATCTGACTCTGAAGTGAGCAGTCACAGACTGAAACTGGCTGAGGTTCATCTCTCCCAAGCTCAGTCCTTCAGCTTCTCAGGCCTGCCGTGAGCTCACACCCTCGAAAGTTTTCTTCCTACTTCCTCAGTCAGTTGTTGGCTTCTGCAGCCTGCAATTCTTTGGCTCATCTGGCCTCTCAGACAGACATATTAAAGCACGTATCTATTAGTTCTGTTTATACGGAGATAGTTTGTTTATATAGGTGGAAATTCCTACAGTGCAAAAAGCCCCTGATCATTCTGTGAACTAAAAAAATTCCTTCATGTTGTTTTCGGTTTTATTTGTCTGTAATTTTTAAAAGTTGCAATTTCTTATTCAGTTGATCAGAGGCAGGAATACAGTGAGACAGCCTTCAGAATTTTGGCTATTTCTTATTGGAAAATAATTTTGAGGATCTTGAGGGTTTTTTAAGTAAAATGTAAAAATTTCAGAATAATTTAAATGAGTTTAATGTAGCACGCTCCATTTTTAACAAATGTTTATGAATAGGTGTGGGTATGCATGTACTATGGCATATCCTGATGGAACTCTAATTCTCCTGAGACTACCAATAAAGTTTAATCTTTACTTAGCGAGTGGCGTTAGCAACTGGCTGACCAGAATTAGCCATAGAGGTTTATAGGAGGACCCAGATATAGAGAGACACAGTAAGTAGCAGGGAGGGGCTTAGAAAGATTCTCAGGCCCTTTTGAATCACAAAAGGAAGAATGAAGGTGGTCACTTCGCCACCACTTCTCTGAGTGCAGTAGGGTTTTTATCCCAATATCTGACTCCCGAATTTTTACTGATAAAAGAACAATTAGATAAATGCTTCATGTATGCACACAAGCAAGAGTGTGAAGCCCAGAGGACAACCCTGCTACCATTCTCAGAGGTTCTCGTTAACCTGAAGCTTTCCAATTAAGGTAGCTGGTTGGCTAATAATGAGCCTTAGGGACCCTCCTGTCATTGCCTCTTCAAGCTGGGTTTGCACTTCTGTGTAACCATACCTCGGCATTTCACCTGGAGAGCTCAGATCCTCACGCTTGCAAGGCAAGTGCTTTACTGACTGGATCATCCCCTCAGCCCTACTGAGCTACCTTCCTGGGACATGTCCTTCCTTGTTCTTAGACACTGTAGTTCTGCTCCTCTTAGTACCCCTCCACCCCAAAGGAAAAGGGAAGACAGGTGACATAACAACAAAGTCCTCAGCTGCTCAGGCAAAGGGAGCTACAAGTCAATCAGATGCTGGATGAGCCTGGTCATCAGAACTTCCAAGACTAAACTTAGAAACTATGTAAGGTTGAAAATCCCTTGTAGAAAATGCTTGCACCAGAAACATTTTAGAATTCAGAGGTTTTGGATTTGGTAGCATAAGCATATATACAAGTATCTGTAAGATGGAATTAAATCCAAATAAAAATACATTTCTTTGTCATGCTCATGGTATGTACATAGCCTGATAAAAATTTTACAAGGATTTTTTGTTTTTTTAGTAATTTTACTGAATTTACAAGAGGGGTCTGCAAGGTTCAGCAGGTAAAGGCACTTGTCATATACACTGACAGCCTGAGTTCAATCCCTAGGACTTCCGGGGGGTGGGGGTGGAGGCTGATTTCTGTAAGCTATCCTTTGCCCTCCACCAAGAGCACCATAACATTTGAGATCTTAGATTTTCGGATCAGAGATGCTCAAAATATAGAACAAGAGGAAAGATAGAATTGTCAGCTTGCACAAGGTGAGTCCTCAACATCATTTCTTTTCACATAACAGCACCAAATTGGGTACTTTTTTCTTGCTGAGACTGACAAGGGGACAAACTATAGATACTTTTACACTGCCTGATACCCTGACTTGACAGTTCACAGAAATGAGAAGCCAGCTGCAAAGGGATACCAGAACAGGAGTGCTCTACTTAATGAGCAAAAGTCTCTGCTTTGTACCTGACATGTTGTAGGGGAAAATAATACCAAAGAGCATGCTTGCTTCCTGCAAGGCACCTTGCAATCTGACTAAATAATGCATACACATATGAAACAATTACAACAGGAATACAGGAACAACGCCAGCTACAAAATCCAGACCTTCTTCTCCAAGCTGTACCTTAAGACAATTCCCTAGTCATGTCTACTCAGAGGCAGTGAGTTGCTTCCTTTCTATTAACAACCAAATTCTAGACCAAGACAAAGAATTTAATCAAAAGAGTGCTGTGGGACAATGGTTTTACCCTGTAAAGATTTGTTTCTTGTACTTGTTTAATAAAACGCTGATTGGCCCATAGCCAGGCAGAAAGTATAGGCGGGACAACCAGACAGGAAGTAGAGGCAGGACAATGAGTATTCTGGGAAGAAGGAAGTTTCAGTCTGCACTCATGACTCAGTTGCTGAGGAATCAAGATGTGACTGCCTCACCGAAAAAGGTACCAAACCATGTGGCCAACAAAGACAAGAATTATGGGCTAATATAAGTTATAAGAATTGGTTAATAAAAAGAGCCTGAGATACTGGGCCAATTGGTTTATAACTAATGTAAACTTCTGTGTGATTTCTTTGGGACTTAACAAACAACTGCAGGAACCTGACAGGACAGAAACCTCTGCCAACAGCGCATATTTGTATATGATGATGGAAATTCACTCTTTGAGAAAGAATTAAATAATGAAGTAATTTCATGGTTATACACTTTGCATAAACAGGTTTTACTAAATGACAATCTCCTTTATCATTAGCTATGAACACTTGTATTCAAAGAGAAGACAAGATGGTATTTATAAATAAGCAAATTCTAAATCACTGTATCCTCAAAAGTTGTGTTCGCTCAACTTGGGGAGGTTAGAAGCAGCTCACCAATATATAAACATGCTTGCTTACTAAAGCACTCCCAAAGACAAGATAATGGAAAAATTAATCTTGGTTTGGTAAAAGTGTACAATTTACTGAAATTTATTACAAGTTGCTTCCTGAGTTTGGAATCCTTAGAATAGAGAGAAGCTTATAAAAAGGCACTCAGTGCTATGCCATCTGGTTCACAGATCCTTCCATAGCCAGAAAAATTTCCCATTCAATGAAATAACACTTAGGCAATATCAAACGAAATTTTAATAGTACTGCAGCATTCCAAAAGATAGAACCAATTTTGCAACTGTGAACTATTTTCTAGTATCAAACAGGTCAGATAACGGTTAGGTTGTCTCTTGCTTTATAACATATACAAGCCAATAAGGTGGAGCGTAATAGAGGAAGACATTCAAACATGAACCTCTGGCTTATACAAGATGTACTTGTGCACTCATGCACAAAGGGGAGGCAGAGAGAAAGAGGAGGAGAGGGAGGAAATGAGAGGGAGGGGAGAGAATAGGAAGGAGGGGAAAAATGAGTGCATTTCTAACTCTACTGTCCATTCTAGAAGTTCTAAGGCACCATTCACGAACATTCTGCCAAATGTTTCAACATGTCCACTTACCTTATTGTGTTCATACTTGTATGGGATCTTGAGCGTGTCCATAGCTCTGATCATGGCCTGCATGGCTGTGAAGATGTTCTGATACACCAGTTTGGTAAAGCCCCTCTTGTCTTCATCAGAGTATCCTGATCCATGGATGATCCTCATCTGCTTGATGAAGGTACTCTTGCCACTCTCTCCTGTCCCTGGAATGGAAAATGGCAGCAGCACATTAGATCACAATTCCTTTGCTAGTCTCCGGATAACAAAACTAGACACCAGCCCAGACTTTGAAGACACGAAAAGACCTGCTGAGAGAAGCACCCATAGAAAGTCAAAATGCTACCTACAGAGAACACTTAGAAAGTTAGACCAATGACGGTCCATTTCAAAGGCCTAAAAACTACTCCATCTTAGGAAGCCCATGAGCATAAATCTACCAAACACCGACTTGTAACCCTACACCTCTGAGAAACAAGTGCAACTGCGTCATGGGAAAATAACTGAAACTTGACAGCGCCTTCTCTCTGCATTCATGGCAATACCCTTATACTGATATGTTTCAGAAATAAACAAGAGGAGAAGACCTAAAACCTAAGACATTTTTTTTCTCCAGCCTGGAACTGGGGCAAAAACAGACAAAAGATCCTTGACAGACACAAGTTATGCTCTGGACCACAGTATCCACAGTGTTTATTACCAGGGCCTGGTTTAGTTCTCTCTGTCACTCATGAGAAACAACAAATTATTGTTAGGAGATATTTTTCTTCTCTTCACCATATTCAATATATATTTCTAAATTTAAAAACTTCACATTTCTGAACACAAGTGCCTTTGCCATGTCCTTTTCCACTCTCCAACAATATAAAGAACATAAAAAGCCACAGTCTCGGTATTTAAGTATGAAAGAACAGAATGAGAAGTGATGGCTTTCTTCCCAGCAAGTCTGCTAAGAACAGGGAGAGAAGGAAGGGGAAATGGGAGGAAGGAAGGAGAGTAAGAGCAAGAACTGCAAAGCCATCCTCATTCCATTTCGCTTTTGTGATGTTTAGATTTTATTGCTGTCTTCATAAACAATCATGAAAAATCAAATAAATGCTAGAATTTTTACTCAAGTATCTTAAAGAACTGTCAAGCAATACAGAGCCCTCAGATGTTACAATGGAAGGTGATTCTGGACCCAATGATCTACTCTAGGTGGTTTGTCTATTTATTTCACATGTGTGGGTACAAGCACAAAAATGTGCATATGGAGGTCCACAGTGAATGTTAGGAACTGTCTTTGCTCACTCTCCTCCATATTCATTGAGACAGGCTCTTTCAGTTGAGCCCATAGCTCACAGATTTCACTAATATAGCTAGTCAGCCTATTCTAAGTATTCCTTTCACCTTTGGAGCCTTGGAATTATGAGCCCACATTTACGAGAGGGTAGGGATCTGAGCTCCAGTGCTCACACTTGTGAGCTTTATACACTGAGCCATCTCCCCAACCCTATGACTTTTAATAAAGTGATATACAACACCTTGAAATATAAATATAACACTGAAATGTGAATGCTAATTCATTTTAATGGAGTTAATTTGAAAATTATAATGAATATTCTATAAATCTCACCATGAATACCAGATATCTAAAAATGTCTTTCTCCAGTAGAAATGCAACCACAAATTAGCAATTATTATTAATTAATAACCTATAGAAGTTAGTGTCTTTACTCTCTTTAAGCAATGAAAAAGATGTAAGAAAAGCACTTAAAAATTTTGATTTGTACTACTATCCCCATCCAAGGACTTGTTCTTGAAGGCTGATTGTAGGTATGACCATCACACTTCTGTCGGTCCCTTATACTACAAAAACAGCAAAGATTTTTCTAAAAAAAAAAAAAAAAAAGAGTATGTGTATGTGTGAGTGTAGTTATGTACATGTGAAGGCAAGTTCAGAGAAATAGGATCCCCTGTCCCCAGGTATTTTCTGGAAATTGAACTCAGATTCTCTGTAAGAACACCAAGAGCCAAGAGTTCCTAACTGCTGAGTCATCTATTCATTCCCAAAGATTTTCGTTTTTAATGATGGGGGGGGGGGTCTGCATCTGTGTGTAGAAATGTACCCATAAATGCAGATGCCCAAGGAGGCCAGATAGGGAGCCAGACCCCATGAATCACCTGACACGGGTGTTGGAAACTACACTTGGGTTCTCTGCAAGGGCAGAATGTGTTCTTAACCTACCACTGAGCCATCTCTCTAGTCCCAAGAGATTTTAACTTATAAGGTTAACGAAAAAGAAAAACAGCAGAGTTAGGAAGTGGCCCTTTTCTCCTGGTCATCTGAAAAATATTTACATAATTACCGCTTAAATAAAAAAGCCAAATAATGTGTTTCTTTAGTTCATTTGAGGCAAGAGCAGTCAACACTTATCTCTTTGGATATATTCCTGGTGCCCTTAAAAAGCATGATGATAGTAATTATTAGTGTTGTTATTAATATATTAATTAATAATTTAATATAATTAATATAGATATAGATTTATTACTGTTGTTATGATTATTTTCCTACTGCCAGAAACAGAGCTGGGCCTTTCTCCCTCTTCCCATTTGCTGGGCGCTGCCCTGAAGACTGTCAGGTATAGGTTTCGTGAACATCTTGGTCTTTGCCTTATATTTACTGCTTAGCCAAGACAAAACAGTGGCAGCAGTGACAAAAACAAGAGTTGTGTTCCTATAGTAGCTACTCAGACGTGCAATGTCCACTTCAAGAGACCACAAACTGCTGCTTTCGTCTCTTGAGTTTCTGGCTCTTACCATCCTTTACTACCTACATCTGGTCCACTCTTTCATAAATCACTTCTCAGTTACTCAGTGGAAGTGTGTCAAATGTTTCTGACCAGAACTGACTACAGAAACTAAAGGAAAACAGAGGACAATTAAATGATGGACAGGAATTGAAAGGGAAAAGACTACTCTCTCTTCCTCTCCTGGCCTGTCCTGTAAGTTTTTCTATGAGTTACTCTCTGGTTTGTCAAGTACAACATTTTCAGTACCTCATTTGCAAGACACTCTTTTGGAAGTCAACTGTGATGAAGAAAGAGGTCACTTGGTTAAAATGTAAAAAAGCTCAAACCAGACTTTTAGGCTGAGTCTCCCCTCAGTACTAAGAAACACAGAAATTAATTTAAGCCTATTAGACAGACTGTGTGCATCTGTACACAGAACCCTCCTATATTCATATTCTCTCTCACACACGCATACACACATCTCACACGGGGGGGGGGGGGACGACACAATGATTCGTGCTTTCTGGCACCTCTTTTGTAAACAAAACAAAGAAATTGGTGCACATCCTTTACACTTTACCAAGCACTCTGACATACACTATGTTCTATTCTGTCAAAAGTCAGTGATATGGATGTCTGTATCATCACCCTCCTGCCCTGCTCCCTTTTTTTTGCCACAATGAACATATCTTCCATCAAAGCATTTAGTAATACTTAACAAACAAGTCAACATATAAGAGAATGTGAGAACATGAGAAATCTGCTTTCTCCTTCAGTAGCTCATGATGAACATGGTTAGAAAATGTCCCTAAAATGTTGCTTGTATCTTCAGGAACATGCTCTGCACTTCTTATCCTCGCTCCTGGACATACTCAGACTGAAGAACCATGCTACTTATTTTTTTCCGATGCTATTAAAAGACCTATTAATCTAGTATCTTTAAGTGGCTACAGGGAACAGCATGCTTTTTCTTCCCCAACCCCTGACTCTGGATAAAGTGCACAGAGATTCCCCACTTCACTCAGCATCACTTGCCATCAGAACAAATATTAAACACATTTAACAACCTATAATGAAGTACATGGCTTGGGAGGCTGATACACCCCCCCAACTCCCCATGTTCACAGTTCAGGTTTTTGTCAAGATCAACACAACCAAAGCCTACAGAGACTGCCACAATTCTTATTTTTTTATTCAATTCTCAGGAAGCATTTATATACTTATGTTAATTATTCTGCCAATTTGCATTAGGTGATCTGCAAATGGTTGTCAAAAATGACTTTCAAATCCACTCATACATTATCTTAAGGGTCATAAATTAGCATTTATTACTGAAAGCAATCATAGATTTAGTGGTTTGCTCTCTCTCTAATTAGCATTTTTTGTTGAAGTAATCATAAACTCATTGGTTCTGTCTCTCACACTTGAATACCTTTTTGGACTACTCTCTTACCAAAAGAGCTGCCAATGGACAATCATACACACAAAAGCACACTCATGTTCTGAAAATGCAACTTCTACTGTGCTTGTTCTGAAAAACTCTGGTACCCATCTACACACAAGGATCTAGCAAAACAAACATTGATATCACCAGGAACCCTAACAGTCCACCTATCTATCCTCTTTCCCACCGAAGAAAAGCAGAAAACAGACCTAAGAGGACCTCTCCCAGGCTGAAGACCAATCCACATCACTTCTAGGGGGTTTTAGATTATAGGAAAAAAAATGTCAAAATACAGTCAGGAAAACAGTGGTATTGAAGACTATACAATGAATATATTCATTTGATCCTGCCAAAGCCTTTCTTGACTATATTTAAAGATAGTGAAGTCTACAACTGAAGCCCTATAGTGAATATAAAGACTGAGGCCAATGTCCCGACCACATCCTTCTGGTTGGCCAGCTCCCAGATAAAGAGAGAAAAACAAAATGAAAGGCTCATGAAGCTGAGTCAAGTGACTTGTTTCAAGTCCACTGGATTAAAGCAGGAATATAATGCATGGAATCTCAGGCCCAGCAAGTTGAACTTGAGCTACTTCCATATAAACTAGGATAAAGTAGAACCAGACACTTCCAGAATGAATTTCTAACTAGGAACACATCATCCACCCACAATCTGTGAGAATTAATGGTAAATAGTGAGATAAATGTGGTCAAACTCTCGGTCAAATGCACTCAGTGTGTGGTCCACACTCCAGACAAACTATTTTTAAATGTACATCTGCCTTCTGGGTTTGCTCCACTCACACAGAGAACCTGTATTACCTGAGCAACTCTGACAAAGTCACTCAAACCGTCCCTTCACAAAACTGTCCTTCAAGGCAACGACTGGATGTATTTAATCATTAGCCCCAGTATAGTCTGGTAGAAAATACCAGACAGTTTTTAAGATACAGTAGGAAAAAAAAAAACTAAAATTAGTAGCACCAATTATGAGTAGAAACTACATGGACCAGGAAGTTTAGTAATAGCTAATCCAGTTGCTTAAAAAAACAAAAAAAAACAAAACAAAACAAAAAAAAAAAAAACAGCCAAAGTGTACTGAAGATTCAACTATTTGCTGGAAATATTTTGGAGATTATGTGGCCCTAGGTTTCCCAAAATTGTTAAAGCCTCACAGAAGAGTTATCTGATAGGCAAGGCTCATCAAAGTGTGTGTATGTCCTCAGGAAGGAAGGAGAGGGAAAGAGAGGGAGGGAGGGAGGGACGGATGGACAGACGGAGGGGGGGGGGGGAAGGGAGGGAGGGAGGGAGACTCTTCAGGCATGTCCATACATGCCACGTGCAGGCCAACGTGCAACATCAGGCAGTGCTCCTCAGAAGTCGTTTATGTTCTTTTGGGAATAAGTCTCTTATGCTGGAACTTGCCAAGTAGGTGAATGGCTAGTCAGCCTGCTCCAGGGACCCACGTGTTTAAAGAACCAATGCTAAAATAACAAGCATACAGGACCACAACTGGTTGGCTTTAACTTGGGCTCTGGAGACCACACTGAGGTCTTCATGTCCATAAGACAAACACGTTTCTAAGTGGGCTATCTCACAGTGCCATGCTCGCTTGCTTGCTTGCTTTCATTCTTTATTTCCTTATTATTTATTTATTTGTTTATTTATAGTTTTTCTGTGTAGCCCTGGATGTCCTGGAACTCACTCTGTAGACCAGGCTGGCCTCAAACTCACAGAGATTCACCTGCCTTTGCCTCTTGAGTACTAGGATTAAAAGCATGCACCACCACCTGGCCCCATCAATCTTTCTCAGTGTGCTCATGATAAGCATCTATGCATTTAAAAAAAAATGAGCATCAAAAGCCAGGCATGGCTGCAGCTGCCTGTAATCCCAACACTTGGGAAGCAAAGGCTACAAGAACACCCAAGACTCAATACAGATATACTCTATACAATGAGTTCTAGGTTAGCCTGGGCTACCAGCATGATTCTGTCTCAAAGACAAAAACAAAAACAAATAACAGTAAAACTAACACTGATGTGCTTTTTGACCTTCTAAATATACTAAAAGTTATGAATGTATACACTTTTAAATAGTAGATGAGTTATATTTAATTTTTAAATTTAATAACCAGTTATAATTTGGAGAACAGAAAGTGTCTTCGTGGTAAAGCTTTATGGGAAGTTCTTTATGCCCATTCAGTCACCTTCCCATTTCCTTCCCTAGAAGCCTACCAGTATTATTACAGAGAAAACTTTCAAGCCCAGAACTCACTGATTTTACAAAGGAGGAAGTGACTCATCCAAGGAATCTGGTAGTTGACAGTTAATCAGGAAGAAGACAGACTATAACCCACCACAATCTCCTCACTGTGAAAGGCTCCTGATCTTATAACCATATCAACTGAACCATCCTCCTACTTAACAAAGTTAATATTCATCCTAGAATGTGCTTTTAAAATTAGAATATTGTAAATATTTCTTTCTAATTTTCCTTTTCTAGGTAAATGGTTTGTTTTTGTTTTTTTCTGTTCTTGAACATGTCGTATTGTTTCTATTTGCCATCTGTGGTAATTATTCCATGATACTAATTATGCTTTTTGGAAATTATTAATGACCGTCTGGAAGGCTATCATAAGGACGTGTAATACTTAACAATTCCCCTGGCACAAGGCATTCTGAGTATTTTCAACTCTTTGATTTGTATAGTGACGTAAAGAGCGCTTTGGCTAACTACTTCCTTAGAGGGGCAGTGCAGAAACATGCAGAACACCTCTGGGGTGGCGCTGGGTTCCTATAGCTATATCCCTCCTACTCTTTAGATGTCTAAAATGTAAGAATCAAACAAAAAAATCTTATTTCAATTTATACATTCACTTATGGGAGATGTTCTAAACTTTTCTTGTCTGTATTGCTTCTCTGAATTTATCTTTACTTAAAATGTTATTGAAGGAATTGCTTTCTCTGTTGTTCCAATGGACTGTTTTGGTTTTAAGGTGAAATTTGTGCTTGGGCGCAAGCATTTACCTAATTTAACATCTTTTTACGAACTGGTTTAAAAAATGGTATATAAATTTCTAATTTATTGAGTTTTCAGATCTATTTTCCTGATTTCTTTCATTTGTTTATGTTATTAAAAGCCTCAGACATGTAGATGTTTTTCTAGATTTTATAAAAGGTTTACACTCTATTCTTTTTCTCTTCATATTAATATGTGCTGTGTAGTGTATTTCATTCCATACCTCAACAGTGTTTCACAAACTTCATTCTACATCACAAAGCCATGTTGGCACAGAAGTACTTCTACCAGAGAGAAGCATCTGACCCCAGTACAGGGCTGCTACACATCTCCTTATCGGCTCAAAAATGTTGAGCAATTAAAAACATGGGCCAGAGGTTGGGAATGTGCTCATTTAGTAAAGTGCTCACCTCACATGTAGGAAGACCTGGATTTGATCCACGTTAAACAAGCGTGGTGATCCCACACCTGTAATCCCAGAATTTGGGAGGCAGAGTTAGGATAAGAAAATCAAGGTTATCCTCAACTACTCAACAAGTCTGAAGCTAACCTCGGATACATGAGACCATGTCTCAAAAGAAAAGATACTGAATAAAGAAACTGAATATATACTGAGTCTTCTGACAGCATCGTGGCAAATCTATCCTTTATGCCCTTCCTGGAAAACTTAGCTAATAACACTTCCATCATTGACATTTGCTGACTGCACATTTATGTAATGATGGATTCTAAAGAAAGGACTGCAGAAAAAAATATTTCACATGTTAATGATCCTAATCTCTTCTCAGTTTTATAAATCGATCTGTACCGACATGGTATATACTATGTGTTGTTAACCACTTTAGTACATGGTATATACTATGTACCCTTAACCACTGTAGGACATGGAATATACTATGCACCCTTAACCACTGTAGAACATGGCATAAACTATGTACCCTTAACCACTGTAGGCAATGGAATATAGTATGCACCCTCAACCACTGTAGGACATGGTATATACTATGCACCCTTAACTACTCTGGTTCTTCCTACGGACAGTTTTCTCACTATGGATAAGTTCATACTCTGTGTAAGCATGCATTCTCATGCAAACACTATAGCCCTCTCTGGTGTACAGTCCAACCCTCCACGATCTCTGCAACTGTAGTTGTCAAACCCCAATATCTATTTTGTCTTCTTTATGTATTCATGAGTAGATGCCTTTTCCCTCCTGGCTTGGCATTTATCAAAGACTTGGTCATAAACTAGCACTCTGAAGTGTGACAGTAAAACCTGCATGAGAGATGCATTCTTACTATAAATGTTAGCAACTTCAGCATACAATATTTTTCTTATGAGAATTTTCACTTAAAAGACGCACTCCACAGCTTCCACTTGACATATGTAAACTGCCATTACCACTACTCTTCTGCTTTAGAGGCATTGTTAAGTAAGGTTACACGAACACCAACGCTATGATTTTTACCACAGTCAGTCAGATAACTGAGATATGACTAAGTAACTAACAAGACAGCATAGACAGTGAGGATACATGGGAGAAAGGGATGATTAACATCACACAGCAAGGGTGGAGGTGTGAGATTACATTCTGCTACTTTGAATAGTATACAAATTAAAATAGAAATTATTCATTTCTGGAATTTTCCACTTAGTATTTTTAGTTCTCAGCTAACCATAACCAGATAACCAAACTGCAGAAAGAAAAATCCCAGAAATGCAGAGAAACTGCTGTCAGTTTTCAATTAGTTAATCCATGTTAAAAGTATCTGTTACATAAAAATAAATATATACTACCTAAAATTAGAATGTAAAATCAAGTGGAAAAATTAGAAAAGATTAATATAAAGCCTCGGTAGAGTGTCAAAAAATCTCTGAGAAACATTATTTTAGGGAAGTATTCTTAAAAGTCAAAACTGTCCAAAAAGATGCAGGTTGAACAAACCAACACAAGACTGCACATTGCTGTGCTGAGATGTGTTCTAAATGCTAGTGAGGGTGTTTTCAAGTTTCATCCTGCAAGTCCCTTCCTCACCTCACCCTAGTCTTGGCCCTGATACAATTCTCTATTCCCCAAATCACTGAGGAAGCTCAGAATACTGAGATCTGCAGAATCTCAATATTAAACACCATGCTTAGAGATATGCAGTTCAAATCATGCCGTTCATTTTTTTTTTGAGTGTGTAAATGTTATTCTTTCAGACTTCTAGGATACAAGGCACATGGTTGCCTTAACAAAGAGGACATTAGGAGCTGGGTATAGCAATACTCTCCTATAATCCCAATACTCCAGAAGTTGAAGGAAAGGGACTGTGAGTTCAAAACAAGCACACGTATATGAAGAGATCGTGTGTGAATTTTTCATTGGGAGACAAATAGATATTTATTCTCCCCAGACAGGATACCTGCAACAGACCAAAAAAACTATTCTACTCAAGTATAACTTGGTGAACCAATAAGTTTAATTGTGGTTATTTATGAAAGTATGGATAAGAAAAAAGAGCATGGGTAACTTCTGAACCAATATATCACTAAAGATGCTGATTATATATTCTTTTTTTTAAATATTTTTTTCTTTATATCCAATGTTCTGCCTGCCGGCCTGCATGCATGCCTTTATGCCAGTCACCAATGTGGTTGCTGGGACTTGAACTCAGAACCTCTGGAAGTGTAGCCTGTGCTCCTAACCTCTAAGGTATCTCCCCGGCCCCTGATTATATATTCTTAAGGAAAAGCAGGGCCTCAAGAGCCCTTCTCACTTCCGTGACAGAAAGTTAATGACTCTACTCCTGAGCAGGTTCCATGTAGGTAATCAAAGCTTCTGTTTAACAGGACAAAGGACCAGGCTGTGCCCAGAGGACACATCCACAACATATGCAAATGTGCACATAATATATGGTAAAAGATGAAGAATAAAATATTGAATAGTGATGGGCACTATGCATTCAACAGTTAAAATTGATGAAGCTAGTGGGGCATAGTAGCACATGTCTTTAATCCCAGCAGCACTCAGAAGATACAAGCAGGCAGATCTCTGTGAGTTCAAGGCCAGTTGGTTTTTATAGTGAGTTCTAGACCTGGATGGCAGAGACAGGGATCAAGGAACATAGAATGTTGCTCAAAAACATTTCAGCAGACTACATAGCTTTGAGAGTCTTGAAAGATAAAGAACAAGGTTTGCTGTGTTCAGAATGGGTGGTAAGGCCAAGTTAGTAGGTTATTCCAGTGATCCAAGCAAAAAATAAAGGGAATTTAGACCAAGATGGCAGGAGGATGGTGTGTGTATGGTAAGAGTTCAAATTAGGAGAAACAGAAGCCCCAAATTCTAGATAAATGGATAAAGATAACACAGCCTAGAGAAGCCCACAGTGGAGTCTCTGGAGAAAGAGCTCATTCACCCAAAACTGTAAATTTATTCCAAGGAAAACCCTTATCCTATACCTATAAAGTCTGAAGCATTGATATGGAAGATTCCCACGACCTAGAAGATGTGGTTTATATTCCATTTTCTCAAATAAAGGCAAGAACATGGCCGTGACTGAGCTCCTTCTGTTAACAGATGGATGAGTCAGAGTGATTGCAAAGCCAGGGTTACAATTTCACTTCCTAAGAGATAATATCCTTAGCTAAAGAAGTTATTTTGATCTCAAAGTTACACACACACATTTATTTATAATATGACACCACTGCTATATACCCACTTCTTTACAGAAAACAAGCACTTCACCAATGTTATTTGGAATGCATGAAGGGATCATGAAAATACCAAGTCAAAATAACAACTACACTTTAAGAAAACTCTTCAGACTAAATATTCACCCACAAAATTTAGCATTTTTTTCGTAAAATAAAAAACATGAATGCATTCCATCCAGATTTCTAGAACACACATAAAAGCATCCCTTTAAAAATAACGTGGCCAGGAAACGGTGAGATGTGCTTCAGGAAACTATGTGCAGACCTCGGTGAGCACTTCCATAGGGCAAGTCATGTGCCCCTTCCTGAAGCAAGCAACCTATCTGCAGCAGGGGACAAACCCAATGTGGACCTGACATGCTAATTTCCGTCTTCACATCATCAAACCAGTGAAAAGCAAACAAGCAGCATAAACAGCTTCCACCCAAGCAGGGACCTCATTGTCCTGAGACCCCAACAATGACTCATATGGCTTCTGAAAGCTTACAGAGATCAAACGAGCCTGAGGAACACTAAGGATTCTCTCTGACTTCAGGTTTTATTATTTCCCTTTTCTGTATGTTGTTTTACAACCTTAGAAATCACTAGTTATGATTTAAGAAAATGTCAACCTATTATTTAATATACACTCAATTATCAACTCAAAGGAACTAAAAAATATAGTAGTCTTCTTTCAAGGTTACCATGTCCAATAGAAATATGAGTCACTCTGAGCCTGTAAAAATGATAGTAGGGGAATTATTAAGGAGCAAGAGGGAAAAGTCAGTTTAATTAAGAAAGACAATGATCCAGAATGTCTCAATACATAGACGGGAGTTCAGATCATAGAATGTCATGCTTTGTCTGTTTGTTTGAACACCAGTGATTTCAAATGGCAAGAAAAATACTAGGAAGGACTTGCATGTGATCCGAGACCTAGTAGGGATGATCTTACAGAAGAATTTGGAAAATAGAATATGCTATGGAAAAACAGAATTGTTAAATCCACTCCCGCACAACAGTTATTGATGAACATTGTCCATGTGCCATTAGAGATTAAAGTGAAAATTAATCTTAAACAGGACCCAGTGAAACAGACCTGTAAGACCGGCACTTGGGAGGCAGAGGCAAGAAGACTGAGAATCCAATGCCAGCCTTGAACAAAACTACAGAGACTGACTAGCAAAATCAGTATTAGGAGGCTAAGAAGATGACTTAGTTAGCAAAGTGTTTGTTGTGCAAGCATGAGAATCTCTTTGATCCCCAGCATCCACATGAAAAAAGTTAGGCACAACAGTGTGTGCCTACCATCCCAATGTCAGGAAGGCAGGCACAGAAAGATACCTAGGGCTTGCTGGCCAGGCAGCATAGCCAAACTGATGAGCTCTAACGTCAGTGAAAGGCACTGCCTCAGAAAAAAAAAGACAGAAAGCAACTAAGAAAGATAGCAATATCTACTACCTCTGTTCACCCCAGTACATTTGTATTATTAGTAATAATAATACCACCCAGAAAGGATTCTTGGCTAATGCTAAACATTATTTAGAACACAGAGACATCCAAAGGTTAATTTCAGAGAATCTAGTAACTACAGTGTGGAAAGATTTACTAGCAACCACCAGGCTCTCACTTCCCCTAGAACAGTGGTTCTCAACCTATGGGTTGCCAACTCCTTTAGGGGTCAAATAACTGTTTTACAGGAGTCACATATCAGACATCTTGCATATAAATATTTACATTATGAGTCATATCAGTAGCAAATTTACAGTTATGAAGTAGCAATGAAAACAATTTCATGGTTGGGGTCACCGCAACATGAGAAACTGTATTAAAGGGTTGTAGCATTAGGAAGGTTTTAAGAATCACTGTTCTAGAAAGATACAACAAAAATAATGTTTAGGCTGAGTCTTTGTATCCAAAGCACAACTCTGGAGACAAACACATGAAGTAAGTACTTCTCTTGAAAAGATTTGATTTACTCTGAAACAGTCCAACTATACCTCTTGTAATTTTACATGTGCTATCCAGAGAGGAACATCTGCCACCAACTGATAGCAAAACAATTTCTGCAGCCAGTTAAGAATTGCCTTTGACTAGCTTTGATAGTAAAAGGAGGTGTCATGCAAGTATCCAAAGGAGGGGAGGCAACCAACAGTCCTACCCAGCTATAACACCTATAAACCACACACAATAATAACCAGCATGGCAGCATAACCCTAACATATAGTAGTGGCATGCAGACCTCAACAATAACCAGGAGCTTCTCTAATTAGACTTAAGACCCGCTCTGCAAAGGGAAAACCATGCCTAGTACTGGAAACCAAACTAACTACTCAGTGCTAGTGAAGTTGTTGATCTTAGAGGATGAAAACATACAACCACCATTTTACTAAACCAGCATAAACTCTAAGAACATTCTTAATCTTTGTTCTTGTACTCTAAGATAAGTGTAGTCCTCATCTCTTCTCAAGCAATTTCTCTTTGCAAAAGATGGAGACCAATGCAGAAAACCACAACCAATCAAGATGCAGAGTTGTAGAGTTCAGTCCCAGTGGGTACATCTATAAAAGGCCTCCTTCATTCACCTAAGGCTCAGAGAACATTGTGGAAGAGGGGCATAAAGATTTTAAGAGTCAGAGGAACAGGGAACAGGCCTATAAAGTCACCCACCATAACTGCCCAAACATGAGCTGAACAGGGGCAACAACAGATATGCTAAAGTAGAGAAAGTGTAGGAGGCCTTAACCCAGAACTCCAGGCAACTAAGGAATGAATGCTGAGAGTGGGTCTTCCCCAGGGAAGAGCACACCAACTGGTTATCCAATACCAAACTGTCTGTCCTGAAAACATACATGCAAATAACATTATATAGACAAGCAGGTTGTATTTACATATTTAGCAATTTGCATGTACATATGCATATAGATATGTACATATATGTGAGAACAATTAAAGAAAAACAGAGGCCATGAATCTAAAAGAGGGCTGGGAAGGAGGGAAGGGGAGGAGGGAAATGAAGCAATTACATGATAATCTCAAAAAATAAAAGAAAGAATTATCCTAGGATTTATTCCATTAATTTAAATTCTGTCCTATACTTTGTTTTCTCTGATGGTCATATGATTCTATAGCACCCAAGCCAGTGTCAGTAGGAGACAAGAGAATGATAAAGAACCAAGGTTTTCTCAACTCATTGTTTTCAGACACACCGATGGTCAGTCTAAGCATCAAGAAGTGAGTAGTGCCTTTCTACGAAAATTGACCTTCTTCCTGTAAAGACAATACTTGTCACTCAAGGTGAACATACCTACCTAAAAATGTCTGAGCATTGGACAGATCATAAGAATTGGCTCTCTTAAGCCAGATTTGTTACTTGAGGAGATAAACAACAAATGTACTACAGTACATTTATTAATGTTTCTATAAGTTTTTCACATATACAACTTCCCATCACCTGACTGATAAGGAGGAAGTAAGACCACTGTCTTAATGCACACTGAGCTTCTCCTCTGACTCCAGAACCAACAATCAGTCATTCACCACCAAGTTCAGAGGCAACAGAGAAACATTATAACCAAGATAACATATGGCTGTTGGCAAAGGTCACAGGACACACATATAGAGAATGAATTTTGTAGCATATACTCAAGTGTGATTTTTTACAAACTGACTAATAACACATTAATGTAACATTTACTTACCTTGGATAATAAAGTATGAGCAAAATTTAAAGCACCAAGCAAACAAGCAAGAAGCCAAGCAACTTATACCCTACCCTTCCTTGAACTAGTTCATTGGGGCGGGGGCAGTGGGGGGATAAGCCATCTAAGGAAAGCAGCGCATCAAGAAGTCTATGCTGATGAGAACCAACAATGAAGTTGACAGAAATTAAGTCAACTGAATGAAAAATATTTAAACAACAAAAAACAGAAAATGTCAAATCACTAGTCCTATCACTAGATAGGTAGTCACTAAGCTACCTATCTCCAGCATTTGTAAAATCACATTACCTGACAAGTCCATTCTCCCCAGACACACAGGACAGTTGAGACAGGGCTTCAAAACCAAAGCTTACAACACTGACTTGCTTATCCTGTTGTCTGCCCATAGCTTTCCCAATTACATTTACCAGCAACTGTATTTTAAGGCTGGGAATAGACTATATATTCAATGGAACAACTGATAAAATATTCTGCTATGCCATAAAACTTTGCTGAGAATGTGGAGATGGAACAGCCTTCCCTGACCATGCAGTCTCTAATGCCTATGACTACCTCAGAGCACTGAGAAATCCAGGACAATCAGGAAACACAAAGCCTGTCTCAAGATATGTGTGTGTGTAGGTTTAAAGTAATTAAGACCTGCTGATTTATTTCATTATAACAAAAATAAGCATAGAAAAATAGCACAACTTACAATATACCACCCGACTTCTCCATTTAAAGTGTATAACTTAATGCCAGCATATTTGCAGGAATGTACAGCCATCACCACAGTCAACTTCAGAACATTCTCTTGTAGGTAATAAAGGTTCTAATGTGTTGTCAAACAACTAACTATTAGAAACAGCAGATTAGTTAGCTATATAAACTGGTTACTAGATGAATTTCTTTTTCCTCTACCATTTTTTCTACTTTAACACATAGAAGAGAACGTAATTTACATCCTAGAAGGTATGGTTGACATAAACGGGCAGTTTCAATTTTCCAAGAAAGACCCAGAAAAAGGAGATGTGCCCAAAAAAAGTTCCTAGTGTGTGTGGTTCAGGCAGAATGTATGGGTCTGAACTGTAGAATGAAAATGGACAAGAATTAAAGATTTACCACCGAAAGGACAGGCTGGGACTGCTCTGTGCTAGAACAGGGGTGAGACGAGTACAAGAGAAAATCACAGCTCCACTGCAGGAGTTGGGGAAATAATAATAGCACACTTAGCCTGCCCCATCAGAAGATCACAAAGAAAAACCTAGTTTATTGGAAAATGTGTTGCTTTGGTAAATGTATTTGCCCACAGGATATGAAAGCTGGAGTGCAGCTCTAAAAACCTGTGGAAGAGGAACACTTCAAACATGTACAGCTGAACATGCATCCAGGGGCCAAAACATGGGACACTTCCGGATGCAAGGCTTATCATGGAAGAGGGAGCAGTTGGTACAAAATAGGTAGGGCTGGGAAGGTATACTGTCTGTCTGAACAAAGGAGGAGAGAGTAGGAAAGAAGGTGCTGTGTGTGAGGACTGCCCAAGATACCTTAAGATGGAAAGAAACAGATCAAGTGGATCCAGCCCAGGGTCATGGACCTCTTTCCCAGTGTTCTCTTCTATCAAGTGTGTCCCTATGCATTCATAATGCAGTAAAGGAATGAAGGCCAAGAATGATCCTAGAAATATGAATATAGACACATATTATATGTGATCTTTTATGACAGTGACCACTGGATTTTGCCTCAGAAATTCCTCCACTGGGCGAGAACTAAATTTCTAAATTCTGTTAATGCAGGCAGTGGCTAGGAATGAGTCATATGTTTTCAGTTGGAGCAGAAAGTATGTCCCTGTATCACAAAGAACAAAACCTATTTCTTCACACCTCCCAAGGAGGCTTAGTCATCTTACTTGAAAGTCAGTTATTTTCACTAAAGTTAACTAAAAGTTTGGAATGGCTCAATTGATATCCCGAATTACTGCTGAGTGTAAGTTCATGCAATTTTACTACATTGGGATAGTATAAACCATAAATGATTCAAACCACTAAATAAAATCCACCCTCTTTCCTCTCCCAATTTATCCCCAGAAACCTATAACCTAAACTACGAATCACTTGGGGGAATCATTACAGAAATTTCATTTCAACCTAATTTCAACCTAATTAGACTGTCCTAAAAAGTTGTAAGTAGTCAAATATGCCGCATAAAGAGAACACATTTAGTTGGTACTTTGAGACATGGTTAGTGAACTCTTATCCACATTAAGAATTAAAAGACCATGTGGCAAACTTAAGCCTGTGCTTATTTTTTTTAAGCAAATCCAATAAATTAAGTCTGACTGCAATACTTCACATTTAGAATTCCCTTCTACTTAATGGATCAGTCTGCTCATATAATTTATGATCCCTGACTTTTGGAGTAAAGGGAGGACTGCTAAAACTCATGCAGAATGCTCTGGACAAAGCATGGCGATGCCAGTCAAACTGGGATGTATATATGAGCGCCCTGATGATGGCATACCCTGGAATGAAGGAGACCTGAAAGAGCACACTGAACAAAATCATAAAGCACATTTCACACAGGGTATAGAATGAAAACAAGAAAGCTCACTGGTGCAATAGTACTTGGAGCACTAAAAAGTCTACAACACAAGACTAAAAAGCTAGAAAGGTGGCACCGCCCAGAAGTGACACACATCTTACAGAGCTAGTCTCAAACTTTAACTGTATCATTTAGTCTTTCTCTGCTTTTAGGTGATATATTATTAAGTGGGTATAAAACAAAAAATAATAAGGCTAACTAAAAATTTAGAAGGGAAATTTAATTGGAAATTAGAAGACTGTATTACTTTTCTCATTGTTGCAACCAAAGAAATCCTTGACAAGAACCAGCTTTAGGAAGGAATGGTTTGTTTGGGGTTGCAGTTTGAATGGGCACAGTCCATTGTGGTGGCAGCAGAGTATACGGCCACTGGAACACTGCACAAGCAGCCTGGAAGTAGAAAGCAGACGGAAAGTAATTCCAGGTTTTAAATGGTAAAAGCCAGTCCCACGGACTCACTTGCTCCAGCAAGGCTCTACCACATACCGGCTTCGTGTAACTTTGCAAAAGAGCTGGAAAGCAAGAAGTAAAACACAGGATAAGCCTGTTCACATTCACACCACAGCAAGCACTGACAGAGTGACTCGGTAAAAGTAACAGAGCCCACAGATTTGAGACTTCACAAACTTAGCACTGTGACAGCTCCTGTTATGAACAACAATATTTACAAAAGAACAAAAAGGATTGATAGTAACGAGGGGAGGAAGGAAGATAAATTATGTAAAGTGTTTGAAAATTACATTTTTAAAAGGAGAAAGCAGCTCATGTTAGGAGAACTTGCCTAGCATGCAGAGGGTCCTGGGTGTGATCCCCAAGATCATTGCCTGACCTGGGTGTGTGCACAACTGGAATTCCAGCCCTTGAAAATACAGGCCAGAGAGTGAGAAGGTCAAAGTACCTACCCAGGGCCAACAGGGATTATGTGAGAACTTGTCTACAACATTTTAAAGCCAATAAGGAAAAATGACTAATTCAGAATGTAATCCACTAAGATAATTACAAGTCATATAGCAGCAATATACTTTTCACTTGTTAAACTGGCAAAGGTTTTTTTTGAGATAAGGATCTCACTACATATCGCCTAAGGCTGTGATTACAGGTACGTGGCACTGCTGTCTGTGTAGATAGAAAACTTGTTTAGAAAAGACAGCAATCAGAATTTTGAAAGCTAAGGGGAAAGTGGTGGTCTACATACCAGTGTGGGATACACAGAGAATCTACAAAGCTTTTCAGAGAACCTAAGTCACAGCCAGGATGCAGACAAACACTGCTACACACTTCTGCATAATAAGTTTGCACTAATGTTGCACAAAGAAATACATAATTAGCTAATGATGGCAACAAAATATGTGTTATACAGTTAATTAAAAACATTAAAAATTAAAACCTAAACATTCAACAACTGAGAACAGCAAATGCTAAAACTATGTGATGGGAGACCATACGGTTACAGAAAATTGTACTTACTGTACTTCTTAAAGAGGAAATTGACTAAAAGTCCTCATGTAAACATGCCTTAAAAAATATATACATACATATGCACACATAACATTACATAAAAATTGGTTTTTAATAAAAGATTTATTAAAAAAGCTAAAATTAATGATATCTACGTGGTAGAATAAAAACTTCTCATTTTCTTTGACTAACTTATATTTTCCCAATTTAACAAATTTAAAATGTATGACTTTGTAAAATAAAAAAATATGTCAAAAGCTGAAAAGTCTACATTCTGCCCCATTCCAGAGGACTTTAAACTGTGGTGTGACAGATATAGAAACAAAAAAGATGACCTTTAAGTCAGAAGACAGCAAACAAAATGTAGTATAGAGTACTGACTGACTTCCCAAGATCGAGTCTTATGAAGATACAAATAATTAGAGAAAAATATAGAAGAAAGCCTTAAAAATTGTCAAGTATTCTAAAAATATATGATATTAGTACAGCATATGCAAGATATTCCAGAATTGTGCCCCGGGTTGTTTATTATTAATTTGCAATAATATCACTCTACTCTATGAACACCATGATGTCATTACAAAATGACTGTCTAAGAGCATAAATGATCTGGCACACATGTAGTTTAAAGCCTTGGTCCTCATGTTACCAGTCCCTGATCAAAGAAAACAAAAATAACACATTTCCATTATGTTTCTTGTGAAACTCACCACAAAAACAAGACAATAAATATTCACTAAATATGATACCTTAACAGCCCTCAACACCGCAGGAACTCAATTATACGTGAGATTCAAAGAAAAGAGGGTGCCCATAATTATTAGGTTTACCCACTTCCTAATCCATGCACACAAAACATTAGAAAATAAAAAACACTTGAAAAGAATTTACTAAAAACTGTACAACAGCTTGAATTGTAACAATACAAGCAATAAAGTTTTTTGATATTTGACAAGTTTTGAATGGGTATTTATTAAATTTTAACCAATTTTTGTAAACCCTACAAATGTACTCCAATTCCTACCCAGCCAGTTATGCACCGTGGATGGTGCAATCACCAGAGTTCCAGTTTCCTCTCATCAGTGGACAGAATTGGAACAATAACCACTGACTGACAACAGCACAGGCACAGAGCACAGGCCTCCTTGGGGCTGCAAGACCTGAGTGATAGAGCAGGGTGCACGCCTGGAGCTTGGCTTGCCGGGTCCGATCTGCTGCTGTCAGCAGGTGCAGTGAAGAAATAACTTCAGTGGCAAGGATCTGAACTCATAGAACTCATTTGTCTTCAAAGGCTTCTCTAAGCAACACAAATCTGAAGGTTATTTAAACCCAGGAAACAAAGAAAAGGACTCCCGCTTGGGGATTTTGATTCTTAGACCAAACCTGAACTTCATGATTTTCAAGTCAAGCTTCAAATCACAGAATAAAGCTTTATGTCTTAACAAAAGGAGAACATAACACATCATTCTGGTCAATGACGTTACAGCATGGGCAAAGAACTTTTTCTGACACAAAAACAAGTCTTTTGACCCCAGCCTTGTACACAGCTGTAACCCAAGTACTCAGGCAGCTGAGGCAGGAAGACTAAGTATTTGAACTACACAGCAAGTTCTAGACCAGGCTGTGCTACCCAGTGAAAATCTGTCTCTAAAATGAAAACCAAAATTCAACTTTGAGCAGCCACAAGTTAAAATCCAGTTTCCTTAAACATTTAATTAGCTAAGCTGATAAAATCAAATACAATCATATAAATCTCTAATACATACAAAGGCACCCAATTGAAGCTTCATTTCCTCTACCATATATACATACATGGGAAAAAACGAAGTATGTTTATAAATAACAATTTATCTCTTACTTTAAAGATGTCCCAGATCATATTAAGAAAATACCAGAAAAATGCTTTATAAGAACATTTAACAGTAAAAGAATGTTCACCGTGTAGCTGCAGGGAAAACACAGTAAATATGAACCTTAACAGTCAAGATGCTAATTAACACAACAAGATCTATACTACAGTATTTTATAATTCTTATGGCAGGGATCACAAATCTTAAGTCACATACCATCATCATCAGGCTACTTCATAAAGTCATCTATATGAAAGGCAGATTGTCATTTAACCCATTCTTAAAGGTATTCCAGTCATCTGTGTGCCATCAACGTGTTTCATCCCACATTCAGACACCAACAACAATACCCCCATGCTAGATACAAAACCCACAGCCCAACGAGGAGCTTCCTGGGTTCTTCACACAAGCCTCTCAATTGCTGAAGGTCTGTTGTTCCAACCTCATTCATTGTGATGCAAAAAGAAATCTTTAATTCCAGCACTAGGGAGGCAGAGGCAGGAGGATCTCTGTGAGTTCAAGGCCAGCCTGGTCTACAGCGCAAGTTCCAGCACAGGCTCCAAAACCACAGAGAAACCTAGTCTCAAAAAACCAAAACAAACAAACAACAAAGAAACTAATCTGCTATTCTGACAGGCAGTGGTAGCGCACACCTTTAATGCCAGTACTCTAGGGGGCAGAGGCCAATAGATCTCTAAATTCAAGGCCAGCATGGTCTACAGAATGAGTTGAAGGACAGCAAGGACAACACAGAGAAAGCCCATCTCAAAACAGAAAAAGAAAGAACGCGGGGAGGGATCCATTCTGCCTAGGTGAAATGTGATAGCCCAGAATGTAGGGATACAGCCTACCCCAGAGGAAAACTCAGCACAGCACCTGGGAAAGAACATGGCCTATTTATTGTCAGCTTTCCAGTTCCTTCTGAATCTGTCTTCAAAGTGCAACTTCCTTATTTAAGTATTGTAAATTCCCATATTATAAGGCATACTCATACTCGAATGTGAGTACAAAAATACTACAAAGCCAGATATAAATTGTTTCTTGAGGTATTCATTGGAGATCAGACATCAAACAAGGCTGGTTTTCTGTTACTGCTAATATGACACCTTCAGAAAAGAAGAGAACCATTCTGTTTTTGAGACAGAAACTTACTACAGAGCCCTGGATAGTCTGATACTCATAATGTGGCCTAGGCTGATGTTGAACTCATGACACCCCTGCTACTCAGTTCCCAAGTAGTGAAATTATGAGCATGGACCACCAGGTCTGGACTGAAATAAGAGTGTTTTAATGAAATTTGCTCAGCAGCTTCACAAACTCAGCACTTAAAACAGACATAAAGTGACTTTCAAGTCAAGTCACTTTATTCAAAAAGCATGAGGCTTAAAGAAAAGGAAACACAAAATGCTTGTAAGGAAGGAAAAGCTTACTTCCCTACTTTATAAAATGTTTAATTACCTAGGTTACAAGAAAAATGTATACTCAAGAATGAAAAAATCCTCTTAGGGGAAAAAAGTGGTTGTCCTAATTATTCATGGATGATCTAATTAATCTGCCATTCACGATTCACTAAAGCTATTAAAAAATTGGAAACTGGGAAATGAATAACACAAATTTATAGGACTACAAAATCCTATTAAACATAAAGATATCCAAGAACTGGTGGCAAAATTCCCTTAAGAATGTGAACTTCGGCAGAGCAGTGTTGACACACACCTTTAATCCCAGTATTACAGGCAGAGGCAGGCAGATTTCTGTGAGTTTGAGACCACCCTAGTCTACAAAGCTAGTTCCAGGGCTACACAGAAAAACCCTGTCTCAAAAAAAAAAAAAAAAAAAAGGCAAGCATGTGAACTCTGGGCTTCCTCTAGGGGTCTCTAAAGGAAGCATCCAAAGCTAGAGACCTGCTTCTTCATTTGTGAATGCGGAAACTGAGGTCTGCCGATGCGGGTAATTGCCCAAGTGTGTGTCCTCTAAGTAATTTCCCACCACTTAGGCAGTTACCACATATCCTGAACTACATGCACTTATCAGGTCACACAGAATATGCTAGCAGGCCTTGCTGCTATCAGGAGAGGAAGAGAGCTTAAGAATCATTCCTCAACAGTTCACAGAACAAAGTGGGGGAGGGGTGCTAACTGGTGCAGAGAGAGGGCCAAGCTCTGAGACAGTGACATCACTAACTGGAGAACAATAGCCCCACAGCTAGCTGGTATTGTCAGGACAACAGAAATGAAGAAAACAGAGCATCTTTGTGTCTGATGTGTCTAGAAAAGGAAGTTCTGGGGATTTCAAGGTGATCTAAGTATCCTTAGCAGTAATATACCTGAAGAAAAAAGAAGCTTTTTGGCTGAACTAATAGTATTTATTGTACCATCAACCAAAAGCAGCAGAGTAACAAAACTGGGAACAGACAGGACCAACTTCTTGTCTGGGTATCCCTAGGAATCACATGCTTTCTTATGAGTCCAAACTTCAAAAAGTACTACATTACCAGAAACAAAAAGCAGGCAAAGGAAACTCATCAGAGACGCGTCATGAGGTCATGAGTGTTGAGTACCACAGACTCAAGTGCAAATAAGCAGCAAGCCCAGGCTCTACCAGCAGACTGCTGACAAAAACAGTCTTTCAGAACAAAGCCCTGAAGAACAGACATGGCAGACTTCTCTGCACTGGGACTGTTCTTCACTCTATGGTGACAGCGTAGCTTCAGAGCAGACCCTGACACAGCTCAGGGCAAACCACCTAAGAATGTCTACCTCAAACTCTGTTTGCTGATGAAATAGGACTAGGCCCTTACCAAGAGCACTGCTGCACAGTAAAACTCTGTAACTGCTATTATGGTAAATAAAGCCTGGCACAATGTAGCCTTACTAGTGCTTTGGGTCACACCCAACACCTCCCCAGAAACATGCTGGCCCTTTCAGGTCTATGGCCCTTTTCTCTGCTTCCTATTTCCTTTCACCACATAGCTCTCTCTGTCTTCCAATACCTCTCTTATTCTTGTCCTTTATGTTGGCCAACTCCCCTATGGCCAATTGGTTGATCCTTCTATGTCTATTATATGATTATATTTGGATTATAACTGCTTATGAAACAAGAAAGACCTTTGTTTACTGGAATGGAGAGAAGGGCCAGACCCAAGCCTGTCAGTTGTATTTCCACCAAGGAGGCAAGCAGTAGGCATAGCCAAGGCACAGGATGAGAAAGGAGGTGCAACCTGAAAAGAGGACACAATGTGCACAAGAGCCATGGCAGGAACTGTGCCAACAATGCCCTCTGTCTTTTCTAAAGTGTCTAAGCCTCACAAAGCCAAATGCTATGGTATGCATATATGCACACATAACACATAAACATGTAGGGAACAAGAAACAAAGTGTGTACTTAAACTCTGGGGACAAACGTCTCCCCTGGTGTTCTGCTCCTCTTCCCCTCTTCCTGTTAGAAGAATAGCTAGAGAAAGATCTCTATGGAGGGTTTTGAGGGAACAGAAATGATGGGGAGGTGGGAATGAGCTCACATGTGAGAAATTAAAATAATATTATTAATAATAATAATGTTTAAATGCACACCAATGAGGTTACAGCCTAAAATGTCCATACCCACACTACCAGGCCTCCCATACACACTAGGAAATTTCAGGACAGCAGCAAACGGTAGACGGAGAATGTTTCAGAGCAATGCTTCTCAAACTGAACTATGCATTCGAATCCCTGGGAGGATTACTGAAAAGCACATTCTGATTCCATAGTCCTTGTCCATATGATATCCACACTGTACATCAAGAACATAGCAAGGACTCAGCATAAGCACTGAGCTAAGTACTCTGACTGAATTCATAGCCCAGTTCTGCTACCTAACAGGTGTGTGACCCTGAGCAATTTACTAATCTCTAGATATCTTTTTCCCAACTGTTTTTTACTTTATAAAAAGTTTTATAAAAATTTAAAAAGATAAAACAAGACAGGCCCTGGAATCTCAAGAGACAGAGTGGCTCAACTGAACAACACCTGACACAGTCCACAACTCCAGCTGAAGCACTTGCCCTGGGACTTTTAGTGTGGAATTCTTACTGAAAATGGACTTTGTTCCCCTACCAAACTGTCTTGGTATACTTGGCACACTTCTCCAGATGACTACAGCCTCTTGTGCATGCCCAGAATCTCCCCCAAGAGAACCCCATAGCTCATAGAGTGTGTGTGTGTGTGTGTGTGTGTGTGTGTGTGTGTGTGCGCGCGCGCGCGCGCCGGGGGAGGGTGTTTTGCTTTCTGTTTGTTTGTTAATTTGTTTTTGAGACCATGTCTCACTATGTAGCTTTGGCTGGCCTGAAACTTGCTATGGAGATCAGGTTGTTATGGACCTCAAAAAATATCTGCCTGCCTCTGCCTCTTCCTGGAATTAAAGACATGCACCACCACTCTGAGCTCATAGTCTGTGTTTTCAATTAATCTCTAGATTTATGAAGCAGTAACAAACATATTCTTTTTAAAATCACATTGTTAAAATAGAAAATGATTACAGATGCTGAGGGGTTAAGTAACTGGTTTTTCTCACAGCTAATAATACATGACAAAGCTAGTCTCTTTGACTAGCAGAAATACAGGACCATATGACCCAGGTGTGTGTACCACCGAACTACAGAGCTAGAAGCTAGGACACCTCTGCCTAGGCGTGGGGTGATGTTCAAGAGTAGGAATTCAGTCCCCAGGGCAAAAATGAAAAATGAATCACTGCTACAGCTGCATTCCAGAATGAGAAACAAAGCAAAATACGATTCTGGAGTCCATACACAGTTCAACAGGTAAAGTCACTTGCTTCCAAGCTTGACTGACAGAGTCCAGTCTCTCGAATGCACATAGTAAGAGAACTGTGACTTCCACTTGGTCACAGCTTGTGTGCACCCATGACATACACACAGTCACTTACATGCACACACAAGATTAAATAAATGTTTTTTAAAATCAGATTCTGATGTTCTCAGCAAGACAGAAGCTTAGAAAGCTTCTGGGCCTGAAACTCTGACAGAGAACAAACTGTGAGGTGCTGTGGTCAGCACCACTCCTCATAAGCCCAGAGTTGAGTGGCTGAACCTAAAAGCCTTAGATGGGAGCAAGAAAGGCTTGCAGAGGCTGGGTTACGGCAACCTCAATATCCTACCCTGTCCACAGTAGATTTGGGAAACTGGGCAGGCATGAGCTAGGAGAAAGCACTGCTCTACCTGTGGGGAACACTGGTCAAACACAGCTTCACTGTGTTCTTCAAGAAAACACTACGACTTCCCAACAAATTCTCCATGGATGCACACTTTCCAGACTGCTTTTGCTCTCATCATTCATACTACACTCAAAGGAGGTTGGATGTCAGTTCAGGGTCCTCTTTTCCAATTCCCTCTCAAACTCTGTACAATCTGCCATTTGTCTAGAATTCTTGGAAGAAACTACTTACAGAAAGAGCCAGGTTTACATGGCAAAGCTGTACTGATGTAAATTGCCTCTTCCTCACAGACGCATCTTCTCTCTAGCCTAACTCTTTCCTTTTTAAAAAGTCTCATCGCATCTGCAACATCCTAACCCGGATCCCTTCCTGAACTCTACTCCTCTATAAGCAATCAAAGATAATTCCACCAAGTTGGTAACCACATGCTGGGCAGCTCTAACCTCACCAGATTGTCACTGCCTGTTCTACTGAAAGAGCCACTTCACCCCCCCAGGAGCTCAGGCTCACAATCTTCCCTGGTGCAACCTTTCCCTGCCTCTGAAGCACACAGCTGTCATAATGTGATGCAGGAAATGACTTGTGCACAAGGGATTTTTATTCTGTCCTTGGATCTACACAACAGCAGCAGCCATTTGCCACGGTCAACTTCCTCTTTCAACACATAGCTACACCTAGGCAGGCCCTTTTCTACACCGGCGTTCCATTTACTATAATGACAGGATCATTAACATCTTTACAGAAACAAGGAAATGTTTCCCAGTGGTTATCGGTAGAGAGGACCAGAGGAGAGAATTAAGCTTTAACATCATGTTCTATACAATTCTGTATTTTCTGAAATGTTTTGAACATGTGCTTGCAAGGTACTCATTGTTAACTACACAGTTTTTATGAAGAACCATTGAAAGGGGGTATGTGCAAAGACAGTCGTTACAGTAAACTCTCAAGGGGGCAGGGAGCTGATAAAGGGAAAACTAGTACATAGACACTGGAAACATCTAACTAATAAATAAGGCTTCATACAATAAACTAAGTATACCTTTAAAATAGGTATAAAATATAGACATTTTAACAATCTATGGTATACCAAAATAGGTTACAAAACTTTTTGATTTAAAAAAGAAAATATACTTCAAATAAGATTAGAAGTACTATAAATAGAAGATCATCGTTCTATATTTGGTATACGCCTATAAACTAAGTATGTGGAACACAGCCAGCTTTTGCCATACTCCTCTCCATTCACATATGTTAATAAATCAGTCACTGATGAAGATGTGTGGATTACTCTTTCACAAAAGCCTTCCCAATCAACAGACAATTTATGTGCGGCAAATCCCACGGCTTTTGAGCTTTGGGCCTAACCAGATAGCCAATCTCTGCGTATAAGGGCAGACTGCTCCACCCATGGTCAGAAGTAGTCCCACAACCAGGTTGCCAACAGGAGTTGGCCTCTTTAAGAAGTAGTAATGCACAGATGAACTGGCCATGGTTTCTAACCGAACATGAGATTCTCTATGTCCAGCTCATGGGAACGTCCACTCCAGGGTTATCTTTACTACCCACTAGGTCAAGAGATTTGAACGCCTCAAGGAAAGTTCACCTTTCAAGGCTTCCTAAGCTCTGTCATCATCATGCTGCCCTCATGATCATCAGCCCCTGAATACACACAGGTCTACAGAATGGCGACTGATGTATGGCATAAATCCCAACTTGCTCTGTGGTCCTCACACTGTAAAGAAGCACTGCTTTCTCCCTGTTCCTCATGGAGGCCTGTCTAGGATACCTGACAACCATAGGGCAATCCTGAGTGGGGCAGAGACAAAACTCTACATCCACTTCTTGGGTGGGAGGACAAAATCAAGACTGCAGACAGTCTCTGTACATCCATGTGTCTAACAACAGCTTAACACAGAGGCAGAACTAGGCTTAGTTTTAAGTTTTTGTTGCTTGAGGTTTATGTTGGAGGCTTGGTAAAAAACCAGTTGCTTAGCATTCATAAAGCCCTGGAGTTAGTCTCCAGTAGGCCCCCCCCCAAAAAAATAAATAAAAATAACAAGTACTGTATAGCTGGATTTTACAACACATAAATACAGAAGCTGCTAAAGTCACACCTTCAAAATCCACTCCCTCATATTGTCTCATCCACAGGAAAATACAAACAGCACAACTTTTGTTTTCTAGCGAAGTGTTCTCTGTCTTACCACTTTAGTTCAGCACTCAGAGCCAGGCTACTATTGTGAGACCTTGCCTCAAAACAAAGGAGCATTATTAGCAATATCCAATTGTGCCTTTATTGAAAACTCTGTGAAATTAAAAGTATTTTATTTTCAAATGGCTGTTTAATAGTTAAATAAAAAATGTGAATTTTTTTTAATTAAATTAGGCTTAGCTCCTATAAAAAGCATTCCTGAAGCCAGGAGGTAGTGGTGGTGCACGCCTTTAATCCAAGCACTCAGGAGGCAGAGGCAGGCAGATCTCTGAGTTCCAAGTCACACTGATCTACAGAATGAATTCTAGGACATATCAGGGCTACACAGAGGAACCCTGTGGGGGAAGAGAAGGGGCAATGATGAGGATGGGGAGATTTTAAAACAAAACAGCCATTTGTTACAAAATGTGTATCTACCTAGTGATCTCCAGTTTCATTATGTGTATTACTTAATAATGTGTCTAAGAAGCCCACTTATGAATAATAAATAACAGATTTTATGTGAGTTACTAATATCAAAAGACCAAAAAAAAAAAATAGGCCAGTGAAATGGCTCTCCGGGTTAAAGTAGTGCCCTAATTACCTAACTTTGATCCCCAGGACTCACATGGTGGAAGAAGGGAACACTCAAAAGCTGTCGTCTAAGCTCCACAGGTGTACTGTGTTTAGTGCACATTTGAATGCATGTACACACTCATAAATAAAAAATTTAAAAATGACAAAAAACTAATGACAAGATTAGACTAGGAATCTTGAAAAAAGGAGAAAGTAGAGAAAACATGAAGTGTGTTTTTCAGAATCTTGTTCACTTGAACAACTGTCTTTAAACCACCAGAGTTTTAATAAACATACACTGCTTCCAGCTTAGACTATAGACAAAATAACGTGCTGTGACCATGTAACATGCCCAAAGAAACTATGGCAGGGAAGCCTATTGGATGGGAAATAACTGCTAAAAACCATGAAAAACACAGTTCCTGAGAGTTTGGACAAGGACGGGCACATCTAAGCTGCTGGCCTCGGGGCTCCCAGCCAGCTGGACTCAGCCCTGTAGGTGTGAAGTCTGGCATATTTTCACAGGTTCTTGAGACAATTCTGACATGCGTGAAACTGCAAGAACCCATAATTATCCATTGCTGTCTCTCAACAAAAGCATGATGGGTGTTTATCATACAAAGAAAATTATATAAGTGCCTTAAAATTAGCTCCTTGTTTTTATAAATAGTCCAAACTTGATATAAATTAGATTACATGGAGTTGGGTTGTGTTTTCCTTTTGACCCTTCTCTGAACAAATTCTATTATAAGCTATCCTTGCGGAGTACGCAACCAAACTTGTTGAGGCTGTGAAAGGGTCTCCCCAAAACATCCTACGCAACAAATCCCTGCACCCAGATCAAGCACAGGCCTTACTTTCCTTCCTAAAACAGAAACAAAGGAACAGGTAATTCACTATGACTGCTTTGTTAAGTAATTCTCTCATGGCATTTAATCTGCCAGTGTTTGAATGGATAATAAATGTGGCTTTGAAAACTAAGGAAGTAAATTGAATACAGCTGGCTGGCAAGCAAACCAAGTGACAACAGCAACCTTGGTAAAGGATAGCCCAGCCAGTCTGTTTCTTGGAATTACTGTCCCCAACACATACTTACATTTAAAGTAGCAATCTATTGAACTGTTCTGTTTCTCTAGTGTCATAGTTTATTATTAAATTAGAAAATGTATTACAAGTATTTTATGTCCTGTATATCTCAATAGCATAAAACATGCTTTCTTTTAGAAAAGAAAAGATTTTAGGTGTTTTAAAACATGAAAATGACACATTTCATTTCCTTACCACCTTTTTAGTCGATTGTCACTGTTAAAGCACCTGAGTCTAATCAACCTAACGGAGAAAAGGCTTTCCTTCACAGTTTAGGTTTCCATCAGCTCTGTTGGCTTGGTCTGTGAGGAAGCAGAACATCACAGCAGGGGAGCAAAGCAGCTCACCTCTTTGTGGCCAGGAAGGTCCCAGGGAGGAGGGGCACAACTCCAGTGACCTAACCTCTTCTCACTCACCCCTACTTGTAAACGGTGCCAACACACCCCAACAGCACCTTAGGCTCTATAGAGAGCAACCCTTCAACCTGGGCCCATGGAGAACATTTAAGATCCAAACTGTAGCATTTTGGGCTTAACATGTATTCTGGATGGCTCCATTTCCTCATGTTTGTGCTGGCTATAAGGAGACAGTGCTAGCATCACCAAGACAGAAGTGGACTCAATTTCCCCTTCTCTAGAATTTCTATTTTCTTTCAAATTTATTCAGCTAAGCCATATGCCAAATGGTATAGAGAATTCTAATGAAGAGAACACCTTCTTCCCCACCATAAGTATCAGAGCAAGGAAGGGGTCTTGTGTGTGTGTGTGTGTGTGTGTGTGTGTGTGTGTGTGTGTGTAAAATCCCAGAACTTGGGAGGCTGAGGCAGGAAGATTCCGAGTTCAAGGCCAGTCTGAGCAATAAAGCAAGACCTACTCGAAACACACAGGGCTTGTTGGTGTAGTTGTTATTGTTAACCTTGCCACAGTGATGACAGAAGCTTTAAGTGTGCATGATAAAAATCAAGAACACCAAAATGGCTGAAATCACACTGTGACAGAGCTTGCCGTTGGTGGTTTAACATCAAATCCGAATAAACTGGGATCAGCCCTCAAGAAAGGAAGATATCAGAATCCAAAGAATGCCAACTTAGGATTCCTGAGCTGAAAGGTCTTTCTTCACACGCATTTAAACTAAGGAGCAGAGCGATTCAGAGGTTAGACTAAATTCATACAGGGGCTACTGGCAAAAGTGCTCTAGGCATCTGGCTGTTAAAACTGGCAAAATGTCACCAGTCATCCTCTCAAACACCAACACAGCAACAAAACATTTCTGAGGAAGGCTTTGGTGCAAAACTCTCCTAACAGCACTCTGGGTAACCACTCATTCTCATTAAATGTAGCCCCACTATTACACGATTTCTATAGATCTCTCCCCACTGCAAGCCTTGAAAAAAAAATACCAGCTGGTCAGATGACATGCCCAAGATACATATTTGGGATTCTGACTTTTCCTGAGACCAGGTTCTTACTCAGTAGCCAAGCTGTCCTAGAACTGACTCTGCTGCCCAGGTTGTCCTTGAGGTCTAGCTCAGTTCTTTGAGCACTAGGAAGGATAGGTGTATGCTCTCATGCTCAAGTGAATAGTTTACGATGAGAGCGACATTTTACACTTTTGTAGCACAGAATATTCAAGCTACAGCAACTGTGCCAAGGGTAGTGGAGAGGTTTTCCAGATCATACTAAGGTATAAAAGAACAAATGAGAAAGCTATGTAATTGCAACTAAGCATTCATATACATAACAATATACTTTCTAGTCATATGCAAACAATCAGAAGAAAAGAAAACTTGGTAGACCACAAACTTGGCTCAGTAATTTTAGAAGACTAATTTATTCAAAGTTTTACAGGTAAAAAATAAAAAAGCTAAAACAAGTATTTAATTTGCCCACTTCAAATCACTTGACAAATTTATAGATTAATTTAAATGTACTTTAAAGATTATAAACTTTTAGATTTGTAGCACATTAAATTTAAACGTCTCAGCCAGGTGTGAACATGCATGCAATCCCTGTATGGGGGACGGGGGGTAGTAATAAGATCAGGAGTTCAAAATAATTGTCAGAAAGCAAGTTTGAGACCAGTCTGGTAGGTTACATAAGACCATATCTTGGATGAAAGGGAGGGAGGGAAGGAGACGGGGTGGGAAGAAAGGAGAAGAGGGAGAGAGAAAAATCTGGAGACTTAAAGGATGTTATAGCCTTTTCTAAAACATTCAGGCCAGCAGTGAGGAAAGATCTGAGAAAAGAAGTTTCAAATTCCAGAAGGTTAGTATTTGCCCACAGCGTCCCACAATTTCTGATGCCTTACAGCTGAGGAGGTCCTAGCTACTCCGCTACTCCGTTATGGAGTCTTTTCTCAGCATTCAAATTGTCACTTCAATGGAGAGCAGACAGTCAGCCCCAAGAAGAATCAAGAGGCAAAGTATGCTCCCATTCAACTCTCACCCAGATGAAAGATGGAAGGAGGACCCATCTCTGTATCATATGTTCAGTAGTAAAGAAGAACCCCTCCTCTGCACAGCTGATACCCAGGAGCACACAATCTCCTTCCTTAACAACAATGGCTGGGAGAGCTATTTAACACGTGAATTGTACCATAGGAATTTCATTAAATGGGAAAATGATGCAAAAAGTCATACTGAAGGAAGTATCATTTATGTTGATTTTGAAAAAGGAATGTGACCCAGTGACCTGAATGGATGAGGAAAGGCAAATGCATGGTTAGCACTCACACCATGTGCAGTTGGAAACAGGGTTGTGTGCAGTGGAATAATCCTTCAGTACACTGTAAAAATGTGTTGCTCTTTGTGAATAAAAAGCTGACTGGCTGAGAGCTAGGAAGGATTTTCAGAGCAGAGAAAATGCTGGGAAGAAGGATGGAGGTTCTGGAGAGTAACAGGCAATTGCAGGGAGAGAAGCAAAATGAATTTGACATTTTGAAAGAAGGTACTGCCATGTGGCAGAGGGTAGATAAGAAATATGGGTTAATTTAAAATGCAAGAGTTAGCTAGTAACAAGCCTGAGCCAAGCATTTATAATTAATAAGTTTCTGAGTGGTTATTTGGAAGCAGATGCAGAGACACAAAATCCACCTACAGTGTTAGATTATCTATAATGTAGGTACTAGTTAGATTATCTAACACTGTAGGTACTAGTGGAGGCACTAGTGGAGACAGAATGATAAAAATCAACAAGTACTAGTGTGGGTACTAGTTGAAGGTACTAGTGGAGACAGAACGATAAAAATCAATGCTGACAATGTAAAATCAAATTGGTAATAATAATAATATTCACAACAGATATGGCTATTGCATTTGTCCTAGGGGCATGCAACATGTAACTGTTAGAACTACATATATAGACAGAAGTGGAATTGCTCTTGCACAGAGTGCAGTGAATGAGAAGGGTGGCCAAGGAATGTGAGGAAGGCACTTGGTTCTTTTCCAATTAGGTACGATTCAGAAACAGCGGGATTCTATGGAGAACCTGGGTGAAAGAAGGGTCAAATATCTGTGCTGGGGAATTAAGAAGAGAGCTGCCTGAAGGTTCTAGGGAAACCAATCTTACTTAGTAAGCACTCAGCTGGCAACAAGCATTTTTATGATGAAGTTGAAACTGTTTAATCTGGACCTGCTATAAGGAGAAGACTGAGAGCTAGCTCACAGACCCAAAACAAGCAGAATGAGAGAGGCAGAAAGTTTAGGCAGGTATTTGTTGCCATGTGAATGCTTCCACAGGCATGGTGCCTATATGGCCAATCATTTGTGCAATTTACATGGTGTTGTATTTCACAGAGAAAACACATTTTACATGATGAACATTTTATTACCAGATCAGATAACACTAGTCTATGACTACCTTTAAATATCTATAAAACAAAATGCCTTTATAAAGACAATCTAGGTAAATTAACATTTCTGAACATTTATCCCCTAATCTTTGTCACAGGAACAAAAAGGCATTTACTCGTTAAGAAGGTTGAAACACAAATCCAATATTAGTATGGCATCTAGAACATAGTAACTAATCAGCCAATACTGGTTATTACATCTTCTTTTTATTAATTCTCAAAATCTCTTTATGATCTAGATGAGTGGTTCTTAACGTTCTTAATGATGCAACCTTCTTAATGATACATTTCTTCATACTGTAGTTATACCCAGCCATAAAAATTATTTCACTGCTACTTAATAAATGTAAATTTGTTATTATTATGACCCATAATGTAAATATGTGACCCTATGGGGATTGTAACCCAAAGGTTGAGAACCACTGGTCTATGGTTCTATCTTCAAACTATGGTCTATCTTCAAACTATGACTAGACCTCATTTTCCCACAATATCCGTCTGCCAATACAAAGAGAATAAAGATTAGCTTTAAAATTGTGTAACTGCAACTAAAAAGTACATCTATGGCCCCAAGTCATTAAATACACTGCTGAAAGGACAATAAGTGACTTTCAGATTGTGTAATGTTACAAATTGCTTTGGCCTATTCACTAATGTGGAAAATTTATGACTTCCTTTGGAAGTTAGAGATTTAACAAAATACAAGAAGGATTAATATAAGAATAACTATATGTAAAACTAAGAAAAAAAGTTTAAGGAACCACCTTAGGTGAAAATATTTATTAAGGTTAGGAATGTAAGTTTTAATGGAGTCACCATTTCTGGGCCAGTATCTCCAAGGCCCTCTAAGTTAACGTTAAGGCCCTCTAACGTCACTGACAGCTACACCAGTGAGGCAAATGCAAGCCATACGTGTGGCGCAGCACAGCAGGAAGCTGTGAGGACAGTGGCCAGTCACATCCAGTACAGCGCAGAAAAAAGCACAGCTATGAAAAGAAAGCATACACACTGTCCTGGCTAGTGTATTGCCGACTTGACACAAGTGGACAGGGATTAGGAAAAGGAACTTTCAACTGAGAAAAATGCCTCCAATGAGATTTACCTGGAGGCAAGTCTGTGGTGCATTTTCTTTTCTTTTCTTTTCTTTTTTTTTTTTGTGGGGGGAAGTAGGGGGGTTTGAGACAGGGTTTCTCTGTGTAGCCCTGGCTGTCCTGAAACTCATTCTGTAGACCAAGCTGGCCTCAAACTCACAGAGATCTCCTGCCTCTGCCTCCCAAGTGCTGGGATAGATGTGAGAGGTCCCAACCCATTGTGCGTGATGCTACCCCTGGGCAGGTGGTGGTTCTGGGGTGTATAAGAAAGCTGAACCAGCCAGAGAAGAGCAAACCAGTAAGCAGCACTCCTCCATGATCTCTTCAGTTCCTGCCCTGACTTCTCTCAATGATGGACTATCATCTGAAAATGTAAGCATTATCCCTTTCCTACGGAGTTACTTTTTCTCACTGTGTTTTAGAATAAAAACTAATTAACACAGAGACTGATTTCGATGCAAAGACCAGTCATGTGCAACCCCTCTAGATTCCTCGGTTGTTTTCCTCTCTTTGCCTAGCTCAGACGTACTCCATCCAAACAATCACCAATACTCAGTGAGCACGACAAAAGAACAAAGACTTTATTGCGCATGTAATATAAGCTTCAATGTCACTGTTCCTCAAAGGTGCAGTATACTTCAGAGGTACGGTACGCAAATACCTACGTTAAAATCATTCTAACACAGCTAAAAATTACTGGAGAGAAGGGAATCTTAACTGAGAAAATGCCTCCTATGATTGGGCTTTCAGCAAGTCTGTAAGATATTTTCTTAGTTAAGGTTGGTGTTAACAGGCCCAATTCATTGCGGGTGGGGCCACCCTGGGCTAGTGGTCCTGGGTTCTGAGTTAGCCATGATGAGAAAGCAAGTAAACAGCACCCCTTCATGGCTTCAGCATCAGCTCCTGCCTCCAAGTTCCTGCCCTGACTTCCTGCAATGACGGAATAAGATGTTGAAGTGTAAGCCAAATATAATAAAGCCTTTCCTCCCCAACTTGCTCTTGGTCAAGGTGTTTCATCAGAGCAATAGCAGCCCTAAAACATACAGAGAGAGAATCTCAAATAGTTCAGTGTTTAAGATGATTAGACACACATTAGTGAGACACTCTCTTCACTGTTAATAATAAACTTCACTCCATAAAATGTGTTGATTTATTATCTAAGTCTCTTGCCTCATTACCATTTCATTCTATAATAAAATATTTTCTTTCCTTCTATTATGAGTTAATAATACTAAGTATAATTAGGGTGTTTTCATAGTGACTCAATCTCATTTTCTATTTACAACTTTTATGTAAAATCTATATGTTGAGTATGTGTTCAACAAAATCTCCATAAAACACAAATCTTTAGATGAAAACAAACTACACAGCAACTCGGGATTTACTGTGGATAAGTTTTCTATACTATCATTTGGGAATCTCTATGAAAATAAGGTTTTCAGGAATAGTTCCAGTCATCTAAATACTTTTATCAAAACAATATGGTACAGTGTATTTCTTTCATTCACTGATGACTTCCTAATTTTTTATTTTCTATAATACTGATAATCACTGATCTTTCCTCTTCCCATGTTGTACAGTATTTAGTATTTCAAAATTATTCAAAGGCAAGTATTTTTAAAATGTCAGGAGCTTTCATATAAATGTTGACAGATCACCTATACGATAATTCAGCTTTCTTTCAGTAAATTTTGTGAAGAAAGAAAGTCAAGAGACTAAAAGTAGCAGTGAGCTTCTGCCACCAGGCAGCAAGGATTCCGACTGTGGGTAGGTAAGGGGTCCCAGAAGCTTTTTCCACACGACACACTTCATCCCAGACAGAAAAGGTTCTTTTTTCAGCGTGAGTGTTTCGGGTGTGGAGACTTGGGACTATTCTGGATGCTTAGGATAAACGAGAACCGGATATTTGGCATTAAACAAGGTATCTGTACCACCCCCTCTACGGTCAGAAAATACTGTGAAGAAGAAAGCAGAGAGAATGGAAGAGCTGAAGGACAGAAGAGACGTGAAATGCTGCATCCAGGGCATGACACAACCATAACAAACTCAGCAGCTGTGCTCGCCTGCACACCAGTGAGAGACTGTCAACAGCCAATCACGGGTGCAGGGGCTGATAAGACCACATACAACCCCCGATGAACTACTGGCAACTTTTTTAGACCATGCAAAGAAGCATGCTACAACACAGATAAACTTTATAGTAAATCCAAAGCAAAGAAGCACGCTACAACATAGATAGATCCCAACACAGAAAAAACATAAACTCTATGATTCTGTTTACATGAACAGTGCAGAGCAATCAAATCAATTAACTGGCCATTTAGAGGTAAAGGGGGAAGGAAGGAGTGTAGCTGTATGATGTCTCTGTAGGATAACAACATTCTAAATGATATTAACAGTGATGGCAGATCAATTCTTAGAAACTTACCAAGCAATGAATTGTGTACTACAACTACATTTTGCAATTCTGTAGTTAGTATAACTGGAAAATTTTATACTTTTAAATGGTGATATAAATTATATCTCAATCTAAATAAAAAACTGAAACTACAGAAAAGCATTAACAAAGATTATCAAAGATGTTATTTACTTAACATGACAAACTTTTGGACTAATTCTGATGAAATTAAGTCCTAGAAGCTAAATGAACCACTAAATTCAAAAGGTGACTTATACTTACTTCTCTTTTATCCTTAAAGGAGTTACAAAGTAAAGATTTCCTTTAAGTGTTTTCCAATTTGTAACCAAATGATAATAAATGTATCCTGATGCGTAAGTGTGCTTTTGTTGTAGGCATTTTCACTCTTGGACTACAAAGTCTACCTGGAACAATCTAATAGCAAAGAGAAAAAAAGCCATTTAAATTAGGCTATTAGACAGGGCAGTGACATTTGATGTATTTAATGTATTTCCCAGACACTATCTCAGTGCTTCCCATCTTCCAATCAACAACACTGCTCCAATCTAATTGGTCTGGCCATCAGATGCAATTGGCTTCCAATTACATTTCATTCTGAATTAATCTTCATAAGTGTACCAAAGCAAAGAAAAGGCAATGCTGATTGCCAAAGCAGAGGCACTAATATGCCTGGCCAGTTTCTTAAAGCGAACTCAGGGAAAGCTCCCAAGCCTGCATTCACTGGTTGAGTAATCCCTCTAAGCATTGAGTTTATAAGAATTCACCTTCTACAGGCAAGCTGACTCTGCTTCCAGAGTGTCTGGGGAAGTGATGCAACCAAAAACAGGCCCACATCAGCTAACAGGCTCTAATGGACTGTGTCTTGCTCTCTGACAACATGTTGCTGCACTCCATGAAGAAATACCTTCTAAAAATCATGGGAGGACTGCACTTTCTCACAGAAGAAATTAATGCCTATTTACTCTTTGAAGCTCACTGACGGTCTCCTTCATCAACTAGGTTGGACTCAGAACTCAGTCAAATTTCCACCCTCCCATACTCCCTCTGGCCTTGTCACCTGTATGTGTGAAACACAACCTCAGCTCTCTTGATGATTTCAAGCTCCTGTGATTTCTGTAATTTCCTACCTCATCCAAATTACCATGCAGAGCCCTGAAGTAACAATCTAGAAGAATTTCTGCTGGACTCAAAGTTAACGCAACCATAAAACCTTCCATAAACTTAGAGAGCAGCCTGCTTACCACCCAGGACCTGCTTACTACACAACTAGTCTGATGTACCCACAGATTTACCATTTTCACACTGAATAAAAAAACTGAGACCAATGTGTAAACAGAAGGCCATAAAATGTTGATGCCCATGAGGTCATAACTGAGTGTACAGTCCAAAATTGAGAAAAATGGTAAAAAATGAATTATACTAACACATATAAAATATAGATTACACTCACATATATACATATGTACTCGATATGCTTTGAGTTTATTGTGGATTTTAGTAATTTAACTAAGATTTTCAAAACACAGCAGAATAGATTTTGATGGTATAGACAACACTGGAAAACAGCCTAGCTTACTTTCTAGCCACATCAAAGTCCAATGCTAAGGATCCTCAGAAAATCGGAGGCAGTTCTTTCAGAGAATTACATTCATCTCTTAATCGAGCAAACACTATGGACCTACAAACAAAACTCAGAGTGTTTTCTTGGTTGCAGACATGTATTCCACAGGTGCAGAAACATAAATCATTTTCAAGGTCTTCAAGAACTTCATGAGCTCAAGGTTTGAACTTTGCTATTAAAAACTGGCTCCTTCTATCTACTCCACCCTCTCTTTATTACCTACTGCTATCCTCATCAACTCTGCCCTGGGCACGCTATTCTCGCCCACTCTGACACACTGCTATAAAAAATTGCCACAGGCAAGCGCGAGGAGTAGGTCCATACTGTGATCCCAGCAGTTGGGAGGCTGAGGTGGGAGAGTTCTAAGTTCCAAGCTACTCTGAAGCCCTGTCTCAAAATCCAAAACCAAACCACAAAGCCAAGAGCACATTTTGCTAAAAGAAGCATCTAGACAGTAGTGTTAACCACAGTTAAACCTCAGAGTGATGGAAGTTACCCCTCTTCCCATTCTACCCCATTGTTCTTAAAATATATCTCTAAAAATACAGATTGTGGTTTGACAAATATACTTTTAAAAATACGGATTGTGGTTTGGCACACAAAAGAAGACAAGGAGCTAGAGAGATGTCTCAGTGGTTAAAAGCACAGGCTGCTCTTAAAGAGAACCAGATTTGGTTCCCAGCACCCACATGGTGACTCACAACCATCTGCAACTCTAGTTCTAGGGGCTCAGATGGACATTTTGGACACTAGGCACATATGCACATGGTACACATACATTCAGGAAACCCTGATACACTTAAACTTTTCAAAGTAATTTTTTAAAAGAAAAGAGGAAATAAAATGGGGGTTGTGCTCTGGATCTGAGCTTGTCCACTTCAAGAATCATCCATAATCTTATCACAAACTATTTAGAAGCAACCACAGCCCAATTCCAGATGAAAACTAAAAACAGGTACCAACTATTCATTTCTAACTTTGGACTTAGCATGTTAGCTGTGGTTCTTGAACATGGGCATCTTTCCAAATGAAGAATATGCACACCTACTAGACTGTGCTAGCACACAGCTTCTTAAAGATGCCCTGCTCCATGGACTCTCAGATCTCAGTGTCTGTCTTGCTCATGGAAAAGTGTCTTCAGTTCTGTACACAATCTTTACCTACCCAATTTCTACCCATGCTCATACGTGTGCCTACTAAAGCAAGCATTCAAAGTATAGTTTAATAGAGAAACTAAATTGTATTTTAATTAAGACATGGAGTATTACATGTGTCTGGTAGCTGCCACATTAGCAAATTTAGACAGAAAGGTTCTAAAGTGGAACAAGCAACAAAATTCCAGCTCAGCCACTTATCACCACTGACTTTCAGTTAAGTCATTTAAGCTCGCTCCCATCTACACAAGAGCAAAGAGGCATATTTAGCTATGAAATTAAAGCTAAATATGGCAAAACACACAAACCTCTCTTCTTCCCATGTTAGCTCCCTTGTTATCAATAGCAACCTAGGTTAGAAGATAAAATGACAAGCAGCTAACCACAACTTTGAATGGTAACTAGCAAGCTGCAAATGGCAGCTGTTTCTAGACAGTGAAGCTGAAATTTTCCATCTTCCTTTTATATACGTGCACATTACCTAAACTTTTTCTCATACATGGGAAAATTTTGTTTTGAATTTTAAAAACTGAAGAAGTGTAAAGGTAATTCTCTAAATCTGCTCTCTTCTTGGTATTACTTAATACAGCAGACAGACAATGCAACTTTAGCTGGGAAAGAGACGGGAGTAAGGCCCACAGTAAGTCTTGAACCTACACTTCAGATGCCCAGACTGCCCAAACAACATGAGTAAAGCAGTTAACTTAACCTCAAAATAATATATATTTGCTAAAAATAGACTATGAAGCTTTTATGTATTTATATGTTCTTATACATAAAAAGGTTAACTAGACATACACCAGAATAGTGTTTTGTTTTGTGGGTTTTTTGTTTTGTTTTGCTTTTCTGGTATTTTGATACAGTGTTTCCGTGCATAGCCTTGGCTATCCTGGAAGTTGCTCTATAGACCAGGTTGGCCTCTGGAATTAAAGTCAGGCACCACCATACCAGGCAAGAATGTTTATACAGGCTGCAAAGAAATCAGGTCATCTGGTTCCTAATGGTCATCTGCCACACTCTGAATTTTCTTCCTCCAACTAGTGAAAAAGATGACTAACAAGACTTTCACTGGTGCAGTCTGACAGGTAATTCTACCAAAACTTCAAGGGTCACATCATTCCTACATGACTTTTCATGGCACAGAAAGAAAAGAAAGCAAAACCCCTAACACCTTACAATTTATTTAATCAGGCTATCATAACAAACAAAAAGAAAATCTAATTTATGAATCAATATTTTAGATCACAAGAAAACAGCAAATGAATTCAGCAATAGAGTATGATAGAGATTATTCTCATAAATCAAGGATCCTTTAGTATTAGAATAAAGAGAAATGTTATTACATTAGCCAATTTTGAATGGCTGACCCATCTGTACTGACTACTTCTGTTTGTAATGTGAACTAACTGCAGTCACTTGAATAAGAATACGGGAACATTATCATATAAGTCAAGGTGGGGGGGGGTAGGGGAAAATGCATATGTACTGAGTGAACTCTTGATTAAATCCAAAAATCACCTTTGAAGAGTAAAAGGAACCAGATGAGAAGGTGCATGCCTGCAATCCTTCACTGGGGAGGTGGAAGCAAGATCAAGAGCAAAAGTCACCTGGACCACAGGTGCAAGTACAAAGTAAGCCCTTTCCTCTACTTTGCAGTGCCGTGGTTCAGATTTGGGGCCTCCAACATGCTAGGCAACTGTTTTACCACTGAGTCACACCCTCTGTCAGAAATAGTCTTTAGTGTAATAAAGAGTAAACTGAATAAATAGTAAAAAGTCTTTCTCAAACATCATGTCCCTCCCGCACCCATTTTCATGAAGCTAATAAGGTACAAGGTGTCCTAAACTTCTCCTTCCAGGTAGAAGGAAGGCAGTTCCATCAAATTCAGGACCAAATAAGTATTACTATAGTAACTGACATCAAGCATTGCAGGAATTAGTCAGAGTAACCTTAATGAGAGAATAGAGAAATGCTATCATATAAGAAATAAGGTAAAACAGGCAAATATTAGAAATAACAGACTACCATTATCCAGGAATGACAGAATTTCTTTTTTAAAAAAGAACTAAAAAAAAAATGTTAGAGATAAAAAGGTACGAAACTCTGCACAAATATTCAAAGTAAATCCTAAAGTAGGCAGGAGGGATACCACAGTGAATAAAGACCAGAGTACACCTTATAATCTAATATGGAATAAAAGAAAAGTGGAACTTTCTCATGCTCTTTTTTACCTTTTATCCATGGCACAAAAAATACAGGCAATGTCAGGTCCCATTCTCAAGCAATTCAAAAACCAGATTCATAAATTCACTTATGTACAAAAATCAATTCCAGAATAGTGTATTCAACACAGCAATCAAAAGCAATCTAAAATGCCTAGAAATAAATTTAACAGGAAATGTTTAAGACCTATATAAATAAAACTATAAAATTTCACTTACTGAGGTTAAAAAAAGAAAGTGTTTTAAAAAGTAGAAAAGACTCACTACACATAACACAACACACACATATAAACTTTCACACAAACACACACATACAACACAACACACACACACACTTCTCCACACACACACACCACCACCACCTTCCACTACTGTCAAGGTGCTATTAATTTATATACTTAGAATACTCTATTAATAGAATTAATCTATATACTTTGCACAATCACATTCAAAATATCATTAGAAATTATTTTTCTGAAGTTGACAAATGATTCTAAATTTTATGTAGAGAATACATGAATCAGAATAGACAAGAATTTTTCTTTAAAGAAAAGTGAGATGAACTGCTCCTACCAGTATTGCTTTCATACATGTCACCCAGAGAAGGATAGAGATCTGGCCTTCCTACCAGGCCCCCGGCTGTCTTCTGTGGGCAGCTCACTCAGAGCAACAATGCCCAAAAAGGAGGCCTACTGTGTGTAAGGAATGGCTGCCAATGCAATTCATTAGGACAGACTCAAAGGCACTAATAACAGGAACCCAGTCAACTGTTTGATGGGGTCATGGCAGAGGGGACTGTGACAGAGTGAATGCATTCTATTGGTTTTCACGCTCAGTATGCAGTTTTGGATTGCCATGGAAATCTAATCAATAATATATAGCAGTTACATTTGCAATTCACTTGGTTTTTCATAGCATTTTAGCCTGTATTCATCTACTTGACCATATTCCCCGAGTGCCTCACAGCTGGCTAAAAACTCAGCACACACCAAGAATGAGAAGCTATACATTCAGACAAAGAAATTCTAAGAGACTGAAGAACTTGCCACCTGCCAGAGACCAGGTGAGCTGCAAGTAGGGTTGTGTCTGAACTTCCAGTTTCAAAGTCTGAAACAACCCTCCCACTGCCCTCAATTACATTCAAAGTGTCCTAGGAATTTGAGCTTCTGTCCCATGAGTATAGTCAGTTATATTCTGTCTGAACTTGCAGGACACTAACCCAAACCTGACCACAGAGCTCTAGAGATAAAAAGTAAAACATAGTAACACCTCATGCTTACCATGTGCCAGATATTAGTCTGAGGGTTTTACAATACCCACTCACCATGCTCCTCACTAGTACAACCATGCCCAAGTGATAGATGGCAAAGATGAGGCACAGAAAGACATTCCCACCAGCAGCTGCTACCTCAAGACCAAAGACGAACTCAGACTTGTGCTTCAGTTGGGATGAGGCTGCCTAGAGCCACATCCGCTCACAGAGATCACATCTATGTGTACCTCTAGGCCAAAGGATTCTCTGTGATGATGAAACACACATATGATGGCACAACATAAATTACTCATGGTTAGCCTTAATTAACACAAATTACAAGCTAATTGCTCTAGTCTCTCATAGTAATTCATATAAAAGTACTCAGGAGTCTGACTACACACATCAGCACTGTCTTTTGCTGCAGAGAGTAAAACATTTTTCTACAGTGTATTGGGTTATTCACACTAAAGGCATAGCCCCCATATAACAAAAGGACAGGCATCTGAAAACCTTGTTCAACAACCCACTATGTCAACCCCTCTCTGAACCAATACAGCCTTGCCCAGAACCCGCCCATTGAATCTTCAGAATCTGTCCACAGAATTTTGCAAAAATATTTTGTGTACAGGTTACTCAATGTATTTTCTAGTAACTAAAGATTATATAATATACTGAAATTTTGTATTATGCCAAACGAAAATCATTTAAATGTTGTAAACAAATCTTGAAAAATCGCATTTAAACCATTTCAATAATTAGTCCGATTAGTAGCAATAAAAGGAAACTCTTAAGTCCTGACCATAAGTAAAAACTGTCAGACTGGGAACTCTGTCTACACAAGAGACTTTTTTAAGTTCTGAACAGTAGTTTTAAATTTTTCAATTACTGAGTAACATTTAAAATACAAGATTTTATGTGGTTTTTTTTTCCCAGGAAAACCTGCTCTCTACACACAAAGTTCAACAAGAGCTGTGGCCGTGTCCAGACAGTGTCACGGGATTAAAATCGCCCGCCTGAGTCGCAGAGGCAACTGATTTACAAATTCTGGACTAAGTCAATTCCTGACAGAGAATGGACAGATACTAAGCACAGTTACTAAACAGAATTCCTCAGCTAGTAGAGTATCCTCTTTAACCTCCTTTTATCTTAATGAGGGTTTGTTTGTTCAATTAGGTCAGAGAGACAAAGAGAAACGATCACATTTTTGTTTGCAAACTCTTCAGCCACACTGCTTCCTTGAGGCACTGGCACAAAGCCATTGGTGACAAGGGTCCTTTCCCACCCTGACCTCATCACTGCACTGAACATCCAAAACTCCAAAGACCAAATCTAAAGGCAAAAATGATACACTCAAGTCATCTCCAAAGGTTCACCTCATACCCACTGTGATTCTTCCTTCATCCCCCACCTGGAGGCGCCGTGAATACAACTAAGCCTGCTTCCCAAGGTCAAATCAAAACCAATTCTCTTTTGAAAAACAATTGCTGTAGTCATTGTTTAACATACAGGCATTTAGAATGTTCATACAGAGAAGTCTAGATTTCCCGTTTCAGGAAGTTCCTGGAAGGAAGTCAGTTCCCCGAAGCTCAGCCACTCCTCAGACCAGAGAAAACAAAGGCAGCACAGGCCTCCACTCCCCAGAAGGATCCAGCATTTCAGAACAGGAAGCAGGATCCTGAGGAGGCAGGTTCTTGAGCCCAGGGGCAGAGCTAATGATAGAAGAGTTTACTTTATTCTGTATGCTCCAAGAAGTTACAGATTATTTCTGTTGTTTATTTTATTGTACCTAAAGGTTTTTGAAGCACTTTGATTAGATTCCAATTATAAAACCTTTTCAATACCCAAACAGGAATGTTAATGCAAGCTGTCACCCCAACCCAAATTAGCATTTTCTTAAGTCTTTGGAAACTAAAACCCTCCATCCCATGGTTAGAGATTGTAGCCTAATAATAGCTATAATACAGCAGTAGACTATGAAAAATTATTCCTGATACTGTAAATCTACAATTGGCAAAATAGTTTTTCCATACACTTTCTTTCTCTCTCTCTCTTACTTTTTTTAAAGACTGGGTTTCTCTGTGTAGTTCTAGCTGTATTGGAACTCACTTTGTAGACCAGGCTGGCCTATAACTCAGAGTGCTGGGATTAAAGGCATGCGCCATCACACTCAGCCAGTTTCATACACTATTTTTAAAGTAATGTGTGTAAAGTTAAGTTCTCCCAATGAGAACCAACGTAATAAGTGGAAAGTCAGCATCCTTAGCCCTGTTCTCGTTTCTTCTCCTTCCGTCATTATTGGCTTCAGTGTCTTTCTGTGCTCGTCAGCTTAGTAGGAGGCTTACACCTCTGGACTGAAACCTCCGACAGTACCCACTGACTCACTGCCTCCCTGTACTGAACTCATTCACACTTCACCTCCAATTCATATCTAGTTTTATTTGACTGTACTATTTTTAGTTCTTCAATTGGTTAGCTGTTGCTCATTTCAACAGCATTACCTAGTCCTTCTGGACACCTCAACATACAAGAAAAGGAAATTAGGATCCTCACGAATGTCCCATACACTTCTCATCCTCCTGAACTCCACTATGGCTCTGTTTACTTTCCCACCCTCTCTACATTAGCAGGTTTAAAACACTGAGATATTCAGGTGGGAGTGACAAATCATATTTGTCTTTTGACACAATCAGCAAACTATCCAGTTTCATTTTCAACATCATGATTATGTAAAAATATTGTTTCCTGTACAGCCAAACAAAAATGTTCAGCTTCTAGAGAAAAACAATTCAACATCAGTGAATTTGGTTCAATCTCAGAGTCAATGGGTCTCCTTCCTTAAACTCCATTAAATGCTCAAAATTATACCACATTTTAGTTTTCTTTATTCTCATTTTGGGAAACAGAAAATCATGAAGCAACTATTTGATGTCCATCTGTACTCACTATACTCATATAATCTCAGTATTATTGGGTATCCACTGTACTAGCCATAGTAACTATTTGGTGTTCTTCTTTTTCCAGTAAAGAAGTACATATTACTCCACAGGTACAAGGAGAGTTAATAAGCTAAACAATGATGCAATAAAGAGAATTTCTAAGGTTCAAGGCATATGCCTAACTGGTAGGGAGATAACATCAGGTTGTCTTCATACAACTTCATACAGCTCTTAGCTGGACTGATTTTTTTGTCATCTAAGATACTGGATTTCTAATCTCCATTTGCTTAAAGCTACATCCACATACAGACAAACATGCATACACATTAATCTTTAAATTACGGATTTAGCAATGCTGCAAAACAAAACAGGTTAAGGTTACAACTCCTGGCAAACAGAAAAGTTGTTTGTCCATAGAAATAAGTTCATTTATGAAGGAAGCACTACAGAAGAAGCTACACAAGAGTGATGGTAAGACAGAACAATGCTGAATTTAACCCTGGCCACGTGCTGTTCTTTGTGGTGTTACGTTGGTCCCTAGTAGTTAATCGAGATCGGTGGGCCTCCATTTCCCAACCTGTTCAAAAGGTATACCACTTCCTTTGTGGGGACACTATAAAGACAAAGTGAGATAACCTACACAAAGTTACCATCATAGTCTAAGACACTCAATAAACTAATACTAACACCAGATCCTACTTTCTGGAATCAGAGTCTCACAAATTAGTTATAACAACACAGATCAAGCATAAAGGACTTAATGCAAGTCTATACCTCAGTGAGAATCTAATCATAAAACTAAAGATGAAAAGAAATGTACTCCTACACAAAAATTGTTTCAAGGATACAGCTACCACAAAATTGTTCTAGAAGTAAACCTGGGAAATTATGATTTCTGAAATTTTTAAAAAATGCCCTTCGGTGATGATGATGATGATGATGATGATGATGATGGTGATGATGATGATGACATACTCTCCTGATATGCTATTTTGAAAAAGAACATGCAGAATACATCTGACCAAAGGCAGTTGAGAATTCCACACATACTACTTTACTAGTTTAAAGAGATTCCAAGATTCAGTTTGTCTAAATTTATAATTTTAAAAAACAAGAAAATTTTTACATGAATCAACCTATAAGCTAGAGTCACAAAAATCAATTCTAGAATTCTGGAAAAAGATCACTCCCACACTTGACACATATTGAAGAAGCATGCACAGAAACAAGGTGACATTAAAACTTCTTCCCAAAAACCACAAAGCAGTACTGCGAGTTCCACCTCTTGTTATGTAAGCTGGACTCTAAACATCCTGGTCTTCAGTTTGCTCCCCCTGCTTACTACAGCATATACTAATGACTTAGACAGAGATTTCTGAACAAAAAGATGTTGCTGAGTTCCTAAATATTTGGCTCCTATTTGAAAGTGACTGGTAAGGTATTTATATGTAGTCATGGTTTAAATTCATGCAGTTTTTCCCTTGTGTTTATCTTTATTAGTATACAATATTATTAAGCATTCCTTTCCTCCCATTATTGCATAGTCTTTCCCAGCTTCTCCATAAGGTTGGTATTAAATAGGCTTCGGATTCTATTCAGTGCCAATATTCTCTGTGAAATAGCATTTCCTGTAATCAGTAATGCCAAGAGGAAACTACTGGGCTTTTTACAATGCTCTCTTGGCTGGGCTATTACCCAGTGTACAGTCCCTAAGTAGCACAAATGAGGTCCTCCGTTCAATCCCAGAACTAAAAACCCGTAATCAATGCCTTTTCTGTTCATCAGCAAAAGAACAGGAAGGAGAAAGAAAATGAGTGCTTTTGTTTATGGTGGTGATAATCCCACCTAATTAGGAAATTCACTTCAGAGTACAAGCTACAGGCAATTCAAAGACACTGAGTGCAAGATCCAGTCACAGAAGAGATGGAGCCGGCCAAGGCCCTCAGGGAAAGTCAGAGCAGTCAGTGGAAATGAGTCACAGAAGCAGCATTTACTGTGAACTAGCCACGCCTCAGACGCACATTCTGATCCGTGCGTATGAGAGCCCACTGGGCTGAGGTAACTTTAAATCACAGCACCCTTTTTGCTAACCTCATCTTATCAATTTGATTTCTCTTACATTCCGTGGTCATTTCTCATCTCCCCATACTGAAGGTTGTCACTCACTTCTCACCAACTTACCCAGCATAAGTTCATCGTTGTCCAGAACTCCTCTTCCACAGCAGGAACTGTGTCACTCACTGCTCCAATTTCATTCCATTTCCATACTGCCAATCATCTGCCAATGCCTAAGAGTGTCTACAAACCGTGGGAACTGTGACTCTACCAAGCAATGGGCTTAACAGGTCTGAGACCAGTGTATGCTTCTGCGCTTAGCTCCCTAGGGAAGTTTTCTTAGTTTGTGATTCAAGACCACAGGGAGGCTGGGTCCAGGCTTACAGATGACTTGGCCAGCCTGCAGCTCACTCCCAGCACAGAAAAAGCACACGACCTCTAGGAAGTGTGGCTAACAGCAGTGGCAGATACTCAATCCCTGCTACATCTGTCTTCCGAGGCATCTTCTCTATAGCAAAGAGTTATCACTGTTCTCAGAATGGGTTTTAGGGGATGATTCTGGTCTTCACTGTTTAACAAAACAACCCTTTAGGAAACTAGGTTGGTGAGATGGCTCAGTGGATTAAGAAGACACTTGCCACTAAGCCTAGCCACCTGAGTTCGATTCCCAAGACCCACATGGAGAAAAAAAGAACTACTGAAAGTTGTTCTCTTGACTTCTAATCTCCACATTAGAATCTCCCTTCACTGAGGCATGCAGCATGTGGGCATGTACACTTACATGTGTAAATAAATTTAATTTTACAAATTGAGGTCTGGAGTGATGGCTCAGTAGTTAACCCAAGTTAGGTTCCCAGCATCCATGTCGGACATCTCACAGCCACCTATAACTCCATTCAAGGGGATCTGAGGCCTCTGAACTCAGTGGGCCTACGCATTCATGTGCATATACACGCATTTGCACACATACACATTATTTAAAATATAAGAATAAAAGGAAACCTTTGAGAAGATTTTATATCGTCCTTCAAAGCAAGTTCCATGCAGAAGTGTGAATGTATCTATAGAGTACAGCTTTATGGAGTGCTAAAAGTATAGGAAGTAACTACATCATTGAAGGTTTTGTTCTCTCTTCTTTTTTGGAAATAGGACATTACTTTAGCTCAGCAGGCCTGGAATTCACCACGTAGTCCAGGTTAACCTTAAACTCACACAATCTAGACTCAGCCTCTTGAGTGTTAGGATTACAGGTGTGCACCACCATACCTGGCTTCATTTAAGGCTCTGACACAATAGGACTGACTACTAGGAAATCCCACACTGCCAAAAGCATTCTAAAGGGTTATGTAGATGTGGCTATACTTGTTCCCTTCAGGTTTCTCTGGGGACAACCTTCCTCCACCCGTCAAGGAGCTGGTTAGTCCCCAGCTGGTCTTCCCATGCACCCTGAGAAGACAGATGTAACCTCAAGGCTCCTCAGTACACAGTGCTTTTAGTTTGTGTCTGACCTTTTTTGGCAGATTTATGAGCAGCTATTCCTTGTTCATCCTTTCTTATTTTACAAAAACATAAAAAATACATTAGTGATCTGTGCACTAAAATCAGCATCTCTTACACATACAGCTGTGGCATCTGTAGCAGGAGACAGAAAGAGCTCAATTCCTGTATTCCCCTCTCAGAGGAATAGGAGTCCTGGGAAAGTACATTTGAAACTTGCCACATCCTCACCAGTGGAAGCCCATGTTCAAATGTCCGGTTCAAGGTCTGGATGGAATCCCAGGAACCTGGGGAGACCTTACCACAGTGCTCTCATCCCTATTTCCATCACAGAGTTCAGAAACAAGGTGCAGTCCCAGAACAGACAGGTACTCTGATACAGGGTTTGTTCTATGCTTTGAGAAACTGCTTTACATGGCTGAGAACAGAGCCAGAAAGAACCACTCCACATTCCTCTCACTCACTAAGGAGCCACATTCCTTTAATGGAGAAATCTTCAGATTCAGTCATTAAATAATCAAGTAGACGACATAAGATCCTGGTGCTATGGTAGAGAGATGGAAGCACCAAGCACGGACATACTCCTCAAAAGGCTCTCAAGAGGCCTGACAGTTTTTGCATCCGTTCAGTTTCCATGGATGGAAACTGCACCGCACTTATAATGGAAGAGACTGAAGAAACTCTGAGCAGTTGTTTGCACTCATACTCTACCGGGAGGACCACTGTCTACATCCTGACTATTCCCACTGTTAGCAATATATGAAGTGTCACCCTACAGCATGAAGCTCTGCGATTAACCACGTGTTGCTACATTACTAAACCCAAGCAGCTGTATTCAATCTCAAGTTAGAAGATCCAATCTTCCTGATACACATAAAGGCTTTTTTCCTTGTTGGTCACAGACAGTTTGACTTTATACAGAGTTACTAATGTGAAGCAACCAAAAACACTTCACCAAAAGGTAAAATTTATCTCAATGCTACTACTTCCCAGAATTCCTAGTATCACCACAGTTTGAAGCCAGCATCAATATCTGCTTATTCTTCAGCCAGAGACTACAGGTAGCACTACGCTTCCCTTGTTACACTTCGGCTGTTAGAGCCCCTAGTAACAAGCTGTTGCCTACAGGCTTCCCCCCCCCCCCCAGAATCCTACTGTGCTAAGCAACAAGATTAGAACAGAAAAGGCTTAAGTAACCTTTGAATCTATTGAACTTGGCAACAGTGTGAACGCTCCTACAGCATCTTGACAAGGGAGGCTGTGAGAGCTGCTAATGAAACCACAAGATAAAGTAGGAGACCTCAGACCTCTCTTTCTAAGAGCGTCCTGGCCCTCCTGCCACTGTTCTTTCTCCCATTACTTGTGATGCATTCTATTTCTCTTAAGAGTTCTGATTATGGGTTGTTCATCTGTGGGCTTTTGAGACAGCCTTGCTACAACAGTCTTGCTATGTAGCTCAGGCTAGCCTTGAACGAATTCCTCCTGCCACCTCCACCTTCCTCAGTTTTAAGCTGTACTTTATATTTTTATGTATGTATACTAGTAAACACCTGTTTTCTTTCCTTCCTGAAGGTTCCATGAAGACAGGATTGTGTAAACAGCACTTAAATGGTATTAAATAGAAACCTGAGGAACAGTTCTCAAGTTAAAGATGCAAACGTGTAATTGGCTCAAAGTTAGTGAACACCGCTATCATACACATCCTCTTGTCTGGGCTGAAATGAGAGGACCACTTCTTCCTTGCTGTCTCTATTCTTTGCTTGTTACCATGATGTTGGGGCAACCAAACACTACTACAATTCCAGAGGAAGCTTTGTTTGGTTTTGTGACATTGGAATTATCATCTGCGAGCAGGACCATGCAGACTACAAGGTATCAGTATGATCTTTGGTGTCCCTCTAGGTCTGCCCAACCACTAGTCATGGTGGCCTTGAGGTGTGGCCTTCAAAGACTTTGAAATGCTAAAAGTCAGGCTGGATAAGGTTCTGTAGTTGAAAATTACACATAACTCTTATGTCTTGAGAAATACCAGAGTAATATGGTCTAAACAAAACTAGAAATTCTGACGTAGTTTCCTGATGACACGGAAGGACTGAACACCAGTAATCTGACAGAAGCATGTAAAGGTTTTTAGGGTGTAGCACCATATCACTGTGAATCTCTCTTAGCAGACCACCTGCCTGACCCTAGTCAGAGTCCTAATCCATGTACTAGTCATACTCACTCGTTCATCTACCAGTATCAAGACTGGGAAACTAGGTGAAATAGTCCATCCTATAGGGGTATAGTTCAAAACCCCTAGTGGATGCCTGAAACTGTAGACAAAACCCTAGATGTGCTGTGAGCTGTCTATAAATAAATTTAGGATAAAGATTAATTTTTGTTAAACACAATAAAAGATAAACAACAGTAACTGATAACAAAATAGACTATAACAGAATATTAGAATAAAAGTTATTTAAGACTTAGGAATTGTTTATTTTTTCCATGTACTATTTTAAAGTTATAGTTGGTTTGACTGTGAATAACAGAAATAAAAACCACAAGTAAAATTTTAGATAAAGCAGGCTACTGTTCCTAGGATCTCGAAAACCACAAAACAGATAAAGCTTCTTGGGGAAGCTCCAGTAGGGAGGAAACAGGCAAGCAACTGACTGTATGGGTATAAAACAATGAAACGACCTAGAAATAAAACTCTCTCAAGCAACTAGTGAAGGTCTCACTCCGAGACACCAGCAGAGTCATCAAAGAGGTCAAAGAGTGAGTAAAGTGATGGGGAGCAGCCCATGACACACAAGTCTGACTCCCTGAGCTGAGGGGCTTAAGGAACTTCAGGAGGGATGGAGCAGAGAGAAGTCAAGGCAGGGAAAAACAGATGGAGGTGATGTTGGAAGAGAAAGTACAAGGGAGAGCACAAGCAGACACCCAGCCCACCTTCAGCTTTGACTCTCATGGTGCAAATGACAAATGACTACTATTACAGGGGAAAGCATTACAAGCCCTAAGGCTGTATCAAAACCCAAATGCCATAGGGTTGCAGATATGACTCAACGGTAAAACATGAGCTTAGCATGCAAGAGGTCCAAAGCTCAACGCACAGCACTGAAAAAGAATTCACATGCTGTATCTTTACTCATTTCAACTGCCAAACCATCCATAGAAAAGAGACCCTCCAAAGTGTAATAAGATATTACCAACATGGGTGCTAGCACTAATGTTCTCACCTTGCTTTGCTCTCATTTCATGAGACTCACCAGGCAGTGGTGGCTGTTCTAAGAACATCAAAGACAACTCCTGGCTACAGGTTTAGAGCCTATCATTCTTAGTGATGAAGAAAAACAATTCAATCTCAACTTGATATAGAGACCATATAAGAATTCCTGGATAATTGCTGGGCTTGGGATTTTAAATTTTAATTAGCAAAATACATTGTCTTCATTTATAAAACTGATTTTGATTCTAAATTTGATTTTCAAAAGTAAACTTGAAAGCCTGGGATGGGCAGGTCAGTGGTACAGCTCTTATCTATAATGCCTGGGTTCCATCCTCAGCACTGTAAAAAATAAAAAGGCTACTTGAAAATGGAATGTTTCATTTAACAGACACATTTTATATTTTAAAACCCATTCCTACCTATCATTTACAAAAACAGATAGCAAGTGCCTCTGGTCACCTACTAAGCACACAATCCCTTACTACTTGCTAATACAGACCACTTGTCTAGGGTACCTTCAGCAATAGTAGCCCTGCATTGTCTTAGGCAAGATTCTCAGATCCTACGGATATCACTGCAAATCCAATTCCCCTTTGGAGACAATTTTAGATGTGAAATTCAAGAATGGACTCAATACAGATTCTGGTTAGGCTCGTGTGTTGGGCAGGCTCGCAGGAAATTTTCCATGCTCCTAGAAGAGAAACAACAGAAGAGAGAGGTCCATCCGTCTCTGCTTTTGATTCATCTGGCTGTGGAGCTAGAAGCTCTGGGGCAAGCCTGCTAAGGTGCTAAGAGGGGCCTGCAAGGAGGGGGTGACAAGCAACAGGAAAGATCAGAGCCCTCCCTACCGCTGGACTGTTCTTCATGTAAAATTAATTTTCTCCTTACTAAAGCCAAGTAAAACTGGATGTTTCTACCAGCATCCTGCTAAAGCACTGGCTAATGGATAACTAAGTTTTGTCAATCCTATATAACAGCTGAAATTTTACTTTAAAAAATGTCCAATACATTTATGCAAATAGACCTTTCCCTCCTCTTTTTTTGGCCTTAAGTATAATATATGTCCTTTCTGAAAATTGTTTTTCAACTTCATAAAAAACAACTTTGTAAAGACCAGTTTTGAAGCAATAATCATTCAACTTGTACGTGCTCTCTCTGGTGTTCACAAAGGCTGATAAAAGCCCCGTGCCGCCTCACCTCAGGCTCACAGTATTCTGAGAAGGCAGAAAGACTGACGGTAGCTTCAACAGTGCTTTTAGGACTGCACAACTCTGGATGAAAACCGGCCTTCTACCAGGCATGGCACTCATATTTAAATCCAAGCACTTGGGAGGATGAGGAGGGCCAGGGCCAGACTTTGGTACATAGTTAAGACCTTGTTTCAAAACAAAAATAAATAAATAAATATCATCATCTCTGGGCTTTTTGATTTCTGCATGAGACCCTGGGTTTAACACCCAGACACCTGCACTGCTCGTAGCATTCCACTCTGTGGCAAGGTTAGAACCAACCCCGTGTCATGGGATGCATAAGTGTGTATCTGTACATACACAGAATACTCAAGTGCACATGTGTATGAAAATATACACGTATGTGAACCTAATGTTAGGAGAAGCTATGCTGTTGAAGACAACAGATTACGGGAGTGTCAGAATCCAAATGCAGGCCTAGGGGGCACAAGCCAAATGCTTTCTTGCAAAAGGCTTCACAGCTGAGTGAAGTGAGCAGTATTTCCTCCCTTGCAGTACACAGAGAAGATGTTATTTGCCTATCTTCTTGGACACACATGATCTACAAGTGCATTCCTTGCATAACTGCATGTTGACCTTCTTTATGTGTATAAAAAAACTCCATTGAAATCACTCAATGCCATGTATAATCCCATTCATTTCAGATTTCAACACAACTTACATACTCAGCTTACATACTCAGCAAATGCCTTCAGAGGCTAAACAGATGGACCTATAAATCTTGCAACAAAATTCCACCTATTTGAGCCTAAAAATATTTGCCATTTCCAACTGCCACATCACTTGTCCTCTCAGAAAACACCTGAACGTGAAATGTATGGCCTCAACTTGGATTTGGTTCCCAGGTATCAATATCAAAGGCAGACCTGTTTTTCACACTGCACTTTTTCTTTCAATGATCTTTTTTTTTCTTCCTATTTTTTTTTCCTTTGAGACAAGATGTTACTCTGTCGCTAGGATAGCCTGAGATTTACTATGTAGCCTAGGCTGGCCTCAAATTCACAGCCATCATCCTACCTCAACTTCCCCAGGAGCCAAAATTAGGCAGAGCTTTGGCAGAGAGAAGGTTATACCATAGCAAACAGAACACACTCCGTGGTAGAAAAATGTTATAAAGTAGTTGTTGGTAGCCAGGCGGTGATGGCACACGCCTTTAATCCCAGCACTCCGGAGGCAGAGGCAGGCAGATCTCAGTGAGTTCGAGGCCAGTCTGGTCTACAAGAGCTAGTTCCAGGACAGGCACCAAAAACTACAGAGAAACCGTGTCTCAAAAAAAGTTATTGGCAAACACCAGAAAAAGCCTAAAGTCAGTCAGCCGTATGTCAATAATAAATCCTTAATTTGCCCCCATGCTCACAGAACACCAGGATACAGGATAACCACCAGACTCTCCCTCTTCTGCTATACCACATCACATTCTTGCCTTGTGCATTACCTTCTGGCTCCTTTCAAAACTCTGCCCTCTGGCTCTGGCAAACCATCTCACTTCTTTCTATCTCCCTTTGCAAAACAGGATCACACAAGAAACAACATTTAAAATTGACCAGTGGATGACTTTAATTCTTGTGATAAAAATGCAAAGTTCTTCATGGGTGTTCTGCATCCACGTTACATCTGAGCTAGCAGGGGCTGAGAGGGAATGATCACCTAGGCTGTGCCTGCCCTGTATGCAGGAAAGGAAGAGAAGAAACACTGACATTTGTTTGGATTTTTTAAATATTTTTGGATTTTTACAGGGCAGAAGAATAGTAATATAGCGAGGCACAAAACTAAAAATCCTAAAAAATAAAGACAAAAAACATAAGGCTATAACTGCTTACAAGCTACCAGATTTGAATCAAAATAAGTAGTTTTTATGTACAATTCACTTATTTCCTATTTTAATTTCAAAATTTTCCAATGCTATTACTAAAATACCAAATTACTTTAATGAGAACTTTATATACAAATGTCTTTTTTATTGGAAGCTAATTAACTTTCATGCAAATCAATTTAACTCTAAATACAGATATTCTAAAGCTATAACCACAAAATTTACAGTGTTTGCTATAACAGAAAAATATTCCATTTTTAAACTAGCTGTCAAAAAGATAAAGAACAAACGGAATATAAACAGTGTGTCTCGGACTCTTGAAAAGGCAGTATACAGAGTACAAATAAATTTGTAATTATCAAGATATTCATCTCACATTGCTTAAAATCTTTCAACAAAAGAAAAATGGTATTTCAAGACTACCCTTTATTGTGGAGACAATAACATTAGAGTCAGATTTTCATCCAGGCTAGATGACATGGAGAAGCTCATACTTCATCCAAACCTGGTATGTGAATGCCTCAGTGTTAACAGTAACATAGAGACAGCTAGCCAGCCTCTGAATATTAGCCACAGCCTTCAGGTTATATAATCATTTATAAAAATGTAAATTGGAAGAGTTTGAGCCCCTCCTACACTCAGCTTGAACGCCTGCCCACTCCCTGTGTCTCCAGGGATTTTTGTGGGTTTAGATGCTATGTGACCTCCGCTGCAACTTCCTGCTACCACAGAATTCTGTCCCCAGACTGCATCTTGCCTTCCACCTGTATACCCTTCCAGCATCAGAGCTTGCAAGGCACCTATGCTTCTCGAAAGAGAGCTGCGGGTATAGGCAAGAAAAAGTGAAACACATTGCCTTTCTTTTGTGTGGTCAAGAGCTGTATCAACCTGATTCCTCAAGCAGAAGGCTGCTCTACCAAGTCAATAAATGGCCTGATAAAGAAGCGTGTTGTGACGGCTGGAACTGGCCTACATCCTCCTTTGAGACCCAGATTCTCAGTGCGATCATGACACACCATTAATCACAGGCACCATGTGAGCAAGACAGTCCCTGAGCACCATGGTGTCTAGTCCCAAAGGCCATCTCAAGAGGGCAATTTGCAGAGTCTCATACGAATGATCACTATACTATAAACAAATATGGTTTGACTTGATTAGAAAGAGAATGAACCATCAGGAAACGTAGGCAAAGGAACCACTGAAAGTGCTTTACCTCCTGGCTGCACACATTCAAATTGGCATCAGAATCTCTCCTTTTCCAGCAGCCTGGGTCTCTGCCCCCGCCCCCCGCCCGACACACACACACACACAGTCCCAGCACCTACGCACAAAAGCCCAGGCCCAAGCCTAGGCTTCCAAAGCATGTCTAGCAGTTAGTAGCCATTTACAAAGCAGGAAGGGCAGGGTCAAGCAGCCTGACTTCCTGCTAAAGGCTACGTAGGGCGTTCCCATCAACTTATAGTGACACCAGCAAGAGCAGCTGCCAAATGAAAAGAAATACAGTAACATTCCTCATTCTGCCTTTTGTGTCTACAGCATGTTTTTTTATTTGCTCAGCAGCCTAGTATGTTGGTACCCACTTTCATTATATATTTGAAGTGAGAATTTGGTCCTATGAAAAGCACCAAACAGACGCAAAAACAGTTATCAAAGACTAAAAGCACTCCTTGATCCTTCCTAAGGCCACACAGTAGTTCTAAACCAAGAAAAGGGTAACAGGACTATATCCCTGTTTTCACTTTACTTTTTACTTTTCACATCTGGACTTAATACAAACAGCTGTCCCTTTCTAAATACAGCTTCACAGAAAGTACACACGCCATTTACTTTATGAAATGTCTTCAAATTATCTAATGAATTTAGTTATTTAGAAGTTACTTCCTCCTGCATCAGCACATAAACAAAATGACCAGCATGAGACAGAGCAAATTAATACTACTGAGATTCATAAGACCACTACTGATAATGGCATTTTGCATTGTGCGGCGCCAAACGCAAAGATGCTCACCAGCAGTATTCATGAACTACTGAGGCGGGACTGTGGTGGAAAGCCATCTCAGGTGCACATGCAGACTACCTGAAGATGACCCAAATCTTCCAATTAATCTGAAAAAAAAAACCAGCAAGGAAAATAACTTCAGCTTATAACATTCAATTCTAACAAAAGAATCTGTTCCATCCTGGAAGTGAGGACCACCAGCCTGGACAGCTATGAAGAATCTGAAATAGAACACCATTTTTCTATAAATACTTCCTCTCGTTGGGTTTGATGAATAAATGTTTTCTACATTTTTCTAAGCACTGACTCGGTTCTCCAACAGTTGACAGAGAAAGTCATCTACTCCAAGAGTCAGCTGTCACAGAAGGTCTCCTCCACTGCTGGAAAGATCACATCATGCCAATCTTCCTGAGAATTAAGGAATCAGACCTCCATGGTGAAGCCAGCACAAACATCTCACTCTTCTACCAGGTGACTAGTCAAAACAAAGACTCACCAGGGCTTTGGGGAGCTGTTTACTTCAGCAAATATTTACTGACCATCTTCACTCTGGCCCGGCTTTGTGCTAGGAACTTAAGGTACACAGAGGAAAACGAAAAATGAAGAAATGATCTGTTTTTACCTAAAGCCTAAGCCAACTCAAAATTCAAATTTCATGAGTATCCTAAAGAAATCCACCAAATATGGGAAACTAGAAGCCAAAACAAATGAGAAAGAACAATTTCCTGTAAGAGAATCAATTAATTGTGGGGTTAGACACATGATTAAAGTCTGTTATGAAGCGCATCGGCTGGCTTCCTTGTGCCAGAACAGATTTAGATTACAGCTGAGGAAAACAGTTCACTTAGAAAATACTAAAAGTTGCCCAGGTATGGTGCTGTCTTTAATCCCAACACTCAGGAAGCAGAGGCAGTGGATCTCTGAGTTTGAGGCCAACCTGGCTACATAGCAAGGTTAGTCAGGTCTACACAATAACTCTTATCTCAAAAACTAAGAGAGAAATGGGGAGGGACTACAAACAAACATTAACAGAGAAGCTTACTTGTAGAACAAGATATTTTTCTTAAAAGAAATGATCTAATACAGCTTCAAATATTAAAGAGCAAAATATAAGATAATACCTTAAGTTAGAAGAGACAGCAAAAACTAACTAGCATACACAACTCATTTTTCCCCTGTGGACTAAAAACTATGGGATGATTTTACGGGAAATCAAAAGTACTAAAAAAAAAAAAATTGACAGTAGACCTAAAAAAACACCTTCATGTGCTGGGAAACAGGGCTTCAAATTCAGACAATAACAAAATAAACTTTGCATGTCTGCCCTGCATCATTAGGAGAGATTCCTCAGCAGGTGCTAGATCAGTTATATCTGAGGAAGGCTGTGTAGCATAGGGATGCTTTCTGTGTCAGTTCAAGGGAAGTAGTTACCAATAAACTAGCTACACTGTAATAAAGAAAGCTTGCCTGGTGATACATGCAGAAGATGGCAAGAGCAGAGCACAGGAGTGCATGGCTAAACATGCCACCTTGCTGACATAGATTACACTACAGCATAGCAATTCCTTTAGGATCACATATCACAAGCTAAGCCTCCAGTGTGGAACTGGCAGTACACAGCTCCGTTAGCACTAACTTAAGATTATTTTAGAAAGTAACTGTAAACACTTGCTCAGAGCACAGTACACAGGAAACAACCAAACTGTTTACCATTCATCTTTCAATTTGCTAGAACTAACCAAAATAACTTTTCTCTTAAAAGGCACATCCTAAAACACAAGGGAAAAATATTTTAGGAGTATGTAATCAACACCAAGATTCAAAATATTTAATATCAAACAAAACACACCTAGTCACAACAAATACAGGATTAAACGCGCAGGAAAGTTAGGTGTGGTATTACACACCTAGTACCAACACACAGGACAAGAGGCAGGAGATCTATGAGTTCAAGGCTAAGTGGTCTACAAAGTGAATTGTAGGCCAGCCTACACAATGAGACCCTGTTTTTTTTAAAAAAAAAAAAAGATAAAAGAAAAAAACAGAAACTGATGGTCTTGTTCAGTGGGAGCTTCATGTGCAAGGCCCTAGGTTCCATATCTCTAGAACCCAAAATAAAGTAAAATAACCCAATAACCCTGTAATAACCAGGGGCATGTCTAACTCTTTCAGAATGCAGAAAAGAAATTAAATAAAGCAATTTGTTCATTGACAACCATTTCTATTAAACAAGAATTGAAAGTCTTGGGGTTTGGCGAGAAACAGAAAGCAGTGTTGACTATACCAAGAAATAGCCCCAAACAGTAGAATGTAATCACTCTGGTACAGAGAGCTGTTTCCCATAACCACAAGCTACTCAGTCAATTAAATTATAAAAATGAATACTGCTTTGAGTTCTCAAACCTCCTTATACCTTTTTTCCTTTTCTTTTCTTTGTTTACAGTTTAAAGATGAAACTTTTCTTCTGGTTCCAACTTCTGTTACCTGGAACCTTGGGGACATTTACTGAGGCCCCCGAGTCCTCATCATGAATCTACTCTTCACCACAACCTACAAAAACAAGTTAGTGTACAAACAGAAAGACTGAGGCAAAAGACCATAACTTTAACCCATTTTAAGACTCAGTAGTAACAGACAATTCCACAATGGATGCTCACTTCACAGCAATTTCCTATGCTTCAAATAAAGTCACACATGAAGGAGCATGATAAAACACAACGGCTGTGTATTTACATGAAAAAGAGTCACATCGGGTCATTACTAAAAGGCAGTATCATTCTTCTAATTGGCACTCCTTTGCATTCCTTTCTCTTTAGCGTTAAACCTTCCATACATACAGTACTATTCAGTAAACAAGAATACACAGAAGACACAAAGTCTCCTCTAACATCGATCTCTTACCACTTACTCCCCCAAGGCCCTCCCAGAGTCGTAGACATGCACACAGATGAGTGAAAGCAGATGTCTAAGGACAGAGGACCTAAAGACAAGAGGATTGTGCAGTTAGTGTTAAAAATATTTACAGACCAAAAGAGAAGAATGCACAAGAACCCTGGAGCATACAGGGTCTGGTTGCCCAAGCCTGTAGTGCCAGATGCTTTGGAAGCTGAAGCATTAAGATCTTGAGTTCAAACCCAGCCAGGGTACAGAGTAAGTTCAGCGTAGGTCACTTTCAGAAAATTGAACCGTGAATTTTAAAAATTAAAAACATAGCTGGGGGTGTCAGATTGGTGACAGAATGCCTACCTGTCTGCCATGTTCCGAGGCTTAATTCCAGTCCCACACTTAAAAAGAGAGCAGGGATACTCATTGATGGCTGACTTTACAGTAGACAGGGGTATCACCCATTAACTGAAGGCTCTATCTATCTAAACCCCAAGCCAGACCTGGGCACTGAGAGAAACAATGAAAAGGTCCTAGATCTCCTTGCAGCTTTTTCTCCACTAGCCTGCCTTTTTAGGATGACGTGAAGGCTGTATACTCTTTTTTATTTTTTTTTACTCTATGTTTTATTTATTTTAGACCTTCAGTAATCATTATTTACAAAATGCAGTCCAAAGGCTTTAGTATGACGTACATAATCAAATTTTGAGCCCACCAATGCCTTCTTTTCTCACAGAAGTAATTTTTTTATCAAGCACTCACCATTGTATTCTGGAGACTGTTTTGTACTTGGCTTTGTTTTTTTTTTTAATTGTTTTTATTGAGGTATACATTTTTCTCTGCTTTCCCCACCCTTCTACCCTCTCCCATTGTCCCCATGCTCCCAATTTACTCAGGATACTTTGTCTTTTTCTATTTCCCATGTAGATTAGATCCATGCATGTCTCTCTTAGGGTCCTCATTATTGTTTAGGTTCTCTGGGATTGTGAATTATAGACTAGTTTTCTTTGTTTTATGTCTAAAAGTCAAGTATGAGTGAGTACATATGATATTTGTCTTTCTGGGTCTCAGTTACCTCACTCAATATGATGTTTTCTAGGTCCATCCATTTGCCTGCAAATTTCAAGATGTCATTTTTTTCTGTTGTGTAGTACTCCATTGTATAAATGTACCACATTTTCCTTACCCATTCTTTAGTCAAGAAGCATTTAGGTTGTTTCCAGGTTCTGGCTGTGACAAACAATGCTGCTATGAACATAGTTGAGCACATGTCCTTGTGGTACGATTGAGCATCCTTTGGGTATATACCCAAAAATGGTATTGCTGGATCTTGAGGTATAGGCTGTTTCCTCATTTTCTGAGAAACTGTCATACTAATTTCCAAAGGGGCTGAACCAGTTTGAATTCCCACTAGCAATGCAGGAGTATTCCCTTTACCCCACAACCTCTCCAGCATAAGTTGTCATCAGTGGTGTAAGATGGAATCTCAGAGTTATTTTAATTTGCATTTCTCTGATAATTAAGGATGTTGAGCATTTCCTTAAGTGTCTTTTAGCCATTTTAGATTCCTCTGTTAAGAGTTCTCTGTTTAGATCTGCACCCCATTTTTAACTGGATTATTTGTTCTTTTGATAACCAATTTCTTGAGGTTTTTTGCATTATTTTGGAGATCAGTCCTCTGTCTGATGTGGGGTTGATGAAGATCTTTTCCTATTCTATAGGCTCTCATTTTTGTCTTGCTGACCATGTCCTTTGCTTTACAGAAGCTTCTCAGTTTCAGGAGGTCCCATTTATTAATTGCTTCTCTCAGTGTCTGTGCTGCTGGGGTTATATTTAGGAAGTGATTGCCTATGCCAATGCATTCAAGTGTACTTCCCATTTTCTCTTCTATGAGGTTCAATGTGGTTGGTTTTATGTTGAGGTCTTTGATTCATTTGGACTGGAGTTTTGTGCATGGCGATAGATATGGATCTATTTTCATTCTTCTACATGTTGACATCCAGTTATGCCAACATCATTTGTTTAATATGCTTTCTTTTTTTCTATTTTATATTTTTTGCTTCTTTGTCAAAAATCAGGTGTTCATAAGCATATGGGTTGATATCTGGGTCTTTGATTCGGTTCCATTTGTCTACCTGTCTGTTTTTATGGCAGTACCAGGCTGTTTTCAGTACTGTAGCTCTGTAGTAGAGTTTGAAGTCAGGGACTGTGATGCCTCCAGAAATTCCTTTATTGTACAGGATTGTTTTGGCTATCCTGGGATTTTTGCTTTTCCATATGAAGTTGAGTACTGTTCTTTCGAGGTCTATGAAGAATTTTGCTGGGATTTGATGGGCACTGCATTGAATCTGTGGATTGCTTTTGGGTAAGATTGCCATTTTTACTATGTTAATTCTGCCTACCCAAGAGCATGGCGATCTTTCCACTTTCTGGTGTCTTCTTCAATTTCTTTCTTCCAAGATTTAATATTCTTGTCATAAAAGTCCTCCACTTGTTTGGTAAGTTACTCCAAGACATTATATGTTATTTTTGGCTACTGTGAAGGATGATGTTCCTCTCATTTCTTTCTCAACCCGTTTACTGTCTGTATAAAGGAGGATTGATTTTTTTTTTACTTAATCTTGTATCCTGCTACATTACTGAAGGTGTTTATGGGTAGGCTGTATACTCTTTGTGATATTCCCCAGAACATCAAGACCACAGTTCTGAACATACATCAATTCCTGTAACTGACAAGAACAGTGCTTTTTAACTGGGAATTTGAATCCACAACTTATTACACTAATAGAAAGAGGGAATAAACAGCATTATGGCTTAAAGGGAAAAAAATTAGACACTGATGGTGAGCAAACATTTTTTTCTTCTTAATCTTTCTCATATTGACTTATCATCCTTGGTCCTCACTAAGGACCAAGAAAATCCATTTCCTTTCAATTAGCCACAACACTTGTTATAGAACTAGACACATAGGAAACCTTGAATAAGTATTTAGTAGTTACTTTCATATAAGACACTGAGAAAAAGTTCCAAATCTTGACAAATTTTTAAAGCAATGGGCTTAATGAGTCAAAGAAAAAAGAAAACTTTTAGAAAGAATTTCCAAAATAAAAAGGGTGTTGGGGCTGGAGAGAACTCTGCCAACAGGTCTTGCCTGAGTTCAATCCCGAGAAGAAACATCAGAAAGCTGGGCACAGTAACCCAAAGGTTGTTGGAGGCAGAAGATAGTTCAATCTCTGGGAGTTGAAGGTGCAACAGCCTGGCCTACTTGGAGAGTTCCAGGCCAGTAAAGGACCCTGTTTCAAAAAACCAACGTGGACAACACCTGAGGAACATCCGAGATTGACCTCTAGCCTCCACACACAGGCACTCTGTACACACAAAGGTAATACACATACACACACACACACACACACACGCATGCGCGCGCCATTCTTCCATGCACACATGCAGAAGGGGGAGGCAGGGGGGGTGAGGGAGATTTGTTCCCACTGCTTCTCTGAAACCACCGATGGGGTTAAACCTTGATTCAGAGGGTGGAGACCAGGTTCTGCTGGCCAGAATAAACCATAATTTTTTGGCAGACCCAAATGGGGATAGAAGAACACAGAAAGAAATAAGGAAAGGCAGGCTTGAAAGATTCGCAGACTTTCAAGCTGGAAAGGAAAAAAGGAGGGTCGGCTGATTGTTTCTCCACCGCTCAGATTTATACCTTAACATCTGACTCTCCAGCTTTATTTGTTAATAAAACAAAAGTAGCTGCTATGAGAGGGGGTCATAAAAGGGTCTCACGAAGCCCAGGGTGAGCTCCAACTCACAAGGTAGCTATGACCTTGAACTTCTGATCCTTCTGACTCAGACTTCCAAGTGATGAAATTACAAAACTTGCAAACCATGCCCAACTGGTTTTACACAGTGAGATTAAGAATGGGGAATGGGGAAGATTGGTAGATATGTATGAAAATATTATAAAGAAACCCATCATCTTGAATGCTAACAAAATATTAGCTTAAAAAAAAATAATGGCAGACGAGCAGGAGGTCAAAGGACAACTAGGAGAGAGGCTGGGGAAAAACAGCATTTGTGATGGACTTTGAAGAATGGGTAAGGACTTGGGAAGAAGTGGAGGATTTCCATGAATCAACCAATTATGAAGATGGGCTGAGAAGGAAACCTGAGATTAGTAATGAACAGGAGGAAATACAGTTGGAAAGGGAAAGCCAGATCTGACATTACCTGATCAACAGATAAGAATCTCTAGCCTTTACTTTGCAAGAAATAGGAAGTAATGAAATTTTTCAATTGATGACATCCATAATCAACACAGGGCAAGAACAGTAACCCTAAAGTAATAGCCCAGGAGGGAAGTAGGTATTCACTGGCTCTAATGTGAGGGAGGGGTTTAACACTCCCTAAAGGTACACAGCTGAGTTTTCTCTGTGTACAGGTAGCACTGATCAGAGCATATTACTCGGTGTTTCAATGCCCCATACAATCCTCCCAATATACCCGTGGGCAGTTCACTGACCCAGAGCATTCCAAACAAACAGGTGGAGACCTTGAGGAAGTGGGAGCGCCAATGGAGTCACTAGTAAGCTCTCTTGGGCACAAGATCCAAACAGAATCTTAGAACTTGAGTTTCAGTCATGCTCTGGATTAAGATGTCCTAGGTCCCACCAAACTAGTCTCTAGGTAAGTATTACGAGAAGTCTGGAGAAGATGAGTGTGTGGCTACTTCTGTCTAGTAAATTTATTGTAATGTGTCAGCTAATTTCACAGTGTAATAAAACAGAACACAAACCCACTGTTTGTAAAACATAAAATATGCATTATATATTTTACTATTTAATTATATTACTATAATCATTTAAATAATTATATATTGCTATCTGGCTGCAATTAAGTCAATAAGAATATATTGTCCTCTGTCTTAGAAGACTCCATTTTAGAAGAACTGTCTTCCACTAAGAAATAGAACCAAATATCTTCCCTTATGAACATACAAAAAGCAGTAAGGCACACCTGCTTCTGATTTTTCTGTTTCTGTGTGTTTGGTGTACCTTCCCCAATCCCAATAGCCTAAAGGAGTCTTTATGGTTTGGAAATAAATGAAGTTTATCATCTCCAACCTGCTCATCACACAGGCCCTAAGAAACACAAACATGCTAATACAAGGAGACTCATTTTCAGCAGTAAGAGAACACTTGAAAACATGATAAAGAGCAATCCAAAAGTATTTGTGTTTGTTTTGCAAACAAAGAACACTTTGGAAAATAAAAATCTTTAAACTAAAATATTTTAATAAAAGAAATACAATCTTATAAATACAGATTCTGATGCTGATAAATTTATTCACTGTATCCGCCTACTCAGGCAAACCACCCACTGGAAAACTGGGAAAACCAAAAAAAAAAAAAATTCAACAGCCTCTGCACCATCTGATTTTGCCATGGGTTCTAAAAATTTATATGCAAGAACATACAAGGAGGTAGAAAAATTCACAGAGCCATGCATCTTTAATTTCAGCTGACAGAGATGAATGATACTTCAGCTGCCCAAAGTAAATGTCAGCAAGCCAGTTACTTTCTTGATCACAGGAATTACACTGTAGACCCCACCCCTCTCCCGCCCCTGCTATCCAGGAGGAGACAGTGATTTATCTGCATACAGAGCAGCACACTTTAAACTCGGGTTTGGATTCCAAGAAAACCCTCAGAAAGGTATAGAAATCTGTTACTCATACCCAAATTAAAATAGTGATCCATTGTAAAGAGAAGTACAGATCAATTATTTAAACACTGCAGTGATGGCTAAAATATTTTCAGAATAATCCTCAAGGATGTGAAAGAAAAACAAACGTGGGTTTGGGCATTTCAACTAGAGAGAGAGAGAGAGATTAGAAACACTTGTCTTCGGTCATACACCTGAGCATGCCCAGACTCATCAGAGCTCAGATGCTGAGCAGAGACAGGACCTGGCTATTTCCTGGATGTGCAAAAAGAAGCTGTTCCAGAAGACCGGCATGACACAATAATGGCAAGTGGGGGATCACCTCTAGAGATAACATACTCAAGTCTTCACACACTCATCTTCTGTTACATTTTAGGGAAAAAGCAGGATCTTGGGCTGGCTACTCTCCAGGAGTCAAGATATATCTACTGTGGAAAGGGTTTTCTGTTGAGCGCCAAAGTCATATGGGCTAGCTCAGCACCCGATTAAGGCAGCATCTATTAAGAAATAGGGGTCAGCTGGGCAGTGGTGGGGCACTCCTTTAATCCCAGCACTTGGGAGGCAGAGAGGAGGATCTCTCTGAGTTCAACACTACAAAGCATAGACCTGATCAGTCAAGGCTACACAGAGAAACCCTGTCTCAGGGAGAAAAACAAAAAAGAAGGAAAGAAAGAAAAAGAAACAAGTCAAGAGAGGCAAAAGGCTCAAGGTTATTTACTATCAGCTCCTCCCCTGCTACCACTCCTACCATCTAAGAAAACAGTCTATTTTGTACTAAATAATCATTTTCCCTACACATACACACTGAATAATACAACTTTCACTCAGCTATCCAATTTCCTAAATGAGAAATTTAAACACTGACACCAGCTAAACACTGACACTGCTAAAAATGTAGTACAGTGTGAAAATGTGTAAAGTATACATTTATAAATTGGCTTTCTCTCTTTTAAGAATCACTAGCCTGGGTTGAGTATACAGACCAGCTTACAGAGTCTTTGCATAGTATGCACTAGGTTCTGGGTTGGGTCCCTAACACTGCATAAACAAGGTATACCATAGACCTGTAACCCCAATATGCCCATAATCCCAGCACTTAAAGAGATGGATGTAGGAGGATCATAAGTTCAAAGTTGTCCTCGGTAATGTAGCCAGTCTGAGGTACAGAAGACTGTTTAATAAAAAAGCCTCATGGAGGAAAACTATTAAAACAATTTGGCTGGAAAATAAATAATAAAATTTTCTTTTCCTAATAATCTACATGGAAACTAGAATTCAGAGGAAGAGGCCAAGGGGAAAATTCCTTCCCTCCTTGGTACTAAAATCATCATGAACTATTTGGCACTGTAAGTTTCAGGATATAAGAGACTACGGCCAGCAAGAGCACTAGATAGCAAGGAGTGTTACTGCCACAGCCAGTGCCACCACAACTACAATGTGCAAAAAGGCACAATCAGACAGGGACAGATGATTGCCTCCTGTGACAAAGAAACCAGACCACAGCCAAGAATGGACAGGTATCCCTTTCTCTTGATTCTCTATTGCCTATTACACCTACATATGTAGCTCAAACTCTTAGGTCAAACTGTAAATAAAATTTGGTTCTATACACACTAGGAAAGTAAATAACCAAGTTATATCCAAAGTGTGAAATCAATTAAATTCCTACTGAATGATGGGGTTATAGCAATCCTGGAATCTGCACGTGTGGAGGAGTGAACATGAGTGTGAGTGCATCTGTGTACTAGAGGTTAGACCTGGGTGTCATTCCCCAGGCTCCAGGGATCTTCTTGCTTCCATCTCTCCAGTATAGGAATTACAACTGCACACCCGGCTTTTCACATAGATTCTGAGGTTCCTTGCGGTAGGCATACTCCTTACCAGCTAAGCCATCTCTTCCCCAGCCTTTTCTTACTGCATCTTTTTAGGCTTTATATGTAGCCAGGACTGACCTTAAACTCATTACCCTCCTGCCTAAGCATCCTGTGTGTTGGGATTACAGACAGTTCCACCATACTGGCTGTCCTGAAATCTTTTACTTTTCCTAGTTTTCAAAGGGTAAAAACAACAGAATTTTGTGGGGTTTTTGTTTGTTTTGCTCCAATATGTAATTTCCTATGAAATCTATCCTAACAGGTATATTTACTTTCTTCTGATAATGAACTAGGTAGGACCATAAACACTAGAAATCTAGGAATAAAGTTTAATTGAACTTGATCTGAAAGGATATTCCCATAAGATAAGGATAAAATTCATTATGAAAAAAAGTATTCTCAGTAACTAAGGAGAAAAAAATTCAGGCAACTACAAATAAAGGGATGTGGGGAAATACAGAATACTGTCTTATCATTCACAGATCACAAACTGGACTAGCCACGCAGAACTCATTGAGAAAAATGAAATATATACCAGCAACCTGTGAGCCAGCAGGGGAAGGGAGGACCAGAACACCTTTTGCACTCAAAATTTCTACAAATTTCCTAAGATGATTTATTTGGTCTGGAGACACAGGCATCTTAGTTCAGAAGATTATACAGAAATGTTACATGTTCCAATACACACCATGCACTGCATTATTTTTATATACCGGTATTTTTTCTATTTAGATTAAAACTAAGATCATAAAAGACAAGTCTTTGTTCCTATTTCCTGAGAAATGATGGACAGAACTCATGATACTGAATAAAGACATTCCAGGGAGCATCATTAGGAAAATTAGGTATGTCCCAGTGGGTTCCCATCTACCTATATTTCTAAGGCATGAAGCCTGAAGCTAGTTACAAACTAACTTCAGATAAATGTTAGGAAAGCTTTCTAGTAAACAGATAACTCAACAAAATTAATCCCACTGACTATTCAAGGCGACAGACTAACAAACTGAAGATATTATGGGTTGCAAGCTTGGACTTTAAAACACATTCTTTTTTATTGATTTTAGTGAGCTATACATTTTTCTCTGCTCCCCTCCCTTTCTTTCTTCTCCCTTTCAACCCTTTTCCATGGTCCCCATGCTTCCAATTTATTCAGGAGATCTTGTCTTTTTCTACTTCATTGTAGGTTAGATCCATATATGTCTCTCTTAGGGTCCTCATTGTTGTCTATGTTCTCTGGGATTGTTAAAACACATTCTTAATGGGAATTCTATAATCATAAGTCTTTGGGAAGGGCATCGTATGCATTAATGACAGTCATCAAGACTCAGAGCAGACTTCCAGGAAAGATGGCACAGTGCTGAGATGCAAGTGCCCTGGCTGGATCATTACCTGTCACACAAATGGATCAAACTGCCCTACTGCACTCTAGATATGTACAAACATTATGTTAATTAAAATTTTGGAAGAAAAAAAAATAATTAAAAAAACTTTGACAGGGCATGGTAGTGCATACCTTTAACCCCAGTACTATGGAAGCAAAGGCAGGTGAATCTCTATGGGTTTGAGGTCAGCATGCTCTATATAGTGAGTTCTAGGACAGCCAGGGCTACATGGCTAGTGAGACCCTGTCTGTCTGTCTGTCTTCCTTTCTTTTTTAAGGGAAAAAAAACTTTCTATTCTTTAAAACAAATTAAAAGGAAAAAATAAGAAAGAAATCTTGACTTAGGATTTATGAGCAGACAGTACAAGTGGATCAGGCCGTGTCCACACATGTGCCTCTGCTCAGGAAAACACTATTAAGGGAGCCTACAGAAAAAGATTCTCAAACCCCTGGTGTTCCCCACCCTGGAGAAGCAAGTAACTCAATGGAACTCAAATTCCTACCTATCCTAATTGGGGGGGAAGGGTGTTTAAGAGAAACCACAAAGTTAACACACTTCAATCTTCCTCAGAGTCCACTTAACTCAGGAACTGTGGGCTAGAAGCAATTCTGCTTTGGCAAAGTGGTTTAGCTATGCTGAGACTCACCATCACAGAACAAGGCTGTCTGAAACCAATTCTCATCAAAGTTTGGCTCACCCAAGTCAGGGAAACTGAAGGAACTAGAGGAAGAGTCAACAATAAAAAGAAGCAAACTTGGAAGACGTGCCCAGGGCTGATGCCAGTCTTCATGCCACTCTGCTGAGGAAAGAGCTAAAATAAAACACATACCATCATCTCCCATCAGTAACAAAATAAAGACGCAAACTCAGTCAGGACAAGCACAGAACCAAGTCAATGAGACTCCATCCACCTTGTTCTTAAACAAGTAAGCTGGACAAAATCTAAAACATTCCTAAATAAAAATGGCACAGAACACAGAAAAGAACATTCTGAAAGATTTACTCTGGACCCTGAAGACAAAGCTAATGGTTCTGCTTTCTCGCACCTTTAGGAAAAGGGGCACTGATGAAGTAGGACACTAAAGGAAACGGTAACTGCCACAGGTACAGAAGGGAGTGAGAAACAGACACTTGCAAAAATTAAAAATATCCAAAGGCACTCCATTCATCCAACCCCAAATTGCTGGCACTCATTCTTTTTATGCCAAGCACTGCCAAGACAGTGATACAGGCAATCTGAGCAAATCCCACAGGAAGGAAAAGAGAGAAGCAATTAGAAGTTGAAAGTTTGGGTAAAGAAGCCACAGAACTCAGCTATGAATGGCTGGTGTGTCTAAAGAAAAAAGTTACAATGACAATGTAAAAAGAAAAACATACATTTGGGAAAATCCTTGCACTACAGGATAAATGTATATATGGAATGGGTTCAGAGTATTTAAAGACAAGGATAAAACAGAAGCATGACCCACTGACCCTGTTAAGCTCCCGTGTTACAGAAACAAATCTGAAAAGGCAAGTCACAAAGAAAAAATATTCAGACTGACTTCTTACAATTTTAGATGTCAGAAAACACTATCTCCCATGTGACAATAATGATATGGATATAAAAGAGATATCATGGTGCCTCCTATAACCAAGCAAAGGAATGTAAATTATTTCATCCATAGACGCTTTATTAAAAAAAAATCTACCTGAAGTCTGGATTATCAATCAGTAAAGTTCCTACTCAGCAAGCACAAAACACTGGTTGAATCCCCAGCACTGGGGAGATAGAGATAGGGAAAGAATATTCATTTAAACACATAATTCATGCTAAATATATTTTAATACAGACAAAACACATAAAATAAAAATTTCCAAAAGAAACAACAAGCAATATGTGTCCAAATACTTGGGTGAAGTTCTTTAGGCTTAACTTGCAATCATTTCCCATGCTTAGCCCAGTATTTAACATGAAATAAAAGTCTGAAGGTGCTGTAGGAATTCCTACAGTCAGTAGCCTTTAAGTTACCCACCCACTTGGGTGTGACCTCTTATACTATAAATCTTGATGTAAAGCACACACTCCCCCTCTCTCTTCCGGCTGCAGGATTAGGTTGCTGTTCCCCATTTGAGCAGAGGACTGTGATCTGTGAGTCTGCCCCTAAATAAATAACCCTTTATTATACTCAATTCTGAGCTAGTCCATCTTCATCTGGTGCCCATGTGGATCTGGACTAGCTTAAAGGTCTAAAAGGGTCCACAGCCCAGAAAGTCTCCCGTCCCACCCGTTTCACTTGCTTTTACTTACTAACCAGTTTTTTTTGTAAAAACTCCGCCACATAGGAGCTGGAACCAACAAGCGGGCTCTTACAACATGAAGGAGTTCTTAAAACACTGAGAAAACATGTGAACCCTACCCTATATAATTTTAAGAAATTTTGTATGACCATCTTCCAAACACTAAGGAAGCCTGAGACTACAGGCAGGCTCAAACACTGGAGTGGAGCCTGCAGAGAGTCCAGACAGAAGCCACTGAAGAACAGGAGAACCTGTAGCAGAAGGGCAAGCCAGGAGGATTAAGACAGATGGATGGTCAGGCAGCTGCTCCCACAGCAGGAACAGAACAGAGGAAACAGGGGTTAACTCTGTGAACAAAGAAACAGTCCTCAAGAGCCTATTGGCAAACATCTGTTATATTCAAACTAAGATAATTTAGTTTCTTCAACATTTAGCCACTAAAAGGTCATCCATAAGACAGACCTAGAAAAATGCCCTTGGCAATCACAATTTTACACTGCTCTTAGGCCACTCATCATTCCATACATTCACTGCTGTCTCTGAAAAGACAGCTACAGAAATGAGTACGAGTAAATTAAAGTGTGTTATTTTACCTCGCGCCAGTAAGATGTGGAGAAGGGTTTAAGCCTTGCATTGCCTGTCTGTCTAGATTAAACAAGAGTAATAAAATGCATAACAAATAAAACACCAGGAAAAGCAGAAAACAAAAGTAATACAATACACATTAGGGAACAGTAAGTTATGACAAGGATGTCTGTTTTCACAAATAGAGGTTTATCTGGCTAGATTCACAGCAACTCATTAATGAAGTATTTATGTCTGAGCTGGGTAGTTCTAACAGAGACCACAGACCCCACCCTCAACAGAAATGATACTCTATCCTGTGCCCAGAAGAGAACTGGAATCTAAGTAAACAGTATGGCCACTGCTGGTACAGTAAATGGGGAAACATAATAAACATTGTTTCTTCTCTGAAGCTGATGAACTGAGAGGTAATATCCATAGTGCTACCGAAAAATATAGGGACCAAAACATTAAGATTAAAATCAGACTGTATAGCCAGGAATGAGGCTACATCTTTAATCCCAGTGCTCTGAAGCAGAGCAGGCAGATCTCTGTGAGTTCCAGGCCACTCTTGGCTAAAAGTAAAACTCTGTCTCAAAGACAAAAAAGGAAAGGGGGGGGGGGACGAACTCCAGATTACACCACTTCCAAATTATCAACACAGAAAATACAACAAAAACCTAGGAGAGGCCCAGAGGATGGCTCAGCGGGTTAAGGCACTTGCTGCCAAGCCTAATGACCTGAGTTCAGAGCCAGAATCTACAGGGTCCAAGAAGACCAACTCCTGCAGGCTGTTCACTGACCTCCACACACATTCGTGCACACATGAGCTCACACAAAATTAATTCATTTTAAAACGTGAAAAGAAACAATAAATAGAATAGAAAATGCCCACTGTGGTGGCACACCCCTTTAATCCCTATCTTGGGAAGCAGAGGCAGGCAGATCTGAGTTTGAGGCCAGCCTGGTCTACACTTGAGTTCCAGGCAGTGGAACCCTGTCACAAAAAAATAGAAAAAAAAGAATAGTTGAAAAGAACAGAGAAAAACACCAAGCAAATGGAAACAAAGCAATAGCCAACACTGGTAAATTCACAATCTAACAACGTCCATGAAGTTAATGAAATCTTAATTCTCACGGGCATTTCTACATACCTCGGAACAGGAAACTTACATATACATTAAGAGCAATAATTTCTAGAAAGAAGAGAAATTGCCATAAACATTGAACTAATAGATTTCAACAAATTTTAGCATTTGTAAAGTTCATAATTTAAATAAAGTAATCAGTGACAAGTATAAGTAATATAAATATTAAATACACATATATTTATTATATCATACATGTGTATATATATCTTATATCCAAAGAACAAAAATCAATTAGACTATCACAAGACCATATTCTGTCTAAATGACATAAAACAATGAATAAATAACAAAACCTGAGGAAGACCAAAATAGGGTATGCAGAAGAGGTGGCAACTCACAATAAAGGCCATTTGAAAAGCCATATAAAAACCTGCGACTATAAAAACTTCCTAAAATGCACACATATATAAAAGGAATCTAAATGAAGTCACCATATAATGGGCTAGACAAGGCCTCAACTAGACATTTTATGCCAGCAAGTAAAGCCTCCAGTGCCAGGAATGGGTTACATCATGACCAAAGGGGTCATGGAACACCCCACCCCCAAAACACCACAGACAATTAGTTATTCTCTACAGCCTGATGGTAAGGCCCTGTTGCTGAAGACAACAATGACCTGAATAGTGGGACAAATGCTATGGAAAGAACCAATTACGTTTTAAAAATTGAACTTAAGGTCCACTCTGTGGGATAAAACCCATACCTGAAATTGCCAAAGTGTCAAAAACTGAGACTAGATAGGTTGTGGACCTAGGGCAAAATACATTACTATTAGTCTGCCAAAGGAACATAGCAATAAAATGACTTGTAATAACCTATTACTGTACCCACAGATCAGTACTTCAGTCGACCACCACCAAGGAAGCTTTTTCGTGCATTAGATGGAAATTAATACAGAGAACTACAACTGAACCATGTATACAGAACGAAAGACTTTTGTACATTCAGTCCTAAATGGGATGCCTTCATCAAACCGCTCCCCAAAGGATCTATGTAGAACGGGGTGGTGGTAGAAAGATTCTGAGAACCAAAAGCAATGTGTGACTGTAAGTAAATAGATAGTGTCTTATAGACACACAAAAAAATTATGCACCTAAGAACTCACAAAGACCGTAGTAGCAAACACAAAACCTGTATCTTAGCCAGATGAGCTGCTAACACTGAGTGAAGAAGTGGACATAGGGTCCCACACTAACCAGGAAGCTATTTGTAATTGATACCTGTTGGCAAAGGGAAAACCAGTTTTCTACAATGGAGTACACCGAGCATATCAACCACTCAGAAGCAGCTGGCAAACATAAATGAACTACATGTTTTTTCTCTGTGGACTTCTTTAAATTTTGTTTTCCTATTTTTTGGTATTATTGGTCTGCTGGTTTTAATTCTCATTCTTGTGTTTTGTGGCTTGTTTTATTTTGAGACAGAGATAGCAAACACAAAGTTGGGTGAGGAGGGAAGTGGAAAGGATCTGGGAGGAGTCGGAAGAGAAGAAGAAATATGGTCAAAATATACTGTATTAAAATATTTTAATTAACAAAAAAGTGATAATTAATACTCTAAATAACTAAAGCATTTGCTAAGGTTTTTGTTTTTGAAGATACAGTTTAGGGTTTTTTATTAGTTTATTTTATAGGCAATGGAAAAGAATACAGACTACACAACAGAAACCTGTTCAATAAAATGCAAATAAATACAAGATCATTTTTCAATATCTGTCAATCAGACTAGCATAAATGGGCATATTTTTCATACTTGTAAGCAAGTATGAAAGCAACTCCATGTATACTCTTCTGAAAAGCAGAATCAAATGTTATATAAGCCTCTCACTGGCCGACAACCCTACGCCAAGAACTCAGCCTGGAGGTGGTATCCTATAGTGTACAGAAATGTGTTCCCTACAACGGTCACTGCAGCATTGCTTATAAAATTGTCTTGATAGAATCAAAGTAAAAACTCCTCAAGTACAAGCAGTGATAAGCTGGTAAATAACTGGGCCTAGAGAGCCCGGATTTGTATATTTTTTGCCAATGTCTGTGGTAAATACTCCTTCCACAGCTAATCTCAAACTGTCAAACTGAAGGTACTGGGTTTTGTAAAGCTGAGATGAAATTTGTAGAACTAGATTTTATGAACTGATTCAAACTAGCCACTTCCAAATGATATAAATGCCCTGGGGTGAGAAAGTCCTCTGGGTAGAGCACTTGTCCAGCATGTGCCAGACCCTGGGTTCAACACCAGATACTATACACATACACATGCGTGCACACATACAGGCCATCCCACTACAATGCTAAAAAGCTGTAATTATGATGTGAAATTTTTATATTAATATAGCAATACCAAGTACATATTATTGAACAAAAAAGTTATATATTGAAGAGCTTACAGTATTAATTATATGCATACTTCATCTCCATGTCCAAAAATATAGTGATAACAACACTACACTCAGTTTAGCTTGTATATATAGCAATGGGAATAAATTGGATCTCATGGAGTATCTACAGCGCATTAGGATTTTCATTTTAAAATAGAATGTACCAAAAGATGAACAAATTTGGTTTGATAATAAAAAAAACCCACTGAATAATACAAAACAAAAGCAACAGACAAGAGTTAAATCAATTTCAGTAAATATGACAAAAAACTCATTTCATTTGCACGCCTGGAGCTCATAAATTGAAAAAAGAAACGAACAAAAAAATGAAACCAAGAAATTAAACCTAAAACAAACAAAGTCATGATGACTGGCATGTGACCGAATGTAGACCTTCAGATTACAAATGCAATGATTTCCCCATAACTCTGCTAGTAGTGGGGATTAAATACAACTGTTTAAGAATCACACTGGCTTTTTTTCATGTTTCTGAACAAGAAATAGAAATTATATGTATTGATTCCCACCCAGAACTCCATCGGGGCAGAATTTCTTAAAAGGAAACATCGAGAGTCAAGCATTGCAGTGAATGCCTTTAACCCCAGCAGCACTCAGAGGGCAGACAGGCAGGGCTCTTTGAACTTACTCTTCTGAGTGTGAGGCCAGTATGATCTATATACAGAATTCAGGCCAGCCAGAATACATAGTAAGACCCTGTGGCGGAGGGGAGGGGGGGAGAGGAGGGGGAGAGGGGAGAGGAGGGGAGAGGAGGGAGGGAAGGAGAGGAGAGGAGGGGGAGAGGAGAGGACAGAGGGAAGGAAGGGAGGGGGAGGGAAGGGGGAAAGGGGAGGGGGGAGGAAAGGGGAGGGAAAAGGGGAGGGGGGAGGGGAAAGGGGAGGGGAAGGGGAAGGAGAAGGGAGAAAGGGGAGGGGGGAAGAGGAGGAGAGGGGGAGGGAGGGAAGAAGGGGAGGAGGAGGGAGGGAAGGAGAGGAGGGGAGGGGAGGGGGAGAGGAGAGGAGAGGACAGAGGGAAGGAAGGGGAGGGGGGAGGGGAATGGGAAGGGGGAGGGGAAGGGAGGAAGGGAGGGGGGAAAGAGGAGGAGGGTGGAGGGAGGGAAGAAGGGGAGGAGGAGGGAGGGAAGGAGAGGAGGGGAGGGGGAGAGGAGAGGACAGAGGTAAGGAAGGGAGAGGGAGGGAAGGGGGAAAGGGAAGGGGGGAGGAGAGGGGAGGGAAAAGGGGAGGGGAAGGTGAGGGGGGAGGGGAAAGGGGAGGGGAAAGGGAGGGGGGAGGGGAAAGAGGATGGGAAAGGGGAGGGGGGAGGGGAAAGGGGAACTCTATAACACCACATAGAACATGCTTACAACAGTATCAAACTGTACAGTGTGATCATACCTACACAAGAAACACTGGAAAACACAACAGAATAGAAAGGAGCAACACCCAGAAAAAGGTCACAGTTCTTAAGTTATATTGGAACATTTTGGATATATTTATTAATTAATTTTAAAACCATCTTTTCAATTGTGTATAAAAAAAATCTACTCACTATTTCTATAATTTCTTGATTACTGAAAAACAAAAAAAAATAATTAAATAACAGAATGGATGTCATTTACTCAAAGGTTAACATAGAAATATAAAGTATTTAAGGATATAAGAAAATTCTTGCCAGGCAGTAGTGGCGCATGCCTTTAATCCCAGCACTTGGTAGGCAAAGACAGATGGATCTCTGTGAATTTAAGGCCAGCCTGGTCTACACAGGGAGTTCCAGAACAGTCAGTACTGTTTATAGAGAAAACTTGTCTCAGAAAACCAAGAGAAAAAAAAAAAGAAAAAAAAAGGAAAAAAAGAAAAAACAATTAAACTACCTGAAAAAATATTAAATGCTCACCTCTAATTAAAAAAATAACCAATATAAATTCAATACTACAAAGGAAGAATATTGACATTAAATATATATAATAAATATAAAAAAATTGTGTGACCACATGACTTGGGTCTACTGATTGATGCACAAGGCATTAATTAACTAATCCTTGGAGGATACACTGAAATTTGAGGAGTAATTCAGACTCTGGGGATTTAGAAAAACCCCAGAGAAGACTCAGTTCCAGAGTAAGTATAGTCTGGAGCAGGAAATCCTACAGAAAACATGCTTCTCAAAGGTCTTTGGTGAAAAGGCATTTAGAGATGAAGTTTCCCTAAGGAAATATACATAATGTTTTATCATTTCCTCCAAAGGAACAACTCTAACAAGAAAATGCAAGGTGCTAATCAGAGAAAAGGTATGGGACCTGTCACCATAAGTGTCTTCTGACGTTCCAGTCACTTCTAAGGGAACATCTTAAATAGCCCAACAGAAGCATCCTAAGAATGAGCACCAGGGAGGCAGAGGCAGGTGGATCTTTGCGAAAGGCCAGCCTGGTCTACAGGCTGACTATCCTGAGCTCCAGGATAGTCAGAGCTACAGAGTGAGACCCTGTCTCAAGAAAATAACAAGAAAAAGGTATGAATGTCCACAGAGCATCAGTCACTGGACACAGCAACTACTTCCCCTCCAGCCTTACTACTGTCGGTCAAGACTAGGCTGCGTGAAGTCAGCTAAAGCAAATAATTAGTTCCATCAGAAAATGAGTCATGAAACTACAGACTGATTTCAAGTATCTTTTTGTTCTAGCACTAGTTCTTTCAAATCACTCACTTTTTTCAAAATACATTTTACCATATTTTGAGTCTAGAAATCCCATTCAGTTGGTACTGTGGTTAAGTGCAGCTCCATTTTTCAATGCTGGTCTCAATTAGAAACAGACACTGAGCCCTCTTTAAAAATGTTAGGGAGCTGGGTGATCGTGGTGCACGCCTTTAATCCCAGCACTCAGGGAGAAAGAAGTAGGCAAATCTCCGTGAGTTTGAGACCAGCCTGGTCTACCGAGTTCCAAGACAACCAGAGATACACAGAGAAACCCTGTCTCAAAAAACCGGAAAAAAAAAAAAGGTTAAGGAATAGCAGGGTTGGGGGTGGTACACACCTTTAATCCCAGCACTATGAAGGTTAGGAGGCAGAGGCAGGAGGACCTCTGTGAGTTCAAGACCAGTCTGGTCTACAGAGTAAGTTCCAAGACAGGGAGAGCTACATAAAGAAAGCCTGTCTCAAAAAATAAATAAAAATAAAAAGAAATGCTAGGTGAGGGGCCCAGATGTAGTTCACAGAAAGGAAAGCTCAGCAAGCACCTGGCTGTGGAGTGCAGAGAGCTGGCTATTTTCAAAAATACTTTTTAAAGTCTACACTAGAGGACTGGGGATACGGTTCAATTAGAGAAGTCTTGCCTAGCATGTAGGAAGCATTGGGTTCCATTCCCAGGACCACACTGAATTGAGTATAGAAGCCCATGCCTATAAACCCAGCACTTAATTTAGGAGGTAGAGGCAGAAGAATCAAGAATTTAAAGTCAGCTACACAATGAAGTTTGGCTACACAGTGAATTCGGCTACACAGTGAATTCACACAGTGAATCAAGACCAGCCTGAGCTACATGAGATTCTAGATGTTTAAAAAAAAGAAAGAAAGAAAGAAAGAAAGAAAGAAAGAAAGAAAGAAAGAAAGAAAGAAAGAAAGAAACAGAAGCCCACAAAAGAACTAAAGATAACGACCCCCTTGACCCTTAATAGCCTCTTCTCTATTAAAATGTTTAAGTTCTTTCAACAAAACATGCCTCTATCTGAGTATCAATCTGGCAAGAATAGCTCAACATATTGCTTATTTTCTTATTGCTCTGGGCAGCTGAAATGTGCTCTGCTACAGAAGCAAGCCAAATAGAAGCATTTCCTGGGCAAGGGTGGCTCACGACACACCCTCATGGCCTATCACAGGAGAGCAGGGCTCTCAGAATAGACATTTTATGCACCTCAAGAAGCTGACAAAAAATAAAAATTAAGAAAAGCCATGATGGAGCCAGGCTGCAACCTTTCCTTTTAAATGTGGATGGTTCTCTGCAATACTCTGCTGCACATGAGCTCTGAACTGAATGCCCTAATCTACAGGAGAGTGACTGCAAAGCAGTCCCCCACCCAACTCAAGATTCCCTGAATGCCCATCTCCCAACTCACCGCGGAGGACTGAGAATGAAGTCCAAGAGATGGGAGAGGGAGGCTGGAGGACGAAGAAGCACTGGCCTGCTCTTCCTGGTGGAGGCCACAGGACAGAAGGACAGACATTTCTCCTTTGCTCCCCTGCCACCCTTCCAGAGTCTGGTAAACACAGCAGCAGCACACTCTGCCTCTCCACACCTTAGATTCCCATCTCTAGTCTCTGCTCTGTGACTGTGCGACTGTTCTTGCCTTACTACTGTCCAGCCCCAAGTCCAAGAGCAAAGTCAAGAGCCTGATGCTAAGATGCCGAGAAGACAGCAGGCTTTGGCGATGTCAGTTACCAGCCTGGCGTCTCCAGCAGAATTTGGCTCGGTTTTCCCAAGACCTCAGTAAGAGTTCTGCTGGTGTTTCTTTGACTATAGTGCTTCTAGAGATGCAGACAAGGGACACAGGAAGTTGTTTCCTTACGGTTCCTCTCAACTGTGCACACGCCAACTAGAATGGTACAAATATATCTAAAACAAAAAAGTATAAAACTCTCTATATATCCCTGCCACAGACATTTTCCTGGATATACTATAAGCACCAAGGAGGGGCACAGTGATATAATGAACATGAATGCTCCGCTTACTGCTGCATCTTTCCTGTTTACATCTTTCCTACTAGCTCCAAACAGATACAAAAGAGCCTCCAGTGTGTTCCTCTTTGGAATGTGGGGCCTTAATCCCACCTCACCAGCCTACTAGTAATCACTCACAGAAAATGGCAGTCTCACTGGGGAACTGAGATTATTTGTAAAGTAGTAGAAGCAATGCTTAAAGTCCAGTGAAACAAAAACAAAAGCATCAAGTCAGAGGAATCTGGCAAGAGTAGTTTAAAAAAACAAATAAATAAAAGACCCCTGCCTAAGCAGAGCAGGGAACCAGCACTGCCTCTCCAGCTCCACCCCGTGCCTCCCAGGATATCGCCTTTCCTGTAGGAAGCAAGAGACCCATGCTGATATGACAGAAGGATTTTGATACCACTCCCTGTGAAGACAGAGCTCCTATCAGCAGCACGCCAGGCAGCAGGAGGGAGCGCTGGACAGCTGAAGCCTCATTCCCTCCCAGGCCTTGCTTACTGAGTAAGAGCGCCCTGTCCACCCCACCACCACCAGCAGGGCTGTTTGCATCACACTGAGTTACAGCAGCCAGGAGAGAGAAGATCCAAGCTAGTCTACAGAAGCCTACCAGCCTGGCAAATGCTTCCTAGTAAAGCTCATGAAAGAAGTGGGGTGCCCTCCCCTCTCCCACACACTCAGACCCCTCATACGCAGTTGAACTAGGACAAACACTACAAAAGAGAAGGGAGTTTCTAAGTTCATATGGTCCTTGGGGATCTTTCTCATTTCATGTCTTTAATCCACGTTTCTATAGAAAAACAAACAATCTAAGCAGAGATCACTGGGATGGGGGTGAACAATCAAGACAAGTGGGGCAGGAATACTGACTGCCTTTTACAGGTCGGGGGAAGATATACGTCAGTTATTCCAAATGGCACCACAATCGTGATTAATTATTTCACAAAGCCAATCTGCCATCGTTTCAAATAATTGTATGACTTGTCAGTCCTCAAAAATATGCCACAAGAGCTACAGAGCGAAGAGAGTTAATAAGCACTTAAGTATCCTGCAATTCTTTTAAGGACAAACTATGAACAAGAATTAAAGTCATCCTGTATTATTAGAACCAGTCGCAGGAAATGGGTCATCTCTCTAGGACAAGAGGAAAATTGCATCCGCCATGTGCAGAAAGAACACACACTGATTATAAGGCAAACGTTCTGTGAAGTACAGACCTTAAAATATCAATTCATGTGGCAAAAGAAAAAAGACTATTGTGTCTTTACCTTGAAACACACAAACACACACGCTAAAGGAATGTACCCCAGACTGACTAGGTATAACAAAGACACATCCTCCCTAATGATCTGTACAGAAATGCAATCAGGAAGAGACACGATTAAGGCTCTCAAAAAAACTGAGAATAGAGTGTTCAAGGCGCTGCCTAGCAAAGATGTGTTGTTACACCACACAGCCGACAGCCCAAAGCACCTTCCCCATTCCAGCAAGCACACAGCATCCTATTTGCAAACCCAGCAGCCCATCAGATTACCCTGCCTGGTTCACTAGCTCTCTGCTGGTAATCATGAACCAATCTCAAGTCCCTGCCCTCTGGAAAAGGAAGGAAGAAGGATGTGACATTCTGTTGGGTAATGATGCCTTTTGCTTTGCAGACCAGAGTCTTTACTTCAATGACAGAGCCCTTCCCTTATTTCAATGTGTTGAGGCACTCAACTTCACACACAGCTCACTGCCACATGACGTCTGACAGAAACGGGAAGTTCTCGAAGTCTGAGGAAATATGCATGCAGAAACATCTAGAGGGCCTGACTAAATAAAGAGAGAGTAAACAGGTGGGAGGTATTCATATGGGATGTGGTACCCAAAACTGTAAGCGTGAAGAAGAGCTGGGCAGAGTACAAGTACCTCTCCAGACAGTTACAGCTACCAGGTTATAAACAGTGGCAAAGAGACCAATGATGGCACTGCCACCCCTACAGCAAAGACAGTACACAAAAAAACAAAAATAAAAACAATGTAATGTTTTAAAACACAAAAGAAACCTTTAAAAGAAATTAAATTTCCAGTTTTTAACAAATAATGATCAAAAAAAAAAGTCAAATTCTTGAAAAAGGCAATTCATGTTTTCAGTTCTCCAAAGGGGGGGGGATCACAAGGCTATCTCCAAGGAATATACATACTGAGTTCTAAACATGACTGCTCACTTCCTGTAGCAGAGTCAAAAAGTTTCACTCTACCCCTTTCTCCTTAATTTGTGGATCAATTATTGTTCCCTTCTGTGAGGTTTCGGGAATATAATGACGTTAGTAACACTTCAGATCCCAACCACACCACAATCCATTAAACACTTACTTGAAACTACTTTGTTTGTAAAGCAATCCAACTGGCCACAATCCAAGATTAATCCTGCAGTAACTGTGCATGGGACTCTGAAATTTCAAAGGTCTTGTGTGGCCACCAGCACTCCACCGGACCAGCTGCGTCTATGGCTTTCCATCCTGAAGCAATGTGACATTGAAACATTCTTAGCAGAAAGTGAGTGGGAAGCCAGGAGGCCAAGCCTTACACCTCTAAAACACAGGGCCTCTGACTGTGTACCCTAGGCGCCACTACTCAACAAAGAAATAGAAAGCGGAGAACAGACAGACTATACCCATCAGAAAAAAGCAAGAAATTCGCATTTGTTTCCTCCCTACTCTTCTTTGTTGTGGGAATCCAGCTGCCTCTACATTCCTACTTATTGAAAATAAAGGCAGGGTAAGGTCAGCTGTGCTAGGTGTAATGCTGAGACACAGAGATCCAAGAGCCACCATATTTGCCCTCCAGGAGCTTCATTCCAGGAGTTTCTCAGTTCCAAGCAAAACATGACCTGATTCAAGGAAACAATGAACATAAACTTAGGAATCCCATTCTTCAGACAACCTGCTCTCCCTGCTTATGTGGATGCTATACAACAGTCTACAATACATTTTGCCTTTTTCTTTTACATGAAGAAGCAACAGAAAAGCCAGCAATTTGACATAGGCAACAACCAAGAAATTGCCTAGAGACTATGTCCTTCCTGTTGGCACATAACTAAGCAACGTTTTAGGCAGCAGATAGCTTTAACAGAAGTAATTAACATTTCTTCATGTGGACCGCATCTGATGGGTGCCTATTTTTTCTTAATATATGACTGGAAAGAAAATCTGGATGAAAAGTTTATATTCCAGTCACTGGCAAGTATTTGTTTGGTAAGTGGATTTGCAAGAACTTCATAATTTTACTTATGAATGATACTAATTTTGTTCTTTAATACTGAACTATAATGAGGCTGGAGGCAAGGTGTAGCTCCGCAGTCAGTAGGCACATGGTTAGTACACATGGGTCCCTAGAGTCAACCCCCTGCACCAACAAATAAAAGCTTTTAGCAAATACTCCGTGCTGACTTCAGAAACGACAGGTGGTATGAAGGCTAACCCCCAGCCTGACTAACATGGCAAGTGCAGTTTGGGTTTATTTTTCTGTGTTACGCAGACTCACGACCACTTTGGACACTAATCCATCTTGTCAGTATGGACAGGTCCTTCTGTCATACTGCCACTCATTAGATAAGATAGCAGATCAGAAGTGGACATGAAACACCATTAGCAACAGCGGCTTATCAAAACAGGGTCCGGGTCTCAGATCAGATGTCCTTCATGTTACTCCACTAAGCAAAACACGAGAAAATGTTCTGTTTGCTGTACAGTTACTGTCGCAGATTTAATTACTAACAATCACACATCTTACCTTTTATTGCTATTTCACACTTCCCTAGGATTAATTCTGACAAATCTTAATGAAGATCAAAAAGCCACTGTAGAAGTTTCCCTTTGATAATTACCACTTGCTTGCTTCTTCAGCCAAGAAATGAGTTTAAATCTGTTGTTACAAATGTACGTATCCCTCTCAACCTAATCCACCATGACTGCAGGAGACAGCCCCTCCGCCTTCTTGAGAAAACATTTTCAACCTGAAAATGGCTTCTCTCTTCCAAGACATCTCCTTCACTCCCGATTTTCCCTCTCCAACCCCGATCATCATTCCACTAACATCAAAGAAAAACTCATGTGGATGCTGGAAGCAAAATCACCCTGGAAAGTCCTGTTCATTTCTTCTCCACTATAAAGCTTGGCTGGATCATGAAGAAAAACCTTTTCCCTTTTCTGCTAAGTTTAGCATAGCACAAATAGCCTCATAGCTACAAAAGCTGTTTCGGGTCCTTAGAAACTCATCTGTAATAATAATATTTAAAAAAAAAAAGCCCTCACTAAATTTATTGAGTACTTCTGAAAAATGAACATAAGCCACCTCGTAAAAGGGAACTGGGTTAGTATTTCTAATAAGCAGCTCCCGAATTTGTTTGTGGTAAACAAGATGGCTACTAGATGGCTCTTCTGGTTCTCTTCTCAACCCCATCATACGAATATTTGAATAGATTCACACAGAATAACGTCACACAGAAAAACCCTCAGTGGGGCTTTAATTTAGTCCAAAATCTCGGATGAAGATTCAAAATCCCAAACCTGACAGATGCGTGTCAGCTAAGGATAGAGAATCCACACGGCGCTGTGAAAACCTTACTCTGAAGGCTGTCAGAGCCACGGCTTCCATTTCTAAGACCTGTCCCCATTTCAGCCTTCAGATATAAATACTTCATTTTTTTTGTTGTTGTTGTTGTTTTTTGGTTTTCTTTTTTAAAAAAAAAAAGGAGAAAATGCATACAAATAAATCTTGATTTTTCAAAATGTAATTGAACACTTATTTTAAAAAGATGAAAAAGCATCAAAACAAAACAAGTGGTCAGTCATTACAGCAACATCATATTTTGTTATCTCCAGGGCAGGAGGTTCAGGGCAGCCAACCCTGACAGCTACTTAAGGGGAATTGGAAGAGTACTTAAATGTGCACAAAGCAATACTCTCCAACTTAAATTGGACACAGCACCCACTCTCAACCTGCCAGGTCCATTCTTGCTTTATACCTATAATTTTCAATGCAAATTCCAATTCCTAACAGTCTGTACTTAACCACTGAAGTTTCCTTCATGTTGGTGTCTGTATTAATCACAAAAAGCTGCTTGATCATCAAAGGAATACTAAAAATTCACTATGATCAATGTATCATGGGAGAAAACTATCCAGTAAAAATACGATGTACTTCAACTAGCCTTTATATGATTAACAGTAATCAAAGTATAGAATGGACTGTTCGGCTTGAAATTTACATTTTATGAGCATGACTGGCCTGGGCCTAGTGTGCAGGTCTGTGATCTTAGCTGGCCAAGAGGATAAAGCAGGAGGATCCAAATTTGTAGTTTCCCTAGACAACTTAGTGAGAACTTGTCTCAAAATAAGAAGTATAAAGTTGGAGCACTTGCCTAGTAAGTGTGAGATGCTAGGTTAGATTCCCATTATCAAAAGCTGTTCCCATTCTAACATACCCAGCACAAAACATAACGTACTGCGCAGCCGTCTAACACCCTGGGATGCATGTGTAGCTTGCCGCCTCAAAGAACTACATGTGACTTTTTTCAAGAGACAAAATTATGTATTCAGCAAGTATTGATTAAGACCACTTTTACAGACACAGTCCTAGAAGCTGGAATTTAGCAGTGAACAAAACAAACACAATCCTACCCTCATAAACTTGCGGAATGGAACAGATAAAAACTGTTAAATATGTGTGTGATTCACTCCCAAAGGCCAAGTACATATGTTCTTCCATTTAAGACTGATCTAAACACTGCCTATTTTCAATAGGAGGAATCCATAAATAAAAAGGTTTTGCTAATTTGATGAGTAAGGTCTACAGAGTAGAGATTTTAAACACATGTAAAACAACAGGTCAAAGAGGAGACAGGTAATATCTTTAAGGAATCGAAGAAAACTTTCCCGTGAATATCTATGACCTAAAGCATTCAGGGCCATTTGCTCCTCAGAAATTGGAAGACAAATCAATAACTAAAGGCTGTGATCTATGTATCAAAACCAGAAATATCTAATGAATAATCATGATGATTCAACTATAAAGGCATGATATTAAATATCAAATACCTTCTAGTATATTCTATATAGAATATAAAGTTTTCTTTGAGGTGTCAAAGAAAACACACTCATATGAATGAATGAAAGAGACAAGACAAAAAAATGACAAAGTTAAAATGAAGCTCTTAGTGTGACGAAAAGTCAGAGATCATTCTTCAAGAAGAATAAAACCAAAATGTATAACCATAGAAATGTGGATCACTTTGGCATAAGTGATGCCCAAAAGAGTCCAAATTTTACTGCCACACAGATAGTCACAGTTTTGTGATACTGCTACAGTATTAAGAAATAAAAAATTACGTGAACAATGCATTACAACCCTGTGGAGCAAACCCTTTCCATGAATGTCAGCCTTGAACTAAAACTTACTCTGAAAACAATTTTACACAGAATTTCGTTTCAACACAAGGGTGATTCCTCCACATAAACAAATGGTCAAAGCTGCAGAAGGAACTTTACACTGTGAAGGAATATTCTGTGATCTCCTCTGGAAACTGTGAGGAAAGATATTCTGTGATCTCTGGAAACTGTGAGGGAATATATTCTGTGATCTCTGGATGGGGGTTGGGGAAACAAACAGAAGAACTAAGAATGAAGACTACTCACAAAGCAGCAAGACCAGGAATTTCCCAAAGGAGCCCCTCCCCAAAATCCTTCCTTGTTCAAATCAAGGCTCAGTAGTCCCTTGCTAAACTCCTAAGCTTGTAAAGTCACATCCCCATATACACACACAGAGAAATCCACACTTAATGTCTGCCATGACTACACAAATAGTGGGGGAGAAGCCGATCTAGGCTGAGGTCAGTAGCGATGGTTCAATGATGTCCAGGCTCCTGTTTCTGACAGATAACTAGAGTTTTTAAACACTGCTCATGAATGTAGGTGCTGAATAAACAGCAAATCTTTCTCCCACCTCTTAACGGTCTGTCTTTGATAGGGAGGTGAGGCTGGGTGAAACCCTGCTCAAAGGTATAATAAGTGGGGGGTAGGCAGCCACACACTTATACCTACCACTTTTTTACCAGTAAAACTGTGGGGTTTTTCTTAGCAATCATTTCCACGTTCATTTTTAAAAGCATGATATATTATTAAAATACATAGCATGTAATTAAGTATCTCTGTAAGTGTATTCCTTTCTCAGGCATTTAAAGCTAGGCCCTCTGGCAAACTGAACAAACTCACAGCTGCTGGGAAACCTCGAGCTGTCAAATTTCAGGCAAATAAGTTTGGTTAACAAGACCTCAAATGCCCTGTTCCTAGCTAAACACAAACATATGAAGACTGTAAACAAAGGAAAATTAAAACCCAGGTCTCAGAGAAAATCTCTAAAATACATGTTTTTCCTCTTAATTGTATACTGGAACACTATATATTTATTCCACTTGCCCTTGCTTTTTCCTTCTCAAAAAAAAAAAAAGGCACTCCATTTTCAGTCATGAGAAGTTAACAGAAATGATAAAATGACAAGGGTAGACTGGCTTTACTTTTCCAATTTTCCTGTTCCCCTGGTTTTGTTTCTCTGAAACCCACCTTTCCATGCTGCCCCTTGCCTTCTGTTCCTTATCAACACTTTATATTTGCACATTTACTTAGCTAGATTTCAATATGAAGACTTAAGTCGAGGCGAGGAGACAGCATTGGTAACCATTTGTGAATATAATATTTTGCTCCTGATCGTAAGCAATCCAGTACATAAGCAGTTCAGTCCCAAAGGTAATGGGTTCCTGGAGCCAGCAGATTGAATGCTCCACATAAAAAAGGAGGAGGGCGCTTCTCAAATTCAAACTAACAATGCAGTATCCTTTTCTTACAGAAATGTTTGAGAAGCATTATTTTTACTCATACAAATAAACACAAGTGCAGACATTTTTCAGGCCTGTATTCTGCAAAACTGTTCACGCTTCCTACCACAATAGCTTAGACTTATGTCATGCTAGCTTGTAAGTGAACCCTGATCGCTTGCTTCTGAACATTTTGACGGAGATAATAACATAATTCCTTTTGAAAGAATTTTCTTGCTAACTTCGTATTAACGCTAACTTCGTATTAACATAGCGTGTTGGGTTGTCGTTTTTGGTTTGTTTTTATTTTTGTTTTTTTTTTAAACGGGATTAGAGGGAAATTTTCTCGCATTCTTCCCGTTTTTCTTGGAGCCCAGATGGCAAGATACTAAAATGTCCGTTTGAAACAAAAGGTTTCTGTTTGTTTCCAGGAGAATAACTAGAGGCTGCGCTGGTTTCCAGTAGAAACTGCAGTGAATTCAGGCATACATCTGGGTCGCCTCATTAAACAAAAGATACCCATCCGCTGTCAACAACCACACAGCACAACCCTCCCTGGTCCTTCATCTTTATCCGGAAGGAATGGTGCAGAAGAGACGCCTGTCACCATCCACCGGCCAAGCAACTCTTGGGGGGTCGCTCCTCTCAGTGGCCTAGACGACAGTAGAGCCCATTTGGGCTAGCCTTTCCCGCCCCGCCCCTGCCCAGTCCATTAGCCGGGTTTCTCTGGAGCACCGGCCACGGTTTCCACAGCACCTTTTCCTAGCCGAATCCAGCCCTCGATCTGCTCCCCGTTTCCACCCTTCCCTCTCCACCCCACAACGCGCCACAATGGACGCTGGCGGGCCACCGCACTGCACACCATCGCCCACCCGCGCCGCTCGCGCGAAAGCTCAGCCGTCCCGCAGACGCGGCGCACAGAGCTCGGTCGGCCCTGACCGCCACCGAAGGCGCACGCCGCGGCTCCGCGCAGGGCAGCCCCGGCCCTCGGCCCCTGGGTGCGCGCGCGCGCGCGGGTGCGGGTGCCGGCCGGGGGCGCGCGCGGGGAGGGCAGCGGCTAGCCCGGGGCGGGGGGCAGCCGGGCCCGAGGGCCGCACTCACCCAGCAGCAGCAGCTTGAGCTCCCGGCGGGCGTCGCGCTTGTCCCTGCGCAGCTGCCGCTCGATCTCGTCGTTGATCCTCCGGGCTTCCTTGGCCTCCTCGCTCAGGCAGCACGCCATGATGGACTCCAGAGTCATTCTTCCGAAGTGCCTCGCTGCAGCCCCGCCGGCGCCCTACTCACACGCGCGCACACACACACACACACACCCTCCGCCCTCGCTCCCCCGAGGCAGCGGCAGCCTAGGAACCCAGCCGCCCGGGCGCGCGTCCGGGACGAGCTCAGGGGAGCCGCGGTGAGGAAGACGGCCGGGCCCGCAGCCCAGGCGGGCCGGGAACGAGCGGGGGCCGGGGGCCTGGGGCGCGCGAGGAAAGGCCGCCGCGCCCGACCGCTCTCACACGCCGCCTTCCCGGGGAGCGCGCGGCCCTCCTGGCGCACCGCGCCGCCGCCGCCGCTGCCCTAGGCTGTGCGCCCAGCGGCCCGAGCTCATCCACCGAGGCGGCCCCGCAGCGAGCGACCGCCGACGGCTCCTCCGCGCGCCCAGCGCGTCCGCTCCTCGCCGCCACCCGATTCGGCTCCGGGCGCCCTCGGCCTGCCCGCGCCCACTCGGCTCGCGCGCAAACCGGGCAGCCGGCCGCCGCGCGCTCCCCGCCTCCGCCCCCGCCTCCGCCGGACGCCCACCCGGCCCGATTGCCAGGCGCGCCGCGGCTGCTCAGTGCTCGCCCTCCCCCTCGCCACACACACACATTTTCTCCTTTCTCTGAACTGGAGCACAGATCCGGGAGGGAGGCGGCGGCGGCGCGAGGAGGGCGGGCGCAGGGGGCGGGCGCAGCGAGGGAGGCGGGGCCTCAGCCCTTCCAGGACGGCTCGAGCGCTGCTCGCCCCGCCCCCGGCAGCTCGCCCCGCCCCCGGCTGCCCGCCCCGCTCCGCAGCCACCTCCCTCCCGCGCTGGCCCGGCCAGGGCGCGACGGTCACGGCCGCTCGAGCGGGGCCGGCGGGCGGACAGCGACCTTCGGCTGCCGCGGGCCTCCGGGGCGTGGTCGGCGAGAATATGGCGGCCTCGGCCTGCCCCTCCGGCCGCCGGCGCCGTGGGATCCCTGCGCGGTGCCCACGCGCTGCGCCTCGGGCCGCCCTGCAGCCCTGCTGCCCTTTCCTATTTCTAAAACGCCACTGAGTGCCTCGAGTGGCCTCTAACCCTAGAGCCGTCGTAGAAAGTGGGGTACTCATGGAAGAGAAACGATTTTCACTGACTCGCAGTGGGTGGGGGGCAGTTACCGAGAGATTTGTGGACGGAACTGTCCTCGGTATCTCCAGATAGAAATCTGAATCGGAAGAGAAAAATGAAGCTGCCCAAGTTTCCAAGAGCCTCCTGATAGGTTCCAACTTTTCGGGTCACTGAAGTGCTTTCTGTCTTCCTACCAGCACACTCTGTTAAACAGCCCAGCATTATAGGATTGACCCTTCTGCACCTTGACAGTTAAGGATGACTTTTGGGAGAAAGCCAAGAAGTACAAAATAAAGGGGAAGAGTCGGGTATACGGGTTTACGCCCATAAGATCCACATTCAACAGACTGAGGCAGGAGGATTGCTACCTGAGCAGTATGAGACCTTGTATCAAGGAAAAGGGGGAGAAGAGAATGAAAAAACTTAATATCGTTGAAGCAAAATTCTGTTTAGTTTTTACACTTCTAATTTGTTTGAGACAGTTTGCTAATAAACAGAAAAGATCTTGTTCATTCAAGGTTTTATTTGGGGAGGAAATTGTTCATTCAGATTCAGTGTGCCTCAACAAGAGGTGAGATCCGTATTATTTTCCTACCTTTAGAGAAGCTTAGGCCTTCACATTTTGTGGTTCCCATGAACTACCCCTGTTGAACCAGGCTGCAAGGTAAGCTCGTAACCGTTGCTACAAATTCACAACGAACAGTCTTGAATGTCAAAGTCTTTCCTCCAGTTTGCCTTATTCTCCACCTCCTTGGTGCTGCACACATTCACTTGCTAAGCCAGGACTCGGATCGAGTTGTGGACATAAAATCTGTATGTTTTAAACTCTACTTTAAAAAAAAAAAATCTGACCAAGACAGCAAAGAAGACCTCTCACCCCTTTTATATCAGTCCCTTCAAAGAGCTATCAGATTTGCTGTGAAAAGTAAAACTTAAAATGACTGAAGATTCAGTCAATAGGCAGAAATGTAAAATGGCTTCAGGGAATAGCATGACTCTCTCTGTCTCTCTGTGTGTGTGTGTGTGTGTGTGTGTGTGTGTGTGTGTGTGTGTGTGTGTGTATGTGTGTTGGAGGGACACAAAGCACTGGAAAACAAAATGATCAACTTCTCAGGTCTGGTTTCCTAAGGAGCCTGAGACGAAGGGTGCCATTATGGTGTCAGTAATATGTTTTGGCTTAATTGTTTTATCACTTTGTTTTATCACTTCTGTCTCAACCTCAGGGACACCCTCTGGCACTTACTAGAAATTTAAATGGTAAAACAATCAGTAGGGGAACTAACACTCTTTGGGAAGAAATAAGGAAGTAAGAAACACCAGCAACACACAGGATAAAGCTATATAAGGACATCAAGAAGGAAACAGGAAGAGAAAATTCCAAGCATGAACCTAAATCGATCCCAAACCCTTTGATGGTATCTGGAAAGCATTTGCCAAGCAAATATCCCCATAACCTTAATCAAACAAATGAAGTCCATACAGAAACTCATTATGGTGTTGAGTGTTTTCTAGAAGAATAGACTCTAAATTATGCAACTAAACAGGGTTCATATTACAAAATTCCAGTTCATTAAATCAACAAACAAGGATTAGCTGCCTGCTATGAGTAAATACAGTTAAGATGCAGAAAGGAGGGCTCAGGGCCTACAGCGCGATCCTTGCACTTTGTGGGCATGTAGCAGCTCTGAACCAATGCAGAAGACAAAGCAGAATTAATTTGTGTGAATGTTGGGTAAAGGCAATGATCCTGTTTGGAAGAGTTGGATGACATCACGGGAAAGAAGCATTTCAATATACCCAAAAGAACGTGTAGGATTAGCTTAGTGTGGAAGTACTCAGGCCTGTCTGGAATCCCAGTCTGGCCCACTGAAGGAGATATCCCCTGGGAAAAAAGAAAAAGATGATACAAAAGAAGAATAGAACCAAAAGAATAGAACAAAGAAAGTGTTTTTCATAAATGTGTATGTACGCTACTTAAAGAAAAAAAAACAATTCCAAATCAAAATCACCGGAGACAGACTGCAGGATGATAAGCCATTCCAAGAACTCGAAGGTGATTACTGGGTGGCTGAAAGGCAAACCACAAAGTCCTAGAAGCTCTGAACTTCAGAGAAAACAGACTGTTATCTCCCCTGTGGTATCCCACGTCAGAAACCTACCTACCCGACGCACCCCAGTCTATTGCCCAGCCTTGGGGGATGAGAAGAAAGGAAGAAAGAAAGAAAGAAAGAAAGAAAGAAAGAAAGAAGGAAGGAAGGAAGGAAGGAAGGAAGGAAGGAAGGCAGACAAATAAAGACATATTGAAGTCTCATGGAGGCAGAGTCCGAGAGTAAAATGAAAAGACTCTTCCAAAATGACCTGAGGAAGAAAGGCCTGAAGGGAAATCCAGACAGTAGGCCATGGACTGTATGTTTGTTCCCAGTCACTTAGCATGGCTTCTTAACAGGCACTGTGTGTGTGTGTGTGTGTGTGTGTGTGTGTGTGTGTGTGTGTGTGTATGTGTGACTGACAATAGGGGTTTTCCTGCTCTCAAGGACCCAAAAGAGTAAGCCTAGTTCCTGGTTGACCCAGAACTTACTTTGTAGACCAGGCTGACTTTGAACTCACAGAGATCCACCTAAGTCCAGAGTGCTGAGAATAACAGTATTCACCACCATACCCAGCCTAGAACAGATATTATTTTTTTTATTAATTCTCATTTTATTTTATTTTGTATATGGTGCTTTGCCTGCATGTATGTCTTGCACCATGTGTGTGCCTGGTGTCTGCCGAGGCAAGAAGAGGTCATCAGATCCCCTGGAACTGGAGTTACAGATGGTTATGAGCCATCATGTGGGTGCTGGGAATTGAATCCAGGTTCTCTGCAAAAGCAGCCAGAGCTTTTAACCTCTGAGCCATCTCTCCAGCCCCAGGACACATATTCTTTAGATGTTGAATAAGCGCAAGCATGCCACCACCTACATCACTGGCAAGCACACTTGCAGACAGCCTTGCAGGCGGTGTGTTATGCCAGGTGCCTGAGGCACACAGAGCTCTTAAAGACTTATAATCTGTTTGGGTAGACAGTCCACACAGATAAAAGAATAAACAATACAAAATTAAAAGTCCACAGGCATAAGAGAATAACCAGTTCAAAAGAGAAGCACTTAATGCTAACAATGTATTAAGAATGACTAGCTCACACAATTCATTTGGAGTGGGAGTCCCAGGTACCATTAAAATCAACCAGGGAGCATGGGTAAGCAACAGATGGGGAACCTAAAAGGCCGATTGGAAATAAGTCTGAGACAGTGCTGATACTAGATCAGTTGGGGAAAAGCTGCTCTTTGCAGAATTGCCAGCACCACTCCCTGGTCAAGAAATAAAGGCTTACTCCTCAAGGAGTAAGGTCAAATGAGAAAGCTGCAGATGGCGCCACCTAGAGGAACAGTTCTATAATCCCAGAAACAGTATGATGTGCTGTCTAGTTGAAAGCCTTTCAGGGTCAACTTGAAGATGAAAAACCTGGTACAAAACACACTGTCTCTTACAAGAGAGAATACATATGTTGCAAATCCAAAAGATATCCTAGATGAAACAGACTACCCTGGACATCCTTGCCTTAGCAAGCCCTGAAAATGCATGTCAGACAGCCCTCTGACTTTATCCAAATATATTTTGTGCCTGCAGAAGTATGCTTTGTCCTGTAGCTAGGGTCTCACTATGTTGCTCACGCAGTTCCAGAGCTCTGGACTTAAGCAATCCTCCTGCCTCATCATTTTGAGAAGATGGGACTTGAAGTGCCCACCACTGTGCCCAGAAATACTGGTTTTTGACTCAGGTGCTTACTAAAATCTTTTAGCTGTGGCCGGGAAATGGTGACTCATGCCTTTTATCCCAGCACTAAGGAGGCAGAGGCAGGTGGATCCCTGTGAGTTCAAGGCCAGCCTGGTCTACAGAGCGAGTTCTAGAACAGGCTCCAAAGCTGCACAAAGAAACCTTGCCTCGAAAAACAAACAAACAAACAGACAAAAACCATAGCTGCCTTCCAGAACTTGAATAACAGGGAGTAACATAGGTTAGGGATGTAGATGAGTTGGTAGCGTGCTTGTCTAGTACTCATAAGGTCCTGGGTTTGATCCTAAACAATTCATAAAGCAGACTTAATGGCACATGTCTGTAATCCCAACACTCAGGAGACAGGAGGAGTAAACATTCAATATCATCCTTTACTACATAGATTGAAGCCAGTCTGAGCTTAGGAAACCCTGTGGGGGTGGGGAGTGGAGGAAAAGGAGCAGGGGGAGGAAGAAAGGGAGAAAAGGAGGAAAGGGAGGAAGAGGATGAGGAAGAGGAGGAGGAGGAGAAGAAGAAAAAGGAGGAAGAGAAAAAGGAGGAGGAGGTGGAGCAGGAGGAGGATGAAGAGGAGGAGAAGGAGCAAAGAATTAGGAGAAGAGAAAAGAAATACGGATTTCAGTTCCTAACCAAGAACTTGAAATCCCATGTCCATAGTAGCGATTCTGACCAGGGCAGTTCAAGCCCCACTGTGCATCCTCTGGACCAGTGCACAGTCTCTTTAGTAACACACCTGCCTACCTGTGGGCACTGTACATGAGATGCTGAGTAGAAGGCAGAAATTTTGAATTAGTGTGTCAGAGTAATTTATTTCTCCTTTTCTATTTCCATATATCTATATCAGATAATCATTTATCCTGTCTCCTTTAGCAATTTTCGTGTACAGCTTTAAAAGGCCAAGGTTTTTTTTTTTTGTCTGTCTTGTTCTCTTCTGAATCCAATGCCTAGAATAGCACCTAAGTTTAACAGATGCTTTAAAAATACTTATTTATTAGAAGAATTAAAAGTAGATGTTTTTATCAAAGAGATTGTACATTGGCTACATGGAACTTGGCCTCTCACTAACTGCCCACACCACTTAGCCATTTGGTACCCATCAGAGCTTGGCTTTTTCTGTAAAATATTCCTCGATCCAGTTTGTCGAATCCTAGCCTCAAATGAGTTCACCAAGGGAAATCAGAAATCATTAGGGAATCAAAAAGCTGGGGAAAACTTTGCTGCTCAAATCCAAATGGAAACGCATATTAATTCCAAGCCAACTTTACAGAAAAGTTGTTATTTCTGCCATGAACTCAGTTATACTTTAGATAGCAAGACACAATATATAATCGAAGTCGCTAGTTACTGACTGTGTGATAAATTAATGACACAGAATATGTTGACAGAAAACATATAAGTAATTAAAGTGCTCTAGTTTGTCTTCTCTTTGATTGAAATGATCTTAATATTAGCCTATCAATAGCTATTATTCTTTAAGTATTTCTACCTGCTATGTTAAGTGGGTCAAGATGTGATAGTTGTTCAATTTTTGTTTGTGTGTTTTTGTTTTCTCCAGACAGGGATTTCTCTGTGTGACCCCAGCTGTCCCAGGCCTCTCTCTTTAGGCTAGACTGGTCTGTAACTCAGAGATCCACCTGCCTCAGCCTGCCAAGTGCTAGGATTAAAAGCATGCACCACTACCGCCCAGCAGCTATTCAATTTTAGATAAATATAAAATGTCCCATCTAACCGCAAAATTAGATAGAAAATATTCTCTTTTTTTTTACTTCTTGGTTTTTTTTTTTTTCCGTATCTGTCACAACGACCAAAATCCCTTCAAGGCACAAAATTGCTGTAAGATCCCTGAAGTAATAGTTTCCAAATTATTTCCATTTTCTCATGCGTATGCCAATTTCTAAGAATCAAATTTGTTGTGAACCCACTGGACACTACAGAACGAACTCAGGAAGCAGTCTCTAGGATGGCTCAATACTAACATGATCCTGCTTATTTTACATATTTTGATGGTTTGCTATTTAAATATTTAGGTGGATTTTTGCATTCACTTTTATTTCAAAGCAATGCATTGGAATATTATTTATCTTGATTATTGAAGTTTTTGGTACTTGAAATTATGCATCCAAAGCAAATCCTTGATCTTGCCCTGTTCTTGATCTAAAGTTCTTGGGCAGGGGCTAGAGGAATGTCTCAGTGGTTAAGGGCTCTTTCTGTGCTTACAGAAAACCCATGTCTAGTTCCCAGCACCCACGACCGGCAACTAGGAACTGCCTGTACCCCAGTAGCAGGGAAACCAACTCAGTGTGGCCTCCAAGGTCACTCACACTCAATAGCACATACACTCACACAGGCATACAAATATACAGAAAAATTTAAAATAAATCCTTAAAGGAATCAGTGAATTGAGATAAAAGTGAAGAATTGTGATCATTTTAGAAAAAAAAATGATCTGTTACAGGTGGGGAGAGAGAGTACATTGTTCATAGCTTAAAAATGCAGCCTAGGGGGCTGGAGAGATGGCTCAGCGGTTGAGAGCATTGCCTGCTCTGCCAAAGGTCCTGAGTTCAATTCCCAGCAACCACATGGTGGCTCACAACCATCTGTAATGGGGGCTGATGCCCTCTTCTGGCCTGCAGGCACACACACAGAATATTGTCTACATAATAAATAAATAAATAAACAAACAAATATTTTTTTAAAAAATGCAGCCTATTGCTGCTTATGCAACTGCAACAAAAGCTGGGTTGAGGACACTGTCCAAACGCAAAGAATAAAACTTTCTACAACGGCTCCAAAAATGCATATGGTATCAAGAAAACAAGCAAAAGCAAATGACAAGAACATGGAGAAAATACTTGGTTTTAAGCTCACAACTTGGTTTCCACTAAGCTTGGCTGGGGACCAGCATTGGGACATGACTGTATTCCAGCGCTGGGGAATCTGGAGAAACAGGAATCCAAAGTCATCCTCAGCTACATGGTGAGTTCAAGGCCAACCTGTGCTACTTAAGATACTGGCTAAATAAACAACCACCAACAAAAACCCAAAACCAACAATAACAACCAAAATCAAGGACTGTAAGATAGGAATGAAGTTCAGTGGTAGAGCGCATTCTCTGTGTGTGAAGAGTCCTGGGTTTGATCCTGCACCACTGTGTAGGCAGAGTTTTTCATGAGGACCTTGATCAGATCTGTTCCACCACTGCTTCCCAAAGAGCCACTTGAGACTATTAATTATTAGTTATATATTACTATATATTATATAATTATATATAATTATTGATTATATATTATATATTGAGATTATTAACTATAAATGCTTAACCAATTGCTCAGGTTTGTTATTAGCTAACCCTTACATTTTAAAGTAACCCACTTCTATTAATGTATGAGCAGCCCTTGGGGCTTGTTGACCTCATCTATGAACTTCTCATCTGGCTCGTGACTTCTCTGACTCTGTGCTTCTTCCCAGTGTTCCTAGTCTGGTTCCTCTGCCTAAAATTTTCCTGTCCAGTTATTGGCCAGCCAGCTTCTTTATTAAACCAATCACAGTGACATATATTACACAGTGTAAAGGACTATTCCACATTTCTCCCTTTTGTCTAAAGAAAAAAAGAAAAGTTTTAACTTTAACATAGTATACAACAAAAACAGTTATCAAGTAAGAATTACAGTTACAATATCGAGTCCATTTGAATTTGGCACATTTAGAGAAAATACTATCAATCTTATCTTTGTGAGTCTAAAGTTTTATACCTAATTTACCTTTTCATCAAACTAAAAAATAATTAAGTCTAATTATTTATTCTTTAACTCTCTCAAAGACCCCAGAAGGGTTAAATGTTACCTAATGACAAGGACATCTGACTGTGTGGACATCAAAGTTCTATAACATTGAGGCATCCAGCTTTGGTCCACAGGCTTAGTATATCTGACAGACTTTTCTGAGAAGCATGGAGTTTTGAAGGACTGTCCTATCTTGTCTTGTCAAAGTTTGACAATCACCTTTTATGCATCCTGCTGGTTCAGTTTGGACAGTACACTGTCAACAATTGAGGCAAGCACAGTTTCTTTACCAAAATGGCTAGCTTTCACCTAAAGAAGGTAAACTCCAAGAGGAGTTTCTTCAGTTCCCATCATCTTTAAAGTAAATTGGTGCTGTCAAGAGCAGACGTGTTTCACTGTCAAGAAGAGGCTTGTGTTATTAAAACATTTTAAATGTCATATTTTATTGGTCTTTGAAGTGTTTGAAGACCATCTATCTAAATATATTTGCTTAACCTTGAAAACATACCTTATATTACTTCAAGTTTATTATAGATGACTATTAACCTGTTTTTAAATTATACATTACATTTTTAAATGAGCTGTATAAACACAGTACCCCAAACAAGATAGAATACATACATACAGTAGAACAGCAATAACTTCAAATTTGTGTCGATAAACCAAAATCTATGCCAATGTAAAATATTTAAGACTAATACTTGCTTTGTGGGATTAAAGTGGATTCAATAATCTATCCTTTTACCTTATCATTTCTGTATTATATCCCCATTTTCTCTTTAAGAAAGAGATCTTTGAGCTGGGTAGTCGTGGTGCATGCCTTTAATCCCAGCACTCGGGAGGCAGAGGCAGGTGGGTCTCTGTGAGTTTGAGGCCAATCTAGTCTACAAGAGGATCTAGTTCCAGGACAGGCTCCAAAGAAACCCTATCTCAAAAAACAAACAAAAAAATAAAAAAAAAGAAAAGAAAAGAAAAAGAAAGAAAGAGATCTTTGAATCTAACTCCTTTGCTTAGTTTGGTTTTTTTTCTTTACCATGACCAATAATAATTTGCAATCAACCCCCCCAACACACACACACACACACACACACACACACACACAAAGACAAACATCTACAACCCATCTTTTTGGAATGTGGGTTTTATTTTCTCTAGAGTGCTTCCTGTTGTCTGTGGGCACTGTTATCTTTGGGGGAACCTTGAGAAAATCAGGATAATTGTTAGGCTTTGTCTGGAATAGTTTGTGAAGCTGGACCACCTCAGCCAGCAACCCTGAAGTTGTTCTGGATGCAGAACTCCTAGGAAACAACAGCAGAGGCATTTTGAGATGCTGGAGCACCTGGGCCACTTGTTTTCATTGTGTCTGGTCCCCTTGCTCGGAAAATGCATAACTTCTAAAGGTAGCATACATATCACATAAAGTATAGACTGTGTGTTGTACACAAATTAGCCAAAGATGATTTTTTTATGTTTGAGCAGGTAAAATATACATTATATGTTTTGTAGGTTTTTTTAGGTTTATTTCCTTAAGTCTGTAGTCAGGATTTTCAGGGGGGAGGGTCTTCCTCAATTAAACTGATCCATATCAATCTGAAATGAATTCACAATCTCTCATTTCCTCAGAAATAAAAGCATAACCTCTCCCCCAAAACAACACACTTTTGACTTCCAGTTTGAAGTCAAGATATTTTTTAAATATATAGGTTGGTTTAATCTGGCGTCTCTCATAACCCAGTGTCTGTTAGCAGCCAAAAAATTTAAAGACAACACACTAACATACAGGATCCAGACTCTGTGTATTTTCCATATTTATGTGGCGTTTTCTTTTATATTACTTTACTCCCTTTTTAAGTACTTTATTATTTTTAAACTGCATACATATTATATATATACATATATATTACATATATATTAAAACAGTCAATACCTTTTTTCTCTCTCAAGTCTTTGCATATTGTTAAACACACTGTAACCAACCCATTTAGAGATTTTTCCATCTGGATCTCTCTTTACTGAGCATCTGTAACCTTTTCTGTCCACATGAGCAAAACCCCACACCCACCATGCAGCATACTGACAGAGCGCATGCTGCTGGAACTCGCCCTGGCAGCTGGAGCCTGTGGGCAGTGGCTGGGAGACACCTGGACTGCAGGAACTCGCCTCGGGGCTTAGCTCCTGACATGTTGGCAGCTGTCAGGAGATGTGTACTGTGGCCTGCAGGAGAGACACGAAACGAGGAAGCCACGTTTGGCTCCATTTTTGTGCGTTTAGAACCTTTTTTAAGCTTTCTCAAGTCTTATGTGAATGAAGGTGCCAGACGTTTGGGCACCACCCCCAGGAAAAACAAACAAGACGAATGGGAGACGGGTTGGGGAGGATTGTGGGGGGCGGGGGTGTAAGAGAAGGAGAGACTATACACTAGAGAGCTAAGTAGTGATGAGACCCAGGGGGAAAAAAATAACTCTGGAAATTTTTCTTCAAAATAAATCTTCATAGAAAGCCAGCCAGTCTCTACAGGGTTAAGTAAAATTTTAATGATTGGGGGAGGGCAACAGGAAGTCTTTAGTCTACCCTCAGGCCGTCTTCTAAACCTCTGAGCTAATCAAATTGCCTGTTTTGCAATCTCTAAATTAACCTGGGTTTTACAACCAGGAAGTCACAGAGGCTAGGCAAAAATTTTAAATTTTTACAGTTTATTTATCTGATGCTGCTTTTTTTAAAATATAATTTTATTAATTAATTGAAATTTTCATACATTTGCTCCTTTCTTTAAAAATGTTATTAATTCTTTAAAAATTTTGTGAAATGTGATGGGAAGAATTACAGAGACCCACAGTCAGACGTTATGAAAAGAGCGAGAGACCTGGGAATGCACAGCCCTAAATGGGATGACTACATCAAGTCCCTTCCCTCAGCGCTCAGCGAACCCTGAAGAGCCAGGGAGAATGGAGGACGTGAAGACTATAAGGCTCTTTACATCAACGTGAGCAAAGCTCATGTGAACTCACAGAGACTGAAGCAGCAGCATGCGCAGGGCCTGCAGGGGCTGCACCAGGCTCTCTGTGTATGTATTACGGCTTCCAGTTTAGTGTTTTTATGGGATTCCTGAGTGTGCAAACGAGCCGGTCTCTGACTCTTGTGCCTTCTCTTAGGTTCTTTTCCTTCTACTGTTTTGTCTTGTCCAACTTTGGTGTATCTTCTTATATTCTATTTTATATTATCATCTCTCAGAAGCCCCCTCTTTCTAATGAGACAGAAAAGGAGTGGATTTGGGTGGAATTGGAGGCTGGGAGCAACTGAGAGGAGTAAGGTGAGAGGAAACTCTCATCAGGATTTATAAGTGAGAACAGAATCTATTTTCTTTCTTTCTTTCCCTTCCTTCCTTCCTTCCTTCCTTCCTTCCTTCCTTCCTTCCTTCCTTTCCCTCTTTCTTTCTTTCTTTTTTGGTTTTGTTTGTTTTTTCAAGACAAGGTTTCTCTGCACAGTCCTGACTGTCCTGGAACTCACTCTGTAGACCAGGCTGGCGTCAAACTCAGAGATCCACCTTCCTCTGCCTCCTGAGTACTGGGACTAAAGGTATCTGCCATCACCACTCAGCTATGAATCTATTTTCAATAAAAGAAAAAAAATGAAAAAAAATATTGTGCAATGTAGCACGAACCTAATTAGCCTTAATGATAACATCTGAAGTCAGATATTAGGGGGTGAAAGCTGAAAGATCAGAGAAGTAAAGCAGCGAGCAATAGAGTTCTTACTTCTAGAAAATCTGAGTTTGGAAAAAAAGCCAAGCTCCTGTCTCCTCCCACCCTATATTTCTCTCTCCGCCCAGTCATATCACTTCCTGTCTGTCTGCACAGACCTGCAGACCTCTATGGTTAACTAGAGGCTAGCTGTGCCCTCTTATCTTCAGGCAAGCTTTATTTGTTAGAGTTCAAACACAATATCACCACAGTACAATATATTTTGATTATATTCACCCGAACTCTTCCAAGATCCATCTCGCAACCTCTGCTCCTCCTCCCAACTTTATGCCCTCCTTTAAAAATAATAGCTCATCAACTCCAATGTGTACGGTTCATATTTCTGTGTGCAGAAGGTCGTCCCTTTAGAGCATGGTTGATCTGCCGGCCGGGAGTCTCACTCCTCAGCCAGGGGGCCAGGAACCCCCCGTACCGCCCACCATGCAAGAATGTTCACCAACTTGATCTTGTGCATTGTATAGGAAACCACAACTACTGTGAATTCATGGGCGCGGCGTTCCTGTCATTTCCAGAAGACATTGTTCCACCACAGTCTGCCCTGACTTCTGACTCTCACAGTCTGTCTACTAGTTCTTCTCCTGTGCTCCTTGAGCCTTTGAGTCGCGTGATAGAGATTCCCTCTTTAAGTCAGAGCACTCCACTGACTCTTGTTCTTTGTGTTTGATTAGCAGTGAGTTTCTGCAGTTAGTACCATCCACTCACTGCACAATTAAACATCTCTGATAAAGTCTTGAGAGCTGCACGCACCAATGGTGTGGGAGTTTGAATAAGCACGGCCCCCACAGGCTCATAGATTTCAACACCTGGTCCCAGTTAATGGCACTGTTTGGGAAGAATTTGAAGGTGTGGCCTTGTTGGAGGAAGTATGTCACTAGGGGGTTAACTGTGAGGTTTCAAAAGCCCACTTCAGGCTCAGTGTGTCTCTCTGTGTATGCTGGCTGCCTGCAGACCAGAATGTCAAGCTCTCAGTACCATGCCTATCTGCTTCCCATCATCAAGGACTAACCCTCCGAAACTGTAAGCAAGCCACCACATAAACGGTTTTTTTCTTGTAAGAATTGCCTTGGTTGTAGTGTCTCCTCACAACAATAGAACAATAAGACACATGGGCGGAGGGATGTGAATTTAGAGAGCACGTTGATACTATGTCCATTTGGCAGAGTAATAAAAATAAGTTTATCCTGATAACTGTGAACTCTCCAATCATGGGTGGAGATTTATAGCACCAAGCAAGTGTTTCTTCCGATAGAGCAGGCCTTAAATCTGGTCAGAAAGTAATCAGTTATCCCCATAATATTCCCGCCACTATTGTACCATATTCCTACGCCTGTCATTATTAGAGTTCACAGGGTTTGTAGCTGGGTAAGACTGTTGTTGCAGTCTTTTCTCCCAAGCATCCTGCATAGCACTGTCTATTATTCTGAACCAGCAGGGAGGAGGTGTCTTTGTGAGAACCAATATTATTTCTCCAAGTCCACCGACACACATGTGGTAATATCAGCAATAGAGACTTGCCATCAAGTTCTCGTGTGACGGCCCTTTCTTGAAAATGAACTAGTTTCTATGGGAAGCTATTGTCGGCCTCTAGCTTTCCTGGTCTCAAAACATGAACTCAGGCTGTGGTGTAGCTCAGTCAGTGATAGAGTTCTTGCCTTCATGCTTGAGGCTCTGGTTCGATCTTTGGTACTAGAAATGTTTTTCATGTGTTTGTATTTGTGCATATGCGTTCACATATATATGAGTACACGTATGTACAGGTATGTACACGCATGTGCGCGTGCACACATACACACTAAACACATGTGGAACACTAAAGTTTATGTAGGAGATCTTCTTTCATTGCTCTCCATCTTATTCTTTTTAGGCAGGTTTCTCAGTCAATCTCAGAGCTTCCCATGTGGCTAACCAGCTTGCTCTGGGAATCTTCGCTCTGCCATCTGAGGCTGGAGTTACAAGCTGGCTGCCAACAAAACTATGTTCCTCTTGCTTTCATGGCAAGGGCTTAAATCACTGAGTAATCTGCCCAAGACATATTCACATTTTTTGGAAGGATCAACGTTTACCTACCCTTTTACCTGTTCTCAGGAAGCGCGTAACCATGTTGATAACATGGTGCTTCTGCAGAGGCACTAACATGTTCCATCAAATCAAGGTCTAAGATTTTTTTAAAAAGCAGGCTGGCCCCTTCTGCATATCAGGAGTACCTGGGGAGCATTAAAGAGCACAGGAGATTGAACTCTGGGCGAGCTTTAGTGTATGTTTAGTAATGCTTCTGCCCCCAGGTATTCCAGAGTGCAGACAAGATTGGGAGCAACAACAGAGTTGCTGTGAGAAACCAGTGCCATCTCAGGGCTTCAGTGGGTTGGTAATGAAGCCAGAACTACCAACCCTGCTGGGAAAGAAGGCCAGTTCTGTTGAGAATGGGGCTGCTCATCACTAACCTGGACTGAGGAAGCTCCCTGACTCCACTCACCACCTTCCAGACCTTTAGCCCTTTAGCACTAGTAATTCCCCTTTTCCTTCACTGTTTTCTTTTCTTTTCTTTCTTTCTTTCTTTCTTTCTTTCTTTCTTTCTTTCTTTCTTTCTTTCTTTCTTTCTCTCTTTTTCTCAGTTTCACGTAAGCAGTCTTCTTCCAGTCCTTGACCATCACAGGCAACTAGTTTCTCTGGCTGACTTCCAGAAACATGTGCATCTATAGACATAAGTACTTCTTTCAGAACAGTGGGAGGCTGCTTGCCTAGCATATTTGAAGCCCTGAACTCATCCTCAGACCCTCCATAACAACAACCACAACAACCATAGCAACTAAAGTTCCCTGAATGCTGTATACCATTCAACTTAACCTATAATTTGTTCTTCTCCCTTGCAACATGTCAGGAATGGGCCTGTCAAGCACTAGGTTTGTTTGTTTGTTTGTTTTTTGGTATTAAATAGTGTTCTGTTAGAGATCCTCTCTTTCTTGGGCTGGCCCTTTGTGGATGGTTAATTGTTCCCAGAACTACATTGCTTTTGTTATAAATATTTATGTACCTAGTTTGTTGCTTTTCGTGAGTTTTTAATTTATTAAGGATGCTTTAAAAATAATGTCGATGCCTACTTGGTGGCCCAGTGCTTAAATCTATAATCTGTTTAAACAGTGCTGTATTTGAAACTTGTGCTGTTCCCAATTTGTTCTAATGGTGAATAAACTACCTTAGATGTAACTCAACGTATATAATTCCATGTTCAAAAATAACCTTCAGGGAGGAGAAAACAAGCAGCAACTTAGGAAATCCTCTTCACCCTCTTTGCTAAATACAAACTGTGTTCAGCAGTTTGATTTTAAGATAATGGGTGCTGTGGTTTGGATGAGAATGGCCCCCATATAGTCTCATATATGGTCCCTAGCTGGTGAAACTGTTTGGGAAGGATTAGGAGGTGTGGCTTTGTTGACGAAAATGTGTAAGTGGGGGAGGGCTTTGAGGTTTCAAAAGCCCATGACTTTCCCAATTAGCATCTCCCCCTTCTCTCCCCTCTTCCCATTTTCATCTTCATCTCTATCACTCTTTGGCCCCAACTTGCAGATAGGATATCCACTCTCAGCCACTGCTCCAGTGCCTTGACTGCCCGCCTCCACGGTGATGTCCCCACCACGGTGATCACAGACTTACCTTCTGAAATGGTAAGCAACCCCCCAGTTAAATACTTTCTTTTATAAGTTGCCTTGGTCTTGGTGCTTCTTTACAGCATTAGAAAAGTAACTAAGACAATGAGTTAGCCTAGGAACAACATCATTGACTTTTTTCTATTTATAATATTGATGTTTTTCTTCATCACTACTTGAAGAATTTAATAATTTCAGACATTTTTATAAACCTATACATCTGCCCATAAACCATCGTGACCACTATTTTTACCGAATAAAAAAATGGTATGCCCAAAGTTGAGATTAAGAAATCACAAGTCATTTTTATATAAGGAGTTCTCAGAAAACCTACCATTCAGTGAAAAGTCTTCCTGGATAGGCCTTCTAAAACAGTCCATGCTTCCTTCTAATGCAAATCCACCAGACATCATAGTTGAAGTATATCCTTGGTTTCTTCTATATGGATTTCCAAAACTTTATTCTGCCAGTGCCAAACACCCTTTTAACTCTCTGCATTTAGAAATGAAACCTTCCCAAAGCAAATAAAATATCTCCCAGTTAAACCTTCTCTTTCATCCTTAAGAAATCCAAAGAAAGGATCAGTTTATTTGGCTTCAAAAGGATTAGACCTCAGCACTGATATTTTGAAGAGATCCAGGGAAGAATGTCACCAATTAGTCAGGAAAAGAAAAAAGTGTGCATCCCAGGAAGATATGGAAGTCTGTTTGTTATTCGTCTTGTTGAGCCATACTACCAGTTACTCACTGTGCTCACAGGGAAAACTGAAAAATACAGAACCTTTGAACTGACTTCAAATCAAACTGCAGATTCAGCAAAGGAAAAACAATTTCCCAGGACCCTTTCAAGCCATTCCCTGCTTAAATCTTTCTGAAGTCATCACACAGCACTTCTCTTGAACTCTGTGTTCTGCCAAGTGATTAGCATCTAAAAGTCTGGAATCACTCAACTGCACCTCAGCCCCACTTCGAATTAACCCGAATTAACTTAGAATTAGCCTTGCAAGGGTTTTTAGGAGGAGCTGCTCACGGAAGTCAGGGGCATGTGGTGGGATGGGAATGGTAGGGAGGACTGTTCAGACGTCTCTTAGCTCTGAAATCCCATCTAAGTCATGCGGCTGCACCAAAATTATTTACTTCAGGGTACATCTTTCCGTCGGGATGGCCATAAGGCTTCCGGTTCCGGTCACTGCAGCCGCAGAACTACAGACTCAGGCAAAGAAAGGTTGTCTGAGGATCCCATAGTGGTTTTCTTTCCTTGATAGGAGATACTACAGTGCTAGGTTGAGTTAAGGCAAGGGCTGCAGTAGTACAGGTCAAACTGCCCCTGGCATCTGCCTGACCCACTGAACATCTGTTTCCCTGCACACAAGAGAACTTCTCCCAGGTACAGTAGCTGGCACATACCCTCTGCTGCCCCTGTTCCCATTGCCACTGTCAAGGCAGCCGTAGCCACTCTGCCAAGTATCTGTAATCATTGCTGCCAAGGCATTCCCTGTGAGAGAGGCACCACCACCAAACTTCTACTGTGAAGGAACGCCGGAGACCCTCGCTGCCGCCCACAAGGCTTAACTCACCCACCTACCACAACCTCTTGTCTGCCAAAACTACTGCCGCCGCTACCACACAACAAGTCCCACCACTGCCACTCCTGTTGGTATTGGGCCTGTGGCCAGTCACCTCAACCACCCTGAGTCTGCAGACTGGGGTCATGATGGCCTCCACGAGTGACCCATGAAGAAGCAGGACTGTGAATGTCAGAACAGGGCTGGTAAAACAAACGCTGTAGACCCGGGCAGAGTAGAATAAAAGTGTGAGGCTGTAAAACGTGTCCAAGGAACCCAAGCTAGGCTCCCAGCCAGAGGGAACAGCCCCCTCCCTCCACCCCTGCCACAGTTGGATCTGGAAAGGAGCTTCGTGCCTCGGATCCCAGGACTCTGCTGACCTGTCTGCTCAGGTGGGCGGGCCCTCCATTCCCTTTGCTTTGCCTGCAAAGTTCCCTCCCTAAACCGCAAAGGATAGGACTCTAAGGCAAGGAGTTTCTGGCAGGAAGGCATCTGTCCTCACAGACCTCCTTCTAATCTGGAAGGATGCTCTGACTAACTTGTGTGTGTTGCTGGGACTATCGGTCCTCACTGCCACCCGTGGAGACGGTTACACATGACAGCCCCAGGAAAGGGACCTGCCCCATTTTCTCAGCGACTACCTGCATACAAAGTTTACCTTCTGTCCCATGGCATGGCTGTTTCTAATTTTTAGCTTTCCTGCTAGTGTTTTAGGTATTTACTTTCTGCCCCCTAAAATTGCTACCTTTAGCAAATTACATGTAGGTGAATTGTTAAGCTACTGTATTTTACTTGTGCCAAACTGAAAAGGACACGCATAGCTGTCCCCTATTTATCTCTACCTACAAAATCTTCTCATTTCTATATCCGTAATTGTCTCTCAACTACCTCTTTTATCTTAAATCTATATATGTTTCTTCTTAGTCAATTCTTCATATTCTTTTCTCTTCTCTTTATTCTGTCTTCACTTTACTAATGAAACATCAATACCAATAACTTTAAATAATCTATAAACTATACCTTCTGTACCCATTACCCCATCACTGCTGCCCCTGAGCCTTAACAGAGACACAAGGGAAGGGCACTAGTGTCTGCTGAAGCAAGGTAAGGCTGAGATTGCCAGCAAATTAGTAAGCCGCCCTAATGCTTCCAACACCACCCACCACCATCCATGCAGGAAATCTAATTCCAGTAAAGACAACTCTCTAGGAAGACTCATATAAAACAAAACAAATAGACCAAAAGGGTGGAAAAATGGTGAAAGCTAAAGCCGGGAGATGCATCCAGACAGCAGACGTGCAAACCACAGCTACACAAAGAATGTGAGGCAACAGTCCACATTCTGGTCCAGTCTGCTCAACTTACTTGACTTTAGCCCATCCTCGCCACACTCAACCTCCAAACCTTCCTCAGGGCATTTGTTCTGTGCCAATGTCTAGTGTGGGAAATTCGGCAAACCCTAATCTACATAGAACACTCTCCAATCCCTGGTCCTATTCTGGATTGCATGTCCTGTGCATTGGCCCAGTCTGGCTAGCCCCACTTATGTCCTTCTCATCCCCCAGGCTGAGTTTTAGTTACCCATCCCCTGTGCTCCCCCATTCTGATGAGCCTCACATGTACCTTTCTCACCCCCAAGGTTGCTCAGCTAGTTAGCTGGTTTGTCCAATCAGGCACTACTCTTCTGATTCTAGTATACAAGCTTGGCCCAGGGGTACATCCTGTGTGCTGGTCCAGCCTGGTGAGTCCTGGATCTTATTCTACTTGTACCATAGTCAACCAGCAGGCCTAGCCTGCAACTCAGGATTCTAAACATGGACTCAGCTTGCATAGCCACTGAATTCATGTCTGCTTGTGCCAGTAGGGTCTTAGGCCCTGCTTCAGTAGCATAGGCTGCCACCATCTTAACCTTAAGCACCAAAGAATCTTACTTCAGACAGACAGCCAATGAAAGAAATCTACACATCCATCCTCAAAACACAAACAATATAAAAGGCCAAGATGGTATATTCCCTCTAACAAATCTGCCAGTTGTGGCGTGCTCCTTGACCAGCAAGGAAGAACGACCACGAAGTCGAGGATTCTTCTCAAATCACACTTTATTGGAGCCTCTTGGTTGAAGGGAGAGCGGGAAGCAAGAGAGAGAGAGAGAGAGAGAGAGAGAGAGAGAGAGAGAGAGAGAGAGGAGAGAAAGCGAGAGAGAGCAGGAAGAGAGAGAAAAGGCGAGAGAGAGAGAAGACGAAAGAGAGCAGGAAGTGAGAGAGAGAAAGCCAGCGAGAGAGAGAGAGAGAGAGAGAGAGAGAGAGAGAGAGAGAGAGAGAGAGAGAAAACTCAGCGGCAGCTGCTTCTATAGGGTAGAGGGACTCAGGTACTGTCCTGATTGGTGAATACCATTCTGCTGGAGTCCGGGGCCCCGGGATTGGCTAGGGACAAGGCTCAATTGTGCAAATGTAAGCAAAGGGTGCTCAGCCCCACGCGGCAACATCAAAGGGATTTGTTTACCTCCAAGCTGCAGGACCACCTGCACCATCTTATAATGGCGATTTCTCCAGGTGGCTCCCTACAGCCAGTCCCACAGAAATATTCTCCAATTATTTATATGAACCCCAGGAACAGGACTTAAAAGAACAATCATAAACCTCATCAAAGAATTCAAGACGTTTAAAAAAGACACAAACAGCTCAATGAACTTAAAGAGGAGCACAATAAATGGCTGAGTGATGTCCCTGGAAACATAAACATACAACTGAAGGAAATGACAACGATAATCCAAGACTTGAAAACCAAATTTAATGAAGAATGAAATATTAAAGGGAATTCAATCTAAAATGACAATGGAACGTAAAGGTTCTATAACACAATTAGAAAACTCAGAGGAAAACCTCATGATGGGTTAAGTAGAAGATAGAGTATCAGGACTTGAAGACAGAGTAGGGGAATTCGATCACACAGGCCCATAGAACGAAAATTAAACATACATACATAGATACATACACATGAAACAAACATTCAGGAACTGTGAGACACAATGAAAAGACCAAATTATCTAATCATAGCTGACACAGATGAAGAGGAATTCGAGGTCAATGACATAAGCCAGATCTTCAACAAGATCAAACTCCCTCAAATTGGGGAAACACATGTCCATACAGATACAAGAATTAGGGAAATGCACATCCATACAGATACAAGAAGCATACTGAACACCACATAAACTGAACCAGAAGAGAAATTCTCCATAGTACGCCATACCTGAAGCACTAAATAATTTAAATGAAGAGTGAAAAATAAGAGAAAAAACATGAAGTCACACATAAATGAAAACCCTTCAGAATAAAAGCCAGTTTCTCAATGGAAACTTTAAAAGCTGGAGAATCCTGGAGCAATGTATTTCAAGTTCTAAGAGGTCAGAGATGTCAATGATGTGGGATTTCCCTCTATTCTGTGAATATATTTTATTACCATTGATTAATTTTAAAAAAAAGCTGTTTTGGCCTATGGCAGGGCAGAATAGAGCTAGGCTGGAAAACTAAACTGAATGCAGGGAGAAAAAAGGTAGAGTCAGGGAGATACCATGTAGCGCCCAAGGAGACGGATACCAGGACACTCACTGGTAAGCCACAGACTGGTGGCGATACACAGATGAATAGAAATGTGTTAATTTAAGATATAAGAGCTAAATAGGAATACACCTAAGCTGTTGGCCAAGCAGTGTTATATTTAATATAGTTTCTATGTGATTATTTGGGTCTGGGAGGTCTGGAAACCAATGCGCAGTCTCCTTTTACATGTCAACACAGACATAGTAAAACTGTCTGTCATAGTCAAGGAATAATAAAAACTTTCCATGATAAAAATAGGTTAAAATAATTAATATTCTCTAACCCAGCCCTCAGAAATACTGGAAGCAATATTTAGACAAAGAGAGGAATAAGCATAGCTGAGAGAATATAGACAAAAGCAATTACTCAGTGGATATAGATGCAAATATTCTCAATAAAATACTTGCAAACCTAAGTGAAGAACACACCAAAGAGATTACTCATTGTAATCAAAGTGATGTCATTCTAGAGATTCAGGTACAGTTGAGTGTATGCAATCAAGTAAGTGCAACACATAATATAAATGGATGCAAGGACAACAATCACACAAACTATAACATTCCTCTATGATAAAAGTGAGGAAGAGACTAGGAATGGAGGCTACATGACTCAGTGTCATAAAGGTCACAAGCAAACAGCCCAGCATCAAACTAAATGAAAGAAAACTTAAAACATTTCCAGCAAAATTGGGACTAAGACAAGGTGGCCCATTCCCTTCATCCCTATTCAATATAAGGTCTTGTTGGGAGCCACCTGGAGGCACAGGTGGTCCTGCAGTTTGGAGGTAGCCACGTGGGGCTGAGCACCCTTGCCTGCACCCTTGCCTGCACATGCTCAGACCAGCAGAATGGCATTAACCAATCAGGACAGAGTTCAAGCCTCTCCACCGTTTAAAAGCAGCTGCCTCGGGACTCTACTTCCTCTCTCTAAGCTTTCTCTCGTCCCTGCTCTATCTTCCCTTCCCCCAATTTTCCTCAATCAAAGGGCTCCAAATAAAGACATGACCAGGGAAGGAATTCTCGTTTTTAGTGGCGTTCATTCCTGCTGGTCAGGATGCGCGCCTCAAGGTCTAAAGTCTTAGCTAGAGCAGTGAGATTCAAGGGCAAATAAAAGGGATAACAAATAAGAAAGGAATAAATCCTTATTTTCAGGTGCTGTGGTCATGTACACAGCTAAAGACCTTTACACACCTGCACACATGTGTGCATGCCTACATACAAACTCTAAGAGCTCGCAAACAATTTACACACACACACACACCAAAAAACATTTTATGGAAGAACATAAAATTAACAAACAAAAGTTCATAGTTGTCCTTTGTGCCAACGATAAACAAAGTAAGATAAAAATAAGGAAAAAAATCTCAGGCTTAATAACCTGCCATGGAATAATTTTAACCAAGAAAATAAAAAATATCTACAAAGAAAAATTCAAAAGACTGAAGAAAGAATTTGAGGAAAGATTGAATGACCTATCGGGCATATGGATTGGAAGAATTAACCTTGTGAAAATTACTCTCCTGCTAAAAGCAATCTACAAACTCAATGTAATTGCCATCAGAATTCTAACATCGTTCTCCATCAAAATACAAGAAAATCTTAAAATTCATATTGAAGTACAAAAGACCCCAGGTAGCCAAAGCAATTCTAGGTAAAAAGAATAATTCTGGAAATATTGCCATGCTTGGTTTCAAATCACTGTGCAGAGCAATAGTAATAAAAACAGCATGGTGCTGGCACAAAATCAGATGTAGATTAATGGAACAGAATGCAGGACTCAGCTCAGACATAAGCCTACACAGCTACAGCCGTGGGCTTTTTGACAAAGATGCCAAAAATATACATTGGAGAAAAGATAATCTCCTCAACAGTGTTGTTGGGGAGATTAGATAACCATATGTAGAAGAACAAAACCAGATCTATATCTTTGACCCTGTACAAAAATCAAGTCCAAATGAATCAATGATCCTAATATAAGAGCTAACCTCTGATACCGCTAGAGGGAAAACTGAGAAAACGCTTCAATATGTAGGAATAAGGCATTTCTAAATAGGATTCCAATCATTTAGGAAATAATACCAACAATTAACAAATGGGACCTCATAAAGTAAACAAAATAAAAAACAAAACAAAAATAAACAAATAAACAAAGCTTCTGTACCACAAAGGAAACCGCCAAGTAGAGGCATGTTACAGAATAGGATAAAAGTTTTACCAGTTACTATTTTGACAGAAGATTAATATTCAGTTATACAGAACTAAAACATTTAAATAACAAGGAAACAAACAGCAACCAGAAAGTAAGATAGGAAATTAAACAGTCCTCAAAAGAAGAAATGTAAGTGCCCAATAAATATTGTAAACAGTGTTCATTCAATAACCTTAGCCATCAAGGAAATTAAGTTAAAACTGCTTTGAGATTCTGTTTCATTCCAGTCAAAATGACTATCAAGAAGGAATAAAATGGACAATAAATGTTGGTATGGATCTGAGAAATGAGAATTTTTATTTGCTGTTGGTTGGAGGCTAAACTGACACAGCTATTGTGTAAACTGTGAGGAGATTAAAAAACAAAACAAAAAGAAACAGAACACTCATATGGCCCGGGTATAGCACTCCTGGATATAAACCCGAAAGACTCTGTCTTGTTAAGAGTTTGTGCGGCTGTACTGAAACACCATGACCCTTTTCACTTCCATAGCATAGTTCATCATAGAAAAGCAGTCAGGGCAGGAGCTCAAACAGGGTAGGAACCTGGACGGTAGGAGCTAATACAGAGGCCATGGAGGGGTGCTGCTTACTAGATTGCTCTCTATGACTTTTTAATCTGTTTTCTTATAGTACTTAGAATCACCAACCCAGGGATAGAACCACCCACAGCAGGCTGGGCCACAATCATCATTAAGAAAATGCCCTACAGGCTTGCCTACAGCCTGAACCTATGGAGGCAATTTCTCAGTTGATGTCATCCTCCCACCCCCACCCCACACAGCCATCGTCTCCCCTGGGACTCTAGCTTGTATCAAGTTGACATAAAACTAGGCAACACAACACCGCAGTCCTACCTCAGGGATAATTGCACATCCGTGTTGATTGCTGTTCTATTCACAATGGTGAGGAAATAGAATCAGCCTAAATATTTGTCAACTGATGATTGGATAAAGAAAATAGAGTAATATACACAGTGGGATTTTATCCAGCCTTAAAGAAAAATTCAATTATGAATTTGCAGGAAAATGAATGGAACTGGAAAATATCATACTGAGTGAGATAGCTTAGACTTAAAAAGACAAACCACATGGCTTCTCTCACATGCAGATCCTAGCCTCTAAGTTTTAGATGCATGCATTTATGTGGGACCAGGCATGTGTGAGGTTAGGAAACAGAAAGAGGCCCATGAGAGGCAACAGAAAGTTCTTTAAGAGAGGAGGGTAATAGAATGCATTTGGTATGAAATTGGAAGGAGGAATAGTGGGGGTGGAAAAGTTTAAGCAGGGAAGGATATAGGGAGACAAGAGGAAAAATTGGAACGTCAACCTAAACAAGCGGTGTGTAAAGAAGCCAGAAGGAACGCTGGTACTTGTCAGGAGAATCAAAAGGGGAATTTTCCAGAAAAGAGTTTGAACAAAGATACTCTGTGCAGGTGAATAAAGCTGCTCCCTGAAGCCATAAGCCATTTTTAAAAATCCATGTCAGGAGCAGGCTGCCTTCCTATGAGTTGTTGATCAGGAAAGCAACGGAGACTCAGCAAACAATACAGGTAAGTGTCACTACTGTTTATTGTCACCCAGAAGTAGATCCTGGGACCTTATTGCTGGAGATGCCACAGACCCTGGTTATAGGGCATAAAGAAAACAAGCTGGAAGTGGGTTAGATACTTCTTCCTTGCTGAATAGCCCATATAACGCCAGGAGGTATTGTGGAGGCTGCTATGGAAATACTGTCATCAGCGATCTCAGCTGTGGACTTATAGACTGTGTAAAAGAATATTGATTGGCTGGCTAGGAGGAATGAGCACACTCGTGTGATAGAGGAAAGTCTGTCATGGCAGAAGCCAACTACTTTTGACTGGATTTGAAGCCCACTCCGCAGGAGAATGTTCACATCTGGTACTGCAGACCTTGTCAGAAGCCCTGTGGATGGAGATGTGATCAGCCTGCAGTAGGGGAAACCACTACTATTGTCTTGCTAAATTCATCCATCACATACCTGTGTTTGTGTCCCTAGATTAATGCTGCTGTCAGTTTTAATCAGAAAAGCCTCATTTTGCTATGCTCAGTAGTGGCTATAGTGAGTCATAACCAGTTAAAGTACTGGGACGGAATATTGTTGAATATCCAGCCATAACACTTCCAAGGCTCAGGAAACATTTTGGAAGAAGGGGTGGGAAGGATTTAGGAGTTAGACAAAGAGAGGGAAAGTGGTATGGAGTGTTGACTTCTGGCGATGACATATGTCTTGGACATGATAGTTCTGATGACTTATACAAGATATGCACAAAATTAAACTATTGTATCACTATTTTATTTTGGAAGGGGTTGGGGCTCATGGAACCGCACCCCTCCCTCAGGATTTATACACAGTTAATGGGTTGGTAGAGGAAGAAGAAATATTCTCTTCAGTGTTGTAGTCACTGGAAAGGTTCCCATACTTCTGTAAAAAAAGTTTTACTCCTGCTTCTAGAAACAATCTTAATGAAACTTCCTGGGACACACACACACACACACACACACACACACACACACACACACACGCCAAAAAGGGGAACTCCCTGGGAAGAGAAAGGGGATCATCAGGACAAAAGAAAATAATGGGTGTTTATATGAATATGATCAAGGTACACTATATGCATGTAAGAAAATGTTGTAATAAAACTCAACAGTATGTAATTAATGTATACAAATAACATTTTAAAAATATGCTTTCTTCAGTGATATTCTGGCTTCTAATGGTTTGCTTTCTATCTGGACTCCATTTCTCTGTCCAGTTTATTGACTTTCTGTCTGGCTTCATTCTGGACTTAGAGCTGGGTGCTCTGGATTATGTTTGAAACACAAATTGGGAAATCACTGTATATAATCTAAACGACTATAATATTAGTGGTCTTTAAATTCTGAGGCAATGGAATTCTCATCTAAGAGTAGGACAGAGATTTTTTTGTGTGGCAACTTTCTTTGGAAATCAATATCTTCATTTCACAAATGGGAAAAGGAAAATCAAATGAAATTAAGAATAAAAGTCGAAGGCAGCACATAATTCTTTGGTGATGGTGATATTATAAGTCAAGATACTCTCATCAGAGTGTCATTTGTAATCCTAATTTTTAAAAGGCTCAATAAAAACCCCAGTCTTAAGCTGGGTATTGGAAACTGAGGCAGGAGGATAATGAATTTGAGGACAAACTAAGGTACAAAAAATAAAAAACAAAACCAAAATGAACCCACAAGTTATTCGTAAGAACTTTTAAGACTCTTTTTACTCTTTAAAAACTCTGTTTTAGTGGTAAATATGATGTTATTCAAGAATTAAGATAACTTTAATAACAATTTTAACATCAGGACTGGGGCATTCAATACACTAGTTGGTCATCTTGCGCATTTGTGGTACAAGGACCAGACATAGGACCTTGCGTGTTTTGACGCTTGCTCTACCACCGAGTTGCAGCCTTACTCCTGATTGACCTTTATGAACCAGAAGTAAAAAGAGATAAATAGCATGTGCAGAAATTCAGAAATATCTCAATCGTGGGTGCCAGTGTACAAATTATTTTAATTTTAGTTATTTAAAATAGTAAACTTTTGCAAGTGAAATAGGCCTTATGCATTGCTCTTCGGGTGCTAAGAAAACACAACCCGAGAACATAATGACAGACTACTTTCCTACCCGGTGCAGGGCAGAATAGTACAGAAGAAAAGAAAAAGAAAGTTCACTAGCCCCTTTTCTTTCCAGGCCTCTCTATGAGTCAACTTTTTATTTTAGAACATTTTAAAATTTTTTCAGAGAAGCTACACAGAGTAGAGATTTCCGCAACAGCAGAGAGTAAATGTTCCTATTTCGTGTCTGTCAGTGTACCGTCTTCTGTGGTACCTTGGCTCCTGTTTCCAGAAATGTCTAGACCAGATCACCACGGAACTCTCCCTATGCCCATTCCATCCCTCAGAGGATTTTTGGTTCACATTATAAAATTATAAAACTTCAAACGACTTTGTGTTGAATGAGGAAATGCATCAGAATGAGCTTTCTTTGTGAGGAAAATCTAAACGTGGTCCGTGCTTTGCGGAAAGGAATTTTCTGAACTGTTCTGTGCCCCTCAAGGTCTCTAGATGGCCATGTGATAGGCAGAGGAAGCTGTGCTGAATCTGACGAGCAACCCTCTAGTTTTTCATAAAGAAAAGACTTGCAGCCTAGCTGGTAGACATGGCTGTACTGCCATTCCCTCCAGGGATGGTATACACTGGGAAGAGCCACGCTACTATAATGTTGCACCTTTTCTAGGACAGCTGTCACTGCATTGCTGTTGAATAACTTCAATAATTTCAGTGGCATGCAAAAAAAATCAGCTTTCCTTTCTACATGACTCCTGCCTTTCTTTCTTTTGAAATAGAGTCTTGCTGTATAGCCCAAGGTGACTTTAAATTCATTTCCCATGCTGAAATTACAAGTGTGTTCAACACACATAGCTAAGCGTTCCTTTCTTGCTCAACTATCCAGAGGTCAGGGAGCCTCAGCTAAGTTATAGATTCATATGGGTGTCATCTGGGATAGGCACCAAGTCACAGCTCTGTTTTCAGCCCCCAAGTCTCTCACTCTAAAACGGCGAAAAGTGACTCTTCGTCTTGCCTGCGGGATCGGGATGCAGTTCCTTCTCCACTCTCAGCAGCTTCTCCATCAGGACACCTTGTCCTGCCGTGATGATAGCGGACTAAACCTCTGAAACTGTACGCGAGTCATCCCAAGTGAATGTTCTTCCTTTATAAATAAAATAGAATGACTACAGGCACCAGCTATTTAGGACATGTCCTTCCTTCGTGGGAGTGAATGGTGGAAGTTCTAGAAGGCTAGCAAGAGTCGTGAGATCTCAGCTCGATATTCAGCCTGTCACTACTGCTTTCATTCCACTGATCAAAACAAGTCCTACAGCCAAGCTCAACATTCTTGGAGCATGGGAGGTACAATCTCTGAATTACAAAGACAGAGAACAAAGGCCCATGAGCAATAAGCCTCCTAGAAGGTTTTTCTAAAGCCAAGACGCCTTCTGGGAAAAGGGAGAGTGGGGGTCTTGTAAAGTTTTATTAGGATGAACATTGAAGCAAACGTTGAGTGCGAGGAAAATCAAGTCTCTGCATCAAAAAGAGAAGGAAGATCATCCTAAGGACAGAAAGAAATGAGATTAGGGAGATAATTCTATGCATACACTTGGCTTTTAATACAACACTTCCCAAATATTGTGAAGGTCAATGACCATTTCTTTGTATAAATGAATTAAAACGTTAGGATCATGGGACTACACTGCACCCCAGCACAGAGCAAGGCAAGTGACGGTGGGCTTGGACAGAATGTTTTCACAGTAACAGTGTAAAGTGTGCGGATTCTAAATGATTTTCTCTTTCTATGTTAGACCATAATCAGCAGGGTTGACCGCTTAGCCACAGAGAGCACCAGGCCGCTTGGATCCTTGACCTTAACCTGAAGGACTTAGGGGACCATGCATAAATGGGGGAATTCCCTGCCCAGAAGAGTTACAATGTGAACTACCTAAGTTATTTTGCATGCCCAGTATCACAAAGCTACCCACCTTGTCAGGTGGAAATAAAAAAGACATTGTCTCTGCCCTTCGGAAGCTTGATCTTGATGGAAAATATAAAAATGTTTAGATACTTATTGTCTTCCATCTCCACTGTTTTATAATTTTAAGGTAGGATCTGTCTTTCCCTCATGCAACAATAGTTCAGCAGGCTGAATGCGAAGCAGAGCACCACATATAATAAACTCCCTAGAAGATAAAACTTTGGGTATCTGCCGATATAAAACATCAGCCATGCCTATGCATTATCATGCAGCAAGCCTGTGAGCTTAAATAAGTAAGAACTTAAATAAGTAAGAGCTTAAATAAGTGAGCTTAAATAAGTAAGAGCCTGATATTTCAAAATGTACACCTTCTGGCAAGACAGAGTCTAGAGGACAGACAGCTAATGGTAATTACTGCTGTCATGAGAACAGGCGAGTCACCATTTTACTTTATGGCCTAAATTAGTGTTTTAACATCAGGCAAAGAGAGAGGCATGAAAGTAAAGCAGATCTTAGTGTGGCCTTCAGCTTTAATCTAGGTATTGTCAAGGCCAAGCTAGGCAGGTACTCACAAGAACTCACATCTGTCATCAGCGGACTTACAAGCTACTGTTTTCTCCACCCAATGGACTGACTTTCTGCTTTGATTGTCTGATTCCATTCCGGGCTCTGGCAGATACTAAAGTCTCAGGCTCAGTTCCACACAGTTTGTCTGAACCACCTCCCAGCTCTTCCCAGCTCCCTCTCCTCAGAAGTGACCTTCGGTTCTCACACTGGGACCTGACAAGTACTGGCCAGTTGTGACTCCAAAGCCATCAGGAAACCCTTTGGCCACATTCTTGGCTTGGAGTAAGCAAATCTGAAGCCAGGCTGAATTAGCTTGACACTAATGGTTTGTATGATTCACCTTTTTTATTTATTGGATTAGAAGAGTCCTTTTCAGATAAGAATTGGTACCAAGCCCCAACACACATCCAAGGTTACCTACCAACGCTGAGAAAACAATATGTGTGTGTGCCCACAAAGAATAATAAAACAATCTCTTTGACTGCTTGTGGCAAGGATTGCTATTTGTCCAACATTGTAGCAGGGTCGCAGTGTCTCTGAGTTCCTTCATGTCACGTGAGGATGACAAGCAGAAGAAAGGCACCCAAAAGTCAACTAAGAAAAAAGACCCAGTGAATAAATCTGTGAGCAAGTCCCAAAAGGTATAGTCAGACTTTCTTTGGACCACCAGCTCCCAAATAAAGACATGGAGACTTCTTATCAAGTATGAAAGTTTGACCTTAGCTTAGGCTTATTCTCAACTAGCTCTTAAAACTTAAATGAACCTATTTATATTAATCTATGTTCTGCCATGTGAATTGTTACCTCTCTTCAGTATTATATTTCCAACTGCCTTGGTGTCTTACTGGTAAATCGCCAGTCTTAGATTCTTTTTCATGATTTCCTCTCTCTGCCTGGAAGTCCTGCCTATCCTCTCCTGCCTAGCTATTGGCCATTCAGAAGATGTCTTGGGCAAGTGAGGAAGGATATAGTCACATGTAGGAAGAGGGTCTGCTTGTTCGTCCCAGTCACCCAGCTAGCTTAGCCCCGAAATAACAACACAGAAACTGTATTAATTAAATCACTGCTTGGCCCATTAGCTCTAGCTTCTTATTGTCTAACTCTTATATATTAATTTAACCCATTTCTACTAATCTGTATATCACCACAAGGTCGTGGCTTACCAGCAAAGTCTCAACATGTCTATCTCTGGCAGTAGGTCCATGACGTCTCCTGACTCTGCTTTCTTCCTCCCAGAATTCAGTTCTGTCTTCTCTGCCTACCTAAGTTCTGCCCTATCAGGCCAAAGCAGTTTCTTTATTCACTAACCAATACAAGCAACACTCTGAGGGAACTCCCACATCAGACACATCTTCACACAGTGTATAAAAGGTTATCCAATCAAAAAGAAGGCCAGGTTTGAACCAGCCTCAGCAACCATGTCTTGCTTAACACAGCTGCTTATGAGAGCCCTGGAAGGAAATTCTCAATTGTAAGCTTAGAACTCCTGGGACAGCTTTTGAAAGATGGGCAGCATGGGATCTGGAGGCCAGAAGCCCCTCAGGAACTTCTTAGCTAAGGGGTTGGCAGACAAACTGAGTTTAAATAATTTACTAGCTTTAGTAGCTGGTAAAGACAAATCAAACACACACTGGGAAAAATACATTTTAACTAAATTTCTAAAAAAAAATATTTTCTGTAAAACAAAGATACCAACAGTTAGTTTTCAAGTATCTTAATGGTGAATTATCAGAAATGACAGAACTCTTACAGTTCATGCATGTGACTGCATTGCTTTGAGCTTCTGCTGAAACATTTGTTGGAATCTTGAGAAATCAGATACCCAAAGAGCACATGATTTTCAAGTTTTTAAACTTTTATGGTATATACTCATTTTATACGCTACTATATTACATCAGGATTCTTCCAGACAAGGATCAATAGTTTGAGCACACTCCAACCACACCTCCCACTTTGACCTTCTTCAATTTCCCTTCCCAGCAGCCCACATCATCCCCCTAGACAATTTCACATCTACATTCATGACACATAAATTTAAGTCTAAGCACTACATATGAGAAAGAACATGTGATAGTTGTCTTTGTGTGCGGAGGTGTGTGTATGCTTGTTCATTGTGTGTGGATACACAAGTGCAAAGGTACGGGTGCACACATGGGTATCCATTGAGGGGTATCTCCTTTGGTGGCTCTTTAGTTCATTTACTGAGGCAGGCTTTTGTAGAGCCTAGAGTTCACCCATTTGTGCAGTTTAGCCAGCCAGCCTGTACTAGGGATCCCTTGTTGCCCCCTTCCAAGCACTGGAATTACAGGGAGCCCACAGCAGCTATGTGGGTCCTGGGTATCCAAACTCCAGTCCTCACACTTATACAGCGAGTCTTTTATCCACTGAGTCACATCCCCAGCCACTGATAATGGTTTTTTCTGCGTCTGGCTGAAGTTCCTTAAAATGATGATCTCCAGATGCATCAAAAGAACAAAGCTTGATTCTTCTAAAAAATTCTAACAACTTTCCATCAGGTGTGTATAATACACTCTGTTCTTCTGTCGCTGGATAACCTGAGTTGGTTCTATACCGTGGCTACTATGAAAACAGCTGCAGTGTGCACAGATGTGCAAGCCTCCCTGTGACTCGTGGGCTTGGAATCTTTCAGTACACACCTAGGAGTCACATGGGAGATCTATTCTTAGATTTTTAGGGAATCTCCAAACTGGTATCTCTAGTTGACGGTCGGTTTACATTTCCACCAGAAGTGAGGTCCCTATCTGTCTATATCTTCACCAGCATCCTAATGACTGTCCTTCTGACTGGGTAATATAGAATTTCAATGCAGTTTCGATTTACATTTCTCTGGTAGCTAGTGAGGTTGAACATTTTTTAATGTATATTGGCTGTTTGCTTTTTACCTTCTGGAAGCCATCTGCTCATTTTGTCAGCCCCTTCGTTTTTTATTATAATTTTTTATTATTTCTTTAGTTTTTGAGTCCTTTGTGTATTGTGGATGTTAGTCAGCATCAGATGTATAGTTGGAAAAGACTTTCTTCCATAATACAGGCTGTCTCTTTACTGTTCAGAGTGCTTTAGTTTCGTAAGGTCCCATTTGTCAGCTGTTGGTCTCCTTTTCTCAGCAGCTGCAGTCTTCATCAGAAGTCCTTACCTTTCCTCTATCTTGAAGTTTCTTCCCTACCTTTTCTGTAACAGTTTTGGGGCTTGGGGGTCTTTCATTCAGCATTTGGTCCATTTGGAACTGATGAGATAGGGACCTTGTTTCATTCTCCCTCACAGGGGCATCATTCCCCAGCTCCCTTTGTTGAAGGGACTGTCTTTACTCCAATGTATATTTTTAGCATCTTTGTAAAATGTCGCATGGCTGTAGCTGTGGTTTATATCTGGGTCCTGTCCTCTACTCCACTGATCTGCACGTCTGTTTTTGGGCAATAACATGCTGGTTTTGTTTCTAGATGGCTAGGAGTATAAGTTAGATGATTGAATGATGATGTCCGTGGTTATTCTTTTTCTCAAGATTGTATTTACTACCTGAGGTCGTTTGTGCTCCCATATGAATTTTAAGATTTTTTTTAATATTTATTTATTTATTATGTATACAATATTTTGTCTGTGTGTCTGTCTGCAGGCCAGAAGAGGGCATCAGATATCAGTTCAGATGGTTGTGAGCCACCATGTGGTTGCTGGGAATCGAACTCAGGACCTTTGGAAGAGCAGGCAATGCTCTTAACCACTGAGCCATCTCTCCAGCCCCAGATTTTTTTTTTTCTATTTCTGTGAAAACTGGCATTGAAACATTGATGGCATTTCTTAAGTATTTAGATAGGTTTTATAAGGATGATATTCTACAATTTTCATTCATCTAGTCCATGAATTTAGGGTGTCTTTCTATATCCTAGTGTCTTCTCTTTCTTTCATGTTTTAACACTGTCATTGTTAAGGCCTTTCACTTCCATAGTTAGGTTTATTCCAAGGTATTAAAAAATTGTGTGTGTGTGTGTGTGTGTGTGTGTGTGTGTGTGTGAGAGAGAGAGAGAGAGAGAGAGAGAGATAGTGGGGGATACCATGTAACATGTGTGAAGATCAGAGGACTTTGCAGAGTCAGTTTTCTCCTTTTACCATGTGGATTCTGGATCAAACTCAGGTAGCCAGGGTTCTGTAGACTTGCTTTTATCCACCAAGCCATCTCACCTCTCTCCAAGATACTTTTAAAAAGCAATTGTTAATATAATTATGTCCCGGATTTCTCTTTGTGTGTGTTTACCATCGTGTATGAAAGCTACTGATTTGGGGGAGAAATTATCCATAATGTTGCTGGAAATTTTTAACAGATCTACGAGTTTTCTGGTTGAATCTTTTGTATCCCCTATTTATAGAATCATACCAACAACAAATAGAGACACTTTAATTTCTTCCTTTTCTAATTATATCCCTTCCATTTCCTTCTCTTCCCTTAATGTTTTGGCTAAGAATTTAAGTACTATCAAATAAAAGTCTTTCACTTGATAGTTTCCAATTATAGTAAAATGCTTTGAGGTTTTCCTTATTTAGTAAAGTGTTTGCTATAGATTTATTATATAAAGTCTTTATTATGCTGAGATATGCTCTTTCTATTCATAGTTTCTTTAGGCTTTCTTTTTTATCATGAAGTGATGTTGGGTTTTATTAAAAGTCTGTGTCTTTGATGGATATTTTGATTTCTATCCTTGAGTCCATTTATGTGATGTATTACACTTATTGATTTCTGCATGTTGCATCATCCTCAAATCTCATAATGAAGCCAACATGGTTATGGTGAATGGTATTTTGATGTATTAGGGCGATGAGTCTTCAATTTTCTTTTATTGTTGTTGTGTCTATCTGGTTTCAGATCAATGGATTCATTAAAAGTTTTGTAGCTGCTTTAATTTTCTGTTTTAAAAAACAGTTTGAGAAACATTAATGTTACCTTTTAATTTATATTTCATATAAATAATGCATTTTGACCCTATCTAGCTCCTCATACACTCTTGAAACCACACAACATGTGTCCTTCTCATCCGTAATGTTCTTTAAAAAAAAAAGAAAAGAATAAGCCACTAAGTCCAATTAGTGCAGCCTGCATAAACACGGACAACCTACCAGCAGCCACACTCCTGGAGAAAAACATCTCCTCCTACATCAATCAACAACTGCTAGTATCTACTTAGCTAGGGTCGGAGTCTCAAGAGCTCCTCCCCAATCCACGCTGGAATTATTGACTGGCTTGCTCTTGTTAAGGCAACTATAGCTGCTGTGAGTTCATAGTAACTACAGTGACTATGTCATGTACTGAAGGTAGCGCTTTGAAGCACTTTCCCCATCCCCTGACTCTTAGGTTCTTTCTGTTGCCCTCCTCTGCTTGGTTCCCTGGGCTTTGTAAGGGTTTTCCTAGGTCATCCTTTAGGGATGAGAACTCCATAGCCAATTATTCTTAACACTTGGACCAGGTGTGAGTCTCTGTATTGACTGCTGGCCAAGGCAGAAAGAGGTTTCTCTGACCAAGATTGAGAGTAGTAGTAATCTACAGGTACAAATACATATTTAGAAGGTAGTTGGGTAGTTGGGTAGCAAGACAGCAGTAGTATATTCCCCTTCTAGAGACCATTTCCTCTCCAGTTATGGGCTTTTGACCAGGTTTACATTACTAGACAGGAACTCCCTCCTATGGTGCAGGTCTCAAATCCAAGTAGAAAACATTGGTTACCCCCACGACACTCACACCACTATTGCACTTGTGGGTACATCTTGCCTAGAGGGCAGTATTATAGAATACAGGGTACACTGCTGGGTAAGTCTATTGGTGACTTTTCTCCCCCTGCAGTCTGCAGAGTACATTTCAGTACTTTGAAAGCTAGCCAGCAGGGAGGACGTTTCCAGATCAGTTCTGGCTTGATTTCTTTATGTGCTGCAACCAAAATGTGATGTGCCTTCCCCAATAGGGTCTTACCAGTTAGTTACAGTAAACAGCCAAGAGCAATAGTGGTAGCTTGGGTGGTTTTGTGAGACTCTGGGGGTTCCCTGACCAATAATGCATACAGTGGTATCCCACGCCTTACGCTGAGATTTTCACATAAGAACCTGTGTCTTCTGGGGTAAACATCATCCTCCCACATAGGGTGACTCCATTCAAACTAGGGTGGTTGACCCCTGAGCCCCAGTGATCTGTTTCTACTCTGCAGCACTATGATTACAAACTCACTACACCATGTCCAGCTACCAGACCCAGTTTTAAAACATGGGTTCTGGGGATGCAACCCAGGTCGTCATGATTGCAAAGGCAAGCCCTTTGCCAACTGACTCTCTTCCCAGCGTCTTAATACAGAATTTTAAAATGAAAAAGAACCAATGTCCAGATGCTAGTTCAGTTCAACATGTGTGGAGATGAGTCAACTGACTGAGGTCAGGAATTCGCTACGAGTGAGTGCCTTGACTCAGCAGAAAGGAAGGGAGAGAAAGGAGAATGTGTATCTATCCTAGAACTGCATAGATTAGGGGTCTATTACCAAAATCAATGGCAATAGACAAGTAAATATTGGGAATAAAGGCAATGGCAAGTAAATATTGGGAAGTATGAATGCCCAGAAACTGTGGGTGATAAGCAAGAGGTCGGAAGGTTGAGAACAGTATGCAGGAGACAAGAGACAGAGTTAGGAAGCAAAGCTTCTGCATCCTGGACAGGCTTTCAGCGTCTCCATTTCCGCATTTCTACAGCCTTTCCTCTGGGTTCCCTGCTTCTTATCTCCCTGAAGGATTGAGGCAGAAGCCTGGAGCTCACGACCTCAAACTGGGATAGAGGATCAAACACACGCACACGCACGCACGCACACACACCTCTCAGAAGAAAATAACTCTCTGAGGCCTCCCAGAAAGCACAGTCCATGGCTTTGTGTGCACAATCTAACGAACTCATGTGCACGAAAGTAGAAGGGAGAATGAAAAGAAGGTCTGGGGAGTCACATTATTTAAGATGACTGCTAAATCCCATTGTGAATGGGTGGGGAGACCCATAGTGTTAATTTACCTCATTAATGTTGAGCAATAAGGTGTAAGAAGGTATTTTCCTTTCTCGTTGCAATGATTTAAGTAGTCCTACCTTACAAAGGGGTCAGTTGAGCATAAAGTCAACTAGGACTACTTGTTCTTTGACTGCCTTAAGGTTTCTTTCTGGACTAAAATCTGACTCTATCTAATCCCTGTATGAAACTCGCCAGAAGGGCACCCACCTGGGTTTTATTAAACCGCATCGGATCGCCATTACTTCTGTTTAGTTAAGCTACACTGGACACTGGGGACCCAGCTCTGTAGCTGTGTGTGAATCACAGCCATTCTGATATGACTAAAGTAAATGAATTTGAATCACATTGGAGCAAGGGTGTGCCTGACCAAATACTTGTACACTTAAAGGAGAAGTGAGGTTGTGCACACCCAGGAACTGTTACAATCCTACCAGGCAAAAGCCTTTTTCTGGTGTCTTGGTTGGGATCTCTATTTTTGTGAAGAGAGGTCATGATCACGGCAACTCTCATAAAGGAAAATATTTAGCTGGCTTACAGTTTCAGAGGGTCAGTCTTTTACCGTCACAGTGGGGAAGAAATTAAAGTGTCTTTGTTTGCTGTTGGTATGATTCTATAAATAGGGGATACAAAAGATTCAACCAGAAAACTCACAGATCTGTTAAACATTTCCAACAACATTCTGAGTAATTTTTACCCCAAATCAGCAGCTTTCGTATACAGCAAAGGTAAACACATACACACAAAGAGAAAACCGGGTCATAATAATATTCACAATTGCTTTCTAAAAGTGTCTTGGAGAGAGGTGAGATAGCTCAGTGGACAAAAGCAAGTCTACAGAAGCCTGACCACCGTGGGAAGCATGGCGGCTTGCAGGCAGACATGGTGCTGGAGAAGGAGCTGAGAGTTCTACGTCTGCATCTGTAGGCAGGAGGAAGAGACTGTGAGCCACTAGCCTGGATGCAGCATCTGAGACCTCAGAGTCCACCCTTAGCAACACGTACTTCAGTGCCCTGTGAGCCCATGGGGGTCATTTTCATTCAGACCACCACAGCAGGCCATGTCACCTTTCCAATGTCACTTTCTGCCCCAGGCATGTCATTTACCCTCACCTCGAACATTTGAAGCCTTGGATCAAAGCTCCATTTTTTTTTTCATGTATTTGGCAACTCCTATCTGCCTTCCTTTTCTCATCCCTGATTTCTAGAGCTTTTCCTTGATAATCCACTCATATGCCTTCTCCCCAAAACTATGCTTTCCTCATTTACTGTCTCTTCCTAAATATAGTCTCTTTCAACTTCGCATTTAAGGCACTATGATTTTATTCACTATAATTTAATTCATTGTTTGTAAGAAAGAAGAGGGGGAGGAAAGAAGGATGGAAGGAAACTGGAAGAAAGCAGAAAGAGGAAAGTTCAAAGAGGAGCAGGATGTGGAGAGGACTGGGAAGGCGGTCTGTGCTGGGCATAAAGGCTGTCTTAATGCACTCTTTAGGGTCCTGGGAAATTGGCTGAGTCAGCGGATCCAGCAGATTGCTTTTCCAAGCTTCAGTTCTTCGCAGTACCCAGGCGTCTGCAATCCCCTCTAACACATCTGAACTCGCACACAGGGCCCCAAAGGCTAACCTCAAGGCTTTCTTCTGACTACTTCCCGGGTTACAAATACATCTTTCTCGTGAGAACCCTGATTGGTTCACGTGAATCTCTCTTCTGCCTTATCATGAACAGAGTTCCGACTCCACCCTGGCCTGGTTACGTCATAAGGCGTCCTAAACTTTTGTGCAAGTCACCTAGCTCTCTTCATCCCCAGGAACAGCTAACAGGTTCTTGGGCAGAGCAATTCACTGATTTGGAGATAGACATATGTGCCTCCCCCCAACCCCAGCCTGTTTGCTCTCTTGGGCAACGACGTCTGTGTTGTACTAAACGGAAGGGAATCTAGCCAGTCAGGAGGACAGATATGATCATTGTTTAATCTGCTGTTCAAAGATTTTTTTTGTCCTCTCACCCTCTTCCTCCGGCAGAACCCACTGCCTCTTATCTCATTTCCTCTGCTGCTCTCTGCCTTACTCTGCAACTACTTTTGCAAACCCACTTTAAGAAACCCTTTCATGGTGGCAGTTTCTCTTCTCCACTGCCTTCACCTCCTTTGAAAACTCCAGTCCACCTGGGCTCAGGTCCCGGCTCCATTTCTTGTTTGCAATATGAGGGTGAAAAAAAAATCACTTGATCGTTGGGTGCCTCGGTTTCCCCTTCTTTAGAATAGATGCAGAGAGAGTACCTGTCTCAGACATTAGTTTGAGGCCTAAGAGATTAGCATGCCAAGCACATACCTACTGACTGCAACCAGATGTGCTCAGTTGCTGATGCAGGCTCACAGCACACTAGTGACCATGCTTACACAAATACGGGGTGTTTTAGTGGGACACAGAGAGCAACATCAGTAAACTAAATACATCCATTACAATTTATGGCTACCTAGTCTCTGAAGTGGGGCTCTTCAGAGACCAGCTATGACCTCCAATTGTCTTTCTACTAAAAGAACATGTCCTCTCAAGTCAAGAACAATTAACATACAAGATGCCTTGGGACCAGAGAAACCCAGTAGAGTCTGCTGTCTCTTGTATGCTCTGGTCACTTTGGCTATTGTTGGGACTGAGAATATTTTTCCTTTTTTCTCTTCTTTTGTTCTTTGTTTTGTTTGTTTGTTTTGTTTTTTGAGATGGGTTTTTCTGTATAGCCCTGGCTGTCCTGGAACTCATTCTGTAGACCAGGATGGCCTCAAACTCTGACACCTGTCTGTTTCTGCTTTCTGAGTGCTGGGATTAAAGACACATGTCATCACTGCCAGGCTATGCCCGAGAATCTTAATAGCAAAGCCTTCTTACAGGGGTGGGGATGGGATTATTGATATTATGACTTCATTTTTAGGTTGAACCACATGATAGCGTTATTTTTATAAACAAAAATGTTGGAATATCAGCAATATCATATGGCTCAAGTTAATACAGTTACTATTTTTACTTTGGTGGAGGGGATTTGGAAATTTCATTTTATTTTCTGTCTTTCCCCATAGGATGGGGTCTTTTGGTGCCCACTCAGTATAATAGTATTGTATTTGAAGCTGGAAGCATTTTTTTCCCTGTGACATATTTAAAAGCACCTAGGACACTCTATAATAATCATCTTAGGAGACAGAAGGGATCCATTATGCAAATTATATGCACAACAAGTGAAGTTTAGTGATTGAACAAAAGCTTAGTTTTTACTAACAAGGCACCATGTTTGTTAGGGTTTCTATTGCTGTGATAAACACCATGACCAAGAGCAACTTGTGGAGGAAAGGGTTTATTTCAGCTCACAGTTCGACATCATAGTCCATCACTGAGGGACATGAGAGAAGAAACTTGAACAAGGTAGGAATCTGAAGGCAGGAGACGATGGGAAGGTCATGGAAGGGTGCTGCTTACTGAATTGTTCTCCATGGCTTGCTCAGCTTGCTTTCCTATAGCACTCAGGACCACCAGCCCAGGAATGACATCACCTACAATGGGCTGGGCCCTCCCACACCAATCATTAATTAAGACAATGCCCTACAGACTTGCCCACATGTCGTTCTTACGGAGGCAACCTTCTCAACTGGGAGTGCCTCTTCCCAAACGTCTCTAGCTTATGCTGAGTTGACATAAAATTATCCAGTAGGGCATCCAGTATCTAAGCAGATTGCCAGAAGATGTGAAGAAATTAAAAACTTGTCAAAATGTTCTGTGTCTGTTTAGACATCAAGATGTATCGAGAAAGGTGACCAGTCAGAGGAAACAGTCTTTGGTCTTTAGATGGTGTATTAATCAGGGTTATCTAGAGTCACAAAATTTATGGAATGAATCTCTCTCTATATATATATATTATATACACATGTATACGCATATATGTATGTCTATATATATTTATGAATTTATGGCATGGCTTACAGACTGCAGTCCAACAATGGCTAGTTGTGAATGGAAAGTTCAAGAATCAAGTAGTTGCCCAGTTCCCTGAGGCTGGGTGTTCCAGTTGGCCTTCTATGTACACTGGAATCCTAAAGAAGCAGGCTCCAATGCCAGTGAAAGAATGGATGTGCTGGTAAGGCCAGGGCAGACAGGCAAGAAGAGCCCGTCCTTCTTCCATTGTCCTCATACAGGCTTCCAGCAGAAGGTGGGGCCCAGGTTAAAGGTGTGCCTCCCCACCTCAAGATCTGGATTAAAGGCATGTGTCTTCGAGCCTCAAGATCCAGATCACAGCTGTATCCTCCATTTCTGGATTACAGTTCATTCCAGATATTGTCAAGTTGACAACCAAGAACAGCCATCGTAGATGGGTGGGTGGGTAGCTTATAGTTTGTATCACAACTACAATTTAAAATAAAGAAAAACAAACCCAGCTAGTGAATATATGCACAGTCCAACAAGTGTAGTCAAGCCATGTTTTCCTGCAGGCTATACAGGGCCACCACTGTCCTGTTTGCCACGTGTCTTTCTTCCTCTCTTCACTTGGCCTGGTGTCTTCCTCATCTTAATGCGCATTCTCATCCTTTTCTTTTAATATAACATAATTCTTTATTGATTCTTTGGGAATTTCACATCATGTACCCCAATCCCACTCCCTCCCTCCCTCCATATCCTCCCTTCACCCCTGCAGCATTCACCCCCCAAAACCCCCTTCCACAAATCTATTAAAAACAAAACAAAACAAAATGAACTAACTCACAAAAGCACTCGCTCCTCCATTTTCCCAATACCTCTTCATTCATCCTAGTGGCACTGGGTGCTTCGGTGTGTCACACAGTAAACCCTCTAGTTCAATCAGTCCACCCACAAAATGTTCACTGTGATGAGTCATAGGTCTGCTCAAGGCCTCTGGCTGTTGCCTGGAGTCATAGTCGCCATACAGTTATGGTTCGGCAGAACCAGTCCCTTCCTGCACTCTAGCAGGTCATAGATGGTAGATGTTAGGGTGGACCAACCCAAAGCCCAGGATGTGGGTCTGGGTGGTAGCTGGAACTGGCCCCCCTCAGGTGAGGGGCAGAGCCAATTCTCTTAGCCTTGTGCCTGTGGAGCCAGCTTTCCCACGACCATGGTGAGGGGTGGGGACATCTCTCCTGAGTGTGAGGGCTAGCTCTCCCCCTGCTGTGACCAATGAGGAACAGAGCTGGCTATCCCAGGGTCAGTGGCGGTGGGGGGGTGTCTGAGAACAGGCCTGAGATTTCAGCATGCATGGTTTCTATGAGCACCTCTGGCAACACAATCAAGGCCATCATTACTAACCTCAACTGCAGCAGGACCACGGACTCAGATATGACCCATGGCAGCTGCCCAGGCTGAATGGCACCATGACCCCAATGTGGCATCACAAAGCCATCCAGATCGGCATAACTCCACTGGTGGCATGACCTTTAGATACTAACATGGCCACAGGCTGCAGCCTAGACCCTGGGCATCCATGTGGCTTTTGGTGGCACCATGGGTCAAGGACATCAACATATACACCGGCCGTGGGAGGACCACGAACCCAAATAGGGTCTTTGGCAGCAGCCTGAGCTTGGATGTCACCATGGCCCTAGGTGGCAGTGCAGAACACTCAGATCTGCGTGGCCCCCATGGCAGCACGGCCCTTGGATGCCAACATGATGCCAGGTGGCAGCCCAGAACATTGGCATCAGCACAGCCTTTAATCATCCTTTCTTCTTATCTTCACTAATTTCTCCATTGTGCGCAGAACAGTCTTCCTCCCTGTGATCTGGCTGCTTCCCCCTCTACATCTTCATCTTCAAAGTTACCTTCATTTTCTTGTTCATATTTCTTGCCCATAAACATATAGAAACACCATTAACGTGTGCAAGCTTTATTTATTTATTTGTTTGGTTTTGTTTTGAGACAGTGTGTCATCTAACCTTGAATTCACAATGTGGCCAAAGATGACCTTGAACGCCCAATTCTGCTACCTCTACCTCCCATAGGAAGGCACCACTATGCCTAGCTTGTACATTTTTAAATTTTGTTTTGTCTTAGTTCGGTTCCAATTATGTGTTTTTATAAAAACACTTTTAAAATTAATTTAAAAGGAGTGACACAGTGATGCACACCTGTGATCCCAACACTCAAGGAACTGAGCAGGAAGATCACAAGTTTGAAGCCAGCCTAGGCTACACAGGAAACTCTCTATCAAAACAACAACAATAAAACATCCTAAAATGAAATAAGCAAGTCAAGAAGACAAAACAAGATTATAGAATGTTGGTCACTGTTGAAGTTTTTCCATAAAACGTTAATATAACTTCAAAACGTCTTCCTCCTTGCTATCCCTTGTGCTCCTGGTCTCCTTCACTGACACCACAAACCTCTGCTTCTGAGTCAGTGGTCCCGGTCGCAGCCACAGATAGAGCAGGAGGCTGGAGATGCTCTTTGTGGTTAGCGACCTTGTTGTTAAAGAGATCCAGGCTTTACAGACAGCTCAGCTCCTTCAAAGACGCCAAAGATTCCAAACAAAGGTATTGATGTTTTTCAGGTGGTTTTCATATCAGCCCAGATGCCGAGATTGGGAAGTTGATCTGCTAACATGGTCAGATCTTCAAAATGGCTCTTGTCTGTGAGCTGAATTTCTTTTTTAACTTAGGTAGCTTGAAGCTGAACTCAAATCCACACGTACAATAGGAAGGAGCCCACAAACTCCATGGTCACAACCTTCATTTCTCCATCACTTGATTTGTAAGTTGTCCGAGATAAGGCCTAGACCACAGACAGTTTTCACACCACCTGGGTTCAGGGAGCCATAACAACGTGCAGAGGAATGAAAGATATCATAATGTAGTTTTAAAATCTTACTAGATATAAAAAAATTCACTTAAGCATACACTTATAAAGATTTCTTTGTATGTACGGTATAGCATTGTGCTAATTTTGATTGACAGGTGCAAATAAAGCTATCAGGTTAAAAAAGTGAAGCATTCTGTGGTGGTGTGAACAGGTTTGCCCCCCTCCCCCGCCATGGACTCATGCGTTTGAATGCTTAGGCTATAGGGAGTGGCACTGTTAAGAGGTGTGGCCTAGTTGGAGGAAGTGTGTCACTGCAAGGGTGGGCTTTGAGGTCTCATATGTGCTCAAACTATATCCAGTGACACAGTTCACTTCCTGTTACCTGAAGATCAAATTATAGAGCTCTCAGCTCCTTCTCCGGCACCACGTCTGCCTGCCCACGGCCACGCTTCCTGCCATGACAATAATGGACCAAACCTCTGAAACAGTAAGCCAGCTTTAATTAAATGTCTTCTTTTATAAAAGTTGCTGTGCCCATGGCATATATTCACAGTTACAGAAATGCTAACTAAGATGCATTCATGAACAAAAATAGGTCTAGTACACCATCAACATACTCGTTGGTATTACCTGCCTATCATGTGACTGCCATTTGCCTGTAATCCCAGGCCTCAGCAAGCTAAAGTAGGTCACAATTTGAGGCCATCCTGGACTACGTAGCAAGCTGCTGTCCCAGGCTGCCCCCATCCCAATAGAACAGAACTAGAAAGCGCTGCTCTATAAAGAGCCCCTCAGCCGCGCGTCTGAAGACTGGCCTGTGGAGGATGTAAATCTTGGAATTCGATTCCTAAGAGGATTCACACTGACCTTTAACTCCGTTTGCTTTAGAAATGTCCACAGTGTGATAGGTCTAAGCATTGGCAAATGATTTTCATAAAATAAATTCCATTTCTCCCAGGAATGAGAGGTCATATTTTTTTTTTATTTAATACTGTAGAGAGCTGTGAGGGAAAAGAAAACCTCAGAGGAATCACTGATTTAGAATTACTGTCCCTTCACAATTACTAATTTAATTTTTTTTCTTACATATATCTTTCTCCCTTCCCAAGGCTCTAGGGCACCCACACCAGAGTTTTCTCTCTCTCTCTCTCTCTCTCTCTCTCTCTCTCTCCCTCCCTCCCTCCCTCCCTCCTTTGTTTTTACAGTGCTACTACTACTGAGCAACATCTCAGATCATAAAATTACTTTAAAAAAAACAATGTATTTACTTCTTTATTACTGCTGTGGGTGTGTATATACAGCATGTGGGGGCACACATGTGGAGGTCAGAGGACCACTTTGTGGAGTTGGTTCTCTCTTCCCACCTTTATGTGGCTTCTGGGGACACAAGTTAGGCTGCAAGTGCCTTTACCCAGAGAACCATCTTGCTGCCCGAGTTACTCACTTCTGTGTGTACAGTGACATACTTCTTGAAATGCACAATGAATATACCAGATCATTGGCTTTTCATAAGAACCTTGTGAGTTTGGCAGGACTGGGTTAATATTCTATTTTAAGGAGCAGTTGTATAAATCTGCTTGAAAGAGACAAACCCCAGTATGCTGGCTTCAAATTCATGATTCCCTTGCTTCAGTGTTTTGGGAACTGGGATTACAGAAGAGTACCACCATGCCAGGCTAAATCAGTCCTCTTAAAGCTTAGTCCCAAGGTGAGTCTCATCAGCTCTGCTGTAATCTACTGATGTCACTGGATCTGGTCTACAGAGGAGAGGATCATAAAATACCATGCATCCTGGAAGGTGGGGGTCAACAGAGTCAACAATGTATTTACTTCTTTATTACTGCTGTGGGTGTGTATATACAGCATGTGGGGGCACACAGATGACTGTGTTATATCACTCAGGGCTCTCTACAGTAGCAGAATTTATAGAATGAACCTCTCTCTATATAGAAAGGGATTTATTAGGATGACTTACAGGCCACAGCCCAGCTAATCCAACAATGACTGGCTGTGAATGGAAAGTCCAAGAGGCCAATAGCTGCTCAGTCCATGAGGCTGGATGTCTCAACTGGTCTTCAGTAGGTATTGGAATATCAAAAAAAAGTAGGCTCTAATGCCAACGAAGGAATGGGCTTGCCAACAGAATGAGGGCAAGCAGTCTAAGTGCAAAAGCTTCCTTCTTCCATGTCCTTATATAGCAGTGGTTCTCAACCTGTGGCTCCAGTCCCTGTAGGAGTCAAACGACCCTTTCAGAGGGGCCATCTAAGACCACTGGAAAACATAGATATTTTACATTATGATTCATAACAGTAGCGAAATTAGTTATGAAGTAGCAACAAAATAATTTTGAAGTTCGAGATCTGCTGTGGGAGCTCCTTCTGCTCCTTCAGCCAATAGCAGCTGAGATACCAGCCCACTGGGGCATGGTCTCTTTCTCTTTAAAAAAGCTGCGGCTGTCCTCCATGCCCTGTCTGGCCTCCGGCTCTGCTTATGGCTCCTAGACTCCTTTCCTGATCGCGCACAGAGGGCTGTTGTCTAGGACGGTGATCTGTAAGTTTTTCCCCTTTAAATAAATAACCATTCTATTAATCATAATTCCAAACTGGTGTGGGATTGTTAGTGACTTACGCCTTCAGAGATCACCACAGCATGAGGCACTGTGTTAAAAGGTTGCTGCAGTAGGAAGGTTGAGAACCACTGTTATATAGGCTTCCAGCAGGTGTGGCCCAGATTAAAGGTGCCAAGATCTGCATTCAAAGTAGATCTACTTACTTCAAATAAAGCAAAAAATCCTTCACCGGTGTGCCTTCAACTTTTGGATTTTAGTTAATTCCAGATGTAGTCAAGTTGACAGCCAGGGCTATTACATAGAGAAACCCTGTCTTCAAAAACAAAAACAACTGGCGCAATCAAATGATGTAAACTGTAGGACAATGAGAGAAACAGATACCCCATCTCAATGAGATGATCGCAGACACCCTATCTCAACGAGATGATCACAGACACCCCATCTCAACGAGATGATCACAGACACCCCATCTCAAAGAGATGATCACAGACACTCCATCTCAATGAGATGATCACAGACACCCCATCTCAATGAGATGACCACAGAAATCCCATCCCAATGAGATGACCACAGACACCCCATCTCAGTGAGATGATACATACACCCCATCCCAATGAACTGTCATAGAAGCCCCATCCCAATGAGAATCACGGAAATCCCATCCCAGTGAGATGATCACAAAACCTCATCTCAATGAAATGATCACAGAAACCCCATTTCAACCCGATTCCGATACAGAATGTTCATTTAGGGTGTGTGCATGTGCGTGTGCGTTTGCTTATATACTTTATGTCCCATGAAGAAATAGAAAAGGGGCTCAAGCTGTGGGGAGTTGTCCTGCGTTAGCTGAGATGTAGGTGAACCAAATCATGGTTTCTGATTGCCAGTATCTTGCTGTTCATGGACACATGGCTCTGACATCAACAAGAGGCTCTTCCTTTAATAGAGGCTGCCTACATGCTGATGGGACAGACTAATTCTCTCTCTACTCCCTAGTCCTAACACTGCGAGTCTGTGTGTTTCATTAGCTGGCTTCCCATTAACTTAGAATGTCATCCACAACTTGCTTTTGTTAGATGTTAGCTTCAGACTGTGCCGGGAATTATTCTACTTGCCAACCTCAAATTTGCATTTCATTAAGTGTCTTTAAAATGCACTGATTTCACACCTCAGAGGGACCATCCAAGTTCCTACTGAAGACCCTGAGAAGCAGTGGAACTCATAATATTGTGCGGGAAAGCTTACATAGGAAACATACTTTTTGAGTTGGTTTGAGGAAGCCCGCTGAAAACTGCCTGAAATCTCCCACGCATACAGTGTAAAGCCTCGGAAATTCATCTGCTAGTTTGATATTAAGAAGTACAATGGGTGGGTGGGTTTGCATATACCTGTATTCTCAGCACCTGTGAGGCTAAGATGGGGTGAGGTGGGGTGGAGGGTCAAGGCCAGCTTGGATTATATAGCAAGAACTTTTCTTAAAAGATTTCAAAATGTCGTGGTGGGGGTAGCTCAATGGCTTGCGTAGTGGCAGGAGGTCCTGGGTTCAATTCACAATGCCACAAAAATTAAAGGGACATTTAAATTAAAATTAGTTTCATTTTAGGTTAAAACTATAGGTTAAAACTGCTTAAATATTTGGTTAGTGTTCACTATAGGTAAGTTATACTATAAAGTTAGCAGAAAGAGGTTTTTATTTGTTTGTTTTTTTGAGACAGGGTTTCTCTGTGTAGCCCCAGCTGTTCTGCAACTCACTCTGTAGACCAGGCTGGCCTCAAACTCAGAGATCTGCCTGCCTCCGCCTTCTGAGTGCTGGGATTAAAGGTGTGCGTCACCACTGCCTGGTTCAGAGAGAGGTCTTAATGAGAATGCACAGATTTGAATAAGGTGGGTTTGGGCAAGATACCGAATTCTATGTGAACTCAGATACACAGAAAAAAAAATAATTGCTGTCTAAATGAAGAAACACAGGGCCTCTTAGGGTGATGCACCCATGCCTGCTCGAGTAGAGAAGGAAACATGAAAAAGCATGACGGTTTGACGTTGTTACTTCAGAATAGATTCATACACTTTAGTAGTAAGATAGGCACCGACTCCAGCATTGCTGGAGGGCCTACTTTTTGGAGGCTCTTCCTTTCATTTCTGCTTATCAGTTCCTCTTTCTGAGCTTGCACAAGATGAAATGGTTGTGTGTGTGAGCAGGCAAAGAAAGAGGAGGGAATGGCCCGACTCCTCCCACCACCTGCTGTCAGGGAAGTGAGGCGGGTGATCTGCTGACGCCTTCGGGAATCCTGGCTTCACTAAAGCTGTTCCTTTCTCCTAGGCAGGGCCTCAGAGCAGATGTGTAGCAGTCAAGTGAAGCGGGATGCGGCTGTGCTAGTGAAGAGCTTCCTGGTTCTCAGTGCTCGACATGTGCTGTCCCCGGCAGTGATGGACAAAGCAAAGGCAGAGTTGTTACGAAATTATTATGCTTTTGGAGATAGTTGAGGGCATGCTTCATAAAAAAAAAATATTGTGTAGATCAGCAATCCTCTGAACCAAGTGACACATAAGTGCACGTACCAAAAGCATCAAGAACATCAGAGCAAGGGGGTAGGGCTTAGGGTACCATATTTCTAGGACGCCACAGGGCCGTGGTTAGCTAGTTCAAGGGAGCCATTGAGTATCCAGTAAAGAATGATCACTGCAGGAAGAAAACAATTTGAGAGTCTTTTTGCCCAGGTGGCACTCAAAATCAAAGACACTTCGACCCATCCCAGTGCTATAGGCAAAGCCAAGGTCAAAGCTTTGAGTCCAGAAGGTGATACTGAGAAATACCGAATTATCCACGTGCCACTGGCGACTTAAAGAACCATCTATAGAAAGCCCAGGTGTCCTGAGAAGGGCACTCTGAGCTGAACAAGTAGGAGCACTGTGGATTCCTGCACTGAGCTTCCCTGACCACCGACCTGCGTGAGGAAGACAGCAGACAACAGCCCACTGTGCTCACGACAGAGGAAGGGCAGAGCCATGGATGTGCCAAGGTCAGGCTCAGGCCTGACAGCAGTGAAGACAGATGTTCCCTGGGCTCCTCATGACAGCGCTTTGGATGTTTTCAACAAAATTCCGGGCATCTAGACTGGCTAGTTGTATATTTTTCACCATAAAGACATTAGAAATAGAATTATATATACATATGAATGCATGCACATATATGCATACATTAGCTACTTAGCTTTTGATTCAGCCTCACAGAAAAATCTCAACTAATCCTTCTAATTGTCACTAATCGTTTATTTAAGGGAAATAATTTGGTAGGAGTGGGTGGGGACAATAACAGGTATGCCACTATGCGTGCCCAGCCACTTACTTGACCCCTTGACTGTGACACAAACTTAAAGTTGAAGACTGATCTACTGTACACATTTCTGCATTATTTACAACTAACTACATCTCTAAAGATGATTTTCAGAAGAAGATACCAAGTGAAACAGTTGGAATCTAAACTGCAACTTGAAAAGACAGCATCTTTCATGCTTATTAAGGGCAGTGTGAATGAGCTGCTTTGACCTTGCTGTGATGTGCTATGGTGAATTCAACAAATATGGCAGGTTGTCAAAACGCCCTCAATGGCAAGTACTCTACTTCCTGGAGCGACATGGAAAGAATCAGGGAGACCTGGCATTGAGCTGCAATAACACTGTAAAAATGCATACGAGGGGGTTAAGAATAAAGCAGTAAAAACTGTAACTTGACTGCCCTGTGAGTGAATTGCCATAAGACTATGCCATGACACTTGTGAGTCCTTAGTATTCCCTCAGCTCTTCCTGTGTGTCACCCTCCTGGTGCTGAGACACATGTCATTTCTCACGCTGAGTCCTCTTCATCCTGAGCCTTCCAGATCTCGACACGGCAACTTCATGATTATTCTTCAAAGTTGGCTTCACTGTGTGTGCCTTAGCCTTGTGCCAGCAAAACTTGCTGTACTTTGCACATCCGTATGTGTTTTTTTCTTCTTCCTATTTGCTTATAATCTCTTCTAATTTGATCTCATTTCCTGCAGTGTCAAATATAGTACATATTCATTAAATGAGAAAATAGTGTGTTCTCTGATTGGAAAATTACCTGATCTCAAATTAAAAACAATAAAAAAAGGAAAGTTAATTTTATAGATGTCCAGAGGAGTGTGGGAGAGGGGGCAGGGGAACTTGGTCTGTGAATACAGTGTCAGTACGGACACTCTGCAGCACAGAAGAGTGGTCATGGTTAGCAGTTAAGAGTACACGGGGAGTATGATTGGAGTTGATGGGGTTACAAAAGAACAAGACATAGAGTTGGGTAGGAAGGGAAAGTGAGGTAGATCTGGCAGGAGTTAAGGGAGGGGTGAATATGATGAAAACACATTATAAAAAATTCTCAAGGAACTGATTAAAATAGACTCTGTTTCAGATAATTAAGGCAGTATGTTCCACTTTAACTCTTAAGATGTACTGGCTGTACGGTGATATCACCCTGTGGCATTCCCATGCAGGCTTCCATCCAGTCTACCTGTCTTCTACCCTTGCCCGCCCCAACCCTGACTCCGTTTCCAGTCCTAACTGCTACCTCTTTCAGGTTGCCCTTTGTTTTGCTTTTTGAAGTTTTTATCCTTGAGGAAAAGTTCTATATCAATTACCTGTTTGTGTCTGGCTTCTTTTTCTTAATGAGATGGCTTCCACTTCCATCTGTTGTCCTGCAAATGACAGGATTTCATTCTCCTTCCAGACAACACTCCTCTGTGTACCGACGCCATCTTTCTACCCATTCTGCTGTCAGTGAAAACCCAGACTCTGCCAGTTGTCCCAGGACAAATGTGTGTGCAGCTCTATCTACTGCACAGCACCGTGCACACTTCCAGGTGTGTGCCCAGGAGCCATGTCATTGGTGCACACAGTGATTCTATGTTTAGTCTTTTGAGGAAATTCTGCAGTGATTTTTCTCTGTGGTTATACTAATTTGCACTCCAATGACAGTGAATAAGAGTCTCTTTCCCTATACACACATCCTCACTAGCACTATTTTTTTGTGTGTGTGTGTGCTCTGATAACAGATCTCCTAATTGGGGAAAATTTGAATCTCAGTGTATCTCTGGCTAGCATTTCCCTGATGGGTAAATATGCTGAACATCTTTTCCACATATTTCTTTGTTTTGTTTATCTGTTTTTTTGGAAATAAAGTTAATTTCATACAATATATTCTGATCTCTATTTCCACTCCCTTATCTCTTCCCAACCTCCCCATCTTTCCAACTCCATGTCTTCTTTCTCTCTCAAAAAAATAAGCAAGAAAATAAAAAAGAAGACAAGAATAGAACAAAAGGAATAAGCAAACAAACAAAAAAGAGAAACTAACGAGGAGCAGCAGAAATGCATACACTTACAGAGACACACATATATTTCTTAACAGTTTGTACTTCTCTTTAGGTGAGTTGCCCATTTGGATTAGATTACCCAAGAAACACACACACACACACACACACACACACACACACACACACGACAGGATTTTAAATTACTCATTGTGAAAAAACAATAAAGTAATAAAACTTGGGGCTGGAGAGATGCCTAAGCTAAGATAGCTAAGACCACTGGCTGCTCTTCCAGAAGACCTGGATTTTACTGCAAGCACCCACATGGCTGCTAACAACTGTCCAGGGCTCCTATGCCTTCTTCTGGTCTGTACAGGTACTGCACACATGTGGTATAAATACATGCAGGCAGAACACTCATAAATAAAAATAAATCTTTTTTAAAAAAATAAAACATAACCGTCTTTACAAATTAGGTACAGTTAAATTCACTTAATTATACAACTTTGGTATACCTAATCTCAGATGTGTTTCTGAAATGTTAAATTTAAACTAATGATAATTAGTTCCTGGTAATTATCTTGATTTGATACTTATCAGATGTATTAAAACATCACATTGTAATATCATGAGCTAATAAAGCAAATTACTCAAAAGACTTTTTTGGGAATGATATAATTGGAGAAATCAGAATCTTCTCTTGTCTATGATTTTTTGTAAGCTAACCTGTGGAGAAGGATCAGTTCACTTTAGGTATATGTACATGTTGTGTTTCCTTCCTTCTGATTATGTGTGTATGATTGAGAGAGCCCTGTGTCATTTGGGGATAAATCACCATTTAAAATAGAATGACATCTGCCAGCAATATTATAGGCTTTTCTTTGGTTCTGCTTATTCCATGCAGTAGCTAGTAATCACACCCAGAACTTTGCACATTCTAGGTAAGTACTCTACCCCTGAAAGCAACCCATACTTCAGACGTCATTTTTACCTGTTATCAATGAAAGAAGCCTTTTATGAAAGATTTTATTTATGTATTTATATTGTGTGTGTGTGTACAAATGTGAACTCGCACTCATGTGTGCTGAGGCCAGAAGGTGTCATGTTAGCCCCTCTCACTCTTTCACGTGTGTATGTACATGCATGTGCTCACTCTCACATGTGTGCTGAGGCCAGAAGAAGATATCATGTTAGCCCCCCTCACTCTTTCACCTGGGTGTGTGTGTGTGTTTGTGTCTGTGTGTGCATGCATGTGCTCGCTCTCACATGTGTGCTGAGGACAGAAGAAGATACCTTCTTCTTCTGTATTTCACTTGTTCCTTTGAGGTGGGCTCTCTCCCTGAACTTGGGACTCACATTTTCACTGATGACATTGGGAGCCAGCGAGTTTCAGCCATCTTTCTGCCTTTTGCATCTTAGAAGAGACTATCATTTTTCATGATTATAGCTCTTCGGAGAGCATGGAGGGCCTGGCACTAGTCATTTGTACGTTCTGTCGTCATTGTTTCCCACTGGAAACTGCCTACGTTAGACTCAGTCTGGTTGTCGGGGCATGTTTTACTTCAAGACGACAATCCCATGGCTGCTTTTTAGCTTTCTACAGAGATAAGGTCTGTAGGAAAGCAGTTTGTACTAAAATGTAGATAAGTTGAAAACATCATCGCCTTTCAAGTTGACTTGACTGGGCAGTTATTACAGGATGCTAGGGCTCGGGCTCGGGAAAATGGCTGGCACGTGCGCCTATCTCTCTCCTGTTCTGTTCGAGCTGTCAGAACAACAGGAGAGGCTGGCATTGTACATTTAAAAAGATTGGATATATTGTTCTAATTAGATTCATATAAATAGAAAATGGAGCGCTAAGCTACATGGCGGGGAAGCGTACGGGAAGGAGAAGTGGGCAGGACCTGCGCTCTCTGTGGCGGTGGCTCTAGTTTCCCACAGTTGGTTTCTTTTTTGTGACACCTGAAGCTCCACATTTGCTCGCACCTTAAATTTTGTTTGTTTAAAATGTATTCAGGGAGTTAGTAAAGACGCTGGAGAATCTGAGGGAGGGGGTGACATTAGATGAGGATTCATTCATGTTGAAAACAAAAATAAAAGAACAACACTTTGAAAACCACCCCAGATGGCCATTGTGCCCCACCTCAAACCGTGCCAACATCATCACTTAGAAAGATTTTTGGATAGGAACTAAACACAAAAATAATTTTCCGAAATCCAGTACAAGACAGTTAGAACATTTTTGATGCCACTGCTAGATTTTCTGTCCTAAAAATCTTCAGAAATTAAGGAAACTAATTTCGCTTAGGTGTTCTGGTGGAGGTATCTTAAATAACATATTTAGACTTAATTACCACTACTTACACAACACACACCATGTTAGAAGATACTTCATCAGAACTTTAGAATGAGGGCTAAGAGTGCAGTTCAGTTGGAGAGTGTTTGCCTCGCATGCATGAGAGCTGTGGGTTCGATGTCCAGCAAGGCATAATCCAATCATGACATTAGTTTGTAATCTCAGCTTTCAGGAGGAGGCGCCAGCAAGATCAGAAGGTCATCCTCAGCTATGTAGTGAGTTCAAGGCTAGCCTGAGCTATAACAGAGTCTGCCTTAACAACAGTACATCCTTCAGAAGCTTTGTACATTTAGATTAAATGCAAGAATCTGGGTGTCTTCGTCTTTTTAGACATCTTAAAAATAATCAGCAGCTGAGTATAATGCTGCTGGCCCATAACCCCAGCTCCTTGGGAAGCTAAGGTAGGGTAACTGGAAAGTTCAGGGTCAGCCTGTCGCAGAATAACCATCAATGTGAGTTGTAAGGGCTGCTCAGTGGTAGCACACTGACCTGGTCTACACAAAGCCCTAAGTTCATTTCCCAGGATTGTGACTACAGCAACAATAAAGTTTAGTGAATTTTCTTGACAGTTATATTCTGGGTTCATTTTTAAGAGCTGGGATGAGTTCAGAGCCCTGTGCCTGTGAAGCAACGACCCCCAAACTAAGTCACACCCGCAAACCAGAACAGTTTCTTTCCCCCATCTGATCACAGGCTGATTATGTCAATAATAATTACAGGCTGCATTAGTAACTTTTAATTTTCCTGTGGAGAGAAGAGCCCTCATTGAAGGCTCGCTTTGACAGGCATGCCATCTATTTCTGTTGTGAAGATTATGGGATTTACCTAGGGGCTGGACAATGATACAATCTATGACCTTATGATGCTAACCACAGCATCCTCTTCATCTCGTCATTAAGGTAGGAACTGAGCACTGTTGCGCACCCTTCCCTGGTTTAAATCTAGACCTGGGAATGTCTCTGCCATGTAGCTGCGACTCTAGTTTAACCACTGCAGTGTGCTTGAATTAGAGACCAAACGTTTTGTGAAGAAATAATAACACAATGCCAATTCAACTATTTAAGCGATGTTAGGTGTCATTACAGGTCAAGGCAATAAATGACAGAGAGCCCAGGATTCATCAGCCAGGTCCCACTCCTGCTGTGTAAGAGAACTTGGGTCAAGATAAATTCAATGAAGCCACTGAAACCTCTCTGTCATCTTGGTACTATACTCCTTTAAGAAAAAGGGTCGTGATTCTTAAGCACAGTACTCAGAGCAAGAAAGGAGGAGGGGAGAGATGGGAAGGAAGAGGAAGAAAAGGGGGAAGGGGAGGAGAAAGAGAGAAGGAAGAGGAAGAAGAGGAGGGAGGGGAGGAGAGGAGGATGGGGAAGGAAAACCTTAAGAAGCAAAGCTAAGCTGAACCATGGGGGAGCTTGGCAGAACATGGAAGCACAGCGCTTGTTGTGACAGCTCCGAGTGCGCCATCCCGGGTCTCCACGACTTCAATCTCTTTTTGTCATAAAAAAATCCCTAAAGCTCCAGGGAGCTCTTAGATAAACTCCAATAAATTTTCTTCATTTTAGTAACTCCAACTGGGATGTTTTGCCCAAATCAATTCACTGCTTTGAAATCTCCACAGTTAGAAAATTACAATTTAGTCTCTCATATATACCATTTCCCAAATGCTTATGGCATTAACCAATCATATAAAATATCCCAGCAGCAAGTGTACATGCCCTTAACACTTAGATACCACAACACAACCAGCCCTTGCCGAAGTACTAATTTCCCTAGGCCCAAGTGTGTCAAAACATGTTCTGTGGAGAGTAGGGGCTAAATAAGAGTCTCTGTTTGTAAAAAGCATTTTTAAGAATATTGAGGATCCTCAGGAGATTTTATTTGAAAAATTGGGTGTAGTTGGTTTTTTTCTTTTCTCTTTTGCTCCTTGGTCTTTGGTCTTTTGTCTTTTGGGGGGCCCACTGCCCACCTCTCAAATGAATCACACACAGAGGCTTATTCTTTCTAATAAATGCCCAGCCTTAGCTTGGCTTGTTTCTAGCCAGCTTTTCTTAAATTATCCTGACTACCTTTTGCCTCTGAGCTTTGTCCTTTCCTTCCTTCTGCGTATCTTTCACTCTTCCTCTGTGGCTGGCTGGCTGGCTGGCTGGCTGGCTGGCTGGCTGGCTGGCTGGCTGGCTGACTGGCCCCTAATGACCTCTTCCTTTTTCTATCTTGGTCTTTTTTTTTCCTCCTAGATTCTCCTTCTATTTATTCTCTCTGCCTACCAGCCCCGCCTATCCTTTCTCCTGCCTCACTATTGGCTATTCAGCGCCTTATTAGACCATCTGGTGTTTTAGACAAGCAAAGACTCACAGCTTCACAGAGTTAAACGAATGCAGCATAAACAAAAGCAACACATCTTTATATCATTAAGCAAATGTTCCAGAGCGTAAATAAAAAGTAACACTCTTTAGACTAACATTCCCCAGCAATTGGGTTCTGCTCCCTCTGCAATGTTTGAAAAAGTAAAAGTACTTTTACTTTTTGTAAAAGTAGCTCCCACGCTGGAGCAGCGCTCCCAGACCCCAGGAGATGTGTGCAGTAGAACCATGCTGCTTCCACCGCTCTTGACCTTGCTAGAGCTGGAGTGGTGGGAGGCTGGGAGGATAGGTGGAGAAAACAGGAATAAGAAAGCAAATCTCTGTGGCTCATATTCAGCCCATCCATGCCATTGCTCAATGACCATCATTACTCAGAAACTCAACTACCAGAATTTAATCTGAGGGAAGAGAGAAACTAAACCACAGAAGGCTTTGTATAAGTTGGTTGTGGTGGCACATATCCATAACCCAGCGTGCAGGAGGTCAAAGCAGAAGGGTGGTAAGTTTGAGGCTAGCCTGAGCTACATAGGGAGTCTTTGTCTCTTCCATTTCAAAACAGCAAAACAGGCTGGAGAGATGGCTCAGTGGTTAAGATCACTGACTTCTCTTCCAGAGGACCTGGATTTAATTCCCAGCACCCACATGGTGGCTCAAACCCATCTGTAACTCCAGTCTCAGGGGATCTGATGTATTCTGGCCTCTGAGGGTACTAGGAATGCATATGGTACACAGATATACATACAGTAAAACATCCATACACATAAAACTTAAAACAAAGCAGAGACGTCCTTAGGAAATCAATTCATACTAGCCCCAATCCAGAAACATGTCCACTATGAACCCACTGGAGCTACTGACAGCAAAAGGAATGAATGAGCCATACACACAATAAAGTAAATCTCAATGCTATCAGGTTGAACGAAATAAGCCAAATTGGACACAAAAGCACATATACCGTGTGATTCTGTTAACGTGAAATCTAGAACAGGCGAATCTAAATTAACTACAATAGAAAAAGAGACAAATCAGATCAATGGTGGTTTCTGGGAATCAGGTTGACTGTTAGGCACAAAAAACAGTCTAGGAAGGGGGCGAGGGTGATGAGACGTTAGGCATTTAGTTGAGGCAGAGATTGCATGATCACATTTATTGGCACTGAGAAACTGTATACTTACGACTTACGGATTTCAGTGTATGAAATATGTATCACAGACTTACTAGGAAGAAAATACTCAACTGAAAATTTATGTATGGGAAGATATAAAAGAAAATGCAGGTAAGTGTCTTTAAGAGTTCATCATAAGGAAGGTGAAGGACAGACAGTTCTAGACAGAAAACATTGACAAAGTTCTTCTTCAAAATTACCAACTTGGTGGAGAGGAGACTTACCGAAAAGGCCAATTCAGAAATAATCAATGTCTTCCCTCACGAGCAATCAATTGGTGCATGTTTTTGAAGAGATAAAATTACTTCATTCCTCTTATATTGACAGTAATTTCAGAGTCTTGGGTTTGGGTGAAGATGTAGGATATAAATCACTCTGTACTATTGAATTCTCAATTGACTCAGTAATTTTAGTGAGGGGGCGCATCCTAGTACCTAGGGACTGAGCATCTACTAGACATATCTTACATGACACAGGGACCATGCACATTGGCAGTTATTGGGATAATGTTTGTACTCATAAACATGCACTCTATCATTATGCCCATTAATAAAGGGATGGATGAACAAAGGTAGTGAATTCATATGATACAAAAAGAGTCTGGGTTTTAAAAGATAAAAACTACATCTACATATACCAAGAAAGCTACCGGAACTCAGAATATGTGAAAAGAGACAGTGTATATGTATATGAGATGCATGTGTGTGTGCATATATGTTTGTTTATGGACACATTTATTTTCAAATCAAGGGAACTAGATCACAAGAGAATAAACATTAAAAATCTTGGTATAGGCTAGATCTGGGGAGCAAAGAATGAAAATAACTAATAATGTATCAAAACATAACAGAAGTCAGGGGTGTGTGGCACGTTCCTACAGTTAGGAAGCAAAGGTAGTGAATCATCCTCACAAGTTTAAGATCAGCCTCCAAATAGCAAATATCAGGCCAGTCTGGGCTACACAGTGAGACCTTTACTCCAAAGCAACAAACGCACAAAGAACTAGTCAGAAGAAATATATTTTTATAAATATTATCAGTCTTGACTCAGTTTTCACACCATGTGCAAGAATCAACCCAAATGAATCATAAATAAACATTAAAGTGATGATTCTAGCTTGCAGTCACAAATTACACAAATAGTGCTTAGATACAAAGCGAGAGAAGTCACTTCAAGATGAAAAAATAAATTAGTTTATTGAAAGGCATCAAAATGAAGAACATTCTCTCTGAAACACACTACTATAAGCACGGAATGTGAAGCTATGAGCTGGGCTAATACATTTGTAAATTACTGAACTAGCAGATATATTTCATCAACTATCACAACTGAGTCAGAAAATTACCATCCTAATTTATTTTTGTCTATTTTGGATGACCTAAATTTTTAAAATGAGCAAGGAGATATGCAGCCAGGCAATAAACACATGAGGTCCTTACTGGTCAAGGAAGCATAAGTTAGAACGTAAGGAGATCATAGCAAAGACCTTGATGACATCCAGGGCTGGGAAAGCTGAGTGGCAGCGAGAACTCCCAGCCACCGCTGGAAGGAATTCCTGAAGGCGCAGCCACACTGGAGAGCCGTCAGCAGGGAAACGCTGGTCTGCAGGTGAGCTTAGCTAATGTGGAAGTGGTGGGGACGAGGGCAGACCGCCTGTTCCTCTTCCCACGTAACCATTTCAGTTTTGAATTCACTAAAGGTTCTGCTGGCCTCTCATAAATAGGCCAGTCTACAAACACATGTCAGTTTTGCATTTCCAACCCGCTTTCACCCTTAATCTCGACTAAGAAACTGGAAAAGCAGGGGGATACAGGGGTAGGGAGGAGGCGGGAGGGAGGGTCTGGTTACCTGGCTACTGATGCCGGATACCACCACCAAGTGTCTATAGCAGCGCATGCCCATGCCCTGGAGAATGCCCAGGTCCAGCGGCGGGTCCATGTCATGCTCAAGGAGCGGTGACTGCCAGGAATGCAAATGCTGCTGCCCATTGAGATTCTGTGTGAGCCTAAGTGTTGGGGACTGTGGACCCTCAGACCCTGAATTTCCTGTAAGCAGCTTATTTTCTATGCTTGCAGCTGCTCTGAGCGAAACAGCTTGTTTTCCTGTGCTTGCAGCTGCTCTGAGCACGAGACCCTCATGAGTCCCTGATGGCAGGGGAGTGGTTTCTGGTGGGCTTGCAGCTGAGAGGTGGGGTGTGGCCATTGGTCAGGGAGACCCTATAGAAGCAGCCCTGGACCACAATAAAGTTGGTGTTCTTGATTCAAATTGGTATTCTTATGAAAATATTTCTCAATTGCTGTTTGCTCCTTTCAGCTTGTGTCAAGTTGACCTAAAATGAGCCAGCACAGATAGTGTTCAAGATTTCTCCACTACTACCTGTAATGCTAGAGTTTTTTTTTTTTTCCCTGCCTCTTTGTTCTTTAACTGGAGGAGAAAATGAGCCCTAGCCAGGCAGTGGTGGCTTACACCTTTAATCCCAGCACTCAGGAGGCAGAGGTAGGTGGATCTCTGTGAGTTCGAGGCCAGCCTGGTCTACAAGAGCTAGTTCCGGGACAGGTTCTAAAGCTACAGAGAAACCCTGTCTCAGAACAAAAAAAAAAAAAAAAAAAAAAAAAAAAAAAAAAAAAGAACAAAACAAAACAAAACAAAAAAATGAACCTAATTAAGGCCACTAGTCAGGGTTTAACAATTAGGCCTCCTGTAAATCTATGTTTAAACTTTTTAAAATATATTTTTCTTTATCTGTTCTATGTGTGTGCAAGCATGTCTGTATGTGAGAACACCTTCCAGGTCTTGATCCCACCTTACTTCTGAGTAGAGAATTGAAATAAAAGGAGAGGCCATGGCTGTCCTCAAGTATGAAGAAGGTTTTTTGTAGATATAAGGGATAAAGCAGGCAGAGGGAAGAGTCCAGGCTGAACATGGCCGACAGACTAAACCGGACCATGAGAGGAGAGAGGGAGGAAGAGGGAGAGAAGAGCCAGTGGCCTGGGCCGAGAGGCCGAGAGACCACATAATCCAAATGCCTGAGGAACACAGGGATCACACTGAAGAAAGGGAAGTGGAAGTCCACTCTCCTAGTCCCGTGCCCTCCCCCCCCACCCCCGTCCCAGAGTGGTTTAGGGTAGAGGCGGGGTGAGAAGTGTCGGAGCTCCAGGTACTGAGTGAGACTTGACCTAGGTTTAGAGACCTAACACCATCATGAAGCAAGGTCTTTCTTGTGTCTGCCCACTGCCTACTCCAGGAGCTGGCTCTAAGCTTCCAGCCTTTTTCCTCACCCCGTCTCCGGTCTCCCGTCTCCCGTCTCAACACGAGGACTGAGATTACAGGTCGTCAAGGGGTGCCACGCCAGTGCTTTTACCTGCTGAGCCATCTCCCTGACCCGGATCTGCATTTTAACAAGATCAGAAAATTCTTGTCCACACCGACACCTGACACCCATCGCGCTAGATTGTGTAGACTTTCAGCTGAAAGACTGTTTGCACGGCGAATCCATTTTGCCTTGCATCTAAAATAGATAAGGAAGAAAGGCCTCGAGCGCCCCCTGGAGGTCATTTTGGAACTGAGCAGCTTTGTAGTGAGTTGTGTTTTTTTTTTTTTCTTTTCAGAGATGTTGAGAATCAAAACACTGTGATTTTGAGCCCTTACTAACATCAAGCATTGTGATTAGAAAGTCACACAAATTATCTCATTCAGACTATCATGCAGGTGCTACTATTCTGCAATCTATAGAGGAAGAAGTTTCCCTGCGAGTCTCTGGCGTTTGATCACCTCTGTTTCAACAGGCGTTCTCTTGGCGGCCAGGACACCCACACTCTTTTTTCATTTGCCTTAGGTCCTTCTAGGTCTTCCTTTGCCTGTCTTTGTTTCACCGACCATTTCCTAGCTCTGTTCGTCTTCACCCAGGGATCAGCCTTTGGATCTCTTTTCCTTGTTGCTAAACTTCTCAATGAACTCTTTTATCCGTATATCAACAAACCCCACATTTCGATCTTGTGACCAGCGTGCCTCTTGATACACACACGACTGCCTTCTGGCCACGGCTACTGGGACGCCTCAGAGATGCCTCAAAGTGTGTCTAAAAACAACGTTTTCATTTTCTTCCTTAAACCTCTTCCATTTGAGATTTCCCTCATCTCACTTGATGGAAACTCTCTCACTGCAGGTAATCCTACACAAATGCTTGGAGCCATCGTTGGCCCGTCTCAGTCATACACTGCCTCCATCCCATAGCCCCCTCTTCAGTAAAGGCACCACACCCTCCTGGCCTGAATTCTTGCTACAGCTTCCTTCTTGGCCTTCTTATCAAACTTTTCTTCCAAGAGACGATTCTCAGAAACCAGAATGACTTTCCTAGAATGCTTCTCAGATCTTATCTTTTCTCTACCTAACGCCGGACCTACCAAGCCTCTCATTCCACTCCATCAGATGCCAAGTCCTGAGTATAGCTAGCAAGACCCTGCACAGGGAGGGTCCCTCTTGCTTCCCTGACTGCCTCCTGCTGCATTCTCCTTCCTTCACCCCACTCCAGCCATACCCAGTCTTCCCTGTGCTGCTCCTAGCACATGCCTGGTGGGGCACCCACTACAATCTACTCACCTAACACTCTCCCTCCTGCAAACACTCATTCCAGAATCTCCCGGTCCACAGAGTCAATCAACTCTGTCATTTCTATTTAAATTGGCAACTTGTCTCTCACCCCCACCTCTTCCCACACTGAATCTTGTCTGTAGCATTCTTCTGGCTTTCCAACAAGCTATTTAATCTAACATCTACATTTGTGGACATTAGTTTTCCTTCCACTAGAATTTTTTTACCCCAAAGAGGCAGATATTTCTGTCACGTTTGTTTACTAACATGCCCAATACATAGATCTCTGCCTGAAATAGTTTTAAAATGTGTGTTGAATGTACTGATCACATATTTGACCCTGAGTACTTCAGTAACTTATTTAAAGAGTAAATCAGAATACGGTTGGAGAGATGACTCAGTAGTTAAGAGCACTGGCTGCTCTTCCAGAGGTCCCAAGTTCAATTCCCAGCAACCACACAACCATCCATAGTGGGACCTGATGCCCTCTTTTGGCATAAAGTCATACATGCAGACAGAGATCTCTCACACACACACACACACACATATATATATAAAATAAATAAACAAATCTAAAAAGAAGAGATATCTTAAAAAAGTAAATCAAAATAATAAACATTTTTTCTCTTATAGAGAAGCGTTGCAGTCCGGGGAAGCCTGGCCTTGGCAGCTGCTGTGGACAGCAGTATGACTCCTCCAGTTCCCAAGAGAAGCAGCATCCCTCAGGGCTGTGCTCATACGCCTCTCCTGGAGCAAAGCTCAGCCCCCACCACTTGAATCTTCCAAGAGAAATAATGCTGAGTTACTCATATAATTGTCCCTCCAAGCAAAAAACCATATGTGGCATTTTCAGGGATGATTCCTACTTAAATACGAGGCCAAAGAAATTGTAATTCACAAAAAGAAGCCACGTAAAGTTGTGTGCTGTGGATTTTCTGTAAGGTTTTCCTGAGGAAGACAGGCTCACCTTCAGATATATCCTGACACAAGTGGCAAGGAATGGCTATGCTGTGGGAGCCTGAGCCGCCAGCAGCCGTGTTTGTCAAAGGGAAGCTAGCCCGCCAGCTCACTGCCCTGAGAACACCGGGAGCTGAGTTTGGAGAATAAGGCTGCCGTTCCTGCTGCTGCCTGGCATCTGTATGCGCGGGGTGGGTCCTGGATCTTGTGTTTCTTATGTCTTGGCTGAATTAACCTGAGTTGCTTTGGCAGACTAAGCCTCAGGGTCCCAACTGCTGCTCCCTGCTTACCATCACTTGTCCCGAACTCTGTTCCGGCCCAAGGGCAGTCTGTCCCAGGTCCTCTAATGCTGTGGCTATGGCTGCCACCATCCTGTTCTACAAATGAAAACAAACCCAAGGGATGGCTCAGAACTTAATGGATGAGCCTTCTGAAACATTTCTTTGCCATAATTTGTACATCGAAAAAAAAAAGTTAAACTAAGAATGACTGCCAGAAAATGAAAGGATAGAGCAGGAAGAGCCTTGTCCTCTGAAAAATTTATCAAGTGCACCCACACAAGTTCCCAGCAGTCCGACCACACACATAGTCCCTGAGATTTATAGCTTAATCTTGCAAAATGGGACCAATTGCTTCGAGAAAAACAGTCAGCTAGACAAATTGCTCAAGTGTAAAAGAGGGGCTGCTGTCTGTCCGTGATTAACTCGTGTTAATGAGAGTGAGTAGAAATTGCGAAACTAAAACCAGCCCAGGGTTTGAGATACCTCTCTTGTAGTGCCATCGTGTCCGGGTGGACTTCGCTATCCATAGAAGTCGCTTCCGAATTCGCTATATGCCACACTGCTAGCTAGCACCTGCTCCACGGTGGGGACTTGTAATTGTCAACACAAGATGGCCTCGTGGCACAGGCACCTGAACCGAGGAGACACTTTCTCCCCTTGACATCCGGGACTCCACGCTCTGACAGCTGCCGCCTCACCTCCCAGGCCACCACTTCTCAGTCTCACCACAGGCTCCTGACCTCCAGCTAGGGGACTGCTGCCTGGAGCATCTTTTTATCTCCCCTCGCACCAGTGATCGCCTTGGCCAGTCTTCATGGCAGTAGGAGCACACTAATGAGCCCTATTTTTAGATCTGAACTCTCCTTTGCGGTCCAGGCTGCTCGGAAACAATGACTTAGCTGGTATATATATATATATACACATATACACACACACGCACACACACACACGCACACACACACACACACACACACACACACACACACACATATATATATATATATATATATATATATATATATATATATATATTGGTTACTCCTGAGCACTTTATTTTGCTTTTCCTTCTACCCTCTCCTGTGACTCCCATGCTCCCGATTTACTCAGGAGATCTTGTCTTTTTCACCTTCCTGTGTAGATCCATATATGTCTCTCTTAGGGTCCTTTTTGCTATTTAGTTTCTCTGGGGTTGTGGCCTGTGGGCTGGTTTTTCTTGGCCTTAGGTCTAATAGCCACTTATAAGTAAGTACATATTATATTTGTCTTTCTGGGTCTGGGTTACTTCACTCAATATGGCTTTTTTCTCGATCCCTCCATTTTCCTGCAAATTTCAAGATACAATTTTTTTTTAACCTTTGTATAGTACATCATTGTGTAAATGTGCCACTTGGATGGAAGACTTGGTATATTTCTATATATACTAAAGGACTCATAATTCAGCAGGTTTTGCACTAAACCTCTGAATTCTCCCCTCACACCTCCAGAAAGTCTTTCTCACTCGCCATCAACTCCTTTGATCTTGTTGCTTTGTCTAAAATCTGCACTCACTTCTGTCTTTCCTAGTGTCTCATGCTGTCTTATTCTGCAAACCTCCTGCAACACGTATTCAGAGCCTGTCCTGAGTCCAGTCACTTCTCACGTGTCTTCCTTCACCTAGTCAAGTCATGACTGTTGTCTGTGAATGGTCCTCTGATGGGACCCCCTGTCTGTCAGATCATCCTGCTGCATACCAGTCTTGACCCCAGTGGTTCCGACATGTGCTCCCAGACCAGCATCCACAGCACCCCACAACTCACAAGAGGGGAAACGTCTTCTGACCTTGACCTCCTTAATCAGGACTCTGAGGATGAGGTTGGGCGATAAGTGGTGTGCAAGTCCCCCAAGGTGATGCTGGTGCCAGATCAAGTATGAGAACCATTAATCTCCAGAGCCCCCAAAGTGATGCTGGGGAAAGTTAAGCCAGTGTGGTGGTTTGAATGAGAGTATCCCCCATAGGTTCGTATGTTTGAGTGCTTGGCCCCCAGTTAGAGCCATTTAGGAAGGGTGAAGGGGTGTGGCCTTGTTAGAGGAGGTGTGTCTCTAGGACCCAGCTTCCCAGGTAACTCTCTGCCTCCTGCTTGGGGATCAAGATATGGGCTCTCGGCTACTGTTCCAGCACCATGCTTACCTCCCTGTCGCCATGCCTCCCACCATGATGGCTATGGGCTCTAGCTCTCTGGAACCATAAGCCCCAAATTAAGTGCTTTATTTTATCAGTGCCTTGGTTGTGGCGTTTTATCACAGGAATAGAAAAGTAGTTAAGACAGCCAGTTTAAGAAAGAAAAGAAAACAAAAGTAGAAAGATCCAAGACAGCGGATGACATGCAGCTATGACTAGCTAGCAGAAGAGGTAGGGAGAGCCAAAAATCTCAAGTCTAATAAAGAAGTGAAGTAGGAAACTTTAAGAATCAAAACAAGAAAAACAAAATCTAGTAGGAAACTTTAAGAATCAAAACAAGAAAAACAAAATCTTTCTGGAGACAAAGAACTATAGAAAACAAGCATGGTAAGAGGGAAAATAATAAAATTTTTTTTGTTTGCTTTTACCCCTCTTATTCTCTCATAGAAAGCATGTTCAGTGTCCAGGAGGGGGTGTGCATCAGCGTTGGAGGTGTTGTAGTCAAGGGAAGGAAGGCAAAAGTTGCATATGGTAGCAGCAGAGTAGGAAGAAGCAAAGAAAACCATCTTCTCTTGGCCCTCAGCCTGAGCAGCAGCAAGATGCCATCTGAAAGGACTCCTGCTGAGTCAGAGTGACCGCCCCAAACATTCAGTGAACCACATTCTGAGGAACTCCAGAACAGGTGTTCCAGGACTGCCCACCAAAACAGCAGAATGTCTTCAGACCACAGGGAAGAATGTCCACACGAGAGCCCCGCCGTGCTGGTCTCCAGGAGACGCCCGATGTTGGGAAGAAATGTTCAGGAGAGGGGCAGCGCTTGTGGTGAAACTTCTGCAGGACCATTCAGACTTATGACCAGCATCTCTGCCCTGACCTCTGAAGGACCACCACTATCAGGGCCATTCAGACTTATGACCAGTGTCTCTGCCCTGACGTATGAAGGACCACCACAATCAGGGCCTGCCCTGTGACCTGACCTATGAAGGACCACCACGATCAGGGCCTGCCCTGTGACCTGACGGAAACCTCGGCAAGGACTGCTCAGAGTCAAGAACAGTATTTTCAAGAATTTCCCACAGGATTGTCTGGAGCTGTGACCAACATCTGTGACTTGATGTGTGACAGGCCACCCAAGGGTGTTACAGACATCAGGGAGCCCCTGAAGGAATACAGAGAGACTAGGGGAGACTGCAACCATCCATCAGGCAAGGTAACGCTCACTCTCTGGCCACTTGTCCAGCGCTCTCTCTCCTTCACGTTCTTCCTTGTATTTACACCCAGTGCCACTGTTGCTGGCAGCTCTGTCCCACTTTCAAGCTTTTTCTTTTATTTCACCTCCTCTATTTTCCCCTTCTCCCCATCAGTGGGCTATCCAAAGGAACGTCAGCTAACGTGCTTTCAGGTCTCTGTGGCTCAGCTTCTCAAGACCTGGGACTCTGTCTTATTGCATGTCTTTACCTCTTCCTTTTTACTCTATCTTCAGCCAAAACCACCTTTCCCCTTCCTCATACATGTTGCTTCCCTTTGATCTACTTTTCCTTCCACTGCTTTACTCTATCAGCCCCAAACCAACCACCATTTTCTACCTCTTTTTTTTTCTCATGCCACTCATACCCAGACTAGCCAGCATCTTAGAGGACACCATGTTATCTGTGTTCCCTTACATTTTAAAATGATTAACGTTTAAAGGCTTGTGGGTTGTTACTGCATTAGTAGGTTTGTTCACAGTGGGCCTACACTTTGAATGTGATTGATTTGGAAGACATTAATCTACCTTCAGTGGTGTATGATGATGAAGCCTGGGGTCTCAAACACCAGCCTGGAAGAGAAGTCTAGTGCTGCACACTCACTGACCCCTAGTTGCTCCTGAACACTGAAAACACTTTGGATGAGAGAGTAAGAGTAATCAAAACAAAACAAAAATCCCCTAAGACCTGACCACTGACGTTGAAGTCGCGATACAAAAATACAAGAAATCTGAAAAAGCAAAGTCATAGTACTCCTGTAAAATTACTGTTTTTATAGGTCCTCCAACAAGAGTAAAAATTCAATAAAATCTTTGACAAAAAAAATGATGTTAAGTATGTTCAATCAAAGAAGACTCAAACTCAAGAGAATATAAAGAGCTAAATGAAATAAGAAAGTCAATACAGAATATGAAAGTAGAATTCAATAAAGAGAAAAATTTAAGAACTTGAAATATTAGAAAGGAAAACTCAATAAGCTAAAGAAAAAGCTGTGCGGAAAGCCTCATCAACAGATCATGGGTGTGACAGATTATCAAAGTGAAAAGACTAGGTAGAGGAATTAGAATATGCACATGATGAGAAAACATGAAAGAACTTTCGAGATCTATGGGACACAATGAAAAGACCAAAACCTATGAATTGTGGGCATAGAAGAAAGAGAAGAATGATGTTAAAGTCATAGAAAAATATTTTCAGTAAAATCATAGACAACCCCCCCACCCCCGATCCAAGGAAAGAAATGTCTGTCTAGACGCTAGAGGCATTTGTGACACCAAACGAGATCAGGAAACAATATCCTCATGTCATGTTCTAGTTAAGACACTTCATAGAACAAAGAAATAAGACAAAGTCACTTACAAAAGCCCACCAGACAGCATCAGATCTCTCAACACAGACTTTGAAAATAGGGACATTTAAAAAGGTGTATTGTGGGCTGTGAGGTGGGTCGGCGAGTAAAGACGCTTGCCCCCAAGTCTCCTGCCCTGAGCTAATTATCTGGACCCCACCGTTGCAAAAGGAGAAAACCAAGTTCTGTGAGTTAGTCTCTGAAAGCCACACTCACACTGTCGCACATGCATATGCACATAGACACACATATGTACAATAAATAAATGAATAAATGAATTTCCAGCTCTAAAAGACAACAACCTCCAATCAAGACTACTAAACACATAAAACTACCTACCACAATTGAAGGAGAAAGAAAAATGTTGGTGCAACAAAAACAGGCTAAAGAAATTCATAACCACCAAGTGAGCTCTACAGAAGATCCTTGGAGAAACCTTTGCACTGAAGACAAAGATAAATTCATCCATGAGGCAACAGGAAAGAATGAATAACTATGCAAAAGAATAATGAGAACATTCCAATTAGTTTAAAATCAAATGGGTGATAGGAATTAATACATCATTTCAAATAATGACCCTAAATATTAATGAACTCAACTCCTCTGTTAAAGGCACAGACCATCAATTTGGAGACAAAATAGAATCCATGTATTTGTTGTTCTAAAAGATGTATGCAACTATAGGAAACAGACACAACCTTAGGGTAAAAGGATGGAAAAAAACAAATGGAACTAGGAAATAAGCAAGCCCTAACATTTGACTAAAAAATACTTCAAAGCAGAATCAGTTGGGAGAGAAAAGAAGGCCGTTTCATTTCGGACTAACTAAGGGAACACACAAAAGGCTTTACAATTTTAAACACATGTACACCAAATATGGTGCATATGGTTGACCCAGTTTCATAAAACAAATGCTATTGGATGTAGACACACACATTAATCACAGTACAATAATAATGGATGACACCAGTACCCACTAGTCACAACTAGAGATGTCATATGGATAAAAAGATAAACAGAAACATCAGAGTTGAGTGACATCATAGGTTCAACACCTAGCAGACCACACACCTAACAGACCATATACCTAACAAACCACACATTTAGCAGACATCTATAGAGCACTCCATCTGAGCTAAACAGAATACACATTCTGCTCAGCAGTTATGAAATGTTCTAAAAAATACATCATGTACTAGGACATAAAGAAAATCTTTAAAAATGAATGAAAATTAAAACCACTCCTTGTATCCTATTTGAACACAGTGGACTAAATCCAAAAATCCATAGAAAGAGAAAATATATATTTAAGAACATATGGATATTGAACAGAATACTGTTGAATAATGAATGGATCATTGAAGACACCAAGAAAAAAATTTAAAAACAACTTCCCAAATAATATAAAAATGAAAATGCAACATACCAAAAACTATAAGATACAATGAAAGTTGATTCCCAATTTTCTGAGAAACTGTCATGCTGATTTCCAAAGTGGTTGTACAAGTTTGCAGTCCCACCAGCAATGGATGAGTGTTCCTCTTACTCCACATCCTCTCCAGCATAAGCTGTCATTGGTGTTTTTAATCTTAGCCATTCTGACAGGTGTAAGATGATATATCTCAGAGTTGTTTTAATTTGCATTTCCCTGATGACTAAGGATGTTGAACATTTCCTTAAGTATCTTTTGGCCATTTGAGATTCTTCTGTTGAGAATTTTCTGTTTAGTTCAGTACCCCATTTTTAAATTGGGTTATTTAGAATTTTAATGTCTAATTTCTTCAGTTCTTTATATCTTTTGGAGATCAGCTCTTTGTCTGATGTGGGGTTGGTGAAGATCTTTTCCCATTCAGTATGCTGCCTTTTTGTCTTATTGACTCTGTCCTTTGATTCACAAAAGTTTCTCAGTTTCAGGAGGTCCTATTTATTTGTTGTTGCTCTCAGTGTCTGTGCTACTGGAGTTATATTTAAGAAGTGGTCTCCTGTGCCCATGCATTGAAAACAACTTCCCACTTTCTCTTCTATCAGGCTCAGTGTGGTTGGATTTATATTGAAGTCTTTAATCCATTTGGACTTGAGCTTTGTGCATGATGATAGATATGGATCTGTTTTCATTCTTCTACATGTTGACTTCCAGTTATGTCAGCACCATTCATTGAAGATACTTTTTTTTTCCATTGTATAATTTTAGCATCTTTGTCAAAAATCAGGTGTTCATAGGTGTGCGGATTAATATCCAGGTCTTCGATTTAATTCCATTGGTCAACCTCTTTGTTTTTATGCCAATACCAAGCTGTTTTCATTATTGAAGCTCTGTAATAGAGCTTGATATCAGGGATGGTGATATCTGGAAGTTCCTTTATTGTACAGAGTTGTTTTGGCTATCCTAGGTTTTTTGTTTCTCCATATGAAGTTGATTATTGTCCTTTCAAGGTCAGTGAAGAATTGTGTTGGGATTTGTTGGGGATTGCATTGAATCTATAGATTGCTTTTTGTAGTATTACCATTTTTACTATGCTGATCCTACCTATCCAAGAGCATGGGAGATCTTTTCATTTTCTGGTATCTTCTTCAATTTCTTTCCTCAAAGATTTAAAGTTCTTTTCAAATAAATCTTTCACTTCTTTGGTTAGTGTTGCCCCAAAATATTTTATGTTATTTGTGGCTATTGTGAAAGGTGATGTTTCTCTTATTTCCCTCTCAGCTTCTTTATCATTTGTGTATAGAAAGGCTACTGACTTTTTTCTTTTTTGAGTTGATCTTGTATCCTGCCACATTACTGAATGTATTTATCAGCTGTAGGAGTTCTTTGGTAGAGTTTTTAGATCACTTATATATACTATTATATCATCTGCAAATAATGAAAGTTTGACTTCTTCCTTTCCAATTTGAATCTTCTTGGTCTTCTTTTGTTGTCTTATTACTATTGTTAAAACTTCAAGAACTATGTTGAAGAGATATGGAGAGACTGGATAGCCTTGTCTTGTTCCTGATTTTAGTGAAATGACTTTGAGTTTCTCTCCATTTAGCAATACCACTCTTGAGCATCTACCCAAAAGATGCTCAATCATACTACAAAGACATTTGTTCAGCTATGTTCAGAGCAACATTATTTGTAATTTCAAAAACTGGAAACAACCTAGATGCCCCTCAATAGAAGAACGGATAAAGAAAATGTGGCACATTTATACATTAAAGTACTACTCAGCGGTAAAAAACAATGACATCTTGGATTTTGCATGCAAATGGATGGAATTAAAAAACACTATCCTGAGTGAGGTAATCCAGACCCAAAAAGCTGAATATGGTATGTACTCACTCATAAGTGGATACTAACTACAAACAAAGGACATTGAGCCTATAGTTCATGATCCTAGAGACGCTAAGTAATTAGGTGAACCCAAAGAAAAACATATATAGATCTACTTGGAAATTGGAAACAGACAAGATCACCTGACAAAATTGGGAGCATGAGGGTGGGGGTGAAGGGAGGTTGGAAGAGGAAGAGGAAGGGAGAAGGAGAGGGTTGAGGAGAACTTTAGGGAATGGGATAGTTGAGATGGAGAAAAGACAGAGATGAGAGCAAGGAAAGAGATATCTTGATTGAGGGAGCCATTATAGGGTTAACAAACACCCGACTCTGGAGAAATTTCCAGAAATCTACAAGGCTGACTCCAACTAAGACCCTAAGCAATAGAAGAGAGGGGGCCCAATCTTGATTTGCCCTGCAGTCAGACTAATAAATATCTTAAGTATCACCATAGAACCTTCATCCTGCAACTGATGGAAACAAAGGCAGAGACCCACATTGGAGCACAGGACTGAGCTGCCAAAGTCCAGTTGAAGAGGGGAAGGAATGAGAATATGAGCAAAGAGGTCAAGACCATGATGAGTTCACCCACTAAAACAGTCTACTTGAGGTAATGGGATCTCATAAGCTTCAGTCAGACTGGAAAGGAACAAGCATAGGACCAAACTAGTCCCTCTGAATGTGGTTGACAGTTGCATGGCTGGGGCAGACTGAGGGGCCACTGGCAGTGGCACTGGGAAATATCCCTAATGCATGTACTGCCTTTTTGGGAATCTATTCTCTTTGGATGTATACCTTGCCAAGCCTAGATATAGTAGGGAGAACCTTGGACCTTCCACAAAACAATGTGCCTTATCCTCTCTGAGGATTGAAGGGGGGTGGGGTGGGAGGGTGTGTGGAGGGAATGGAAGAAGGGGAGGAAGTGGGAACTTGGATTAGTATTTTTTAAAAAATCTAATAATTTTTTAAAAAAGATACAATGAAAGTAATCCTAAGCAGAGAAGTTCATAGCTATAAGTATCTGCATTAAAAAAATGGAGGAATCTCAAACAACTTAATGATGCACCTTAGAACCTCGAAAAAAAGGGCAAGTCAAATTCAAACTTAGTCAATGAAAGGAAAAGATAATGGTAGAATTAACAAAATGCAAATTTAAAAATCCATATGAAGATTTCAGGAAACAGAATTGTTTCTTTGAAAAGATAAATAAGTTCAACAAAACAACCCCCAGTCCTGAGTGGGGTGGAGTCTCAAATTAATGAAATTAGAGATTCCAAGGGAAACATCACAATAGATACCAGTGAAATACAGGAAATCACAGCCAGTGCCTGGGTTTGTTCCTGGTGGTCTATACCCTAGGCTTCTGGCTATACCTAGCTGGAGGTGTGACTCAAGCCTTCGGCCACAGGAAGGAAGCGTTTTAAATTACTGAATTATTATTTCTAAGCCTGTCTTTACGAAGATGCTATATCCTGTTTTAGTTCAGACTGTCCACAGCATACCTTGGGTATAGACAATATAAAACACTCATATGGACCCTTCAGTTACCAAAACCTGTCTTAGAAATTGATCTGAAGCAAATACGTATAACAAAAATAAAATGGTAAAAAAAAAACCGGAAATACTTTAAAGACACTTGTATTTTTGGAAAATCTAAAAGGAATGGGTGATTTCTTGATGCATATGACCTATCAAAATCAAACCAAAGTGAAATAAATAATGTAAACAAATGTATAGCAAGCCACAAAATTTAGGCAATAATAAAATAAAGCCCCCCTCCCTAACTTGGGGAGAATAGGTGTGGTGTGCTGACTTCCAGGCAGACAAGGAAGCTTCACTCTTGAACTCACAACAACCATGATTATATGTACAAGTTTTATACAAATTTTGACCTGTCAATACCCAGTCATAGAAGACGGAGGAGTTCATAGATCCCTAGCTCCACTGAGGACTTATGTGCAGTTAGTGATCAATGAGGAGACTGAGATTTTCCTCAGTGATGTGCCCTTGCTCCTACAATCAAGGCAGGTGGTGTGAAAGTAGAGGAGGGACTACTTGGGAAGAGGAGGAGCATTAATAAAAGTGGGAGGGAACTAAGACAGGGTAACAACGGGTGAATAAATCAAATTACATTCTGTACATATATGAAAACATCATAATGTAGATCATTACTATGCATAATTAATACATATGTTAATAAAACATTTTTATAGTCTCATTTTTAAAAAGTCCAGGATTGATTACAGATCAATCTCTCTGATGGACATAGGTGTAAATATTCTGAGAAAAACTCTCAACAAATTCTAGAATACATCAAAAAATTATTCACAATATAAATAAAATAAACTATAAAGGATGAAAAGATGACTTGGTGGTTGAGGGCACATTCTACTCTGACAGGACCCAAGTTCAAGTCTCAGCACATACATTTGGCAGCTCATAACCACCAGTATCTCCACCTCCGAGAGAATCCACTACCTCTGATCTCTGAGGGCACCTTGACTCATATGTACCCACACATACAAAATTTGAAATATATCAACTAACCTATCAATAAAAAGATCATTCAGTATGATCAAGTTAGCATAATTCCAGAGATACAGGGATGTTGGTTCAACACACACAAATCAATAAATGCAACACTTTCCACATAAATGGATGAACCCAAGGACAGAAAACACAATATTATCTCTGTTGATCCAGAGAAGGCTTTTGAAAAAAAAATCTAACATCCCTTCACAATGAATGTTCACATTTTGGTTTTCTAAAGGAAGCTGCGAAGTAGTTTTATGAGTTACATTGTTCAGTTCAGGGATTTGAGAAGAGCGTTGATATTGTTAAACTTGATTGATAAAAACATTCTTCCCCAAGAAAATATAGTTCATTTATTATTGTTTCCAACACTCTTGCTTGATATAGCTCTTAAAAACAAGTCTGGTGTGGTGGCCCATGCCTTAAATCCTAGCACTGGGGAGACAGTCAGGCAGATCTCTGATTGGAGACTACCTGGTCTCCAGAGCGAGATCCAGGGCAGTCAAGGCTCCGAAGAGACACCTTGTCTAGAAAGAAAGGGGGGGGCAGGGGGTGGATACTGTGTCTGTATGCAATTTCTTTCTTTCTTTTTGAATTTGTTTGTTTGAAACAGAATCTCCTATATCTCAGGTTGGCCTTGAACTCACTAAGTAGCCCAGGATGATCGTGATGCTCTGATCCTCTTGCTTCTGCCTCTCCAGTACAGTTACAGATCTGAGTCACCACACCCAGCATATGGGGTGCAGGGATTGAAGTCAGGCCTTTGACCAGCTAGCGGCTGAATATGTGATAGATGTGACTAGACTCTGAATACAGAGGTTTAGGTTCTTTAGGTTCAGTGGGTAAATAAATGCCAGTGTGTGGGTCATATAGAAACAAGGCCCAGTGGTTAAGAGAAACCCCCCCTTTTTTTTACTAAAAAAAAAAGTTTATTTATTTATTTATTTTTGAATACAGTGTTTTGTCTGCATATATTCCTACACACCAGAAAAGGACACCAGATCTCATTACAGATGGTTGTGAGCCACCATGTGGTTGCTGGCAATTGAACTCAGGTCCTCTGTAAGAGTTGCCAGTGCTCTTAACCTCTGAACCATCTCTCCAACCCTGAAGTCACTCCCTTTTAATATAGCATTTTTATCAATTTCTGAGGCCTTTAAACATGCATACAATGAATTTTGATCATATTAATGCCCTACTCTTCCCCCTAACTCCTCCAAGATCCACTCCCAACTCCTCGCGCCTCCCAACTTTGGATTCTCACTTTTAAAAAATTATTACTCCCCGAAGCAATTTGTGCTGTCCACATATGCAAGGGTCTAGGACCATCCACTGGTATGTGAGGATTGCCCTGTTTTAAGAAGAAGAAAAAAATCACCCAATAAGATACATCATTCACTATCCCCAGAGTCATATGATGCTCATGTTCAGCTATTGGAGAAATCAAATTTTCTTTTGAAAAGTAGAATCCTAAACCACCACAGACTTCACAGGCCCTAAGTGCAGTTCCCATGTGACAAAAGAATAATTCTGATTTTGATGGAGCCCGTTTTTATATCTGACTGATTGAATTCTTGGAGCAGCTCTCTGAGGTCCCAGTTATGAAGCCCATTTTTCAGCAGATGAAATTGAGGCTCAGACAGGTGAGCAGGCTTCCTCTAGGTCCCAGCACAGGGAGGGGCATGTTAAATCCGAAGTGATTCGCAAGTGTTCTTCACGTGCAAGAGCGCCACAGGTAGGAACAAACGTGCCTGCCTCTGTGAGAGAGCTCCTTAAGGGCATTTTAGTCAATTTGTAGGTTTTCCTTCCTCTCCTTTATTCTCACGCCGCATAAATCTAACGTTCCAGGAGGGTTTGAACCCTGGAGTGAACAGACCCAGTTCCGTATTCTATCCCCGGAGCCTCAGGGACGTCGGTCAGTGGAGAGGCTCTGGTCAGGTGATACCACCACTCTAGATGCTGCAGGGCTGGGGGTGGGGGTTGCCATCACCATGGGGATGCGACGCTTTCCAGTGCTATGTGGCCAGCATTGTCCCCGGAACAAGGCGTCCTTTGTTCGGTAGAAATAGAGGGTGCTTCTCAGTGGGAATTTAGTCCTAAATAAGGATCCACAGTTCAACAATGCCTCTCTGTGTAGTGGGTGAGCCTTTTTTTTTTTTTTCAGGATTACGAGACTTTTCTTCCAGATTCATAGTAAGCTCCTACCACGTGTCTTTTCTACTGCGTTTTAAAAGACCCTTTGGCCTGCTTGCCTGTGTATTCTGCAGTCTTGAAAGATGCATCTCCTAACACGGGAAGATTAAGGCTCTGCGTTGCCCTGGGCAGACTCCTGGATTTCCACAGCCGCCGAGGAGCAGGAGAAAGCCATAGGGGCAGAGGACACACACACACTGTGTGGGACTCCGTTTTGGGGAGAGAGACCGTCAAGCAGCCACCTTAGGCTATTTCAGTTGACCCTAGGATCGCCAGCGCAGTTATTCTCCACGATTTACAAGTGGGAATTGTAACTGGGTAACTGGAACAGGATCACACCGCTGGTGAGCAGAAAAGGGCGTGATTCCCAGGCTGAGTCCAAACTCGCTCCTCTGCTTACTCGTCCTAACCTTCAGCCTTCAAGGCCTCCTAGTTGGAAGCCACACCCACCGGGAGTTCTCGCTCCCCTTCTCAACCTTTTGTTATCTCTCTTCCTCCTTCATTCTTTTCCCTCTCTTTTTATTTATTTCTTTTTCATTCAAGTCTTACTTTCTTTTCTTCCTTCTTTGGTTTTCTCTATCGAAAAATAAAAGCAACAGATTCCCATTCCTAACGGCAACATCAAGGTTTTAAAAAGTCCCCGTGTGTCGTCCACCTCCCCCACCCTCGTCCCCGTGTCCGCCCCACCCCCTTACTCCGGCTAGGAATAAACCAACAAGAACACTGTGAAGGCCCCGGAAGAACAAGATAGAAAGCTGTACTTGTCTCTAAATGGAAGAATCTAAGGATGTCAACGTTCTTAATTCTTTTTTCGGTGTGTTGTTTTTGCCTTTTTAATACAGAGTTTCTCTGTGTAGCTCTAGCTGTCCTGGCACTTGCTCTGTAGACCAGTCTGGCCCCAGAGATCTGCCTGCCTTTGCCTCCCAAGTGCTGGGACTAAAGGCGAGGGTCACCAGTGCCCAGCTAAGATGTTAACTTTCTAAATTAACCCACAAGTCAGTAATTCTGGCAATGCAGCAGGAGATCACGGTACTTGGAAAACTGATTTTAGAATCCAGAATACCAGACCGAACAAAACACACAAAACAAAGAAAACGATCTGCCTTCAATTTTCTAAATATTCTAATATAACCTTAAATAATCCATATTGTGTAGTTACATACAGAAAGGCAAAACTCAAATGGAACTTAAGGGATAATTCAGAATCAAAGCTATAAACAACGGGAGGGCTAGAAAAGCATTGTTTTTTTTGGGGGGGTTGGTTTGGTTTGGTTTTGGTTTTTTGAGACAGAGTTTCTCTGTAACTTTGGGGCCTGTCCTGGAACTAGCTCTTGTAGACCAGGCTGGTCTCAAACTCGTAGAAATCTGCCTGCCTCTGCCTCCTGAGTGTTGGGATTAAAGGCACGCACCATCACCACCCAGCTAGAAAAGCAACATCTTAATGAGACAAACTGCCCAATATGATTTGAAAAGAGCTGTAGTCTCAGAAAACTTGAGACTTATATATTATGTGTATCAAAAGCATCATATCCAGTTGGGTTAAACTCTAAGCACCAAATTTAAAAAGCTCAGAAAGAAACTGGACTAAAAGATAGCACCTTGGTTTTTATTAATGTAACTGGGAGGGCTAATGACAGCTGACCAGAGAAGGACATGCATTCCAGTAGTCATTGACAAAAGACCAACCGTTCCCACTTCAAAAACTTCAAGGACCTTGCTACAGATGGTAATAAAACCCATAATATATACAAAACCAAATATACTATGCAAATGTATGAACAGTTCCTAAATCATCATGGAGAGACAAAATATAAAAATCTAGATAAAAATGAGAGGAAATTTCACAAAATGCTCACAAACACGCGTGCGCGCACACACACAAGGGTGTGGTGGCTCATGTCTGTAATCCCAGCCCTCAGGAGCCTGAGGCAGGAGGATTGCCATACATTTGAGAATAGCCTGAACTACATGAGTTCCAGGCCACCCTGTCTCAAAAAACAAAAACATCTCCCAGCACTCACAAGCCAGAGGCAGACGTATCTCTGTGAGTCAAGTTCGAGTTCAGCCTGGTCTACAGATGGAGTTCCAGGACAGCCAGGGCTACACAGAGAAACACTGTTTTAAAGCCAAAAAACCAAACCAAAACAGAACAAAACAAAACAAAAAAGCCACACACATGCACAAACATCTTAGGAAAGATGAAAAATTACTTAAATGGAAAAGGAGTTGGAAAATAAACAAGACATAGTTTATAGCCTATTGGGTTTTGAAAAACTTTGATGGAAGCTGTGTGGATAATTTAGTGGCAGGGCACTTGCCTACTGTGAACTAGGATCTGAATTCCATTTCCCTTACTACAAACATTCAGTATACCAGCACCAGCGTGTCATCCGCTGAGATCGAGCAATTCCATGCACAGCGTGTTAAGAGTGTGAATTGGTACAATGTTCATAGGAACTTCTATTCAGAATGTTTTTATAATACTAAGGCTCACATCAAGGGCCTCAAGAATGCTAGGCAAATGCTTTACCATCGAGCTACCTCCCAGTCTTCACCATTAGGGTTCTTAATGCCATTTCTAGACACCTGACAACATACTCACAAAGCTGACGAGCATCAATGGTCACTAAAGCTTTGTTTCTAGTGAAGAAAACTGGAAAGCGGAAGGATGTTCCCTGGGATAATGGCTGAATGAGAGAAGATGGGCTAGATTCCGATCACCACATAAAGAGGATCCAAAGGAAAAAGGCAAGAAATCAGGAACTCTGGGCAGACAGGCTCTGGTTCTTTGTGAGGTTTGGTTTGGGCTCCTGTAATGCTGTCTATGGGACCCAGAGCCTTGTGGTAGCCTGGCATGTGCTCTTCCAAAGAGCCCAAGATAGCTTTTATTCTCCATACACCTGTCATATTGCTTGTAGTATTTATTATAGGCAAATTTTGATTATGAAAAGCAAACAAAAGAATCCTTACTTACTCTGGTTCATGTGACCACAGCAGTGTTACATGGTTGTGATGTGTCCAGGAATTGTTCCAAGGATCCAGAGGCCAAAAGAGATCATGCCACTTCCTCTGAAGGCTGAGGGTGAAGGTACAAGGGCACAAAAGGAAGCCAATGTTGACCTGCACCAAAGAGGAGTGGGTAGAGCAATATGGCCTCTTCCTGCTCTTGCTTCAAGTTCTAGCTATCTATGAGATGCTTAGTCCAGTTTAAGCAAGATTCTGTCCTTCATTTTCTCTTCTGCTTGGGCCTCAGTGGACCAGCTTCCTGAAGCAGGAAGGGCGTTACCCAACTATGAGGAATCCATTTTCTACTTCTTGGTAAACTGCCGTCTATCACGGGGAAGAGCATTGTGCTTATCCTTTCTCTCCTTCCAAACCTTAACTCTTCTTTAGCTGAAACGTAGCAGCGAGGAGGGCAGATGGGGACTTCTTAAGGCATATTTGTAAAATATATTTGGAATGCCTAATTTAAAAATCTCTAACCCAAATGCTCTAAAATCTTCAACTTCTTGAACACTAAAGAATACTTTAAGTGGGAAATTCTGCACCACGAAGTTTGGTTTCATCCACAATGTTATTTAAAAATATTGTTATAAAATTCCCTTCGACTTATGTATATAAAGTGCATATGAAACATGAGTGAATTTTGTATTTGAACTTGGCTCTCATACAAAAGACAGCTCATTGTGCATACGCAATGGAAAACTTTGGAAACTTGGAACTCTCCGGATCCCAAGCATTGGTGGTATGCAGGGGACATTGAACACGCACATGTGCAATAGATGCTAGACATTGCCCTTGACAGCATTTTCCTGGGGGAGGGACCTCAAATGTTTAGAAAATTAAAGACACTATCAGCGCTTGCAACAACATTATTCTATAATATTTCAAGTCAGCCTATTTAGACCTTACACTCCTCCCTTCTAGCTGGGCTTGTCTTCCTAGTTATTTTGCACTATTTTCAGATTTTTCTCCCCCATGGCTATTTTGATTTGCCTAAGGCTCACAGGATAACTAGTTAAAATTAAAAGTGAAAGTGACCTAAAAAGAAAAAAAAGAAAGAAAAGAAAGGAAAAGAAAGAAAGAAAAGAAGAAAGAAAGCAAGCAAAAGAAAGAATTCCATACACAAGAAAGAATGAGCAGACTTGAGTGTGCAACAGAATAAGCTATAACCTCAGCTCTGGGGGTGGGTGCCGGCCCCTTAGATCAGAAAGACATGAGTTTTCACATTTGAAAATTAAGTAAATTTGGTGGCAAGAGTCTTCGTTTCCCTTCCACTGAAAGAGTCAGAGACTTGCGCTGATTATCTGGGGTGGGGACAGTTTTCAGACCGTAATTAGAAATAACAGTGACAACATTAATTTCTGTTGTAATTTCTGACTGTGCACCAAGAACTAGGCTATGTGGGTGCATGTGTGTGTACATGTGCATGAGTGTGTATATGTGTGCATGTGTTCCAAGAACTAGGCTGTGCCTGTGTGTGCGCGGACATGTGTGCACCTGTGTGTGCATGCATGTGTGTTACTATATTATGTTGTTTGAGTTTTATGATGATTATAATAGAAATGACTCTCTCTGTTATACAATGGAAAAACTGAGGCTCGGAGAGAGAAAAGAACTTTTCCCCAGAACACACAATGGCAAAGAGTCTGGATCTAATTCTGAACTTTGCACTTTTAATCCAAGAACCGTCTGTAACCTTTGGTCTGAGTCATTTTCAGGACGCCTTTGCATAGTATGATTATTACTGCTGGCTTTGGGGGGGTGGAAAGAGGAGGCAGACAAGCCCGTCAGTTGTAGGAAAAGAACCAAACCGAAAGCTTCCACACCCTGGAATGTGCAGTCTCACAGGCTAGCACATGTCATATTAGGCTAGAGATTTATAGCTATGAGAACATTCTGAAATTTTCCATGGAGATGGGAGTGATTTGAACAGCAGAAGACAGATGACTCTCCCAACGGAGTCCAGAAAAGATACTTCCAGGTCAGGTCCCTTGACCAGCTTGGATGCCAGGGATTCACTTATTGTGTGATTAAGTAGCGGTTTATATTTCCAGAGCGAAGGATTCTAAAGCATTTGATGAATTACACTAAAACACATTTTAAAAAAAACTAAAAGCATTTAGGAGCAATCAAAGCATCTGGAAATTAAGCTTCAATTTCTTCATTTGCTAAACTCTTCATCAAGTAAATCAGTAATTTTTTAAATCCATGAATACGATACTCAAAGAACTTAAAGAAGCAATTAGCTTTCAAATGTATATGCACTTCCCAGAACACTTAGTGTATTTACTGCTGAACCATTTTTCTGTTGCCCCATTTCACTGCATTGACTTAGATGTGTGCCTGTGAATCTCTCTGGGGTAATGTTGCTCTTGGGATTATGACAGGGAAATGGGTATGCAATGCCTAACCAAGGCAGAAAGATCTGTGGATAAAAGCCACAGTGAATGTTTGTACGCTGAGATTCTAGCATCTGGCAGTGGGCAGTCTTCTCTTGTTTGGGATTAGGTTTGTCAGATGTTGATCACCTTGAGCTGAAGTTTTGTTATTGAACCATCATGTCAAGGTACCATCAAGTTCAGCCTCTAAAGAGTCACAGTTATAAATTCTCCTGCAGGCGGTTGGTAGCATAGGCTTGTAAACATTCAGGAAGTGAGACAGGAGGATTCTTCTGAGTCTGAAGTTAGCCTGAGCAATGGAGTGAGACACTCTCCAAAAAATATATTTACATCCAAGCAACCCTTTGCATCTTTGCTGCACCCAGGGCCAAATGCAGTAGACATTTTAACTTTCAGTGAAACCCCAGTTCCCACCACTAACCATTCATGGTTTTGGCTTTCAAGTCTCTTTAAGTAACGTTGATGGCACAGTGGTGACCCCGTCTATGCCGTTTTACTAACCTTGTGGAGATCTAGGCAATGGTGACTGAGTATCTGTGTACATATAAAGAGGTTGCAATGACATTAGGTATTGCATGTATGTGGAAACAAAGGAAGCTGAGGTGCCATTTCTTCTTTCGAGTTCCCAACCCCTTTCAAAGGGTGGCCACATTCTCTCCACGCCAAACAGGCTCTAGAAGTGGGAATGACTCGGCGAGAGGGAAACAGTGCATTGAGAATGGGAGGTCACATTTCAAGGAAACGGTATTTAGCCGTGTAAAGTCAGAACCCCCAGGCACTTTAGCGGCAGCGGCAAGCTGATGCGTTTGATAAATCATGAGGCCACCCCTTGCCTGAGTTATCAAGTCATACTCAAAATCACTAGCTAAATGTTAAATCCCTTTATGGTCTGATGAATTAGACCTGACTGAATAGTTTGAGTACTCAGATCAGAACATGGTGCTCTGCAGGCAGTATGGTGGGCCCAGAAGGGGCCTAGGGAGCAGCTTCAGGAGATTCTGTTTTATGAATAAGGACGCCCGAGTTCACATGATTAGGTGGTGGAAGGTCTCCTTGGACCCCAAGTTTTCTGACCTTTGATCTAGAACCTTTTCATTCCTCACCAGTAGCTGCCTTCAAAGTTGCTCGTCATGTTCCCAGAATGCCCCAAATGGTGCCTCCCCTCCAAGTTTCTCAAATGCATTGTGGCATTTGGCAGTTTAAATTTCTTTGTTATAAAAACCTGATTTTCTCTATGTGTGTGTGTGTGTTCTGACCGTGCTTTTTAATGTTCAATTCTGAAAAATTGTTCAACTTCCAAAATCTTGTCCTCATCTGCCTCACTCTCCTGATAAAGTAAGAAATTCTTAATGTAATTAATTTTGCCTGGGCTGCTCAAACTCTCCATATGTTGACACGGGATTGCCACTTTGGAGAACATCTTAAATAGCTATCCCAAAATTGATTTTGCCACTAAAGGAAAACCTGAATTTTAGAGTTAAATTCTCTAATTGAATAGGTTCTCCATTATTGGGGCAGAATGAACAGATGAAGGTAGAGATGATGCCACATCTCGGGGAAAACGAGATTTTACTCTCCACTTTCCACCTGCCGCTTAGGAAAATGCATCCCAAACGGCAAATATAACAAACTGAGATTGAGTTTCAGCAGAGGTCATTGCAGAGGTGAGCAAGCAAAACCTCAAGTCTGAAGGGTACTCTGCTAAGGGTTGAAATATCTCTGTCTGCTGCCACTGATTGAGTGAATCACCCCTGAGCTCACAGCGTCCTCTGAAAGATGAACAAGATCCAGTCTGTGCGGCTGACTGCGCTGAGGTTCTGAACCGCAGCACTCAGGGTAAAGTGTTCTGGGAAAGAACCTGAAGGCTCTCCTGAGCGGGCTCTTTCCTTCCTCGCCCTCTTAGTGCCTTAAATACATCCCTTGCATGTTCTCTAGTCCAGTAAGTTTTGTTTTTCTCTGCTTGGGCCTCTGTTCCTGTTGATTGCTGTCTGGTGACACCTCTTCTCTGTATTTCATCTCATTCTTTTGGACTGAAATGACATTCATTTGGAGAATTTCCCCAGTTAAGCATGTCTCCCTGTACTTTTCTACTTGGTTCCATCACTGCTTAATGTCGCACATGGTCATTTTTACCTCGATAGTGTCTGTCAACATAGGAATCATACCTGTAAAAATACATTTGTTTTCTTTTATTTTTTCCTGACTTTACCAACAAGATTGTTGAGTTCTTGAACTTGGAAGCATCTTTATATTGTCTGTTGTTGTGTTTCAGACTTTGAGAGGGCCAACAATACTTTCACCAACTCAAAAGCTGACCCACATACACAAAAGTGTCATCAATGTCACCATACTGGGCAGCAGCACAGTAGGACATTTTGTTCCTAACTGTAGCTCAGTGTCCACTGACCAGTCTGTCTCTATCCCTCCCTCCACCGTCTCTCTTTGCTCTCCAGAAAGCACCATTCTCCTTTCAACTTCTGTAAATTCAACATTTTATATCCTGTACATGAGGGACATGATGTGGTACTTGCTTTTCTGTTCCGGGATTATTTCATCTGACATGATGGTCTGAGTCTATACATATTGTCACAAATGGAAGACCTTCATGTGGTGATATTTTATCTGTATTTTAATAAATAAAGCTTACCTGAAGATCAGAGTGCAAAGCTAAGCTACTAGAGGCCAGGGAGCAGTGGCGCACATCTTTAATCCCAGGACTCAGGAGACAGAGGCACACGGACCTCTGTGAGTTTAAGGCTCCCTTGGGCTACACAAGATTGGTCCAGAAACAGATCCAGGTGGTGGTGGCTCACACCTTTAATCCCAGGGTTTAGGGGTCATACACCTTTAATTCCAGCACTTGGGAGGTGGACACAGGAGTGATATGACTGGGCAGAGAGAGGAATATAAAGGGGAAGAGACAGGTCCTCACTGGAGTATGGAGTCTGAGGTTTGGTGGAGACACAGGGCAGTCTAGTCAGTCTGAGGATCGCCCCATTGGTCTGAGGTAAAAGGTCTCTCTAGTGGTTTACTGCTCTGCTTTTTTGATCTTCAACTTGAATCCCAATATCTATCTCTGGGTTTTTATTACTCATACTACACCTTAATTCTTCTTTTGTGGCCAAATAGTATTCCATATGTTAACACCTGTGCCACATTAATGTGGAATTCCACTCTGTATGCTGTAAATATGTTTTATTATCATTGGTTAATAAAGAATTTTCTCTGGACCTATGGCAGGGCAGAATATAGTCAGGTGGAAAATCTGAACAGAGATATATAGAGAGAGTAGGTGGAGTCAAAGAGACGCCATGTAGCTGCCGAAGAAGAAAGATGCCCTGGAACCTTGCCAGTAAACCACGAGACTTGTGGCAATGCCCAGAATAATAGAAATGGGTTAATTTAAGATTTAAGAGCTGGCTAGGCATATACTTAAGCTATTGACCAAACAGTATTGTAATTAATATAGTTTCTGTGTGATTATTTGGGATCTGGTTGACCAGGAACAAATAAATAGCCCCTGCCTACACCACATTTTCTTTACTTCATCACTGATAAGATGAGGTTGCTTGTATATCTTAGCTAATGTGTATAGTGCTGCAATGAGGGATGACACACTGATTTCATTTTCTTTGGCTTTATACCCAAAACTGAAATTGCTAGAATCTACGGTAGATCTGTTTTAGTTGTGTTTTTATTTTTTATTTCTGCACTGTTTTGCATAGTGACTATGCCAATGTATATTCCCAGCCATAGTGTACATGGGTTTCCTTCTCTGGGCACTGTTACCAGCACTCACTATAATGATAATCATTCATATTAGAATGAAGTGAAATTGTACTATGGCAAGCTTAGTTTTATAAGCAAGAAACAAGCAATTGAAAAACAAAATGAAGGAAATAATTTCTTTCCAAATACTACCAAAAAGGTTCAAAATACTTGGAATTTTATTTACCAAATGACTGAAACCTATGAAGGACCATTGAGATAAATTAAATAAGACTTAAATATATAAGTACAGATGCTCACACTTATGCTCTGGGAAAATTAATAGCAAGTTGCTAATTCCCTCTTTACTAACCTACTAATTCATCACAATCTTTATAAAAATCCAACAGGTTTTCCTAAAGTTTGCAGAGAACACAAGGAATCCCAAACAGTCAAATCCACTGTGGAAAAGAGCAAGGTCAGAGGCCCTACATGGCTTGACTGAAGATTCAGTATAACGCTCCAGTAATGGAGACAGTGTGGTGCTACTGCAAACAGGAAGAGATCAGTGGGCTAGAATAGAGAATCCAGAAGTAATCTTACATGCTTATGGCCCATGCATTTTGAAAATGGCCTCCAAGGTAAACAATAAGATTTGAATTTCTTTTTTAACAAATAGGGCTGGAAAAACTGCACATCTAATGCGGAAAAAAGGCAACTCAGACTCCTTTTCTCATAACACAGCAAAATTCACCCAAGAAAAATTATAGACCTCAATACGAGGGTTGAAACTATAAACTTTTCAGCAGTAAAAAGAGATGAAAATCTCTGTGACCTTGGTCTGGGCAAACATTTCTTAGATGTGATACCAAAAGCATCCTTGTGTAAATAAGAAGTTGACAGGTGACATTCATCAAACTGAAATTTATTTGGTCTTCAAAGGACAACATTAAAAAGATGAACTGTCAAGCCATAGATTGGGAGAAAACATGTAAGACAGTTACATGATAAAGGATTTGTATCTATTACGTATGTTAAGCCTTAGTAACTCAGTATTAAGACAAACGTTTAAGCAATGGGCCACATATTTGAAAAGACAATGCACCCAAAGGTACACAACTGGCAGATGAGAACTTAAGGAGACAGACTACTTATTATTTCTCATTAGGTAAAAGCAAATTAAAGCGAAGATGAGCTGGGGCTATTTTATTTTAGAAAAGCTTGTAGGAGGAGGCCACTTGTTCGTCCCAGCCACCCAGAACCAAAATAACCACACAGAAACTATATTAATTAAATCACTTCTTGGTCCTTTGGCTCTAGCTTCCTATTGGCTAACTCTTACATATTAATTTAACCCATTTCTATTAATCTGCATATCGCCACATGGCAGTGGCTTATCTGGTAAAGTCCTGTCTGGCTCAGCGGGGCTACATGGTTTCTCTCTGACTCTGCCCTTCTTTCTCCCAGGATTCAGTCCAGTCCTTCCCACCTGCTCTGCTATAGGCTCAAAGCAGATCTTTATTCATTAATGGTAATCACAGCATACAGAGGGAAATCCCATATCACCAAAAATCTAAATGCTGGCAATAGAAGTATCGGAGGAGGTGAATGGAGGGAATTCATAGAAGAAGAAAGTGAATGTTGGGTGGACAATGGAGCCTTGTGGATGATTAGCTTGACTGTCTTCTATCTGGACAAGTCTCCTAAGAGTTTTTCTAGGCTCATGTTCTCAACTTTAAAACAAGAGGAATTGCATTCAAGGAACGAGACTTTCTTTCCTCCAAGATGGAAGGAACAGGAGGTATAATGGGTGAGGGAGAATGCCTGTCAGGAGAATGAGTATGTGGCAGTTTCAGGCCAGCAGACCAGGGAAAGAAATAGCCCTACAGGGGATAACCAGGGTCACCCTCAAAATCCCAGCCCTGGCAAACCAGGTTCAAAAATAGTGACAGACATTATAAAATGTAAGAAGGCTTTTCGATTTAAGTTCCCAATTCATTCACATATTTGGGTAGGAATGCCCTCCAGACAACTCCATTTCGAACAATTAATACAAAATACAAAATAGTGAGACATATTGTCAAGAGAAGGTAAACAATAGATCATGATCCTCGTTGAATTTCACAGCGCACACGTGTTTGCTGCATCAAATCCCTACTCATTTAAAGTGTTCTTGGTGACTGGAAAGTCAGAGTCACTGAGCTCCAGTACATATGCTTTTAAAGATTTTTACATGTATTTGGTACACATGGATGTGTGTGTGTGTGTGTGTGTGTGTGTTCTCATACAAGTGTAATGGGATCCCTATGGAGACCAGATGGTAATTGTGGGTAATGGCTCTCTCTTTCTACCATGTACATCCCAAAGATCAAACTCGGGTGTTCTGCTTGGAGGCAGGAGCTTTACCCACCGAACCCTCTCTCAGCCCCAGTATATGTTTTCAAATGAGACATCAAGCAAGGGTCATTCCATGAAGATGTTTTCGTGGGAATGCACGTAATAAAAGTATTTTAATAACTTTTTATATATTGGGACAACTCAGGAGGATTCAAATTTGGGCAAAATTAGCATTTTTATTTTTCCTTTGCCTGGGCTATGTGGTACTGTGAAGAACATGCCATTCATATGGTCTTTTCTATGCTGTGGAAACTTCATATGACGTTGAGTTGGTCCCCATCATCCCCCTTCGGCAATGTCACCCTATCTCTGATGGCTCACTAGACAAGCTTCCAGGAGGTTAGAGGACATCCTCCTTGTAGGTACACAGACACTTCATTTACAGTGCTCCAGTTGAGAAAACCAGATACTAACATTCCTTTCTGCTTATAAACATCTCTTATTCAGAAGATGGCCAGTCAGATTGCCCAGTGCCTAGACATGCTTGTCACAAGCCTCAGGCTTTGAATCTGATTCTTAGGTCCCAGCATGGAATGAGAAGACTAACCTCCACAAACACATTGTGGCATGAATATGTCCCTACTCACACATATACTTCACACACACACACCATACACAACTTTTTTTAAAATTAAAAACTAGAGACTCAGGCAGAAGAAGTGTCTCAGTGGATAAGACTGCTTGTAAGACCCTCAGTTCAAGCCCAAGAACCCACATAAAAAGCTGGGCAGGGTGGAATCTGCCTGTTGCCCCAGTACTGGGAGAAGGGGCGGGGAGACAGGAGGGTCCCTGAACCTGTTGCTTGTCAGTCTGACTCCAGATTCAGTGAGAGATGCTCTCTCACGGCAATAGGAGATAGTGGTAGAATGGACCATTCTCCATCCTCCTCTGGCCTCTGTGCACATGGTCATATGTGTGAACACATGCAAGTATAACACTATACACACTCACGAAAAGAGAAAAGAAAAACAGTACCCAAAGATATGCTATATAGTGACATTAAAAGAAGCCAACAACAACCAGTCAGTTGTATGACTGGTGAATCAGGCGATGGGGACCACCACGCAGTGGGGCTGGGGTGCGTGGGAGGTTGTGCTGGTCCAGAGCAAATCATTTGACTGAATAGTGACCAAGTTCTTTACTCTCACGAAATGGCTCAGTGCATTCCTAGGCCTGCTGCAATTCCTACTCATGCTGCTGATGGTGTCTACATCAGAGGGAGAGAGGGAACTAACTATGCCACACAAAGTTATAAAAACAGAGGCAGCCTGGCCTGAAGTTTGAGATGAGAAAGGACACAGCAAGGAAGAAGAAAACCCTCTCACATATTTTGTTTCAATAATGCAGATAATGTTCAACACTGAGAGCAATAACCTAAAGGCTGTTGGGGCTGGTTCATACCTGCTGTAACCTGTGATTGCCAACCGTGGCCTGAGGCATGGGGGAGCTTAGACCGAAGGCTTAATTAGTTGTATTCCCAAGCTTTCCTGTTCCCAGCCCAAGACTGAAGGAAGCTGTCAGGCACAAAGTCACCAAGCAAGGAAGACCAGAGGTCAGAAGACTAACATGAGCCGGCGTTGCAGAGTCAAGAATGAAAGGGGGAAAACCACAAGACAGACACTTTCACAGTCTTACCCCATGTGAAGAGATGCCACCTGTCCACAGCAGCCTCCTGGGGAATCCCACAAGCTCCGAGGAAGCAGCTCTGAGAGATGAATCTTGCGCAAACCTGAGGTGTCGTTAGCACTTCTGTTACACAGGGGGTAAATAAAGCATTTTCCGGTTACCTGAGCCGCAAGCATCAGATAGCCCCTGTGCATTCATGCATCAATATGGCAGTTTTAATCGATTTAGTTTCCAAATTTTCATATAAATAAATATAACCACCACAAACAGAAATCCAGGAAAGTTTCTCTAAAGAATGGCACCAATAAACTGGATAGAAACAATCTGGCCAGTGGGAGGAGGGCTCAGCAGATAGAGGCGCTCACTGCCAAGGCTGAAGACCTGAGTTCAATAGCCAAGACCTCCAAAGTAGAAGAGAACCAACTCCTGAAAGTTGTCCTTTGGCTTCCATTCATGTGCTGCAGAGCACACACACACACACACACACACACACACACACACACACATGCACGTACACTAAAAATGTAGTAAATTATAAATACAAATAACCAGTGTCATTTTTATTACACTCAGTTAAGTTCATAGTTTGGTGAAGGCTCTAGGGCAGATGTTGGAGCAGAAGAGCAGAACACTCACCTTGTCCCCGCCAGCTGAGCAGAGGGGAAGGCACATGCTTTTCATAGTTGATTTCCTACTGAGCACAAATTTATCCTGAGATTGCCTCACTTCACTAGCTGTGTTATCTAGTCTAGTACAGATTAGGAAGGGTTTCAATAATTTGAACAAGATCTACTAAGCAACCCTGCCCCCTCCACTCTTCTTCAGTTAGGATCTTGCTCTGTAGCCAAGGCTGACCTTCAACACTTAATCCTTCAACCTCCATGTCCAGAGTGCAGAGATTACAGTCTGTGCCATCACGGTCAACTTCAAGAATGTCTTTGTCGGCTTGGGAACGTTGGGAATGTTGCCAGGTGGTGGTGTGCTTGCCTAGCATGCTCAAGGCCCTCGATTTGATGCTTAACACTGAAAAGGAAGGAAGGAGGGGAGGAAGGGAGAAAGGGAGGGAGGGAAGGAAAAGGGAAGGGCAGGTGGTCTTCCAAATTTTTACTTAAGCTTTTATCCAGTAGGAAAACTCTTTTACCATTCACAGGGTCAAACTTAGGCAACTTCTGTGGTTTTTCTGGTCATTGTAGGAAAATAAAAATTCAAATACCATAGAGAAAAACACATTCTGTCTTTAAAAGTATGTCTTCTCTGTGCTACTGGAGCTGGCTGCAGCTGAGCAAATTTTATGACACTGTTATCATTCTTTGAAGCCCAAATCTGCTTCCTGGACTCCCCCAGCCTGGTGCCCACCTCTGTGGTCAGCAGACAGCCTCTGGCTCTGAGACAGTCTCTCATGTAATTGAGCACAGCAACCTTGACATCTCTCATTTCTTTTGTTTTGTTCTTGTTTGGGGTTTTTTGTTTTGTTCTGTTCGTTTGTTTTTTTGAGACAGGGTTTCTCTACATAGCCCTGGCTGTCCAGGGACTCGGTCAGTAGACCAAACTGAGCTCAAACTCAGAGATCCACCTGCCTCTACCTCCCAAGTGCTGGGATTAAAGGTGGGAGCCACCACCGCCTAGCCAGACGTCTCTCATTTCTTTAAATTAAAATCGCCTTTTCTTTCAGTGGCTTCTCAAGATAAAACTTTCTCTCCAAAATTCTCAAGCCTACTGAAAACATGAGAACTAGTCCACTGGGTGCCCACCTACTAGCCTTTCCCTAGATTCTATTCCATCGAGCAAAACCATACAATTCTTTCTCTGTTAAAAGTTACTAATGTCACTCTTGCTGTAAGTAGCCTAAGGTGACCTGTAAAGATGGTTCACTACTCTCTCGACCCAGAAACCCCTACAAAATCATGCAAATCAAGAGGTTCAGATCTTCAGGTTCACTTTAAGAACAGACATGAATCTGCTCAGGCCATCAAGGGTGTGCACATCTGAAAAGCCACCAAGTATATTAAAGATGTCACTTTAAGAAAGCCATGGGTGCAGGTCCAACAGTACAATGGTAGAATAGTAGGTCCACCCATGTCAAACAGTGGGACTGGACTGACACAGGGATGGTGGCCAAAAAAGAGTGCTGAATTTTTGTTGCACATGCTTAAAACGCATAGAGTAAGCTTGGCGGTGGTGGTGCATGCCTTTAATCCCAGCACTCGGGAGGCAGTGGCAGGCAGATCTCTGTGAGTTTGAGGCCAGCCTGGTCTAAAAGAGCTAGTTCCAGGACAGGCTCCAAAGCTACAGAAAAACCCTGTCTCGGAATAAAAAAAGCAGAGAGTAATGATGAACTTAGGGTTTAGATGTAGATTCTCTGGTCATTGAACATACCCGGTGAACAAAGTACCTAAGATGTGCCGAGGACTTAACAGAGCTCAGGGCTGGATTAATCCATGCATGCGCTCTCCCTGCCATATTGAGATGATCCTCGCTGAAAAGATGATTCCACAGCCAGAAGAAGAGGGTGCACAGAGGAAAAGGGAAAACTGAGGAAACAAAAGCTTGGGGCATGGGAATAAATTCAGCATAAAACAAACGCAGATAAAAGGTTTTTTTTTAAGTTGCTAACGTCTCACCATTTCTTGGTGAGACGTTATGCAAATGTCTGTATCCTAAGAACAAGGGCATGGTCTTCATAGCCACAATGTCGTTATCGCACCAAGGAAATAGTGCTTTGATATCACACACTGTTGGTCCTGGATGTGTCAAAATGTCATGCAGTACACCACTAACATGTAAAGTTTTATCTTTATGTATCAGTTAAAATAGATTTAATTTGAAAGTTGTAGTGAAAATAAAATTAATAGCAATTTACTAGTTTTCATAATATAGAACAAATCATACACAACTTCTTTTTACCTTTTTTCTTTTTCTTTCTTTCTTTTTTTTTTTTTTGTAGCTCAAACTGGCCTGGAATTCACTGTACAGATCAGTTTGACTTCAAATTCAAGAGTCCTGGAATTAAAAGTATGTGCCACCACAGCTGGACAAATTAAATTAAATAAAATAAAATCTTTTTGAAATCTCTCTCTCTCTTTTCCAATTTAGTATTAAAAACCAAGACACTGAACATAGTTTCCCTTAATCTACGAGAGTTTCTCCAACGTAGTACAAAGGCTTCCTCTTCCTTTTCTTGAGCTAGAGGCTACCTATGTAGGTCAAGACGGCCTCAAACTTGTGGTCCTCCTGCTTCAGCTTCCTGAGTGCTGAGATTACAGGAATGTCCCATCACACCTGGCTTTCAAGTAAGGTTTTAATTGCTCCATTGTGACCAGCCTCCACCTGACAAGTCAGAGCACACCCCTCCTCCAAATGTAGATAGGCAGAAACATTTTTAAAGAGGTAAACTTAATGCCTCTTCTCTTTCTAATGTATTTCAATTAACCACAGTTCATAGGTGGTTTCTGACTGTATTCCCAGCCTGGAATATGGGGAAAGACTGGATCTTCCCATCCTGATTCACGCCTGCCCGTTTCTGCGCATGCCCACAAACCTCTTGTAAGTCTTTGCTGATAGTTTCCAGTGCTCGTGAGAACAGAGCGGCATCACCCGATGACAGAGTCCTGCTTTGGTTTTTGTCCTCCATCACTTTGGTTTGTGATGGGTTCACAGCAGAGGAGGAGACCTGGAAGGAGGGATTATTCTCAGACAGAGAAAGACTTACTGTTGAGATCAGTACAGAGGCTCGAGATAGGGGAGGCACAAACAATGGCCTAGAGTCTGAACAGTTTCTGCCTTATTACAGGCAGAGGCCAGCAGGTGAATGGAGACAGACGACTCCAAAATGGTACTGATGTGTTCACAAGAGGGTGTTCAGCTCACTCAGAAGGGAGCCTGGCATGGAGTCTTCAGAACTTAGGAGGCAGCTGGACAGAGGGACATTTGCAACTGGTGTAACGCGGCCCTTGCCTCTGTTAAACAAAAATTAGGAGAGACCATCGTTTTGCACTGAGCTCAGACCCTAGAGCTTAAGAGAACAGAGCAAAGGAAGATGGACTCAACTGTGCCAACTGCCACAGAATCAAACTAGAACAACTCTAAAGGAAGCAGACACCCAAACAAGCCACCACCCCCTAAAAAACCCAGAAGATTCTGAATCAGCATGATATGAAAGAGGGTTCATCACTACACCTGCTTTAACCCTTATTTTAAAAGTAACATCTAACAATAACTGGGTGTTTACCCATCCAGTTTTCCCCCAGTTTTATGTTTCTGTGATCCACTTATAAAACAAACTCTCTTGCTATGGCATGAATGTGCCTCCTAAATTTTCCTGTAGGAAACATATTCTTCAAAGCAACAGCGTTAAGAAGTGGAGCCTTAGGCTGGAGAGATAGCTCAGCGATCATTAGAATTGACTTCTCTCCCAGAGGACCTAGGCTTGATTCCCAGCATCCATAAAGTGGTTCTCAACCCTCTGTCACTCCAAACGTAGGGGATCCTGTGCTGTCTTCCAGCCTTTGCAGGCACCAGGCATGTATAGAGTTTACAGTCGTACACGCAGGCAGACACCCATACACGTTTTTTAAAAGATAGAATAAATTTTTTTTAAAAGGTGGAAAGTTTAGGGAATAATTAGGGCACTAGGTAGAGTCCTCCTAAGTGGGTTAATGCTGTTATTTCAGGGATGGCTAATTATCACAAGACTGGGTTGTCATGACGCGTTTATGTCGTAAATTTCCAAATCACAATGACTAAACACAGAGATCCACTTTCCAATATAGTCCACGTTCATTCCAGACATCGTAGCCCTTCCCGTGTGCCTTTCATTCTGGGACTCAGGCTGATGGATCAGCCTTCCTACCTGGATAGCACTCGCTCTTATACTGAGGAAAAGGAGAAATATCAAACCACAAACTTGGTCTAAAGGCGAGTGGGAATAATGCATGCCATCTCCGCGCACAATCCGTCTGTCTAGGGAAATCTCCTGGCTGGCATCAGGGGCAGAGGATGCTGGAATTCAGGAGCAGATGTTTCCATGTGTGGTGGGTAGCAGGGCTTATGGAGCTCTTTGCCAGGTGGCTTAGTTAGGGTTTCTACGGCTACTGTGAAGAGACACCGTGACCACAACCACTCTTATAAGGAAAACATTTCATTGGAACGACTGGCCTACAGTTCAGACCTACAGTTCGGAGGTTCAGTCCTTATCATCATGGTGTGACACGGTGGCATGTAGGCAGCCATGGTGCTGGGGCAGGAGCTGAGAGTCCAGCATCTTGCATAGGCAAAAGGAAAGGGTCTCAGACACTGGGTGTGGCTCAAGACCTTAAGGTCCGCCTCCACAGTGGCATACTTCATCCAACAAGGCCACAACCACTCCAACAAAGCCACACCTCCTAATAGTAGAACTCCCTTTGGGGGCCAGTTTCTTTCAGTCCACCACACCATGGTACATACAGCTGCTGAAACATGTCTCTTTCTCTGCTAAGAGGTATGCGCTGGTAAGTGGAGATGAGAAGTTTGGGAGGCACTGGCCGGGACAGGTTACTTCATGCTTGGTGACAATACTGACGCTATCGTTTATAAAATGGGTGACCCAAGGCTGGTGCCATGAGGGGTGGTGGTCCCATGAGGGGCAGCGGTGGGCCACCTGAGGCCTTGGCGGGTCTCCTAGGTGGATGGAAGACCGTGGCTGGTGAGAGACAGACTGCTATGCCCTTCAGAGAGAGCTGGGGTATAGAGTTTATTTAGTGGGTTATGGGGGAGGGCAGGGAAGGGAAGGGGAGAAAGGGAGAAGGAGAGAAGCAGTGGGAGAAGCTTCTGACTTTCCATAAGAAGGACAGACAGAGCCGGTAGAGAGGAGGCAGGTGGAAGGAGGGGAGGTTGGGGCGGGGCAGGGCCTAGCTGTCACCTGGGTACCAGATTGCAATAACCCCATCTGGGTGTCTGTCTAATGTTTTCTTTCTTCTCATCCTGTCACAGGCCAGACTGACTCCAGACTCAAATCAGCCTTGATAGCCTGGGACCACAAAGGTGGTATTCCCTTGTCCAGAATTAGAAACTGCTCAGCTGCCCACCCTGAGCTCTCTTTGCAATCCATGAAGCCTCTTGATTAACTATTTTTTTTTCCTGATTGATTGGTTTTTCATCCTGGCTAGTCATTTCATAGTACAGTGCCAGAAAATTCTATTTATCTCATGTGTCTTTCTATTTATTTATTTATTGTCCTTAAAAAAAGAAAAAATAAATAAATAAACCTGGAACTTGACACAGTTGCCATGGTTCTGCAACTCTTCTCTACTTGTCTCTCTGTAATAAGAATTCTCGCACCTCAAGGCGGTGAGGATAGGTGAGGTCATGTTATAGTAATCAATCACACAAGCTTCTCGGACTCATTCAGTGCACTTGCTCACATCAAACTCCCCTCTGACCTCACCAAAGGATTCTCCAGTTTTGTTGTTGTTTGTTTGTTTGTTGTCTTATGGGTATCAGGAGTGGGACCTAGAACAGGAAATTCTTCATTCTTCTGTCGGGCCCCCCACTCTGTGATGCCCTTTGCTGTGAGACCCAAACTGCCCCCTTTCTCTTTTCTTTTTTAAATTGCATTTGTTTATTGTGTGTGTGTGTGTGTGTGTGTGTGTGTGTGTGTGTGTGTATGACAGCATGCATGTGGAGAACAGAGGACAACTTGAAAGAATTAGTTTGCTCTCCCTCCCTCTGCCTTCTTCACCTTGTGAGTCCTGGGGATTGAACCCAGGTTATCAGGCTTGGCAGTGAGCGCTGTTTCCTGGGCTTGGATCCTGATGCGCAGAAAAAGGAGCATGCTAGCTCAGTAGGCATAGTCATCCTTCTTTCCTGCCTGACTGTAATCAGCTGCTTCAGGTTCTCACCTTCCTGATTGTGCTCTGCGATGACTCTGCCCCCCAATAAACTCTGCTCTCTTACTCCCTCTGCTTCTGTTGGGGTGTTTCAACCACAGCCACAGGGAAGGAAAGAAGTTCTGAAATCTTAGGTGTCAAACCCTGCTGGGTTTGGGCCTCGGGAGACAGAAAGGGCAGTGGCAGGTCCTGCGTGTGGTAGAAATAGTTTCAACAATGCTTTAACTCTGTCAGATGTGTTTTGACATTTTGGTCTTAGTTTTACTCCACTAAAAGGATTGTCTGTTTCTCCGGTCATTTCTTCTGTGCCTTGTGGTTGTTTTGAGGGTGTTGTCTTAACTGCCATTCTGTTGTTGCCTTCTACTTCATAATCACAGAATATGAACTGTAGAATTCAATTCTAGAAGAACCCAACAAAACAGAAAATGAAACCTGAAGCCTGTGTCTTGACCTTGATAGGGTTATCTCTTGATCATTGCTCCGTGTGCATTTAAACAATGTATGTTCCGTAGTTGGACAAAGTGTTCCAGAAAAGATAATTAAGTACTAAAGAGAGTTCCACAGCCTTTTTGATACTTTGCAGATTTATTTTGTTCACTGACTACTAAGCGTTCAATAGAGCGTGAATTTAATTCTCACTTAGTACTCTTGTTTTCGGGTTCATGTATCTTAAGCATCCCATTTTAGATGACTTAGTCACAGTAGTGTTGAGTCTATATGACTTGGACCCATTTGCATTATGAATTGTCCCTTCATATATCTAGGGTTATTTCTTGCCCTGAAGTGTACTTGGATATTAATGTTGTCATTCTAGATTTCTTGTGGTGTATTTTTTTCAGTTGTTCTTTTGGTTTTGTTTTTTTTTTTTTTTTAAAAAATTGTTTCTGGGTTTTTGAGACAGAGTTTCTCTGTATAGCCTTGTTGGTTCTATAACTCACTCCGTAGACTAGACTGGCCTTGAACTTACAGATATGTGCCTGCCTCTACTTCTTGAGTGCTGGAATTAAAGGTGAGGGCCACCATCATATGACTAAAATGTCATTAAGATTTGGATTCACCCTATTCACGTGTGCCTCCTGTAATTTCTCCTCAACAATTGTGAATTCCTTTTCTGCTTCAGCTGTTAATTCTCTGAGACTATTCAAGTCTTTATCACCATCTAAGGTTTTGTTTAAATGAACTAGGTCAGGTGTTATCCCAACAGCTGATCATAGACTGAAAATGTCTCCTAACAGTCTTTGAAAGTCATTCAGAGTTCACAATCAGTCTCTCTCTTAATTTGTGCCTTTTGTGTTCTAATTTTCTGTAAACCTATTTTATAACTTAGGAAATTGACAGAATCTCCTCTCTGTATTTTTTCAGGAGGAATTTGTATTCCCCATTTAGGCAAAACTTTCTTCTTCAAACATTCTTTCTTAAGTATCTGCATTTGAATTAGATAACAAAATGTCATTCATGTAATGGTAAATTATAGACTTAGGAAATTACTTACGTATTATTTCTAATGACAAAGCATTGACACAGAGTGGGGCTATTGAGCATTCCCTGTGGGTTCTCCTCCAACAAATCGATGCCATCAACATGGGTAACTACATCCACATAAAAACCTGAGAAAGCTTAAAAAGGAATTCTAGACACAAAAGAACAGAGTTAAGCATGAGTTTTGGTAGCCATGAATTTTTTTTCCTAGATGAGCTCACAACAAACAAGGGCAGGCTGCTTTAAGAGAGATGTAATAAAAGCTGAAAGGCTTTGAAATGGTGGTTTTCTGGCTGTGGGCCTTGTTGCTAGCATGACCTCTGGCTCTTTCAGGGGACCAAGCATTTGAATGGGGTTTGTGAGCAATGTGTTGTGGTTTGCTTGGTGGCAACATGGCCTGGCTGTGTGCCTAGAAGTGGGGCATTGTGCATGGCTCTCAGAGGCAGTGAACAACTTCTCCATGTCAGACTGGCGGAGCAAGTGGGAACTGCCATATTTCCCCTAGCAATGGTGCAGTTTAAGTTTTTAAGAAGCACTCCTGGATAATAAAGAACTACTGATACACAATAGAACAGATTCAGACATAAAAGACCTCTAAATGGGTCACAGTGTTGGGTAAATGTATGTAGGCTTGGGAGAGAGAAGAAAAAGAATATAGACAATTATAAAAAGAAGTAAATGGTTTAAAAAGTGTATGGTCTTTAAAGGGACAGAGTACAGACAGTCATAGATTAAAGGAGTAAAGATAATAAAATAAATATTAAAAAGTAATAGAGTAAACAAATAAGCCACATAAAGATTGCAGCTACAGTTCTCCCTATCACCCCTCCACCCCCATCCCCAGCCTCCCCTCCAGTCAAACCCCCATCCTCTCCTCCCAATGGATAAGGGGAGTCAACAAAGCCTGACACATTAAGGTAGGGCAGGACCAAGTCCCACCCCCTGCATTAAGACTGAGCATGGCATTCCACTATAGAGAATGAATTCCAGGGGCCATTCAGATAGTCCAAACTTCACCACTGTCTCCCACATATGGAGAGCCTAGTTTGGTCCAATGGAGACTCCACAGCTGTCGGTTTACAGTTCATGAGTTTCCATGAGCTTGGTTCAGCTGTCTCTGTAGATTTCTCCATCATGATCTTGACCTCCCTTGCTCATATGTTCCCTCCTCCCTCTCTTCGGGATTCCCAGAGTTCAGTCTGGTGCTTGGTTGTGGATCTCTGCATCTGGTTCCATCAGTTATTGGATGAAGGCTCTATAATGATAGTTGGGGTAGTCACCAGTCTGATTATAGGGGAAGGTCAGTTCAGGCAACCTCTCCACTATTGTTAGGAGTCTTAGCTTGGGTCATCCTTGCAGATTCTTGGGAATTTCCCTAGCCCCAGGTTTCTCCCTAACCCCATAGTGACTCCCTCTATCAAGATATCTCTTTCATTGCTCTCCCACTCCATCCCTCTCCTACCTCGACCATCCCATTCTTTCATGTTCTCATCCCCCCTCCCCTCCCCTTTACTGTCCCCCCAGCCCTAGTGTATCCAGGAGATCTCACCTAATTCCTCTTCCCAGGGTGATCCATGTGGGATCCTCTTAGTGTCCTCCCGTCACCTAGCTTCTCTGGAGCTGTGGATTGTAGTCTGGTTATCCTTTGCTTTACATTTAGTATTCACTCATGAGTGAGTACATACCATGTTTGTCTTTCTGAGTCTGTGTTACCTCACTCAGCATGTTTTTTTCTAGTTCTATCCATTTGCCTGCAAATTTCATGATGTCATTGTTTTTTACAACTGAGTAATACTTCATTGTGTAAATGTACCACAGTATTTTCACAGATATGTAAACCATGAGAGAGATCTCCTCAAATATGGAGTTTTCTCGAATTATTTAAGCAATCTGGCATGTAACAGGAAATATTTGGGCTCTGTTGAACCATTTGAGACAGAGATACCAGATGCTGGAGATCCTGTTGTGGTTTATGTAACTGTGAAATGCGGCCATGTAGGGAAGTCCTTATGACTGTGAACACATCAACAGATTTACCCATTGATGAGGTTACTTCCCTTATGATTCTGTTGTCTTGCAGAGATGCCATCAGACCGGAACTAAGATTTCAACACAGAGCCTTTTAGGAAGGATGCTTCATATCCAAACCATAATCAAAGGCTCTGGAAGGGGCTTCTTCCTCTGTAGAAACCTTCCTGTCCAGTTTTGGTCCAGGGACATTCTGCAGCTTGGACACACAGCTGCCACCTTGTGGACATGAGGGAAAGCAAGACGACCCAAGAAAGGGTTATGCAAGTAAACTTATGGTAAAAAGGTCCCTTTCAGACTTGTCTCTTTCATGTAGTCATACCTCTTTCCAGGACATCCACGTCAAGCTGGAGTCATGTAGCCTCATAATGGACACAGAATTCTGATGGCCAATGTAGTGTAAATAGGCCAATTAATACTATTCTGTCTGTTTTGTTTTTATTCTCTGGCTAATAAAAAAGATTTCTTTTTGGAAGGTAAGTCAGCATACTACCGTTTCTCTGCAGAAACTGGGTTGTGGTAGCTGCTTTCCAGGTTAGACAGATTTATTTGTCTGATACAAATGCCTCAGTGGTTAAGAGTGTGCACTGCTCTTGGGGGAGGACCTGGGTTCAGTTCTCAACACTCACGGAAGCCTCTCCACAACTGCCTGCAATTCCAAGTCTAGGGGGTTATTGAAAGCTAGAAAGTGAGAATGGGGTTGGTGGGGTGCTTATCAGTTAAGAGCATGTGCTGCTCCTGCAGAGGACCTGGAGTCAGTTTCCAGCACTCACGTGGTGGCTCACAATCATCTAGAACTCCAGCTCCAGGGGTTCTGACACACTCCTCTGACCTCCAAATGCACCAGGCACCCAGATGGTACATACACAGACATGCAGGCAAAACACACAAACACATCATATAAATGAATCTAAAAGAAATTTAAGCAGCAAAGAAACCAAGAAACAGGGAAACAGCAGCCCCAACTTTAGAAAAGATAGTAAGGAAACTGGACATGGTCGTGAACATCAGTAACCTCAACACATCTGTAATCCCAGCGCTTGGGAGGCAGAGGCAGAAGATCAGGAACTCAAGGTCATTCTCGGCGATAGAGTTCAAAGCCTGATGCACGATTAATAAAAACTCAGAGACTGAAATTGGGATGTGTTCACTTATTTACAACGTAGAAGAGCTGCTTGATTCTTTTAAAAATAAGAGCCTGCTGTGCTTACTGTTTTTAAGTGTTGTGAGAGCATGTCTCCTAGGAATGCTAGACGCTGCACCCATAAATTCTCACCAATATGACTGCATAACCAGGAGCGGAACAAAGATGATCCCAATTGACATGCCAACACAGATGGGGTACAGGAAGGCTTCAAAAGGCCTCAACCCTACACAAAGAACTACAGGCAGCTAAGGGGTCCTAAGAGTGGGAGGAACAGTCTTCTCCAGGGAAGAGCGCACCAATCGGCTATCCAATATCCTTGATCTGTCTGGCATTTGTGGATAATGTGATGTATGGATCTAGGCTAATTTTTTTCAAGTGAAAAAAATCATTTTTTTTTATCTTGATTCTCTTTAATCATTAAGGAATTTTCCTTGAATACATCTTAGTTGAATTTCAGACATGTCTGCTCACAAGAGAAAATGGCACTCATCAGCCCAGGAAATTTTTCATTTTTCTACAGGACGTCATATTGTTCATTGTCTCAGTCACTGCTCTGTTGCTGTGAAGAGACACCATAGCCAATGCAACTCTTATAAAAAGAAAACATTTAATTGGGGGTTTGCTTACAATTTTACAGATTGATCCAGCTTCATCATAATGGGGAGCATGGTGCTGGAGCAGTACTTGAAGATTATATCATGATCCATAGGCAGGAATTTGGGACTTGGTATGGGCTTGACATGACCCAACCCCAGAGACTTACTTCTTCCAACAAGGCCACACCTCCTAATCCTTTTAATCCTTTTAAATAGTGCCACTCCCTGCTGATTAAGCATTCAAATACAAGAACCATGGGGGAGCAATCTTTTTCAAGGTATCACATCCGTGTTACTTCTATCCACAATCTAATGACTTGAATTTAGTCAGGTTCTATCTATCTACTATCTATCTATCTATCTATCTATCTATCTATCATCTATCTATCTATCATCTATCTATCTATTAATCTATCTGTCATCTATCTGTCTGTCTATCCATCCATCCATCCATCCATCCATCCATCCATCTATATATCTATCTTCTGCCTTTCTGCTTCATCTACCTACCTACTTAACTATTTGATAAACATCAGTTAAAAAGTTATTTGTTTGCCAAAGAAGAAAATGAGACTGGATTTGAGTAAATAGGAGGGAGTTTCCACCATTATTCGTCTCTCCCCCTTCCTTAATAATAGAAGCAAAAATTTTATTTAGGAGGGCAATAGCTTCAACTAAAATAAAAAAACTCCCTTTCTGCTGAATGTGGTCATGTGACTACATGAAGCTGATGGGTAAAATTTCTGAAAGAGATGTTCAAATCAAGAGGGTGGGTCAGTCAGGAGTGGTACACACTTGTTTTCCTAGCACTCAGTCAGATAGTGGCAAGAAGATTGTGAATTTGAGGCCAACCTGTGCTAAATAGGAAGATCCAGCAATTCCAATTTTGGGAGTATACCCAAAGGAACTGGAATTGGTGTGTTGAAGAGATATCTAGACCTGGCTCAATGCAGCATTATGCACAATCACCAAGACATGGAAGCAATCTAAGTGTACATTAACAAATAAATGAAAAAAATAAACGGTTACATCTACATATAGCACAATACCATGAAACTCTTACAAAAAAGGCAACACTGTCATCTGTGAAAATGTAAATGTGATAGAGGATTCTAATAAACAAATTAAGCCAAGCATGGAGAGATAATGTATGGTCTCACTTTTATGTAGAATTTTTATGGCTCTTAAATAACTTTATTGAGATATATAACTCATGAACCATATAAATTACTCTTTATAATATAGAATACAATGACTCAGTATATTCATACAGTTTTCCGACCATTACTACAATATGTTTCAGGTTATTGTCATATTTTCATTAAGCTATCCTGTACCCCACAGATATCACCCATCAATACCCTCATTCCCCTACCTCAATGTAACCATTAATTTTCTTTGTAGATTATTTTTTTACATTTATTTATTTGTTTGTTTGTGGTGTGGTGTATGTGTGTGCATAACATGCATGTGGCGGTCAGAGTACAAGCTCCATGTGTTGATTTTCTCCTTCAACCATGTGAGTTCTGTGGATTGAATTCAGGCTACTAGGCTTGTCAGATACTGCCTTTATCATTGAGCTTTCTCACTGGCCCTTACGTAGAATTTTAAACAGATAGTCTTAAAGAAACAGAGAGTAGAAAGATAGAAGATATGTTTTGGTGACCTACCACTAAGCATGGAAGCCACAGTCAATAAGAATGTGTTGTAGGGGACTGGAGAGATGTCTTAGCAGTTAAGAGCACTGGCTGTTCTTCCAGAGGTCCTGAGTTTATTTCCCAGTGACCACATGGTGGCTCACAGCTATCTGTAATAGGATCTGATGTCCTCTTCTGGAATGCAGGCATACATGCAAAACATTCATATAATTAAATACAAAAGAAGGAGGAGGAGGAGAAAGAAGAAAGAGGAGGAGGAGAAGAAGAAGAAGAAAGAAGAAGAAGAAGAAGAAGAAGAAGGAGAAGAAGGAGGAGAAGGAGAAGGAGAAGGAGAAGATGGTGGTGGTGGTATTGTGGTCAGCATGATAGTCCACAAGGAAGCATTCAGCACCAGGAGGCAGAAACAGAAGGCTTTCTATTAAGTTTGAGGTCAGTTTAGTCTGCATAGTGAGTACCAGGCCAGGTTAGTTACATAGTGAAACTCTGTCTCAGAAAACAAGGAAACAAAAAAGAGGGTTGGGGAAATAAACTAACTCATTGGATAAAATGCTTAATTCCACATGTGTGAAGATGTAAGTTCAGACCCTCAGAATCCACATAAAGCTCAGACAGTGGCAGTCACTTGCAATTACAGTGCTCAGGAGACAGAAAAAAGACATTCCCATGGCAAGATGTCTAGTGAGACTAGCTGGAAGTGGTGAGCTCAATGATCAGCGAGAGTCTGCCCCCAATAAATAGGATTCCATCAAGGAAGACAGCTAAAGTCAACTTCTGGCCTCCACATGCATTCACACACGTACACACATCTATTCACATGCAAAAGAAGTAGCATATATTCTTCAGTTGCTAAAAGGACATATCTGTTTCTTAATTTTGTAATACTGGGCACTAATTCAATCACCACATATATACTAGGCAAGTGCTCTCTCACCAAGCTACATTCCCACCTGAAACTGGATGCTAAAAAGAAATCCACACTAGTTCAGAATTGAATATAATAAAGGGTTATTTGTTTAGGGGTAGACTTGCAGATCACAGTCCTCTGCTCAAATGGGGACTAGCAACTGAATCTAGCAGCCAGAAGAGAGAGAGGAAGTGTGTGCTTTACATTGGCATTTACAGTATAAGAGGCCACGTCCAAGTGGGCTGGTAACTTAGAGGCTACTGGCTGAAGGATTTCTTTCCTACAGCACCTTCCCCTTTTGTTTAAATAAGAGAGTTCTAAGCCTAATACAAAATTATACACAACACTAACAAAATCAAGTATAAAAATTAGAATTACAACCAGCATAAACAATATAAAGCAAGAAACGTGATTAATGTTTTAATAATTATTCTATCCTAAGGAGTCTAATTCTTTATTATAAATTATTTGGCCAAGACATGAGAGGAAAGTAACTATGACTATCTAGTCTTCAACCCCATCAAAGACCCAAGAAGGGAAATAATATTACTTGGCGTAAGCAGGAATGCAATCAACAAACTTCCAAAATGTGCAACAAATGACAGAGACAACTGTCTACCCGCGCAATCACCCAAAGTCTCATTTGCAACATTGGTCAACCAACTTTGGCTAAGGCCTAGAGTAACTGACAGACCATTTTCAGAGTCAGGATAATTTTCAAAACTGTTTTATCCTGTCTTGGCAAGATTTGTTAGTCTTTTTTCTTGTATCCTGTTTGTCCTGTCCACACACCATGCACTTTGTCAGTGGTCATTGCATGAGTAGTTCCTTGCCCAAAGGCCAGTTTTGCCAAGAAGAAAACAAGCTCCAAGTGGAGTGTCTTTGGTTCTCAACATTTCCTCAGGAATAGATCGGTGCTGCCAGGAGCAATTGTGTCTCATGTCAACAGAACCCTAAGTTATTTACATTCCATATTCTACAGCTCTTTGAAGTAGTTGAAGATTACTTATCTATGCAGAATACAATTTCTGTGTATATAAAGAACCTGATTAGTCTAACTATAAGTATGGCAAATATGGATGACTATTGACCTATAATTCTTAATACCTATATAACTTAAAGACTAAGACTTTATATATTAGAATATTAATCAATCTTTAAACATATGTGTAACAAATGAGGACAATCACCTCAAAATGTTTAAGTATCTTGATCAGAGGTAGAAAAACATATTGCAATATGATAAATATATCCTAAAATTGTATCAATATACAAAATGTCTTAAGCATAGGTAGAAGCATGCATGAATACAATATGACAAAATAACTTTGCCTAGGTGTATAAGTATTATACACCTAGGAACATATTCAATATAATTTATTTTGTATCAGTATACAAGAATCTATGCCAATGTAAATTGCCTATAAATACAAGCTCACAAGTATTCACTCTATTACTTACTATGATTATTGGTGTGAGTAAGCGCACATTAATCGACCTATTATCCCATCCAATTTCCCTCTTTTTTTTTTTCAAAGAGATCCCTGAGCCTACATAATTTCCACCTCAACCTTCAACCCTATACCATTTATTATCAACCCCTCATTTATGTCCCTAACCCTGAGGACATACTTCATTGGGAGAGGGAATGTCGTCTTCTACAATTACTTCCAAATGTCATGGGGACAATGTTCTTTCTATTGGATCCTGTGAAAGTAAAATGATGGTTAAGTTTCAAGATTACTGTCTGGTATAATTGCCAAAAGTCTCTGAGTATTCGGTAGGGTTTCTCTGAGGATCCTATTTGGAGTTCTGGCCAGAACATTGTAAACACATGCACCATTTCAGCTAACCAAGTTGGAACCATCTTGAGCAGCTGGTACCTAAAACAGGTCTTATAGTAGTGCTATCGGCATCATATCAACCAGATAGAGTCATTGTTGTGGGGCCCCATCTTTGTTGTATGGAGGGGCTTGTTTGTTCCAGATGCCCAGCTAGCTTACACCTGAAATAACCACACAGAAACTGTATTCATTAAAAACACTGCTTTGCCTATTAGCTCTAGTTTCTTATTGGCTAATGCTTACATCTTAATTTAATCCATTTCTATTAATCTGTGTATCACCACGTGACTGTGGCATACCGGCAAGATTCTAACCATCATTCCTCTCAGTCAGAAGATCCATGGCATCTCTCTCTCTGCCCTTCTTCTTCCCAGCCTTCAGGTCTCTCTTCTCTGCCTATCTATTTGTACAACCTTAGTTGGTCTTTGTAAAATGTCACTAAAGGGTTCTCTCTGGCCCTGTTTAACCCTGGTATATGATCCCGTTAGTTTTCCTAGTTCTTGAATCCTATCCCAAGCATTTAAGGCTGCTTTGTGGCATAGGGACAAGATGTGTTCATTGTAAAGAGCTTGAGCCTGTGGGCCAGCATAAGTTTCCTCGCCAAGAATTTGATCTTGGAAAGTCTCAAGTCCTTTTGAAACTTTGAAACTTTGAGACTTTTGAAACTTTGGTTTCCTGTCTTGCTGCCTGGTTAAATACTGACAAATATGCTTTGTTTGAAAAATTAAAAGCAACTAAATCAATTCCCTACATGGAGCAAGGAGCTCAGAACTCACAAACAGGGAGCACAAACTGGAATCTGCGCAAGTTGCTGTGCGGCAGGGAATGTGGCAGTGGAGGAGGAGGGATGTGCGCAAGCCTGGGAAATTTCCAGGGTGCTGTGTTTAGCTCTGCTGTGGTGGGGTTTTACAAAAAACTTCTTAGTAGGTGAAAGCAAGCCAAGCAGGAGGGGGTGGGAGACCTTCTGGGTCATGGACCATTTGGGCCTTTTAGACTGGTCCACACAGCAGGTGTGGAGTTGGAATTCACATGGGGTGCCAGATGAAGACGGACACTTCATCTGTGAAGAGGGTGTTTTTCCCTGTTGTTCTAAAATGTTTTCCTTTTCTCTTAAATAGCATTTCCACAGTAATTGTGGCCCATCATTCAGGACTGCTGAAACTAATTGAAGCCAGTTGTGTGGTGTGGACTTATTGCTAGAAGGTCATGTCTTTACCATCTCCCTAATAAATGCTGAATGCAAGCCATAAGATACTACTGCTTGCTTAATTTCTTTTAGATCATTCATTCCTATAGGTATCCATCTGCCTTCTTTGGATCCTTTCGAGCACTTAGAAGTTGATGCTTTGTCAGAGTAGATCACAGGGTAAAAAGCTTAAACCCTGGGTAAGTCATCTCTGACAGGAACTGGTAACGTTGAATCCTGTCCTTGTACCTTCTTTTCCTGCTCATCAGCTCCAATAATTTCCTCAATAATTTCAGATCTTTTTACTACTGTCTTTCGTAAAGCCTGAATCTCCTGGCCTGTACATATTTCTAGTGATTTCATTGAGGCACCTAGCCTCTGGTCCTCATTCTGCACATATGAGTCCAAGGTCTGAAGTTTTTCCATTAAAGATAACATCTCATCCTTGGACATTATATGGCTAGCATGCACATTGCCTTCCTGGAGAGATACTCTCTGTTAATCTAGCATAACTTTTAAATTTGTTTGTCAAATTCAACAGTATGAATTCTTTCAGATAATGTCTCAGTGCTCTTTGACATGGATTGAATTTCATTTGTCAAATTAATGTTATCTTTTTTAATAGTATTAATTTTTTCTGATAACTTTTGATTTTAGATGGTATTAATCCTGTCTGCTAGCTGTTCGTTATTAGTCTATAAAGACTGTATCATTTCTAAAATGCCTCATTCTTGGCTCTATTATTAAACCATTTTCTTTTTTAAAAATATTTATTTATTTATTATGTGTACAACATTCTGCTTCCATGTATGCCCACACACCAGAAGAGGGTGCCAGATCTCATTACAGATGGTTGTGAGCCATCATGTGGTTGCTGGGAATTGAACTCAGGACCTCTGGAAGAGCAGTCAGTGCTCTTAACCTCTGAGCCATCTCTTCAGCCCCTCAAACCATTTTCTTAAGGATATAATATGAAGAAAAAAACTGAATCCCAATAGCCAATAAATGTATGTATCACAAAAGCCCTATAAGCCTCGCAGAATACAAACTATAGTATCAGCAAAAAGGTTATTAAAATTTTGCATGATAATATTGTCTGACATTATATAACTTTCAAGTTTATCGATTTGTTTATTAATCAAATAGTTACTTTTGTTATGAGATTTGTTAAATTGTTTTAGATGTAATAATCTTTACTGTCCAGCAGGTGTCATGATTGCAGCCAAGGGGCGAAGTGTTTTGACCAGCAGCAACGCAACCGGTGACGCTTTGGTTTCCTGTCTTGCTGCCTGGTTAAATACTGACAAATATGCTTTGTTTGAAAAATTAAAAGCAACTAAATCAATTCCCTACATGGAGCAAGGAGCTCAGAACTCACAAACAGGGAGCACAAACTGGAATCTGCGCAAGTTGCTGTGCGGCAGGGAATGCGGCAGTGGAGGAGGATGGATGTGCGCAAGCCTGGGAAATTTCCAAGGTGCTATGTTTAGCTCTGCTGTGGTGGGGTTTTACAAAAAACCTCTTAGTAGGTGAAAGCAAGCCAAGCAGGAGGGGGTGGGAGACCTTCTGGGTCATGGACCATTTGGGCCTTTTAGACTGGTCCACACAGCAGGTGTGGAGTTGGAATTCACATGGGGTGCCAGATGAAGACAGACACTAAAAATAAATCTCACGCTAGCTCAGAATTGAGTATTGAAAAAGGTTATTTATTTAGGGGTAGACTTACAGATCACAGTCCTGTGCTCAAACAGGGAACAGCAACCGAATCCAGAAGCCAGAAGAAAGAGGGGGAGTGTGAGCTTTACATTGGTATTTATAGTATAAGAGGCCACACCCAAGTGGGTGGGTAACTTAAAGGTTACTGGCTGAAGGATTTCCCACAGCTCCCACCCTCTGAAATAGATTTTTAAATATTCTTATCACACATGCAATCATGTTTAGGTCAGGTGATAAGTATGCTAATTGGTTTTATTTGATCTTTCGACAACGATTTATATATCAAGCCATATTGTATCCCTTAAAATACATACATAATTATTCTTTTTAGTTATTTTTTGAGGAAGGGTTGTCCAGGCTACCTGTGTTTTAGTCTCCAGAGTTGGGATGACAACAAGAGTGTACCACACATCTGGATGCTTTTTTTTTTTTTTTTAAGAGACATGGTGATCTCATGTACCTGGCTTCAAACTCAATACATAGCTGAGGATGACTTTATACTCCAGATCCTGCCACCTCTGTCTCTCCAGGTCTGGGATTACAGGCATACATGTGCCACCATGCCTTGTCTGTGTGGTGTTAGTGATCGAACCTAGAACCTCATGCATGCTAGGAAAGCAGGAGATCAGCTTTGCAGCAACCAAGCCTACTATTTGTTTTTAGTAAGATGCTAGAAATGCTTTTCCAAAGGTGGGGTTGGGCTGGGGAAATGGCTCAGGGTGTACAGCACTTGCCATGCCAGCATAAGGACCAGATTTGGATGCCCAGCACTCACCTAAATAAGCATCTCTAAGAAGCCACACCTGAAACCCCAGCACGCAGGAGGGAAGACTGGATCCCTACATGAACTAGGGAATCAGTGAGCTCCAATTCAAGTCAGAAACTGCCTAAACGAATAAATTGGAGTGCTATCAAGGAAGATACTAGACATTAACCTCCTTTTCCCACACAGAAGCACAACCCCAACACATCCATGAAACATGAGAAGACACATACATGTGTGCACATAACAATGCAGAAAATATAGATGGTGCCCTTTAATACAAATATCTTGCTCTTCCCGAGAGAAAGAATGCTGCCTCCTTCTCAGATCTTTCCCTCTGCCCCAGGAAATCAGTGGGCTCGGGAAGAAGTGGGATAGAAGTAACTGTCATAGGTAGGAGACTGTCTGTTCACCATAAATCACAAAGTTTTTGAGTGGCACACTTGAATTTCAAGAATGCTGTTGACTCTGGTTTGGGATAGAATTATGGGCTGGGGCAGACGTCCCTGAGGGAGGCACGGTTTAAGCAGCATTCTGCAGAAGAGGCCTCCTTGCCCTTTTCAGTGAGCAGAGCATTCCGAGTGCAGTGCTCACAATGAAGGTTGATGCCTGAGCCATCTCCTTCTACTTCTGAGGCCAAAAATGCTCCTCTGTGGAATGTGGGGAGAGCCTGAAGTCAGGGAAAGAGCAAACTCCCGTCGAACCAGTGTATTAGGCTCTGCCAAGTTCTTGCAAGTGTCCCAGCAGCCGCCATAGAAAACAGTGCGGGAGCACGGTCGGTCCGTTACAGAAAACACGGCTGCAGCGCAGTCTCTGAGCGTCCCTCACTTACCCTCACTTCCATCAGCGGATGTCCTTCTGTCTTCAGTTTCAGATGAACAAAAGGCACAGAGTACAAGTCATAAAGACTATATAGCACCAGCCTTTCTGTTTTCTTTTTGCACTGACAAAAGTACCCCTGCGGCGTAGAGATTCAAATACTTCAGTATGGTTGAGTGCTTTTCTGTGTTCGCGAGTACCCGGGGCCTCTCTATTGTGAGAGTCCAATTTGTATTCACTTCTATTAGAAAGAAACAGAAGGAAAGCGGATCCTCCTGGTGTCTCCCCCACTGCCACCAAATACTTTAAGGGAGATGAGTGTAGGCAGGAACATGCATAGCTTCACATTCTGTCTTGTGGACCTCAGGCATGCTCGGTGCCCTCCAATTCAGAAGAGCAGCTCCGATGTTAGGACATAGCTATCTGGATGCACCCCTTCCGGCCCTGAGTGGTGATGCTACAAGCCTATCCAGGGCTCTGAGGTCTAAGTGGACGAGATGAGGGACATGAAATCCAGGTAATAAGAAAAACCCAATTTAGAAAAGAGGTGCTGAAGAAATGGGCACAGACTCTAAACCAGGAATGAGTTTACCTTAAGCCACAGGGACCATCAAAATGGTGCATTGGGTAAATGTGCCCGCCACCAAGCCTGAGAACCTGAGTGCAATCCCCAGATACACACACATACACACACACACACACACACACACACACGTGCATACACACACGTGTGCGAACACACAAATAAACAAACAAATGCAAAACAATGCTTTTAAAGAATTGAGGCATGGAGGAAATCAGATAAAAGATGTGTTATATTTAATTTTTAGAGTATTAAGCTATTTTCTCCTTCCTATTTTAAATTTTCTATTTCCTGATATGCTAAAGAAACCAGTGGCTCTGGTGTGACTGCCGTGCCTGAGTATTTCCTCAGTGCTCGCACCTGAGTGATGATTGAAACAAATTTACCCCTAAAAGAGAAAGTGCCATTCAGCTGGGGTCTAGAAGCATGGGGAGGGCACTGAGAGAGGGAGGTGAATTAGAATGATGTGCATGAAACCCATTATGTCTTCTTGAATGGTAACTTTAACATTAAAGGGGCTGGAGAGATGGCCCAGCAGTTAAGAGCACTTGCTGCTCTTCCAGAAGGCCCAGGGTTCAGTTCCCAGCATTCACATGGCAGGGAATAACTGTCCATAACTCCAGTCCCAGGAGATCTGATGCCCTCTTCTGGTCTCTGTGGGCACTGCATGCATATTGTGCACAGCTATACATGCAGCCAAAATACCCATATAACATAAAATTAAAACAAAGGTTAAATTTTGGTTTAAATTAACTTTTAGAAGTTTTCACCAAGTAAAGTTTTCTAGTCATGAAGAACTTAAACCCTATAATGAAAAATCCACGTGAATTTGTAACCAAAAGTGATATTAACATGCAACTCTCAGCATGGGTTTCCATGGACAGAGGTTTCTCAGTCTGCCCCTGATCAGTTGCAGACTGTAATGACAGTGGTTGATCTCTGAGACCCAGCCTCATGGATCATTATGAACCTCTACACATGTCAGGCACAAATAAACACAATTAAATTAACATCACAATTCCACCTTGGATAATATATTCTAGGCAAATAAATATTCTAGCTTTGAAGTGTATCTAAGTATATCCGTCATCTGGATGATTCCAAGCCTCAGACAAGCCGAGGCTCTATAATGAGACCCATTCTTGGGGAAAAGTAGGCTGAAGATACTGAAGCTACAGCTCGGTGGATAAAGCTCTTGTCGAACGAACGTGAGGAACTGAGTTCGAATTCTTAGAGTCCAAGTGAAAAAGACAGACACAGTTGTGTGTGCGTCTGCACTCCCAGTGTGCCTATGTGGAAATGGGAGGCAGAAACGAGAGCCAAAACTATTTTCTGTGTAGGCCCTGAAGGAAAATACTTGCACTTTGACAGGATATACTGATATCCAAAGTGCCAACATCAATCCTTATCAGTTCTCCCTTGTGTTCCGGTTATTTTTACTTGTTGTGTATTTTTATTTATCTTGCCATGTATATGAGGCTTAGATACAGCTTCAGGGGAAAGGGGGGAATCTGAGTTTAAGACCCTGAAACAAATGTGTCTTTCACCCTGATTTTCCCGGGCAGAACTAACAGTGAAAGAATGCACAGGAAGGGAGGGGAGAGGAAAGGGGCCAGATTAATTAAATATGGCATTGCTAATTGACAACCACCCTGGCTGCCCTTTTAGTGACAGCGCCTGACAGAGCCATGTCACTGAGTTGCCACCGAGCTGCAACATTACTGAGGTGCTCCAGTGGAGAAACATTAAGGTTTTTGTGGTGCCTGACACAAACAAGCGACAGACAATTCATCACAAAACATCATATCACATGGTGTTAGGTAGCTCAGTGAGTGTCCAGGAAGGCTGAAGAGCCACTGTAGAGGACACATAGCAAGGAACAAACTCCAACACCCACTGATCGAAAGTGCCCAAGACTTCAACTATTGCACAGAAAACTCTTGTACTACCCTAATGGTCCTTTGACCTTGGACCAAGCTAAAGAAAATATCACCACTATGTTTCTGGACTGGAGGATCCCTTACTAGGATGCCACCATCTTCATGGTTTACTATGCTTATGTCCTTGTTAGGGTTTCTATTGCTGTGAAGAGACACCATGATCATGGCAACTCTTACAAAGGTAAACATTTAATTGGGGAGGCTCACAGTTCAGAGTTTCCGTTCATTATCACAGCAGGGAGCACGGTGGCATGCAGGTAGACATGGTTCTGGAGAAGTAACTGAGGGTCCCACATCTTATAGGCAACAGAAAAACGGCCTGAGACACTTGTTGCTTTCTTGAAGCCCACCTCCACAGTGACACACGTCCTTCAACAAGACTACACCTACTCAAAGGCCACGTCTAGTAACAGTGCCGCTTCCTCTGAGGGCTGTGGTAGTTTGAAAGAAAATGGCCCCCAAAAGGAGTGGTACTGTATGGAGGTGTAGCCTTGTTGGAGTAGGTGTGGCCTTGTTGGAGGAAGGTGTCACTGTGGAGGTGGGCTTTGAGGTCTTTTTTCTCAAGCTTCACTCAGTGAGACAGTCAGTCAACTTCCTGTTGCCTCTGAGTCAAGATGTAAGGACTCTCACCTCTAGCATCACACCTGCCTGCATGCCTCCATACTCCCCATCCTGATGATAATGAAATGAACCTCTGAAACTGTGAGTCACCACAAATAAAGGTTTTTATTTATAAGAGTTGCCATAGGGGCTGGAGAGATGGCTCAGCGGTTAAGAGCACTGACGGCTCTTCCATAGGACCTGGGTTCAATTCCCAGCAACCACATCGTGGCTCACAACCATCTGTAATGAGGTCTGGTGCCCTCTTCTGGCCTTCAGGCATACACACAGACAGAATATTGTATACAAAATAAATAAATAAATAATAAAAAAAGAGTTGCCATGGTTATGATGTCTCTTTACAGCAATACAAAGCCCCAAGACTGTGGTCATTTTCTGTCAAACCACCACCACTTGGCTCCTCACTTTTTTACATGTATGTATATGTGATTTGATTGTGTGCAATGTGCACACATGGCCATGCTACAACACCCATGTGGAGGTCAGAGGACAATGTGAAGGAGTCAGTTCTCTCCTTCTGTCTTGCGAGTCCTAAGAATCAAACTCAGATCATTACACTTGGCAGCAAATGCCTTTACCTTCTTAATCATCTTGCTGTCCCTTTATCTCTCATTCTTGATGACACTAGCTACTAAGTCAAAGTTTGACACAGAAGTACCTGCTTACTGAGCTACTAGCCACATGTCCATATCACAACCCCAAGGAAAATGAGAGCTGGCTGTTATTAGAAGTGAATGTCCCACCTGGAAGATTCTGAAAATTTTCATTTTCATTTTCTTTTTCTTTTCTTTTTTCTTTTTTTCTTTTTTTTTTTGGAGGTGGGTGGGGGAACGACAGAGTCTCGGTGTATATAGCCAAGACTATCCTTGGCTATCATAATGGTCCTGCATCCGCCTCTCAATTACTTGCATTTCAGGCATACACTGTTCTACCTTGCATCAACCAGGCTTTAAATGTTGTTTTCATTTCTTATTTGTTAAGCAAAGGAAGTGTGAGACGCATGTTTCATACTTATAGGAAGAGTCCGGATAGAGGAAATGGGTGATGATTCATCGACAGGGTTAGCAGTTGGAAGACAGTAGTTTTATCATTACGCTATTACAACAAGATACTCACAGAAAAATGTAGGCGTCAGAACCGCTCAGGCCAGAGACCTGACTAGAGCTACCTGCACCTCCCCACGGAAGCGACGCTCTCAGCACACCTGGAAAATGGAACAGCTTACGACCTGAGCAACTTCCATACAGACCTTCATGGAAGAGAAGAAAGGGAGACGTGGTCTTTGCACCGTCTCTAGACCACAGAAACTCAGAGTGAGAAAATCGTTCCTGAGAAAGGTGGACAAAAATTCTTTTCTTGAGAAAGTTGTTGAGCTAGGCTCTGTAAGATACTTAGAGATATTCATTTTTGCTTTCTACCTGCACAACAGCAATAGGGCACCAACATCTCCTATCTGGGGCAGCAAAACCTTCCTCTAGGTAAGAGTTTCCTGGGGAGCAAAATCCCCCTAGGAAAGAAACATAACAGCTGGCCTGTCTCTGGAAGGAAGCTCAGCTTTGTTTGGAGGCAAGGAGGTAAGGGACCAATCATTACGTAGAGGCATGCTTTCAACTGCAGCATCCCATTCACATGTAGAGCCCAACACAACACCCAGGGCATGTCTGGGACTCTTACTACTCTTTTTATTAGCCTTATCCTCTTGGGCAAGTAGAGACCACAGTTGTTTCTTCCATTTCCGGTTTGGATTGCCTGAGATGTGAGAGGAGGACAGGCTTCTTCCCAGCTCTCTTAGCTGTTCAGGCAAGACAGCAAAAGCTGATGAGCCCTTCAGAGCCCAACAATATTCTAATGCAGTCAGGCCTCCCCCAGACCTGGAGAAATTCCCCCGACATCAATCTCCTCATCCCTTATCCCTCAGAGCTCTGCTAGAATTTGCTGCATTTAGTTATTGTCCCCAAATGCCTCTGGAGTGAGTCACACCAAACAATAAATTAGTTCAAGGTTATGGGCTCTTTCAAGCAGCAGAGATGCCTTCTATTTTCTTTTCTAGAGTTTTATTTTTTATTGACACATAAATTCTAGAAGTTTATGGAGCACAATGTGATGCTTTATTACGTAGATACCCTGGCATAAAGTAATCCTATTCAGATGTCTCCCTGGAGTTTGTGCCATAAACCTAAGGAGGAGAGAAAATTCCCCAATCTTGACAAAAGTAAATTTTCCTCTAATTCGCTAAGGATAAATTAATGTCCCTAAACAAAATTCCTCTCCTTCATTGAACTCCAAGTCCATAGTCCGCTGCCCTTGCCATCTTCGTTTCCCGCCAGCTTTGTGTCACCCTCAAGGAGTCCCAGCTCCCCTTCTCTGCAGCTGTGGTCTGAAGCAGCTTCCACTAGGGTAGGTGGGGCGGCCACAAACACTCCGACTAATCCAAACCAACTCATCTGACCACTCTGATGTTTTGAAGCTGCTTAGCTTCAGCAGAACATGGCAGAGTTTCCCCAGATTAGCCTATACACACAAAAAAAATTATAACACTTCCATGTCATAATTCATCCCTGAGGGAAATCAGGGCAGGGGTCCAGGACAGGAACTGAAGCAGGGTCCACAGAACAGTTCTGTTTACTGACTTACTCAGCCTGATTTCTTAGATTGCCCCCCGGACCACCTGCCTAGGGGTGACATCACTCCTGCTGGGCTGGGCCCTCTGACAGCAAGGAAATGGGTCAGAGACTTGCCCAAAGACCAATCTGAAGAAGGGACTTTCTCAACTGAAGTTCCTTCACAAATGACTCTTGCTGGTCTCAAGTTGACAAAAACCAGCCAACCCCACCTGTTTCATGGTCTAGGTGTATTGACTCTTAAGAAATGCGCCTATTCTGGGAGATGCTCAAAATCCTGTTGAGCGCTTCAAGTAAAGCCAAGTCCCGGAGACACAGTGTGGCATAACCTCCCAAGTTTCCTCTCAGTTCTTATCTTGAGTTGTTTCTGTTTTCTTTACAGCAATCTAACAGCTGAGGGTTTCCATGTCTGTTTAAGAGTCATTGTTTAAGATCAGATCACCCTCCATTACAAACCTTGAACTTCCCAGCCCCTCCTGTTGAGGTCATGAGCTAGGTTCACTTCTGTGACTTGAGTTTCTGTAGAATCAAGAGGCCCTATGATGGTCGGGACCAAGCTTGTGAGGGTTGGGTTGATGAATTAGAAGACCTAGGCACAAGTCACTAGGATTCAAGGCTGAGTACCTAGTCATCTTCCTGCATCCACTCCAAGCAGCCACTCCAAAATTATATAAAGAACTATTTGGAGCCACCAAATGCTACAGATTTATCTTATTTATTTGCTTTTGAGACAGGGTCCCATTCTGTAAACTTGGCTGTCCTGGAACTCAATATGTAGAGCAAGGGGAGGGAGGCCTTGAACTCACAGAGACTGCCTGCCTCTGCCTCCCAAGTGCTAGGGTTAAAGGAATGTGCCAGAACACCTGGCTCAAGTACTAAGAGTTTAAATCCTGAATGTTGCACAAATGAGTGTGCTGTGGTCCTCAGAAACAAAATCATGTTTCCTGCTTAAATTACTGGTCCAAAGCCATGGCTGAGTCACACAAGCAGGGGGAAACAAGATCACTAAGAACTTTTAAAAATTTCTCCACTTAGCTGGCTTAAGCCAGCTGGACATGGAAGCGCTAATTCTTTTGAAATGAGCATTATCTGACTCAATGCAGCAAGAACCTCAGCCTTCGTCCTTGTGGATTACTTGGTCCCAAGGACCAACTACATGCAAGCATATCCAGTAGCCCACATTTAATCAACACAAAGGAATTTAGGGGAAAGAGACTTGGCATGCCATTGTGAAGGTATTACTTCCCAATACCAAAGGATCCTTCCCTGATGCTCACCTCTCCTCTCCGTGAACCTTCAGATTAAGTGGGTACAAGAAACAGTATCAAAATAAAATGTGAAGTAACCTTTAATAGTAGTAAGAACCATGTACAGCTATAAACCTACACCCATGCATTATGCTGGTCTAAAGGCATGGCAGTCTACTTTAGGGACTTTGAAAGGCTCTATATACAGAGGATAGCCAGATGTGGTGGTGCTCATCTTGAATCCCAGCACTCGAGGGAAGCAGAAGTAAGTCATTCTCTGTCAGATTGAAGTCAGCCCGGTCTACATGAGAAAGTACCAGTCCAGTCAGGGCTATCTAGTGAGCCTCTGTCTCAAAGAAAGGAAAGGAGAGGAGATGGGCCGGTATGATCACTCAGCAAGTGCTCATCGTATAAACCTGAGTCAGATGCCAAAACCCACAGAAGAGTACAAGAAGAGAAACAACTGAAATCACCCACAAACACATAAGACACTAATAATAGTAACAATATTAAAAGAGAAGAACCCTGAAAGGAGAGCTCAGTTTCCCTAGAAACTCATGACACTGCAGGCATACTCCCCATTGTTATAGCAGGTGTATCAAATGATAACAGAAGTATAACCGATGGATAGATCATAAAATGTATATGCATAAAAGAGAAGATCATGTTAAGTAAAACTTGCTAATGTTGACCTAAATTTGTATATTTCTTCAGGCAAATATGGAAGGTTTTGAGGGAAGTGCTGGGATATCTTGGTCTATGGAAAGAGGTTAAGGATTCTGAACAATGTTGATACTACTAGCACTCTGTTAGAGACACTGTTTTGTGCCCTACTATGAAAGATTTGGGTTCTCAAACACATCTAGCCTCAAAGGTTTTAGATAGGGACTCTTGTTCTGAGAAATATTTTTTTTTTGCAGTTATAGCAAGAAAATTTCTATCAAAGTATGTGAGTGCTGTGTTACAGGAAATACTAAAATTTGGTTATAAAATTAAGCTTTTAAGCTGAATAATAGCTATTCTTCCCCTACCAAATAGACACACAAGCACGCGCACACGTGCGCGCACACACACACAAACACACACACACTAACTATAATGCTATCTTTTTAAAAAGACTACTAGATCACAACTTTTCAAGGTGTGACCTGAGGACCACCAGAACTAACTCTGAAGTCCTGAAACAGATCTGGGACCACATGGGAATGTGTCTGTGGTTGAAGCCTAGAAGCTGAGGTCCATCTTCCTCAGGACTCCCTAAGTTCTTTGTACCTATCTCTCTTATGTAGTTTACCCCCCTCTGTTTTCTGCTTTAAGTACACCTGTACTTTCTATATACATTGACAAAGAATAAACATTACCATTGCAAAAGCGAGGAAGAGCCAGAGAGCAGAGAAAGATAGCAGGGCAGCAGGGTGATTCCCAGGCCACTCAGTTCCATATCTAGCATCTGGGGGTCATGATGGAGTCATCTGTGCTTGCAAGACTTGGGTAGCTCTTCCCTCCTGCTCTGTTGTTTACAACCTACATGTTCTCTGTCTTGGGCTGGTTCAATTCTGTGCCTAAAGCTTTCCTCACTGGATGTTCAAAGTTCCTAACATCTCCCATGATCCTGAGTTCTCCGTTACACTTTGGGTTGCACCTTCCTAGTTTTGTACAATGGCCTCTCAGGTCCTACTTGTGGGAACTCTGGTTCTGCTACCCATTGGTTTGTCTCAGTGGCTTTCGGGGACCTTGACATAATCTCTGTGACCTCCATGGTTTTCATTTTACTTATCTACAAAACCCATACCGTCTGGATGACCTTGTCAAATTTTATAAACAGCTTGAGATAGAGCCTATCTGCCTTTGGACCAAGATTACAGGGGCCTCTTTATGCTGTCTTGGAGAAAACATTGCTTTTGAGCAGGAAACCCCTTCAGCATTATTCTCAGGTCAGGCTCTCTCCCTTCAAATGAATTCCCATGATGGAGGAGGGTCATCTGTCTATGTGTTAGTTTCATGGGTTAATAAAGAGACTGCTTTGGCCTTTTTGATAGGCCGGCCCTTAGGTGGGTGGAGTAGACAGAACAGAATGCTGGGAGAAAGAAGCTGAGGCAGAGAGAGCCACCTGCCATGAAGCTTCAAGGTCAGACATGCTGAATCTTTACCGATAAGCCACAACCTCGTGGTGAGATACAGATTATTAGAAATGGGTTGAATCAATATGAGAGAGTTAGCCAATAAGATGCTACAGATAATGGGCCAGGCAGTGTTTAAATGAATACAGCTTCTGTGTAATTATTTCAGGGGTAAGCTAGCTGGGATGGGGGGCGGCGGGGGACGCAGACCACTGCTTCCTTTAACAGTTCCATGTCTGCAGGCTGGAGCTTTCAATGGGTGGGGTCTTGCCCTTGGGGCACCTTTCTCATTGTTCTGGTGGCAGTGAGAAGTTTCTCTTTAATTGCACAATAGTTTTAAAAATTATAGGTTCTTTGTCTGCACCCTCCTGGTCTGCAACTCTAAACTTGTCCATATTCCTTCTCTTGTGAGACTTGACAGTTTCATGTCATCTAGCTCTCTCTCTCTCTCTCTCTCTCTCTCTCTCTCTCTCTCTTTCTCTCTCTCTCTCTTTCTCTCTCTCTCTCTCTCCCTCCATAATAAGAGAAGCAAGCAGTAGCCATGCCTGGGACTGAATGACATGCTCCCTTGAAATTCATTTCCCCAAAAATTAGCCCATTACTTTCTAATTTATTCTGATTCAAGTTCTCAAGACATAATCACAATTAATCCAGATTTTTGCCAGAATGTAATGCTGATGACTGTGGTCCAGTTTGTCAGAGTACTTGACCTTCTCTGAAGCCTCAGGAGCCAGGCCTCCACCATCTGCCCGTCTCTAAGCATTCTATTCTTCCAAGCTCCTTCCATTAAATTCTGCTTACAGCAGCCTATGGTTTCTGTGACCTAAGTTCGCAAAATCCTCTTATTTTCCCTTCAAACCAGCCCCAAAGACTTAAAGACCCCCACGGTCATATTTATTACAACAAGGGCCCCATTTTCCGGATCAGTTTTCCATGCCATTAGTGTCCTACTCCTGTGGTAAAATACTTGACAACAGCCATTTAAGGAGGAAGGTTTTGGCTCACAGCATGAGGGTATAGACCGTCACAGCAGTGGAGTCATGCCTGCAGGAACACAAGGCATCTGGTCACACTGCGTCCTCACTCAGGAAGCGGAGAAGCGAATATTCAGCTTGTTTTCTCCTTTTCAGTCCGCGGTCCCATTCCGTTAGAAGGTGTTATGGGCCATCGGTGTGCATCTTCCGTCTCTGGAAACACTCCTACTTCTGGAAACCCATAGTGTGTGTCAAGTTTATAATTAAACAATAACCATCACAGAACCTATCTCTTCTCTGTTGTAGGAGTTGAAGATGGTGAAGGCTACGTCTCCTTCTACAGTCTGTTGCCTTAACATGTTGATTTATTGTTTGTGGGTGCTGGGAATTGGTGTGGTCTTCCAGAAGAGTAGTCAGTGTTCTTAACCTCTGAGTCATCTCTCCAGCCCCATAACACGTTGATTTTTGTAGAGATGTACACTCATACACACAATTATGTTTATTTTTGTAGAGGTGTACATTCATACACACAATTATGTTTATTTTTGTAGAGATGTACACTCATACACACAATTAAGTTTATGCTTTCTCTCATAATCTGATACAGTCCAAGGGGAACTAATTTGTTCAAAAGACTCCTATTCAAATAATTACTTTTTAAAAATTTGTTTATGTGTATGAGTGTTTTTCCTGCATGCATGTTTGTGTACCACATTCATGCCTGATGCCCACCAGAAGTCAGAAGAGGGCAGTGGCTCCACCGGAACTGGAATTACCGATGGTGTGAGTCACAATGTGCAAGCCAGGAATTGAACCCACATCCTCTGCAAGAACAAATGCTCCTAACTGCCTAGCCATCTCTCCAGCCCTGCAAAGAACTGTTTTAATCGGTGCTTGAAAATGAAAAGATTTTGCAATTTCTTGTCATAAAACAAAAATCAGTTATGGAAACACTCCTTTGCCATGATACCTGGTTAAAACTGGAATTGTTGAGGTTGCAGAGAGAGCTTATTTGTGCCTGCTTTGTGAGTGTGAGGACCTGAATTTAGCACCCACGTAAAAGCCAGGTGTGACATTGCTCACTTGTAACCCTAGCACTGGGGTGGAAGTGGGAATGGAGACCAGCAGATCCCGGAGCTTGATGTCCAGCTGCTTCACCCAGCTGGGGAGCCCTGGGTTCAGGAAAGGAGCCTGACTCAAAGCAACAAGCGGAAAGTGAAAGAGGGAGACCCAGTGACAACATCTGGCCTCCGTATGCACATGTGCACACATGTACATACACTTGAAGACTCTTATATAAAACATGTACACACACATGTACTACACAGGTATCTGACACACACACCATCCTATACACAAATTTTTAAAAATTGGAGTTGTTTAAATTTAAATAAACCTAAAACATTGTTACAACAAAAATAAATAACATAATTTCTACAAAGGAGGGTGCAATGTATCTAACAAGATACGTATTTAAAATTAACAAGGAACTATATAAATCAACAGGAAGAGAAGACTTCTTTGTGAAGCAATCCTAATATCTTAGCTATGTTGTTATCTCGCTTCCTGGGGCTAATACCAACCACACAGGATTATGGTTACATCCTCCTCATACATCACAGATCCAAGAAAACGTGATGGAAATGCAAATATAAAGAACTATTTAGCTACAAAGAATTACATACTAGTCGGCTTTTGTATCCTTCTTTCTATTGTCTCTTGATATTTATTGATAATATAACTATGAAAAGAGCTGGTTCCACATCAGACAAAGGACAGTGGGGACTACACAGGATTTGTCAAAGTCTACGAGGAAAGCATAGATCCCCCTCCCATTTATTGGTTTGACTATTAGCCCTCTCCAGGGCTGGTGTGTTTCCTTTCCCGCTGAGTCTGGTCGAAGGCTCTGTGATGTCTTTCTGGCTGGTGTTCTTCTGAGAAAGGAGCCCAGGAGTGTGGCAGCACATTCCCTGGTAAAAATAGTCTGAGAAAGCTTAAGATTAGGTCGCCTGGAAAAGAAGACTTCCATTTTCATCCTTGACATTTATTCCTAAGGTATCAACCTGGAGGTGGGAGTCCGTCAACCATCTTGGGGCTGTTCTCACTGCTGATTTTGGACCTTTGAACAGCAGATGCTTTTAAAAGTCGCATTCCAAGACCTGGGGATGTAGCTCAGTGGCGCTGTGCTTGCCCGGCATGTGCAAGGCTGTGGGTTAAAACTCTACCACTGTCAACAGAGGAAAAGGACGCCCACACTTGTGGGCTGGGAGGAAACACGGTGTTTGCATCGCTATTCCCGACATGATGCTAAGGAGAGGCCACAGCAGGGTCACAGAGCACAGAAAGGAAAACCAGTCATGTGGGAGCAATCCTGAGATTCATTAATGTATCTTGTCATTGGTTCTAACATAGAAGTAACAGTAATAATTCTAGGTCCCTCTCTGGAAGCAAAGAACAGCAAAGAATTACTCCCTGGGAAAGGGAATTTAAATGTGGCTCTTATAGAAAGCACATTAGCAGAAGTAACCCACAATTTTAGATTAAAAAATATCCAGAGAACAAAGGGAATAAAGTATAGAATAAAAAAATCCAAGCTACAGTAATAGAAATTTCCCCATTTTCCTTTGCTTGTTTTCTCCTTCCCATACCCACAATTACTTCTCATCTCACAAGCACCACAAATCAAAATAATATGGAAGGAAACCCCAATCTTGTTTGTAAATAAATAAAACACCTAGGATGATAAAAAAATACCAATAATCTTGAAATTCAGTTGTAAAATTACCAGAACAGTGTGTTCTGCTTTATTAATAAAGCCCTAGCAGCTGTTTTACTAAGCCATAACTCTAGAGTAAATTATATCCTAGCTGTCTACAGCATTGTATGTGCTGTGAGCATGAGACTCTCCTACCTCCCAGACACAATTCTCCCACCATTACTGTGAAGTTTAATATGCCTGCTACTGTGTCAGGCTCCCTGAGAAGGGGGAGCAGTGTGAAGCTTCCTGACTGTGCTGGAGAGTGTTTTGTCAACTTGACACAAGCTAGAGTTATTTGAGTGGAAGGAAACTCAACTGGGCAAAAACCCCCTCCAGACTGGACTGCAGGCCAGCCTGTGGGGCATTTTCTTGGTTGGTGATCCATGTGGGAGGGACTAGCTAACTGTGGGTGGTACCATCCCCTGAGAGCTGGTCCTAGGGTGTAGAGAGCTGCCGTGGAGCCGTGCCTTTAAGATGGCAGCCGGCTGCCGCCCTCCACGAGTCCGAAAGCGAGCGAGCCCTGTCTGTGATAAACAACTCCTTTTATGGTGATGGCCCAGGACCTGCTATGATCGTGTGTAGCTTGCGTATGCTTGAGCCTATGGGCGATGTCTACGTAGCATTCCGGGATAGGCGACCATAGCCTATATAAGGGCTGGGAGAGGTCTGCCCCTGGACAGACAGAGAGAAACGGGAGAGAAGCGAGAGAGAAGCAAAGGTCCTGAATAAACTGCGCGCAAGAAGAGCTCAGTTGTCGTCATTGCTGGTTCTAGGCCGTCGCGTCACTAGCGCATGTAAGAAAGCAGGCCAAGCAAACTGTGAGAAGCAAGCCAATGAGCAGCATTCCTTCATGGTCTCTGCTTTAGTTCCTGCCTCTAGGTCTCTTCCGCGAGTTCTGACTCTGATGGAGTGTTACCTAGAAGTGCTAGATGAAGTATCTTTGGTCATGATGCTTTACCATAGCACTAGCAACCCTAAGACAGTGACTGCTTTTGTTCTTCCGGAATGACTGAACATCTGAAGGGACTATGATAATTGAGTTCTTTGTGGGTGTGACCATTCATAAGGAGTGCCTTGAGACTTCTCAGGAAATAATTCCAGACTCCTCTGATCTCTTGCTCAAAGTTCAGTGCCACCCACAAGTTGCTTCTGAATTAGAGAATCTTTGCATTTATGACCTATACAGTTAAGAGTGTCAGTGACTGCGTGGGTCCCACAAAAGTTAAATCTTACCACAGAGTGTGCCGTCTTAGGAGAGTTGGGAACTGGGGGACTGGTGAGGCTCTCTCATTGGGATCTCATTTATCTGCACCACTGACTAGCCATCATGAATGCAGACATCCCTCCAGGGCAGACTAGTACATAGGTTTTCTCTCATATTAACAAACGATTCCTAGTGAGTTCTAAAACCCACGCTTCATGTCTCAACCAACCAAAAATATCAGAAAAATAAAGCATGGAGAGTAAGTTGATAGCAGGTGCTGGCTCTACAGCCACTTTTCACAATAACCTTTGGAGGGTTTTCACTTTGTTTGAGACAAGCGTGGACTACCACATCATGCTAGCTTTTCTTTTTAATGTGTGTAGGGATTTCACCCTTATGGATGTCTGTGCACACATCCATTCCTAGTATCCTTGGAGAAGAGGGCATCAGATTCTCTGAGACTGATGTTACAGACAGCTGTGAGTTACCACATTGGTGCTGATAATCAAACCCAGGTCCTCTGAAAGAGGAGTCAGTGCTCTCAACTAATGAGCTGTAGTTCTAATTCCCCTAAGGAGCTTTTTTTTTTTAGAAAAAAAAATCAGAATATAACTCTTACCAAAAACAAAAACAAAAAACAAAACAAAAACAACAACCAAAAAACCCCAACAAACTATTTGTAGTGGAAACCAAGAATTTTTTATCTCTACTATGAAAAAAATATTAAATAAAAGCTACCTCATCTTTCTGCTGATGGAAGCTCTTCTCCATTTCCAAGTTCCTCTACAAACGCTATCTTTTTGCTATGGTTATGTATGGATTTTACAGTTTGTAAAATATCTTTATCTCTTGATAAAGAATTTTGCTCTAATTTTTTGAGAATGTGAACAAAAGAATGAGTGAACCGACTAGTTTGCTCAGGACTTTATGATCCCATGGCTGAGGCCAGGAACCCTAGGAAAAGGGAGAACTGACCCCTACCTTGAATGTGCTAAGAGCAAGCATGCTACAGTGGTAAAATGCACAGATAGCTTGCGAGGGAACGCAATGAATACTATATAAAGAGTGAAAGACTACTCGGGTAGCTGGTGAATGACAGTTGCCATGGTGCCACATGCACACCCCTCAGCCTTATGCCTGACACAGAATCACGGCCATGTGACTGGCACAAACATTGCTCATGTAAGTGGGAAGTTCCTTGAGAGTGTTTCCACTGAGAAATGAAGATGCATGCAAAGCAAATTTCAAAATAAATATCTAAAAGGGACGACAGAATCCATCCAACAAGCAAAATATAAAAGAGATGGCGTACACAGAGTAACGGAAGGAGAAACTGGATTGTGGGGATAGATGTTGGTGTGCAGGGAGGGAGCAGAAAATGGTTCTAGAATGAAGGAATGATCTGAAGGAATTCACATGGAGAGTCTAAGATGCATCATCCACAGCTTACGGGGCTAAATTAGAATCTGATTCCTACAAGAAGATTTAAATGCGAAGAGACAGTTATGTTTAGAAACTGACTGATGAGGAGGCTGTGGGCAATGAAGTGGATTTCCTGAGGACCAGATTCGTGCCACTCAGGAGAGCCAGCTAGCCTGGAAGCCACAGGAATTTTCACAAGAGCCATCTGGAGGAGGAACAGAACTTGAGCAGAAGGAAGCCGGTGATGAGTTGCTAGGTGTGTATACATTGCCAAAGGAGCTGCAAATGACCAGTTAGGAAAGACATCCATTTGTCTATGTGGAAAAAATGAAAAGTGAAGGATCCACAAGCAACGGGAATTTTCATGAGGCTCCTCTGAGAAAAGGGTAACACAAGGAAGCCATTCACTGATGATACCAATCAAGAAAGAACTTTTAGGCCTTCCCCATTTCCCCTCCCACCCCCAAGTTTTAGCCTGAAGGGCATGCAGATGACCTGAACCGCGATGTGGAAGAAGATATGTGCCAGGTGGCACAAGAGAGAAGCTGGCAACGTCTTGACAAAAAACGGCACTAAAGGAAGCTTCCATGAGGACAGAGGAAGCATGAGCAATTAGGAGGACAACAGGATAAAGTGTTTATGTTTACTAGCACATGGGTTACACAAAGGGCCTTTTACTGTATGTACTCAGTCATTTGCGTATCGTCGAGCAGACGCCTGCTGAACTGCTGGAGTCCAGCTCTGTGTTCAGTGTACATCATTTTACCAACTTTCTCAGGCAAATATAAGGAAGAACGAAGCCTCCATTGGCCTGCCTAAAATTCTGTTTGTGGTTTTGCTTTTGTTTTGTTTTGTTTTGTTTTTGAGGTAGGGTCTCTCTATGAAGCCCTGGCTGTCCTGGAACTCACTATGTAGACCAAGCTGGCCATAAACTCAGATATCTGCCTGCCTGTCTCTGTCTCCCGAGTGCTGGGATTAAAGGTATGTGTCTGGTCTAAGATCAAAACTTTAATCTGTAGAGGAAAAATGACCCAGCGATCTCTCATATCACCCTACTCTTATTAATGAAAGAAGTCTGCGGAGGTGTCCTGGGGGCAGTAGCAGGACAACCGATTGTGTCAACAACTAAAGGACTGGGGCACAGGCTGTAAAGTGGTTATGGCTCTAAACCCAAGGCACTGGTCACCACATGCTAACGTCCCACTACAGACCTATTTCCATCCAGAAGAGTACAGTCTAGTGGGCTCTCCTTCCCTTGTAAACGCACAAGGTAACCATTATAAAAGATTCTGCTCCAGCCATCAGGGAGTTCCAGCAACTTCAACGATGCCTTTCTTGTGTAACTGCAGCCTTTATGTTTCGGAGGCCCAGCCTGTCGAGTGGGAAGGCTTAACTTCAGCCACAGCATTTTGTTTTAGAGACTTGGCCAGCCTGGTGTAAGTTTTCTCATGACCAGATGAGTGAGAAAGGGGCCCGGGTACTTAGAGAAGGGTGTGGTGCACTGGTCCTTGGAGACCTGGTGATTTACATGAAGAAAACCAGGGTGCTCGCTCCCTGTGAGCACTGAGAGACTGCGCAGTGTTGCCCCTTCTCTGCTCTGATTCCCTGGACAGAGCCTCTCAGCATTTGAATGTCTGTATTCATGACTGTGGATGGAGGAAGGGCCACTCACCTGTGCACACTGCAGGGTTTTTTTGTTTGTTTGTTTTTTGTTGTTTTTTTTGTTTTTTGGTAGCATTTACTGATTATACCTATCAACTTCCAGTAACATACAGAGAGTTACAACAACCAAACCTGCCTCCATGGACTGGGGATGTACTTCCTACCTACTATGTGTAAAGACCACAGTAATTCAAGACAAAAACATCCCAAGACAACCAATGTCCCCTGGGAAAATGGGCCCCAGTTGAGAATCATGGATGTAGTGGAGAGGCTCTGACTTGATTACGGTCCTAGTTAGGTTTCCTTTACTGTAATAAACACTAGGACCAAAAGAAAGTTGGGGAGACAAAGATTTATTTTATCTTATAGCTTGCAGTCAATGAGGGGAGGTCAGGGCAGGAACTACAGACAGGAACCTGAAGCAAAACTAAAGTACAGCCACAGAGGAGTGCTGCTCACTGGTTTGCTCCCATGGTTTGCTCAGCCTGCTTTCTTACACAACCCAGGAGCAGCTCAGGTGTGGCACTACCCACAGTGGGCCAGGCTCTTCCACATCCATCATTAATCACAAAACGGCCCCACCGACTTGGCGACCTGCCCGTCTGATGGGGACAATTCTTTGATGGAGGTTGTCTCTTCCCAGATGACCCTAGCTTGTGTCAAATGGACAAAAACAAAACAAAACAAAACAAAACAAATCCTGATCCACGTAATAACTATCTTTCAGTGTTTGACTCTTCTGTTTTATTTTCTATACATCTACTTTTCAGTAGTCTTTCTCCTGCTTTATTTATGCTATGTGAAATTGTTCTCTAGCCTTTTATGACTAGATGGAAATTTAAGATGAGCCTCTAGAAATTCAGGAACTTCTGAGTAAAATGACAGATTAGAGGTTGTTGCTGTAATGTGGCGAGGAAAGAGTCGGGATAAGAAAAAAAATAGATCCAGTTCCAAAGAGAGAAAGAAAGAGTTGTAAAAATTCACAAAAAGAGGAACAGACAGTTGAAAAAAAAACAGAGGAGGAAAAGGGTAGCAGGATAAGAATCAGCAGCTGAGCATCCTGCTACTGGCTCCCAGCTGGGCAGCGGAAGTGACACCTCATCTGGATCCAGTTCTGGGTCTTGCTTAAACAGTGCCTCCCCTAACAGAAAAGCTCAACAGTGGAAAGGAAGTACTGTGTGTGTGTGTGTGTGTGTGTGTGTGTGTGTGTGTGTGTGTGTGTGTGATTCCACCCAACCCGGAAACTCTTTAAACAGGAAGGTAAATGACTCAGTATAGCTTCAGGAAGTCCCTGCAACTGAGCAGATCAACTAGGCCTCCCCCTGCCAGCTCTAAAAGCCGAGAGTCCCTCTCAGAGGAGAAAGGCTGCAAAGATAACTTTTAGAGCAGAGCAGTCACTTACTGGAAGAAGCAGAAATCAGCCAAGCTGCCTGAAAAGATCAACTGAGGCACCAGGAAAGGACACTCTTCAACCTTCTGAGCGGCCTGTAGACCATTCAGTGTGCTCCAGCTTCCCAGCTTTTGTGAGCTGTCACGCATGGTCATGTGGGCCCTGGTGATATACCTGTCTTTGAGTCGTTTTTGCTCCTATAAGTAACCCCAATAAGACACACTGGTTTACCAAATTGGACTCTGGTGGTATCTGTACTCTGTCTGATTTGCTGTGATCTCCCTGTCTGCGGTGAATAGAGAGGGGTGTGTGTGGCTTTTCCCATGCAAAAGCTTTATCATAAAACAATATGAACGTGTGTGATTATTCCCATTCCACAGTGTGATGGTAGAGGTCAGAGGACAATTTCCAGGATTTGGTTCTCTCCTGTTGTGTGAATTCACGGGATCAAACTCAGATCAGGCTTGACAATAAGCACCTTTACTAACTGAGCCATCTCACAAGCCCTTGGCCTGAGGTCAATGGATAGATCTGCTTCCTGTTCTACCAGGGCAGAAATTCCAAAGCCCTGAGGACTACTTAGCATCCTCTTGTAGGGTAATTAATGCTCAGTGGGCTGGGAGTAGGGAGACAAGTTCACAGAGCTAAATGCTGTGCTTACTTTCCACTGACTACAAAGTTAAGTGTGGCCAGTGGAAGCTGGTACACAAAGAAGAGATGTGACTGAAGTTAAGGCCACTCTGCCAAGAGGAGCATCAGCACCAGCATGCATGCTGGGAAAGACAAGAATCCACAGGCTCAGCTGACCCTATTTACCTGGTGATCAATTTTAGAGAGTTCAGAAAGACCATGTTCCAAAGCATCATCCTTTTTTTGCCATTTCTTTTCCTGTGTTTTCCTTTTTATTGTAATTTTAACAATATATTTTCTTTACTGCTTTTTTAAAATATTTATCTTATTTTTATATGTGTTTGTGTATATGCACATGTGTGTGGATGCTCTAGAGGCCAGAAGAGTGTATTGGATCATCCTGGAACTGGAGTTACAGGCAGTTGCGAGTTACCTGCTACTCATATACCACTCAAGTGATTGCATAAAATAGAAAAAGACTGGCCCAAAATTCTTTTTATGAAGCCAGTATTGCCTCTACATCTAAACCTGATTAAAAAAAAACACCACCAAAAGAAAGAAACTACAGATTTATCTCTTTGATGAAAAATGCAAACATTCTTAATAAAACACTGGCAGATGAATTCAAGGTGACAGTCAAAAGTTCCTTCATTGTGACTGAGCTAGCTTCTTTCAAGATACACAGGGATGATTCAAAATAAAAGAGAGTTTACCTATCGCATAGACTCAAAGACAGAAATCACGGGATCATTTCAATAGACATTGCCTTTGACAAAATTTAACATTGCTTCATGATAAAAGTCATGGGATGTGGGGAACAAAACACACACACACACACACACACACACATGACAAACAACCAGTCAACATCATATTAAATGGAGGAAAACTCAAAACATTCCTAAAAAGATCAGGAACAAGTCAAGTATGCCCACTCTCTCCACTCCTGTACAATACAATGCCTGATGTCTTAGGGCAACAATGAAAGAAAATAGAGATACAAATAGGGAAAGAAGACAAAGTATCCCTATTTGCTAATAATATGATTCTATACCTACAAGACACAGAAGGACCCACCAAAAAACTTGTAGAGCTAATAAACACTTTCAGCAAAGTAGCAGGTTACAAAATAACCACCCCCAAATCAGTAACCTTCCCCTATACCAAAAACAATCAAACTGGCAAAGAAATCAAAGAAACAATCCCATCCACAATAGCCATCAATAAAATAATAAAACAAAACACTCGGGAATAAACCTTACCGAGGAAATGAAAGATCTCTCAGTGAGAAATGCAAGGCACTGGAGAGAGAGTGAAGAAGACATTAGAAGATGGAAAGATGTCCTGTGCTTAGGAATTGGAAGAATTAATCTTGTGAAAATGGCCATCCAACCCAAAGCAATCAGTAGATTCAATTCTATCAATCAAAAGCCCAGGACCATTCTTCACAGACTTAGAAAACAAAATCTCAAAATTTATGTGGCAAGATCAAAAGTTAAGGATTGTCAGTGCAATCTTGACCAAAAATGATACTCCAGCAGGTATACCCTACTTTATCACAAATTATAACCCAGACTCACGGTATAAAAAGTACACAATGTCAACAGAAAAGCAGAAAGGTGTAAGTGGACTAAAACAGAGGCCCCAGATGAGGTCATACAAATACCTGATTTTTGACAAAGATGCCAAAAGCACACACTGAAGAAAAGATACCATCTTCAAGTATCGGTGCTTGGAAACCTGTACTTTGACATACAAAAAATAAGACCGGATCCTCTTCTTGTACCCCACACAAAATTCAACAGCAAATGGATAAAAACCCTTAAACCCCTGGAAATCTGAAACTGCTAGAGGATAAATAGGGTGTAGGCACAGGTACATCTTTTCTTAGTAAGATTCCCATAGCACAGGCAGTTAAGACCAACAATTGTCAAGTAAGAGATCATGGGATTAAAATTTTATGTAGCTGGTAAGATGGATCGGTGGTTAAGAGCATTGACTGCTCTTCCAGAGGACGTAGGTTTGCTTCCCAGCACCTACGTGACAACTTATAGTTGCCTGTTACTCTAGTTCCTGGGGCTCTGGTGCTTCTTCCGGCCTCTGTGGGCACCAGACGTGCAAGCTGTACAGATAAACATCCAGGCGAAACAGCCATACACACAAAAATTAAGTGAAGCACTTGGGTGTTGGGGGCGCACACCTTTAATCCCAGCACTCGGGAGGAAGAGGCAGGCAGATCTCCATGAGTTTGAGGCCAGCCTGGTCTACAGAGCTAGTTCCAGGACAGAGAAACCCTATCTTGAAAAACAAACAAACAAATAAAGTGAAGCAACAACAACTTTAACCTTCTATACAGGAAACTCAATTGAGTGTAAAGGCAGCCCACAGAGTGGAAAAAAATCAATCTTTGCTGGCTGAACATTTAGTAGACTAGGGTCTGATATATATGAAGAATTCAAAAATTAAAAATAAAAAACCCAACCCATTAGGAAGTGGGATATGGAACTGAATGGAAAGCTCTCAAAATAAGAATAAATAGAGGCCAGGCTGTTGTTGAACACACCTTCTTTAATTCAACATAGGAGGCAGAGGCAGACAGATCTCTGTGGGTTTGAGGCCATCCTGGTCTTTATAGCAAGTTCCAGGACAGTCAGGGATACACAGAGAAACAGTCTCAAAAAAAAAACCAAAATAAATAAATAGATAAGTAGATAGATAGATAGATAGAATGGATAATAAACACTTAATAAGTACTCAAAATCCTGGGCTTCCTGTTTGAGAGTGTAATCTGAGGTCACCTGAAGATACCATGGTGCACACCTCTAAATCTAGCCCTTTGGCAGTGGAAGAAGAAAGATCACTAAGTTTGATGCCAACCTGAGCTAAGTAGTGAGAACTTGCATCAAAAATAAAATTCGGGGGGGGGGGCTGGAGAGATGGCTCAGAGGTTAAGAGCATTGCCTGCTCTTCCAAAGGTCCTGAGTTCAATTCCCAGCAACCACATGGTGGCTCACAACCATCTGAAATGAGGTCTGGTGCTCTCTTCTGGCCTGCAGACATACAAACAGACAGAATATTGTATACATAATAAATAAATATTAAAAAATAAAATAAAATTCAGGGGCCAGGGCTATGATACAGAAATTCCTGGATGAATAATCTGTTTTTAGTCCAATCATCCCCTTTCTAACCAAGACCACCCCTTGCCTATTCTATCCACCCGAAACCCAAATCTTTGGATGCTAATTATACAAAATTACCTTTCATAAAATGGTAGCTCATGTAGAATAGTAACCTGGACATATCCTCTTACAGACTTCAAATCATCAAAACCTAATACTATGAAGACACTGTGCGCATGGTTACTGTGCAGTGCTGTGGAGACACTGTGTGCATGGTTCCTGTGCGGTGCTGTGGAGACGCTGTGTGCATGGTTACTGTGCAGTGCTGTGGAGACGCTGTGCGCATAGTTGTTGTGCAGTGCTGTGGAGACGCTGTGCGCATGGTTACTGTGCAGTGCTGTGGAGACGCTGTGTGCATGGTTGCTGTGCGGTGCCGTGGAGATGCTGTGCGCATGGTTACTGCGCAGTGCTATGGAGACGCTGTGCGCATGGTCATTGTGCAGTGCTGTGGAGATGTTGTGCGCATGGTTACTGTGCAATGCTGTGGAGACGCTGTGCGCATGGTCATTGTGCAGTGCTGTGGAGATGCTGTGCGCATGGTTACTGTGCAATGCTGTGGAGACACTGTGCGCATGGTTGCTGTGCGGTGCTGTGGAGACGCTGTGAGCATGGTTGTTGTGCAGTGCTGTGGAGACGCTGTGTGCATGGTTACTGTGCAGTGCTATGGAGACGCTGTGCGCATGGTTACTGTGCAGTGCTGTGGAGATTCTGTGCGCATGGTTGCTGTGCAGTGCCGTGGAGACGCTGGGAGCATGGTCGCTGTGCAGTTCTTCTGAAAGAACAGTAACTAGGAAGAATTAGCTCAATACAGATACAGTTCTGTCCTGAAATCCGTTTGCTCTGCAGTTGCTTGAATCTGCAGGTACAAGGCTGTGGCGTGTAGACCTACTGTGTAAATTCTAAGTATTGCCTATTTCATAACTGCAGTAAGATGATTTATTCATTGTATGTTGGGATTCAAATTTAACTGAGTGCACAGTATTTTTATTTACAATATTTGGCCATTCTATTTGGAACTGGGGGTGGAAGACACTCCAGATTTAGATCTTTTTTCTGTAAGTCTTTGGCACATCACACACAGATGTTCGTAACTACAACACTAGAGACGTACTGTTGTAAATGAAATTAACGCTATACCATGACCAACCACTGCAGAAACATACCCACTTTACAAAAGATAGGGGTTTTGTTATTGTTTTGTTTTGTTTTTCAGTTCCTGGAAAAAAGCTTGCTTTATATTACAAATCTACCTGTTTTGCAACATACAGTGGCCAGCAAAAACAGCTTTATGTTTTGAGCACTCACCGTAGCCTTGCTGTCTAATGCTGCTGTCTCCAAGGGAGCTGAAACCAGGAAGTCTGGTTTAAAAGTTCCTAATAATGAGGCTCCAGGCAGCGGTTTTCTTTGTTTTTGAAGGCTTATTAAATGTCCTTGGTAAAGGAACACTGCCGCCTAGTGGCAGAATCAAGTATTCTCCCAGACTGGAGGCAAAGACAAGTGGAAGATCTGAAGGCGTGGGTTTTGGTTGCTTCCACTTAGCATTCAGTCTGCTAGCTTTCGCATGATACAGGGAGGAACAGTTTTACCAGTAAAGCCGAAATATTCCTTTTAAAAAAAATCGCGGGGTGGGGGTGGGGGCCAGGCAGAGAGATGGTTCCACAGGTAAAGGCACTTGTCACAGAAGCATGGTAATGTGAACTGCACACATCCTGGAACCACACACACACACACACACACACACATCACACCACACCACACCACACACACACCACGCACATACACACACAACACACTACACCACATCAAACACACACATACCACACCACACCACACACACACAAACACACACACATCACACCACACCACACCACACCACACACACACCATGCACATACACACACAGCACACTACAGCACATCAAACACACACATACCACACCACACCACACACACACACACATACACACACGGCACACACACGGAGGCAGAGATAGTGATGGCAATGAAGCACAGCCATATAAAAGAGCCATTCCCTTCAGCATGCACTGAAACTAAAAGGAGAAAAACCAAGCAGAATTTGAAAGAACATTCTTTCCACTAGAGCCCATGTGGACAAAATTCACGTTGACTTTAAAATTCATAAGGCATCTGAATTCCTGAAGCATACGCAAGGCTCAGTAAGTTACCGGCAAAGACTCCTCAGAATCGCATCTTTAAAAACATGAAGACTCAGAAGCTTGCCTCCTGAGGATCACCTGCGTATTTCCTAATCCAGAAAGTACTGCAGACTTCAAATGGACCCACCCAGGGCCTCAGCTGCATAGTCAATGCGCACTTCAATACTGGAGATATATTTTGCACCAGAGAAAAATATTTAGTTACAAATTAAAACATTTGGCATTGACTTTTTGGTTGCCTTTTGTTTGTTTTCTAAGGAGTCTGTGGCTAGTTAATAAAAGAAAGTTCATGCCAGCTTGTCACCTTCGTGATCACTCTTGACTCTGCGCCACCTGCTTTTATACATATGTCCTTGCGAGCTGTGGCAACAAGGAGTCCGTTACCATCGTAAATATTTAATGTCTCTCACTAGAAGCAAAGGAATGGAGACGCCAGAGCAGCGTGGCTGTAGAGTTCGTTGCTGAGCAGGAATGTATTTTGCAAATTCCACTTCCGCCAGTGAGCAGTAAGATTATTTCCTACAGGGAAACAAAACAGAACAAAACCAGTTTTGAACTTTCTGTCAGTCTGAAGAGTCACCAGGTGCTGGCCCAGCTCTTCCAGCAGCCAGACACTCAGCTTCGCACGCTTATATAACAGTCTGGTGTCACTGGCATGATTTTAATGCATCCATGCAGCCCTACCTGTAGTCTTAGTTTACCCTGCTAAGGGTGGCCCTTTGTCGGTGGCCATAAGTAAGTGGTCTATTAGTCTGCGCTGCCTGGAAGGCGCCTGACAGATGGCACTGTGTGCCTGTCTACCCTGGCACAGTCATCCTCCGTCCTCAAGATGCAATCAAAGCTGCTTGTGAAATAGAGTCTTTCAGAGTGAGCCGTGGTCTGAAAAAAACCACTGCTTTACACAACGTAGAGTGAACACATCCTGATGTCAACAAAACTTGAGTTTCTGGCATTCCCCTCTTCCCTAAACCCAGAGAGCATGTCTCACAAATCTACTCCAACCCTGTTTGCTGAACCTTGAACCCTGTCATGAATTACACACTTTGGACCATGTTAGAAAGGAGACCGGTTTCTTAGCAACCTTTAGAAATGCTAGAAAGCCACAAGAATATATATGCCATTGTAAGGACACGAGCACAGTTATCTCATTGGGAAGATCACGCTGGTCCTATTGGTGTGCTCTCCCTCCCTCTCTCTCTCTCTCTCTCTCTCTCTCTCTCTCTCTCTCTCTCTCTCTCGCTCTCACTCTCAGTCACTGCTTTGTTTCACATTTGGTTAGCTCTGAAATGCATTCCTTTGCTGAGGCCATGAACCCCAGTTTTGCCCGGCTGGGGTCTCTGCTGCTGGTGTGGGGTGGAGCTGTGTCCCACAGATGACAACTGATACTGTTGATCTCTGTTTACGTACAGACTTAGGAGCAAAATAATGGAATTACAATTTTTAATTCCCCAAGCTTTAGGGAGGTTTTATTAACAGCACCTCGTTACTAAAACACACCTCAGGCCCCCACTGCATTACGGGAGACATCTGAAACCCTTTGTGGTAGATTTGTTTCATAACAGAGCCTGGGATCTGTCAGTGGTTTTTTCGGCTCTCCCTGTCTTTTCTCTAGGCAACATAGGGAGCAGATTAGCTAGATGACTGTGTGTTATCTGCTTCAACTCAACTTGAGTAAGATGTAGCCGAGTACTAAAAATTCTTAGTGACTTCCTTTGCTAGTGAGCCATCTCTCTACCCTCTGAAGGTCCAGTCAGTCATCCAGAAATGCAGCTAATGGTCACACTGGCTGTGTGAATCGAGTTAAGGTCTTCAAACTCTCCAAGCATTTCTCTCTCTAAAATGAACATGGGGTTGCTGAGGTCAGGCTGGTTCCTGCTCTGTGTTACTCCATAGTGTGTAAAGCAGTGGTTTTTCAGGCTATGTCTGGCCTCGAGAAACTCCATTTTACAAGCAGCTTTTGATATCATTTTGAGCATAAAGGATCATCTCTCTGACATACAAATTATAAACTCCTGGGAGTAGAAAGCATGCTACCCTAAAAATTCACCTAGGTAAATTAAGACTATAGGGATACAAGGGAATTGTCCAGGTTTGCTTTCTATTACTTTGATAAAGGCCACAATGAAAGCGACTTGAGAGCGAAGCATTTGATTGGCTTACATGTCTCAATCATAGTCTGTCAATGAGGGAAGTAGGGGTGGGAACTCATGCAGGACAAGAACTGCAGCAGAAGAGACTAAGGGGGACACTGATTATTGCTTTGCTTAGTTTGGTTTTTTTTTTTTTTAATACAACTCAGAGCCTCCTGCCTGGGTATGACAACACTCACAGTGGGCTGCCCGCCCCCGTTAGTCATTAATCAAGACAATGCCCATTGGTTTGTCTACAGGCTAATGTGATGGGGTCATTTTCTCAGAAGAGGTTCATTCTTCCCCTGTGACTCCAGTTTATCTAGTTAATGAATTTTTTTTTTTAAAAAAAGGTGACATACATGACAGGAAATCAGATCCAAGAACTTACCAGATACACTAGGTTGAGGAAATGGCGTGACCTCCTCACCTGGACACCTAACACTGTGATGATAATGCCCTCCATGACTGTCACATGACATCAGTGTCTGCATAAAGGACCAACTCCCAACTGCCCTTGAGACTTTAGCCCAACTTGATCTCATTGTTGATGTGTTCTATCCCTGTGTCCACCCCTGTGGACCTCACCCCGTCTGTCCTTTCATTCATTTTTCTGGCCCTGGCCCTGCCCTTTTGCCTCTGTAGCTGGACTCAACTCTTCAGCTTCATTCTTAAAGCTGTGATGCACAGAGTTCTGAGAGTAGCAGCTTCTCACATGTAGCTAGTTTGGGTTCCTTACTCTGTCAATGTGGAATTTGCTTACATCTTTGCCTGTCTACTTCTGGAACCTCTTGAAACCCTACTACAGCCTCCTTAACCGTTTGCGTCCATTCTGCAGCCCTCCCTACAGACACACAGAAAGATTTACAATATGATTTGTGATATGAATTAATAATTAAAGATTAGAATAAAAGAACTTGTGTCTGCCTCAACTAGATGACCAAGAAAAGCAGGATTATGGAAAATTGCTGTGGGTTGCACCACGTCTATAAAAAATATGTCCAAGTCCAGCTGCTGTACTTGTTAATGCTGGGTGGATGCTTTCTAATGTAATGCGCAATCCTTTAGTGAGCTCTGAGTATGTTTTTAGAGGTAATGCGTGATATAAGGATATATTGTTATTTATTCTTCATGAAATTTTTCTTTTCAGGAAACTGCGAGAAGAAAGGAGAGATGATGACTACAGACTTTGTTTGCTCGGTCTATCTATTTATTCCTGTTTTTCTTCATCTCTGCCTGTGGAGTCAGCTTGCATTCTCAAAAAGGCGAAAAGGCCTTGATGGGGTTTATCACATTTCCAAATAGCTTTGAAACCATGGTAACACTCAAGATGCAATGGTCTTCTCTGAGTTCACCCAACGCTAACTCTCTGCACATACTGTGAATCCAGCTTAGATCTGTGCAAGGCTTATTGTTGATCTGACAACTTGGCGGTGCTAGAATCCTCCAGGAACTAGCCTCTGTGTGTGCTGAGGTGCCATCTACACTACATTAGCTTCTGGGCATGCCAGGGAGAGGTTATCTGGACTAGGTTAATTGGGGTAGGAAGAGCCATCTTAGCTGTGGGCTGCTGCATTCCATGGGTTGGGGCCCTGGACAGAATAAAAAGGATACAGCTCACTGAGAACTGACACTTGTCACTCTCTGCCACAGATTGTGGATCCAAATGTGATCAGCTGTTTCAAATTCTTACCATGGTGACTTCCCCGCCATTGAACTGTGAGCCCAAATAAACCCTTTCCTCCTTAAGCTGTTTGAACAGGTATTTTTGTTACAGCAGCGAGGAAAGTAACTAACACAGTCTGTGGTGTAGCTGGGCCATGGGCATATGAACAGATATAAAGCCAGCGGTGGCTTTTACAGCCTTGGAGGAATCTGTCCACTTCTTACGCTTTAGTAAGTACAACACAAGAACTCACCTCTGTGCTTCACGAACATGGCTCAACTAACATATAACTATGGCAGCCAATGCTTGCCTCATAAGCCCCAGAGCGAGATATGTAAAATAGACATGCAAATGACCCAAAGCGTGGAACAAGAACCAGTCCGTCAGGGGTCCGGTATTCACTACAGCTAACGTGTAGACCCAGGGAAGAAATACATTTTGTTGTGCATGTCACTGAATTTTTTAGGTGGTCTGTATCATTGTTGCAACATCTTCCAAATCACTGTTACACAGGTGGCTGCCACCGTGCCTGTTCAGAAGCAACTTAGAAAATTTGAGATTTTTGAAACTCTTGGCATTCCCCAACATGGTTCACTTGGGTAAAGTTTCTCTGCATATTTTGTGTGCCCTAAAATATCTTCCAAAACTTTCAGTGTGATTAAAAGTTATCTCCACTCATTTTCTCCCTGTCTACGTTTAATGTGTGCTTTGTGACTCTGGGAGACGGAACTGCAATCACAGTGATTCCCAGGGGAAACTGCAATCAGTCTGGACATTTTCCCAAGTGCTCAGTACCTGCACATCCAATGCTTCAAAAAGTCAAAGGAACAAAGACATTTAACAGACACTGTATCTTGCTCTCCCCCCTCGAGACAGAACAAACTGACCTGGTGGGGGTAGAAAGAAGCCCTTGTGAGCTTAGCTATTGTGTTGCTACGAAGTACTACACTGTGTCAACATAGGCCTAACTACAGAAACTGAAAAATGGACAAAAGAGACAGAGAACACATTGTCATGAAGAGCCCTCATCCACTTGTTACCAGATGTGATCAACCATGCCGATTGTACACATTCTCATGGAGACTCCCTCATCCACTTGTTACCAGATATGATCGACCATGCTGATTGTACATGATACAGTGCTGAGTACTGCACAGAACAGAGGTACCAGCCTTGGAGAGTTCAAATCCAGAGAGAGGCAAGACAGATACCTCACCCCAGCACATCTACTGTAAGAAAACATTTTTGGCAATAAGACTGTCAACTTTCTATAGATGCTGACATCGCTCTGAGAGAATGCAGTTGTAAAAGGCCCCAGAACTTCTTGGCTTCAGATTCAACACGACCAGCTGCCTCGGGCTCCTCTGGGGGCTTCACTTACATCAGTGTAGAGCTCAGTCCCCTCAGAAAGAGAAAGAGTTTCTGCTTGACACATGGCAGAGAAGTGGAAAGGAACTGGTCACTAGGTACCATTTGCCATCAGGTACAGGACATACTCAAGGGGGTCACATGGTGTCACACTGGGCTCCTTTCCGAGATGCAGCCTGTGTGCGCTCACTGCCCTATCAATCTGACTATTTAAGAGAATAGTCTCTTGCTGAAATCTGGAATGACCTGGATGGAAAGTACATTTTCAGGGATTTGATGACAGACGTTGCTTGTCAGTATCTTAAACCAGAAAGATGAGTTAATCCTAGAAGGAAATGGTATTGAATCTATCTCAAATCCAACTGCTTTGATTTGGCAAGGCACAGCAGTTTTCTTTTTTAAAATATAAAATAAGAACTTCAGGCAATTCTTGGATCGTATCTGTCTTAGGTAGGGTTTCTATTGCTGTGAAGAGACAACATGCGCCCAGCAACTCTTATAAGGAGAACATTTCATTGGGTTGGCTCACTTACAGTTTCAGAGGTTCAGTCCATTATCACCATGACCGGGAGCATGGCAGCATGCAGGCAGACATGGGGCTGGAGCAGCAGCTGAGAGTTCTATATCTTGCAGGCAACAGGAAGTTGACTGAGACACTGGGTAAAGCTTAAACAAAAGACCTCAAAGCCTGCCTCCTCAGTGACACACTTCCTCTAACAAGGCCACACCCACTCCAGCAAAGCCACACCTCCCAATAGTGCCGCTCCCTTTAGGGATCATTTTTTTTCAAAACACCATAGTACCTGTTTTTGAAAAAAGTAAGAGGATAGCAGACCATAGACTAAGACCTAAATTATCATTGGGTGTGGTGGCAGATGCCTTTAATTCCAGCACTCTTGAGGCACAGGTAGGCAGATCTTCGTGAATTCGAGGCTGGCTTGGTCTACATGGTAATTTCCAGGACAGCAAGGGCTGTCTATATAAGACTCTGCCCTGTCTTCCCCACCTGCACCCCTATAAAAGGATCTAAGTTATCAGCTACATATACAGGACTCCAGATTATAAGACTAATTTGGGATATATGTAAGATATAATAATCTTATAATCAATAAAAGACTGCTACTATAACAAACAATAAAGCAAAACATACAACCAGATTACATTCTGTCGGGAGGAAGAGTCCTGGCAGGTTTTGGAAGGAAAAGAAGAACTCTGGGAGGTCAAGGATAAGGAGTGCATGGGTATAGGAAGCTGAGCTGCCATTGGGAGCAGCCCTTGCTTGTGAAATAACAAATGGTTCAACCGAAGTGTTGGTGATGCAAGGAGACAGGAAGAACAAGGGAGATGCTGTTAACCAGAGCTGCCCGGTTACTAACTGGGTTATTAACTAACATATGAATTCAATAGCTGTTGTCAGAAACTGTGCTCACTGATGGGGATTTGAGAGTGAACAAAATAGAGGCGATCCCCTTTTTCACTGACCGTAACGGTAAATATTCATCCTAATTATGTGTGACATGGGGTGATAACCATGAATGGGAGTTACTGGTTGTATGATAGCCCGTGGTGAACAATTTGATGAGTCAGGGATGAAGGAAATGCTTGCTTGTTAAAGAACACAAGAGCTGAGAAAGGGGAGGTGCTTATTAGGTGCACATTGAGCTCAATCACATTTACAGAAGAAGACAATGAACTGCTGACAGTCTCCCTGGGTGTCCAGGGAGTGTCCTGGTGACACAGCTCCACAGGTGTCCAGCTGTGGGCTGGACTACTGAGGCTCACCCTGTCCCGAGGATGTGGCACTTGGTACACAGGGCTCCTACAAGAGCTTGTGCTCAATGAAGAGAGGAGCTGTTCCATGGCTTCGCCTATCAAAGAAAGTTTTGTCTGGAAAACAGTGTTGGTAGGACTGAACTGTGTGTGTGCGGAGGACTTGATTTTCCCTCCGAAGTAGTTCCTTATCACATGAGAACACAGACAGTTCTCAGTCAGCAGTCTCTCTGTAGACTTCACCGTGAAGACTTGTACGTTTCTTAAGAGCAATGGGAAGTCACAGTGGGTGATAGGAAGGCGATAGAGACGTTGTGGAGCATGGATTGGACAGTAACTATAGTTGGAGGAAGAAAGAAGGGCAACCGCATCCCGTCAGAACCAGAATTGTCCCTTTGAGGTGGGCGAATTGAGATGGCAGATGAAGTTTAATGTGAAGAGTGGAGGTTTGGGGTGACAGCGTGAATAGTCATAAGGAAGAGGGTGGCAATAAGAAATGTGACCACGTGTCAGTTAAAATAAGACAGCCTACAACACCATCCAGGATGACCCCTCTGTGACTGAGCCAATGAAATGTGGTATTCGCTCAAAACCAATAGAATGCAATGCAGGTGCCAAGAAGTGGGTGTCAGAGATAGGTAAAAACATTAATATGTGTTTCAACAGAAAGATAGGTTAGCTAGCTTACTGGCTAAATTTATGTCATCTTGGCACAATCTAGAGTCACTAGGAAGAGAGAACCTCAGTTGAGATGAAAGTGGTATGTGGTAAGCCCGAGGTGGATTTTCTTGGTTGGTGATACATAGTAAGACCCTGTCTCAAAACAAACAAACCACGAAACTCCCAACAGAAGAGGGAGCTGATTGTGAGCCTGGAGAACAAGCCAGCACACAGTGCTCCTTCACAGCCTCTGCTTCAGTTCCTGCCCTCACTTCCCTCAGCAATGGACAGTAAGTTGAAATTCATCTCTTCTGATTTTGGTCAGTGTTTTATCACAGCAATAGAAAGCAAACGAGAACACTATAGCATCTCCAGGCTCCTCTGACAAGCCAGGCTCCAATCTGGCCCGAGACACCATCGCATCTCTGGGATCCTCTGACCCGTCAGGCTCCAACCTAGCCCGAGACAAAATGCCTTGATTTCCTGAATGCGTGTGGCTTGAGAGTGAAATGCTGCAGGGCAGCACCAGAGTTAAGTTCTCCTGGAAGTCCAGTGAGTGACAGCTAAATTACAGTTACGTAACATTACCCTGCCTCTGATCCCTTGGCCTCATGCCCAGCTGACCATGACATCAATTGTTCATAACGTTCCAGCTATATTAGTTGGGGTTTCTATTGCTGTGATAAAGCATCATGACCGAAAGTAAGGGAGGAACGGTCTTATTTCATCTTACAGCTTGTGGTCATCATTCAGGGAAGCCAGGGCCAGAGCCAATGCAGTGCCACGGAGGAATGCTCACTGGCTTGCTCTCCGTAGCTTACAGCTTACTTGCTTTGTTTTTAAACTTTTATTGATTCTTTGTGGATTTTACATCATGCATTCTGGTCCCACTTATCTCCCCGTCCCCTCACTTCCACCCTCTGCCCTTGCAACCCCCCCCCCAACAAAACAAAAATGTAATGAAAAACCAAATACCAAATAAGAAGCAGAAGAATCTCCTCGTGGAGGCTGTAGTGTGGCCCACTGAGTCACAGTTCACCCTTTAGTCATTCATCTTTACTTACAAGTGTTCTTCACCACGAGTCACTTGAGTCATTGGTCTGGCCTGAGGCCTCTGGTTTTTGCTACACCACTAGTAATGGACTCTCAGTGGAGCTCCTCTTGGCTATCCTGCTGTCCTGTGTGGTAGAGATCCTGATGTTTTGAATCTGTAGGTTTGTCCCCTTCACATGTGCCAGCAGTTTATAGATGAAGTGAATGTTGGGGTGGGCTAACTCATGACCCTGGTTCTGGGCCTGGGTGGTAGCTGGGTTGGCCAGTTGCGAGTTTTCCCTCATCACTACCTGGGTGAGCTCTCCAGCTCTGCTTCTGCTAGCTCACCCAATGCAGCGTGCAGCAAGGAGCGGGGCCAGTTCTGCTCTCAAGTCCTCAGGCCCAGCTCCCCCATTCACATCACCAGGGCCAGTTCTGTTGCTTTTGCTCAGGTGAGGTACAGGGCCCTCTCTCCTGATTGCTGTAGGGGGAGCATGCGAGGGGGAGTGGGGTCAGCTGTCCTGCTTTCATGCCACTAGGGTTGACTCACCTGTGCTCCAGCATCAGCTCTAGTATGAAGCCCAGTGGGGTGCAGAGCCCACTCTCCTATGTGCTACAGCCGATGAGGGGCAGGACCAGCTCTCATGAAGGTAGCAATAGGTGGACGGGGAAGGACAGCTTTCCCTCACCCATGTTATCATATGGCAGATGGTGGGGGTGCTGGGTCAACTCTGCCGCTCTCCTGCCCTCAGGGCTGGCTCACCTACATGCCCTCTGCATCCCTGACAACAGGGTCAGCTCTAGTGTGCTGCCCAGACAGGGTGCAGAGCCCGCTTTCTTGTATGCTGCAGCTGTTGAGAGGCATGGCTAACTCCCCCGTTTTCATGACCCCAGGGCCAGCTCTCTCAACTGCCAAAGGTGGGAATGGGTGAGGGGGGAAGGACATCTTTCTCCCACCCATGCCACCACATGGCAGGTGAGGGGGAGTGAGGTCAGCCCTCCTGCTGTCACACCCTCAGGGGCAGCTCACCTACATCCCCCAAAACAGGGTCAGCTCTAGTGTGCTGCCCAGGTGAAGAACACGCCTGTGGTGAGGAATGGGGCCATCTTTCCAGAGTGTGGAGGGGGCAGGAGGGCAGCTAATCTGCTGTAGTATCGAGCAAAAAGCAGGACGAGCTATCGTAGGGCCAATGAAGGGCAGAGCTGGCGGAGTACAACATGGTTCCAATGACCTCCTGTGCTAACATGGCCATAAGAAATCATCACAGACCCCAACTGTAGCAGGACCATGGACGCAGACATGGCCCTTGGCAGCAGCTCAGGCCCAGACATCAGCATGGCCCTGGTGGCAGCACAGGCTACACAGGTCAGTACGGCCCTCGGACACCAACATGGTCTCAGGCGGCTGACCAGACCCTGGACATCTGCAGAGCCCTTGGTGGCAACAGGAGCCACAGATAGCACTCCAGACCTCAGCCACTGCAGGACTATGGGCCCAGATGTCTCCAGAGCCTCAGGTGGCAGCACGGGTCACCTAGATCAGTATGGCCCTAGCAGAGCATGGTCCTCGGGTACTGACATGATCTCAGGCGGCTGACCAGATCACGATCGTCTGGACAGCCCTCAGTGGTAACAGGACCCATAGACATCAACTCAGACTCTGGCTTCTGTAGGGCCAGAGACCCAGACATGGCCCTCAGCAATATCCCTAACCTGGACAGCACCCTGGCCCCCGGGTAATGGTACAGGTCATTCAGAGCAGCCTGGCCCCAGGTGGCGGCACAGCCCTCAGACATCCTCATGGCTACAGGTTTTGGCCTGGACCCTGGACATCTGTGTGGTCTTTGGTGGCAACATGGGCCATGGATATCAGTACAGACCCTGGATGTTGTAGGGCCATGGGCTCAGATCTGGTCCTAGGCAGCAAGCCAGTTGCAGAAGTCGCCATGGTCCCAGGTGGCAGTACGAGCCACTCAGGTTGGATCGGCCCCAGCAGCAGCACAACCCTCAGACACCAACATAGTTACAGGTGTGGCCTAGACCCTGGGCATCCCTGTGGTCTTTGGTAAAAACATGGGCCAGGGACATCAACACAGACCCTGACTGTGGACCAGGGACTCGGATATGGTCCTCAGCAGTAGCCCGGGCCTGGATGTCACCATGGCCCCAGGTGGCAGTGTAGGTTAGTCAGACCAACATGGCCCCTGTGACAGCATGACCCTTGGTTACTAACACGGTCCCATGTGGTGGCCCAGACTACTGGCCTCTGCTCTGTCCTCAGAGGCGACAGGAGCCACAGACATCAACACAGGCCCCCTCAGCTGCTTCATGGCCTCAGACCAAGACCTAGCCCTTGGCAATAGCACAGGCCTGGATGTTACCTTGGACACAAGTGGCAAGCAGACCATTTATGCCAGTCTGTTCCTCACTATCTGTTATAGGGATTTTATTGCTGTGAAGAGACACCATGACCACAGCAACTCGTATAGAGAAAACATTTGATTGGTATGGCTCCCATACAGTTTCAGAGTTCAGTCCATTATCATCATGACGGGGAACATGGCATTATGCAGGCAGACGTGATGCTGGAGCTGATGCTCCAGCTGATGCTCCATCTTGCAGGCAACAGGAAGTCAACTGACTGTCACACCTCCAAATAGTGCTACTCCGTTTGGGGACCATTTTCTTTCAAACGATCATACCACCCTCACCTCTCCAAAACTGCCTCTCTACCCGAGCCACGAACGGTTCTGCCTCTCTCTCTTCCACTTCCTCACCCTGTACTCACTCACTATAATGGCGCCTGGTCACCCAGTGCCGGGGTTCTTGGTTGAGCCACAGTGGCACTTGGTTGAGTCCTGCCTGCCCCAGCCACAAGGCATGACACAGATGCTACAAACCGCAACATTATACAGCAAATGCTCAGCCATCTTTTCACAAGCCACGTACCAGAACCAAGGGATCTGATAAAAGCTAAGCGGAAAAGCAAGGCTCTTTGGCATTATTGTTTTGTAAATAGAGTGGCTGTCCTTTGCTGTAGGTTTCTCGCTGTAGCTAACTCCCTTTCTGTTACATATTTGGCAATTAATTCCCTAGTTAAGAACAGTTTCCCACTGCCAGGCCTCCGTTCCTCTCTCCCAGGTAAGCGCAGAGATCTGCCTTCCTGCAATTATCTTTATCAACAGGCATTTGGTCTGTGCCTAGGGTCCAGGAATAGAGAATCGCATTTAAGATATTCACAGGTCTCCAGGGACATAGAATTACTACCTGCTGAAGCTGCTACTCTAGCTTTACCTCACTCAAAAGATTCCTAACTCCTTGCACTCACCTTCACCTCAGTTTACTGATAATTTTAGTTCAGGAAAGTTAGCAGAAGAGATAACTAACTGCAACCCAGAGAAAGACCCTCAACACCCACTAGGAGAAAGGCTGATAACAGCAGGTCCCTGGGACTGATAATTTAGAGGCCTTCTTTGTTTCTACCACTTAGAGCAAAACTCCAGATCTAGGCAGGTAGAAACTGCAGCTGTGTTATCAGATTCAGGAGCCACTAGCTTCCCCCTAACTATTTACATAGGTTGCTTGGTTACCCGGTTCTATGCATGCTGGGAGAAAAGAAGTGGCACTCTGATTTAAAGAACCTGTGCCCTATTCATGATTGTGCTGAAAATAAACCTTTTAGCTCTTTTAACTACCACCTAAAAACGTAGAGTAGCACACTAACCTTCCCTTCTAGAATTCCCTGATGATTTAATTCCTTTCTTAACTAACTTTCTCTATTAAGGAGTTCACCAGATGTGCACTGATGTGTGTGTGTATGTGTGTGTGTGTGTGTGTGTGTGTGTGTGTGAGAGAGAGAGCGAGAGAGAGAGAGAGAGAGAGAGAGAAAACCCTTATCTGACTTTTTTATGGGGCAAAAGAATTTCAGCCCTGGAGCCTGTGAGCGCTGGGGAATTGCTTGTTTTAAGGATATATATGACTGGGAATGTTTGCAAGAAGTAGAACAAGCGGGAACAAGGGAGAACAGATAGAAATGAGAGAGAAGAGCAAGAATATGGAAACATGGATGGACGGAAACTGTTGTGAGTAGATTTCTTACCCCTCAGATCTTTAGCTCCCTTTGGCTCATCTTTGTGTCTTTAATTGAACCCTGAACGGAAGCCTTAAAGGCTCCGGTAACAGAACTGTTGCTTTGTTCTCTTGAGTGCCAGGGTCTAGAGACCATACCCACACCTGCTTTCTCGTAGCACACAGGATCACATGCCCAGGGGCAGCAATCCCCACGGCGTGCTAGGCTCCCCTGTGCCAATCAGTAATTAGAAAACTACTGCATAGACTTGCCTACAGGCTCATTTTAGGGATTTTTCTTGCAGATTCCTTCTTCCCAGATGACTAAATTGTTTGAAGTTGACAAAAAAACCCCACACACAAAAACAAAAAACACAAAACAACACCCCCCCAAAACAAAACAAAAAAAGCCAACTAGCACATACAAAGAAGCAGCTTTCACTCTAGAGTACAGAGAAGCATGTGGGTGAGGGAGCCCACTGGAGACTGACAGAAAGCCATTGTCTTTAGCTTGGGTCACTATTTTGATGACAAAACACCATGACTAAAAAGCAACTTGGGGAGGAAAGGGTTTATTTGGCTTACACTTCCACATCATAGATCATCACTGAAGGGAGTCAGAACAGGAACTCAAACAGGGAAGGAACTTGGATACAGGAGCTGATGCAGAGACCATGTGTAACTTGAGGGTCTGGCTTGTTTGTTGAGTTTTTTTTTTGTCCTCCCACAATTGTTTAGCCCCAAAGAAAATCATACATAGATCTCTATAAGTTATAAAGCTGATTGGCCCATTAAGTCAGGCTACTTATTAGCTCTTGTATCTTATATTAACCCATTATTTTGATCTATTTTAGTCATGTGGCTCAGTAGCTTTTTTTTAAGTGGGGTAGATCACATCCTGCTGCTTTGGTGATCTGGCAGGAGTGGGAGGAATCAACTTCCTCCTCCCCAGAATTCTCCTGCTCTCCTTGTATCATTTTCACTTCCTGTCTGTTTTTTCCACCTATACCTCCTGTCTGGCCAATCAGCATTTTATTTAAAACATGATTGACAGAATATACACGATTTTATTGCCCAGGCAGGAGGTGTAGGCGGGAAAAACAGACAAAAAATGAAAATGATGCAAGGAGAGCAGGAGAATTCTGGGGAGGAGGAAGTTGATTCCTCCCACTCCTGCCAGACCACCAAAGCAGCAAGATGTGATCTGCCCCAGTAAAAAAGGTACTCAGCCACATGGCTAAAATAGATCAAAATAATGGGTTAATATAGGCTACAAGAGTGGACAAAAGGTCTGGGATAATGGGCCAATCAGCTTTATAACTTACGGAGTCCTTTATGTTATTTTCTTTGGGGCTAAACAGCTGGTGGTACCGGGCAGGACATAAACCCCCAACAAGCAGGCCACCTCATGTTACAACCATGGAGGAGTGCTGTTTACTGGCTTGCTCTCTGTGGCTTGTTCAGCCTGTTTTCTCTTAGAACCCAGGACCCCAGCTCAGGTGTGGCCTCACCCACAACGGGCTTGACCCTTCACATCATTGCTAGTTAAGAAAAGCTTGCCTACAGCCCCATCTTACAGAGGCCTTTTCTCAACTGCCCCCGCCATGACTCTAGCCTGTGTAAAGTTGATGTAAAACTAGCCAGCACAGCTATGATGTAACCAAAGAAAAGAATCAAGAAAGCATTCAAAGAAATCTTGTCACACTGAAAATTGGTAAGCTTGTGAAAATTAATTTCAAATTAAAATGTTAGATCATTGATTAGAAAGCTAAGCCTTCTCTGAGCTATGTTCACTGGCAGCCACCAGAGTCTGGTAATGATGTGCTGAGAGCTAGAGGAAGTCATTCTAATAATTAGGGTATGCATCATTCCTAGTACCAATTCTGTGCCAGCTAGGCATGACTGAGATGTGGACCTCACCTTGGAAGGGCTACAAACTAGAGAGGAATTACATTTAACAGCATGTACAAAGTGCTAAGACCCCAGCATGCCTGGGAGCAGAGCAAGGGACATTAAACAAGAGGGGGGAGGGAGAGAGAGAGATTAAGGGAAAAGCCCCCCAGGAATGGTATCACCATGCTAATGCTGGAGTATGAGGAATGAAGTTGTCCCACTAAACAGAAGAGCAGTATATGGATAGGCCTAGCAGGAAGGAAAGAATACTGCAAACTCCCAGCAATGTTCTGTGTTCAGAGAAGACATACAGAGAGGAATGTAGCAAGACACAAAACAACAAAGAAGTCCAATGATGAAAGCATCCAACTGCCAAGCTAAAGAACACAGAAATGACCCCAAGTGCAATGAGAAATCTCTTGTTTTCTACTTAGGATAGGGCAAGCAAGAAGAGTAGAGAGACTGAGAAGGGACTGACATGGTATAAAAAATTAACTTCAAGAAGAACAGGGAGAGGGAGCCTTAAGGGGGTGATGGACATTAGGAAAATAGATGAACTATTTTATACTCATACACAAAACCCTACACGGCAAAGGAACTGGAGTAGAGCATCACACATCAACATGGATGAGCCTAGCAAAGAGAACAACACACAGGAAAAACCTTGATAAAATTCGTGTATAAATGGCAGTGATATTAGGACACACATTGCAGGGAGGCACAGCAAGCTCAGAGACACGCTGTCTCAGCGCAGAAGACTAGTTGTGATGAGAAGAATGGTTAGTTGGGCTCCGCCATTCTAAGCTAGTTGGTGGATAAATGAAGTCACTCTCTATTTTAACTTAAATGTTGTACAGAAAAGCAGTTGGCCATTGATAGGGAATTTCGGGGGAGTAGGTGCCTATGTGGTGTGTGTGGTGTTGGCAAAAGGTTGGAGAACTCAGCTGGTGGGAGAGGAATGTTGTGAACATAAGTGTCTAAGGTTTGATGGAGGACTATCATTACCCTAGAGACTGGACACGTCAGGCCAGTTCTTGGGATTTAGGCTAACTTCACAATTCTTCATTTTCCACATTTGTAAAGCAGACACGTAACAGTATATTCCTTGTGGGGAAAACTGAACCCCTCTGTATTTAAACTTACAACTGAGTGTAGCGGTATCTTCCTATGTTCCTGGAACTCAGGAGGCTGAAAGAAGATGACAAAGTCCAGACTAGGCTAGGCTACACAGCAAGTATCAAAAGTAAAATAAACAATGAGAAAATAAGGTCAGAGACATAAACAATCCTAGTTACCTGTGATAGCTATCATCTTCATCATTCGTGCAATAGGAACAAAAGTGAAAATGAAGCCCTGCATTTATGGAACACTTCACAATTTGCCAGCGACAGAAAAAGAAAGCAAACCCTGAAGCATGATTAATAAAGACTCAGAGAGAGAACTTGGGGTTCAACCTGAAGGTCAGAAAAGCAAAACAACCAGCCACTGGCTCTCACCTCAACCTCAATCCAAAATGGTGATCTTGCCTCCAGGAATCTCAGAACGAGACTGTGACTGAGAGCTGTCATCTCCCATTTTATACTCCTCTCTAGGATTGGGATTAAAGGTGTGCACCACTAGGATTGAAGGCATGCACCACCCAGTTTCTAGGGCAGCTAGTGTGGCTACTGGGATTAAAGGTGCATGTCATTGTAGATACTGGGATTAAAAGTGTGTATTACGATTACCTGGTCTGTAAGGCTGACCACTGGGGCTGTTTTACTCCCAGATCTTCAGGTAAGCTTTATTTATTGAAATACAATTGAAATGCCACTACAAAAAACGATAAGATTGAGTTTTAAAAGAAATGAACATGGACACAAAAGAGTTTACAAATACAGGACATTTAGCCAGTCATTCATAACATCTCTTGCCTATAAACAGCAAATCAAACTCAAACCTCAGGATTTATCATCTTGTTTAAAAGTGTTCCAGAGAAATGGTTTAGCACTTACTGATTTTCCAGGGGACCTGGGCTCCATTCCAAGCATCTATGTTCCACATCTCCAAACTACCTCTAACTCCAGGGAATCGAACACCCTCTTCTGGCCTCCCCAACCACTTACGCACACATGGCATACATTCACACAAACACACAATCGTACAATATGAACAAAATTCTTTTTAAAAATCTTTTTTTTTAAAGTAATGGAAATGAACCATGTGGCTTGGTACTTTTTCTTAGTGAGGTATTTTCATCTTGCTTCCTCTGTGTCTGGCTGGCTGGTGATTGTGTCTCTGCCTTTTTTCTAGTCTGGTTGCCCTGCCTATACTTCCTGCCGGGCTACTGGCCAATCAGCATTTTATTAAACCAATATGAGTGACAAATCTTTACAGTGTACAAGAGCATTATCCCACAGCATATATATTTGGGTGCTTTATCTGCATATATGTCTTTGGACCATATGCATGCAGTACTCATGAAGGTCAGAAAGTACCAGAAAAGGTCAACAGATCCCCTTGACTGGATTTACAGATGATTGTGAGCTGTCATGTAGGTGCTGGTAATAGAACCTGGATCCTCTGAAAGAGCAGTCAGTGCTTTAACCATTGAGTGACCTCTCCAGCTCGCAGATATTTTTTTTTTCTGAGTCAGGGCCTCACTGAGAATCCCTGGCTGTTCTAGAATTCACCATGTAGATCAGGCTTGTCTTGACTGACAGAGATTCATCTACCTCTGCCCCCAGAGGGTTGAGATAAAATATATGAACCATCACTCCTGGAATTCACCAAAAACTTAGAAATGTACAAATAAGTGTGAGAAATATAAACAGAATTTCTTGTCTTTTTTGTCAAAGACTGAAATAAGACACAATTCCATTTCAAAAAGATGTAAAGAAGCTACTTGTGAGAATTTCAAATTTCTCAAAGGTCAACACTTTTTGAGGTCAAAATGTTAAAAAAATGGTGCTCAAAATTGTGGTAAGGTTGTCAATTGTGTTGTTTTTAACTTAGTCATTGACATAAGTATGCGAGATGAGCTCTGACCGCTCAAAGAAATGAAGTCCTAGTGGGACCCTTGCTGAATGTGTTTGCATGCTGGACTTGGCACAGCTATGCTTGCTCACATAGAAGTAAGATTTTTCTTTTTTTACCTTGCCATTATTTTGATATGTTCAGACCCATTCCTAACATAAAAACAACTTAATTTTTCTAGTTCTATTTTGATGTCTTTCTTTGCCTGAGTATAATGGTATGCTCATCTTCTATATTGCCTCGTGTTGGAATATCAGTTTTGCTAATAGTGTAATTCTGGATGTTTGAGGGGCAGTTGTGGAGGACTGGGAGGGAAGGATAAAGATGGCTTTTTAGTGTCACTTCATTTGTATAGTGATGGAAATGATTATCTGGCTTTCCAGTAAAGCTCTCCAGCATGAGTTACTGTCTCAAAAATTTAGAATTTTGCAAATAAGTATAGAACATGCAGTTGAAACTTCACTTTTATCATTAAGTACTGCTACTTGCACGGAACATTTTAATTCATTATTTAATTTGACTGAGCCATACAGCTCCTCTACCTTATCTGCAAGCCTGATATTCTGTCTCCTAATGAACTGATTTCTTTGTGTTATTATTAGGCTTATTGCATTTTTCATTTCTTGCTTCATTTCAGTTTGCATGTTTCAGTGTTTCTACTTATTGAATTCAGTTTTCATATCCTACAATGTCCTCATTTCCTTCAGGCATTTGCTAGTGTGTCCTTGCCAAGGGATCATTTTGTTCCTATCTTCTCTGAGTTCCTTCACATGGTTTACATGTTTGACCATCTTGAACATTGTGGGACCCTCAAAGGGGCAAGAAGAAATTTCCTAACAGAATGTTTTCCCAGGAAGATAGTGGCCTTCCCCTCTCCCACCCAGGATATTGAGCACAAGGTCACTTAGCTCATACCAGCCAGCCACCTGGTACAGACTAATAAAGATGGCCTAACTCAAGAACAGTGGCCTTGCTCTAAAAACAAGGAAAAAGCTAACTTAACAGAATGTGAGGGAGCAAAAGTCCTTGTACCCATGCCAAAGCATCTTCAAAGATTCTCTTTGTAGTTATGCCTTTAAAAGCTTACCCCACAGAGGAGATACAACTCCTCTCTACCTTGTTGTAATGGGGATGGAGATGAGTTCCAAACATGTTTGTATTATGCTGATTAAACCTTGCTTATTACAGTCGGGGCCTCTCTGGTGGTCTCTCTCTGGGGGTCGTGATCTGGGCACAACAAACATGACTCTAGTTTTTGAGTTCTGTACATCAGATATCATTTAAATTGCTCTCCTTGGGGGAAACAAGTATGGTTATGCTTTGAGCCAAGGGCATTACATCTTAGTTTTTGAAGAGTCCAGGCATAAGAAAATAAAAATAAAGAAAAAAAAATAAAGTAATGGAAATGGGGGCTGAAGAGACAGCTCAGCCCTTAAGTTCACTTGCTTTTCTTCCAGAGTCCCTGAGTCTGGTTCCCAGCACCCATACTGGACAGTTCACCACCACCTGGAACACCAGCACTTGGGAAATCTGATGCCTTCTTCTGGCCTCTTTGGGTGCTTGTACACTGATAGTATACAGGTACATACCCATAAATAAATCCTTTAAAGGACTGAAACGAACTGTTGTATTTATTATCCAGAGTTCACTTTGTTTCTGCCCAAAGTAATTTATTTTAATGTACAATTAAATAACATGGCAATGCCTAGGCATTTAACTCTGAACTTAACCACTGCTGAGTGAATTCTAAATTCACTTTCAATAGTTACAAGGCTGAACGTTACTGACTCTACTAAAAATCATTAAATGGTCACTCTGATACAGGAGTCACCCTCAAGTACATTTACAGAACTAACACTGAAAACCAGTATCAATGGAAAATACTAAGCTAAACTCTAGTTTTGTCTAATCCAAAGTTGAGAGGAAACAACAGAAGTCTTCTGGTTTGCATACGGAGTTGGGAAATTTCTCTTGTGAATTCTCTCGGTGGCGAAGCATAAGCAGTGGAGTGCTTCTAAGAATCTCCTCGAGGCCAAAGCCCCCGTTCTCAGATGCATCACGCCATCCGCAGCTCATCTGTCGTCCCCACAGTTATTGCGCCGTCACTGCATTTCTGCCGGAGGGTCGCACAGACGGTGACGCACCCCCCGGTGGGCGTGGTCTGCGCTCTGACGCACAGTGAGCGCGCCGACGCACAGCGCGGTGTGCGCGCGCCGTCCGCGGGAGCTCGCTGGTGGCTGGAACGGCGGCAGTGGCGCGCAGAGCTGGCGGAGCTGGCGCCAACCGCCCGGGGTTCGGCGGGAGGAGGCGCGGGGCGGCTGGAGGTGTCTCCCGAGCCCGGCGGTGTCATGATCGACTCGGTGAAGCTGCGGCGCGATAGCGCGGCTGACTTCTTCTCGCACTACGAGTACCTGTGCGCGCTGCAGGACTCGGTGCCGCTGCCCGCCGTGCGCTCCTGCCTGCGGGACGGCGTGCTGGACTTCAATGCCGACCGGCTGCGCGTGGTGGACTGGGCGCCGCTGCTCAGCACGCTCAGAGTGAACCGCGACCTGCCGCTGGTGGCCATCAAGAGCTCCTTCCAGCCGTGGCTCGGGGAGACAGGTCTGCAGCCGGGAGATGTGAGGGTTCGGTCTGAGAGGAGGGAGTCCGGTGCAACGGAGCCTGCGAAACCGGCCTCACCCCTCTACAAAGGAGTTTTTGCCGCCGCCTCCTTTTCAGGCAGTTGGCTGGAAGAGTAGCTAAAGAAAGAATAGGGCTCGAGATTGGCCCTTATCGCAGCGAGGATTACCAACTATGCTCCCCGAGGGACTATGCAGTATAATTTAATGATTTAACCATTGATGCTTTTGCCCCCGTCTTCTTTGCTTTAGGGTTTAAATTTACAGTCTCCTCATTGTCAGCCTAATACGGGAAAGAAGAGAGTTAAAAAACGTAAAGAAAAAATGTATAACAAAACAAACAAAAAACCCTTCAGGGACGTGTTTTACGATTTTTAGAAAATTTTGTATGCGTGTGCTGCCTGTGTGCAGTGCCTGCGGAGTCCGGAAAAGGAGTTGGAATCCTGGAAGTAGAATTACACATGATTGTGAGCCTCCGTATGGGTACTGGGAATTGAACTTGTATCCTTTGCAAGAACAGCAATTAGGCTAACTCTGAGCCATCTACCCAGCCCAAAGGACTGTTATTTAGTCTTTCTGGTGCTTCTATGGTCATCATGAACACTTGCCCAGAAGCCAAAAAGTCTTATCATCCTTTATGTATGCGCCGGTACTAATTTTTTTTTCTTAAAGTATTTGTGAATCTTAGTATCGCCACATATGCACACAGAAAAAGCAGAAGAGGTGTTGGGTGTCCTCTGGTCACTTTCCACCCATTATTTTGAATGCCTCTCTTGGACTTGGCTTGGCTGGAAACCATCAAACCCTAACTGTCCACTTTTCTCCACCCCCTGCCAAACTGGAGTTACAAGCCCTGCCCTGAGGCCTAGCTTATGTGAGTGCTGGGATCTGAAACTCCAGACCTCCAGATTGTACAGCAGATGTCCTTCACTGTTGGGCCGGCCTCCCAGCAGCTAAACAATTTTTCACATACTCTTTTATTTTTAGATTTGCAAGTAATTTTGTGTATGTATATGTATGTGGCCTGTGTGTGCTTGCGTGCGCATGTTTTTGTATCTAGACACATGTATCTCATGTGCATGGAGGCTAGAAATTGACATTGGATATCTTTCTCTATTGCTTTCCAATCTATATACTGAGACAGGGTTGTTTTTGTTTTCTGAACTCAGGGGATTTACTGCTTCCATTGTCTGGCTAGCTAGTTTGCCCCTGGGATCATCTCTTGTCGCTTCCCAGGGATTACTGACTTTCCCCTTGCAGGTGGTGCAGATTTGGGTCCTCACAATTTTCCTTGCTTGTGCTTTTATCCATTTGGCTATCTCAGCCCCATTTATTTTTCTAAAGAGTAGTAGCATGTAAGGGAAACAGGTGTTAGTGGTAACAGTTTGAATTTCCTGTTTTAAGCTCTTAATACTCACACATCTGAAAAGCAGTGAAACAAGCCTGTCGAGAATTCTTAGGACTAAAGTGCATTGCGCGTGTCAGGTGTCTGCGGCTTGCCAGCTGAAAGGGAAGGGGTAGTAAGCTTGGAGAAGCCTGGCCCTTTTCCAGGTCTGAGATAACGCCATTTGTGATCCTTCTTCAAGGACAGTATTGTACTTCTGAGGAATCCCTTGATTACCCAAATTAAAGGAAAGATGAGCGGTATCGTAGAATTGAGCAGGCATACTTAATCTTTCACAGTACTCTATGCTGAATATAAGGAGACTGTCGGGACCGTTTCCCTTTAGACATCCTTTGCAGCTTTTCCATTCTTGTGTGCAGTGGGTCTAGGCTGTAGATTTTAACCTCTTAGACGCCACTTGTTTATCTCTCAGCTGTGTCAGCCTGTGCTGTTGAAGAAGCTCCTGACTGGCTTTGCTGCTCCTGGACTCAGTTTCCCTCTGTGCAGACGATCTCACACAGATCCAGTACCTATTGGCTGCAGTGTGTCCTCCTTCACAAAGGCACTGGAATATGAGCTGCGCTCTAGCTAAAGCCTGCTGAAAGGGGTCTTCTTCCTAACCTGTGGGATTCAGGTGCCTCTCCCTGGTCTCCCTTTGTGTAATTGGCCCAACCGTGGGGCATGTTTTTCTAACCATTCTCTAAGCCAGTGGCAGCCTTGGTCCTCATCACGTGTGTTACAAAAGCCAACTCTTGCAGACTTGCCTCAGCCTGTGAATTTCTCACGTTTTTCTATTATGAAGGGTCTAGCCCTCACACCTGCAGTATTTATACTGTCCAGCAGGTGTCAGGCTTGGCCCCCTTCACGCAGTTCACTCCCACTCCCTCTTTCTTCTATATACAAATTGAGGGGTTTTTTTTGAAGACATCCCTTAGGTGCAAATTCTTTGCCTCCATAAGAAACCATACCATGCAACATTTATGTTTCTGTATCTCATGTAGTTTTGAATTTCCTCTTTAAGAACATGGTTCGTTTCTGTACCTTAGCACTGAAGAGTTTGATACTAAAATTGTGTGGTTGACATCACTGATTTTACAATGAATTTGTCTTAGGTTCTGATGCACACAGAGCTTGTAGAAATCGTGTTCCTGCGATCAGATCCAAGGATGTGAGCTTCCAGTTGTGCAAGGCTCTGAAAGGCTGCTTAAGCTCATCTACTGTGCTAAGAAATCTGGAGCTAAATGGGCTGACTCTGAGAGAGAGAGATCTGACTAGTCTAACAAAGGTGAGCCTTGTTCATGTGACCTGCAGACAGTTGATCACCAATTTTGGTGGGAAAATGCTCAATTCATATTTTCCTTTTTTTTCTCTATTAAGGGATTGAGTAAATCGACATCTTTGGTGCACCTCTCTCTTGCCAATTGTCCAATTGGAGATGGAGGTTTAGAAAGTGAGTCATGTCATTTAACTGTTGTCCTGGTGTCATGTTTGCTGTCTGCTGTGATGACCTCCGTCTACTTTTTGAGCTCCTTCTTGAGCCTGAGCTGCCTCCTGTGCCTGCTCAGATGCTGATCTGTTCTCACTTCTTCCGGGACAGCATATCAAGCCTAAGACTGAACTTCATTTAAGGTTGTGGAATGCCATAAAACAGGCCGTTTTGTCGTCTTTAGTATTCTGTTGTTTGTGTTTGGCCCTAGTTTATGATTTTCCTTTAAGAAATATTTGTGGGAGCTGAGCAAGGTAGTGCCTACTTTTAATCCTAGCACTTGAGAGGTAGAGGTAGGCAGATCTCTGCCAGCCAGGTCTATAGGGTGAGTTCCAGGACAGCCTGGGCTACACAGAGAAACCCTGTCTCAAAAAAAAAATCAACAACTGTTGTGAGGAAGGCAATAGTAGGGTAAAGAGCTTTACCATCTCCAAGTAAAGCAGCTGTAATGCAATTGTTTTTTGTTTTAGTTAAGATTTATTTGTTTACAATATTCTGTCTGCATGTGTGTCTGCATGCTATAAGAGGGCACCAGGTCTCAGTTTAGGTGGTTGTGAGTCACCATGTGGTTGTTGGGAATTGAACTCAGGAATCCTAGAAGCTCTTAACCACCGAGCCATCTCTCCAGCCCCAGTTTATTATTTATTTATTATACTTATTTATTTTTGAGACAAGGTCTCAATACGTAGCTGGCCTGGAACTCACTATATAGACCAGACTGGCCTCAAACTCAGAGCGATCCACCTGCCTCTGCTTCCCAAGTACTGGAATTAAAGTCATGCGCCACTATGCTCTGCTTTATAATATGATTGTAGTGTCTGTATATCAATAGTATTCAGTTTTGACAAGTTAGTAGAATTAAGCCTTTGCTGTAATGTAGATCAGTACTTTGTTATTGATAAATTGCAGCCAGTCTGTTAGTGTCTGGGAGGGTTGTAAAGTGATTTTAGGAACTTGTGTCTAAACTAGAATAGACTGAAGACCATGAATAAACCAAGATTGACCAAGTTGATAGGCTCTTGGTCTTACTTGTGTGTTGTTTTTTCCTTTTAGTTATTTGTCAAGGCATAAAGAATTCTGTCACCCTCAAGACGGTCAACTTCACAGGATGTAATCTGACATGGCAAGGAGCCAGTCATATGGCCAAGATCTTAAAGGTACATTCAGCCTCGAATGACTGATGTGATTGAAGCACATTAATACCGTGGTTTGGGGTTGCAGTGATTTTTTTTTTTTTTCCCATACAGAGATTGTAGTTTTAGTTTAATTGCATGATATATAAGTGTTGTTTAGCTTGGCATTTTGGCACTTAAAGATACTCATTTAATCTTAGAAATAATACTTTAAAGTATAATGTTGTGGGATAATGTTCTTGTATATGTAAAGATTTGTCACTCATATTGGTTTAATAAAACATGGATTGGCCAATAGTTAGGCAGGAAGTTTAGGCAGGACAACCAGACTAGGAGAATTCTGGGAATAGGAAAGGAGAGATGCAATTGTCATTCAGAAGCAGAGGAAGCAAGATGAGAATGCCTTATTGAGAAAAGTACCAAGCCACATGGTACACATAGATGAGATTATGGGTTAATCTCGGTTGTAAGATGTTGGCAGAGGCTGCTCATTTGTTCCCAGCTGCCCAGATCCAAAATAATCACACAGAAACTATTAATTAAAACACTGCTTGGCCTATTATCTTAGGCTTCTTATTAACTAAAATTAATCTTCTTAATCTTAAATTAACCCATTCCTATTATTTTTATATTTTACCACAAGGCTCCTGGTTTACCGGTTCTGGGGTGTCTGTCTCCTTTGGTGGAAACATGGCGTCTCTCTGACTCTGTCTTCTTTTTTCCTCCATTTCTGCTAGGAATTCCTGCCTTGCCATACCCAATGGTAATAAAACATATTCACAGCATGTAGAGGGGAATCCCATGTCAGTAAGAGATAGATTAGTAGTAAGCCTGAGCACTAGACCCAACAGTTTATAATTAATAAAAGCCTCTGTGTGTTTATTTGGCACTAAATGACTGTGGGACTGGGCAGGACAGAAACTTCCATCTAAAAGGGTGCTCAACGTGGGGTGTTTCTATTTTACACAAAAGAAAAAGGGGGGCTATAGATACAATAAGATTAAAGGGTACATTATTGAATCTACTCTGAAAAAAAGGAAGGATAAAGATAAGATTAAAAAGGTAGATTATTGAATCTACTTTTAAAAAGCAATTACTAGTTTTAAATATTTTGTGTTGGATTGTACTTTTATATATTGCATATAGATTTTATATATTGATACAAATTGAGATTAATTTTATTAGAACATACTGCACATGCATTTCTACTCTTTTTCAAGGGATTGTACCTATATAACTCATTTAACAATGTAATGCAAATTTATAGTCTTTAAAAACTATTATCAACTGGTTAGGATAATAAGGAAATGCAGGTTAGTGATTAGTCACCTATTACAGTTGAACTTGTAGCTACATTAGGTGTGTTTTCAAGGTCAAACAGATATTTTAGATAGACAGGTCATCTTCAAACACTTCAGATATCTATAGAATATGGCATTTAAGATGTTTTAGTAACATAGACTCTTTTTTTTATGACAATAAGACATGTTTGCTCTTGGCAATATCAATCTACTTCAGAGAAGATAATAGACATCAAAGAAACTCCACATGGAGTTAGTTTTCTTTGTGGCAAAAGTAAACCACTGGACGAGAAAAATGTCTATTGCTGACAGTATGCTGTTTTAGTTGGGCAAGCAGGACACAAAAGAAACTGACTGCCAAACATTGTCAAGACAAGGAAGGGCAGCCCTTCAGATGGTCCTGCTTCACAGAAAAGTTTGTTGGATATGCTAGGCTTGTAGGCAGAAGATAATTGCCCCAGTGTTGCAGAGGAACTTTGGGTCACTGTCCAGGCATCCAGCTGTCTCTATCATTTCTCACATTTTTTGGAAGTTGCTCACACACTCTGCTTACTCAGTTAATATTATATCCTTCTTGGGTCTCTGAGGGAGTTAAGACTAGTGTTCTTTGTTTACCTCTGCAGAAAGCAAGTTATAATAGAAAGTAAATTAGGTACAAAACTTTGGACTTAAAAAGATAGGATAGATATGGAATATTTTCTCTGAATTTATCAGATACAAATGGTCTAGACCTTGTTGATCTATTTATTGCCTATATATTGTATATAGTTATTGTACTTACTATATATAGTTTTTCTTATATTAGTTATAGACTTCTTTTTTATTTTAAAAATAAAAGGGGAAATATGGTGAATTTGATTTGTATTTTAATAAATAAAGCTTGATTAAAGATCAGAAGGGCAAAGCTAAGCCACTAAAAGTTAGGCAGTGGTGGCACATACCTTTAATCCCAGGACTTGGGAGACAGAGGCAGATGGGTCTCTGTGAGTTCAAGGCTACTCTGGGCTACACAAGATCAATGTAGAAATAAATCCAGGTGGTAGTGGCTTACACCTTTAATTCCAGTACTAGGGAGTCATGCCTTTAATTCCAGGACTAGAGGGAGTATAAAATGGGAGGAGAGAGAGGCTTAGTTTTCTTAGGCTGCTTAATCTGCTTAGTCTGTGGTTGCCCAGCCTTAATAGAGGTAAGATTTCTCTAGTGGCTTGGTGCTTTGCTTTTCTGGTTTTAGAGTTGAACCCCAATATCTGTCTCTGGGTTTTTATTGTTTGTGCTGCAGTATAATATTTTATAAATAATACTTCTTTGTTATTTTAGTTGTTGAAGATGTTGTAGCCCCGGAAGAAACTTTATGCTGTTACAGTTTCCAATCACTGATCACTCTAACTGCTGTAATTTATCAACTAATAAGAAACAGTACATACATTCTTTATATTAGGACTAAAGTTGTTTAAAAATTTGATATGAAGTCTTTCTTGTAGGCTGTTTTGTTGTTGTTTGCTTGCTTGTTTGGGTCTAGTGGTGGTTGAGACAGAATATTGCTGTGTGATCCAGCCTGGTTGGTCTTGTGTTATCCTTGCTGGCCTGGAACTTCCTTTAGTTCCCTTCCTTCAGCCTCCCAAGTGCTAGATTAGAGGTGTATATCACCTTGGCTGGCTTGTTTTTGTAGTTTGGTATCAAGGATAAAGACTAGAACTAAGGACTATGGAATGAATCTAGCCTGTCACACGGTTTTTGCAAGTAAGGATGCTAAGGAACACAGCCCTGTCTAGTTGTCTGCATGGTAGTTGACTACTTCTGTCTTAGATCAGGAGAGATAAGTAGTTGGTCAGACACACGGAGCTCGGAATGATTACGTTTAGACCTTTACAAAGCAAATGCTTTGACCCTTGTGACAAAAAGTGGTCAAGAGCGTGTCTTCTGTTTTCTGGTGTGGCGATCGGATTTTGTAAGGTTTTTGTTGTTATTTTGGTTTTGGGGGAATGGTAGTTGTTTTTATGCTGGGCATTGAACTGAGATCTCACACTTCAGGCAAGTGCTCTACCACTGAAGCACATTCTAGCATTTTTTGACTTTATTTTGAGACTGGCTCTCATTAAGTTGCTTAGACTGGCCTTGAACTCACTCTGTAGCCCTCACTGGACCTGTGATATACCTGGCCCGACCCACTGAGTAGCTCAGATCACAGCCTTCCCTAACCACTAGCCTAACTAAGTGTGTGGATGCTGAAGCCAGATGGCCTGAATGAAAGCCCTGACTCATTTAGTATCGTGTGAACATGGACGAGTTGCTTCACCTCTGTAAAGTCACAGTTCACTCAGAGGGTCTCGTGTGCTGTGGCTCCATGCTTTTATGTGGTTCTTCTTCGTAGGAAAATGGCATTAATTAAATTGACTCCTTTTAGTGTCACGTCACAGATGCTTTGCTCTTTTGATGTTCAAGCAGGGAGGTGTTTTTCCTTTTAACATCAATGACCCATATTGGCAAAATTCACCTGGTGAATATAGGGAATTGGCTATAGTCCAAAGGCTACAACTGTGACTAAAAATCAAACCATTTTTTCCTAATGCCTGTCAGACTCTCCTTGCTTATTCTAGGACACTAAAGATGGTATGTGTGCCCTAAGAAGTACCCAAGAGCCATTGGGTTAAAAGATAATGTTGCAGCCTCCGAATGTATCTTTTTATCGTCTGAACCTTGCACCTGTTGACCTGGCTGTTCAGTAGTAGAGCACTTTGCTGGGCATTTCGAAGGCTTGGATTTAATCCCCATCACCATACATGTGCACACATGGGTCCTGTTGTTTCTGTGTACATAAAACACACGTAAGATATTTTTATAGTTTTATGTAGTCTATTAATAACCATGAGACACGTTAAGTGCTTAAATTGTATTGGAAGCCCCAAGAGGACAGGATAGAGTTTAGAAGGATAGCAGTGTTAAACTAGTTCTTTAATGTGGCAGAAAAGGAAAATAAAATTTTTGAGAGTTTAGTAAATTGTCAGTTTATATAATTGTTGAATAATAGTCACCCATTGGCTATTCTCACAACTGGAACTCTGTGCTGGGACCGTCTAAGGGCAGACTGCCGGCATATTTGTACTTAGGGTATATGGTGCGTGTAATCCACTGTGGCTAGTTTGCCTTTAGGTTTCCTATTTCCTTCCAGCACCTGACTCCCTACTGTTATCTTTGAAGTACCAGACCATGAGAAGGCATGAAGAAACCTGGGCTGAGAGTCTTCGCTACAGGAGACCCGATTTTGATGGCATGGCTGGGTTACGGCGCATCACGCTGAACTGCAACACACTAATTGGTGACCAGGGTGCAAGTGCTTTTGCAGACTCTCTTAGTGAGGATTTGTGGCTTAGAGGTAAGTTAAATGCGCTTTAAAAACTGAAAATCCTCTAGTAGCTTTTATTGTCCTTTTAATCTAAAGCCACATATATTCTTCACAGAAAACAGTGTTGCCTGTAATCAGAACATCTAGCAGTAACTGCTGGTCATTTAGGCATATTTTCAGCCTTTAAAAAATAGATGTGTCTGTCCACGTAGCGATTATAGCAATAGTTATAGCAAACTTGCTGTTTTCTAACCCTACTGTCTTTGTTTACAGGTGTGTGTGGGAGTGTATGTGATCTAGTATATATAGATGATATGTATATATGTGGAGTGTTTGTTTGTTTTAGACAAAGTCTCACTAGGTAGCCCTGGCTAACTTGGAACTTGGTGTGTATATCAGACTGGCCTCAAATTCCCAGGTATCTACCTGTCTCTGCCTCCTGAGTGCTGGCTGCTATTTTAAAATAAAAAAACAAAATCCCCACACAACTAAAACAAACCATGTATTATTTACTTAGGATGTGGTTCCAAGTACATGTCCTGCCACAGTGCACATGTGGAGGTCAGAGGACAACTTGCTGAAGTTAGTTCTCTTTTTCCACCATGTGGGTTCCAAGGATGAGGCCTGAGGGGTTCACTTGACAGCAGGTGCTTTACTTGCTGAGCCATCCTGGCTGCCCCAGGTTTCATTGCTGTGGTTCATTTGATGTTCTAGTGAAACGTACTGGTTATTAATTGTTTGGTTAGTTGGTTCTATCTTCTTTCTGTTTCGAGGGTCTTAGTTTAGGCTATTAGGGGGCGCTATGAACTGGTGTTTTAAACAGCAGAATTTATTTCTGCTAGTTCTAGGGCCTGGAAAGTTCTGGGTCAGGCACCGGCAGATGAGTTTTGGAGTCAGCTCTCTCTTGCTTGTTCAAGGCTTCCTTTGTTCATTTTTCTTAGTTTAATCTGCTTTCTGTTGCTGTGATAAAAGACTCAACTATCTTAGTCACTGTTGCTGTGAAGAGACACCATGACCAAGGCCACTCTTACAAAAGAAACATTTAGCTGAGCTTATGGGTTCAGAGACTTAGTGCATTGTCAGCATGGTGGGGAGCATGGCAGCGTACAGGCAGAGTGGTACTGAAGAAGTAGTTGAGAGTTCTCCATCCTGATCTGCACACAACAGGGGGAGAGAAAGAGACACTGGGCCTGGCACGGGCTTTTAAATCCTCACAGTCCACCCCTAGTGACTTCACCCAACAAGGCTGAACCGTTCCACTCCCTGATGACTAAGCATTGAAATATATGAGCCTATGGGGGCCATTCTTATTCAAACTACCACACTTAACTAAAACAACTTGGGAAAGAAAGGTGTTTTTTCCACCTTGCAGCTTACCTCCTTCGCAGAGGGAAGTCAAGGCAGGAACTCTTTCTTTTTATTTATTGTATGTCTGTGTACCACAGCCATACCTACTGCCCAAAGAAGCCAGAAAAGAGCACTGGATCTCCAGGGGCTGGAGTTGCAGACAGTTGTGAACTGCTTGTGGGTGGTGGGAATGGAACCTCTGTCCTCCGGAAGAGCAGCAACACCCCCTTTTTTTCTTTTTCTCTTTATTTTTTGAGATAAGATTTTTCTGTGTAACAGCCCTAGCAGTCCTGGAACTAGCTCTGTATAGCAGGTTGACCTCGAATGGCCTCTGCTGGGATTAAAGGCGTGCCACCACCGTCCAGCGAGCAGCAATACTCTTAACCATCGCTCCAGCCCCTCTCTTTTAAGTGTGGTTTTCTGAGATTCCTTTGGAAGTGAGGACTAAAAATGAAGTGCAGTGTTTACATTGCCACGGCCATCCTTGCTAAGCCTGAACTGGTTCTCATTGGTTCTCATCTTGTAGGGAGCGGTTTTTGTGGTTTTTTGTTTGTTTGTTTGTTTTTACGTAGGGGTGGGGTGAGGTCACTGTAGCACATCATAGAAGAGTTTTTTATTATACGCTTTCATATGCTTTTCTGATTTTCTTCTTTTATTTAATGCCCAAGATTTAGAATCTGCTGTGAGTAGTTTAGTTCAGGAATGTCCTAAGCATGAATGAGAATTGTCTGTGTGTTAGACTGTGTGGAGTCGGCAAGTAGCAAGTGACCCGTTATCTCTCATCCAAAGCTCTTGACCTGCAGCAGTGCGGCCTCACCAGTGAAGGAGCCAAGGCTCTGCTGGAAGCCCTAGAAACCAACAGAACCCTGGTCGTTCTGGATATAAGAAAAAATCCGCTTATCGGTAGGTCATCTCTTTAAATTAACAAATGCCCTAACAAAATGAATTTGCGTATTAAAAATTTTTTAAGCTTAACATATTTATTTTCTAGTTTTGTAATTTTGTGCTTTTAGGAGATAAATGCATTATTTTAAATGAGTTGTATTTCACAATTGTTTTGGTGGCTACTTATTCTAAGTGAGCCTAGATAATAAAACTGATCCTGTCAAGAGCACTTTCCTCACGTCCCCTGAGTCTCTGAATTCCTGGGAAGAACATTTCATTTGTTTGCTAGTTTGTAAGGAAATTATAGATTTTGTATGTGTCTAAACGCTGGTTCAGATACTAAGCATATTACAGTGTTCCAGCTAGACAAAGTCTTGCTCTCCATCAGTAAGGGAGTTCAAGTGTAAATGTATAAGTAAATAAGGAATTTTGAATACTAGGAAGTGCAAAGAGAGTTTAAGGAGACAGATGGGGAACTGCTGCTTAAGTGGCTGGCTGAGTGAAGAGAAGAGCCTGCTGTGGATGCTCTGAGGGAGCTTGCAGAACAAGGATGCAGTCTGTGTAGGTATAAGACGGCGGGATGTGTAGTGATATTTGTGTTTTAACAGATAAATAAAGCTTGCCTAAAGATTGGAGTGCAGAGCTAAGCCACTAGTTAGCCATAGAGGCCAGGCAGTGGTGGCACACACCTTTAATTCCAGGACTTGGAAGACAGAGGCAGAGGGATCTCTGTTAGTTCAGGACCACCCTGGGCTACACAGAATTGATCTAGTCTAAAAGAGAAATAGAGCTCACACAAAGGTGATCCCAGCACTTGGGATCCCACATCTTTATTCCCTCCACTAGGGAGGTGGAGACAGGAGCAATATGGCTGGGTGGAGAGAAGAATATAAGGTGGTAGGAGACAGGAGTTCAGTGCAGTCTGAGCAACAGTCAGTGTTATGATTCTGCGTGAAAGGGACTGTGGTGGCAGGTAAGGGACAGACAAATACGCTGTACAGACAGAGCTTAGGTGAGGAGCTTATTGAGAGAAGGGGAAGGAAAGAGACTTTCCTTTGGGGGCAGGCGTGGTGAAAGAGAAGAGAGGGAGACAGAGGGATGCAGAGAGGGGGAGAAAGGAGGAAGAGAGTGAAGTATGTGAAGTTTCCCTGTTTAAAGAGGCAGGGTATTACTGCCTGCCCCTTACGCAGGCATGCAGGGCATGATATGCTCTGTCAGGTCTTCAAGGGGCGGGGCCTTGTTCCTCTAGATGTTAGTAGTTAATCTGAGGGCTGCAGTCTAAGCAGGCAGTCTGAGGACAGGACCACCCCTTTGGTCTGAGCATTGGTAGAGGTAAGAACTCTAGTGGCTGGCCACTCTGTTTCTCTGATTCTTCAGATTTCACCCCCTGATAACTGACTCTGAGTTTTTATTATTAAGAACAATTAGAATTCGTGTTACGTGAATGGATGGATTATTTGAGGAAAATTGCTTTGTAAATTTTTTTATTTTGTTTATTTTATGTATTAAATAAGCAAGGCCGTGGCTGTAGAGGGCTTTAGTAAGAGCCCTTACTGAAGTCGCAGACGACCAGAGCTTGGCTCCCAGCTCCCATGTCAAGCTACTCATAACCACCTGTAACTCCAGTTCCAAGAGATTCCGTGCCTTCTTCTGGCTTCCATGGCCACCTGCAAACACATAGTGCCCAGACACACAAGCAGACAGACGAACATACAATTAACTACTAAAAGAACCTTTAAGAAAGGAAAAAAACCTGAGGGAGAACCTGATGTGCCGTGTGCTCAGACGGCTCAGGGACTTATACTGTAGGCCTTCGATGCGAAAGTAAGGGCATGGCTGTTCTAAGTGAGCTGACAGCCATACGGGGAGTTGAGGTAGAAAAGGACGTACTCTGAGTAGTATTTCAGTCAGGGGCCTTGGTGTGGAGGAAAATAGTGGAAAGAAAGGGGGATAGATAGGCGCCTAGCATAGAAGTCCAAGCCAGGGGATTGTGGTTTGGCTCATGGTGACAGAAGGTTGAAACAGGGAGTGAGAAGATTTGCAGATAGTTTAGGTATTGGCAATGAAGGAAATAGCTGTTTTCAGATGTCCTTGACAAGGTGGTGGTGCCTTTGACTGAGAAGGGAAGCTGGAGAGGAGCGTCTCTGAGGACATATATAACTTTGGTTTGACTATTAATTAGTTGTCTTTAGTACAACCTTTGGCTTCTATGCAGAGGTGTCCAAAGCCACTTCAGACCCTGAGTGCTGGTGGATGTAGGCATAGTGTTACAGTGAACTAAGCTGGTGAGGGACAGGAGTGCCCAGAAGCAGAGGTGAGTGTGTGCTTTAGGTTTATGGGAAAGCAGTGGCTAGTGGGCTTCTGTTTCTCATAGGCGTAGTTGGACACTGGAAAACACCTGAACCGTATTCTTTTCTTTTACTTTAGATCACTCTATGATGAAAGCGGTTATCAGAAAGGTCCTCCAGAATGGAAGGAGTGCGAAGTCAGAGGTATAACTTGTTTCAGTCCTGTGAAAAGAGTTTCTCTGTAATTACAAGTTCTTTCTGCTGTTAGGAAAGTTTAACAGTCCTCTTCTGCTCTCTGAAGTGAAGTCAATGGCTTTGGTGCATTGGTGGCGTAGTGGTGAGCACTGCCTCCAAATCAGGTGGCTTTTCTGTTTTATTAAATACTGTGTCATTATTTAATTTGGGATCTGAGGACTGAAAATTGCAAAACTTTATTAGTGTAGAATATCTTCCTCATGACCAGTTAAAGTGGAGTCCTCTTGTGACCTGTGGCTGATGTCTCCTGGCTCTCTCTTCCAGTACCAGTGGATAACGTCCCCCTCAGTGAAGGAGCCACCCAAAACCGCTAAGCAGAAAAGGAGAACGATCGTCCTAGGAAGTAGTCGGAAAGGAAAAGCTACCATTAGAATTGGTATGTGTTTGTTCTGGCTTGTTAGCATCACGAAAACTTACACCTAGCGTGTGGTTAGGACATTAATGTTGAAGTCTCAGCTCTGGTGTAGTAACCGGTGTTGACTGCCGCATATTCTGAGGCCTAATTCAAGATGTGAAAATTCATGGCGTGTAGAAATCGTAAATTAATAGTTTGGAAGGATTTCTGTTTTTCTTTTTTGTTTCTTTAATTACTGTTATTATTAGTTTATAAATAAATACTCATCATCTTGACTGTTTCCTGAATGATGATTACTTTTCATAATGTGTAGCTGAGATTTAGAATGCCCTTTGATGCAGGTTTAGCAAGCATTGTGCTGGGGATAGAATCCAGGACCCCATACATGGGAGTCAAGTGCTCTACCACCAAGCCACATCCACAGCTTGATTTTTTTTTAAGTGACTAAATCAGATAACACATTTCAGTGATGTAAAAGCCTTAAAATGGTGTAAAGCAATGCCTAGAGCTAGAACGCTTTAGGAAGGCTTGCTGTTTTTGAGATTTGTTCTTGCTGTGTTCCCCAGATTGCCCTGGGACCTGTAATCGTAGTTGGGATTACAGGTAAACATCACCATCCCAGCTAGGAAAACATTTTTGTCTTAGGGTTTCTATTGTGTGACAAGAAACCCTATGACCAATAGCAACTTAGGCAGGAAAGGGTTTATTTCAGTTTATACTACAACATCATAGTCCATCATCCAGGGAAGTCAGGGCAGCAACTGGAGAGAGGAACTTGGAGGCAGGATCTGGTGCACAGGCCACAGGGGGATGCTGCTTACTGACTGCCCCTCATGACTTGCTCAGCCTGCTCTCTTAGATGCGCCAGGACCACCTGCTCAGGGGTGACATGACCCACAATGAGGATAACTCTGCCCCATCAATCATTAATTGATTAGTTGATGTTTCTTCTTCCAAATGACTCTGGCTTGTGTTGAGTTGACATAAAACTAGCCGGCACAATTCTCTAGTGCGTTCTAGTATATAAATAAACTTCTAAGTATTAGTTAATTTAAAATTCAAACTATTAGTTTTGTAATTGAATACAAACTGAAAAGTTCTTATTATAAAAGTAACATCAGCATGTAGATGAGGGCACTGCCTTCAGGCAGGACAACTTGTGTTCACCCTTAGAACCCACAGGGTAGAAGGAGAGAGCCAGCTCCTGCAATGTTCTGGACCTGAAAGTCCTTTACTTGTTTTGAGACAGGCTATTTCTCTGACTGGCTTTGAGTTTGCGGTGACTTTCCTATCCCTACCTCCTAAATGCTGGGATTATAGGCATAAATGTAGCAGTAATTTATATTCTAGAACGCTTTGCCTTGTCTCGGCCCAGGATAGTTTGGAATTCTCTGTGTAGCCACGGCGGCCTGAGTGCTGGCGTTGCAGACAGACGCACACCACGGTGCCCAGTCCCATGTGGTGATGAGTAAGGATCTAACTTAGGGCCTCGTACATGCTGGGCAGCACTGAACAATTGAGCTACACTCCAGCTGGAACACGTTCCCTGCAGCACACCTAATGTTTTTGTGGTAAGAATGACAGTGGGAACGAATCCAGGTCTATAAGGAGGCTTTTTACATATGTACTCTAGAATCTTCAGAGGAGAAGCATAAAGACTACAACAGCAGCAACAAGTTAAGTTTTATGTTTCCTGTTACCCTCTTCCAAAATGATGTTTGTGGTGACTTTCTATGCCGCATATATCAAGATAACAAAACAATAATAATAAATAATGCTTTATTTATTCCTTTTACCTGAAATCTAAAAAATGGATGCTTGACATAGTAGCATTGAACTTGTATACTTAAAGGTTGCTAATGAAGCTGGGTGGTGGGGGCCCACGCCTTTAATCTCATAATCCTAGCACTCTGGAGGTCTACAGAACTAGTTCCAGGATGGCCAGCGCTACACACACACACACACACACACACACACACACACACACACACACCCCTCTGTCTCAAAAAAATTTTTTTAAAGAAAAAAGGTGATTGATGTAGAGATGTTTTATTTCATGTGTGCTTAGTATAGTTGTAGAACAATGTGTTTGAAGATTTTTGTTCAGGTTTTACATAAAGACATTAGCATAACAGTGGGACAGATAAAGAGCACCTCCAGGTCCTTTATCCTGGTCCTTTCCAGTGTTTTCCACACAGTTCCCCAGATGTGACCCAGATGTGACTGTCACTGCATGCTCCTACAGTGCAGGGCTGTGCACTCAGGGTTTCACTGAGGTGATGGAGCGGTGTTTGAAGTTGATGAAATATTGAGAAAAACTAAATAGTAAATAACTCTAAAATCTGATCTTACACTTGGGAGTTTTATGGTCCTCAAATTTCTGCAGTGTCCTTTGCTGTGTATGACTCCGAGTCTATCTCTCACTTGTGAAAGAGACAGTTTGTCCTAAAGGATTTTCACTTTTCCTAAGCATGGGATTCCTCCTTCTTTGCCTCTACTGGAGCAGAAACAAACAAACCTCATTATAAACACCCATAGAAACGCAGTTTCTTGTTTTATTAAAAAAGATGTATATGGGCAGTGTGTGATTGGACAAACGCTTTAATCTTAGCGTTCAGGAGGCTGAGGCAGGTGCATCTCTTGAGTTTGTGGCCAGACTGGTCTACATAGTGAGTTCCAGGCCAGTCAGAGCTAGACAGTGGGACCCTGTCTTAAAAGGGAAGTGTACTTGCATTAAGCAGTTTATTTGTAGCAAGTAGTGATGAGTGTCAGATACTGAACAGTAGCTGAGTGCCTGCTCTGAGTTCAGAACAATGACATTTTAGTAGTCTAATAGAGCGTATCAGTGGGGATCCAGAGTACCATGCTATTACCTAAAGTTTATATCACGAGTAGGTATCCTTAAAAGTATTTCAGTTGTACTTTGGTATATTATAAAGTGAAGCAAAATATATGTACAATATGTGCATTTCTTTGGCTTTAGTAGTGACATGTAGCCAGGCCTTAGAAGATCAAGAATTTACTTAGTGTTACTGGAGAGGGTGGAGCTGTGACTGCAGTTTATAGACCACTGAGTAAGAGGAATTGTATTTCTTGACTTTTTTGCTATTTACCTTAGTTACTTGGAGACATGGATGTGAGCTGACCAGTGTCTGACTGTGTAGGGTTTGGTGAGGACAGAGCTTGTATGCTAATTGTATCATAGTTATGTTGGGAGTGTATGTTCAAGAAGTTGGTAAGACCTTTTATTATAGTGTTTTTCAGCTAACAAGATACATACATATTTTTTTTTAGTTTTAATTAAAAATGTGGTAACATGTTTCTGAAAATCAAAGAAATGATATAGGAATACTGCTGTAGACCGGATGTTTGTTCTGTAAAGGTAATTAACTTAAAGACAAAAATGGAAGCTCTTGGGGGCTCGGGGCAGGAGAACCAGAAGGTCAAGGGGATCTTCAGCTACATAGCAGTTTGAAATTAGCCTGGGCTACATGAGACTCTTTATTCTTTTTGAAACAGGATCTTACTAAGACTAGTCTAGAACTCCTGTTCTCCAGGGATAAGATTAAATACAACTGTTTTAGTAAACCTTTGCTATCTGTTCTCAGTGATATCAGAGACAAAAACCTAAATGTGAACTTTAATATTTGATTTGTTCTAATAAAGTGTTAATATATGGGTTTAGCTGCTGCAAGTATTTCATGTTTAACTTTTAGCATTAATTTTAAGGTAAGCCCCTCATTTCATCCTTCTATTTGGTGTGTGTGTGTGTGTGTGTGTGTGTGTGTGTGTGTGTGTGTGTATTCTCTAAACTCGTGTGTGTCATAAGTTCTAATAGGCCTTAATAATAAAATCCTGGAGTCAGATATTGGGGAAAATGCTGAGAGATCAGAGATGAAGGAGCAAAACCACAGCCACCTTACCTTCTCAACTTCCCAGTGGAAGAGATTGAGTTCCTGTCTCCTGCCTTATCAGTTCCTCTCACTTCCTCTCTGTCTGTACAGACCTCCAGACCTTTGTGGTTAGCTAGTGGCTAGCTCTGCCCTCTGATCTTCAGGCAAGCTTTATTTGTACAAATAAGATTTCCCCTTTTTATCTAAAAATAAAAAAAAGAATGTTATAACTAATATAAGAAAAACTATATACAATAAGTACAATAATTATATATAGGCAATAAATACATTAACAATGTCTAGTTTATTAACAATTGACAAATTCAGAGAAAATACTCCATATCCTACTGGCTTATCGCTTCCTCTCTCCACCCAGCCGTATCACTTCCTGTGTGTCTATACAGACCTCCAGACCTCTATGGTTAGCTAGTGGCTAGCTCCACCCTCTGATCTTCAGTCAAGCTTTATTTATACAAACACAGTATCACCACACTGGGTACTATGAGGCTTCCAGACCAGTGGTCACTTGATTCTTCCACGTCCCATGTCTGAGTTACATGATGTCTTCAGCTATGGGTCTTACCATCAAGATCTTGGAGGCAACCAAAGGCAATGGCAGCAGCCTTTTGAGAGTTTGCTGGACTCCCCTGACCAACATCTCACAGTGAAGTTTTTTGCCTGGTACTGGGTATTCATAATAAAATACTTTGTATGTATTTTGAAGTAGAAAAAAACGGTATCACCACACTTGTGAGGCCTGAAAGTCATCAAAATGAGGACAACATCCACTTGGTTGCCTTCAGCTCTTCTAGGCAGGGATCCATGTAATGCACACACTTTTAAGGCACAGGCAGGAGAGGGTTGTGAGTTGGAAGTGTAGCCTGAACTACACAGGGTAAACAAAGTCACTCCCAGTGTAATAGCCTTGGCCTTGTAGTTGGTCGTTCATCTGTGTTCCCTTAGGAGTGTGTGAGCGGCAAGCTGTAGACTCTAGTGCATCCTGATTTTCTTTTATCGCTTCCTCGGACATAGGGTTAGCTACGAAGAAACCTGTGAGTAATGGGAGAAAGCACGGGCTCAGTAAAGACTGCTATGCTCCGGATCCTCTGCCGCCGGGAGTGTCTGGTTTCCTGCCGTGGCGCACTGCTGAACGTGCAAAAAGAAACAGGTAAGGTGTTCTCTGTCCTGTGCCTTAGCCCTGACAGCTGTCGCGTATGAGCTTCTCCTGCTGATTTTGTAAGTGGAAAGGATGACTCAGGCATAGCCTCTGCCAAGGAGCACCCTAAGGAAAGACCACAAAGCAGACCATGTCCACCATTCCCAGGGAACCAACATGTCTAAGTAACCTGCCACCGAGCCATGCTGCTCAGTCTGCTCAGGTTTTTCCATGGGTTATTTTGAGGTATTTAGTACTCTGGTTCTATATGGCTAGTGTGCATAATACAAATAAGTGTAATCATGTAGTGTGTATACGTCAAAATATAACTTAATTTGTTGGTATCCTTTTAGGGGTTTTCCATTAATCAAAACTCGCGATCTGTCTAATCATCTGAAGGTATGTATTTGTCATGTTTCTAACGATAGGGGATTAGAGTAGGAGATGCGTAGGGGCAGCTGAGTAGAGCATTATAAAATGGATTTTCCTCCCTGAAAGAAATGTATTTAAAGCGCTCCAGATTCCTGTCCCAGTGCCACATGGTGGGAGAGGCCTTCTCTGTAGATACTATTTCTGCAGTCACCAAGTAACTGATGCTCACAATAGGTTTGAACACTGTTTCTTGCTGTCATGGGGATAGCCACTCAAAAATGTTCCAGTTTTCAAGAAATGTTGCTTTGGGGTGTGTGCATGCATTTTACACACACACATACACACACACCATGTGTTAACGTTAGCATCACAAACATTCTCTATCCCATTGCCTCAGTTCTGGATCAGGCAAATTCTGTCATAGTGCTACGTCCTCCTGTAGTCGCTCATGGAGGTCACAGATTCTCAAAAAAGGACCGCCCTGTGTGTCAGCACTACTCTGTACACACTGAGACGTAAAAATGCCATCTCATTCTGTCACCGAAGGCTTGCATCTTCTGCAGAGTTGTCCCCACACTGTCAGTCTGCACACTTTCAGCAGGTTGTTAGGCAGAGGGGAACCTCACTGAAGCTCCACAGGAGAGTCACACTGTTACTACTTTAGTTTGGGGTGAGGAGAAGTGAAGATGAGGTTTTCTGGTGGCTTGTGGCTATGTATGTGATTTAATTTACCAATTACGGGTATGCTTGTTGCCTTTATATTTTGTTCATTCTTTTCCTCCTAAAATTATACTTTCACACTTTTCATGTCTCACATTAGAGAGTATATTTGTCATCCACGGTGCAAGAATTGGCCTGAAAAGAAGTGTGTATCCTGGCTCCTTACTTTATTTTTCTAGGAGGAGTTTAGCAAAGTGATATGGGCAATGCCAAGTAGTAATCAGCCATATGTGATACAAGATTCCATAGTAACAGCAAGAATAAGTCAGTAGCCTGGAGGTGGTGGCCCACACTTTTAATCCCAGCACTTGGAAAGCAGAGACAAAGTCAGGTAGATTCCTGAGTTCAAGGCCAGCCTGGTCTGCAGAGCAAGTTCCAGGACAGCCAGAGCTACATAGAGAAAGCTGTCTTCAAAAACCAAAAAGGAAAAAAAAAAGTTTCTGGCAGTTTTCTGTTGTTATTGTGTCAGGTTAAGGAGCAATGAGACCCATTTATAGGTAACAGCTTGATATTTCAGACAGGTCAATGTGATTAGTGGCCTCTGGTGTTTCGTATTCGGCTTACGGCATTAATAAGTCATGTCCTCTTTATTAAAGCAATCAGATTTCCCTGTGACTGTGACAGTAGAGAGTCCTTCATCCTCTGAAACTGACGAGGCTGAGGATTCTTCAGACAGTGTCCATGAGACACCTCCGAAAGCCGGCACAAGACAAGAAACGTTACAGGTACGCAGCTCTTCTGTTCAAGGCACAGAAGACCATCGCAAAGTAACGATTGTCAGACAGGCCCAGGCAGCTGGCTGGACTCGTGTTTGCCCTCTGTTCTACTCGGTGGTGAAGAGGAGTGAGGGAAGATGGCAGTGCGTATACTCAGAAATAAAAATAGAAACATGGCACCAATTTTTCCTCTTCCTAGAATCAGAATGTTAGCTGTAAGAAGAACTCTAATGATCAAAACATAATCTTACGGAAATGGAGTACTGACATACAGTCAGCTGATCCAGTGCTCTGTGTATGTAGGTATATGTGCATACATATGTACATGCATGTGGAGGAGAGTGTACACAGCCTTAGCGTCACTCCTCACTTGTTGTCCACATTGACTTGTTTGAGGAGACCAAGTCCTTCACTGACCCGGAATTTGCCAATTAGGCTTGGCTGCCTGGTCAGTGAGCCCCAGAGATCGCCCGCTTGCCTCTTGGATGCTGGGATTTTTGTATGTGCCACCACACCCAGCCCTTTTCCCTGTTCTGGGGAATCACACTTAGGTTTTTATGCGTGTGTGACCTGACTTTGACAGGGCTGTGTCCTCAGCCCAGCGCTGTTACTTTAAAGGCCAGAAAGTTGTTAGTGCCAGCTGACTATCATGTGGGAAATAGGACTTTGTTTTTAGTAGAAGTGAAATTAAAAAGGGGCTCTTTTGTTTTGAGATAGAGTCTTACGTAGCTCAAGCTGTCCTTGAAGTCACTGTACCTCAAGCTGGCCTTGGATTCCTGGTCTTCTGCTAGCCTCCCGTGTCAGCCACCATGGCTTTGGAAAAACTTTTGCTACTGATACTGATATTCCCTTTCACAGTAAAAAACTATGTGGGTGTTTTTTTTTTTTGTTTTGTTTTTTTGTTTTTTGTATTGTTTTGTTTTGTTTTTGTTTTTTGTTTGTTCGAGACAGGTTTTCTCTGTGTAATAGTCCTGGCTGTCCTGGAACTCGCTTTGTAGACCAGGCTGGCTTCAAACTCACTGAGCTCCTCCTGCCTCCCAAGAATTGTGATTAAAGGTGTGTACCACCTCCACCCAGCTAAAACTCAACTTCTAATGTCATTCCATTTTTCTGTTTGGGTAGGCCGTAGGAAAATTAACTTACATAGCAAGTTTTTGCACTTAAGCACACTGTTTATTTGCTGATTTGTAGTTAGTTATGGAAGGCCTTGTCTTCAGGAAGGGCTGGCTTTTCCTGTATGTTATGTGATTCATGTGTAATTAGGGGAGGCTGCTGGGGACTCGGGTTTGAACTCGGAGCACTAGTCAGTACAGATACTACCACTGAGCCATGCCACCAGCCCAACAGTGACTGCTTAAAACTAGTCCTGTCTCAGTATAGAGCTGAAAAACCTAGAAATGGCTTTCTATCTGTTACTTATTTATTTATTGGCATAAAACAGCAGAGGTTTGAGTTTCACATTTCTGAGAGCCAAAACACCTAAATCAAGGTCCAGCAGGTATGTAGTGGTAAGGGCCCAGATTTCTAGTTCATGGATGGTACCCTCTCAAAATGTCATTACATGATTGATCGGCACTTACCTAATATTTTTAAATATGATTGCGGCAATCAGTATTTGATTTAGAAACATTAAAGCCAGTTAAGGGATACAGCTGAATCGTAAACCCCTTCCCTAGTGAGCACATAATGCCCTAGGTTCAGTCCAAAGCATTACCCACCCCAATGATGAATGCCACAACTTCATTTTTTTAATTAAAATTTACTTATATAGAGAATTCATAAAGTAATCTCTTAGAAAATTATAGATTCTTAGGAGAGAATCCGTGTGGACCATTTGGGAACACATTTCATCTTGTGAGTTCAGCGCCTGCAGTTTGTGCGTGAGTGGTTTATTGCTAAGATGCACAGAGAAGTAAAAGTTCTCTCATCGAGCCCTCCCCATTGTTTCCACTTGTGGTGTTGGTTTCCTTCACCAGGGGTCTAAGAGAGGGCGATTTGTTCTGTGGGGCTGTTCTGTATTGTTTTCCTTCTGTTTATTTGAAATGCTACAGATCACACTTTATGCATGCTCTAGGCAAGCTTTCTACTGCTGTGGCCCAACCCAGGGAATAATGCGCCAAAAGGACAAAGGCTAGGAACTGCAACTAGACAGCTTCTTACTCAAGGTGTATTGAGGACCCTCTCAGTGTTTCTTCATTTTGAGAATTATTTAAAATGTGTACACACAATAAAGACAATAGAAGGAATTCTCGCTTAACTAAAAGGAGGCAGTGGGTAGAAAGAAATGTGACTGAGCCTGTAAACATGGAAAACTGTCTCTTGGAATGAACGGGGGCAGCCTGCAACCTGGAGGGTGCCTAACTCCACTGTGCAATTAGAAATGTGACAAAGTAGGATTTGCTCCCTGATGGTCTCAGGGTGGTACCGGGCAGTGGGGGTCTGAGGGTGATACTGGGCTGTAGTTGTCTTGGGTGGTCATCGTATGAGTGTTCGCTGATGATCTTGTTCTGTGCACATTTGGGTATATCAGTATTTTGTGACTAAAAGCCTGCCTTAGGTGTGGCTGCCCTGGAGTTCCGAATGTGTGAGTAGGAGCAGACTATTTGATTATGAGCTGTCTATCTTAATTGAATTCGCATGTTCATTCATTTTGCATTGATTAGCTATATATTCAAACACTCTTCTGAGTTTGTGTCTAGGTTAATTTACTTAACCATCCTGTATTTTTCTCTAATCTATATGTGAAGAAATCGGAACCCAGAGTTATAGAGTTTTCCAGCTAATGGGCTAGGACTTTGCACCAGAGTCTTCAGTTTTTAGGAAAAAATAAAAAACCAAGCCTTAACTACTAACTAGTAGTAAAGAAATGGAGATTGAAGAAAAGAGCATGCTGCCACCTGTTGATTTGAAGAAATCTACAATCTTAAACACATCTTATGTGGCCAGGGCTTCTTTGTTCTTTATTTATTGCCTGCTTGCTTTTTCTAGGCACAGGAAACAATAGGATAAATGTTTAATAAAATAGTTTCTCTCCTTCGCACATCTTGCACTTACAGGGGAAGTGAGCCAGTGGTCATAGTAGACGGGCTCTATCATAGCGGTGGGCCCTGCTGCTGGTAGCAGTGCCAAGTCCTAGACAATATCAGAAAGCTGTTGGGATACAGGTATTTCAGGGCCTTAGAAAATGTCTGTTGATGCACACTTCTAAATTTCAGGGCGCTGAGGCAGGAAGATGGGGAGTCTAAGGCCAGGCGTAGCTACATAATGAGCCACTATCAAGAAGAGTGCGGAACACTTACTTCATCCAAATGTGACATAGAGTCTGATTTGGCCACTAGGGGGAGAAGCTGTTTCATGTCATTGCACTTGGCTGTGCTGTGGAGAGCCAGTAGGAAATGGAGATGTGGAGACTGTGTCCGTGATTGGGTGGGACTTTGGGGTGCTGCCACTGTTATGCAGTCACCCACATCCCTTTAACCTACTTTGTTTGTGTCCTATAAGTGAGCCCAGTGAAAACATTGGCTTGCAGATCAAAGGCAAAGTGTAGTTTTCTTTCTCCATCTGCGGTATGTTAAAACTGTTTTGTGAATCATAAATATAGGAGCTTGTGATGTCTTCCCCCCTTTACCATAAGAGCTAGGTTAGTTTAACATGAAGGAATGGGATTGTGCTGGTTGGATGGCTCAGAAGGTGAAGGTGCCTACTGCTAGGCCTCATGGCCTGGGTTCAGTGCCCAGGATTCCCATGGTGAAGGAGAAGTATGCACTGTGTATCACACACACACACACACACACACACAGACACACACACACACAGCATGTCATAAAATGTACTGAACATTTTACTTTTAGAAAATGTTAATCTTGTCTTTGGAAAGAGGGCCGAAAAGTTAAGAGTGTGTATTGCTCTTACAGAGGGCCGGAGTTCAGTTTCTGTCACCTTTGTCAGTGGTTCCCAGCCCCCCAAACTCCAGTGCCAGGGGATCCAGTGTGCTCTTCTGCCTCCATGGTCACTGTACACACATGCAGAAATCCACCCCTGCACACATACAGAGTAAATGTTTTTTAAAGATGAGTCTTTAAGGAGATAAAGAGTTATTATTATCGAAGGACTATTTTAAAACAATCTGTTGAAGGGAAAACAACTGTTACACACACTGGATATTTTATATTTTTAAAAAGATATCATTACTTTTTAAAAGATTTTTTTATTTTATGTGCATGAGTGCTTTGCATTCATGTGTATGTGTGCACCACATGTGTGTCTAGTGCCCAGCAAAACCAGAAAAGGGCATCCGCAGTCGTGAGCTGCCTTGTGGTGCTACTGAGCCATCTCAATGGCCCCAAACTAAACTCTTAAAATAAAATTCTGTGATTAAGTAAATGTTTAGAAGCCTCTAAAATGCAAACCCAGGGCCTGGAGAGAGATTTGGTGGTTAAAGCTCTTGTCATGAAAGCTGAAAAGACTGGAGTTTGGATCCCAGAAACAGCGTAAATGTCAGGTGTGTGTGATGGCCCACCTATAACTCCAGCTTCAGAATGTGGAGATGGAATCCTCAGAGCAAGCTCACTAGCAACACTACCTCTGTTCGTGAATTCTACTTTTGATGAAGAAACCCTGTGAGACGGGGACTGCTTCCTGCTCGTGAATTCAAAGCCAGCTGCACAGCTGACAGAAGCTGCGTTGCTCTGCCTCCTCCGCCATAGCCGAGACTCCTTTTCCTGTAGGGTGTTGATGGTTAAGTTAGGGAGTGCCTAGAAAACAGAATAATGCTTGGCCTTCAGTAAAGTGCTTTAAAAGTGTTTGCACTTTTAAGGATGTGTTTTTGTTGCACTTACAAGATTCAGGTATGTTAAGAGTGTTATAGAAGCCAGGCAGTGGTGGCTCACATCTTTAATCCCAGCACTTGGGAAGCAAAGGCAGGCAGATCTCTGTGAGTTCCAGGCCAACCTGGTCTACAAGAGCTAGTTCCAGGACAGGCTCCAAAGCTACACAGAAACACTGTTAAAACAAAACAAAACAAAAACAAAAAACAAACAAACAAACAAAAAACAAGTTATAGAGCCATTTGCTGTTAGCACATACATTTAACCCTAGCACTTGGGGAGGCAGAGGCAGGTGGATCTCTGTGAGTTCGAGACACTAGCCTGGTCTACATAGCAAGTTCCAGGACAACTAAAGCTACACAGAGAAACCCTGCCTTCAAAAACAAACAAACAAACAAACAAAAAACAAAAGGGAATGTTACAGAGTTTTCCATTATTCTGAGGAACCCAGAAACCCATAAATAAGAAAATTTCCTCCCATGGCTTTAATTAAATATTGGGGATTCACTAACTCTTTTATGTATATGCTTTTTATGGCAAATGCTGCAGCTCAAGTTAGAGTGGGACTTACGTGAGTCTGTAATGTGCTGATTTGATTCATTCTAGTAATTAACTGCACTGGCTGGTATGTGTACAAGTAGTGACTATGTCATCCTACTGTCTGAGGTTACTTCCAGCTCTGCCACTAAGTCGTTTGTGGACTGTGTGTTATGATTTCAGCCACACAGCGTGGCTGGCACTTCCGGGTTCCAGGGCCATGCATGTGCGCACAAGTGCTCAGGCAAAATACTTAGCCGCCCCGGGGACCTTAAAAGGCCCTGTGTGACCTATGTGCGGCATGGTTGCATCACCTACGTATGACGCAGCTACATAAGTCCTTGCGAGCATGCGTGAGCTCCATCATGTGCGTATGACGTAGCTATGTCAACCCCCTGTGTGCTTGCACTAGGCAGTCTTTAAAAGCTGGACGTGCCATCTTCAGCCCCCTCTTTCTGCACAGCGACTTCCCAGTCCTGTTCACGTTTTCGCTAATAAACTCCTAAATGGGTTTGTTGCGTGTTGTGTGCTTTGTGGTTCGTTCTCACTTGTACCAGATAATTGCACTGTGTAACTGGGGTTGTTGAGGCATCAGAGTACCTTTCTTACCGTATTTACTCCATCTCTTCATGCTAGGAGAAACTGGAGGAATGCCTAAAGCAGCTGAAGGAGGAGAGAGTCATCCGGCTTAAGGCTGACAAGCGAGTCAGTGAGGTACGTCTTTTTCTCATATTTTGAGAGTTGCTGGTTTTGTTTTTAAGTTCTCAACTTCATATGGAAAAACAAAAAACCCAAGCTAGCTAAAACAGCCCCGTATAATAAAGAAACTTCTGGAGGTATCACCATCCCTGACTTCAAGCTGTACTATAGAGCTATAGTAATAAAAAAACCAGTTCAGTATTGGCATAAAAACAGTCAAGTGGATCAATGGAATTGAATCAAAGACCCTGACATAAACCCACACACCTATGAACACCTGATGTTTGCCAAAAGAATTTTCAACAGATGTTGCTGACATAACTGGATGGCGGCAGGTAGAAGAATGCAAATAGATCCATATCTATTGCCCTGCACAAAACTCAAGTCCAAGTGGATTAAATCCTCAACATAAGTCCAGTTACACTGAACCTGATAGAAAAGAAAGTAGGAAAGAACCTTTAACACATTGCCACAGGAGACAACTTTCTTAATATAACACCAGTAGCACAGACACTGAGATTGACATTAAATGGGACCTCCTGAAACAGAAAAGCTTCTGTAAGGTAAAAGACACTGTCAGTAGATAAAATGGCAGCCTACAGAATGGGGAAAGACTTTGACCAACCAGAGAACTGATACCCAAAATATAAAAAGAACTCAAGAATGTAGACCTCAAAATACCAAATAATCCCATTAAAAAATGGGGTATAGACTTAAAACAGAGAATTCTCAACAGAAGAATCTTGAATGGCCGAAAAGTGTTCAACATCCTTAGCTATCAGGGAAAGGCAAATCAAAATGACTCTTGAGATACCATCTTACACTTGTCAAAATGGCCAAGATAAAAAGTGCTAATCACAACCTATGTTGAAGAGGATGTGGAGTAAGGGAAACACTCCTCCGCTGCTAATGGAAGTGCACACTTGTACAGCCATTTTGAAAATCAGTTTGGCGGTTTCTACAAAAATTGAGAATCAATCTACCTCAAGACCCAACTGTTGAGGAATATTGTTTTAAGGCATGTTACTTTTTTATGCTCTGAAACATTTGTTTGATGATGCAAAGATATGTTTGATTATATAAAATTCATCTGTAGTCCAGAGACTGAGTCACCAACTAGCTGACAGGAAATTGTAGGTGGGAGTCTTGTAGAGAAGGGTTTATAAGGAGGGGCGGGAAAAAGCACAAGGACTTCTCAGGAGACGCAGGGAGGTAAGCTGGGTGAGCTACTATTCAGAGCTATTTAGCCTCTCTGGGAAGGAGGATTCTACTTCAACCTTTGACTCTTGAGTTCTTTAGCAGGACAGAGATTTAGATACGTTTTCTTAGTAGCTTTGGAAGAGTTGGTACCTGCGGGAACAGAATTTCCTCAGGCTGCGGCTCATGCAATCAAGCTGCTGCTTATAGCGCAGAGTTGCAGTTGCTGACTAGGATATCCATAGAGTAAAAGGCAGCAACCATTAAGAAAGAGGACAACACCCAGCGATACCGCTTTTGGGCATATACCCAAAGGATGTTCAACCATGCTACAAGGACACTTGCTCAACTGAGTTCAAAGCAGCACTATTTGTAATAGCCAGAACCTGGAAAGAACCTAGATAGATGCCCCTCAACCAAAGAATAGATGAAGAAAATGTAGTATAGCTACACAATTATGAAGCAGAAAAACAATGACATCGTGAAATTTGCAGGCAAGTGGATGAGGAACTAAGTGAGGAACCCAGACCCAGAAAGACAAACATGGTATGTACTCACTCATATGTGGATATTAAATGTAAAGCCAAGGTAATCAGCCTACAATCTTCAGCCCCAGAGAAGCTCAGTAGCAAGGAGGACCCTAAAAGGTACTCATGGATCACCCTGGGAAGGGAAAATAGATGAGGTGTCCTGAGTAAACTGGAGTCTGGGGGGAGTAGAGGGAAGGGGATGGGAACATGAGGGAAAGGGATGGTTGAGTTGAGGATGGGAAGAAGGGTGAGAGTAATAAAAGAGATACTTTGATGGGGGGGGCATTATAGGGTTAGGGAGAAACCTGGCTCCAGGGAAACTCGCTGGAATCCACAAGGATGCCCCCAGCTAAGACTCCTAGCAGTAGTGGAGAGGGGGCCTGACCTGGCCTTACCTGTAAACAGACTGCTGACTACCCTGATTGTCATCACGGAGCCTTCATCCAGCACCTGGGCCCAGCTCTAGGTGGAGAGGATGGGGGGGGTTGATTATGTGAGCAAGGCGGGGGCGGGAATGGGGGTCAAGATCATGACTGGGAAACCCACAGAGACAACTGACCTGAGCTTGTGAGAACTCATGGAGTCTGAATGGATTTCTAGGAAGCCAGTATAGGACCGACTTACACCCTCTGCATCTAGGTGACAGATGTGTAGCTTGGTCTTTAGTTGGACCCCTAGCAGTGGGACCAGGACCTGTCCCTGATGCATGAGCTGACCCTTTGGAACCTGTTCCCTCTGGTGTTGATGCCTTGCTCAGGCTTGACGCAGGGAGGAGGAACTTGGTCCTGCCTCAACATGATATGCCATGCTTTGTTGATTCCCATGGGAGGCCTGACCCCATCTGAGAGGAGATGGAGGAGGAGTGGATGGGGAGGGGAGGAGTGGGAGGAGAGGAGGGAAGAGGAACTCTGGTTGGTATGTAAAATAAATTTAAAAAATGATGAATTAAAAAAATTATGGCATGGAAGAATAATAATAATAAACTTTAAATACTTCAAAATGATCAGGTATAGTGTATTGTGAACTGAGTTACACCATCTTAATCTTGAATTTATTTAGTGTCATGTGAGTATATTCCAAAAAGTATATTCTAAAAACTGTAAGAAGTAGCTTGCCCCCCCCGACTCAATGTATACAACGTATTTATAGGGCTTAACTATGTGTATAAGAACAGAGTTGGTGAGGCTGTCTACTTACAGTGAGTTAGGAACAAATAATCTAAAAATCTTAAGAGGGTGGGCATTATGATACATGGCTTTAGAACTAGTACTTGGAAGGTGAAGGCTGGGGGATTGTGTCTGGCCAGACTCAGTTGTTTGGTTGTTTGTTTTTATAGACAAATAAAAATTAGAAGTCTGAGATAGTGGAAAAGCTCCTAAGAGTTCCAGGGGAAATAAAAGTCTATACCATGAACACTGAACTACCCCATAAGAGGAATTTGCATTAAACTAACGAGTATTACAAGTAGATTTCTTTTTATTTCCTTTTTTTTTTTTTTAACTACAAAGTGAGTGTAAGGAAGACTCTTCAAAATGTATGTTTTATAGGACACGCGTTTATTTTTAAGCATTGAGCACTGGGTGATAAAAGGCAAGGGCATGCCAAGAACATTTTGCCTTTCTGAGAAATGCCAGGGTCGGGTCTGATGTGAGGTTGCATGAGTAGATGAAGAAAGCAAGAAGCCATAGAGATTTGCTCAAAAAAGCCAGAGTGGTAGCTGTGCATTAACGACTTCGTGTTTTTAACATTTCTCTATTTACTCTACATACAGTGTTCTGTCTGCATGTATGTCCATAGGCCAGAAGAGCGCACCAGAACTCATTACAGATGGTTGTGAGCCACCATACGGTTGCTGGGAATTGAACTCAGGACCTCTGGAAGAACAGTCAATGCTGTTAACCCCTGAGCCGTCTCTCCAGCCCTCATTAAAGACTTTAACATAAGCACAGTAAATATGCTTGGGGGGCTGGCAAGATGGCTCAGGCTCTTGCTGCCAAGCCCAACAACCTGAGTGTGATCCCTAGTCCCTACATGATGGAAGGAGAGAAGTAACTCCTCTTAACTTCCACATACATACTGTGGCACATGTACATGCCTATGCGTGAACATATATACATACATGAAGAAACGTTGTTTAGCTTGTGTCTTGGTTAGGGTTTGTATTGCTGTGAAGAGACACTGTGACCATAGCAACTTATAAAGGAAAGCATTTAATTGGGGCTAGCTTACAGTTTCAGAGGTTTAGTACATTATTGTCATGGTGGGAAGCTTGACAGTGTGCAGGTAGATGTGGTACTGGAGAAGGAACTGGGAGAGCTACATCTTGACCTACAGGCAACTGGAATAAACTGTGACATTGGATGTAGCTTGAGCACAGGAGACCTTAAAGCTCACCCTCACAGTGACACACTTACCTAACAAGGTCACACTTCCTAGTAGTACCACTCCCTATGGGGGCCATTTTCTTTCACACCACCACAGCTTCTTAAAATTAATCCTTAATGAATTAATTATAGGAGGATCATAATTTTACTTCATCAGACTGTTGTATTTTCTAATGAAAGGTGGCCCTTAGGTGACTGTTTCTCTGATACAGAATGATCCGGTCTGAATTTAAGCAGTTGGGAGTATGACCGCTGGAAAGTTACCAGTAAGACAGTAACTGTATTTTCATCTACTTGTTATATAGAAAATGTCAAGAGGTATCTCCAGGTGAAGGTTACTGTGTCATGGTTATTGTCTTCATTGATTGAAGGTTAGATTAATTATCAATTAATTACAATTCCTATTGGTTTTGTTCAGGTGTTGAAAAGTTTCCTGTAGATGATTGAGGGAAATAACTGCATTCTCAACCTTGTTTTGTAGCTAGAACATGAAAATGCCCAGCTAAGAAATATAAATGTCTCCTTGTCTGAAGCCCTTCACGCACAGTCGTTGACAAACATGATCCTGGATGATGAAGGCGTCTTGGGCAGCATTGAGAATTCTTTCCAGAAGTTTCATGCTTTCCTGGACCTCCTCAAAGATGCTGGGTATATCTGTAGGGTGGGCATTCTTTCTTCAGTGGTTTTAATGATAGCTTGCTAAGAACTCGACACTTCTTAGCTTCCATGACACATGTTACTATGTGACTATCAACAATATGTTTGATTTGTTTTTTAATGGAGAATTCATTTTAAAAGAAATACAAAGTGCTAAACTTTCTCATTAGAAATCGATCATAAAAAGGTATTAAAGAGTAATTGGTCTTAATGAAGACTAAATTAATGTCATTGGGCATATGAATTCTTTAATTTTGTCTGCTATAAATATACCCTGGATATAAATATGGTAAAAAAAAAGACTAAGTTAAAGATAATTTTTATTGAAAATATTTAGAATATATAAATGTCTTGCCTTTTATTCATTTTGCTTGTTAAGTAAGCTTGAGTCAAGTTGGGTTTTTTTCTTAAGATTTATTTATTACGTGTACGGTGTTTTATTGGCACATATGCCTGAAGGCCAGTAGAGGGCACCAGGTCTTATTATAGATGGTCATGAGCCACGTGGTTGCTGAGAATTGAACTTAGGACCTCTGGAAGAGCAGCCAGTACTCCTAACCTCTGAGCCATCTCTCTAGCCTGAGTCAAGTTGTTCTTGTCCCTAGGCTTTGGGATGGTAGTTAATTTCCAGGGGTGCTGTAGACACAAGAGCGGGTCGGTGTTCTCATCTGAGAGTAGGGGGTCAAAGGAAGATGGCAGTCAGGCACCTGTGTGTGGAGGAAGGAGGATCAAGAGTTCAGAGTAACCTTAACTGCATGAACATTTGAGTCCAGCTGGGCTTTTTGAGTCTCAAAAATCAAATCAGAAAGAAAGAGCGGAAGATAGTTGATGGAGCGGTGTTTTAGGGGGATCGGCCAGGGCCAGAAAGAGGGTCACATACACGGAGACGGTAGAGGTTGAAGCTACTGAAACAGTGTTTAGAATGAAGGAATGGTGGTTGCTATGGAAGATCAAGTGATATTTAGTGTGTTATTGAGGTGAATAGGAGTGCTGAGAGCATTGGATGATCTGATCCAGCGGTCTCAGCATGAGTGAAAGGCGGCAGTTGGCATGGGGCTGTTGTCTAAATTAGGTTCTTGGCTTCTGAGGTTTTAAATCTTGGTGTTCATTTATACATGTATTTCATGCTTGTAGGTGTGGGTGACTTTCATTGTTCCTAAGTAATTGCCATTTCCTCCTTTCTTCCTCTCTGCAGACTTGGGCAGCTTGCCACTATGGCTGGTATAGATCAGTCCGATTTCCACCTGTTAGGTCGTCCTCAGATGAATTCTACTGTTAGTGCAGCTGTAGAAGACCAGAAAGCCCTCGAGGAAGAAAAGCTAGATCCAAAGCAGACTCCTGGGGGACAGATGCAGAATATTCAAGTAAGTGGACCCAACAGACCTTGGTTCAAGTCATTAGCAAGAGTTCCCCAGGGCAGAGAAAGGAATATTGGTCTGTCTCTAGCAGAGTTAAGTTTGTGCCCATTTCCTGAAATTGCATCTCTGTCAATAAAGAAATGGGGCCAGGCATGGTGGCGCATGCTTTTCATCCCAGCCCTCGGGAGTTAGGGACAGGCAGGTGCCTGTGAGTTTGAGGCCAGACTGGTCTACATAGTGAATTTCAGACTAGCCAAAGCTACATAATAAAATTTTATCTCAAAATTTAAAAAAAAGTACAAAACTGGAAGGTTTTTGATAATTTATACTTAGAGTAAGTTATCTTTAGTAAAGAAAAAAATCAAAGCGTAAAATAATAGGAAATTAAAGTTTTTTAAATGTCTGTTATATCCATGTCTCGTCTAGGTCTCTATCTGTATGCAGTCAGCTTACAATGAAGGGACACTGATGAAGGTACAGGTACCGGTGCAGAGAGCTCTAAACACAGTGATCTAGACAGACCTAGCAAGCAGTCTCTCATAGTTGCTCCGTTACTGGATGGGGTGGGCTGGCCATCACAGGGTCCCCTGGTATGTTTTCTCCTGCCTCACCAAGAGCCCCAGCAAGACTCATCTGAGGAGCTGCTGGCTTGAGAACTCGGTTATGTCACACATTGGATACTTCTCACATATACATAGAGGCTAGAAACTTGGTTTCCTAGAAGTGATTTTATTTTGTTTTTTAAATGTGGAAAATGAAAGGTAATGATATAAAACACAAAATTCTAAAGATACTGTACAACTAACTCTGTGGAGGGTGTGTGTGTGTGTAAATTTTGAGTTGCCAGTCACATGGCTAATTTGTATAATTAGGAAAATGAATGACCATAAAATCTTCTGAGTGGTGGGCTGACTGCTGAATAAGATCACAGTTACAGGACGAGAGAGATGACCTGGCTTACGAGAGCTATTCTCATCTCTAGGACTTGAGTAGGCTCGTCAGCACCCATGTTGGGTGGCTCCATAGCACCTGTAACTATAGCTCCATGGGAGCCTCTGCAGTCATGTACACGTCACACACATACATGCAGCTCCATGGGAGCCTCTGCAGTCATGTACACGTCACACACATACATGCAGCTCCATGGGAGCCTCTGCAGTCATGTACACGTCACACACATACATGCAGCTCCATGGGAGCCTCTGCAGTCATGTACACGTCACACACATACATGCAGCTCCATGGGAGCCTCTGCAGTCATGTACACGTCACACACATACATGCAGCTCCATGGGAGCCTCTGCAGTCATGTACACGTCACACACATACATGCAGCTCCATGGGAGCCTCTGCAGTCATGTACACGTCACACACATACATGCAGCTCCATGGGAGCCTCTGCAGTCATGTACCCGTCACACACATACACACCCTTAACTGACAATAATAAAAAGTAAGTCTGGAAAGCTCAGGTACAGCAAAGTTTCCAGCTCTTTAGTGGCTCGCTTTGTTCATTCACACTTTGTTTCCCCTGCAGTTTCAGAAGATTAGAAGTGATGCTAGGATTCCTTTGCCTTTTGACGCCTTCCAAGTTCCCGTTTCTGCCCGAGAGGCAGCGGTGGCCTCCAGAGATAACCTAGGAGTCCCAGCCCCTGAGCAACAGGAGGGCCCTGCAGCAGGCCTTGCTGCTAGAACAGGCTCTCCTTTAGCAGATGGCACCTCTGGAAGCGGGAGTCAAAGGGAAGAAGCCCTGTCGTCCAGACACAGCAGATCTTCAGAGAAAGGCAGTGTGACGAGCAAGCGCTCCACTGAGAAGCACTCTGGGAAGGACCTGCTTTCCAACCCTGACTCCCCTGTGAACTCCAAAAGCAAAGGAATTGGGGACAAAAGGTCTTTGCTTAATGAGCCAACTAAAAGTGAATCTTTGAAAAAACACGTTTCTGTCAAGAAAGAAAACAGAATAGTGACTGTTTCATCCAAGACAATCAAAAGTAAACCCAATCCTCTAGAACATTCTGAGAGTGATACTGTTGGGTCTGATTTTGAATTTCAGGAAAGCATCCATTCATCAGCACACCTGACGTAGGTCTAACCTTTGAAATTATGATTTTACCTTCAAATTTTAATATTTTCTTATGTTTTTATTATGTGTGATACCTTAAAGTACAGAAACACTATTAGGCAATTTATCTATGCTACTATTTAAAATCCATATTTTTTTCTTTTCCCTCACATAATTCATGTGACACATAGTTATGGAAGGCCTAGTTTATAAGACACTTTCTGAGTGTGGTGGCTCCCAGTGAACAAGATTTTACCCTCATGGAAGTGCTACTGTGTGGAGGACAAAACCCTAAATCGGGGATGCTGCTAGAAAGGGACAAGGCTGGGTTAGCTGAATGGTTGCAGCATTTGGTTAAGTGTAGAAGCAGGAGTCACGTGGCCAGAACCCGCTTCCATATCCTAACTCCTAAGCAGAGCATCAGGCATCTTTCTAGGTCCTTCACTATGGCTAAGTTTGCAACAGCTTTAGTAAGGGTTTGCTAGGCCTTTTTCTAAATGAATTGGAGGAAGCAGCATGTGAACAGCTTGGGATTGTAACAGCTTGGAAGTAGCTGGTACAGTTGAAGTTTGGACTGGGTCCAGCGCCCTGAATCATTGAATCATCCTGTCTCCCAGGTAGGAGCAGGATAGCTCAAGGGAGATGCCAAAGAAAAGCCACTGGGCACCAACAGTGCTAGAGAGGGGCTGTCAGAGGCACATTTGTCCCCTCCCCCATCTGGAGGAGGGCATGAACTGACTTCTAGACTAATTGTTCCTGCCTGGCAAAACACAGATCCTTTACTACAGCCAGACTACGTCAGCGGCGAGATGTGAGAAAAGCTAGGGTGTTCTCTTGTAGACTGCCCTGCCCGATCATTAAGGAGGCTGTGAATTCATTAGTCATGGATGGAGTATCACAGGGACAGAGAAAAACTGAAGGGAAGACATGCAGATGTCTTATACAGTATCATAGTCTTTAGTCTGTGCAGGAGGGAAGCTGTCTTAAGAAAATAAGGGTGTCTTCTTCTAAGAAGTGGTCACTGCACATCCTCCGTAGAGTCTTTACCCGCTGGTTAGAATCCGGTGACTAAGGGAATGAAGAGAGGAGATCCCTGAGATGGGAGCAGCACACACAGGTACTGAGCCAACTACAGACACAAATTTTCGCCCCCTGAAGCCATACAGGCGGAGGCGGGAGACCACAGAAGATCTTGGGGGTAGGAAAAGGGAGCAGAAAGCCAAAATTACATATATGGACTCCACTTTTATTATTTTTAGTTTTTTGGTGCTTGGGATTTCAGGATCGAGGCCTCAAATGCCAAGGTTTACATTTACAAACCTGTGGACTATATACTAAAGTACAGGTGAATTTTCTCTACTTTTCTTTAATCCTGAGGGCTGGGATTAAAGGCATGTGCTGCTATGCCCAGCTATGTTTTTTTTTAATTGTTGTTTTTTGATAATTGGGGTTTTTGTTGTTTTGTTATTTAGTGTGGTGTGTATGTGTGTGTGTGTGTGTGTGTGTGTGTACGTACACGTGGGCTGTGGAATGAAGCCGGGGCTTGTCCACACTAGATCAACATCGCCAAGCTGTGTCTCACACAGCCCTCTCCTACCCTCACCCTGCTGGAATTAGAAGTATATGCCAGCCTGCAGTTTGGTTTTGCTTTTCACTTTTGTCGGTTGAGCAAAGGAGATTTTTTTTTAAAGTGTATTTATTTTGTTTTATGTGTTTGAATGTTTTGCCTGCACACATGTATACATGCATGTCTGATACCACAGAGGTCAGAAGAAGGCAGTGGCTCCGCTGGAGCTGTGACTAGCTGATAATCACAGTGTGGGTGCTGGAAACGGAACCCAGGTCCTCTGCAACGACAAGCGCTCTTAACTTCGGAGCTGTCTTTCTAGCTTCCTTATTTACGTTTCGAAACTATCTCAGTGTGTCACCTGGCTGTCCTAAACTTTGAGTCAGTTCTCCTCTGTATCTTTCCGTAGATTCCAGGGATCAAACCTAGGTCGTCAGGCTTGCCCAGCTAGCACTTTCACCTGGTGAGCCACCTCATCTGGCCTGAAGTAACTGTAAAGCTTTGTGTATATGTATGTATGCTTTAAAAAAATTAGTCAGGGGCAGAAGAGATGGTTCAGTGGTTGGGAGCACATGCTGCTTCTTCGAGGACCTGGGTTTGAGTCTCAGTACTCACATGACTTCTCACAGCAGTCTAAGTCTAGTTCCCAGGGTATGCCTTCATTTACAATGTGGTGCGCTTTCCTGGTTTCTGAGAGCACCCGACACATACATGGTACACAGAAGCAGCACACTTTTTGTTATAGGTTTGTCATCAGTGGGAAGAGATTCTCAGGTATGAACTTACTTTCAGGTGCTCCACTTTGAGCTCCTTGTCTGCTCACTCTAATGGCAAATAATCATTTTTACATATTTTTCAAGCTGACCCTTTCCGATTTTATCTGTTTCTCAGACTTGTTACTGATATAAGAATTTTTTACTGATGTATGTAGGTGAGCTACCTCAAAATCCTTAGGATTCTAATCTGTATGATCTACTCAGTCTGTTTTGTGTTCATGAAATGGGGTCCCATGTAGCCCAAGATGACCTTGAACTTGCTTTGTTCAGGCTAAAATTGAGCTCATGGCCATCCTCCAGCCTCCACTTCTCAAGTTAGGTTTTTTTTTTTAAGATTTATTTATTTATTATGTATACAGTATTCTGTCTGTCTGTATGCTTGCTGGCCAGAAGAGGGCACCAGATCTCATTACTGATGGTTGTGAGCCACTATGTGGTGGCTGGGAATTTAACTCTTCCTCTGGAAGAGTAGTCAGTGCTCTTAACCTCTGAGCCATCTCTCCAGCCCCTAGGTTTTGTTTTACAAAGCAGAAATAGCACTTTCTTGCTGTGGAACAATGGTCTTTTACTTTGTAAAGATTTGTTACTTGTATAGTCAGGCAGCAAGTAGAAGTGGGACAACCAGAACAGGAGACTTCTGGGAAAGGGAAAGAGTCAGTCTGCAGTTGTCACTCAGCCGCAGAGGAAACAAGATGAGAATTCTTCACTGATAAATGTACCAAGCCACGTGGCTAACACAGACAAGAATAATGGGCTAATTTACGATGTAAGAATTAATAAGAAGCCTGAGCTAATAGCCAATCAGTTTATAATTAGTGTAGGCCTCTGTGTGTTTCTTTGGGACCGCATGACTGCGGGACCTGGCGGGACAGAAACCTCTGTCAACACTTGCTCATCTTCCCCTTCCTCACCATCTCCATCCTGGGTGAAGCAGCCGTTGCTGGGCACTCACCCACTCTGCCCCAGGACCAGATTCTGGCATTTTGTCCGTCCTCCTGTAGTCCCTGCTGTGCCCTGGCCAGGGGATGAGAGCGGCTGCTACAAAGCCCAGCTGCGGCCACTTGCATTTTTTTCTTCTCTTTCCCTTTCATTCTGCCTCTCCCTTTGGTCTTACCTGGATCTGTAATCATTCTAGGCTTTACTGTCCCTGAAGCTAAAACGCTGAGGTCCCCTGCTTTCTGTGGAGGGCCGCAACCACATTCTCCATTGCTTCAAGGGACAAAGGTAGAGATTGACCTCTGTGACCTCAAGGTGTGGTGGTACACGCCATTAGTCCCGATGCCTGGGAGGCAGAGGCAGATTGACCTCTGTGACCTCAAGGTGTGGTAGTACACGCCTTTGGTCCCAATGCCTGGGAGGCAGAGACAGGCAGATCTCTGTGAGTTCAAGGTGTTGTAGCATTTAATCCCAGCGCATGTGCTTGGTAACTCTCTACTGCTGCGTCCCTGCCTACTCCCGAGGCATCGTCTGGGATAATGGGCAGCGGACCAATCCAAGAGTGACACGTCCGAAGTGAGGACTGTTTCCTTTATAAGGGCTGGGTTCCCCTCATTCTTGGTCTCTGCCATGTAAGCTTATGCTCTCCCTCTCAAGACGCATTAAAGCTTTGCTGCAGAAGGATCCTAAGTGCCCCGCGTCGTTCTTGCGGGCGAGACGGTAGCGCGGGACAGCTTTCCTTTGAGATTGTGTCTGCTCTTTGAAGTGGAGCCTAATGTGCAGCTTAGGTTTTTGTTTTGTTTTGTTTTTTCCTTTTTCCATGTCTCCGGCTTTCCCTTTAATTTCATATGTGTCTAAATTACAGAGTGTCTGTTGCTGAAATTCAGACATTAAGCACATGATTTATTCTTGTGCTGTGGTTTTACTTGAATAGTTGCCAAGCTTGTGTGTGGAGCATACAGGTAGTTTAAAGGGAACGAGACACATAATAAAGACGGGAACATTAAACTTTTATTCAGACAAGAAGTAAATTCCCTCCTAAATGAGGACCCCTCTCTACTACCTCTGCTTGGCAGTTCCTGTCTTCCAAACATCTGTTGTCTACTGAGAGCAGGGAGCTCCAGTTAGACAGCTAAATGCCATTGGTGAGGTTTTCATCCAGACTTGCCAGTTCAGCCCACTGTGAGCCACAGATCCAGAGTGGAAAGGACAAGTAGAGAGGGAAACCTTTTAGCCTTGAGATAGGAAAGAATGTTATTCTTACCTTCTGGCTACCACTGGCCAGACTCTGGCCTGGATGTTTGCAGGTCCTTGGCCTCTTATTCAAGAATAAAACAAAATAAATAAAGGCCTACATGGTCTGCAAAATAGCAAGGCCATAGAAGAGTCCAAATGTGTTACAGGAAGGCATGGGAGTGAAGATGCTTAAGGGCTCTGTCTACTGCTTGGGGCTTTGTTTGGTGGGGTTTAAAAGGGAGGAGTTTGGTTATTAGAAGCATAGGTTGAATAGTTCTCTTATTTTGATTGACATCCTTTGTTCACCCATATGTCCCTTCCCATGATGCATCTGCTTTTAATCATATATGCACGCTCCAATTATTTACAGGCATAAGGTGGCAGATAGGGGATTCTCCCTAAAAGTTCATTTGGAGACATAGCTTTGCATATACCCAGTTCTGGCTGAATTGGCCCTCATATCCTGGACCAGGATGTATTGGGAATAAATTTGAATTGTAACTGTCCAAGACTGGGCTGCTGAGATGGCTCAATGATTGTAAAGGCACTTGCTCCCAACTCTGCTGACCCGATTCAATCCCTAGAACCCACATGGTGGGAGATAGGAACCCCTGCAAGTATGGTGTGGCATACCCCCTCAGCAGTTTAGATTACTTGCTGCTCTTGGAGAGGGATCTGGTTTAGTTCCTAGCATCCATGTAATAGGTCACAATCTTCTGTAACTCCAGTACCAGGGGTCTGACACCCTCTTCCGGCCTCTGGGTACACTTCATGTATATGGTGCACATATATACAGGCAGACAAAACACTCATTAGAAATAAATCTTATGTGAACCAATTCTTGAAAGTGTGCCAGGTTTGTTGGCATTAAGAAGAGAAACGCCATTGTTTGGGTGGGGGTGCCGCTCATTGCAGAAACAACACTGTTGCTGACAGGTTTCTGGGCACCTCACTCGGGGATGGGTACGAACAGATTGTGCATTCAGGTCAGGCTCTCAGGATACTAATTTCATTATTAACCGAGTGCTATGTGCACAACCCGAACTGAGCAGAGTCCCAGCCTAGCAGGCTTGAGCTGCTTCCCTTAAAGTGTCCATCAATGCAAAGGAGGGCTTTGTGGTTTTGTTTGGGAGTGCTGTTTGTTTTTGAAGCAAGCTGAACTTTGTTACTTTTTAACCATTACATATATCTAACATGTGTGTGTTTGTATGCCATGGCATATGTATAGAGGTCAGAGGACAGCTTGTTGAAGTTATTCTCTCCTCCAACATGGGAGTTCCAGGGCATCAGGCTTGGCAGCAAGGTCTTAACTTGCTGAGCTATCCTGCCCCCTTACTTTAAAAAATAATTTTGTTGCATTTTTTATATATATTGTACATGCACGGGTACATGTCTGTGAAGAGATTTAACACAGATTTTAAGCACAAGGGCTGTGAGAAAGGCATCCAGGAAGAAAAGAAGACATCTAAGAACATGGGTGTGGGTTTCTCAAAGGAGGGGCCCTGGTTTTGCTGGGGAGGGAGGGTACCAGTGAATTGTTCTATGTCCTGATTGGTTGCTGGGAGCATGGATCCACTTACATGTGTTAAAATGGAGATAATGCTATAGCCCAGAAACAAATTTTACTATTTAACAATTTAAAACTTACAGTCAGACCCTCTAACCTTTTACTTATGTGTTGGGATGGCCATGAATTCTTGTAGTCCAGTGCTGGGAGCTGAGGTGGGAGGGAGAAAACAGCTTGCAAAAGCCAAGAAGGCAAGATGATGATATGATGTCATCTAACCTATCCATCATAACACTGAGCGTAGTCTTTTGGAAAACCCAGAGGACCTTGTAAAAGTGATTCATTGAAGGCAAAGAAAAAGTACTTTTAAGTTGCAAAGACCCTAAAAAGCAAATTTTGTTGGAAAGTAAAACACAATAAAAATCTAATCCTTTTTAAACTAATAAAAAATAGATTTAAATGAATTCAAAAGTCCAGGCAAGTTCTTTGCTTACCAAATAGTGAAAGCAGACAACAAAAGGCCTGTTCACCTGGAAAATTTTTTTGTTTGTTTTTTGAGACAGGGTTTCCCTGTGTTGCTTTAGAGCCTGTCCTGGTACTAGCTCTTGTAGACCAGGCTGGTCTCGAACTCACTTGGAAACTTTTACATGGGAAATCATGTCTACAATTATGAATAATTTGACTTTGATTCCTATTTATTTCCCTTTAGTTTCCTTCTTTTGCCTTATTGCTCCGGCTAGTGCTTCCGGCATTATACTGAAGAAGAGTGGGGACGGTGCACAGCCATGCCTCGTTCCTGATATTAATCGGATTGCTTTGGACTTTTCTTCATTTAGAAAGATGCTGGCTGTGGGTCTATCATGTGCAGCCTTTATTACATTGGGGTCTGCTCCCTCCAGGACTATTCTCTAGGACTTTCGTCCTGAGATGATCATATGATTTCCAAGTCCATTTATGTGACTTGGACACTTTCTGACTCCCATGGGTTGAACCATCCTGCATTTCCAGGACAAAGCCATCATGACCATGGCAGATGGTCTTGATACGTGTCTGTATTTGGTTTGCTAGCATTTTATTGCATTCGTAGGGTTTTTTTTTAATTTGGTATTAGAGTAATATTGGCTTTCATAGAATGAGTTTGGGGCACTCTTTTTGTTCTGGTTTGTTTTTTAATAATTGAAAGCTTGGCTGTGGATCTTCTTCCAAAGTCTAGGATTTTGCCGTGAATCCATCTGGGCCTGGGCTTTTTTTTTTTTAGTCAGAATGCTTTTATTGCTGCTTAAATCTCCTCATATGTTATGGGTCTATTGAGGGTGTTGATCTCTTCTTGGTTTAACTTTGGAGATTTGGGTGACTCTAGAAATTCATCTACTTCTTTTAAGTTTTCTAACTTAATGCATACAGTCCTTACAATATCCCTTTTCTTTTCTTTTTTTTTTTTTTTTTTTTTTTTTTTTGGTTTTTTTTTTTTTGGTTTTTCAAGACAGGGTTTCTCTGTGTAATAGCCCTAGCTGCCTAGCTGTCCTGGAACTAACTCTTGTAGAGCAGGCTGGCCTTGAACTCACAGAGATCTGCTTCCCTCTGTCTCCCGACTCCTGGAAGTAAAGGCATGTGCCACCACCACCCAACCTGACTTTCTTTAGTAATAGCTGTAATGTATGTTTTTTCTCATCTCTGATTTTGTTAATTTCAGGTCTCCTTTTCTTTTGTTTGGTTACTTGAGTCAAGAGTCTGTCTATTTGTTTATCTTCTCAAAGAGTCAGCTCTTAGATTCATTGAGTTTTTGTATTGATTTCTTTGTTTCTATTTTATTAATTCTGCTCTGACTTTCTTTTTTTTAAAGATTTATTATGTATACAGTTTTCTGCTTGCACATACGTCATATGTCTGCTTGCCAGAAGAGGGCACCAAATCTCATTATAGATAGCTGTGAGTCCTCATGTGGTTGTTGGGAATTGAACTCAGGACTTCTGGAAGAGCAACCAGTGCTCTTAACTTCTAAGCCATCTCTCCAGTCCTCTGCTTTGACTTTTATTATTTCTTGCCATTTGCTGGGTTTGGGTTTGGTTTGTTCTTCTTCCAAATATTTGAGTGATATCATTAAATCACTTATTTGTGCTTTGTTTTTTTTTAATTGTAGGCAAGTAAGGATATAAATTTTCCTTTATATATAGTGCTTTATAGAAGCACTTTTATAGAAGTGCTTTCAGTATGTTCTAGAGGATTATTAATAGATTTATTTTTATTTTATCTCTATGAGAGTTTTGCCTGCTTATGTCTGTACATAGCATGCGTGCAGTGCTCACAGAGGCCAGAATAGGGCACCGGATCCTCTAGATCTGGAGATAGGGATGTTTGTAAACCTCCGTGTGGGTGATGGGAACTGATCCTGGGTCCTCTGGACGAGTATATAGTACTTTTAACTCCTTAGCCATCTCTCTAGCCCCTGTAGCAGAGGTTTTGCTGTGTTACTGTGTTGATTTTCCTTTAGTTCCAGGGGATTTTAGCTTCTTTCTCGGTTTCTTCTTGGATCTCATCATCATGCAGTAACGAGTTTATGCACTTACTAGAGATTTGTTTTCTGCCAGTTTTGTTTTATCACATAATGCTCAGGTAGTAGTTATGGAATTATTTAGCTTTTTCTGAATTTGTTACGGTTTGATTTGTGTCCCAACACATGGCCTATTTTAGAGAGGCTTTCATGGGTTGTTGAGTAGAATGTGTACTCTTTGGTGCTTGGGTAGAATATTCTGTAGATGTCTGTTATATCCATTTGATGTCTGATATTAATTAATTTTGATGTTTCTGTTTGCTTTTTGTGTGGATGACTTGCCTATTGGAGAGAGTGGGGCATTTAAATCACTGGCTATTATTGGGTTGGTGTTAATCTGTGCTTTAATTCCAGAATTAATGAAATTGTGTGCATCAGAGTTTTGTGCATAAATGTTCAGGCTAATAATTTTTTCTTGATTAATTGTTCCCTTCATTAGAATGAAATGCCCTCTCTCTCTTACTTTTAGTTTAAAGTCTGTATTTGTTGGATGGTGGGCTAGCAACACCTGCTTGCTCCCTGGTTTTATGTGCTTGGAATACTTTTCCCATCCTTTCACTTTAAGGTGCACTTATCTTTAAAGCCGAGTTTCTTGTAGACAAAAGAAAGATGGATTTTGTTCATTGATATTGATATATTCAACTAGCCTATGTCTTTTAACTAGAGAGTTGAAGCCATTAATATTTAAAGTTATTAAAAAATAGGAGTTGATTGCCACCATTTTTTTGCTGTTTATGTTCTTGTTTGTGCTTTATATTTTTTTAACTATAGCTTTATTTGGTTTCTTTTAAGAGTCTCTCATTTCTCTTTCTCTCCAATTCAAAGTATTGCACCCAGTATTCTCTTTAGGGTTGTTTTGTGGGCATGAAGTGTTCAGGCTTTTTGTGCCACGGGGAATTTTATTTCTCCTTCTACTGTGGCAGATAGCTTTGCTGGGTATAGTACCCAAACTGATAACCTGATTTTGAATGGGATGGAGAGAACTTACTTCTGCAAGTGTTCCCCTGATCTATGCATGCAAGTATTCCTATGATCAGCACAGACACCCCACATACAAAATAAATAAATATAATCTTAAAAATTATTTTAAAAAGAATGTAGAGTGGAGAAATTAATAAAAGTAAATTATATCAAACTAAAAGTATTTTTAAAAATTAAAAGACAAAGCCTTGGAGCCCAGTGAAATGTCACCGTAAGGTAAAGGCATTTGCCACCAAGCCTAATGACCTGGGACTCACATGATAGGAGACAACGAACTCCTACAAGTTGTCCTCTGACCCCCCATGAGTGAACACGTGTGAACTGTGCACACACAAAAAATAAAATATGTTGCATAATTTCTAATTGCTCTAAATAAAAACTTGGAGCCAGATATCAGGGCAAATGCCGAAACATCTGAGAGAGAAAGGAGCAAGCCACAGCCAACTCTTACCTTGTTAAGTCCTCAGCTGAAAAAGGACTGAGCTCCTGTCTCCTTCCCACCTTATATTCTTCTCTCTGCCCAGCCATATCATCTCTTATCTGTCTGTCAGACCTCCAGACCTTTATGGTTAACTAGTCGCTAGCTCTGCCCTCTGACCTTTAGGCAAGCTTTTTGTGTTAGAATACAAATAAGATATCAACACATTAATGTAATTAATTTTCTTTTCAAAAACAAGCCCTTAGTGAATATAAATAAAAATAGCAAGAAACAATTAGCAACAACAAAGCTTACATTCGAAATAAGGATTTAAAACATTTAAAAATAAAACACTGGCATTTTGAATTGCAGGAGAGTATTATTTATAATTTAGTATAAATATAATTGTCTAACTTTGTTGCAGTAAAATTGAAGGACTCAAAGAAATATGACTTAAGAAATACAAGTCATAAGACTTAATGAATGAAATATAGAAAACTGACTTGATGTATATTAAAAGGAAAAAAAGGAACCAGGCAGTGGTAGTTCATACCTTTAATCCCAGTACTCAGGAGGCAGAGGCAGGTGGATCTGTGTGATTTTAAGGCCAGCCTGGTCTACAGAGCATGTTCTAGGACAGAAAAACCCTGTCTTGAAAGACAAAAACAAACAAATAGAAGGAAAAGCCCAGAAAAAAACTCTCCAGATTGGAGTCCTACTGTATAGCAAATAATGTGTATGTTAAATTAGCCACGCTCACTGAATTACCACATTAAGGATCCACAGTCATCACTTGCTGAAGAGCATTTAGCAAATGTTAACTCTTCAGCATCCTTAAGGATCTAGGAGGAAGCCCGCAGCTTAGCCTCTCTAGCTTGACTGGGACTCCGGAACCTACAGCACACAGACATTGAAGAACTCTCACTAACTTGAAAGACATAAACAGCTCTAAAAGTATACGTGATGGAAAATGGACAGCTCTGGGCCTGGTGATGCACATCTTTAATCCCAGCACTCAGGAGGCAAAGGCAGGTAGATCTCTGCGAGTCTGAGGTTAGCCTGGTCTACAGAGTGAGTTCCAGGCCAGCCAGAGTGATGTAGTGTGACCCTGTCCATAACATAGGGGAGTGGACAGAAAATGGACAAGATTCAGTTTGTGAGAAATAAGGACTTTGGGGAAAAGACAGAAAGCGAAGCTGTTCTGCTGGCAGGCTGTTCATCCATGAGGAAAGCCAGTCGGGAAGCTGTGCAAGCCAGTGCACCACCATGGAATGGTTCTGAATGTAGAAGCAAGCCTAGAATGTGTGGAGATAATAGATCCTTGTTTGTAATAGCTATAAGAAATATCTAGGGGAAACATTATGAAATCAGGAAGGTTTATCAAAATGTTTAAATGACAGATATTAAAGAATTAGTTCTGGAGATAATATGAGGAAATGGTCATTTTCAGTCATTGTTGGAAGTATAAGTTGATTTTTTTTTTTCCGAAATAGGATTTCTCTGTAGCTTTGGAGCCTGTCCTGGAATTCTCTCTATAGACCAGGCCGGCCTTGAATTTGCAGAGATTCTCCTGCCTCTGCCTCCCAAGTGCTGGGATTAAAGGTGTGTGCCACCACCGCCCAGCTGATAATGTTTTTATGTGGACAATTTGGCAGTTGTGCAGTATTTATTTTTTTTTAAAAAAATTTATTTATTATGTATACAATATTCTGTCTGCATGTATGCCTGAAGTCCAGAAGAGGGCACCAGACCTCATTACAGATGGTTGTGAGCCACCATGTGGTTGCTAGGAATTGAACTCAGAACCTTTGGAAGAGCAGACAATGCTCTACTTAACCTCTGAGCCATCTCTCCAGCCCCAGTTGTGCAGTATTTAAAATGTGTCTTCCTTGTTCTAACTGTAGTCATGCAGCATAAAGAGAGAGTCATACAAATGTCCAAAGAGCCATGTGTGAGAGTGTATGCAGAAGCATTCCTAAAATTTAGGAAACATAAATGCACATAAATGAGGGAATTGCTGAACCAGTGAATACCAGCCTCTGCCGTGTAATATCCTGCAGCAAGTAAAGAATGAACATAAAAGTGTGCCTAAACACCCTGAACTGACAGCACCATAGTCAGTCGTACCCTTGGCTTGCGCTCCTGGGTCAAGCCTGTTCACATCTGTCTACTGTATACTTTTGTCTGTGAGCCCAGAAAATAGCAACAAAATATACAGGGGTTTCTTTGGCCAAAGGCAGCTGTGTTAAGGGGTAGGAATGACAGGTGACTTTACATTTGACTCTCTTAAGGGTTACTTGATTTTTTTTAAATAAGCATGGTTTTATATGACAGGTAAATTTGTAATTTCCCCTCAGAGACAATTTGCAAAATGCAAATGAATAATCTGTTATCCTTTACTCCCCGTGTCCACCCTTTCTTTCTCTTTCCTTGAGTTCCTTATCTACATGAACGTAAAAGAGTTTAAAACCTTTAAGAACAACCAGGTTGTGATTCCCACAACTCAAGGGGGGGGGGGAATCACCGAGTTCAAGGCCAGCCTGGTCTACTGAGCGAGTTCCAGAACAGCCAGAGCTACAGAGAAAGAAACCTCATCATAAACAACAACAACTAAACCCTTTAAGAACCTGGGGTCCACAGTGTTGATGTATTTTCTAACTGTCAGCCACAGTCAAAAAATAATGCTTTCTGAGGTGAAAGAAAGGTGATGAAGACTGGGACTGTAGCTCAGTGGAGCGCTTGCCTGCGCTGAAACCCTGCCTTTGCTCCCGCCCCACCTGCCTGCTCGCACACGAATGGAAAATTCCATCAAGCAAGGCTGTGCATCCCATGACTCACACAGATAGGGGCTGTTCTAGTTTGTGTCCTCGGAGAAAATCTGTCCACGGCTTACTGTTTCACAATCCGCCACAGGTCACATCCTGCTGTTTGAAGCGAGTTTACTCTCTGGACCCTGACAAAGCTGTGAGCACAACCCGGTTCCATTTTGTGAGCAAAAGGCGTCGCCACATGGCCGTCTCACCTCCAGAGCCTCGCTCTCTTGAGCTCTGTGCCTTTCAACAGGCTATTTTTATTAAAGACTCCTGAAAAATTCTCTGGTGGACTAAAAGTTTTCAAAGTGACCCAAGTTTCTGAGCGCTTTCAAATTCTGTTTGAACAAAATGAAGCAGAAGAAGATTGTGGCGGAGGATACTCACCGGGCATGCGCCATCCCCACAGGCGCCGACTGCCTGGGACGGAAAACCTCTGATGAAGGCTCATTTCTCAGAATGTGAATGTTAAACCGGTGTAAACTTACAAAGAAAGAAACAGGTACTTTAGAAATAGGTAAGAGCCCCCTCCCCCTGGATGGCATAATCATTAACTTTGTTCAGGAAGGCCTGCGGAGATGGAGTGTTTGTTCAGTGTTTCAGAAAGATAGTCCTCACAATCCCCGGCATTCAGGGGCCGCGTTAATCACTTTAAAAACAAAACAAAGCAAACACGTCTATGACAGCTTAGCAATAGATCATCCTAACTGAGGATCTGAAATGATACCATCGGAGTAGGGCCTGAAAATATTAAAAATCAGTTTGCTTACCAGTGAGCTCTGATACCTTTGCCAAAGTTCTCTGTCCCCAGCTCTCCCGGAGATGGCCTGCATCCTTGAACAGGAGATACCTTCTCACCAATGTTCTGTCTCGCTGACCTATGAGATGACAGTGTTCTCTTGCTTTTAAAGAAAGAATGAAGAAGAACCGGGCTTTTAGGAAATTTCAGGGAAGTGACAGAGGCAAGAGCAGGTTTTCTTCCCGCGTTCTTTCTTCCCAGTGTCCCTTTTGCACTCTCTTATCCAGAGTGTTTATTTCCCAGCAATGAACAACCGAGCTGCGCTGCGATCAGAGGCCAAGGCTGTGAGTGACACCCTAGCCTCAGCTGCTGCTTCCGACCAAGGGGATAGAATGGCCGACCCGGAAAGTCGACACTTGGGCTCTCCTTCTCCCCGTAGTAGTGATGGGTATACTGGGGATCCTTTACTAGGGGCTAACATTTAGACCTTTTAGTTTAACAGGAACTTCATGTCTAAGCCCCTCATCTATCTACAATTTTTCTAGGCCTATCAAGTGACCCAGTTAGTTCTTTCCACAAACCTGAGATGAGTTGTTCTACAATTTACAAAGATTCTGAGCATTTACTGTCTTTTTATTTCAATGCTTGGTCAGCTTGAGAGCCATACTTTTTCTATAAAATAAAAATGTTCTTCTCTAAGTTCTGTACGGTGGCACACCCCAGTAGGTTTTCTGCCTGCCCCTCTTCCTCCCCCCTCCATAGGTTTCCATGATGATGCAGTAAGCCAGACCAAGCCAAACTGTAAAAGTATACCAGCAGGCTTGCTTAAGCAAAGCAACTCCAGGCTGGTTCTCTACTCCCAGAGATCTAGGCCGGAGAAGCTGCACCCACAAACAATAACAGGGAGATTTTAGAAGTTGTAGGTGAGTGGTGATGACGTGTCTGTCACAGGCTGGGTTTGTGCTCAAGTATGATCAAAAACTGAGCACTTTAGCCGGGCGATGGTGCCGCATGTTTTTAATCCCAGCACTCAGCAGGCAGAGGCAGGCAGATCTCTGGGAGTTCCAGGCCAACCTGGTCTACAAGAGCTAGTTCCAGGACAGGTGCCCAAGCTACAGAGAAACCCTGTCTTGAAAAACCAAAACCAAAACCAAAACAAAAAGCTGAGCACTTTAGGTGGGAGTTGGGCAGCTGGCAGCTTCAGGTGAGGAAGCTGCAGTAGCCACCAAGAATATGACACTGGTGTTTTTGGCGCCTTTCCTTTCTTCAGAGTCTGAGTGGGTGGGGTTTGGAGAGAAAAACAGGAATGGGGCTTTCTGGATCACGCAAGGGTGAGCTGGAGGCTCCAACCAAACGGAAACCTAAAGTCTTAGGTATGTGAGAAGCTGAGGCGGGAGGGCCGCTGTAATGAGTATGGAAACAGATTCCTCTGAATGAATAAATAAAGGGAATCTATAGTGTAGATAGAGCAGGAAATTTATAGGATAAGAATGAATGCAACTTGGTGTAGTGTAAAAGCATTTCTTCTTGTGTGTGGTGAAATATTAAGAGAACATTTTGCCCACTTGAAGGCTGCCACGCCCATCTGTCCCTGACAGATGGGGAGGCTGCACCCAGCAACCTTGGTAACGATGTAATCTTGCCCCACACGAGAAGGACCCCCCACCCTTTTGTAGCCAGTCGATACTGATAACCTAGGTCATCTGGTTATCAGAAGGATCAAACAAGAGACAGTTTCAAACTGGCATAAAAAGAGAGGACAGAAACAGGGCAGTTATTTCACTTCTTACGATGGCCTGGGCACTGAGCCTCGTAGAAAGAGATCCTCAAGCCTGCCTCCTGAAAAGCAGAAACATTTAGTGCCTTGCCTAAACATGTAATGCTTTGCCATCCTGAGAGCAGAGCTTCACCTCCTGACTCGAGAGCCGACAGAACGCTTTGCCATCTTGAGAGCAGAGAACTAAAGCCTTGTCTCCTGAGACTCAGTCACCCAAAAAGCAGAGTCCAAGGCCCTGCATTCTGAGATAGACTAGCACCAGACCACAGACTACGCGGTCAAGATTTGATCCAGCACCCGATACCAGCCTGAGAGAGCAGGACATCGAGTGCCTTATCTCCTGAACACAGACTACAGGGTCAAGAGTCTAGCCTCGCTGTCAAGCCCCCAGGGCTGTCAGGTGTCCAGCCTGAAGAAATCCAAAAAAATCCTTTTAAACTGAAGAATACCAGGTCGTATGATGCTATTTAATGTGTGTATGAGATGTTAAGAGAAGAGCATAGATGTGTCAATACATATGTTTAGTGTGTGAAATGTTAAGAGATATCTTGTGGATAATTGATAAGATTAGGAAATGTTAATGGATAAGTTGTATTAAGGTTAAGAAGTGTTTTATAGGTAATGGATAAGTTGTATTAAGGTTAAAAAATGTTTTATAGATAAGTGATAAGTCAAAATTAAGGTTATGAATTGGTTTTATGTATTAGGATTAGTAGGATTGATAACTGTGATATTGAATTGCCTGTGTGTTGCCCATCAAAAGTCTCCCATGCCTATTAAGATTATAAACCCCATGGATACATTGGATATTGAAGTTGCTAGTAAAGCATTATAAAGACAATTCTCTTGCTTGGTCTGGTTACTCGTCACTCTCTGGGGAGAAGGGCCCAGAGTCCTCATAGCCATACTCGCAAAAGAATCTGCAGCTGAAGCCCCCTCCTCTGCTGGTAACATCAGCCAACCTAGCTTATGCTTCAGTGAGAGATCCTGCCTCTCGGCAAGAAGAAACTCATAGTCCTCTGACATCCAGATGCATAGACTATGGGCATATATCCCGCATATGCTGAAAGACCCGGATAAATCCAGACCCCTCTAGCAGAAAGAATAGAGCCAAAAATCTATCAGGGAGAGAAGAACCAAAAATCTAGGTTAGCTGGTTTCGTGACTCTGTTCCAGGAACTAGCTGACCATAAAGTTAGATTATAATCTTGAGAATAATCTTAAGAAATGGGGAGTTACCCCCTTGTGATTATCACTGGTATTTTCAGAATTTTCCAATGATGCCCTCCCTACCCACTTTGGGCTGTGGTTTCTTCCCCTAAATACCCCCTCTCCCAGCTACTCAGGGTCGAACTCCTCTACCCCTGCGTGGGAAATGAGTTTTGGCCCCAGCATGCTGGTTTCTGTCAATAAACCTTGTGTGCTTGCAGCAAGGACAGTCTCTTGTGAGTTCTTGCAGGGTCATGTTATCCCGAGACTTGAGTGAGAGTCTCCCCACTCCGGGGCTCTTTCAATACCACCCACACATACACCATACATCACACACACACACACACACACACACACACACACACACACACACACACACACACGAATAAGAAATAAAATTAATCAATTAACTAAAAGTTTTTTCTCCAGCCCACCATCCCATCTCCCCTGTCTCTCTAAGAGAGAAATCCCGTGCCTCCGGCCTAGCCTGGAGAGTATCAGTCTCGCGGGTGCTTGGCCTTCTGAATGATGTAGTGGTTCTGTAGGCCTAGGCCTCCTGTTGAGAAACACTCAGGCAACAGAGGAACTGCTTCGTTTCTTCAGAGACTCCATAATGTGGGAGGAACCAGGGTGATTCCTAGGGCTGGTTAAAGTCTTACCTCCAGATAGGTAAAGAGACACCTCTGAGAGGGCTTTATTTTGGTTTTAAGAGGCCAGCAGCTTAGAAGAGAGCCAAAGAACAGCAAGACAGGCTATAGCCAGAATGAGACAGCAGACTGCTGACTACCTCACAGCAGGGGCTTGCTTCCAGCTCCTTCCATGAACAGGAACCCTCAGGGGTGTCATGCTCCACCACCACTGCCAAGCGATGCCTTTAACTGACTCTAAAGGCATGAGCGGGAAATTGATTTAGACTTTAATTTCCTATTTATTATTATTTTTATTTGTATGGCCATTTAAGTCTATGCACAATATGTGTGCCTTCTACGAGCAGAAGCCTAAGAAGAGTATTAGATCCCTTGGAACTGGTGTTATAGGCAGTTGTGAGGTACAATACAGGTGCGGATACTGGGAATTGAACCTGGGTCCTCAGCAAGAGCAGTTACTGTTCTTCTTCTTTTTTTTTTTTTAAAGGTTTACTTATTTAGTATATATACAGTGTTCTGTCTGTGTGTGTGCCTGCAGGCCAGAAGAGGGCACCAGATCTTATTACAGATGGTTGTGAGCCACCATGTGGTTGCTGGGAATTGAACTCAGGACCTGTGGAAGAGCAGCCAGTGCTCTTAACCTCCGAGCCATCTCTCCAGCCCGCAGCTAGTATTCTTAACTACTATCTCTCAAGTTCCTAGATTTTACTTTCTTCACCTCAGTCTCCAAGCTAAAGGGCATTTTGATGATTTTCATAATTCCCGGAGAATGCAATAACGTGTGTGATATTTCATTTGCTCAAATAGGGCAATATGATGTTGCTGGCATGCATTAGTTGGAGAAGTTCTATGCCTTCATCCAAGTGGTTTGCATCATCTCTGGGGAGCTTGATGGACTGCTCTACTCAGGAGAATGTAGGGTGGGACACTGATTTGGGGGAAGCGCTTTTAAATTAGTGCAGGAGCGGCCATGAGTAAAGGCCACTCCTGCTCTCTTCAGAGCCTGGAGAGTCTGGTCACTGACTTCACGAGGACGCCTGAAAAAAAAATGGGTGTGGGGAGCAGCCTCTCAGAGGACTGTCTCACACAGTTAGCATCAACCTGCAGGTGAGTGTGAGTGTCTGCTTCCTCAGGTTTGGGGAGCTAAGTTTCCCCTCTTCTTTGCAGGCTATGGTTTTGCCTCCCCCGATGGGGTGATTCATCCAGCCTGGTGTAGGAGAGGCAAAGGTCTTAAGTTTAAGGCCTCTCCACTTCTGGATTTTGCCTATCTCCAGGCCACCTACACTCTTCCTCCCTTGGCTTTTTTCCTCTAGCAGATTCACTAATGCTTCTTCTGCCTCTGTTGCAAGGCAGGGTGTGGCAGATCTGCTGTTGCCACCTGAGGCAACTCCACTATGTTGGGGAAGAAAGGGAAGAGTATTTGGATGTGGTTTCCAGTTTAGTTGACAATCTACCTTCAAAGTGCAGACGGTGAGGCAGGATCTGGAATCCTGCTGAGATACAGGGTGACTCCAGGTAACGACGTACTGCATAGTCCAGTCAAAATCCATTCAAATATAAAAAATAAATAAGGATAGAAAGAGGAGCAGAGGCTAATATTCCACTTCTATAGGTGTTTATTATACTTCTGAGGATAAATTTCATTTATGTTCAAAACCTTGGAGGGAAAAGAGTAGGCTTCATTAGTATTGTAAAAACCCAACACAGATGGCCTTCCTTAAATATTGAGGAACACAGCAACGAGCTTCAGGATTCTACCGCCATATTGTTGCCCTGTCAAACACAAAGTCCAAGGAGATGGACTTTGGCAGTTCCAGTTAAAAATTCTGAGGAAATGGTCTCACATCCATTAGGACAATTGCTGTCAAAAGCAGCAAATCATGCTGGCCCGGTAGCGCAGTCTGTAATCCCAGCTTCTCAGGAGGCTGAGGTGGGAGGACTGCAAACTGGACACAAGCCTAGACTATGGAGTGAATTCAAAGCCACTGTGTCAAGGAGTTAAAAAAAGAACCATCATATGGTCTGTCCTCCACCTCTGAATATCCCAAAGAATTGAAATCGAGGCCTTGAAGTTTGGCACCCTCCTTTCTCTATGTCCTGGCCTTTGGGGGTGCAAGGATGCTGCCTCACGTTCCTGCTGCCACGGCTTTACCAGGATAGACAGCAGCTCCCCGGGAACACAGAGGGCACTGGGGCTGTGGAGAGGGGGCAGCTGCATCTCCAGCTGCCAGTGTCACCAGCACAGTGTGGCATATGCATGTCTGTAATCCAAGTACTCGGGAGGTGGAAGCAAGGGGTTCAGAAGTTCTAAGTCATCCTTGGCTAATTAGCGAATTTGAGGCCACTTGGATTATGAGACCCTATAAAAAAAGAGACATATCTCAAGATCTCAAAATGCATGCTAGATGTAATAGTTAATAGAGGCTTGCTCCAAGATTCCAGAAAGCCACAATGAAGGCGGAAGTCACAAACAGTCCCACACCAGTTTGAAATTATGATTAATAGAATGGTTATTTATTCAAAGGGAAGAAAACGTACAGATTACTGTCCTAGACAACAGCCTCTCTTCGCGAACAGGAAAGGAGTCTAGGAGCCGGAAGTGGAGCTGGAAGCCAGAGAGTGAGTGGAGGACAGCCGCTGCTTTTTTAAAGAGAGAGAGACCATGCCCCAGTGGGCTGGTCTCTCAGCGGCTATTGGCTGAAGGAGCGGAAGGAGCTCCCGCAGCACCACAAAGACCAGGAAATGTAACACAGACACAGATTCCTTGCAGAGAGCCTCTCAGAGGCCATTGCTGCATTGCTGCATTACTGCATGAAGCTGTGAAGGTGAAGCCAGAATTGCAGCAGAGATCCCGAGACTGTGGAGCATGGAACCTCTTCCATGGAAAGATGCAGGCATTGAATAGCCCTGGCCAGCGAGAGAACTTTGTGGGCTGCAGACAATAGAATGGAGGGGTGGGGATGCTGGATCTATTGGCAGACGGATGATGCTGAGGGTCTCAGATGCTGGACTCAGAACTGTACAGTCTGGTGTCTGCTCTGCTGAGCAACGTTGCTTTAGTCCTATCTTTCTTTGCTGTGTTCCCATGATTCCACTTTGGAATAAGGTTACTCTGTGCTATTCTATTTTGAACATACATAATTTTTTTTACAGATTTATTTCTTTTTATTTTGGGTATGGATGTTATGCCTCCACACTAGTCTGTGTACCGCATGCATGCAATGCCCGTGGAGGCCAGAATATAGCATAGGTTATGGACAGTTGTTGGTCCTGCGAGTGCTGGCAAACAGAACCAATTCTGTAGTTTCATTACAAAAGGGGAGGTAAAATGTTTATTCTTTTTAAAAATTTATTTATTTATTTATTTATTTATTATGTATACAATATTCTGTCTGTGTGTATGCCTGCAGGCCAGAAGAGGGCACCAGACCCCATTACAGATGGTTGTGAGCCACCATGTGGTTGCTGGGAATTGAACTCAGGACCTTTGGAAGAACAGGCAATGCTCTTAACCTCTGAGCCATCATCTCTCCAGCCCCCAAAATGTTTATTCTTTTTGAGTTTTTCAAGCCAGAAAAATAAAACTGATAAATAAATCTCAGGTGTTCAATCTGAGGTGACAGAATAGAAAGTGCAGAGATGATTTTGAGAGATAATTTTCAGACATTTATTTATTTAGTGTGTGTAGATGGGGAAGACTGGGTGCCACAGGGCTCATGTAGGGATCAGAGAGCAACTTGTGCGAGCTGGTTTTCTCCTTCCACGTTGTGGGTTGTGGAGACAATACTTAGGTTGCCAGGCTCTGAGGCAAACACCTTTACCCTCTGGGCCACCTCACCCCTCCATTAATTATTTATTTATATTTGAGACGGGGTCTCACATAGTTCCAGCAGCCCTGGTCTTAAATTTCTGATCTTCCTCCCTCCGTCTCCCAAGTGCTGAGAACACAGGTGTGCACCAGCTCCCTCGGCGAAGATGCATTGCTTAAAGCGTTAGAATAGATAAGAACGTTCTTGCATGATTTATGGTTTCCAGTAATGCGTGGTACTCCGAACTCAGCCGTGTAAAGTTATATGCAATCTAGAGTCATAAATATTTAGAATAAAGCCCCCCCCCATTTTTTTCTTTTGTAACATCACCTCACACCTTGGCTCAGGAAAAGACGTTAAGTGCTGATTTTCTGTTGGGACAGTAACTCAGTTCAGGTGCGTAACCTCTTCATGTGGGTAATGAATGAAAGGTCTCAGAGAGGGTGGTAAATCACTAAAAGTCCTCAGGATTTGGGGATGAGATCTTGGTCAGAGCTGTGGAAAGGAGGAGGGAAAGCAAGTTATACCTTTTGTGGGAGCTAGACTGCTCCCGCCTCATTCTGAGACTGCGGTTTAGTGAGCGCTGTTGACCCTGTCTCTCTGCCCTGCTGGGTGTGGAGGAGGCGTGCGACCTGAAGGCACTGGAGTCCTTCCAAGATGATTTTCAATCCAGAAACAAGGACAGAGAGTGCTTTCTTAATGGCAGAGATGGTGCAATGCTAGCGCTGGTTAGCCCTCGGGCAGCTGCCAGACTGTGTGAATAAAACAACGTGAAGACAGAAGTAAGAAGGGCCGTATCTCTGATCATTTAGTTAGTCCCTAATGGGCAGTGTGCCTTAGTCCACCGAGCCTGAGGTTTGGTATTGTGACCATCATCTTTCTTTCACCTAAGATTGCTGGAGTTGTGTTTCTATTACTTCCATTAAAAGAGTCTAGGAGGGCAGCACAGACCAGCCAGCATGGTCAATGAATAAAGAGATATAAAATAAGAAAGAGGATTGAGAAAGTGTCCTGCTCGTCCCAATTTTTTGAAGGGTAAGCAATTTATTGACAGCAGGGAGGAGTTCTGGAAATAGGTTTCCCAAGAAAATGCGTTGCCTGCCATACCCTTAGGGAAGTTTTCCATTGTCAGCAATTGCAGAAAGACTGAAGACCAAGCACAACGCCAGCATCCAACTTGGTGATAACCAGAGGAACAGAAGTGGGAATCAGCTTGGAACGTAGAGATGTCGGATTTATAGAGAGAAATGAGAAACTTTAGCAAAGGCTGTGGAAGGCCCAACAGATCAGTCCATGACTGTTCAGACTGCAGGGCTTTGTAGGGGGCAGAGGGAGGCCTCAGGAACCCTCTTTTGCAGCCTTGGATTTTCCAAGGTCCTGTTGGAAAGAATGTACTGAGCGACCAGCCACGGGCAGGCAGCAGAGCAAGGCATGGTGCTGCCATCATGTGCTGGCTCGACAGTTTCCACTGCTCTTGCCCTTCATTTCCTAGATCTTATCTGATCGTGCAGGCTCAGCTGTGCTCTGCTGAGCTAGCTTTGTAACACGAGGGCTGGCTTGTTGGGGTTTCTGTCCCGCCCAGTACCCCAACAAACCAGCAAGTCCCAAGGAAAATCACACGGAGTCTACATTAGGTTATAAACTGATTGGCCCATTAGGTCAGGCTTCTTGTTAACTCTTATAACATATATTACCCCATTATCCTTATCTATGTTAGCCACATGGGCTCAGTACCTTTCTCAGTGTGACAGCTTACATGTTGCCTCTTCGATGGTCTGTGCAGGAATGGCTGAGAGAGTTTCTGCTTCCAGTATACTCCCAGTCTCTTTTTCTCCACCCCTACTTCCTGTCTGGCTTTCCCGCCTATACTGCCTGCCTGGCCAATCAGCGTTTTATTAAAATATGATTGACAGAATACAGATAATTTTCCCGCACCATTTCCCTCTTTTTTTTTTTAAACAAAGGAAAATACCCATAATCCATTTGTTGGGAATGTGGGCGTAGTATTTTAGGCTACTTCCTGCTGGTTGGGGGTGCTGATGATCTTATGGGGACCTAAAGAAAATTTAGAGTTATAATCAAGTCCTGACTGAAGTATCCTGGGAGTCTTGATCATCTCAGGCTGCAGTCTTGAATCAGTTCTGGATGTAGAACTCTGTCATCTGGGCCATCTGTTTCTGTCGATTTTTCAGGTGGCCTCCCTTGGTCAAAGATGATTTTTCTTAACTCTGAATAAATCCATAGCCTCTCATTTTCTGTGGAAACAAAAGCAGAATCTCTTCTCCAAAGTAACATACCTTTTGACTTCAGTTTTGAAGCCAAGGTATTTTCAAAATGTCTATCTTGGGTTAGTTTAGCAGCATTTATAAACAAATGTCTTTTGGTGACTGTTGCTCCTTCCTCAGCATTTAAACAATTAAAAGAGAGCATAATAACACACAGTATCAAGATTCTCTGTGTATTTTCCATCTTTATGCGGCTTTATTTTACTTCTATTTCTTTTATTTTTACTTTTACTTTTTGAGACAGGCTCTTTGTATATCTTTGTCCTGGAATAACTCTGTAGACCAGGCTGTCCTTGAACTCACAGAGATCCTCCTGTCTCTGCCTCCCCAGTGCTGGGATTAAAGGTGTATGCTACCACACCTTGAACTCACAGAGATCTGTCTGTCTCTGCCTCCCAGGCATTGGGATTAAAGGTGTGCACTACCACACCTTGAAGTCACAGAGGTCAATCTCTACCTCTGTCCCTTGAAGTCACAGAGGTCAATATGCCTCTGCCTCCCAGGCATTGGGATTTAAGGTGTGTACCACCACACCCAACTACTCTCTTTCTTCCTTTTTTTTACATTAAGAACTTTAACTTTTAGCCTGCATATATTTTAACACACTGTAAAATATTTAGAGATTTTCTTCCTCTTTGAATCTCTCTTTACTGTATATCTCTCTTTTTCTGACCACATGAGCCTTTAATTTATTAAGCAATATTGGTAGGACTAAAGTCGTGGCTTTGACAGCTAGATCCAGCCCATTATTTTGCTTTCCATGATTATGGCTGAGGTACCAGCCAGAGCTGTGTTCAATGCCACAACTCTATGGTGTTTCAAGGTCCTTGCTAGCCAGCAAGCTGCAGCATTTTGCCCATAGACCAAAATCAGTCGGACTGCCTGCCTGAAACAGTCAGAGATTGCCCTGGCAGGGCAGCCCAGAAAGACGGCATTTTAAAACAGCGCAGCTATTTTCCTGCTACGGCTGAAAACCCGAAAAGCATGCGTTCAGCTTTTCACCAACACCGTTTAAGTGCTTCGTGGCAGGACCTCTTAAAAGAGCTGCAAGGTTTTGCAGCTAAAGCTGAGTCAGGAAGTCTCTCTTAGATGAGAGCATTTGCTTGCCTCTAGCAAGCAGAGCAGACCCGAGAAATTGCTGCTACCAAGAAACCATGCATAATGCTGTTATTTTGTTCTAGAATTACTTCCCAAGCTGTCTCAGGCTTTATGTGGATACAGTTGTCCACACGTTGGCGCCATATGTAACATGTGGGGCCGGCTTGTTGGGGTTTCTGTCCCTCCTAGTACCCCAACAGCCGGCAAGCAACAAAGAAAATCACACACAAGACTCCATAAGGTTATAAACTGATTGGCCCATTATAGCTTCCTTCCTGGGAGAAGTGAAATGCTTTAGTGACAGCTTTAAGCCACTTTTGAAAACAAGGCAGTGTGTATAACGAAGGACTGCTTTTGCTAGAACAGAAGTACAGTGATTTGTTGTCCAATGACTAGAGGCTTGTCGGCCCTGGCCGCAGTCTCAATTTGGGAGCTAGAGGTGTAGCTCAGTGGTAGAGAGCTTGCCAAGCAAGCATGAGTTCCCGGTTTAATCCTCAGCACTGGAAACAGAACAAAACCACACTTAATTTGAGTTCACCTTTTCCCTCTGGGAAATGGAAAAACAGATACCAGTTACAAAAGATAACTGGTGAAGCCACAGATAGAAGGCCCATCCTCCTTGCAGTACCAAATTATCCTTTTGGGCCACTTTATAAAGTAAAGGAGTTGGTCTAAATCGCCAAGATTTGTGACTTGAATTAGATAGCTAACATCAAATGCTGTACACTCATAGTTCTAGATCACACATAATGAAAACATATCAAGGCTGACTCAGTGAATAATATGCTTTGTGTGCAAAGCTGATAATCACAAGTTTGGAGTAAACTTATGCTACATCTCGAGAATGCCTAAAAATTAAGGGTAAAGCAAGAAGACATTTTCATATTTAAAAAAAAATTAGATCCTGACGCTGGGGCTTAAGAGATGGCTCAGCAGTTACAAGCCCTTGACGCTTTCCCTCAGTTTGGTTCCCAGCACCCTGGTTGGGTTGCTCACAACCACCTTTAACTTTAGCTCCTGGGTATCTGATGCCCTCCTCTGGCCTCAGTGGGCACCTGTGCGCATGCGTGCACACGCACGCACGCACACAAAATAAATACTGATGCTAACAGAAAGAAAAAAAAAAAAGAAAAACCCAAATGGCATTAAGGTTGGGCATGGTGGCACAAGCTTATAATGTCCTTGCTAGGGAGGGAGAGATGGGCGGGGCAATGGAGGTTGTGGAGATTGAGGTTACGGAGGAGGAGTTATTGTCTAATGGGCATAGAGCTCGCTGTGGGAGGATGAAAACGTTCCGGAGGAGGACAGTGGTGATGGTCGCACGATCATGTGAATGCATTTGGTGTCCCTGGATTGCACTTGGAAACAGTCAAAATGGTAAATACTTATGGCGACAAAAAAATGAAGAAAAGTAGGGTAAGGAAAACGGATGGTGGAATGGGTAGGTAGAATGGACAGACAACTATTCCTGTGGAGGTGGAATTAAGTTGTAAAAGAAGATAATAGATTTGACTTTATTTCTCTTTGCTGCACTCACTGTGGTTACTCTCTGTGGGTGCTCGATTGAGGATGGTCTCCTTAGACTCATTTTTGAATATTTGGTCCCCGATTGCAGGAACTGACTGGGAAGGATTAGGAGGTGTGAGGTGGGGCCTTGTTGGAGGACGTGTTTCACTGGGGGTGAGCTTTGAGATTTCAAAAGACTTGCACCTTTCTCTCTCTCTCCTCTCTCTCTCTCTCTCTCTCTCTCTCTCTCTCTCTATCTCTCTCTATCTCTCTCCTCTGTCTCTGTCTCCATCCTCTCCTCTCTACTCCTGTCCCCTCTTTTCCTTTCCTCTACTCTCCTCACCTCTCTTTCTTCCCACCCTTCCCTCCCTCCCCTCTTCTTTCCTGTTTGTGCATCAAGATGTGATCTCTTTTCGGTTCATTCACCCCACCACCATGGACTCTATCCTTTTGAAACTGTAAGCCAAATTAAATGTTTTCTTAAGCTGCCTTGATCATGGTGTTGTGTTACAGCAACAGAAAGGTAACTAAGACATTTCTTTTTTCCTTCTTCATTTCCCTCCAAATATCCATAAAGGAAAAGAACCCATAGCTCCAACTACAAAAAGTGTACCGGAAATAATCCCATCTCATTTCTAAGCATTTTCTCCTTGCTTACACTGTCTTTTCTTCCTCCTGGTCCCCTCATAACAGGGCAGGAAGACCTGACTAGAAAAGTCAGAAGATCCTCATGTTTTTCATATGCACTAACAACTCAAGAATAACAAACACACTGTATTGTGTAACTAAAGCTCTGCCATTGTACAAAGCACAACCTAGTAAAGAAGCTTTTTTTCTATGCTGTCCACAAAGACAGGAGGGTCCAACAGAATACAAGTGCATCCTGGGTGACTTTTCTACATCTGCTTTGCAAAATAGGCATTTTAACGTAATGTTGGAGATTAAATTACACTTCCCTCCATAGTATCTCTTTGCCCAGCTCCATATTTATGTAGTTAGGTGGCCATGGTCCTTGCTTATGGGGAAAACTCCAGGCAGAACTTTATACAGCTGATGACTGGGAGACTCAGCCCTGCATATAATCTGAATAATAACAGACATTTAAAGTTTTAGTTGTTTAAAAACTGTGAAGTTGGTTATGATAGAGCACACCTGTACTTCCTGAACTCAGGAGGCTGTGGATCATGAGTCTGAGGGCACCCTGGGCAACATAGAAAAGTTTTGTCCAAAATAAAATAAAAAATACAAGTTAGGAGACTTCACATAGAAATCCAGAGTACTGGCTTTTCTTCGATCCTGTAAGGTAGCTTGAACAATCTCCTTTGTCTACCAGCTGAGTCAGAATTCACTCTCAGGACTGTACCAGTCTGTTCACTGGGGTAACTGGTGCCACTGTCTCGAAGAACCCTTAAGACTTCAGAGGCAGCATTCAGAAGAAACTGGTGCTCAGGGGTCTTCTGTCTCATGTGTACTGGTTTAGTAAATTAAAAAAAATCAAATAGGAGCTTAATCCCAGCACTCAGGAAGCAGAGGCAGGCAGATCTCTGTGACTTCCAGGCCAGCCTGGTCTAAGAACTAATTCTAGAACAGCCATGGCTACACACACGCGCGCGCGCACACACACACACACAACCAAATCAGATGCATCATGGGAAAGAACAGGTACAATTCGGAAAAACTTGACCAAATCTATCAATCAAAGCAGAGTACCACACAAATTATAGCCCTTAATACCCAGGTTATTCTCTTGACCCCTGTAGAGTCCTTGAGAGCTCTTACCCCTATGCCCGCTGTCAGTCCTGATACGTCCCTCTATAATCTGCACTGTTTGTTTGCCCTGCATAAAGTTATCTCAATGCTTTTCAATTCTGTCTGAGCCCCTATTTTCAATTCCTTGGCTAGCAGACCAACTCAGACCATTGGTAACCTAGGAGATTCCTTCGACCATCCTGGAGCGCCTGCTATTCTACTGTTTTCATAATGGAAAGGGAAAGCAAAGATACACCCATTTCTTAATTGCATTGCTCTGCAAATGACAAACTTACCCTTCACACACATCCCATTGGTGGATTCTCTACCACATGACTGCTTGGATAGTGAGGAGCTGCCTTGTACCAGACAGTTCAGGGCAGCCACTTCTATGTCTATGCATGATGAGTGCAGACATGTGGTGGCCATTATGAGTTCTGCCACAGATGTTCAAGTTCTGTGGAGTATTTAAATAGGTAAAGGTGTGTTACATTTGCTTATGCTGCATTTGTTTAATGATGTAAGGATGTGTGCTTAATTGTAGGAGGGAGGCCTGCTTGTTGGTTCCTGGCCGCCCGACTAGCTTAGGCCTGAAATAATTATACAGGAACTGTATTAATTAAATCACTGTTTGGCCTATTAGCTCTAGCTTCTTATTGGCTAGCTCTTACATCTTAGTTTAACCCATCTCCATTAATCTGTGCATCACCACGAGGTGGTGACCGACCAGCAAAGTTTCAGCAGTCTATCTCTGGTGGCTCTATGGCGTCTTCCTGACTCTGCCCTCTTTCTCCCAGCATACAGCCTAGATTTTCCTTCCTAGTTCTGTTCTGCCCTTGCCGTAGGCTCAAAGCAGTTCTTTATTCATTAACCAATAAAAGTAGCACATAGACAGAAGGACCTCCCACACCACTTAATTATGAAAAGACATGTTGCTGTCTCACCTTGCCTGCCTAATGTTTGTTAGATTGCTCTAATAAAAAGCTGAACAGCCAGTAGCTAGGCGTGAGAGCAGTAAGCACTGCTGGTGATCAGAGAGAATAAACAGGAGAAATCTAAACTCGAGAAGAATGAGAGAGAAGAGAGGAGAGGACAAGGAGAAAGGAAATACACACCCGGGGCCAGAAGACACACTCAGGCAGCCAGCCAGACACAGCAGAACAGTAAGATATACAGAGAAAAAAAGAGGTAAAAAGTCCAGAGGCAGAATGAAGATGAAGAGAAACAGGTTAAGTTATAAGAGCCAGCAAGGAAAGAGCTAAGCTAAGGCTGAGTATTCAAAACTAATACTAAGTCTCTGTGTCATGATTTGGGAGCTGGTTAGTGGCCTAAAAGAAAAAGCCTGGTTCAGGCATATATGCTCAGTTTACCACAATCCTCTCATTCTTGCTTCTGGGTGGTTCCTAGAGGCCTGTATTTGTGGCTCTATTCCTCTGCCCTAAGGGTGGTGGATAGATCTTAAGGAAGCATAGAAAGAGACAAACTTTATTTATAACAAAATAGAGATTCAAGTTGTACAGGAAGGCATTTAAATTTTAAGACATGTGTGTATTGGGAGACTGAGAGAGATTTTCCTGGGTTGGAAGGAAGAAGCACAGACCAGTGGTGGTCCAAGGCAGAGCATGCATGTGATCAGTTTCCATGACACATGGTACTGGAAACTGCAGGCCCCCAGGGAGGAATGACTACACGGCATGTCTTAGCATGTGCCATGTCTTAGCATGTGGAATGATAAGCACCTGTGTCACATAGGGGGCCCAGGAGTGATCGGAAACTAAGAGACGAACAGACATAGAGAATTGGATGGAAGAGATAACAGTCGTGTTTCCTGGGGAGAGAGGGCAAAATGAATGTGTGGTCCCTTTCTCCTGTCAGTGGGGAGTGAGACAAACCCAGCATTGCACCAGCAGCCTGTAGAATCCCCTCTCCCTTAGTGACCTCTGCTCAGACAAAGCCAGATCGCTGACGGTGCAGCAGAAAACAATTTCAGGACAAGTCAGCGTGAAGCGGCGAGTGAGTTCATTAAATATTTAGACAGAGACACATTTGAGGAGGGTAATACACACTAAAGACATGGGTGTCACACTTGGGTGTCTTTGCAATGACTGAATGTGTGACCCTGTGGCTTTAAATTACATGGCCACAGGCTGTAATTTACAAGAGTTTAAAGATTAAGGACAGCTTACAATTTTCATTAGAAATTAAGTAAATATATGAGCTAATTTACTTATTTCTCTTAAAGAAGTTCCTTTGGACAATGGAGTTGTGAGGTGGTTTTGTGAGGTGCATGGTTGACATTTAGGGTTGAGAGGGTCACACACATTCTGCTTTTACATATTTGTTTACTTATTTTGTAGGGAGGCACACACTTGCCATGGTTCAGGTCATGGCTAAGTTTGGTGGCTAGCTCTTTTACCCACTGAGCCATCTCGATGGCCTTGTTGACAAACATTCTGTCTCTAAGCAAGCTCATGCTGAGACTTAAAACCAGGGTTGAGCTTATCTCCAGCCCTACTTGTTTGCTTTAAGCATGTTTATTTGGGGTATCTTTAGGAAAACACACATTATCTCTGTTGGCAATTTTGGCTTCTCAGTTGTGTTGAATTTTTTATTTTTTTGCATATAGGTGTTTTGTTCGCATGAAGGTCAGAGGTGGGTATCAGGTGTCAGGTCTCCTGAGACTGGAGTTAAGAGATGGTTATGGATCATCATGGGGGTGGCTGGGAATTGAACAGAGGGTCACGGGAAGAGCCATCAATCACTGAGCCATCGCTCCAGCTCTGTACTGAGTTTCCTGGTGCTCATTCAACGTACCCAAGTGTTGAGGACTTTTAATTTTTCCTGTCATTCTATTTTGCCTCATCTCTATTCACTCTTTGGGATTTGTGTTTAGAGTTCCAAGAAGACCAAAGACAAACAGTGCTCTAGCGGAGTAACTGCAGGAGTGTGTGTGTGTGTGTGTGTGTGTGTGTGTGTGATGTGTGTGGTTGTTGTCTAAAACGACTGTATTACATAAAACAGTGTGTTTGTTAAACTCTTATCTGAGTTTAAGGGCTGGGACTGAAACTATTCAGTTATGCAATTTTCTTTCTTTGTTTTTGTTTGCTGTTTTGGTTTTTTTTGAGACAGGATTTCTCTGTATAGCCTTGGCTGTTGTGTTCTGGAACTTGCTCTGTAAACCAGGCTGGCCTTGAACTCAAGATCAGCCTACCTCTATCCCCAGAGTGCTGAGATTAAAGGCATGAGAACCATGTCCAGTTCCAATTGTGCAGTTTTTCTAAATTAAGGTGCCGAAGTAGGCGGTGACATTAGTCTATTCAGTGTTTCCTAAAACTTTTTTCTTTACCCAAAGTAGTGTTTCTGTTCTCAGCCACATCCCTTCAAGAGACTACAGAAAACAGAGTCCAAATTCCCAAAGAAAGAGTTGAGGTCATAGATGCTGTGGTTGGTTATTAATGCTCAGTAGGCACTTGTGCCTACTCCTGGCATCCATTGCATGATGATGAACTTGGGAAAATGTTTTTATAGTAAAGGAATCTGGGTTAAACTGCAAAGTAGAAAAAAAAATAATTCGCTTTAGAAATGTTCTGAACTTCAAAGGAATTGCCCTTGCGTAGAAGGGCCTTCTTGTTCCAGATTCTCACATGAGCCTCCAGAGCAACTCTTTTGAACGAGAACTTGTGTGGAAAAGTATAAACAGATTTGGCCACATGCCCAGCTCGGCTCAGGGCCACATTCCTCTGGTCCGGACTGAATTCAGCTTGTTTTTTATGCTCCTGTTAATACCTCCTCACAGCTGAGGCGGTCCAGTGAAAGAGAGAGCCAAGATTCAGGTTCTTGCTTCTCGGTTCATGAAAGAAATGAGAGAGAATCGAGAGTCAGCAACTTGAAAGAGGCTATCCTGGAGGAGGGAGGAGTAGCTGCGGGAGGAGCGAGGATCGCCCCCCAAAGTTCTTAGCCACTTCTGTCCTTTCATGGTGCAGTGCGTTAGAGTCCATGTGCAAGCACAAAGCCTTTTTGTTTTAGGTTAGTTTTGGGACAGGGTCCCTCTGTGTAATCCCTGGCTGGCCTCCAAGTAACTATTCTCCTGCTTCAGCCTTCCAAGTGCTGTGATTATCAGGTGTATCGGGTCACAATCTCAAGGTCTCACTCTTCTAGGTCCTTCTTCACCCTGCACGTTCTTCTGTGAGTGCCCAGTCTACACCGGAGTGTTTGTATGGGTTTTGGAAAGTCTGCTGGTGAGTTAATACGGACTGGCCCCTGGAGCAAATTGCAGCAGAGCCTAGCCCAACGCCAAATGGAGCAGGAGCAATGGACTTGGGCACCATCTCGCAGTTGGCCAGAGGCCAGGACCGGGGACACAGCGCCCAGAGGCGCGCAGTAGGCTCCCCGCCACGCCGGTGGCTGGTGCAATCCCCTGCTCTCTTGCGTTGACCGCCAAGGCCGGGTGAAATTCTAAACTACAGGAGGAGCAACTGGTCGCAGGCTCGGATGGTGAGCTCAGCCAATGGGGATACGAGCTTCTGGGAGTGAGCCAATCAGTACGCGGCCTGACACAGAAGACCAATGGGGAGCCGATTCTGCGGGCTGGGGCCCGCCTTGCCTCAGCATCCGGAGACGCGGGCAGTTCGCGTGGTCTCTGCTGTAGCTACTTCCCCCGCTGTCGCCTCAGCACCATGGACGCCTCCAAGCAAGTGGTTAACTTTGGGCCCGGGCCTGCCAAGCTGCCACACTCGGTAAGATGGCCGCGGTTCGGTCGGAGCGCGGGCATCGGGATGCAGGGCGTTGGGATGCAGCTGTCGAGATACACACATCGGTGTGCGAGGCGCCGGGATGCCGCCATCGAGATGCAGCTGCTAACCCCGAAGTGCGCTCCTGTGCAGAGAGACCGGTGTGGACACAGGCTGGACCTCCCCGCGGTGTGGCCGCGCCGGCTCCGGCGTGCACGGGCGCGCGTGGGTGGGTGAAAGAATGGTCGGTGGCGGGCGGGCCAGGGTCGAGCACGTCTGTCTCCGAGGTGGCAGGCTAAGCTCTTGGCGCTGGGAATGCAGTCCTCAAAACTGGAAAGCTGCCGGCTTTTCCCTCCTCACCCACATCGAACGCGCTCAGCCCCCAAGGCTTTCTCCTGGAAACCCACTTGTACCCTCAGTGCGTCCGGAGTTCTGACTCTGAAAGGCTTTGGGTTGTTTGGCCAAGTTCCATTTGCTTGATCCCGGTGCCATCCCGTTCCGCGCGGGTTCCTCTCGCACCCCAGCTGTTCGGAATGAGATGCCTCTCATGGCTTGGAGCCCATGAACCAGCTGCCGAAACTGCTATCTGATAACCGGTTGCCACAGCGCTCTGGCATGGCCAAGGATTGTACAATTCTGTATTGTTGAATCCTGGCGATCTCCCTGGGACACCGCGGCCTCTGTGGGGGTAGGAACAGGATCCTGCTGTGTGAGAGGGGAAAGGATGCCTTAGTTTTGTGGGGACAACCGCACAAGCTGAGAACAGGGCTTATTCTGCGGTCATTGCATTCCGTGGCGTTGTTTGCTAGAACTGTGGGAATATCTGCAGGGGACCCCCTCCTCCCCAGCCCCTCTTTTGAAATGGGCTGTTCGTTTGTTTTTGTTTTGCCGGGTATGGTAAGGCAAATGTCTCAGTACAAGCTAGCCCAGAATTTACTTTGTTCTGCAGGGCTGGTGGTCTTCCTGCCTCCACCTCCCAAGAGAGGGTGTCTTAGTTACGGTTACTATGGCTGTGATGAAACACCATGACCAAAAGCAACTTGTGGAGGAAAAGGTTTATTTCACTCACAGTTACATATAACTGTTCACTATTAAAAGTAGTGAGGACAGGAACTGATATAGAGGCTCTGGAGGGGTGCTGCTTATTGGCTTACTCTCCACGATTTTCTCAGCCTTTCTGAACCCAGGACCATCAGCTCAGGGGTGGCCCCACCCATAATGGGCTGGACCCTCCCCCATCAATCACTGATTAAGAAAACGCCCTACAAGCTTGCCAGCCCCTTAATCTTCTAGAGGACATTTCTCAGCTGAGGCTCCCTCTTTTCATATAACTCTAGCTCATGTCTGGTTGTCATAAAGCTAGTCAGCACATGGGGATTGCAGTTCGTGCTATTAACTTCAATTTAGGAATTTTCTTGGTTTAGTTGAGTTATCAAGATTAGAGAAGCTTTCAGAAAAATTGTGACTGTCACTTGTAAAGAAAAATGAAATTTATAAACTTCTGTATGCGAGGCTGGAGAGATGCTCAGTGGTATAGCTTTTGGCTAGAAGAAAAACAATGGTGATTTTTGTTATAATTTTTTTTTTTTCCGAGGCAGGGTTTCTCTGTGTAATAGTCCTGGCTGTCTTGGAACTTGCTTTTATTTTTTAAAATTATGAATATGCATGTGTGTCTCTGTGTGGTATGTTCACATGCGTATGCATGTTTGTCTCTGTGTTGTATGTTCATGTGAGTTAAGGCCTGTGGAAGCCAGAAGAGTTAAAGGCAGTTGTGAGCCACCTGATAAGAGTATTGGGGATCAAACTCCAGTTTCCTGGAAGAGCAGTTTGTGTTCTTAACAGCTGAGCCATCTCTTCAGTCCTGGTTATAAACATGTAGATGTGTTTCTCAAGAAATGTATGTAGGAAAAAAAAAACAGGGCTGGAGAGATGGAGGCAAGAGTGGAGGACCCAAGTCTGGTTCCCAGCACCTGCTTTGATTGGTTCACAGCCACTTGTAACTCCAGCTCCTGGGTATTGGATGCCTTCTGGCTTCGGAGGGTACACACACAAATAAATGAACAATGAAGTAAATCTTAAAAAAAAAAAAAAAGTTCAAGGATGGTTCCAGGTGGTTGGTAAAGGGATCTGGTAGAGCTCCTGCCTGTCAATTGCAAAGGCAAGTCCTTTTTGGTCCCCAGTCCACACATAAACCAAGATTCTGTTGCAGGCTAATGTTTCTTTTACTATGTATATTCACCAATTTTTTTTAACTGGTGTGATAGTTTTATAGATGTGTATAATATTTCAACATATAATTTACGTGATGTCTTGGTACCTTATTTTCTTTAAGCTACATTACCAGTGTGGGGTTTCGACCTTCAGTCTTCCACTAATTAGGATTACAGAACTTTTATCTAGCCCAATTCTTAGCTAGTTTCCCCTTTTGTTTGTTTGAGACAAGATTTCAATGTAGAACCATGGCTGACCTGTAGCTAATAATTTAGACCAGGCTGGCTTCGAACTCACAGAGATCTGCTTGCTTCTGGTTGCTGGGATTAAAGGCTTGCTCCACTACACTGGGTCTTAGCTAATGTCTTAACCATCTCCCATTTGGATTCTTCTTCACAGGGTCTTTTGCACTTTGTGTTTAATTTTAGAGCACTTATTTTGCTTATTTTTGTTTGTTTATTTGTTTGTCTCCTTGTTTTTTTTTTTTTTTTTTTTTTTGAAACAGAATCTCTTTACAGAGCTCTAGCCATCCTGGAACTCACTCTGTAGATCAGGCTGGCTTTGAACTCACTGAGATCCACCCGCCTCTGCCTCCTGTGCGCTGGGATTAAAGACGTACCACCACACCTGGACTGAGCCTTTCTTTATTATGGACATCCTTTATTCACGTGCAAGGATCCATCTCTTGTCTCAGCAACATTCAACATATTGACAACCTTATTTAAGCAAACTGAGATTCTCTTTCATAGTTTAATACTTGGTTTTTAAATTTCCTGTTTTGGATGAAGAGAACATATTTTCTTTTTCTTCATCCTTCCTCCCCCGCTTCTGATTCCATTTTTCCTTTCCTTCCCATCTCCTGATTTCCTTTCTTTTGGTGCTGGGGATTGACTCCAGGGCCCCCCAGCATGCCCAACACATTATACCACTGAGCTGCTCCCCTAGCTTCTGTTCTCCATTTCATTATAGGGGAATTGATATTGCTTATTTGATTTAATAAGAGACATTTTTGTGAATGATGGGTTTCCCAATTAATGTCACATCAATAAATCCCCATGACCTTTCAAGGGCTGCCTTATCAGAATGGAATAATAGTATTCAAAGTCAAGATGTAGCCCACAACTGAGAGAAAATCTTTTCAGCCTGGTCCGGATATAATTTCTCTTTTCTCCTCCTTCTCCTTTCCTCTACCTCCCCCCAGCTTTGCCGCAAATTAAACCCAGGGCTCCCTGTGTGCTAGGCAACAGCTCTGTCATTGAGCCCCATGTAGTATAGCCCCAGCTCCTGAAGTTTATTTTAGTTCATAGCAGGTTCTTGCACATGCTGCCTATCAGAATCTACGACTTTAGCTAGCACCACCCCTCCCCATGAGAACCTGGCCTGCCTGTGTGGTTTGGACACAACTGGTTTTTGTTCCTGTGAGCTCCTGAACTGAGAATTTTATATGTTTATTAAAAGAGCTTTAAAATGAGATTTGTAGGGGACGCGGTCTCTGGAATCAGATGTTGCCTAATTTCAGGTCCCACTTGTGCAAGCTATGTTGGTGAGGCTCTGTGGAGATGAGGGAAGGGGCTTGGCTGTGGGTGAGAACAGAAGCCTGGGCACCTTCTGGGCTTCTGCTTCGCTGATGCCCCCACCTCCCAGGTGTCTGAGGAGGGAGAGTTTATACAGCATGTTGCAATCTTCTTTCTCTCTCTCTAGGTGTTGTTAGAGATACAGAAGCAGCTACTAGACTACAAAGGACTTGGCATCAGTGTTCTTGGTAAGATTTACTTTTGGCTCCTGTTACCATCCCAGCTTAAAAGGGAACAAAAATTCTGCAAGCCCAGGCGTTACTCTGAATGATCTTCCCATATGCTGTTATGAATACATTTATCTTTTATGTCCTGGGTCACATGTTTGCTGGAGTTCAGACTGAACATATCTCAAGTGCTGGTGAGAAGTTTTTGGTTTTTTTGAGACAGGGTTTCTCTGTAGCTTTGGAGCCTGTCCTGGAATTAGCTCTTATAGACCAGGCTGGCCTCGAACTCACAGAGATCCGCCTGTCTCTGCCTCCTGAGTGCTGGGATTAAAGACTTGCTCCACTACCACCCAGCAGCTCCCTGGTTTTTAATTGGTTGTTATTGGTCATAAGCTGTGAGATCAGCAGATACTATACATTTGTGTAAGGATGCTACCAACGGTCTGTACTATTGCTTCACATTCAACATAAAGCGTTCATTATACTTAAATAAGAACTTGTAGGAGTTAAAACGTTCACAAGCCTCTGTGACTATCTTGCTCATTAATAATTTCTTTATTAAACTTTCACTCCTGTGTTGTTTAGGAAGAGAGCCTCCAAGCTCTATGCTTTTCACTTATTTGTTTGTTTATTTTCCTTGCCGTTTCTGTGGGCTACACTGTGTGAAGGGACTTCAGGGCTGGTTGTCTGTGTCTCTAGTTTGGGAGAAAGGGATAGAGCAGGGTCTGATAAGAACCTAAGGAATCAGCTAGTGTGGCACTTGAACCATCACTGCACTGTGTGACTTCAGGACTGAAATGTTCAGCCTTTGTATTAGTGTGAATTGTCCTTCCATTAAGTGTACCTGTGCCCACCGTCTGAACTCAGAGCGTTCTTATTTTTCCATAGATTTCACAAGCTTATTTGTTTGGTATTGTACTTTGTCGTTTCTTTGCTTCCACAGAAATGAGTCACAGGTCATCAGATTTTGCCAAGATTATTAACAACACAGAGAATCTTGTGAGGGAATTACTGTAAGTTTTTACAAGTATTTTTTTTTTAAAGAATATTTATTTTGTGTGTGTGTGTGTGCCTGATCGTGTGCTTGGTGGGTCCCACTCCTGTCTGCCTCACTGTTTTCTGCGTCACATTCACAAACCTGTCCTTGATGGAGGGAATATTTAGAACCTTAGCACTGGCCACATGGCTAAGAGCCTCTTCTGACTGGAACCCTCGTTTAACTCAGGTCTATCCTAAGTACGTTTCTGTCCCGTGCCCGTGCATGTGGATAACATAAGCCTGGAGCCCTGGCTTCTGCCAGCGCATCTGGGTGCTAGTAGCATCATGCTTAGTACGGCCTAGCACCGCTGTCATAGAGTTAATATTGATGCAATGGACACCGTGATCAGGAATCAATGTGGGGAGGAAAGAGTTTATTTGGCTTACACTTTCACATTGTAGTCCTTTGAAGGAAGACAGGAAAGGCGCCCATAGGGCAGGAGCTGATGCAGAGACCATGGAGGAGTGCTGTTTACTGGCTTGATCTCCATGGTTTGCCCAACCTTTTCTCTGGAACCTAGAACCACCCGCCCAGGGATAGCATCACCCACAGTGGACTGGGCTCTCCTACACCAATCACTAATTAAGAAAATGCCTTACAGGCTTGCCTACAGCCTGATCTTAGGAGGCATTTTCTCAACTGAGGCTCCCTCCTTTCTGATGATGCTAGCTTGTGTCAACTTGGCTATTTGACAGCTTATCGAACTGACTACTATTAGTACCTGTACTAGGCTAGGTACAAGACTTACACAAAACCTGTTGTCCACCTTCCTGCCACCTTGCTGGTCCCTTCTGTTTTGTGCTGATGCTGGAATTCTGTCCTTTGACCACTTATTCCTAAGCTCTGACTGTTATAAAGCTTGTGATGTCTGCAGTCTGATCATCTTTTCCATCCTGAAGTCAAAGCATTTTGTACTTAGTCCTGACATGTGTTTGGGTTTTTGCTTACTCAGCTAGATCTAGAGTTGCCAAAGACAGACACCTCTCAGTGATGCCTGGTTCAGTACGTTTACAGGTGAGGGAGCTGATTCACTGACTTAAGCAAAAATAGGAATGTCTGCCTTGTGTAGCCAAAGGAGGACATAGGAGCCCTACTGTCACCAGGAGAATCTTCCCAAGAAGGCCCTCCTCACCTGTGTGCCAGCGTTGCCAGGAGGCCACCGGTGTTTGCAAGATTAGCACCTCTCTGTGATTTTAGCAAGGATCTCAGCCAGATCCCATGGGCAGTTTTGTTCACTGCTCATTTCTGGGTCAGGGTGGCCAAAGTTGAAATCTGAGGGTTGAGAAGCAGAAAAGTATGGTTCCCGAAAAGAAAGCAGGGCGTTACTAAGAAAAGGAAGAAGTCACCATAGGTTTCTACTATTGTCACCAATAAATGTCAAAGAAACTAGTAAAAAAAAATGACTAAATTGGGTAACAGAGAGTGATGGCGAGACTGTATTTCATTTAAGGTATATGTCGTGTGTGTGTGTGTGTGTGTGTGTGTGTGTGTGTGTGTTTGTTCACAGAGGCCAGAAGAGGACATCAGATACTCTGGAGCTAGAGTTATAGGCAGTTGCGAGCTGCCTGATGTGGGTGTTGGGTCCCAAACCCAAGTCCTCTGTAAGGGCAGTGCACACTCTTAGCACTGAGCCAGCCATCTTCCCAGCCTCTGCAGAGTGAGACCAAAAGTATACACTTGGTATAGCACCCCTCATTCTCTACCCTTGATGTGTGTGAGCTTCTGTATTTACTGCACTCGTTTTTATGTCCAGAGATGTTCCCAACAACTACAAGGTGATCTTTGTACAAGGAGGTGGGTCTGGCCAGTTCAGCGCTGTCCCCTTAAATCTGATTGGCCTGAAAGCCGGAAGGTGTGCTGACTATGTGGTGACGGGAGCTTGGTCAGCTAAGGCTGCAGAAGAAGCCAAGAAGTTTGGGACTGTGAATGTCGTCCACCCTAAACTCGGAAGTTACACAAGTGAGTTCTGGGAGGTGAGCTGGGTGGTAAGCGGGTGGCGGCCATTCCCTTTGCTGTCCTTTTGCTACCGTCCTCCCCTCAGTGGCCTGCGAGCTCATTTAGATTGTGTAGCTGTGGGGTCCACCTGCTGTAGAATGATGAGAGTCCTGCTAAGCCAGGTTGGTATTTGGTGTGGGGACAGCAGGGGCCCCAGTGCTGCTGCCCATGTCCTAGTCGCTCCTTATCTCCTTTCTAGTAGACTGTAGTCCGGAAAAGAACCCCTTGTCTGGGAAGATGGTCGCAGCCGCTCTCCGGCTCACCATGGCCCTTGCTGGAGCATCCCAATAATAGCGTCACGTGCCCTGCTGTGACTTAGTCACTAACTCTGCCCGAGTCACATTTTACCCCGGGGGAGCAGGCTTGATTGGCTTTGCTGGAACCACACAGGCTCAGAGTGGGTCAGCACTGGGGTCCTGAGAAGAAGCTAGTAGGCCAACAGGTAGAGGGTAGATGGGTAGCTGATGACAGGAAAGCTTTCAGATGAGCACCCAGGACCCCATCTCCTTGTTGGTTCATTTGTTTGGGGTTTTTTGACACAGCGTCTATGTAGCCCTGGATGACCTGGTAGGTAGTCTTCTATTTTTGGTTGTGAGCCTAACCTTTTAAGGGCTGAGCCATCTCTCCAGTCCGACTTGGTCTTGAGGTAGCCCAGGCTGGCCTTGAACTCAGAGCAGTCCTTCTGCCTTGGCCTCCCACATGTGGTATTACGCTCAGTCCCTCTGGACTGCGTTTGAATGCTCTTTGTACTGAGTAAATTCAGAGAGTATGACAGCTCATCCTCCGCTGTTAGTGGTGATGATGGCAGGAGCGGACAGGTGCTCATACTCGCCAAGGTGTCACTAATCCCCTCCGGAAACTACCAGTCCCCCGGGTGGCGTCACCCACTATGGAGAACGGAAGGAAGTATGCAGAGCCTCAAATTTGCCCTCTATGTCAGAAATTCCAGACCCAAGCACCTGGAACCTCAACCCGGACGCCTCCTACGTGTACTTCTGTGCAAACGAGACTGTGCACGGGGTGGAGTTCGACTTCATACCTGACGTCAAGGGAGCCGTGCTGGTCTGCGACATGTCCTCAAACTTCTTATCCAGGCCAGTGGACGTTTCCAAGGTAGAGTGTGGGAGGTTGGGTCAGGGAACCAGTAAATGTTTCTTTGAAGTGTTTTGATATGTATGCCCGTAGAAAAGACCCTGGGGAGTCTGGGGCTGGCAGAGCCCCTGAAGCCAGCGTAGGTAGACATTGGTGAGCAGGGTGACAGCTGCTGTTACATCACTGTCTGTCTGAACGTCTAAGACTGTGGAAATGGTTGCTCACGGCCTACAAGTCAGGCCTTGAGGAACTTGCCTGCCTTTTTAAGAGTGTCTGTTGAGCTGAGCGTGGTGGCTCATGCATGCCTTTAATCCCAGCACTCAGGAGGCAGAGGCAGGTGAGTCTCTGTGAGTTCAAGGCTAGTCCCATCTACAACGTGAGTTCCAGCTAGGGCTGTAACACAGAGAAACCCTGACTCAAAAAACTGGGAGGCTGGGGGGCAGTGGTCCTTGAAAACTTGTTGGCAAGGATGCTGGGAGTGGCATGTTCACTCCAAAGTCAAGAGCAAGTTACCACGCCCTGGGGACGGTGAAAAACACCCCATGCCTTTTGTTAGCCCTAACTCGGAAAGTTCACCAACAGCATCCTTAGACTTTATGAGTGATCTGCCAAGGCTGGGCAGGGGAGGGGTAGGGCATTATACCAGGAACATGTCGTAAGAGCGATCTGTAAAGAATTTAAAAGCAGCATCCAAGCTAGCCAATTGGTAGTCTGCCTTTAAAATAATGTTTAAAAATTTATTATTTGGTGTGTGTGTGTGTGTGCACTCGCGTACATATGCACAAGTTTGTGTATGTGTGAGCTTCAGTGAAGGGAGAAAGATACATGTACAGAGGTCAGAGGGCAACTTCATGGAGTCACTGCTCTTGGTCCACCTGTATGTGGTTCCAGGTGTGGCATTCAGGTTGCCAGGCTTGTGTAGGAAGTACCTTTACCAGCTGAGCCATCTTCTTGTCCCTCCGCCCCCTTTTTTGTGGTAGTGGTGATGGTGTTTCAGATGAAGGTCAGAAGTCCTGCTGGACAAATTCTAAAAAGAGCCATAACAGTTCTTCTTCCTCCCCCATCCTCATTCTTTTTATTATTATTATTTGTTTTGGGGCTTTTTTTGTTATTGTTTTTGAGACGGAGTCTCTATATAGCCCTGGTTTTCCTGGAATTCATTGTGTAGACCAGGATGGCCTTGAACTTAGAGCTTGAATTTAGAGATCCTCTTTCCTATGGTGGGGTCACCAAGCCCAACTATGCCTCTTTTTTAATGTGATAAAATATAAATTTATTATTTTAGTCATGTTTTAAAAAAATATTTAAGCTAGCCAGGTGATGGTGGTGGCACATGCCTTTAATCCCCGCTCTCAGGAGACTGAGGCAGGTGGATCTCTGAGTTCAAGGTGAACCTGATCTACATAGTGAGTTCTAGGAAAGCCAATGCTACACAGAGAAACCCTGTCTTGAAACAACAACAAGATTAAGTCTAAGTGTGGTGGCACAAACCTTTAATCCTGGCATTCAGGAGGCAGAGGCAGGTGAATTCCTGAGTTTAATGGTAGCCTGGTTTACATTTTGAGTTCCAGACCAGCCAAAGGTATACGGTGAGACCCTGTATTTTTGTTGTCGTTATATTTGTTAGTTTTTTTAAAGTGTGTATGGTATACGTACATATATACATTATATGTACATACACACATATAATTACCTATTATTATTGTATGTGTGTGGATACACACTTGCCATGGTGTGCCTGTGCTTGGCAGGTTCCTTACCTGCTGGACCACTTTACTGGCCCCATTTTGACCACTTTTAGGTGCATAACTCAGTGGCATTAAGCACATTAACTTTGCTGTGTAGCCCTCACCTCTGTCCAACCTCAAGAATTCTCTGATTTTGTACTGAAACTTTGTACCTGGCTAAAGACCACACCCCCGATCTTTGCCAACCACTATCCAACTTCATGAATTTGTACCCAAGGGACCTTCTGTAAATGGGATCGTGACATTTGTTCTTTAGTGCTAGGCTTAATTCACTAATGTCTTCAAGGTTCATGCTGGTGCATATATCAGAAGTTCAGTTTTAGACGACTGTTCTGTTATATAGATCTACAATATTTGGCTTATAGCCACACTTTATGTTTTTAAAGAAGGGTATCACTGAATAGCTCAACCCAGCCTGACCTCAAACTTGAAATCCTCCTGTCTCTCTCCCTTGTACTACAATTGCACTTGATTTCCTGGGGTGACATAGAACCTGTATCTTGTACAACAAAACATCCTCGAGAACCATGAGCTATTGGTGTGTCTCACCCACCCAGGCTGTGTTGCGGCAGCCCCCTTCATGGCAGCTTCCGACTGTCTCTAAGTGGGAAGTTTGTATTAATTACTAGCAAGTGTGTGCATCAGATGTGTGTCTGGTGCTGGCAGAGGTCAGAAGTGGGCATTGGCTCTCCTGAATTTAGAGTTAGAGATGGTTGTCAAACACAGTGTGAGTCCCGGGAATTGAACCCAGGTCTTCTGCAAAAGCAAGAAGTACTCTAAACCACTGAGCCATCTCTGCAGCCCACTGATTTTAAAAAATTCATATTTTAACCATTTCAATATTTAATTAAAAATATTTAACTAAAATTTTTGACATTTAAAATTATGAAAATATTAACCGTTGTACAAATACATTTTCTAGATTAAACGATAGTATTTCATTTGGGTTACAAAAGATCTAGAGGTCCCATTTTCTTTTTATTGTTTTGCAGTGTTGAGTATGAAGCCCAGGCTTGATGCATGGCGAGCCTGCTGTCTCGTGTACCTTACCTCAGTCCAGAGGGCCTGCATTCCAGGCTAGATTTTAACTCACTGTGAAGCAAGGGTGACTTTGAACTCCTGAACCTTCCGTCTCCATCTCCCAACTGCTAGGATTACAGATGTGTACCACCAAGCCTGGATATTTAGTTAAAACATTTTTTTTCCTTTGAGACAGAAAGCTCTTTGGAGCCTGTCCTGGAACTCTCTCTGTAGACCAGGCTGGCCTCGAACTCACAGAGATTGACCTGCTTTTGCCTCCTGAGTGCTGGGATTAAAGGCATGTGCTGCCACTGCCCAGTGTTAAAAACAATTTTTTAAGATTATTTATTTCTTTTTATATGTGCATTAGTATTTTGCCTTCATATGTATTTTTGTGTACCATATGTGTTACTGGAACCCTCAGAGGTCAGAATCAGGTGTCAAATCCCCTGGAACTGGAGTTGCAGATGGTTGTGAGCCACATGTGGGGTGTAAGAAAACAAACCCGGGTCCTGTGTAAGAGCAGCAAGGGCTGTTAACTACTGAGCCATCCCAGTCCTGAGAGGGCCTGTCCTAAAGACTGGTTTGAAGTAAACAAGGGTTGTGAGAGCATGGACGTCCCGGGACTTCACAGTGCTGGGTGTGGGAAGTCTCTTCCTGGCAAAGGCCAGGCCTTGGGTCTCCACACTCCCAAGTGCTGACTTATTTTGGGTAGAGATTTCTACAAGGGTGTATTCCTAGGCCAGAATTAAACATGTGACTTTAAAAAAGTGTGTTGAGAGAGGAGCTCACAGGTGGCCACAAATTCCCTCAAAAATAGCCCGTTTCTTTCTCTCTCTTTTTTTTTTAAAGTTTGGTGTGATTTTTGCTGGTGCTCAAAAGAATGTTGGCTCTGCTGGGGTGACGGTGGTGATCGTCCGGGATGACCTGCTGGGGTTCGCCCTCAGAGAGTGTCCTTCAGTCCTTGAATACAAAGTGCAGGCTGGCAACAACTCTTTGTATAACACACCTCCGTGTTTCAGGTAACTGGGATGCTGTAGTCTTCCAGCAGAGTGGAGGTAAAACAGAACACGCTTCGTTAGCCAGTGACCCCGGAGCCCCAAGCACACTCAGCATTCCCTGTCTAGCTCGCCTCCTGGCCTCTAGGTACTGTTTGGTCAGTTTTTCTTGTTGCCCTTTTTGTGGGGATGACAATCTTAGCTTTTGCTCGATCTTGATAATCCAGGCGCCGACTGTTGACCATTAACCCACAAGCTCTCTGTGGATAAAGTGCCCTGGTCTGTGTCTAAGACAAACAGAGCTGCTTTCCAGTGGAACAGGGTCAGGGTAGGGCAAGGGTGCCAGGGTTCTCTTCTACCCTTGCCTCCTGCAGAAAACGCCTCCCACACACAGAAAGGGAAGAGTCTGGACTTCAAATTAGGTTGAAAGTCCCCCCTCCCCGTGTTTCTGTGTCACTAACATGATACAGAACAGTCTCTGGTGTCCCCCACTTTCCTTAGGAGTAGAGTGTTCTAGGGTTAACTCTCTGGACCCTCCTAATCCTTATTCCTGGACTTGTACTAAAGATGTTTCTAAAATGCATGTAGCCTAGGGGTGGCATGGGACTCAATTCTATCCTGCTTACATCCGGGGTGTTCCAGGTAGAGGGGAAACACCAGTGAACACCGGTCAGAAAAGAAAAACTGAAGACAAAAGTGGTGAAGATACTACTGGGGACCCCATGGGTAGGGTTCCCCGAGGAGGAGTTGAGGTGCCAGGCTGTGTGGGACAGGAAATTAGAAGGCACATACCTGCCTTACAGCTCAGTCTTCCAGGAGGAGGCTTTATTAGAGAGAAGGCTGAGACCCAATGCCTGCTGGCACCTACAATCCCAGGACTAGGAGGCAGAGTCAGGAAGGTTGATGGTGTCACCTACAATCCCAGGACTAGGAGGCAGAGTCAGGAAGGTTGATGGTGTCACCTACAATCCCAGGACTAGGAGGCAGAGTCAGGAAGGTTGATGGTGTCCCTTACTATCCCAGGACTAGGAGGCGGAGTCAGGAAGGTTGATGGTGTTACCTATAATCCCAGGACTAGGAGGTAGACTCAGGAAGGTTGAGTCTGGACTACCCAGTGAGACTTTGTTTCCAAAACTAAACAGTGTGAGAAGGTAGGAGGAGATGGGATGAAGACTGGCCTGGAAATGTGTTCAGAGGCCAGCTAAAGAGGCAGGGTGGGCGGTACACCCTTGGGCATCTTTTCTGAGGGTTTTAAAGAAATGATGAGTGTGTTCACATGTGGTTTGCTAATGTTACACCGAATACCTCATTGGGGAGAGTGGGAGACCAGGCCAGATGTCTGGTGGGAAGTGGAAAAGGTTGGACACGTTGAAAGTGTCCCAGCCTCCTTGCCAAACCTCTGCTGACCTTGTCCTCCCCCTTTGTCTGGTCCCTGAGATGGAAACCCCCTCTGTAGGACTTTCATGTCTGAGGCTGCTGAGGCAGAAGCAGCAGAAAAGGAGCCATTTCTTCCTCAGATTGGGATGGTCTCTCAGGGCAAGTCAGGGTGGTGAATACCTAGATTGAAACTGAGCAACAGCAGAGAAGGTAAAAGGTAGGGCTCGGTGGATTCTCAACCCAATTGCCACCCACTCTCACCCCAGGTTTCTTTTCTTTGCTGATGAGATGAAAGAGGAAAACTTTTTGTGTTTCTGTGTGACTTGAAGTTCATTGTAGTGCTTTACCATTCAAGGTTAGAAATGGCCCACTGAGAGCCATCTCTGCACAGAGCTGACAATGCAGGGCAGGGGAGTCGCCTAGAACCTTCCCCACTCTGTCCTGCAGGCAGATAAGGATCCTAGCATGTCCTGATGATGTTCTTTGTTTCGTTTGCTTGGTCAGAGCCAAAGGTTGTGGGCTCTGAGAACTCTTCTGGATAAACTGGGCCATGAATTGTTGCTCAGTAGCCTTAGGCAGGAACTGGGCTGGAATAAAGGGCTTTGGTAACCTTCTTTTTAACCCATTAGTAACGTTCACCCCAATTCGTGGGTAGAGGAGAAAATACTAAATAATCCTTATAACTTCACAAAACGTTTCCTATTTGTGCATATTGAGCTGCTAAGTATAGATTGTTTTTATCTTCAGTTGTGAGGAAAAAAATGTCTTTTATCCAATTACCTTATTTCACTTGGTGATAAGATATAGGCATGGTGACATATGCCTGTAGTCTCAGGACTTAGGAGACAGAAGAATCAGGAGTTCAAATGTCATCTACTTAGCAATTGTAGGGGTAGCATATGGCCTGTCCAAAGGCCCTTGAGGGGCTGGGCGAAGCTGGAGCCCTCAGGGTGTGGGGCAGTTGACGTCAGGGCAGGCTGACTGCATGAAGGCTTGAGGGTGAAGCTGGAGCCCTCAGGGTGTGGGGCAGTTGACGTCAGGGACGGCTGACTGCATGAAGGCTTGAGGGTGAAGCTGGAGCCCTCAGGGTGTGGGGCAGCTGACGTCAGGGCAGGCTGGCTGCAGGAAGGCTTGAGGGCGAAGCTGGAGCCCTCAGGGTGTGGGGCAGCTGACGTCAGGGCAGGCTGGCTGCAGGAAGGCTTGAGGGTGAAGCTGGAGCCCTCAGGGTGTGGGGCAGCTGACGTCAGGGAAGGCTGACTGCAGGAAGGCTGGCACAGGCTTCTGAAACAGTCGCGATGCCTCATCCCCAGCCCAGGGGCTCATCTGCAGCCTGGAGACTTCTGGTGACCTTTTTCTAAACTCTAACATGCAGGGTATAATTGATATTGTTTTAAAAATATATAAAAATAACACCTGCTCTGAGCCAAAGTTTCTATGTGAACTGTGATCAGGGAAACACTGTGCCTGCCTAATCCTAAAAGCCTCATTCCAGGGCCCCAAGGAGGCCAGAATTCTTAGGTGGTCAAATCTCTTTTTAAAAATGGCATAGTATATAACTATACACATTCTTCTGTATGTTTTAAGTCATCTCTAGGTTATTTATAGTACCTAATATAGAATATAAATGCTCTAAATAATTTCTGTGCTGTATTGTGTAAGAAGTAATGGCAAGGAAAAGATTTGTTTATATTCCTTCCAGACACTGGTTTTGAAACTTGGTCTGTACAAGGTTGACGGAATCCATGGCTGCCAAACTCATGAATTTGGGGGATCAGCTGTGTCTGAGCTGTGAACAGTGCTGTTCAGACTTGAACCCTTTCAGCCCAGCAGTGTACCATGGGCCTTCTGTCATGTTAGCTTAAATGCCCGCCACTTTTCATTATGGACAGCTATTCCAGGGATCAGATTTGCTGTGGTTCAATAAGGTTAGGCAGGCTTAGATGGTGAGCCTAATTGGTGTGCTTGTACGTAGCCAGTTTAATACTAACGGCATCAGTTAGGTAAAAGTGTGCACTAATGAGGGAAAGAATGGAGCCCAAGTTGTGAATCCACGTAGCATTGCAAGGCTCCGACGGTTTTAAGAGTCTTGGCTTCAGAGGGCAGAGGTCAATCACAGGGGCCCCACATCAGTGTGTACCTGGGATGTCGGAAAAGCAGGCAGGCGGAAAAGCAGGCAGGGCTTCCTCTTCCCAGGGTTGTCTTTCTGCTTTCTGGGCAGTCTGCTTTCTTCAGATCCACTTGCTGCTTGCTGAGGCATTGGAGACCCAGGCTAAAGAGGCTGGCCTATGGAAATGTGTTTGCTTTCTGCTGCTTTGACCTGCTCAGATCCTAAGAAGGCAGCCAGAGAATATTGGTAGCAAGCCTGAACACGGTGTTATCCCTGAGGTCTCGCTGAGGCAGGGAACCTCATTGCTTTAGATTTCTTAAGAATCCGCAGTTTTGAAATATAGGGATTACAAAGCACCAGGTGAAAGTGAGCGTGGTTTTCTGGAAGTGTTCGTCGGGACTCTCCTTGGCTCTGGTAATCTGGGATGAGCCTGGTCGAGCAGACAGTGGATGCTGGGGACGAGCGGTTCGGGGTTGCATAGATTTTGAGAGCATCTTTTCACCCAGGGGCACATACATACATGACATATGCACAGGTGGCCTTTCCGACGGTTAGGTGGCAGTCCTTCTGTCCCACAGGTAAGCTGGTGATTGAGGCCTACAGTCTCAGACAGAGCGGATGGCCCTGGCGCAAGGGAAAGCACGTTGGCTTTGAAGTCAGGCAGACATTGGGGTAGAATCTTGGCTTTCAGAAGCTACTTGGGATGGATGGCTTTAGCTAAGTGAAGCTGAGTCCGCTTTCCTATCTGTAAATGGAACAGTGGAGCCCCTGAATCAGGCTACTGGGATCTGTAACAGTAGGCTGAGGCACTGTAGACTTCTGTAAGACTCATTCCTGTTTCTTCCCCATTCACCCCTCTCCCCTGTCTCCCCTGTCCAGCCAGTCAAGACGGCTTTCTGCATTTCCTCCCTTCCTCCATCACCAGCCTGGAGTCTAGGCCAAGGAAGCCTCCGGAGAGGTTCTAGTGTGCTTTTGCGTGCTGCCTACTTTTTGTGAAGACCCTGTGTGTCTGGTGTTGCTTTCTCTTGTCTTCTGGGAAGAAACTCCTGCGTTCTTGGCCCACCTGGTTGAGAGTGAACTGAGCAACCGGTCAGTGTTAGGTTTCTGAGCGACAGCCCCTTTGCCTGTCAGAACTCTGCAGACCTGGTGATCCTGGCGTAGGGTAACGTCTTCGGGAACAGGAAGCAGCCTAGCTGGGGCATCCCTATTCCAGGTTTTGGCTCAGCCTCTTTTCCCATCAGACCTTTTGCAGTTCCCCCACCTTTATCCCCCACCTGGACACAGCCACACTCTGAGGAGACTGGAGCTGGAAGCTGACCATCTGCAGACTCCAAGCTCACGGTGGACGGGAGACCTGCTTCTGCTCTATGGGCTTTCAGTTAGGAATGCGTGGGACCTTTTTAAAGACAGTGAGAAGATTGATGGGGAAACCACCTGCCATCCTCAAATTCCCTGTAATTTCAGTTTCGTTTGGGTACCCACCAGCCACCGTTTGTGTGGGCTACTCTTGTCAGGCCCTGTGCTAGTGTGGATCTTGTGGAAGAGAAGTCTGAACACTTGCTCGGAAAGGAATGATGCTGTGTTACGGCTGGTCCTCCTAGAACCAGGCACACAAATCTTGCACCATCTCTTCTCCACTTCTTTTTTGGTTTGTTTTGAGAACCGGGGCTTGCTATATAGTTCAGGTTGGCCTGGAATTCTCTATGTAGCTCAAGCTAAACCATCTTCCTGCCTTGGTCTCCCATGCTCTGAGGTTTACAGGTCAGTAGCTCTCCGTTTCCGATCCTTGCTTCTCTAGCCAGGGTGTTGACTTCTTTGTTTAGGTAGAAACGAGATCTGCCAAGACTTCCCTTCTACTTAGAATGAGCTACTCCAGGTCTGCCTTTCCCTACTGCCAGCTGAGAACATCCTAGGGGATTGCTGATTGGTCTAGTTAAGTCTCATGCCCACCTCTTGAGACCACGGAAGCAAATCTCGCTGCTGGATCTGTATGTTGGGTGTGGGGGTAGAACTGAGAAGAGCAGGAGAGGTGTCTCCCTCAGGTAGTAACGGCTCCTTGTTCTCAGTGGTAAAGACAACACTTACATTTTCATGGTGACCAGCCCTGTGTGGAACCTGTGGTGTCTGCCACTGCCACAACGCACCTCTGTCAGGCAGGAGGTGCTGACTTGGGACTCTAGAATAGAAAAGAAGAACAGTGTGGGCTTCCAGCCTTCTAGCATTAGAATCTAAGGCATAGGCATGCTCACAGAAGTTTAGAATAAAGGAGCGAGTGGGAAGCCAAACCAAACCCTACAACCTTATATGGATCATATGAGCAAGGGACTCAGGATTCAGGAGGCGAAGTGTGAGCTTAGCATGGGTGGGTGGGGTTGGAGAGACAGCCTAAAGCAGTGGCTCTCAACCTTCCTGAGGCTGCGAACCTTTAATACAGCTCCTCATGTGGTGACCCCAACCTAAAGTTATTTCATTGCTACTTTGTAATTGTAATTTGTCTACTGTTATAAATCATAATGTAACTATCTGTGTTTTCTGATGGTCTTAAACAACCCCTGTGAAAGGTTCATTCAACACCCCAGGGGTCATGACCCACAGGTTGAGAACCGCTGGTCTAAAGAGCTGGGGATGTGTGGTCTGGGTGTCGTGGAGCATTTGCAGCAGGGCCTTGAGGGACTGCTGTGGCATTCCTAAGGTGCACTGTGCCGCCTCTTTAGAATGCTTCATGGGCTACAGTTGCTTTGGTCTAGTCCTTGCTGTACTCTTCAAGGGACCCGCTCTTATTCACCTGTAATGATGCTAAAAGTGTCAGTGTGACTCCCAATACCACTTTGTTTACATGTTCTTTTGACTTGTGCAGAGGTGAACTTAATGGTGTTGTCTTTTATCTTTAGCATCTACGTCATGGGCATGGTCCTGGAATGGATCAAGAACAATGGTGGAGCCGCAGCCATGGAGAAGCTCAGCTCCATCAAATCCCAAATGATTTATGAGATAATTGATAATTCTCAAGGATTTTATGTGTAAGTCAATGCATTGTGTCTCTTGTGAATTGGAAACTATATTCCTTGGAACTTACCTTTTCCCAGGACACTGGCATACTAGTCCCGTTCCTCATGAGCTGGGGTTGGAGGTGACGAAATTCTTTGCTCTTGGTAAATCCCAGTCTTTGGGGTCATGTCACCAAATACTCTGACCCGGGGAAGTGTGCCTTGCTGGGGGTAGGACCCCCTCTCTTCTCCCTCCTCCCTGTGACACTGGAGAGCAGTTGTAGGAGGCTGTCAGCTTTGCAGAAATCTTTCTGTTAGTCCCTTGTGCTGTAAATCCCTACCCCCGACCCCCTTTCCCCCATGGGCTTGTGTGCAGGCATGCATGGACATTTTGCTTGTGTAGCTCAGAGGACAACCTCCTTGTCAGTCCTCACCTTCCATCTTGTTTGAAACAGTTCTTTGTTTTTCCTTTGCTAGCTTAACTTCAGGGGTCCTCATCCCTAGAAGCACTGGGATTACAGGTGCATTCTGGGATTACAGTGCATTCTGGGATTGCAGATGCATTCTGCCCCATCAGGCTTGTGAATTTGAACTCAGGTCCTCATCCACTATAAACAGTTTGCCCACTTGGCCAACTCCCTTGCCTCCTTTCCCTTTTCTCAGAGTTCACTGCCGCTCTTATTCTAGGACAGGTATCCACATTCCTGGCCTGCAGTCTGAATGACATTGGCTATGGCAGGGCTGATTTTTATCTAGTTACGTACTTTCATGACAAAGGGTTGGGGAATCATGTGTTGATCACTGGCTGCATTTGTGAGGTCTACAGCCATGATGCAGAGATCTTGACAGTGTCTCCTGGTGCTGCTGTAATAAATCACCCATAAGCTTGGCAGCTTAAAACAACAGGAATTCTCAGTTTCAGAAGCTCAGAGTTCAAGATCAAGGTGTTCTTGGGTTGGCTCCAGGACTCTAGGGAAGGAGCTTTCTTCTCCAGATTGTCCCTGACTTAAACTGCGTTGTCATGGTCTCTTGTCTTCAGTGGCCTTTTCCTTTCCTGCTTTTCTGTTTCATGAGAGTGAACCATTGGATATAGGTATCTCCTGTACTTGTGGATGATTTTATTTTGAGACAGGTTTGCACTATGTATCCCAGCCTGGCCTTGAACTTTCTATGTAGCTCAGACTGGCCTTGGATTTGGCCTGTTTTCTTTGCCTCCCCAAGGGCTAGGGTTGTAGGCTTGGGCTGATACACCTACCTGTGCATGGTAGCCTAATGTCAAGTTCATTGTCATCATTTTGTCTGCAAAAGACAAGTTTTCCAAAGAGGTCAGATTCATGGGTTCTGGGTGGTGCAAGATGGACATGTGTCCACCATCCAACCTGCCACAACAGGCTTCTCGCCATAATGGCAGGTACCCCTAAGGTAGTGCCTGGGCCTTAGGAACATCATGGATAGTAATGGTACTTGATCTTCCCTAGCCCTCAAGGTGGGCACAGATGTCCACTGACTGTATATCATCTGGTATGTGCATGTGTTGTTATATATCCAGTTCCACATATATACATAAATGTTTATATTCACTGAGCAAGCCAGGACCTCCATTTTTAATGGTCATGAGGCTTAGTCTGTTGTAATGGATTTATCTGCCTAACAGTAACTTGCTCTCCCTTTGACTATTTTGTGGGCCACATGGAATAGAAAAGAAGGATGCTGCAATCCTAACTTAAAATTGTCATTTTTACCCAAGACTTGCTGAATTTGTGTGGGTAAAGGGTGTCAATGCATTCTTGGAAAACTAGGCTAATAAAACATGCTGCCGTTCCCGTTCACCTAAAGTGCCTGTGTCTGTCTGTGGGAGCGCTTGGCTTGCTGTGGCCATCTTGCCACAAGTGGGGATTACAGAAGTGCAACCATGCCAGGCTTTCCACGGCTTCTGGGGAACCGAATTCAAGTCTTCACTCTTGCCCAGCAAGCAGTTGGCTGGCTGAGCCATTTCTTCATCCTCCATAGCTGTTCTTCAAAAACACAAATTTCTTACTGGGCAAACGCACCACCCCTCATCATTCAGGGGTCTAGTCAAATGCCAGAAGAGTGTCCTCAGGCTCTTCATGGCCAGGCCTGTGTGCCTCGAGCCACCCCTGCCAGGAACCCAACACGCTGCCAGAGCCAGAGCGCGGCAGCCACCTCTTCCACACATCCAGTCCTCCCCTCTCCCTCTTCCTCCTCTGCTCCCGTTCCCTCCTTCCACATGTCCCCTCTTTGATACCTCTCAGAAAGAGGAACTGTTTGAAACTGTGTCTCCACAGCCCTCTCCAGCTAACTGCCCCCCACACTTGGAAGTCTAATTTCCCTCTGCCATCTTTCCCTTGATTGAAAACAACGGATCCCTTTCTTTTCCTATTCATCCATGAGGGACTTGCTGCTATGGGTGATATGTAATGTATTCGTTACCTGGTGATTCAGTCTTCAGCTTTTATGACATTTTTGCGATATTTTTTCCTTGCAGGAAGGGGTGGATAATTTGGGGGCATGAGCTGCAAGTCCAGATCTTTGAGTCTTTTAGGTCTTCAGCCACCTGTAGGCCCAGCTTGTCTGCAGCCTCTCAGAAAGAGCTATACACTTGCACTGTGTGGCTGACAGTGTTGAAAGCTATGGAAATGACCCATTGAATTGTCACAGGTAGTGTGAAATAGACATCACTGTCCCTGATATCCAAGTGAAGGACTGAGGCTGACAGAAATTAGATACAAATGGTACAAATGAATGCTAGCCTGTGTGAGTGGGACTTTTTTTCCCTCTGGGTAAATTCATTCAAATTATAACGTTATGGAAAAGAGTTTGTTTTTTTTCCCCCATTTCATTTCCTTGTTGTGGGTCTTTTAACTCATCTATTTATTTATTTTTGAGACAAGGTCTCATTTAGCCCCAGCTGGCCTTGAAATCACTATGTGGCTATGGATGGCCCTGAATGCTAATCCTCATGGCTCTACTTCCGATTCCTGTGACTATAGGCTTGTACAACCAGAACCTAGAACCTTCTACACGTTAAGCACTCCGTCGGCTGAATGCCAGCCCCAGCCCAGATACTGTTTAAAAACCTGTGGGTTTGTTTATGACATTACACCTGTTAGAAATGTAGCTGGAATAATAAACATGCTTTTCAGATGTCCAGTGGAGCGCCAAAATAGAAGCAGGATGAATATTCCATTTCGCATTGGCAATGCCAAAGGAGACGAAGCTTTAGAGAAGCGGTTTCTTGATAAGGCGGTGGAACTCAACATGATCTCCTTGAAGGGGCACAGGTGAGCGTTCCCCGTCCCCAGGCGTGTCAGGCAGACTGAAACAAATCCAGGGCTTCGCACAGCCTGGAGTCGTGGTGACAGACCTGCTGGCTGGGTGTGGTGCATCCTGCCTAGGGTTGCGTCGGCACTGAAAGGGCTAGGGCCTGCCTGCTCTGCTCTGGAGTGTGACCGGCACTGGGCTAGCTGCACATCAGACAGCCTGCACAGTACCTGTCCTCACACAGGAGACCGCAGAGTGCTTGCTCAGTCTGTCTGCCTGGAACTGTTGGAAAGTCTAGCGAGTGATGTGGCCCCAAACCCACGGTCACCCTCTTCATCGGGCTTTTTCTCCCCTCCTGAGTTCTCCTTTATCAGAGGTGAATAGTGTGTAGATCAAAGTCCAGTGTATGCATGTATGGAAATGTCAGAGGGAAACCCATTCACTTGTCCAAAAAACATTGATGATTACTTTAAAAATGTCACTAGTTTGAGGAAATCCAGTGTGAGCATGGTGGGTTACCTTTACTGCACAGGGGGTTTCCTTAATGTCTCAGAAGCTTCATGCTCCCTATGGGGGATGGTTTACAGGCGGGGAGTTGAGCACTGGGCTCAGAGTTGCAACTCAGGAGGCGTAGTTAGTGAAAGCTGGGTTGTGCTGAAATAGATGCCTTCTAAACTTCACTTTTTTCCTGTGTCGTTGAGGTTCAAGCTTGAACCTTACGTATGGTAGGCAAGGGCTTTGACACTGGTATGTCTTCTCCTCCTGCTTTTCTCGGTCTTCAAGGTTGGGTCTGTTGTTCTAGGTCAGTGGGAGGCATCCGTGCCTCTCTGTATAACGCTGTCACCACTGAAGATGTTCAGAAGCTGGCTGCCTTCATGAAGAACTTCTTGGAGATGCATCAGCTGTGAGCATGACTAGCTCCATGCTGTCTGTGAGCACCATGCGGTGTTCAGAGTAACTTCAGATCGGCTACAGTAACTTCACAGATGTGGATTTCCCCCAGTACATGCTTAACACAGACTCTTCTTCAAAGAATAACACCTAACAGCCATCCAGGGCTCTGCAGAGCTGATGGGACTCCCAGCTGATGGCCACCTTCCATTTGGACTTGACCAGGAGGCGCTTTCAAAGCTTTCCTGTTGCTTTTCTAACGAATCCAGCCTGGCATCTCTGCTGCTCCCTTCCCTAGGCGGATTGTAGTGCTAGCCTCGGACTTTGTTCTGCCGAATTGATTAGTTATTTTTGGGTTCACAGGAGCATTCCCCAAGGAGGTTGGAGTACAATGTGCTGGATCTGACAGCAGTGAGTTTGCTGGCTTCTGCAGCTCTTGATTAAAGTCAACAGTGACCATTTTGAGCATTTTGAATCTGTATACTGCTATTCTCATAACAAGTTAGAAGTAACATGCGCTATTAGTGCTAATGTAGTGGGTATGATTTTAATACCATGCGGTTTATATCTATGCCATTATATTTCTAACGAGACAGTTCTGTCAATGCTTTTAGCATTGGTTCAGCCCATGACTTTGTGCATGACTGTCCCCTGCTGTGGGCAGTTGCACCCTTTTACCGACTCCCTTCTAAAGCCACTTTCTCAGAAAGATCTAGAAGTTCCACAATTCACTTTTCTTATCCTTGCCACAAGTAGAAGAAATTGGTTGTTTGCTTTCTGGTTAGGCTGTTAAACAAAACTCAGTTACCCTCCCACCCCCGTGAATTGTGTTCACATAACTGTTTAGTAGTTTGACCAGGGCAATAGCGTACATTCCAGATCTTTGCTGAGATCTTTCCCCATCGTTCATATGTTGTTAGTGTTTTCTGTTGACTATGTGAAGATCATTAAAGTCCTGAAGTATCTAAACCATTGCCTGTGAATTCTTCTGCTTGCCTTGTAGACGTCCCGATAGGAAGCCCAGGATCTAAAAGTAGCAGTTTAGTCCAGTCGATTGTCAGACTTAGTTCTTATGCAACTCAGTGTGGTTGCTTACCTTTTGCTTTTGGAACAGACACAGTCAGCAGAGTCTCTTCCAGAACAGCTAGCTCCCAGAGTGCACTTTTGTGAACTCTGTCCCTGTTAGCCCGGAAAATAGCCAGCGGAACAGTGCTTCCTGATTCATTTGGTTGGACAAGGAGAAGACACTGATTAACTGGTTCTCCTGGTCAGATGTCAGCTTCTCATTCGCGAAAGGATGGAAATAATACCCAGCATTGCAGGATGCTTGTATTGAAAACAAGGTCTTGTTTAGGATTGTGATAAACCGTCACAGTATTCTGTAAACACCAAGAGTCTGTCTGTGGAGTCAACTTAAGGGCCCACAAACAATTCAGAGACAAACCCGTTTTCCATGTGTTTGTGAACCCCCATTATCTCCTCCTCTTCAACCCTTCATGTTCCAGCCAGCCCTGCTGTAACGACTCTTGGGTTATTTCAGCACCCATCTCTGCTTCATCCACCCCTCCCAGCACGGCCACTCGGACAGACTCTGCTCTGTGTGTGGATGCATGAATGATCAGGGCTTTGTAGTGTGGCAGTCAGAGCTTCCTAACATCTGCCTGTCTCCCGTCTCCTGTGCTAATGGTTCTTAGCGTGTTTCTATTACAGGTTTGCCCATGCCATGCTAAGCTTCGAGTTCCTGCCCAACTCAGTAAGACCAGACTTTCTTCATGACTTCTGCTGCCTCCTTACTTCCTGTTATTTTCTTTGTTGTCATGGAGGTGACCATTTTATTTCTCCTCTTTGTGATGACGAGGTGGCTGCTTTTCTGTCTTGCATGCACATGTTTAGACTGCCTAATGAGCGCAGAGCGTAATGCGTGGTTTCTTAGTATTGCAAACAGCGTCAGGTAGTACAGGCAGAATGCCGTCTCAGCCTATGGATTTTATAAAATATCAAAAGTTTAGTGTACAGTACAATTCATTTTCTACTAACGGTTTGACTAGGATCCTATGGTAGAGTGGGGGAATTTAAAACTCTGAGAAGTTTCTAGAATTATCTTTACTATTTGAAAGCTTTTGGAGAAAGCCAGTTGTCTGGCCATGGTAGACTTTGGCGCACAGATCATAGAAATAACCAGAGCATAAAATGTGACCTTTGTATGCCACGAGAGATGAGCTGATGCCAGTCTGCTGATCACATGGAGGGAGGTAGGAGGAGATGCTGGGATGCAACAGCTCTGGGACTTTGGGAGGAGAACCCACTGGCCTGCCACTGAAGGTTAGGAACATGGCAACAGGGGAGACTTAGGGGCCCCCACGAGCCTTGCTGAAAGACTCACTCGTGTTCTGTGGCATTTTCTTTTTTCTTTCTTTTCTTTTTTTTGTTTTAAATTTATTTTCGAGACAGGGTTTCTCTGTAGTTTTTGGGGCCTGTCTTGGAACTAGCTCTTGTAGACCAGGCTGGCCTCGAACTCACAGAGATTCGCCTGCCTCTGCCTCCCAAGTGCTGGGATTAAAGGCATGTGCCACCACTGCCTGGCTTGTGGCATTTTCTAAACTGCTTCTGAAGTTTATTTTTCTTTCCTCTCAAAGTTCTTTATGACACATGACATGTCCTGCTGTCATCACAGTGGGGAGAAACCTTTGTGTATTCCATTTAAACAACATTAAATGAGTCTTTTCCATCAAGTGCTATAAAATCTGTGACAATGACAAGAAATTAAAATATTTTCATGTCCCCCACCTCTGCAGATTTTATGCAAATGTTTTATTTGCCCACTGCAACCCAGCAAAACCTTTGTTTACACAAAAGCCCAGCTATATTCTCAGCTTAAAGTGGCTGGCCCCTCCTCTTCCACTTCCTGTATACCCACCCATTCTTTACAGACTGGCCAACTGAATAAGGCTGAATGAGGTTCAACTCTAGTCAATGAGGAAAAGACACAGTCACTGCCTGAGTTTAAATCATACCAGGCTGGAGAAATGGTTCAACCCATTAGAGCACTGACTGCTCTTCTAGAGGATCTGGGTTCAATTTTCAGCACCCACATGGCAGCTCATATACATGCAGGGAAGACACCAATGCACATAAAATAAAAATACATCTTTAGGAAAGAGTTACAAGCTAAAGACCAAGGGCACATTCTCTGTGTGCTTGCGCTTTGCACACACCCTCTTGGTAGCTGTTACCTTATGCTTGATCCAGCTACTTCAGTTGCAGCGGTGGTCTCTGTCTTTGTGACCCCAAACTTTTTAACACCTGTATACCCTACACACTGGGTTGTCTCCAATACTGTGGCTCTGTTCTTTGCACAAGAAAGAATTGAGATCTGTTCCCAACTCCTCATTCCCCTGCTAGATTCCTGTCTGTAGGAGGAGAGGCTGCTTGTTCATCCCGGCTGCCCAGAACCAAAATAACCACACAGAAACTATATTAATTAAAACACTGCTTGGCCCATTAGCTCTAGCTTCTTATTGGCTAACTTTTACATCTTAAGTTAACCCATCTCTATTAATCTGTCTACCACCACGAGGTTGTGGCCTACCAGCAAAGTTTTAGCACATCTATCTCCTGCCGTGGCTTCATGGTGTTCCCCCGACTCTGCCCTTCTTCCTCCCAGAATTCAGTCTAGTCCTCCCCACCTACCTAAGTTCTGCCCTATCAACAGGCCAAAGCAGGTTCTTTATTCATTAATGGTAATCATAGCACACAGAGGGCACTCCCACACCTGTTCTCTGGGAGACATACCCAACATCTTGTCATGGTCGTGGCCCCTGGGTCTGGACGACTTGGCATGTTCCTGGGTGAGCTCTCTGAGGGAGTGATTCTTCTTCCCCTCTTTAGTGCTGAAATAGCCACTGAAACCATAAAAACAGACAAGCCCCACTGACGGATACCATGGCCACTTCTGCCACAGGCGTTGCAGGATCTGGCCTCTTACCACTGGGATTAATAGTTGTCGTATCTTGTTCCTGGGGGAAAAAAAATAAAATGAAGTTTCTCACATTTGATCGGAGTGAACATAATTAAAAAGAGCCATGCTACTCAGCTGCTAAGAAATCAATCACTTTAATTGGAAAGGAGATTCCTTAGTTCTCTTATTGGGCTCCTGGTAATTTAAAACTGGGATCCCTGACAGTTTGTGATAAATTGTCTCCTTTTGGGCAGAACAGGTAAGAAATTCTAATTATCCCTGGATTATTCCAGAGTGGATAGAAAGTCTAGATCAAAGAGATGTTGGAGAGGGAGGGGGGCCGACAGTGGGCAAAGATTTGCTGCAAACATTTTAAAGCTAAAGGACACATTAATTTGATGTGGATTCAAAATCCCAGAGATAAAAATCAGATATCCTAAGAATATAGGGAACTAAGCATATTAGAGAAAGTTTACCCACAGAGAGGTTCTCTAGGCTAACAGAAATTAGCCCTGTTTGTTAACTAGTCTCGGACCTGACGTGGGGAAGAATATGAAATTTATAGATGGGTGAAATGGGTCGCTGACAAAAGGTGCTTGCCACCCTGCCTGGCAGACTCATGATGCCCGGGTCCCAGACTTCCCTGATGTCAGCTTACTACTTGGCCCTTTGGGACAAGCAAGTTATTTATAGAGACATACTTTTAAGAATAAATTTCCTTTTCTTCACTGAATAAGTGACAGGTTCCACAGAAAGAAAATAAAATCTAAGGAGGCAAAGTGATATACTGTCAGTGTTTACCTCCTTCCCGTTACAACACTCACGAATGTAAGCTGAGGTGTGTAATAGTACATTGGAAGCCTGTACCAGCAATTAGGAGATTTCTATTGCATAGGCCCTGAAAATAAAGTCAAGAGGGCAATGAAGCCTGTGTGTTCTTACTTAGCTTGGGAAGGTAGCCCCGTCTCATTTTCAATGCGGTGGAGGATGGGACTCTGGGAAGGGCCTGTGTCATGAGGACTGCTATCCCATCAGCGGTGGCCCACGTCTGGATTGACTGCATGGACCACCTTCTCCAGGGCCTGCCTCTCACATTGTTTCCACACGAGGTGAGTAGGTTTCTTCTCCACACGTCTGCTTCCCCACAGGCGTAGAAACAATGGCGCTGAAGTGACCACAGACTACAAACTCTGAAACGAAGGGCCCCAAGCACCAGAAGCCAGAAGACCCTTCCTCTAAGATGTGCTGTCCCAGTGATGAACTACTCCGGGCAAGTGTGCTTTTGTTGAACCAGGAAAAGGATTCTCTGCTCGAGATTGAGGATTCGACTTTCCTTTTATCTAGTCAAGCTTATTAGGTTTCACTATTTTTAGAAGTGCAGCCCTCCAGCAATATGGGGCTCTAATCTAATAGCCAGATCATGAGTCACGCAGCCTTCCTTGGCTTTGAAATTGTCATATAATAACCAAAAGTTAAAGTCAATGCCAATAACAGTTGCTCAGTGGAATTGTCCCCATGAGGATAAGACCTTGGCCTCCATAGAGCCAGGTAAAAGGTTGAAGGCATTGTAAATGCCTGAGAAATGAGGCTCAGTTCAAGTACAAGAAATGTAAAGGTAAGGCTGGGGATATAACTCAGTGGATATGGTGCTATGCGCAAGGTTCTGGGTTCGATTCCCAGCGCCACATAAACCTATGTGAGGGAGAGACAAGAGAAACCAAAGTTCTGTGTCATCCTCAGCTATGTAGTGAGTTTGAGCCAGCCTGTACTACATGAGACACTCAAAAGAAAGTTATAGTTGATCAGGAATGGGAACTGTTTTGTCCAGAAGTATAAAAGGCAGCCAGAGGAGGAATCATTCTTTTCTGCTGCTGCTTCTTTGAATGAAAACCATAGTTTCTTGAGGCTGCAAGTCTTTGACGGAAGCAGAAATTTTCAGGAGTTATTGGGAAGTGAAATGTGACCCAAGGATAGTTGGTGACACCCCAAATAACAAACCTGCTCTAAAATGTGCTGGGGAGAAGTGCTTTTGCATTTGGGATACATTTCAATCTAGAGCAAATTACATTTTTAAGAAAGTGGGTTCAAATAAAAGCTTCAGCTCTTACCCATTCAACACCACCTCCTCTCAGTTTCCCTAGCAGCCCCTCAAGGCATGAACAAGGTTCTTGTGGGTATAGTCAGTTGTGAGAGCAAGGTCCAGGTTTTAAACCAGTTAAGATTTTGTTACTTATAATAAATAGAATATTGAATGCAAACCGGATAAAACATTAAGCTATAAAATAAATAAATAAATGTATTAGTTAAGGAAACTGGAAAGGCTGCAGGCAAGGACACCAGCCTTCCCTGGGAGCCTACCTTCCTAACTTGCACTGGTTGCGTTCATAACTTGCTTCCGGATCCCCACATGGCAGCAGCAGTTTGGACATTGTCATTGTCTGAAGGCTGCTCGAGTGAGGACATGGCCACCTTGGCCTTTCCTGATGTACGTTCCGACTGGGCTGTCTTAGCTGGGTCGCACCCTGAGGCCAATTGGCTACATCAAGTCTAGCTTCTGTTTAGCTGAAAAGCAAGGCCAACCTCAGCTGTGGTAGTTTGGGTAAAAATGGCCCCCATAGGGAGGGGCACTGTTTGGAGGTGTGGCCTTGTTGGAGTAGGTGTAGCTTTGCTGGAGAAAGTGTGTCGCCAGGGGAGCCAGGGGATGGGTTCTGAGGTCTCGGAAGCTCAAGCCTGGCAAGTGTGTCGCTTTTACTTCCTGCTGCCTGTGGATTCAGATGTAGACCCCTCAGCTCCTTCTCCAGCATGATGTCTGTCTGCACACTGCCAGCTTCCGGCTGTGATGATAATGGATAAAACCTCGGAACTGTAAGCCAGCCCCAGTTGAATGTTTTCCTGTAAGCATTGCCATGGTCATGATGTCTCTTCACGGCAGTAAAACCCAAAGTAAGACAATAACTAAGCCTTATGAAAACCTGGTAGTTTGTCAAAGTGTTCTGCTTTTGAGACAGATGTGGTGGTTCATAGCTTTAATCATAGCACTCCAGAGATTGTGGCAGAAAGATGTCAAGTTGGTTGCCAGCCTAGAATACATAGTGAGATCGATCTCTGTCTCAAGCAAAACCAACAAATTCTGACTTTTAAACATGTAGTTACTACATTTTATTTGATAAATAATACTGATTAAAAATACCTATGTGCCTACTTAAAAAAAGATTTATTATTAGTAGACTTAGAGACCAGTTCTCAAGGCTACATCCAGGGTTCGAAGAAAAGCTCCACAGCATAGTGAAACTGAACTTAATGTTTTTCTATCTGAGGTGTACAGAATAAAATCACACATGTGTTGTTTGGGTCATGTTCTTTATTTTTCTGTCCTCTAATTTTCTTCTAAGTTCTAATTCTTTCTAGTTCTCCTTTGTTCCAATTCTCTCCTGCTTCTTTGTTCACTTGGCTTAAATATAATTTTTACAGGAGGCTTGAGGCAATAAGAAAAAAGTTACAAGAGTTATATTTTATTGGTTGTAGCACATTCCTTGGGAAGTGATAAGGAGCTGAGCCATTTACTATGCAAAGCATAGGCAAGGACATGGTGCTTGCCACTTTTCCTGGGCAATCTCATGGAAAACACTCCAATTCTAAAAATATATTCTCTTACCCTGTTTGTGTTGCGTCAGAACACAAAAAATGGGGTGGAGGAGACACCTTGTAACTTTGACTGAAAGGCCAGACTATCCTTATAGCCCTAGCTAATTGCGAAACTTTACCCACAGTAACTGAACATAAGACTGTTTTCTCTGGATTTGGTTAACTGATTAATTTTTATTTGGAAAAACTTAACAATAAACAGTTAGCTTGAGTTTGGTATCATAAACGGAGATCAGAAGAAGTTTATATAGAGTGTTAATTGCTAAGGAATTTAGTAGGGAGTGGTCGCTGGCCTGTGCTGTCAACCAAGTTTAGTTAGAAAAATTGGCATGACATTTTAGGATGCTTTGTGTTAATAACCTTGGTTAGACATCTGTGACTCTGATCTTGTGTATAACTGTGGAGTTTTTAACTTATGATCAATTTACAGAAACATTTAGTCTAATTTAAACTTGCCCTGAGATGAAAATGAGCTAATTGTTGTGTAGTTTGAGTAGAAGGAACAAAGCAGGCTTTTGAGTGTTCCAGTCCTCATGGAATGATAGATCTAGGTATGAAGCATATCCTAGAATATTTTCTATATATTAAAATTATACAATTTAATGAGAAGTCATCTTCCTGACCATCCATGGGTATATGTGCCCATAAGACTGAGATGCAATCATGAGATTACATATACATATGTAATTACATATGAAATTACATACTACAGTGCAGGTGTTGGAAGACACCATAGCTGATGTGGGGTGTCCTTTTGTACTCTGTGAATATGTGTCGTGGTTATTGGCTGATGAATAAAGCTTCTTTGACTTATGTCAAGGCAGGATAGAGTCAGGCAGGAAATTCAAGCAGAGAGACATGAAAAGAAGGGCATGGCGGGAAAGGCACCCGCAGCCTCCGAAGGAGCAAGAAGCCAGAGCATAGGTAAGTCACGGGCCATGTAGTAATACACAGATTAATAGAAATAGGTTGATTTAAATGTAAGAACTAGCTAGTAATAAGCCTGAGATATTGGTCAAACATTTATAATTAATATTAAGCCTCTGAGTGTTTAATTTAAAAGCAACTACAGGACTGGGAGGGACAAATAGCCTCCATTTACACATAGCTGCTTTAGCAAATATGAAATTACAGACAGGAGCTACAGTTTCCAGAGTCAGTGGTCCCATAGGCCCTTCCTGGTTGGGATTCTCCTCCATCAGAGAATCATTTCTCTGGTGGTTTGACATTTGAACGCTAGTTGACACCTGCTGTATATTACTATGGCCTCTGACACTTTATTTTTTATGTGTATGCAAGTTTGCTTATATGTATATCTGTGCACTTGTACATGTACAGAGGTCAGAACTGGGCATCAGATCCCCTGGAGCCAGCACCCTACATAGCTACTTTAAGTCCGCAGATTATCATTTTTATTTGCATTTCTTTGAAAACTATAGCACAATTTTTTTTTTTTGCATTAAGGATTGGGGCCAGGCATGGTGGTGCTCACCTTTAATCCTGACACTCAGGGGTAGAGGCAGCCTGCTTTACATAAGACCAGCCAATTCTACATAGTGTAAACATGACTGGGGAAAAAATACTAACCAAAACAAAGTCTGATTTATTTATATACATCTATTCCTCTGTGCTTTACTTTAAATTTGGACAGTGACTACTGCCTGAGGAGGGTGAATGGAAGTAGAGAAATCTGTAGACCTTTAACACCAGCCAAAGACTCGCTGGATCTCAGCGCAATATACTACGCTCTTCATATTGTCTCATGGTCTCCCACTGTCAATCTTTCTTAGTGACATTCAGCAAATGTGGACTGAATGTAGATCACAGTATTGATAGTCATGGGAAAATGATGCACATTTATGCTTAATTAATAGGTGGTAGCATTTCCTCAGTGGGGATATGCTAACAGGGGTTTTTGTCCCACCCGGTTCCACAGCCATACAGTCCCAAAGAAATACACAGAGGCCTATGTTAATTATAAACTGGTTGGCCTATTATTAGATTAGGCTTTCTTATTAACTAATTCTTACATCTTACATTAACCCGTAATTATTCTCTCTGTTAGCCATGTAGCTTGGTACCTTTATCAGTGAGGCATTCTCATCTTGCTTCCTCTGCATCTGGGTGACGACTGCAGACTGAGCCTTTCCTCTTTCAAGAATTCTGCAATAGTTGCCCCACTGTGGAGGCCCAGAAATGTGAGCCTGTTTCCATGTTGACCAAAGGTCGGAGAGTTGGAATTTACTTTTAGTTCCTTCAAGATTATTGTGGTTCTACCTCAAACAATGTCCCACCTAGATGCAGATCAGAGAGTTTTGCTCTCTCAAGATTATTATCAACAGATGTGGCTAATAGCCAACCCTTGTGCTCCAGGAATAGAGAAGATCTGTTCCTACCTCAAACAAGAGTCTAAGGATCCAGCTAAGTTCCAACTCCCTTTATGGAGATAACTTGGGATTCTACCCAGGGAGTGATTTGCCTATAGAACGTTTTAGCCTAGGGTGTGAGTGTGACTTGTTTTGTCCCAACAACAGAATGTTTAACTATGAATGTAGCCTGCGATCTTCAGTTGGTATGTTTATTTCCTTGTATCATGTTAATGCAGTCTTTTCTCTTACTCCTACCTTTTCAGGCTAGGGGTATTTTAAGCAGTCAGAAATTAAACATGGGTGAATTTTCAGAACTCACTGGAATTCTCTCCCGATACTATTTTATATGTTTCTCCATGTTATTATTTTTATTTGCATCTTCATATTCTTTACTATATTCCTAAATCCCCATGCCTCTACCCTGGCAAGAGGCATTTTTATTGAGGCTGGTCCCCGACACTCCACCTATACTTCCTGCCTGGCTATTGGCCAGTCAGCATTTTATTAAGCCAGTACAAGTCACAAATCTTTACAGGTTACAAGACCATTGTCCCACAGCAGGGATATAACTCAGTGGTAGAGCACTTACATAACAGATATAAGGTGTTTGTTTTAATCCCTACCACTATTAAAACAAAAAAGATCTACCATAGCAAATCAGCCAGTGCCTCCCTGGATTGCCCTGTGCTTCTGGGTTATTGCTTCTCTAGAGATTTGTGGAATTGAGTGAATATCTAACTGAGGTGTTCAGGGTGAAGAAATCTCAGCCTGGAGCCATGTTCATTCCACTGTAGAATGGTCTCCTGGCTGTGTTTGATTGGAATGACTTAATACTTATTATTAAATAAATGATTTCATTAAGAGGCTGTGGTGGGAAGCACAGTCACTTTGATGCCTGTCTTGAAGGTGGAAGAAATTTGGGCCCCCAGAGTGGAACCAATTGTCTAAAACAATTCTCCCTCTGTTTCTCTCTCTTTCTCTGCCTTTCTCTCTATTAGTAGTTTCAATATCGTATGCCATTGAACTTATTAACACTACAAATAAAAATGTATGTGGTGGTTTGAATAAAAATGGTCCCCATAGGCTCATGTGTTTGAATTCTTAGTCACTAGGGAGTAGCACTATTGAGTAAGATTAGAAGACGTGGCCTTGTTGGAGAAAATGTGTCCTGGGGGTGGACTTTGAGGTTTCAAAACCCCATGCCGGGTCCAGTCTTTCTCTCTCTTGACCTGTGGATCAGGATGTAGCTCTCAGCTACCGCTCCAGCGCCATGTGTGCCAGCATGCCCTGCACAATGATGAGAATGGGCTGAACCTCTGCAAGGATAAGCAAGCTCTCTATTAAAGGCTTTCTTTTGTAAGAGTTGTCCTGGTCCTGATGTCTCTTTGTGGCAACAGAACAGTGACTAAGACATTGTGCAAAGAGTACTTGTGGTCAGATTTAAGTCATAAATGAAGAATGCCCAAGACTGGAGAGATGGGTCATCCGTTAAGAGTGCTTACTGCTCCTTCAGAAAACCTGAGTTCGAGACTAGCCCCCACATCTGTGGCTCACAACTACCTGCAAATCCTCCTCATGGGAATCTGACATCTCTGACTTCCATGAGCATTGCATTTACGTGTACACACAGAGACACACATGCATATACATAAACAAAAATAAATCTTAAAAATATGGGCTTTTTCAAATGTAGATAATCTGAAATTTCCTTAAAGTATCTGGTCAGAACAGCTGTCTCTGAATACTGCCTTACTTTGGAAGGTATAGCCAGACATTTGAATGAAAATTAAGAATTTTTCAAAATAAGTCAGATTTAGATGCTATTCTGTATTTAAACTAGAGCATCTTTTGAAAGATCCCCGGAGTTGGGAGACTCTCATTCAAGTCTCGGGATAACATGACACCCCCCCCCCCCAGGAACTCACGAAAGACTGTCCTTGCTGTAATCACACAAGGTTTTTTGACAGAAACCAGCATGCTGGGTCAAAGACTCATATCCCATGCAGGGGTAGAGGAGTTCGACCCTGGGTAGCTGGGAGAAGGGTTATTTAAGGGAAGAAACCACAATCCAAAGTGGGTAGGGAGGGTGTCATTGGAAGATTCCAAAAATACCAGTGATAATCACAAGGGGGTAACTCCCCATTTCTCAAGATTGTTCTCAAGATTATAATCTAACTGTGTGGTCAGCCAGTTCCTGGAACAAAGTCACTGAACCGGCTAACCTAGATTTTTGGCTCTACTCTTCCTGCTAAGGGTTTGCATTTATCCTGGTCTTTCACTTTAAGTCCAATGCCTTAAACATGCAACCATCAAATCCCTTTAAACTAAAACAATTTTAATATAACTTTATTTTCTAGAAACAATAGTGAAAGAAGACATTTTGTAAAATGTGGTTCAGATGATAAAATATAAATGTATTGTTGACTTCCACCTGTAGGGTAAAAGGACCAGCCAAAGAAACACACCCTGATCCTCAAACCAGAGCCAAAAAGTTAAAAATAATCAGAGAAAGAAACATACTTTGACCCTGAAACCAGAGACAAGGAAACACACTCTGTCCCTGACCAAGTCAGCAACCAACCAGTCCCTGAGAAGGGAAATTAACGAATCCCTGAGCATGAAACCAGCCGAAATCTGAGCTTTCCAAGCTCAGGGATTGAAATCCGACCAATTTCCACCCTGAAAATCTCCACTCTGGAAAAACTCCACCCCTAAGAAGCCCTATTAAGGTCCTGTACCTGTTCAGTTGGGAGTTGCCCTTTTCCACCCTAGCAGAGGCAGCCACTCTCCTGGACCCTCCTCCCCCTTTACTTGAGTAAAGAGCGTTGTTCCGTGCTCTCTGCTTCAGGCTTCTGCCTTGGTTTTCCTCGATGCTGGAAACCTGTAGTCTAAAGGAAACCCTTTCTTCTCCAAGTTGCCTTTGGTTGTGGTGTTTATCACCACAACAGAAATTAAGCTAGACCGAGAGGATTTTAAGGCTTAGAGTCAGATGTGTCTTGAGAACCAGAGAGATGTCTCAGTTAGTAAAAGGTGCTTACTGTCATGTATGGTGAATGGCCTGAGCTTGGTCCAAGGCCCTACTTGTTGGATGGAGGAAACCAACATCTGTAAGTTATCCTCTGACCTCCACATGCACACCACAGCATGTGATCTTGCTCATACATATACAATTAATATAACAATAATAATAGTAATAGTAATAAAACTGAAAAACTTTAAACATGAATAGGTAGATCCATGGGTTGATGTTCTGGTTTCTCATCACGGGTTTGTAGATCTAGGATTATTATATAATCACATCTAATGGCTGTCCTGACTTACATTCGTATTGATTGCCTGGAAACAGTCTCTGTATTTCACAATAATACCTCCATAAGAAACGGTGCAGTGTTACAATTATGTGCTTGCAAAAGAGTAACATTATTTGGCAGACCAGGCACATTCTCTTTTTATTTTTATCTTAAATTAGCACATGCAATATTGATGCTGCCACGGTGAGGTTATCCAGTATTGAAAGAATGGATCATTTTTCTATGTTGGCTTAAAGACTAAAAAGGCAGGAGAAACAAGACCTAGGTACACAGCCAAGTTTCTGTGAAAGCAGAGGTGTACACAGCAAAGCACAAAGAACAGACTCCCCAGAGAGGGGACCCAAGAGTGCGTCCAAGTCTGTCTGGCAGAGACAAGACTTTCATGTTTGGAGGTGGAATGAGTTCGCCTTTTCTCCTGCCATTGCAGGGGGTTGGATAATCTAGACAAAGAAAGGGAAACTGATCAGTATGCATATGGATTGGGCAATCCATACGTCCCTACCCATCTCTCTGTTTGCACAATCCCCTCCTCTACAAGCTCTTTCTGCCACATCTACATAATAGGGAAACAACCTGTTATGGCTTGAATATGAGATGTCCCCCTCAGGCCAGTTTCACTTGGTGTTGAAGAAGCTAGAAGGCCCTAGAATGGCGAGACAGCCAGGAAGTCAGAACAGCCACCCACTGGCTGGAGGAGCAAGCCAGGAGGTAACATAGCTTCACAACAGCCGGTGTCACTGCCTGCTCCCCAAAGAGACCACCTTGAAGACAGAGAAACACCCTGGCTTCTCTTTTCCTCTTGACTTCCAGCCTCTTGATGGTGCTTTTGATTGGCTGACCCCCAGCTGGCAATGAGTATTGATGGAGTTTACAGAGGGAGCCCCACCAAGAGAAGGCAGGGGGAGGGGCATTCTGGGCTCCTATATCCCCTAGTATCCCACTAGCTAGACAATATTCCTTTCTAACAGTACACCCTGACCTCCTGGAGATTTCCCTTTCTTCCTCACACCTCCTGTGCACCCAGGCCTTGTGCAGGTCAAGTTCTTGGTACATCAGACCACAAAAACCCATTCACGATGTTGGGTTTTCTCAAACAATTCCCTAGTCCACACCCTTTTCGTTAGCTACATGCTGTTTCTCAAAAAGCTGGCATGTTAGTTGGCTTTCTTGTCAATTTTATCAAAATTGAGAGGGTACCCTAACAGAGGAATCCTATGTTTTAGCTCATGGGTGAGTGGCCTTCCCGGGATGCTTGAGCAAGGGCAGGAGCAGGTGATAGAGGAGTTTGTTCGCCTACCCGAGGAAGCAGGGAAAGGAGACAGGGATGAAGGCCGGGTAGGACCTTTCAGGACATGCTCCCGTGATGATTAATCCTAACGGTAAACTTGACTGCATTTAGACTCATTGTGCGACACGTTGGGTGACGATGAGTATGTTTTAAGAAAAACTTCAGCTACGGAGGGGAGACTTCACCCTGAAGGTGGGCAACATTATCCATGTGCTGGAGTCCTGAACTGAATAGAAAGGGAGAGTGAGCTTCCTGATTGTGGATACAGTGTGTGACCAGTCACTCTTTCTGCCGTGAGTTCTCCACGACAACGGACTGTCTCATCAGACTGTGAGCCAAAACCAACTATATATTCCCAGTGGTTCCCTTACTCTTGCTAGGACCGAGGTCCTAAAATTCCCACAACTTTCCCAAAGGGCTCCAAACAGCTAGGGACCAAGATTCAACACACCAGCCTGTGGGAGACATTTCACATGCATATCATAACGAAAGGCGACTAACTTTCTTGAAAAGCAATAAGGAATTGACTTGTCCTTAAGAAAGATGCTATTCTTGAAGGGGAGGGGAGGACTTTTACTGGGAGGGAGAGGTCAAAGGACAGAAGCCAGGTTAGCAAGAGAGAAGCACCTCTCAGCAGTGTGTGACAAGGGACAGCTCACAAGAAAAGGAAGGAAGGAGGATGAAGAACAAGGGATGGCAAAGCCTAAAGGCATTTATGTTAGGCTGAACAGAGAGACAGAAAGGGTAACTGAATCATATGGGAGGCAAAAGGAAGAAGGTGGGAACTCAGGATCTGTTTGTGTACAATCCTCCCAGCTGTGGAGACCATAAAAGAGTGTTTCTTTTCCCTTTCATAGGGCAGACATCTTCCACATGGGAACTGTAGCCTTCTCTTTTGAGGAAGAAGGGGGGAGATGGGATGACATTTATTTTTGTTTGATACTTTTCAAGTGCTATGGATGGATCCAAGGCCTTGCAGATGCTGGGCAAGTGCACTATGACCCAGTTGTACTCCAGTCCTAGAATGCTCTTCCTGCAGCTGCATCTTTAAAAAGCGTCCCTACAGTCCTGTCTTCAGTCTGGTGGCCTCTGTAACACTCAGTCCATTTGGAGAGGGGTCTTTGGTGATAGCTTGTCCTCTGGGTTAGAGGACATTGTGGCTGGAAACCCCAGGTTCCACATCCAGCATTTGTAAGATCGGCTTGCTGGGCCGCATACTACATTTCTGTGTATGTTTGGAGAAAATCAATTGCATGGGTCTCTTTCCTTTTTCTCCCCTAGAGATGTTACAGGCAGTAAAAGTGTCCAAATTTGTGAGAAATTGGAATAATCAAGACTTACCTGTATGGAATGCTATTAACGACAGCGATTCACGCCAGAATGCCTTTCGTCTGAGACACTCGGGGTCTGTTAACAGATTAAAAGTAGTAAAAGACACCGGCCTAGAGATTTTCATTATCTTGTGCTCTGAAGACTCAGATTTCATTGGTTTGATGGGTCTGAAAACACATTTTTATTGCTAGGGGCATAGAAGCCTCGAGCAGTGTTGTTAATAAAGCAAGGTGAGTTATACGCACTTGTCTGATGGAGGGTAAATGTACCATACTCCATTTTAAGAAAAATATAATATAAAAGTCTTACCATGGAAGAAAATCTTTATATGATCTTTTAAGAAAACTTTAAGAAAAATAAAGACGTGACACTATATTAAATTTAAAGCCAGTGACTTATAAGCAGAGAAAAGCAAAGACAGTCTGATTAAGGCTGTCGTGGTGTTCTGACAGGCTTTTATGTCTTGCCTGTTCTCCGGCCTCCTTAGCTCATAAGCTTTTAGGGCGCGCGGGAAACTCCATTCCGATGTAGTACAGAGAACACACGCACCAAGAGGTTCTCAATAAACAGGCATTAAATCCTGAGTCTGGAAGGGACCTTGAGACGCCCTCTCTCCAGTCCGCCTCCTCCTGGGAGTGCTGAGCTTTCACCAGCCCAGAAAACCAGAATTTTCCCCCTCAATCACTAAAGTCCAAAACTTCAAAACACGAGTTACTTCTCCCATTTTGTCTGGTGTTTTTCTTTCTTGGTTTTGTTTTTTAAACCAGTTAACTGTTTCAAGGCATACAGGACAGAGGGCCAGCTGGATGCACACTGCTGCACAGAGATCCCAGTACTTTTCCGTATTGTTAAACTCACAGTCTGCACCCATTTGGCAATGGCCACCTTCTTATTCCGATGGTAAGACTGTTCTTATCCTCTTGAGCGCACCATTTTGCTTTCTGTGGAGCCTACAGGACAGTTTTACATTTCACTGTTTATGCATGAGTATTCCAGTTTTATCCCATCCTCTCTAAACTGTACTATTGATTTGAATTTCCCTGGCTATGGACGGCACTGGGCACCTTTCCATTCCCTGCTTGTCTGTGTGTCTTCTCTGGAATGTTCATTTGAGTTGTTTGCCAATGTGTTTTGTAGTGTTATATTGCACAGGCTGGGCAGGGAGACTACATGTTGAACTTTTGGGACCAAGGGACTCTCCCTGCTCAGTTTTCTAAGAAACTGGGACCGTAGCACTGGCCCTGTCCAGTACAACTTTGGTTGTGGTTTTAGAGGGATTGGGTGGAGGTGGGAAAGTGGATCTGTCTGTGCAGCCCAGACTGGCCTCCAACTCTCAGTCTGCCCGAGCATCCCTAGTGCTGAAATTACAGGTGTGCCAGCAGACCCAGCTCCGTGTAGATTTATGTTGGTTTGTTTATTCTTTTGTTGAATTGTAGGCATTCTCTGCTCACTGTTCCCTCAAGGGTTGAAGCTGAGTTGTGGTAATCTCACGTACCTGCTTTTTGCTTTTGTTGCTTCTGTTTTTATTGTCGCAGTTAGCAACAAAGGCCAAAAACTTCACCCATGTTCTCTTTTAGGAATATTATGGCTTTAGGGGTGTATTTTAGCCACCCTTTGGAGATTGTTTCTCATTTCACAGTCTGGCCTCAAACGCATTATTCTCATGAGTGCAGGGGTTACTGGTGTGCCATCAGACCTGACTATAATTGACTTAATTTTTGTGTCTGGGCTAGGGAGAGGTTAGGTCTCCTTCCCCTGTGGGCTTCCACCACAGGAAGTGCTGGGTGATCTTCTCCTTTGTAAGGTTCTGCTCCTTGTCATTGGGTCATTGGGTGATATGTGTCAAGTTTAGTTTGTGATCTCTGTTCTGTCTCATTGGCCTGTCTGTCTTCAGACTAGTGCCTAACTGTTCTGATCCTTGTAGCTTTGTATTGGTTGTGTGACCATTTGTCTAAACTCATATGACTGTTTTAGCTTTGTTGTATTTTTTGAAATCGGAAAGTGTGAGGCTTCAGTTTTGAGTCCCCCAAGATCAGGGCTCGGCATTGTGATGCCTGTCTGCAGTCCCAGCAGAGATAGAGGATTTGTGAGTTTGAGGCTGTCCTGGACAACAGAGCGAGTTCCAGTTCAGCATAGGCTAAATGCATGATCCTGACTCAAAAAACCAAACAGAATTGTTTGTTTTTTTTGGGGGGGGGGCATTATCTGAGATTAAATTTAAGGATTTTCTTTTATTTTTGTGAAAAAATACCATTGAGTTTTTGGTGGGGGTTACATTGGACCTATAGATGGCTTTATATGTCCAGTTTAGCAATCTTTTCTGAGGTTCATGAATACGGGGTATTCATGTGCAAGTCTTGTGAGTCTTTGTTCAGTTAATTCTGGTATTCTGAGGTGGGTGTGGTTGCATATGTCTGTAATCCCAGCACTTGGGAGAGTGAGCAAGGAGGGTTGCCATGTGAAAGCCAACCTAGCTTGTTCCTATCTCAAAAACTGTCTATATTTAAGTATGTTTGTATAATTATATTTTTCTTGATTTCCCCATTCAGAATGTTAATTGCTAGTGTGTACATAGATGACTAACTTTGTTTCTTGAGACAGGGTTTCTGCACATAGCCGGGAGCAGCAGGAACTAGCACCGTTCCCTCCTCTGACTGCCCAGTGCTGGGTTACAGGTATGCCACAGCACCGGCGGCTGCAGTTTGTGAGTGTTAATCTTGTATCCTGCAATTTGACTGAATTTGTTGGGTTTTTTGTTTGTTATTTTGTTTGTTTCAGTGTTTTATTTTGGCAGAATTTGTATTAGTCTTAATAACATTTTTTGAGGAAGTCTTAGGCTTTTCTTCTTACAGAGACCCATCATCTGGGAACTAAGACCATTTCTCTCATCACTCTCTAGTGTGGCTGCCTTAAAGCTTTGTCAGGCCCAGCTGCTCTGTCTAGGGCTTTGACTACTGTGTTAATTGAGTGAGTACTGTGTTAACTGAGTGAGTGCTGTGTTAACTGAGTGAGTACTGTGTTAACTGAGTGAGTACTGTGTTAACTGAGTGAGTACTATGTTAACTGAGTGAGTGCTGTGTTAACTGAGTGCGTGCTGTGTAAACTGAGTGAGCACTGTGTTAACTGAGTGAGTGCTGTGTTAACTGAGTGAGTACTGTGTTAACTGAGTGAGTACTGTGTTAACTGAGTGAGTGCTGTGCTAACTGAGTGAGTGCTGCGTTGACCGAGTACTGTGCTAACTGAGTACTGCGCTGAGTACTGTGTTAGCCGAGAGTAATGTGTTAAGAGCAGTCGAGAGACTGGGTGTCCCGGACTTGCTTCTGATCTCAAGGAAAGCTTTCCATTGAGGCGCTGTTCTGTCAGTGTGGCTCCAGTGTGTGTCCGTGAGAGAATGAGCTATCTGGAGACCCTGGTCCATGCTCCTGGCCTGCAGTTCTGGCTGCAGTGCATGACTCATGGCCTTCCTGGGAAATGCTCTGAGTCAGAATACAACCTTGTGGTGCTGTGCTCTGGAACTCAATGCTTGGCTGTGCTGTAAGTGCTGTATCTGTAGGTTTGGTGAGGATCTGGTCATTGAAAGTAAGGCAGGACTTGTTCTCCATGAAACCCTGCTTCTTTTTCATGGTTGAGTCAGGGTGGTATCAAATGACCTAAAAGGCCTTGTGTCTTAGTTAGGGTTTCTATTGTGTGAAGAGACACAGAGTAGAACCTGGTCCTTCCTAAACTCAACTCCAAATGTAATCCAGGAAGCTTGTAGTCTGATGGTCCTGTTACTCTTGGGTCCCTTCAATATTTTAGAAGTTAGCTAAGTAGAAAGGAATGATCAAAGGTAGGGTAGATTAACACCAGTAAAGCTGAAGAGGGCTGCTGTGTACAGGTGGATAGATTGTGTACTGCACAAAGGGATGGGATGCCCTCCCTTTGTTATTGTTGTTGTTGCTGTTGTTGTTATTAGTTGGTTTTTCAAAACAAGATTTCTCTGTGTAACAGCTCTGGCAGTCCTGTAAATTTAGCTCTGTAGACCAGTCTGGACTCCAACTCATAGAAATTTGCCTGCCTCTGCCTCCCAAGTGCTGGGATTAAAGGTGTGTGCCACCTCCACCCAGCCCAGGAACGTTCTTCTAATGCATATCATAGACATGGAAAATTATCTCGTCTTGTAACTGTCTCACACATGGGTAGGGTAGGGAAGTCCCTTTCCACAGAAGTAATTGTTTTTCCTAGCAGTATATGGCAAGCTCTGGAGACGTTTCTACAGTCACAAGTATGCAGCTTGTGACTTGCACCTAGTGTCTCCCTGGCAATCAGCGCAGTGAAGAAGAACGCAGCTCAGAGCTCAGTGCTGCCGTGCCAAGGTGATGGTTGAGGCTCACCCAAAGTGTGCAGTGCGTTCAGAGTAGCTCTCGGTAGGAAGCGGCATTTTATTGGTGTTGCCTATTGAAGGACTCGTTCCACATTTGTTATCTGGGAGTCAGACAGCTGTGGATTCCCATCCTAAGCCAGGAGACCCTAAGTTCAAGTCCCTGTCATGAGCCTGCCACTTCTGTTGTCTCAGACTTGTAAACTGAGGTTCCATCTTCTACACATGCTTAGAGAAACATTGTGTGTGTGTGTGTGTGTGTGTGTGTGTGTGTGTGTGTGTGTGCGTGTGTGTGTATGTGTGTGTGTGTGTGTGTGTGTGTTGCTACTGCCTGGTGCAGTGTGGTCCTCGCGGGGTGGTGCCGTGTCAGTTGAAAAGCAGCTAGTAGGCAGCAGGCCAAAGGTCTGCATCTGGACTGACTAATGACCTGGTGCTTTGGAGTGTAGCACCTCAAATACCCCTCTGAAAAAGCCCAAAGGTATTTAAGGTCATAGAAACTCTACCTGGAGACAGCACTTCCTTGGGAAGTATCCCTTGCCGTTATACATATACCTGTCCGCTCCTAGCGCATCCATTACCTGATGCTTTCTGGACTTCTGGAGGTTGGAAGCTAGGACCCAGGTGGGTGGGGCCCTCCTGCAGGGTCTCTGAGGTCAGCAGATGATACCTTCTTTAGGAATTTGCGTATGGTCTGTCCACTGTGGCCCTGAATTTTTGGCATCACTTTCTCCAAGGACACCAATCAGGTTGGTCGAGGCCTCTTTTTACCTCAACCAAAAATTTTTCAAAAGCCCCATTTTCATTCAGTTCCGTTCTGAGGCCCCAGGGGTTATGGCTTCCACACAGATTATTTTAGGGGATGACGTTCAGTCCATATACCTGGCAAGGACCTGCTAAGAACAAGTTCTAAGGGTTTATCTGTGATAGAAACAGAAGGAAAGCCACATCCTCCAGCCTCAGTCCACACCTTACCCTGTCTTCATTGTGTTTTGCAGCACACACCAGGTTTGACCCTCTCACTGTCTTTTGTTGGCCAGTTGGGGATTTGTTAGAACCATATGTGGTGTGATCATATCCTAGTGTTTGGTTTTTGTTTTTTGTTGGATAGCTCTGATATCAAAAATTTGTCTTGTTTGAGAACACTTAAATCTTTGTCTGTGTGTGTGTGTGTGTGTGTTTTGAGACAGGGTTTCTCTATGTAACCCTGGCTGTACTGGAACTCATTCTGTAGATCAGGCTGGCCTTGAATTCATGTAGATCCATCTGCCTTTGCCTTCCAAGTGCTGGAATTAAAGGTGTGTGCCACCATGCCCGGCCCGGCATATATATATTCAGGTTCCAGTGTTGGCTTATACTGACTTATACTAATTATAGCTATTGTGTCTACCATTCTTAACATGGTAAACTGGAGAAGCAGGTAGGGGCAAGATCAACAACTAGAAGCAGGAGCCTCATTCATGACTAGGACACATCCCTAGGCAGGGATTGCTCAAGTACCATCCTCTAGATGTCAGGAATACCCAGCCCCTACAGTGTGTCAGTAAAGGCACAAACCCCGAGTTTCCTAGCACGACCATGGAACTTTTGCTCCCCCACCCCGGGTCATGTTTGAAGATTCTTGCAGGAAGTAATGCTAAATTCAATAAAGTCCTCGACAAATGTGCTCAGGGAGCTTGGAACCCTTCTTCCTCTCAACCACTCTCTGGGTCTTACAGGCAGTGGTGAGCGTGAGTCTTGAAAGCACTGAACACGCAGATTGTGTGAGTGCAACCCATGGGGCTGGAGAGTTTCACACTGGTGCTTAGTATAGCAGCTGTGGGGAAAAAAAAATAAAAACTGCAGATTGTTGAGGGCATTTATTTATTTATTTATTTTGTTAAGCAGCCTGCAGACCCTCGTCCATAGGCACAGTGAGCACGTTGGCTGGGAGAGATGTAAAAATCAACATCTATGAACAAGGCATTCTCAGTGGGGCAGGCCGATGAGACTGCAGCTTGTATTTTGGACAATAAACTCTATTTATGATAGTCTCCGGTCATTAAGTTGCTCTGCTGTAAGAGAAAACTGAGACTATTAACTTCTCTAGACAGAACCAGAGGGGAGAACGCTCATTTCGTTTGTAAGCAGAAGGGAAGGTTCTGCTCAATAAAGATCAATTAGACATCTCTGTTAAAAGGCTGTTTGGGAGCGGGGCCAATCGGAATTCCAGTACGTTCTACCTTTGTGCTGGCATTCCTTCTGCCTCCTGGTGCCCATACCTCAGTCTGAGGAAGATTTTAAGGATCTCTGGATAGCCTAAGTGCTGGAAGGTGATGTGACCCTCCAATCTGTGACTATACGGCACTTGATGGTGGCGCCTGTATGCAGTTGGCAGGGCCATTGTTAGGGACAGCATGCGACTCACACACCATTCTGGGCACAAATAAATAGCGCTGTCTTCAAGCAGGGCAGAAAGACTGAGCACAGCCACTCCAACAGCGAGCTTGGCAGTGTGAACTATGATTTCCCAGGATGCAGGAAGGTCCTACAAGATGCACTGGATTCCCCGGGGTGTCCTGGGATAGAGACCACAGCCCAAAACCCAGTACACTCTCAGCTGTTCTTGCCACTGGAAGTCTCTTCTAGTTCTAAGCACTGTGCTTTTGTTCCTGGCTTATCCTGTGTCCTTCATGTGCAGTTCCATCCTTTCTTGATCCAGAGTCGGTTGCTTTGCTTTCCAAACTCTTAGGGCAGTCTTCTTAGAGTTCTTGCTCCACGACTGGGTTTCAAATGTTAGTCTCTCATGACGGACACTCTTTATTTATCTTTCCTGAGTGCATCTAGGTAGACTGAGTGACCATGACTCTAATCTGTCTGCATTTAAAACAAGATACTGTTGGATTCTATCCTTCCCAGTAGTGAGCTGGACACCAAAGCCTGAGACTTCTCTGCATCACTTTCTACTTTCATGTCCCGGGTCAGATGTGAATTTATTATCTCTATGGCATTGTGCGTAAAAACTGGGCATGCCATAGATATGGGTATGGTCCCTGCTGTGCATGTGTGGTGCTGGCCAAGGCTGTGGCTCTCAATGGAAGCTGTGTCTTCTAACTAATACACTCACTTACTCACACACACTCACTCACTCGTCACACACACACTCACTGTCTCTCTCTCTCTCTCTCTCTCACACACACACACACACACACACTCACTCACTCACTCACTCACTCATACGCACTCACACAGTCAGTTAGCCATTTACATGCTCAGTCACGCACACAGTCACTCACTGACAGCAGAACCCATTCCTGATGGATGCAGGGAAAGGGCCCCTTACCTTGGCGATGTCCCCCGAGAGTGCTCAGCTTTGAGTCCTTCCAAATTCTGTATCTCACGGTCCCTTCGCTTTAAAACCGGTCATGGATTCTCGCAGTTACTGGAGTTGTTAGGGTCAGAGCTTGAGCCCTGGAAGCTCCGATTAGCAAGACTTGGCCATCTGTCCTCAAACGGACAGTTAAACAAGTCATATCGAAAAGCAGAGCAAGGGGATTATTCGATACGGCCACACTGAGAAGGGGAACAAAGCAGCCCAGTGATTCCCCAGCCCCATCTCCAGGGCCATGGCACGAAGCATAGGCTTGACTAGAAGGAAAGAGGAATGTGTATGTGGAGCAGTCCTGGTCAAGGTGTGGTCCTACCCGTCACTGACTGTCACGGACTCAGTTCCGGTCTCTCCCGGGAGAAGGTCTGATGAACCGTCAGGACTGTGTGGAAACTTCCTGGGAGACAAACCCCTCCTGTGGTTGGCACTAAGCTCCAGCCTTTTCCTTCTCCTAACGTGAGATTCTGGGAGATAGTCCAAGTTGTTGGGGAATCACTGTTTTAAGAGTTTGACCTGCAAATACAGAGGCCCGAGTGTCTATTTGGGATACCTTTATTCCTGCTAGCCCGGTTACTCCCATATCATCTTTCTTATACTGAGATTCTCTCTCATTGGCCTGTCTCTGACCTCCAGACCAGATTTAAAGAGCCCATCTCATCGAATCAGACCTATGTGACTGGATGTTTGGGAAGAGGGTGTGTGACATGGGAGAGGACAGTCTTAGAGCCATCTTGGAATTCTGCTGCCACAGTCAATGTGATGGCTTGAAGCTTCAATTTCAATTTGTGCTGGACCCACCGGTGTCCTCCTCTCCATCGTTCAGTGGTGTAGTCAGGGGATGCTACAAACCTGGATCTGGCTTTGGAGGTGCTGCTCCCTGTGGAGGGGAGGGTAAAATCTAATACTGACTTTGCTTCCTGCTGGGAGGGAGGCTTCATAGTATTTGGGAGAATCTCCTGCAGGTCAGCTGCCTGACAGACAACACCTCAACAGGGTGACAGCAAGCAGCCGTGTCTTTTTCAAATGGCATTCTCGGTGTTCAGGTAGGAAACCCCAGATGACGGCCAGTCACCCCTCTTTATGACTAAAGCATCGGATGGTAGTTTCTCCCACTTGCCCGCAAGATGGCTTGGCTGCGTGTGTGTCATCAGGATGGTGATCTTATGGTCAGCAGCCCAAACTGCTGTCTGTCTCTCCACCCTGCTGTCACTGAGCTAATGCTTTTCTCCTCTTCTCAGGCGATAAAATCGCCTGGAGGGCTGGGGTTATAGATCAGTGGTAAAGTTAGCTTACCTCGCATGCCTGTGACCCTAGGGTCAATCCCTCAAACTGGGAAAAAAAAATCACTTGAGTCATTTGTTAAAATGACAATGTCTGGGGCTAGCAAGATGGCTGAGCAGGTAAAGCCGCCCACAGCCAAGTCTAACACCCTGATTTCTATGCCTTTACTCACAGGGTGGAAGGAGAGGGCGGGTTTTCGTCCTCTGACCTCCACATGTGTGTATTGTGGCACCCTCATGCCTCCGCCCCCTTACAAAGAAAGACAACTTCTGGTCTGGCCTAGGTCTGAATTCAGGGGAGGGTAGTCCGGTTGTGTGGAGAAGCTTTCCCGGCTCTTCTCTTCCACAGAAGCTCTTCTCTCCTGTGTACCTTCCTCCACAGGCCAAAGGGGGAGTCCCTAAGAGAGCCTTGGCTGCCAGGCATGGACCTTGCTCTTAAAGCACCCCCTCTTTGTTTCTTTGACCTTGGTTGATGCTATCTAGACATGGAGCCCTCTTAGGACAGCTGCATGCTCGAGTGGGAACACGCATTGAAGAGGGGCCCTCATACGCTAGGGACTCAGCCGGTAAGTGAGAAGGGCCTGGCAGGGCTTTGCTGCTATCTGTAGTGTGCAGGCGTCTTCCTCAGGAGGAGAGACTTCCTGTAAACAGCTTTCCATTCTGTGTCACATTGAGGACAAAATCCGGCTCTTTTAGACATTCAGAGTTTCCCACAGATCACCAACTTTCGCAAGAGGTCATAGCTGATTATCATACAGCCGAGTTTGCAAGGGAATATTTAGTTTTATGATTGAGAACCCTAGTACTTAGCAGCAAACCTCTATTCCCCCTCCCATTTCTGAGGTTAATGCTTTTAAAAATCATTGCCTGATGAGCTCATGCAAATTCAACCATCTGTATAGCTGTCGAAGGCAAGTTTTCAGACAAATGGCTATGCCTTTGCCACATAAATCCTCATAAGATACAGGACCCCAGTAATACCTACAGTTTCCAGGGAGTTTCATATTTTACTAAAAGGGGAAAAAATCAATCTTGAATCTTTTAGTCCGGTGACCAAAGAATCACTTGATTGATTTTGTTCTGCTACACAGGTGAGCATGCCTCACCGATCTGATATTGCCGGGTTTGAAGGTGAATTCTTCTGAGAAGTATCCATTCAAGTGTTCTATGGACAATGCTGTAATACTAACCCTCTCTACAGTCACTTTACACAACTTAGACAAATATTCTTAGGTAGAGTTTCCTTGGAATGTTTCCTCCAATTTAGATTTTGTTTTTGCCACACACAATTCTCCTTCTCAACAGCAGAGGGAGGCAAAGCTTTATCTAATAATGCCTAAGATCCAGGCTGTAGGAAGGACCTCTAATAACGGAATAAATTCCGACAAGTGTGATCTAGATCTCTGCACACACACATACACACTCGCCCATGCACATATGTACACACGCACAAACACAAAATCACAATTTGAAAACGAGTTTATTATACTTCCAGTTCTCAAATGGACCAGTTGAGAACCAAGAAAAAGAAATGTGTACCGGCTATGGGGAAGAATTTTCATTTTGATGAAATTTGTTGTTGGGGTTTTGGTGGTACCTTAGATATACAGGGTGCATCGTGGCCTGGTTGAATTAACATCCAAATCAGACTTTCAGTTTCCTTTACTGAGCTCCAGACATTGGCCCCACGCCTGCTGGTATGTTTTCTTCTTCAGTAAGAGAAAGGCCAGAGACACTGAAAGCTAGGGGCAACATGGATCCTAGCTGGGACTGACTCCAAGACCTTCTGGGCAAGTGTCTTCCCTAACTGCCCATCCTCATAGCTGGAAGCAGCAGACTAAGGACTAAAACTTGTGGCCTTTGTGGAAGGTTGCAGGGAGTGGAGGATTCAGGGGCATTCATTCTAAGTAGCCAGCAGCCTTGGCTAGACGCTAGCCAAGATTTGAGGTGGGGGCAAAGGAAGAGATCCGGAGCCTATAGATGGAAGATGCAATGCCAATGCTTTTGGAGCAGTCACTGGGCGACTGAACTGGGTGGAGCTTGCCTGACACTGACCATGGACAAGATTTCTGACCTCCCCCATTCTCTACAAAATGGGAGGTAATGCTTATGTTTCCTCAGAGACTGTTATGAGCACCCAGTGAACTATATTTTTGAAATGGCCAGGGTCACATACAAGATCTAAACCATGTGTGTGGCAAATAGTGTCTGCAGGTGAATTGAAATGCAATTCGACGGAGATAGGAAGAACCAAGGCGGGCCAGGACTGGAGCGAAGCAGGCAGGGTGGCTGAGGCACAAGAGCAGGCTGCCCCTGCTTTGCCCTCTTTCTCTCCCATGGTCCAAGCCTGGAGGCATTTGTTGCAAACACCGTTTCTTTTACAAACTGGAGTTTTGGTTTTCCCCAGTTCTGGTCTGCCTGTCCATGTTTATCTATGATTTCTTGTTTCATTTAGTAAGGCAGTTTGGACATTAACCCTCTCTCTTAGGATCTCCCAGCACAGGGCTGGTGTGTAGCTAAGGAGCAGAGTGCTTGTCTGGCGTGCACAGTACGGGGTGGGAGCCGGGGTGGAGGAGGGCACAGCATACATGCACACCTACCTCTGGTTAGTTCTGTAAAAAGACTGAGTGGTGGTGAGAAAGCTGTCTTCATTAGGGATGGGAGAGGGAGGCTATCACCACCCCAGGGGGCTTCACTTTGAATATATGCGTACCCATGTGGCTAACTCACGCCTTCTACTTCTAAGAAGAGAGCACAATATAGCCGATGTATGTTAACTGGCAAATTCGAGTTATCAGTGTGCCCCAGGGATCTCCAGTAACAAAATCTGGATGCTAACCTCACTGCTTTTAATGTCTGCCTATCGTCTGTAATGAATGGCGCGATGGGCTATTTCTTCACTAGTCTTTCCCCCATTCGCTCTTGCAAAGTGTCTACAGGTCTCGTCTTTCTACAGTTTGCATTCTTTCCTCACATACTTAAAAGCTTAATTGCTGGTCAAAGAGAATCGTGCGTGAGAGGGAATTCTGGGTACCGGGTAGGAGGAAATACAGCTCTGCTCTTCTTGAACGACCAATGTATGAATACTACTCTGTCCACTTAAAGTTTAAGAGCTGTTAAGTAAAAACTGGAAAAGCTATTTAGAAAACAAACTTCAGTAGAACCATAATGGCACAAGCATTTCTGTTTGGGGGAATAATGAGGTGTCTGCCCCTCACTGTGCCGTGTAACCCACAGGCATTTTTGTTCTGCTCCTGAGCGACCTCACCGCGGTGATGTCAGGACGATGCGGGTGTAGTGCCACCCAGTGGCTCTCTGGGGAGGATGGATTTGTTTCCAGGAAGGTCTGCAAAATCTCTAGGAATCCTGGAGGGGGCAGTTTACTGGAGGCAGAATCCCTGTGCAGGGGAAATCCGAGCCAGTGACATTTCGGTTATTGTTAAAGTGACTCTGTGTGTCGCCCAGGATGCCTGGGGCGACTCAGGTTACCGTTAACTTTCGAACGAATTTGCATTTTATGTCTTACAGCACCTCCACATATTAGGACAAAATAGTGGCAATGTCCTGGGAGCAAGCCATTCGCTGTTCTCCAGGCAGTGCTTATATGACTTTGGGGGCCTCTGCCGTAACGCCGTGGTCCCTAAGTTGGGAACCACTGAGATGGGATATTGGAAAGCCGAGTGCAAATGAAATCATTAACTCAGTGTCAGGGAGAGCGTGCTCTTTAACGGAATCCTGGGGTGAGTTCTTGCCACACTGAGGACACTTCTGCCATTCCTGCTCATGAGCCAGAATGACTCCTCTATGTAAAAGATGAACTTCTCAGACTGCTTATTACCCCTGTTCCCCAGGAAGTCCCACCCTGTAATGAGCCCTGTGTCCAACAGGCGCTCTCATCCCTATCAGCAAACACTATGCTTATTTCTGCCTCTAAATCTAGGTCTGTTTTCTCATCTCTAGGAAATTCAGCATCTGTTCCTATTTCTGTGCCCTTCCTCGAGCTCCCAGAGTCCTTTCAGCCAACTGGAGGCCCCCAAGGTGACCTTTCCTTCTGGAGACTTTTGGCCTCTGCCTCTTGGGGTCACAAAGCTGTCCAGTTCCTTGTTTTGGGTTTGTTACTGTCTTCGAAGGTAAAACCTAAATTTTCTGACATGGGTCATGCTTAGAACTCGTTAGAAAAAGGTGCCAGACGAGCTGTAGTGTAACAGCATAGTACTGGCTGTGTAATAGGGAAAAAAGAAAGAGAGGGACAGCTTAATTATGTATGCATGGCCAGGGGTGGTGGTAGTAACTTTCATATACTGGGTATTCTAGAAGTAATTTCAAATATTCTCTTATCTATCAGCTCCATCATCCCTAGATATTTGGTTTTCATGTCTATCCACAAACTATGATTTAAAGTGGTCTGAAAAATGTCTGACTTAAATATGTACAATCTTTTCTTGTCTATATTCTTAAATAAGACAGTTCAGGGACTATTTGCATAGCATTTGCATGGGACTGGCTATTGCAAACCATCTAGAAGGTTAAGGTAGGTGGGAGAGTGTTTAGGAGTTCTATGCAGACACTGCAACTTTCTAATAAGGGATGTAAATATCCTTTAGATTTTGCTCTCCCTTGTGGGTCCAGGAATCAATCCTTTGGGTAGCAAAGGATGGCTGTGTATGATATACTAGCTATGTGCCACGCACATTCCTACTTGGCAAAGGGAAGAAAGACTTTAGTTTTTAGGCAGTGACAAATAGGCCTATTCTCTGGAGAAATGGCGATGTTTGCTGGCGATGGCTTTAAAGATGCTGGATTGTGTTTGTTTTCTGTGCTCTTGTCCCCAGAGTTTGCCCTCTCTGTTTCTGCATGTTCCTATGGACCACCATTCAGTGTTTACAGGAGGTAGACAAGGATTTGGAGCGGTGTTTTCCAAATAATGGCTAGCATTCCTGCGAGAAGCTTACTAACCAATATGGAAATCAAGCCAGTTGCTCAGACAACCGAGCTAGTGTGTCTGCAGCAGAGGTAGAGGCCCAGGTCTTGCTGATGGTGTAGTCCTGTGTTTTCAGCTCTGGTACATGTCCTGGGATGTCTGTTAGCTTATTTCTCTTGATGGTGCCCATACTTGCGTTCTGTGTTGGGCTGGCTTTTTCTATGTGAACTTTGTTTCTTTCTCACTGGCCTCTGGGTTAAAAGCAGTTATTTAATGTATACAGGCTACTGGGCAACTGGCAAATAGTAGAAGTTTAGGGGATTTAATATCTTGGGAGGATTTATGCCAATTACTTAACTGCCTGAGTACCGAGTTCTTCATATTAGCTTTATAATAAGATGTGCTGGGTTCCACATTTATCCCAAGAAGACAGGCTTACCCAAATCATCTATATTTCAGCAGGCAGTGCCAAACTTCAGGCCTCAGAAACACATTTTAGATAATTTTTGCCATGCCATATATTTTAAGTATCATTAAAAAGCCATTTTCTTACTTTAAAAATATGTGTGCAATATATTTTATGAAACCTATAACAAGTCTATGAAAAATTGATTATTTTTTCCACAGGAATACGTTCAAATGATTTTCATTCTGCTCACCCAGTGAAAAATCCACCGAGCATTATGTCTTTTATCTTATTTACTCCCTCTCGTGTGTATAATCACCGTGTTCCCAAGGAAGAGAAACGGGCTTCTCTGTTTGGGTAGCCAAATAATTTCCTATTGTCGGCAGAGGAGCTGATGCAGATCTAAGCTAGGAAGCCTGGCTTTCCCTTTCTTTTTTTTTTTTTTTTTTTTTTTTTTTTTAGTAAATTTTATTAAATTATAAAAGTTTCCATTTCCACCCCCCCTCCCAACACCCTCCCACTCCCCCTACTCCCCCTCCTCCTCCCTCTTCGTCCCCCAGGGCGGTCAGGGTTTCCTGCCCTGTGGGAAGTTCCAGTTCCTTCCCCCTCCCTCCAGGTCCAGGAAGGTGAGTGTCCAAACAGACTGGATCCCCAAAATCCATTATATGTAGAGGAAACAGGTCCCAGTGTCATAGTCAATGGCTTTTCAGAAAGACTTCGGGTCAGCCACAGTCAGAGAATCCGGCCAAATTCGGAGAGTCTGGTTAGATCACATCCTCTTTCAGTCCCAGTCCAACTGGCCTTGGTAAACTCTCATCAGATCCGTTCCCTTGTATCAGTGGGTGATGGCATCCCTCGCAGTACTGACTTCGTTTTTCATGTTCTTCCTCCTTCTGCTCCTCATTTGGACCTCGGGGGGCTCAGTCCCGTGCTGCAATGTGGGTTTCCGACTGTATCGCCATCCTTCATCAGATGCAGGATCTATGGTGATAAGCAAAATATACATCAGTATGGACATGGGCCACGGCCGATTCAGGCACCCACTCCTCTGTCCAGAGAGCAATCTGGGGGATCTCTCCTTGGACCTGGGATCCCATATATACTCAAGTCTCCTGTAAACCCTAAAATGGGTCCCTTAGTTGAAATATAATCTTCCCTGATCCCTTGTTCATCCTTCCTCCCTCCCCCCCCATCCCAGGCCACCAAGCTTTCCCCTTTCTTCCCCTACTCCCTTCTCTCTAACCTTCTCCCCTTCCATCGACCCTCCCTCCCCCCCATGCACCCGAGGTTACCTGGGACTCTTGTCTATTTCCTACCTCCTGGTGGATAGCTAAATAATCTTCATCAGGTTCATCTTCTTATTTAGCTTCTCTAGGATCACGAATAATAGGCTCAAAGACCTTTAATTATGGTTAGAATCCACTTATGAGTGAATACATACCGTGTTCCTCTTTTTGGGACTGGCTTACCTCACTCAGTAAAGCGTTTTCTATTTCCATCCATTTGCATGCAAAATTCAAGATGTCATTGTTTTTTACCGCTGAGTAAAACTCTAATGTGTATATGTTCCACACCTTTTTTAACCATTCTTCTATTGAGGGGCACCTAGGCTGTTTCCAGGTTCTGGCTATTACAAATAGTGCTGCTATGAACATAGTAGAACAAATGCTTTTGTAGTATGATCGGGAATCTTTAGGGTATATTCCCAAGAGTGGAATTGCTGGGTCCTGAGGGAGGTTGACTCCCAGTTTCCTGAGAAACCGCCACACTGATTTCCACAGTGGCTGCACGAGTTTGCATTCCCACCAACAATGGATGAGTGTTCCCCTCACCCCACATCCTCTCCAGCATAGGATATCATTGGTGTTTTTGACTTTAGCTATTCTGACAGGTGTAAGATGGTATCTCAAAGTGGTTTTGATTTGCATTTCCCTGATCGCTAAGGAGGTTGAGCATGACCTTAAGTGTCTTCTGGCCATTCGAAGTTCATCTGTTGTGAATTCTCTGTTAAGTTCAGTACCCCATTTTTTAATTGGGTTAATTAGAGTTTTAGTGCCTAGTTTCTTGAGTTCTTTGTATATTTTGGAGATCAGACCTTTGTCTGATGAGGGGTTGGTGAAGATCTTCTCCCAGTCAGAAGGCAGCCTTTTTGTCCTACTGACAGTGTCCTTTGCTTTACAGAAGCTTCCCAGTTTCAGTAGATCCCATTTATTCATTGTTTCTCTTATTGTCTGTGCTGCTGGGGTCCTGCTTAGGAAGAGGCCTCCTGTGCCTAAATCTTGTAGACTACTTCCCACTTTCTCTTCTATCAGGTTCAAAGTGGACGGATTAATGTTGATGTCTTTAATCCATTTGGACTTGATTTTTGTGCATGGTGATAGATATGGATCTACTTTCATTTTTTTACAGGTTGACATCCAGTTATGCCAGCACCATTTGTTAAAGACGCTTTCCTTCTTCCATTGTATACCTTTAGCTCCCTTGTCAAAAATTAGGTGTTCATAGGTTTGAGGGTTAGTATCTGGGTCTTCTATTCGATTCCATAGGTCAACTTCTCTGTTCTTATGCCAATACCAAGCTGTTTTCAATACTGTAGCTCTATAATAGAGTTTGAAGTCAGGGATAGTAATGCCTCCAGAAGTTCTTTTATTGTATAAGATTGTTTTGGCTATCCTGGGTTTTTTGTTTTTCCATATAAACTTGATCATCGTTCTCTCAAGATCTGTGAAGAAGTTTGATGGGATTTTGATGGGGATTGCATTGAATCTGTAGATTGCTTTTGGTAGAATTGCCATTTTTACTATGTTGATTCTCCCAATCCAAGAGCAGGGGAGGTCTTTCCATTTTCTGGTATCCTCCTCAATTTATCTTTTCAAAGGCTTAAAGTTCTTGTCAAATAGGTCTTTCACATCCTTGGTTAGAGTAACCCCAAGATATTTTATGGTGTTTGTGGCTATCGTGAAAGGTGATGTTTCTCTGATTTCCCTCTCTGCTCCTTTATCCTTTGTGTATAGGAGTGCCACTGATTTTTTGAAGTTGATCTTGTATCCTGCCACGTTACTAAAGGTGTTTATCAGCTGTAGGAGTTCTTTGGTAGAGTTTTTGGGGTCGCTTATGTACACTATCATATCGTCAGCAAATAACTAAAGTTTAACTTCATCCTTTCCAATTCGAATCCCCTTGATCCCCTTATGTTGTCTTATTGCTATTGCTAGAACTTCAAGCACTATATTGAAGAGGTATGGAGAGAGTGAACAGCCTTGTCGTGTTCCTGATGTTAGTGGAAAGGCTTTGAGTTTCTCTCCATTCAATTTGATGTTAGCTGTCGGCTTGCTGTATATTGCTTTTATTATATTTAGGTATGATCCTTGTATCCCCAGTCTCTCCAACACCTTTATCATAAATAGGTGTTGAATTTTGTCAAACGCTTTTTCAGCATCCAATGAAATGATCATATGGTTTTTTTCTTTCAGTTTATTTATATGATGGATTACATTGATAGATTTGCGTATGTTGAACCAGCCCTGCATCTCTGGAATGAAGCCGACTTGATCATAATGGATAATTTTTCTAATGTGCTCTTGGATTCGGTTTGCCAGTATTTTATTGAGAATTTTCGCGTCGATGTTCATGAGTGAGATTGGCCTGTAATTCTCTTTCTTGGTTGTGTCTTTGTGTGGTTTTGATATTAGGGTAACTGTAGCTTCATAAAAGGAGTTAGGCAATGACTCTTCTGTTTCTATATTGTGGAATACGTTAAGGAGTATAGGTATTAGCTCTTCCTGGAAGTTCTGGTAGAATTCTGCATTGAAACCATCTGGTCCTGGGCTTTTTTTGGTAGGGAGATTTTTGATAACAGCTTCTAATTCTTCGCGACTAACAGGTCTATTTAGGTTGTTCACCTGTTCTTGGTTCAACTTTGGTATATGGTACTTATCTAAAAAAATGTCCATTTCTTTTACATTTTCCAACTTTGTGGCATATAAACTTTCATAGTAAGATCTAATGATTCTCTGAATTTCCTCTGTGTCTGTGGTTATGTCCCCCTTTTCATTTCTGATCTTATTAATTTGCATGTTCTCTCTCTGCCGTTTGATTAACTTGGCTAGGGGTTTGTCAATCTTGTTGATTTTCTCCAAGAACCAGCTTTTTGATTCATTGATTCTTTGGATTGTTTTCTCTGTTTCTATTTTGTTGATTTCAGCCCTCAGTTTGATTATTTCCAGTCTTCTAGACCTCCTGGGTGAATCAGCTTCTTTTTTTTCTAGATCTTTCAATTGTGCTGTTAATTCTCCAATGTGTGCTTTCTCCGCTTTCTTTAATTGGGCACTTAGTGCTATGAACTTTCCTCTTAGCACTGCTTTCATAGTGTCCCATAGGTTTGAGTATGTTGTGTCTTTGTTTTCATTAAATTCAAGGAAGAGTTTAATTTCTTTCTTTATTTCTTCCTTGACCCAGGGGTGATTTAGTAGTTGACTGTTCAGTTTCCATGAGTTTGTTGGCTTCCTGGGGGGAGCATTGTTGTTGAATTCTAATTTTAGTCCATGGTGATCTGACAAGACACAGGTAGTTACTAATATTTTTTTGTATCTGTGGAAGTTTACTTTGTTACCGAGTATGTGGTCAATTTTCGAGAAGGTTCCATGAGCTGCAGAGAAAAAGGTATATTCTTTCCTATTTGGGTGGAGTGTTCTATAGATGTCTGTTAAGTCCATTTGATTCAATACCTCCAATAGGTCTCTCAATTCTCTGTTTGGTTTCTGTCTGATTGACCTGTCCATTGGTGAGAGAGGAGTGTTGAAGTCTCCTACTATTAGTGTGTGTGGTTTGATGACCGCCTTGAGTTCTAGAAGAGTTTCTTTTACATATGTGGGTGCCTTTATATTAGGAGCATAGATATTCAGGATTGAGACTTCCTCCTGATGAATTGTTCCAGTTATGAGTATGAAATGTCCATCTCCATTTCTTCTGATTGATTTTAGTTTGAAGTCGATTTTGTTAGATATTAGAATGGCCACGCCTGCTTGTTTCTTAGGCCCATTTGCTTGGAAAACCTTTTCCCAACCCTTTACTCTGAGTAGGTGTCTGTCTTTGTGGTTGAGGTGTGTTTCTTGTAAACAGCAGAATGTTGGATCCTGTTTTCGTATCCAATCTCTAAGTCTGTGCCTCTTTATAGGTGAATTGAGTCCATTGATATTAAGTGATATTAATGACCAGTGGTTGTTGACTCCGGTCATTTTTTTTTTTGTTAGGTAGTAGAGTATATGTGTTTTTCTTCTTTAATTTGTGCTTGTGAATGGTCGCTAGATGTTCGAGTTATTGTAGGCCGTGTTGGGAATGTTGGATTCCTTCGGTAGTGATTTTCCTTCTAATATTCTCTGTAAGGCTGGATTAGTAGCTACGTATTGCTTAAATTTGTTTTTATCCTGGAATATTTTGTTTTCTCCGTTGATAGTGAACAGTAGCTTGGCAGGGTATATTAGTCTGGGTTTGCATCCATGGTCTCTTAGTTTCTGCAGTACCTCTATCCAGGATCTTCTGGCTTTCATGGTTTCCATAGAGAAATCCGGTGTAAGCCTGATAGGTTTACCTTTATAAGTTACTTGACCTTTTTCCTTTGCAGCTCTTAAAATTTTTTCTTTAATATTTATGTTTTGTGTTTTGATTATTATATGACGCGGGGATGTTTTTTTCTGATCCAATCTATTCGGTGTTCTGTATGCTTCTTGAACCTTCATAGGAATATCGTTCTTTAGGTTGGGAAAGTTTTCTTCTATAATTTTGTTGAATATATTTTCTGGTCCTTTGATCTGCAGTTCTTCTCCTTCTTCAATCCCTATTATTCTTAGATTTGGTTTTTTTATTGTGTCCCAGATTTCCTGAATGTTTTGTGAAGAGAATTTGTTGGATTTGCCGTTTTCTCTGACCAGAGCATTTATTTTCTCTATGGTATCTTCAGAATCTGAGATTCGTTCTTCTATCTCTTGTATTCTATTGGTTATGCTTGATTCTGTAGTCTCCGCTCGTTTACCTAGGTTTTCCATATCCAGCCGGTTCTCGTTTTGTGTTTTCTTCATTGCCTCCATTTCAGTTTTCAATTCTTGGACTGTTTCCTTTACTTGTTTGATTGTTTTTTCTTGGTTTCTCAGGGTATCACTCACGGATTTACTTATTTCTTCAAACTTTTTGTTATATTTCTCATCCATTTCTATACTCATTTCTTCAAACTTTTTGTTATACTTCTCGACCAGTTCCTTAAGGGAGTTATTCATATCCTGTTTAAGGGACTCTATTGCTTTCATAATGGCACTTTTTTCCACTTCATCTGGGTTAGAGTGTTCAAATCCTTCTGTTGTAGGGTCGTTGGGATCTGATATTTTCATGTTGTTTTTCAGATTGTTGGAGGAGGTCTTGCCTTGGCGTCTGCCCATCTCTTCGATCAAATGCTCTCTATTGGAGCTTCTGGTATCGGGTCAGGTTCCCTTGTTGGGCAGGGAGTTCACTGATAGAATGCCTACCTTTCCCCAGGCAGGGTATTGAAGCACAGGCACTCCCTCTTTCCGGGATGCCCCTACAGAGCAGGCCCAGTGTGCAAGGCAGCTGAACTGGGGAAATTTTATGGCCTCAGTGGGAGGGGAGAAATATAGAAATTTGTACCTGGATGGAAGCTGGGATGGCAGGCGGGAGAGCCTAGCAGTGTGGACACAGCACTGCAGGCTGACCTGGGAGTCTATGGGGTCGGGGAAAGTCCTAGCTCCTCCTCGCCGGGGCCCCTGCCGTGGCCCGAATCAACTCACCACTCGGAAGGCCCTCTGGATGGAGGCAGGAATGGCTGGCGGGCGGGAAGCTAGCAGGGTGGAGCCAGCAGGGCAGGCTGACCTGGGAGTCTATGGGGTCGGGGAAAGTCCTAGCTCCCCCTCGCCGGGGCCGCTGCCGTGGCCCGAATCAACTCACCACTCGGAAGGCCCTCTGGATGGAAGCTGGGATGGCTGGCGGGAAGCTAGCAGGGTGGAGCCAGCAGGGCAGGCTGACCTGGGAGTCTATGGGGTCGGGGAAAGTCCTAGCTCCCCCTCGCCGGGGCCGCTGCCGTGGCCCGAATCAACTCACCACTCGGAAGGCCCTCTGGATGGAAGCAGGGATGGCTGGCGGGAAGCTAGCAGGGTGGAGCCAGCAGGGCAGGCTGACCTGGGAGTCTATGGGGTCGGGGAAAGTCCTAGCTCCCCCTCGCCGGGGCCGCTGCCGTGGCCCGAATCAACTCACCACTCGGAAGGCCCTCTGGATGGAAGCTGGGATGGCTGGCGGGCTGGCTTTCCCTTTCAAATGCCTTATTTCCCTATTCTACCTTCTTTCCATCAACTCTATGTGAACCGGGTCAGGGGTACCGAAGTGAGTGAGGGGCAGGACCCGTGTGGGTGGAACATCTGTGTGGTGAATGGGAGCAGATGACTTGAGGACCCGAGGAAGATGTGAGCAGCCTCACAGGCCAAGACACGCATGGCTCTGTCCTAGGGAGGGATTAACAGTGAGGGGTGCAGATGACTCCAGTTTACTTTCTCTCTGCAGCTCTCTGGTACGTGGGCTGCAAGCTACTGCATAAAGTTGCATCCTCTAGTGTCTGTCTTCTCCTTTCTCCTCAGGATGGAACCATGGCAGGGGACATCAGTGTTCTTCAACACCACAGATTCTCCCAACTGTACCCTCAGGTTTTCTATTGGAGGGCCCTGTTACTTACCACACTCTCGGAACCGACAAGCGAGGGGAACTGGGCAGCTTGGCGGAGAATGGTGAGTATGACGAGAGGGCCTCGTCCATTCTCAGGGTGAAGTACAGGTGGCTTTGGGTGGGAACACTTATCTCCCTCATCTCACACACTAGGGCTCAGGCTAGGAGGAGCAGCTCAGCAGCCCGTGACTCACTCTGAGCTGTAGGAAGAGGAGAATTCAGGGAGCAGGGTTCACTACACAGTAGGAACAGCTGAGTACCAGGGTCTGACCTGTGACCCTGCGGACCTGTGATTGAAGTTGAAAGGCACAGGGAGCACATAAACTAGGGCCACGCTACGGAAGGTCACGTGAACCATGGCCAGGCATTTGACTTGATGGCAGGAGATAGGCCACAAGCCTTCTGAGGGAGATTTGAGAGTGTGACTCGTGTGGAAGCTTCTCCCAGAGTCATCCTAGAATCTGGAGGTCAGGTGTTAAGGGATCGCCCTTGGCAGCTGCTGGAAAGAGGGTGGGCATGGAAGGGTCTGGAATTTTGGGCTTACTCCTGCTGAGTCAGGTGGCCCCAACTGGAGTATTTACTTGGCGAGCTGCTAAGTAAGATTTCCTCTTTCGTGTAAAAATCTTAAGATGTAAACTCTACCTAATCTTAGTAATTTGAATCATGTAGTTCCGTGAAGCACGTTCACGTCGTGTGGGAACCAGGCTAAACCCTAAGCACACTGACTTCTCATCCCTCTCCATCCGCCCATCCCCAGCCACCTCAATAATTCCCGTTTCTCTGAACTGGGCTATTCAGAGAGACTTATTTGGAGGGGGGAAATAGGCTTACCACCAAGATGGCTTGGAAAGCCATGCATCTGTCAGCTTCCCTCACCATCCCCGCTGTGACACATTGGGGACTGAGGTGCTGGAAAGCAAAGTAGTGTGGTAGCCTACACACACACACACAAGCGAGGTGGCTAGAGCTCCTGGCTGTGTGAGGCACTGGTTTAATTTAATTCAGGGCCTCAGTTTCCTTGTCCATGAGGGGAATCAGGTATTAATATCTTCTGGGTTATGACCTTGTAAGGACTGTGTGAGGACTTGAACAGGGCTGCCACTTACATAAACCCTACTGCTGTTACCGGTAACCCTTACAAGGAGCCAACTCCCTAAAGGGAAATTTCCCCTGTCTTCCCGCACCCAGCACCCTACTGCTGGACCCGTAGGGGTTTCTCACGTAAGACCAAACAGGCGGCTTTAATTTGGGCCGTCTTCTTCCTGATCTTCCTCACCTGGGGCATGCCACTGTTCTGGACATGTTTCCAGACCTTGCTGGTCAAGGGGAAAATGGATACAATGCGAGTTATGTAACACAAGAAGCACGGTGCCCGGGACACTGAGTCACCAAAGACTGGCCGTTTCTATGAGGACGTGCTGCATGGTGAGTGACAACCAAGCCAGGGTCCTGCTGCCGGGGAGCCTGTGTCATAGCAGCACACGCCTTGACATGAAGACCTAACGATTTTTTTTTTTATTGCCCTCGGTACAGCCCGGGACGATACAAAGTTTTCCTAAAAGAGCTCCGGTTTGGAAATGGAACACTCTAGACTTAATGCTGGCAGCATCTTTGAAAAATGAGTTATAAAGAGAGTTGCTAAAAATGGTGTGGAAATATTGGCGTTCTCAGGTAGAATAAATATGTCTTGAAACTCGGGATCTGAAAAGTTATCTCCGGTTCTTATTGAAGGAGCTTGCGGTTGGCGCATGCGCTCAGAGCTTGCTGAGGATGGTGCAAAGCTCTTTGACACAAGCTCCAGTCAGACGCCTGGAGGAAGGTGGGATCTCGCCTGCCGCCACTTGCCTTGGACTTTCCATTCCCGTTCAGTATGAGCAGGTGACATATAGACACGACAAGGTGTCTATAATGGCGTGGGGATGGTTTTGTCGGGGAGGAAAATGGGATGCGCTGTTAGACTCAGATGCACTGAAGCACACCCCTCACAGGTTGGGGGTTAGGTTTTCACTGTTCTGACAAAACATCTGAGCAAAACAAGAGGTGAGGACGGTGGAAGTTAGTTTTCAGTTTCTGGTAATCGCGGTGGGGAGGGCATAGCAGTCACAGCGGCTCTCTGAAGGGCATTCAGGAAGGACAGCAAAGGTCTGCACTGCCGACTTCCTCCTCCTGATTCTGTCTTCCAGGGTCCCAGTCTACTGAATGGTGCCACCTGCAGTCAGGGTGGATTTTCCTTGCAGAAAATGCCTTCATGATGTAAGCTGTGCTTTTCTAATAACCTAGGTGATTCTAATCCAAATGAACAAGATTTACCATCACAAGGATTGTAAAAGTCGGAAAAGAATCTAAGTCAGGGCTCTGGTACCATCTCCTCCCTCTCTGTGTCATGTGTTGCAGCCATTGCTATAAAGCATAGCTCTTCTTTCATTGGACCCAGCAAGCTCATTATTCATAGTCAGTCCCTAGCATGGCGCTTGTGGATGCCGTAACCAGTGAGTCACGGCTGACAGATGATCTGAACCTCATGTGCCATCCAGAACTTTGATGGCCTTTAAAGGCGCTAGGAGACTGTAGTCAAATAGTTGTTGCTAATGCTGTCTACCATTATCCCCGCCTCTTTGGCACTGGGACCCTTATTTTGCTCAGGTGGGTGTAGAAAGCACTTAATCTGAGCGAATCAAAGGCGCTGGCCCTTGGAAATGGATTGTGAAGGCCTGGGCCAATTTTAACAACCACCTGCTAGCCACTCAAATCTCTCTTGAAGCTCTATTTGGTTTGATAATTTCTAGGCAAGATTTTAAAGAACTTCCCAGCTATGACAGAATCACACGAGAAAGCTTTCCTGCTTGCCCTTCCTTCAGTGCTGAGGCAATAGGCTGTCTACGATGAGAGCTGTTAGTATATAGTCCTGAGTTAAAAAAGAAAATCGGTTGTCACCAAAACAGAACTACCTGCTCAAAGAATTCCTGTAGATGTCTTCATCACATTGCCTGTTAACTGTGAAGGCTGAAGTGTGTATGGAACAATCGTATGTGTTCTGTGGCAGTGGCAGCCTGAGCCTTGGCTTGGCCATAATGAGGCTGAAATACAGATGCTATGATAGTCACCAGATACAACATGCTTGGTGCAGTTGGGTGGGGAGGAGAGAAGGGTGAGGACTGAGTTCTGAGACACCCTCAAATCTACAGGTCAGGACATGGCCCTTGGTTGCAACTTGTTTTCGGACATCACTGTGGCCTCAGGTGGCAGCCACTCAAATTAGTATGTCCCCAGCAGCAGCATAAGCCTCAGACATCAAAATAGCCTCAGGTGATTTTTTTTTTTTTTTTGTTGTTGTTGTTTTTTTTTTTTCGAGACAGGGTTTCTCTGAGGTGATTTTATTTTTAAGGGCTTTAACTTAGTATATATAAACATATTCTTTATGTTTTTAGTATATATAAACATATTCTTTATGCATTCATCCATTGACAGATACTAGGTTGTTTCCAGTTTCTGGCTATTATGTGTAGAGCAATACTGAGGGCCATACTGAGTGGCCTGCACTGCTACCCAAGGCCATAATGATATCTGGGCTCGAGCTGCAGCAGAGGGGGCCATGTCTTGGTCCGTGATCCTACGACAGCTGGGATCTGTGTTGATGTCTGTGAGTTTTATCACCAGGGGCCATGGCAGAGCGGACTCCAGTAGCCTGTGCACCAAAGAATCCTTGCAGGCTGCCTCACTGGGAGAGCTACCTCCATCCCAGGAGAACATGTTTGAGCAATGGACGTGTTTGAGCAAGTGTCTCTGGGGTAGGCACAATTTAATGGGATGGGAAAGAAGTTTTCTCGAGCAAATTCTCTAAGTATGAAGCACGATCAGGAGGCCAGGGTGGAAAGAAACTTCTTCAGAGTTGAGTCCAGCAGGATACAATGCACTGGCCATCTTGATTAAGTTCCGAAAGCAACATGGCAGCGCTGTGGCTTGAACATGGAATGTCTCTTCGTATACTCACGTATTTGAATGTTTGGTCCCCAACTGGTGGCATGGTTTGTGTAACCCCTAGGAAGTGGGGCCTGGCTTCAGGAGGTGAGTTATTGGAGATCAGGGGGTGTGCCCAGCCTTGGTCCTGTCTTGGTTCTCTGCCGAGCTAGATGCAAGCAAACTGCATATATCTCAGTTGCCAGGAAACGTGTCTTTCTGCCATGATGGACTGTATCCTCTCACACTGAGAGGAGCCCAAATGGACCAGTTCTTTTAAGTTGCTTCTTGCCAGAGATGAGAAAATCAACACAGATGCCGGCATAACAATAGACTCCTTTCTCTGCCTGCCTTCTCCCCATCCCCCAAACCCAGGACCATCCTTGACTGTGTGATGCTGCTTGCCAGGGTGCTGCAGGCATGCATTCCCAGTGCTTCCCTTCTTCTACCTGACCTTTCAGGTTCATCTGCCATCTGGGACGCCTCTCTCCTCAGCTCTTTCCTGTCTCCTCTGTGGGATTCACCCTGACAGTGACCTCCAGGAGAATCTGTGGATGCCTCTCCTGTGAACTCTTCGAGATCAAATTTCTTTTATGTCACCGTCTCAGATTTTATGACCTCAGTTGATCTCTCAGTTCCTCATGGGCAGGAGCACATCTTACTCACCTCAGCAGTCCATCTGAAGAGTAATGCTTGGCTGCTTGTGATCATGTTGGGGGTGGGTCCCCTATGCAACCTTGGTAACTCAGCTGATCTGCCATTCCGGCCTCCTACAACACAGATCTCAGTGAGGGGGAAAAAAGAGCATTTTATGTATCCAATTTAGCTATATATACATATATATTATATATAATATATTAGTTTATATATACACATATACACACACACACATATATTAGTCTTTATACGGAGCATGCGTCTCACAGCAGTGTCTACTGTCTGAGAAGCATGTGTGATCTACAAATGGGGTAACTGTCTTTGACTGTTTAACAACAAGGATTTAATTCTGAGCGTGTAAGTCTTTCAAGGAATATGTTCCACAAATAAGGTACAAGTTGGCATCTAGGACCAAGGCTCACCTGCCCCAGGGCTGTTGAGCAGAGGTTCACCATCATCCTAGTTTGGATGATGTGGAGATACATCTGGAGAGGCTGAGTCAGCGCCAGCTTCAGCTTTCAAGCTCCACAGCATGAGGAGCAGAGTGTGGCGCTCGGCAATTACAGATTGACAAGTTGGTTTAATATCAACTTCAGTGAGGACTTCAGATACAGAGTTGCGGGATTGATTAAGTAATACAGCAATACAGGCCCTAATGGGGTTTGGTCGGGAGGAAGGTTTCACAGGGCATGGGACTTTAGGGTTCAACTTTGGAACCCGTGGAAAGAGCTGATATTTTTACCTGTAATTGGGCCGGAGGTAGGGCACCTCTGATTATAGCTTCAGACCTTTGAATGTGGCTGGAGATCGGGGGAAAAAGCTTTAGAATTAGCAGGAGAAAATGAACACGAAGACAAAAGCCAATAAGTGGTCACGGAGCTGCCAAGAGTGAAGGCACTAACGAGACAGAATTAGTTCTTACTGACAACTCGAAATTGCCTGGGACATTATAAAAATCAATCAGCCTGTTCAAGGCCAGCTCGCAGTGACCACTGGATAGTGTGATGGCTGCAATTTGTCTGGACGCAAATTTAGAGAAGCCAGGAGAGACTTACCCTCATATGCAGCTTTTGGCTCGTACTAAGTTTTGAAGAGACGGCTCAAAATGAGCTTCAACACCAGTTATATTTTCCCAGAAATCTTAAAGCCAGAAGAACCAAAATTAGTTGATTGCTCATTTCTCTAACCCAACCTACTGTCATTTTGCTGTCTTTGCCAAGAATAATATATACATTTTAATGTTTTCTCCACGGATTTTTTTGTGCCTTATGATTTTATTATCTCCCCAGTGACTTTTAATGCTATCATTATAGCCCTCAGCATTTTGAATTCAAATAAGTATAGGAAAATATTAGCCTACGAAATTTATTATTTAGCAGACATGATGGGCACAGAAGGGATTTGAATCTTTTGGGAGAGGCAGACGAGTAAATCTATAATTGAAGCAGGGTGAAGATGTAGCAAGTGGGGTGTCTGATTACATACAGTGGCAGCTGCTTTGACAAGGCAAGCCTTTTTTTTTTTGATTATTAATTGTGCTGTAGTTTTTAAAATCTGGACGGTCCCCAGAAGGCCAATGCACCAAGGACTAGGTTTCTAGCCTGTGATGTTTTTGGGAGTGAGAGTATCTTTAAGATGTGTGGCTTATTAGGAAAGAGTTAGGTTACTAGAACAGTGCCTTTGGGATGTTGCTCTTCTCTCTAACTACTAGGGAAAGAATAGCCTCCACTCTGCCACGATGTTCCATGCTATCGTGAATTCAAAACGACACAGACACAGAAAGCGAGCTCAAACTGGTCATTAGGACTTAGCACATGGATGGATCTTTGGTAAGTAGTTAATAAAAGGTTCCCATGTGTGTGCACACGTGCGCGCGCGCACACACACACACACACACACAGACAGGCAGACAAATAGACACACAGATGACACATGCACACACATGGAAGGGGAGGGTAAGAGGGAGAGGGAGCACTCCTAAGTAGAATTGACAGAAGGGCTAAGCAAGGCAAGTCCCAGTGTCATGAACAACCTGATGCCCAAGAGGGACACAGACAGTCACGGTGCTGAGCTGAGTCTCATCATCAAGACCTTGGGGCCTGGGAGCCCTGTGAAGTCTGGGGAAGTTCTCACAAATTCTCATGACTGACTGACTGAATGAGTGGAATACTTCAGCGTAGGAGGTCTCTGGTTAGATGTGCAGCTTAGATTTCTCTGCCATTTATGGAAAGGGTCCAGTATGGAAGATGCTTCTCAGATGACTACTTGGCTCATCAAAGGGCATTTGGCACCTGGTACAGTGTGGGATTTGTTACCTGCATATCATTGTAGAGGTGTTGCTTTGCCGTTTGTGGGGTTCAGAGCAATCTTGTTTTTCATGGTGAGGAGAAAGACCTTAGAAGCATGTGAGGTGAGCAGCTGACTTAAATGGCAACGCAATATAGTGAGAAAAAATGCGGTTTCACTACTGTGCCTGGGTCTCAGCAGATACTTCATAGGAACCTCCATTTACTAGCCAGCGGGAGAAAAAAAAAGCAATATTTAGTTTAGTGCAGTTTAGAACTTGCTTGTGCTAGTGATTATAAAAATGTCCCTTTTAGATCAGTGTTCTCAACCTGTGGGTCACTTCCCTTTGGTGGGGATCAAATGGTCTTTTCACAGGGGTCACGTATCAAACATTCTGCATATTAGATATTTACATGAAGATTCAGAACAGTAATAGAATTGCAGTTATAAAGTAGCAACAAAAGTAATTTTATGGTTGGTAGTCACCACACTATGAGGAACTGTATTAGAGGGTCACAGCAGTAGGAAGGTTGAGAACCACCATTTAGAGTAACCATGCTTCAAGCAGTAATCTCATGATCTTCCGTCGCAGCATCTTGATGCCTGAGCTTGTGGCTGGAGGGGGATCTGGGGACCTTATATAACAACACGGCATATGCAGATTTCTTGGGAATACTCTGGGGCCACTGCAGGAAGATGAAATCACCATGTCCTCCCCCCACCCCATTTTATTTAATGAGCCACAGTGTGGCTCAGCAATTGTTTTCTTGATATATTTAGGTGACATGTAAGATTTTAAGAAAGGAGTCGTCTATTAAGACACCTAAACTAATGATCAGAAACACTGCAAAGCCCCTTACCTCGGAACGTGACTTAAGGGCCAACACTGGTGTCCTGCCACACATCAGGCATTTCAGAGTGTCGTGACACCTGTTGCTAGGTTTTGTCGCAAGAACTGGGCTGCCCAAACCTCTTAGTCATGTCCACTTTCCTCATCATTGTGTAGATGTGGGAAAAATCTTTCCAGCATGGCCAATATGTTCTGTACAAATGTATCAGTTTATCCTTAAACTGCCCTCTGAGGGGAACATAATAAATTTCATGGCTTTAATGGCGAGGGAAGGTGCTAACTAGCCACATGGCTCAGAGAACACCATTATAGTAACTGCCTCCTTTGAGGAATAAAGAACTGGCCTCGGGGCCTTGAAATTCCCTTTTTATACCAACAAAAAGAGACTTTCATACTTGTTCTGTGAATCAAGCATCCTCAGTAACTCTTTCCTATATTGCTTAAGTTTCTTTGATAATTTTTCCCTCATCTCCCACTTTACACAACAGTTTAGAGGACCGTTAAATGAAAGAAGGGTTAAACGGGTCTGAAAGATCCTGAGAATTATTAACAATAATCACTATAAATAGAGTAATAGTCAGTATTTATTAGAACTTAAGATCTAAGCATTGCTTGGAACATTTCTCATTTATTAACTGTAATCCTTGCTACATTATGGATATGTGAAAAGCGGGGCCCGAGGAGGTTAAGTGCCTGTTCTAGACCATACTCAACTGAGTTTGAGTCAAACCCAGGGCATCTGCTCCCACGGTCCCAACTCCTACCTAGTACGCTTCATAAGAATTGTCTTTCTTTACTCCAGGCTGTTTCCTGGCCTCTAGCCTGATTGTTCTCTCTGCTTTAATGCTTTCTATGTGACGATCATCCATCTGCTTGCATTAAAAAAACATCTTGTCATCAGTGTCCCAAAGCAAAGATTTGGAACACGTAGTTCTTTAAAAGCAAGGCATAGGCTGGGATGTAGCTCAGTTGGTGAGTACTTGCCTCTCAACCACCAAGCCCTGAATTTGTTATCCTGTACCAAATAAACTGGGTGCGGTAGCTCCTTTCCTAATCTGAGGATTTTGGAGGGAGAAGGAGGATCATGAATTCAAAGTCATCCTCGGCCACAGAGTTTGAGGGCCAGCCTGGGCTGTGTGTCTCAAAATGAAAAGAAGTAGGCATTTTATAGCTGCGATGATTTTCAGTTCATGGGGGTTTTGTGGAAAGTCTTCTTCTAGGGGTCATTTCTGCTTATTATGTGGACATCATGGACTGCTCACCCTAGATTTGTGTGTGGCTGAGATGGGAGTTAAAGGGGACATTCATTCGGTCATACATTTTTCAAATATTGAAAGTTCCTGATTGCTATGGTGCCACACCAACATTTTGCTAACCAGGAAGATGTGTGCCTACCTGTCTGTGATTGTTTTGACTGTATTTGATAAAGAGAGGATGTTGAATTGTGAAGCACCAGCTGTGTACCAAGCAGTGTGCTTGGCGTTTCATGTTGTATCATTGAGTCTTCTCATTTGTCCAGGAAGCTGTTGTAGCTGCTTCTATTTGGGAGACGGATACTGAACTTCAGAGGAACTTCCTGTTGGTTCCTCAGCCAACAGAAGGCAGAACTAGCCATCAAATCCTTGAGTACATGACCGAGGAGAAAAGTCAAGTGTGGTGAGACTTGTTTATTATGATAGATCTCGCAGAGTCCACAGAAACGAAGAGCTGTGAGCTTTCAACTACTTTCCACATTCTAGAAGGCATTGTTGGAATGGATCGGAGGCTGGATGCATAGTTCTCTCAATGTCTATAGAAGGGTTGGTTCTAGAGTCCTTTCTATATGCAAAATGCTCAAATGGCTTATATAAGATGACATAGTATTTGTATGTCTATTCGCCTATATATGTCAATTCAGCTGTAGTATACTTATAATACCCAATGCAATACAAACATCATATAGCTTAATGTACACACATTGTGCAGTTGTCGTGATTTCAATTGACAGTTTGTTGACTGCTCAGACACACTGATATAACCAAAGTTGATTACACTTGAGAAGTTAGCCTCCTATTTTTTCTTAGCAATTCACAACTCTGTGGCCTGAGACCCCTGAATTCTACAGAAAGTTTGCTGCCCGTCTCTTGATCCTGCTAGAAGTTTCCAAGTTCCCTGAGGACTGGAGAGCAACAGAATACTGGTTAAAGAACAAAACTTGAGGACTTGGGGTGACCTGCCTCTTAACAAACATTCATGAAGCTTGAACTTCCATGGGCTCAGTTGGCAGATAAACTCCTTGGAGACCTGATTCCATCTGGAACAGAGGTTCTCAATCTTCCTAATGCTGCGACCCTTTAATACAGTTCCTCACGTTGTGGTGACCCCCCAACTATAAAATTACTATTGCTGTTATTTCATGACTGTAATTTTGCTACTATTATGAATTATAATATGAATATCTGATATACAAGATATCTGATCTGAGACCCCGTAAAAGGATCATTCGATCCCCAAAGAAGTCTCGACCCCCAGGTTGAGAACCACGGATCTAGAAGGTTATTTGCTGTCTTGAAAAAAATTACTCTAATTTCTAATTTACAGACTATAATATTCATCCCTCTAAAGAACATGCTAGTGACCTCAAGGACATTCATACTAGAGCAGAGCATTTTTCCACTCCCAGAGAAGCCTCACACTTAAACTCCTTCCTATTCCCTTTTCCTTGCCCTGTTGGCAACCACTTGTCTCTTTCATTTGCTTGTTTCTGGATTTGTCTGCTTGGTTGCTTCATTTAATGCAATGAATTGGCAGTTTATTGGTGTTTCAGTATCACCAGCATTTCACTTTCCGTGGCTTAGTAATGTTCCATTGTATGATCTATCACATCACATTTAGGGCTTGGGGAAGATATGCAGACAGCTGTTGTCTCTGCGTGCCCTTTGCTTTGCTTGGATGCCAGGTGATCTTGTGTGTGTGTGTAAAACTTGAGTCTCAGGTAGAGCAAGTGGGCCTGGTACAACCCTTCAGAAGATTGATTCTAGTTCCGGCATGTGACCAAAACTTCTACTTTCTGGTTGGGGTGCTGGGGTCTTGGGGGTGCCTGCTTTCAGAAAACCTGCCTGTGAGCAGGAATGGCATAAAGGAACAGAGGTCTTAGCAGTTCTGCCCAGGATACTCCAGTCCTGTTACATCAGTTGATTTCTCCGTGGTACTCCCAACCAGCTGGGCACTGGTGGTCTTTGGGAAGTGCTGGTGTAGAGATCCATGCAGAGTGTAGTGACCTCTGTCAGTGGCTCCTACAGTTCTGGGCACAGTGATATAAGAAAAGAAGATGCCCAGGAATTATTTCCCAGCTCGGTGCCAGGCAAGTGGTCTGAGAGTGAGTGTGCTCCAAGGGAGGGCCTCATTTGCCCTAGCTGCAGGATGGAATCCACGGAAAAGCCGACCCAGGATCTCACCCCGTGAGTGAACCACAGTAACACACAGGTAAGACCCGGACTAGAAGTGCTTTCTGTTACAGCATGCTTATGCTATGTGAGGTCATAGGATCCTGTAGGTGGGATGGGCTTCAGGTAGACACTGATGAAGTTGGGGCATCGTCTCCTTCCCAGCAGCCACTTCTTACCTGTGATCACCTTGTGGGATCAACCTGTTTATCTGAAAGACTCTTAGGTCTCAAATCTTGAACAAATGGCTAAGGTGCCTATTAACATATCACCGTGGACACTGTCCACTAATCTCTCAGCATCTAGTGCCTGGCATGCCCCGCCCACTACCCTGCACTCTCCAGTGCAAGGACTCACTTGGGTTTTCCCTTCCTCCACCTTTTCTCTTCTGTATAATACAGCCATTTTGGCTACACTGAATGAATCTCTTGGTCTCCTGGTCTCCTGGCTCACTCCAGGCCTCTTGGCTCCTGGCTCTCTCCTCCTCTTTCCACCTCTCCTCACGAGGCCCAGTCCAGTCTGCCAGTCATGTTTAGTCTGGAACATTCCAGCTGCCTCCGCCTGTGCACATTCCTCGTATCTATAATAAAAATCTCAACCCCTTAGGAGCGGTCACGTCCTCCTTTTATTTCTTTCTTTCATTCAAAAGAGCAGCAGGTGGTCCTCAGGACAGCGCAGATTCTCAAGACCCTCTCTACCTCCTTGATTCTAGACTCCTCACTAGATTTAAATGCCCTGCAGTGCCTTAAAGATGAGATCCATGTGACCTCTGAGGAGCGTGCGGAGCCCCAGGATAGCCGCTGAGTTGTCTGGTTTATCCAGAGTTCAGAGAAACACGTGGGATAGCAGCGGAAGGAACGCAAAAGTGGACCAGGGCACATTGGTTGGTATGAGCTTGCTGCACTTTGTATATCGCTGTCTACAGCGAGATGTTTGAAAATTCGGGGTCTCAAAATGTCTGGCCCCTATAGAGAATCCAGACTTTACTTTAAAAAACATTAAATACGATTCTTTTCTAGCAGACACTATAAAACTTGTGTTTATGACAAGGAATTAAAGGCTTTTTATCTCCCACCTTGTAAGACTTTTATCAAATATTTTAAGATTCACACCCCCCCCCCACGCTAAAACCCTTTGTTCACAACAAAGGCCCCATTGATGTCCAGAAGCAGTGATCCCCCCTCTTCCAACTTCCTCCTTCATTTTCTTTGTGCTGATTCTTTTAAATCTAACCAGTCTCAAAAGACAGTGGGGAAAAGACAGTACATGTGTTGGAATGAAAACCCAGTAAGCTTCCTGTCTCTGAGCGCTTGCCCCTTGGAGCAGGCCCTCTTGATCAAAAGTAAAACTTCACCTTGTTGAGACACTTTCATTGGAGCAATGGCTTTCTTTGTGTCCCCTGAACTTAATTCTCACAACCCCATACTTGATGTGCTGTTTCTGGGCTATTGGTTATGAACCAATCAATTCCTTTCATTTCCACTAAAGGTAGTCTAAAACTTGGCTGGCTATTCCTACGCTATTTCTGAACAAAAAGATCTGGAAATGTAGAGGGGAAGGCCAGTAGGCCCTCCTCCCCCTTTACCCCATGAGTCATGTGTTTTAAGGTAAATAGTGTAACTGCCTTTGGCCTCTTAATCCAGCCTTAGCCTTTCCTGCTAGGAAATGCGAACCACATGGGCTGCTAGTAAGGGTTGCTCTAAAGTTCTCCATGCCTCCGTGAAATGCTGTTCCAGCTTTCTTCAGGTTTATAGCACAATTTATTGTGCATCAGGAAACCCGAGAGTGCTCTGTGAAGGATATCATAGTGCAGAAACTACATACAGTTTTGCACAAGTCATTTACTTTTTTCCTTGTTTTTAATTTTTTTCCAACAATGTATTTTGATCTTACTCCAATGTCTGGTGACAAAAGTGGGAGGCTTTAGCCTCAAAACATATGCTACCAGTTCAGTAGGTGTGAGAGCCAAAGTTACATTTTAAGTTTTAATTACTATGCCATAGAGATCCATGAAACAAAAATGCCTCAGATCTGCAAGCCCCTTGCCCAAAGGACAGAGAGTTCCTGAAACATTGAAAGCTGTTGTTTATGGGAAATAACAAGCCACATGCTTTCACTCCCCTAAACAAGTTTGTTTGACCCATCTATACCCATCTATGCTTGATCACATGAGGGCAGGAGGTTCACAGGCAAGAAAACGTCAGGATGTGCGCTTGCCCCTGATTGGACCTGATGGGAAATATTTAAGCAGCTACAAAACTTGATTCAGGGCTGGTTTTGTCCCCGTGGGAAACCAGAGATGGACCTGGCCAGAGACTTCAACATAGTCAGTATTTAATTAAAACTCGCTTCAAATTTGGCTTTAAACTGTGGTAGTGGTCTTATTTTGTGGTGGGATTAACACAGATACTAAGATTCCAAAAACACAAAGATGATTGCTAAACGGTATTTGTTTGTTTTCACTCAAACCATCATTTCCAGAACACTCCACTGTTTTAGAAGGCACTGAGGTGTTAAAAGTAGCAGGGATGTTTGTCTTACCAATCGTGGTTGCTTTGGTGCAGAGTCTCGTTGTTTTCCATTGTTTTGGTTATTTGAGTTAGTCAGTGTTCTAACAGGAAAAGGACAAGAGTTGTAGGATGGCCTTTGCATAGCGTAGGGTCACTGGAAGTTGCAGGGATCCATGATCCTTGCGAAAGTCTCTCTGGCTCTGCACTGATGAGGGAATGGGCCCTGAGACAAAGACACATTCATGGACTTTGGTATCTAGCGGAAAGAAGAACAAACAATTGAGGATGTTATGTAAGTGAGGGATGTCATGTGTGAACAGAATGACTTCAGATGTGGAATGAGTATAGTATATGTTGTACATTGGAAGAACACAATGCTGGATAAAGCTTTTCTATAACTTCACCTGGTGTTTCTCATGACAAAAGGCCTCATTGTTGGGTTCTGGAACATAGGAATTATAACAGACTTAGTAGCCAGGCAGTCAACTGTGGGTTGGGAGCAGGGGAAATGGGGATCAGGCACCGAGCATGTGATGGACAGGCCCTGTTCAAAGATTGTTCAGAAACAGGTTGTATTGATGTATGTATGCTTGTGATTCCAGCACTTGGGAGGTGAAGACAAGAAGACTGTGAATTGGGAGCCAGCCTGGGCTACATTCCAAAACCCAAAACAACAATCACAATATTGTTCAGGGCCTGACTCCTGAAGTGTGGTTATTGACTCCCTCTCTGGAACCTAGTATTGGATATATGTTGAACCATCCTGCTTTTAAAACAAGGTCTTTCATTGGATGGTGGTGGTGCACGCCTTTAATCCTGCCACTCGGGAGGCAAAGGCAGGCGGATCTCTGTGAGTTCGAGGCCAGCCTGGTCTACAAGAGCTCCAGGACAGGCTCCAAAGCTACAAAAAACCCTATCTCGAAAAACCAAAATCAATCAATCAATCAATCAATCAATCAATCAATCAGTCAATCAAGGTCGTCAAAGATGGGGACGTAGTTCAGCTGGGAGAGTTCTGACCTAGCATATCTGAATCCTTGGGCTTGATGCCAAGCACCACAGAAGACTGGACATGGGGGCCTATGTCTTTAATCCCAGCACTAAGGAGGTGGAGGTAGAAGGGTGAGGAGTTCAAGGCAGAGGCTAGCCTGGGCTACATAAGATTGTCAAAACAAGCAAAGAAGAACAAACAAACAAACAAGCTGCCCTATCAAATTAGGTCATAGATTACTGGGTGAGATGTGGGACTTTAGATGATGCCTCCCTCAAAGGGGAAGACTGTGGAGCCAGAGGCAATGGAGGAGCGGTACAGGAGAATTCTGCCTTCTCTGCATTTTTGGAAGCCGGGTTCGCAAAGAGCAAAGGTTTCCTGTCTCCATCTCTTCCAGCGAGAACACAGGCTAGCCACTGAAGAGAGCTCTAGACCCTCACTGGCATGGAGAAGATGCCAGAGGAACTACTTTTAGTAAACTTGACTAATTACTCTTTATATAGCACTCGCGTTTTCCAAGTTGCTGACCATAAGACTTGATGTCCTTTTTAAAAACCTTGTCTCTTTTTAAAAATTACCATTCTTTTTGAAGATGCTACATAAAAACTGCTACTCAAATCTCCCTATCCTCCCCTCCCTGCCAAGACAAGTTTTCTCTAAGTAGGCCTTACTGTCCTGAAACTTGCTCTATAGGTCAGGCTGACCTTGAACTCAGAGTTCCAACTGCCTCTGCCTCCCCTGTGCTGGGATTAAAGGTGTGCAACACTGATGCCTGGCCAAAGACCCTTTATGAACTGCCATTCTCAGGGTGCCAGAATACAGAGAACACGTACCTAAAGTATATATACCCATCAGTGGACTTCTGTGTGCCGTTGCCAGGTTAAACCTTGATAGCATGTCCATAGCTCCGTACCCGTGCGGCTCATTGTTCTGACTGCTGTCAAGTGCAGAAATGCCACACACATTTGGGTCATTCCTGTTTTGTTTAGGAAACTGAAACAGAACCCCGGAGTCAGTCCTGTAGTCATTGGGTCTACATTTCTCATGGGATGAGAATCTGGAACTCAAGTCTGTTTGTGATTATATTTTTCCCCCCAGTTTCCAAAAGGTTCTTAAGAAGAGTTGCTTGGAAAATTGGGAGAAGGAAGCATGCCAGGCAGAAAGACTTGGCAGAGGAACACTGTCCTGTAGATGCTGAAGCCGACAAGGGTTTCCAGGTAACTCTGTGGGTGAGTTCTCTCCTCAGCAGCAGTCAGGGATTCCTGAGAGCTGGCCTGCTTCCTCCCTCTTTGCACAAGACAGGCGTTTTCAAGGTCAGGGATGAGGCCATCGCTGGAGCAGTGCTGACCCAGCTTCGAGGTAACTGTCCTGAAAGGGTGGTTAGCACAAGTAAGGGGGGTGGGGAGAGGGCCGGGAGTGGGGAGGAAGATGGCTGGCTTCTGCTATTGGCTATTGTCACAGCCTCCCTGGCAGGCCTGGTTTCTTGCTCATAAACATATGCAGACTTCCCGAAAGGGCTGGAGTACTTTCAAGGGAAGGAGAAAACATGGTTCAGTTGGTTGTTTGCTCTTCAGTTGCTCCCGATTTTAAGAAACAGGAAGGGCAGATGTGAGACGAAAGGGACTCCGCGCGAAGAGTCTATTAGTTTCCACAACTGTTTCGGGAAAGGTAACTTCATAGCAACAACTACATCAACAAAGGTGTCAGGATGTGAATCTGTGGAGATGCTGCTCGAGGTGCGGGGAGGGTGATCGGCCCGCATGACCTCCGACCTTAGCTTCCAGTGTAAATATACCCTGAGGAATCCAGGTCCTGTGCCGAGGAGGTCATTAGGGAAGTGATGTTGGGCCAGCTGAAGTCCTGTGTGCATGACAACTGTCAGCTGCTCAGGAAGTCTCACAAACTTCTGCTCTTGTAAGGCAGTAAAACGCAAAAGAGAGAAGACAAAACAATGGGCCGGCTCCTACATACGTGCTTAACAACCTGGACTTAACACCCCCACCAGCTGTAAATTGAGTGTGTTAAGTCGTAAATCTCAAAGGAGGTGGAAGTTTCGTGGCAGATAATGAGTTGCTTCCATTATCTTCTCATTCATGACTTCCTGTGGGGGGCCTGGTAGAGCAGTTGGGCCATCTTTGACAAGCAGCTGCAGAAAGGCTAGGCAGGGCATTTCAGGCAGTCTTTGGGGTAGTCTATCCTGGTTTTGATGGGGGCACTTTGGAAGCTCTCATGGGAAAGTGGTTACTTCGCCCTCACACTGGGCAGCAAGAGATCTTTGCATCTTCAAAGACAGAGACTTGTTAAAAAAAAAACAAAAACAAAAAGCAAATGAAGAAAATTCCCCAAAGAACCTTTCCAGGGAGCAACAAAAACATCCGCTGTAAACAGCAGGTTCATCTTCTGACAGGTTTTGTTTGCAAATGATAACAATTACAGGTAATTTTTCATTTCAATTGGAGGAGCAGGTATTAAGGAGGGGGGAGGGGCAGAGGAAAGATGAGCGCACAAGCTCTCCCAAGTGCCTCGTTCACTCCCGGGTCTACAACCTGAGCTGCGTGGAGGACCAGGTAGTGGCTCCCAGTTCCATTAAGAGATCTAATTGTGGCTGTTCCGTCTGTTGGCAGATGCAGTTTCCACATAACAACGGCCCAGAGACAGAGCTGCGTGATTAATGCCTCCAGCTGTCATATGCCCCATTATCTGTGCATTTGCATAACTTAATGGTTTAGGACAGGGGAGAGAGGATGCTTAATTTAATGTTTAGCAGGCCCTTGATAGCTGAATAATTTAAGAACTGTCAAGGGGGGTCAGTCCTACACCAATTCAGCAAGACAGCTATGATTTCTGCATATCGTTAAAATTCTTACTGGAGAGATTTTTTTTTTAAGGGAAAAAGAACAACAATGCCTGAAAGGAAGCATTGATTTTTCTGTTAACCATTTCCTTGCTGTGGCAAGTGGAAGTTTGTTTTTGACAGCGGCTGCTTGTCTGAAGACCACTGGGAAAGCATGGTTCTCTCCGCTTCCCCTCCTCTCTGGACACCCCCCCCACCAACCCCAAGCCCAGCCCCTACCCTCTCTTTCTGATCTCGCCTCCTTTTGTTCCCCTCAACCACCTCACCCTTTATGCCCTATTTTATGACCCACTTACAATCCTCTCTCTCTTTACCTCCAGCCTCTCGTTTAGCTGAAAGGCAGATGGGGAGGAGTGAGGAGGGAGGAGGGAGGTGGAGAGGGAGCATGGACAGGGAGGAGCATAATTTGCTTAAAATCAACTAACAGCCCAACCTGCTTTCAATAGGAAACACTGTCAGTTTCATTAGTTGCTAATGAATATTATTAAACTAATCTGTCATTTGTTTTCTAATTATGTGTCACCAGGCATCACGGTGGCAGCTGAGGTGACTCACTAGTGAATAATGTGTAGTGCTCCCCCATTCTCTCTCTTTTTTTTTTTTCCAGAGTAAAAACAGCAAGTGATTAGCGATCATTTCACCCGACGTAGTAGGTCACCCCAGCCCTTGGTCGTCATTTTTCTCCCACACGTTCTTAGCCCTGCCAGGCTTTTCATTCCTCAGCCTGGGCAGCCCATTCCCAGGTGCTAGATCTGGGCCACCTCAAACCCCAGGAAACCTTGCTTCTAAATTCTCAGCTGGTGTGAGACAATATCAGATCACCTCCCCCGCCCCCGCCCCCAAAATCTTGTGGGCCTGGATTTTGGGCAACTTTATTGCCCAGTATGTTACAGACTAAGCTCTGACGTTTGGCTGGTCATGAAGGTTCCAAGTGGTTCTGCTCAAATGCCTGGTACTTTGATGGCCCGGCTGGACTTCCAGGTCCCTCTCTGTGTGCAGCCTTGCTAGGAGGATGCGGGAGCTTATTTGGGGACTTCAAGAATTCTGAAGGCCAGAAGTGGAGGTTGTCTGTGGCCGTGGATGCATGCGGGACATCTCATTTTCATCACATTTGAGACAGTGCTGTCTGTCACAAAGACTGACGACGAGGTGATGGGGGTGGAGGTGCCTCTCTGTGACAGGTGGAAGGATGTAGGTGGGAGTGTGGGTCTGAAGGGATGGCTGGACAGTTAAGAGACCAGTACCGCTCTCGCAGAGAACTGGAGTTCATGCCTTCCTTCAACTACATCCTTCATTTCCACTCGTCTCCTCAAGAACTGGCCCTTCTCTGGACCCATTCTCCCAGCCTATAAACCTACTTGGTCTCAATGTAAACATAATAGTGCTGCAATTTTTTTTTTCTCCTGAGATAGGGTTTCACTATGCAACTCTTGCTGGCCTGGAACTCACTATGTAGATCAGATTGGCTCCAATCTCACAGAGATCCATTTGCCTCTGCCTCCTGAGCCCTGGAATTAAAGGTGTGTACTACTACACCCAACTTTGGTACAGATTTTTAAAAACACTGTCTACACTTACGGAGCCTGTGGTCTCCCTGTCTGTCTGCTCCCTTGCCATTGTAGCTGGATTCTTGGACCCACTGATATTACCCAGGAGGGCCAACCAAGTTTCTATAAGGCCTTTCAAAAAGGCCCCTCAGCCTGTGAATGTGGGGGGAACACAAGCATTCAAATCATGGCAGCTTATTTCTTCTGGCTCTTTCCAGAATCATTTAAAAACTTTCCTTCTTTCTTGACCTTCTCTTCCCCCAAGATTAAGTGTCCTCCGAAGTCTGCCCTGAGGTCTTTCCTATTCTCTTTCCACAATGGCTGTGGTTGCTTGTGGAAACCCAGACATCCAGCACAAACGGTTCTTGAGTAACAAGTACACGTTACATGGGCACGCAGAATGCACACTTATACCACATGCACTTACGGTCGCTCCCAAGATATCTTGATATCCTTGACTCATGTACAATTCACCTTTGCATGCTTGAGAAGGACCCAGCTTTCACCTTCTTTGTCCATCCTTAGCTTCAAGCCTTTACCCTGCAAGTTCCTTCATCCCTCTTCATCACCTGTCACCACACAGACATCCTGTTGGCTTCCACGCCTTCAGAGCATCTTCTTTGACTTCATGTCGCTTGTTATCTGGTCAGAACATGACAACCACACAGGAAAGCTGTTTTCCCTTCTAACCCCCTCTGCTTTTGTCCCCTTATTCATCCAGTTACCAGAGAAATGCAGCCAAAATGCAAACAGAGAAAAGCCACTGTCCTACTCAACATCCCGCAGCGGCCTTCCACTTCCGAGTTATGTCAAACCTTCAGTTGGGCACGTGAGGCACTTTCTGCTGCCTGGATTCACACCCTCCATTCTCTTTGCCACATTTTTGCTGCTTTGCACCTTTTGGTCTTTGCACATGATTTATCTACTGAGATTAATCTCTCTCTCTGCTTCCATTAGGCAGCTCTTTTATTCATGTCAACTCAGCTCAAGTTACAGATAGCTTCCTGGGAGATATTTGGCAATGTCTGGAGGATGTTGTGATGATTTTAGGTTGGGGAGCTCCTGGATAAGGATGCTGCCAAGCATGGTACATTCTAGGAGCACAGTGACAGTCCTCTTCTGCGTGAGGCTAGAGGCCCCGAGTGTTGAGCTCCAGATACTCTGCTTTCTATTAGTTTCCAGGCTATTATTTTTTTGGGAGGGGGGTTCTTCTTTTTGTTATCTTTTGTGTGGCCTTTATTTTGACTGTATTGATTTGCTTATATTGTCTGAACCAGAGGGCAGGCTTTTCTGTCCTGTCTGTACAGCATCTTAAGAATCAGTTACTTGAAAACTTTAGTTGATATTTATTACTCCGTAATTACTCTTGTCTATACTTTACTGGATGGTCATGAAACTATTATCAGTCATTCACAATTTTGAGTGAATGAGGTTGAATGAATTCTTGTCCATGGTATTGAAAAGAAACGAGGTACAAAAGAGGTACTCATGTTGTCCCCTATCATTTCTTGGGTGTTTTAATTCTGCCCCACCCCTTTAGCCCCAAACGTTTTGAGAACACATCTAGGAATCTATTGGTTTTTTGTTTGTTTGTTTGTTTTGTTTTGGTTTGGTTTCCTAAGATTTATAACAGTAGAAATTTTAGGGGAAAAGTGTTTTACTTGACTCCTGGCTTCAGCGATGCCCTTCTGTATATTTCTGGGAAGGGGGTGTGTAGAAGTCTATAAACAACTTTCTGAAATCCTCTTGCCAGATAGCTTCTTTGTATGTTCTGCAAATGGGAGGAGCTGGCATTAGGGGATGGAAAGATAGAGGAAAACACTTCCATGTCCCTGGAAATGCAGAGGCAGTAGGGTAGAAGGCCATCCAGACTCTTGTTGCCCTGACATCGTCATCAATCAGGAGAGTACCCATAGATCTCAGCTCTGAGAGCAGTGATGATTACTTAGACGTCTTTAGGCTCTAAACTAAGCATGACTTGCTTAGATAGCCCCAGCAGGGAGAGCTCTGCGGGCCTCAGGGCTGTAGCAGAATGAAATGGAAACTGTTTCGGTAGTTGACACTCTTCTCTTGTTGGCTGTGCCTTTTCCAGTTCCGTGCCCCCCCATCCATTTTCCTACCCGGTCACTGCATCGTGCTGGTTGCTTTCTCTATGGCAAGCACCAAGAATGTGCGTCTAAATACAGGTTTTCCTACTTCCTGTTCTTGATTTGCTGGGAACTGACAAAGTTGTGAGGATTTAGCATCATGATTCTGACTCTTTGAGTTGCTTTCTGCCCCAAGTCAGTTTTCTTGGATGTGTAATAGTTCATACTGCCGTTTTAGTTGGGATACACTTGTTGTTAGCTGGCTGGTTGGTTATCTGTATCTGTTGGTCAGAGTGAACTTTGTCAAGGAACAGATTTTCTTTTCATCACACACTATCTCCTAAATTCAAGTTTTTTTTTTTTTTTCTGGAAACGTAATAGGAACCTGAGAGTTCCTTAGTGAGTGTCTTAACTCATGTGTTCAGGGTGCTTTTGGGCCAGTTCAGAAAGTGGTCCGTGTATGTGTGCTTTGTTCTGGCCCTGTGATAAGGCTGCTGGGGACCACAATATTTCTCTCAACACTGTAGGACTTAAGTATTAATAACTCAGCAGCAGGAAGAGAGAGAGAGAGAGAGAGAGGGTAGAACCACTGGGTCTGACTTGGGCTTTTGAAACCTCAAAACCCAACCCCCAGTGACACACTTCCTCCAATACTATACCTACTTATCCTTTCAAATAGTGCCACCAAGCAATTAAATATAGTAATGTATGGGGGCCATTCTTACTCAAACCACAGCATAGTGGGAAGATTGGTTACTTTGAAAGCATGTGTTTATGCTGTAGACATGTGCCGAAATACCATTCCACATCCCACCAAGAAGCACAATTATTACTAGTTATAGAAGAAGCATGTTGAAAAATGGAAAGACCAGTCAGAACTAAGAATCCAGGGAGCCTCTAGAAGATCTATGAATATTCTTAGAATAAGTTTTCTTTTAAAAAATAGAGTTCTGTATTTTTTTTGCATGTTCCTGTGTGTGGTGTAGGCACAGAATACTTTGGATAGGCACATTCACAGACTTGTGCACAGAGGCTAGAGGAGGGTATTAGTTGGCCTCTACTACCATTCTATCATTCTCTGACTATTCCTTTGAGGCAGGGTGTCACGCTGAACCTAGACCTCATATTTTCTTGGCTAGGCTGGAAGCTAGCAAGCCCCAGTCATCTTCCCATCTCCATCCTTTCAGAACGAGGTTACAGGAATGTGCTGGATGCCTGGATTATCTCGTGTGCATTCTGGCAGCTGACCTCTGGTCCTCATGATTATGCAGCAAAGGGTTTTAATCACTGATCCATTTCTCTAGTCCCATTTCACTAAGTTTTTAAGTGCAAATGTTAATACCACAAAACCCAGAGGTCCAAGAAGTATAATGCTTTCTGTTATAGTGAGCATGCGTGCATGTGTGCAGGGCTACAGATCAACATTGGGTGTCATTCTCCAGGATCCATCTACCTTGGTTTTTGAGACATTTCCTCATGGGGACCTGGGATTTTTGGATTTGGCTGAGGTAGCAGGTTAGTAAGCCCTAGAGAAAGTAGTCTTCTTGTCTCTGCATTCCCAGAACTGGGATTACAAGCACATGTTACCATGTGCCGACATTTTTTTTTCGTTATTGTTTTTTGAGACAGGGTTTCTCTGTAGCTTTGGAACCTGTCCTGGAACTAGATCTTGTAGACCAAGCTGGCCTCGAACCCACAGAGATCTGCCTGCCTCTGCCTCCCGAGTGCTGGGATTAAAGGCGTGCGCCACCCCCACCTGGCTCCATGTGTAGGCTTTTACATGGGTGGGAATAAAATTCGGGTCCTCATCCTGGCATGGCCAATGCTTTCTGAATCAGTTATCTCCACGGTCTGTTTTCTCATCTTCCATGTAAAATCCCAATCTTATTGTAGTAAAGTCAACATCTAGAGACCCTGGTGTGAAATGGGGGCAAATATCCATAGTGTATTAAATTGAAATTTTACGCAACGTTACTGGGATGGTTAGCTTTAATTGTCAGCTTGACACAACGTAAAAAATCACCAGGTAAGGGGACCTCAGCCAGGGATTGTCATAGGTGATGTCCCCTGAGCTAAACTGCTACCTACCATCCTCATTGGGTGAGTTAAAGACCACAGCAGAACCTGTTGTCTATTGGCATTCTCTCCCTGAAGGAATGGGTAGGGAGGGTCATTGACCGCCCTCATCCAAGGGTTCAGTCACTTCTCTGACATTTGTGTGTAATTCTGCCCTAATTACAGCTGTCCTCCAGTAGTGTATGGGTTGGGGAAGACGAGGAGAAGGGACCTCTATCTATGCAGCTAAGGGGAAGTTCGGTGACGGCTTTCCAGAGTGGCTGCTTTGAAGTCATCTACACTCCTGTCGGAAATCTCCAAACTGTGCTTTATAAGCAAGCCGAATAAAGTCGTTGGTTTCTCAGTGTGAACTCTTGTCTGTTAAGCCTTGGAAGGGGGTTGGGGGGTGGGTGTATTTCATATCTCTTGCAGGGAAGGAATTTTAGAAACGGATTGTTTAGATTGGGTTGGCCTGTGGCCAGCGACGGACTGTAACCTAGGATTATGATCTGACATAAACCTTTCCTCTTCTAAGTAGCTCTTTCCAGGCCTTTTTTTTTTTCTGTCTCAGCAACAGAGACTGACTCAACTTCTACATTAAGCCACATGCTATTTCATTATGTTCAGTGAACGTTCTGTGCAGTGACTTTGGGGAGATGACTTGATCTTAATGGTACTTCCTCGGTTTCAAAGAAAGGTAGATCAGGGGAAGAGACTTGTTAGCTCCACGGAAAGACTCCTCTAAAGCTTTGTGGATGTCATTGCCAACGAAGAACTTCCTCTAGCTCCTCTAGATTGTCTGAGGAGCCAGTGGTCATGGAAGTGAGGGGTGAGTGGGGTACTTACAGGAGGTGAGGTGATCTGATAAAGATTTGAATCTAGTCTAAAAATGTGTCTCTTTCCCATGATGCCTAGAAAGGGTCCCTCCTATTCCAGTAAGGAATTCATTCTCCATACTGGTGGTCCACAGTGACTAGAAAGCTCGCTCTACATGGCCTTCAGCCACTCACACTTGAACCTGGTCCATCTTTCCACATAGTCGATATCTGAGAAGCTGGAGTGTGTGCGTGCCTGTGTGTGTGTGTGTGTGTGTGTGTGTGTGTGTGGTGTGTGTGTGTGTGCATGCATGTGTGTATGTGTGCGTATGTATGTGTGCATATGTGTAAAACAACCAGCAACGACTCATATTGCTGGATAGGCAAGCCCAGTTTAACAGCCATCAAGTTTCTTCAGAAGAGACCTTTGTAAAAATCGGGAAAAATACTGCCTTTTTGCTTGCTCTTTTTAAACTAGAGATGGATTCAAATTAAAAGCTGGGGTGAAATTTTTCATTCTGTATCTAGCAGAGAGACTCAGCAAGGTGTAACTACTTGGCTAGTTGCTTTGTTTTAGAGCTGCAGGGCCGTTTATCTGTATAATGAGGCAAGTACAGATCGCTCCAGGACCTGGCAATATAAGAATAGGGCTCAGAGACACCCAAGATAAATGGTCTTCCAAGCTCAGAATGGAGGGGTGACTGAGGCCCATCCGGTACATGGTGGCATCTTCTAATATCTTTTATCTGTTTGTGCCAGGATTGTCCAGTCTTTTCCTTACACACGACTCCTACTTCGATTATGCTACTGGTAAATTAGCTTTTGATTGGGGAAGCGTCGGGTTCGTACATTCTTCTAGTGAGATGCTATTTGCCATCTTTTAGATTTTCCTGATTTTTTCTTGACAAGACCAGACAAATCCTGACAGTTACTGCTGGGGCAAAGATCAGGTGGAGACCAGCAGGGTGGCTCACGGAAGCCCCAAACTAACCATGCACCATTCCCTACAATGTTCTTGTCTTGGCTATTTTGCCATGGTTCTGGGACTGGGGGTGAAGTTGAGGGTAAATGTGTTCTTATTTTGGGGGACAAAGGCAGAAGAAGCTGCTATTCTCCCGCTGAATTTTTATTATTGTTGGCCATGGATCCGCCTCACCCACTGGAAACGACCAGCTTTGAACAAGCAATCTTTAGGAAGCTTCTTTGTAATGGCAGAATAAATCTACCCTTACGTCTCTCTTGAAATAACAAGGAGATGAAATACAAAGGAAACGCCTGTGCTCACCACCATAAATCAGGCCTGTTGCTGCGAACGGCACATATGGTAGGGTAACGTGGCCCAGCGCTCTGAGACCTGCTAATGGAAGGCCATATGCGCTTCTGTAAGATCAAAACACAACAGGCCTGGTTTAAGACTCCGCAGTGGCCCAGACGGGCAACTCACTTGCATTTATTGGTTTGTGCTCCTGCTTTAGCGCTATTCCTACTGCCGCAGTCTCGCCCTTCCCTCCCCATTGCTTTGTATCTATCAGGAATTGAGGGCGCTGAGTAATTTAAGACTTGTGTTTGAGCCTCACGGAGTTCGCGGAGTTTGAGTGGGCAGAGGCCGCTGGAGTGCACAGGTGTCTGGAATGGAAGGCATTACTTGGTGCCTCAGGACACAGCGTTCTGGGTTTGCAGACTCAGCTTTGCGATGCGCTAATTAGAAGAGGCTGGGGCTTGGCGATTAAGCAGGCATGGGAAGAGGTGTTATGGCATTTTCTTCCCTCTTATTTAAATAGGGGAGTATGGTTTGAAAGAAAAAATGAAAGGGCCTAGTGTTTGTAAAATGAGTGAATGGAGCTGACTACACAGCTCTCTTTGCAGCCCAGGAAGTGAGCACAGCGGGGCGCATGGCACACGTTTCTTGTCGGGACCTCAGAACACCTTGTGAAACATACGTGAATTCATTTTGACGATAACCCTCAGAGCGGTGTCTAGAGACCATATTGCCCTCTGATTTGTTATGCTCCATTCTTCGCTTCCCTTTCTACTTAGAGGGAATACCACATAACTTTGGAAAGACCCGTGATGAATGCCAGAGAAAGGTATCTAAAAAGGAAGAAATAAAGAACCGAAAACTGTGTGTGCGTGCTATGAACATAGAATGTGTCTGTACTTTCCTTTTGGTTATCAACATCTGACTGTCTGAGACAGGGTCTCACTCTGCCGCCCAGGTTGGCGAGAGACTGACAGAAATTCTGCCTTGATCTTCCTCGAGGCTAGGATTACAGGAGGGTGATACCAGGCGGGGCTTAATTAGGATCATTTAAAAAAAAAATACCTCACCTACAATATTAATGAAGACTCACCTTTGGAATTATTTCCTGAATCCTTGTTCATAGCATTTGTCATTATGCTTCTATGCACACCTTTTGGTGTGTCATTGTTGGTCTGAAGAACAAAAACTCTGTCATGCAGTACTGTGGATCTGTTTCATTGATTATATATCCTGTGCCACCAGGGCTATGGATTTGATTTAAAAGCCAGCACGGGGAGTTGGAGAGATGGCTCAGTAGTTAAGAGCACTGGCAGCTCTTCCAGAGGACCCTGGATTGATTCAAAGCACCTACATGGTAGCTTACAACCGTTTATAACCCCCAGGAGAGCCAACATCCTTTTTGGGCTTTTGTGGGTACTGTGTGCATGTGGTACACAGGCATACACATACCCATACAGATTAAAAATAAACAAATTAAAAATAAACATGTCAATATTTAACCATGAAACCCTAGTCAGATTAAAACTTGTGATAACGTTTGTAGGGAGGGTGTCAGTCCAAGTGGTATAATTTCAAACTGTCTGGGGCTAGTAAACGCACACTAGGAGACCATACTGCTGCCGCTTTATCTGACTGGCGTAGTTCCTAACCGAATCAGGGAAACTTGTATGCACGGCTAAGTGTAGCTCTCACCCATCAAGGAAGAGGCTTCGCTTTGCAGTAGAGACGGCTACAGAAAAACACAACTGCTCATAATGCAGAGATCAACGGGCGGTGGGAACCCAGTCCCAGTGGATACATCTATTACACAACCCCTGCACCTAAGGCTCAGGAACATCAAGGAAAGGAGGTGGAAAGATTGTGGAGTCAGAGGAACAGAGAGTCTGCTGTGAGACTGTTTCTCCTAGACATGACAGGGAAGCCATACCTCTGATACCAGAACAATATGGCTGCCAAGATAAGAGCTGAACAAAGACAGTATTAATAGACATGTTTAGCGGAAGGGGGAATCGTGCAAGGTTCTATCCCTAGATAAAGAACTACAGTTAACTAATGACTGCTGAGAAAGAGAAAGAATTAGCTTTCCCCAGGGATGAATCCTCTAACTGTTGCTCAGTGGTACAGAATTTGCCTATGATGTGCAAGGCCCTGGGTTTGAGTCTTAGCAACGCAAAATAAACAGGGATTGAGGATCATTGTTGTCTAGAGTTAAATGACATTCTGGAATAAATGCGGACTGCTGAAGGGGCTTTAGAGATTACTTTGGCGTAGCTGTGACTGAATTGCCTGAGAGAACAACTTTAGACGGATGGCTTCTTTGATCATAGTTCCAGAAGCTTCAATCTACGGATGCTTGTGTAGAGTATCAGAGCATGAGGAGGCGCTCCACTTCTTGGTAGGGAACAGAAAGCCGCAAAGGGACTGGGGACTAGAACAGCCTTTGCTGATAATGCCGCCAGTGATTTACTTCTTCTCTAACTAGTCCCACCTCTTAAAGTTTCCAGAACTTTCCAAAAGTAGCACTATGGGGGTGGTAAGTTCTTAACAGTGCAGAACATTTGACAAGCCCAGGCCTCTGGGTTACATTTCCTGGTCGGACACAGCAGGAGTCTAGAGGTGGTTGCCAGTGCTCAGTGCAACGGTCCCTCAACCTGGGTGGTTATCAGAATGAACTCGGGGAACTGACACTACCCGCTTCTCATGTCTTAGGATCCTGACTCAGGACGTAGGATGGAGCTCAAGGGATTTGCCTGAAGCTATTTTGATGATGCCCCTTAGGGTAAGGAAACACCACTTATAAAGTCTTTGTTCTGTGTTTTCATTCAGATTTTGCTATACATTTATTTTCATCTCATAGACCTGAGAACGGAATATCCCCTCCCCCTACTGTCATGTGAAAGTCAAGATGCTGAGTGCATCTTGGGATACAGGGTGCTGAGTGCTGGGATACAGGGTGCTGAGTGCTGGGATACAGGGTGCTGAGTGCTGGGATACAGGGTGCTGACTTATGGAGTACAGCAAGGTCAACAGGGCAGACATGCTGGTCAAGCCATATGGACTCTGGGTTCCATGTCTTCACCATAGAGCAGAGCTGATGTCTAGCTCCAACAACCAACCATCTTTATGAGACTGAGTTGGTGACATCCCACCGTGTCTTTCAACTTCCTGTTGGTTCTTCCTGCCAAGTTGGCATCCTCCCCTTCAAGTCTTCGTCACCTTGGACTTGTCCCCAGAGTAACAATCTTCAGTGCTCTCGGTCGCCTGATGGAAACAGTAAGCACAAGATTCCCCACTCTCTTCAGAGGCTGCTGGCGTAAGTCGATCCAGGTTTTATCCGGTTTTTGCCATGCTTCTCTGTTAGTTCAAGATGAAACCGCCTGCAAGTGACAGTGGTCCCTCATCTGCCTTCCTATGTAGTCCTGTCAGAGGCCCTAGTGGAACTAACCATAAGCTCTGAAGGCAGGTGGATATGGGCAAATCGGGATCCTAAACCGGGTGGCAGAGCCAAGAGAATGTGTTGCCCTCCCCTCTTCCCTGATCCTTTAGGCTTTGGATTGGGGTAAAGAGAGAAGAATGTTGTCAGAGATCCAGTCTGATGTTAGAGTAGAGTAAAAATACACCTCTCTCAAGTTAAAATTTTCATGAGATGATTCTGAATTTGGAGAATGGAGTTTATTTTAACACCTATTTATTTATAAGTGTGTGTATGCTGTTGGTGTATATAGAGAGATCAGAAGACAGCATCTGGGAGTTGGTTCTCCACTTCTACTTGTGAGTCTTGGGGGTTGAACTCTGGTTATCCTCAGCTTGTTGGCAAGTGCTCTTATGCACTTAGCCTTCCTCCTGGCCTGAAAAAGAATGTAAAACTCAATTTTCTTTGACATCATATTAGGATCCAGGAAGGTTACTATTCATCAAGATATTAGCAAAGTGTACACCATTTTTTACAGCCAAGAAATTATCCTCTGGCCAGGTGAATTCATTTATTTTCATTGTTCATTAGAATGAGATTTCAAGGTCCCTAAATTGACCAAGCATCCTGAATTCTTCTCCAGGGATGGAGACGATGTGAGTCAAGGTACCCATTTCTTCTGAGTCTTCAGATACTTCCAGAACCCAATGTTTAGTGTATGTCACTGAGGTATATAGTAGGCCTAATGCTAAGACTTATGACAACAAAAGTTGAAGATGATGATCTTTAGATTATCCATCAATTCCAATTACACATGTAGCCATGCTCTAAGCAGACACTGTCGCAGGCAGCCAGGTTTCTGTGCTCATTATATTCAGAGGAGCTCATGGTTAGGAGCTAAGGCAGCACACACACAGAGCCCCCGAAGGAGTCTGTTCTTCGTGATCATTAGCGGAAGATGACAAACTACAGAAGCTTTAGGTTCAACACAGATGAGTATATCTGGTGTGACTATCACTCTAAAGTATGGTTGGGGCTGTCGGATCTGAGTGTATAAGCCTTCAGCAGGGCTGCGCCTCTGGCCTTGGCAGAGTAGCTCAGTGTTGGAAGCTCCTTGGGCTCATGCCCTGGGACAGTGTAGAAAAACATGGTCCATGGCCTTCCCATTGGGCAGTAATTTTAACATTATTTTTTTTATCTTGATGGAGGGCTAAAAATTTAATTGGGTGTCTCAGAGACTCAATAGTTTTTTTACTAGTCACTTGAGACATATCTCCCCACTACTGCAAAACTTTTAGATCTTCTTTTGCTAAGAAAGTATCTATTCCTTTAAATCTCAAGTCATATTAGAAAGTCAGCTGAGTTCCATGCTTGCAGCAGTTGAGGTTAGGCAACATCAACAGTGACATCATAATTGGATAATTTTTAATAACCTCAAAGGGGTTATTTACACAGATGTGAAGGATTAAAAATATGCTAGGGCTAGAAGCAGTAGGACATACATATGTCGAGTGTGAAGTGTGGCTGGTGGAGATGGAGGTTCCTGGAACCTGGAGGTCGGGCAGGCTGTATAGACAAAAGGATGAATGAAAGGAGGCAGCCAGTTTAGGGATACTGTCCACTGGGGAAGACAAGGCAACAAGTATCCTAATTTCATTATCTTCTCGCTTGTCTACTATCTGGCCTGTCTATTGGCCAAGGCCACATGACAGCCTGTCAGTATAGTCATGTAGAGAATGAGGGTGTACCTGTCGTACAACACAAACCTCCTAGCATGATGTTTTTAACATCCAGTGACAGACTGGGCATGTGAGGCACACACCTGAATCCAAATATTAGGGAGATTAAGAGAGGAAGAATGTATGCAAATTTGGGGTCTATCTGCGCTATGTTGTAAGACTCTGGCTAATTTTTTTTTCGTGGTTTATAGACAATCAAACATAAACCAAACCAATGCATGCACACACACCAACACCCTCACAAAAAACATCCCCCCAACAAACAATGAATGACCCTCAGATACAGTTATGAGATGTTAGTTTGATCTATATTGTTCAGTCAAGTATATTCCTGTGCCAGGATGTTTAAACTGAATTTTCAACAGAAGCATTTGGATAAGCATTATTGGGAAAATGAAATATATTTCCAAGGATTAACTTCATGTCTGTTCATAAAATTCAACAAATATTTATTGAATTCTTTTTGTGTTCCCAGTGCCGTGGTCATCTCTGAGTTGTAATAGAAGTTAACAGTAACTGATACTTATGTCGAATTCACATATGGACATGTTTTGTTTGTAAACTTGTTTGGACAGAGTGCCCATTTGCCCTTCAGATGTGGTATATAGTGACTCTTTTGTACCCAGAACCTTTATGCATTCTCTAGGAAGAAGATTCTAAAAACAGGTCAAGTATGCTTTAAAAGCAGTTCATTTTTTGTTGATGCAGTTTTATTTATTTATTTTTAGTAGAATAAGCATTAAGACTACACTTATAGTTTCCTCTTCTAAATAGAAATTAAATGAGACAGCGCATGCTGGGCACGTGCTTCCATGGGCCTTCCTAATGGAGACAATCCAATCGTTTTCTTATTTGTAGACTTTATCCATGTGCAGATATGATTTCTACAAGCCAAGAGGTTGTGTTTGCAAGTGAAAGGGACCAGGTGTGACATCATGAGAGCATCGTTTTCATTTCCTTGGGCGCTCTGCCCTGGTCCAGAGGGTTCTACATCAGGATAACTTTATTCACTGCCTCTTCTCATTCCAGTTGTCACAGTCACGTCAGGCTGCCATAACAACCAACCAAAGACTGGCAGCCTTAAAAAGCAGCGATTTCTTTCTAATAGTTCTACGACTGGAAGTGCACGATCAGGATGCCAGTGCCAGCTCAGTTAGAGTAGCAACTGTGTGTCTTCATATGGCCCTCCCATTACATATGGTCCTTCCATTATACCTGTGCATAGTAGGAAGGAGGGAGGTGTGTGGGGGGAAGAGAAAAAGAGGGAGGCTAAGCACCTTGATGTCCTTTTATGTAAAGATATAAATGTTATCCTTTGGGCTCCACTCTGATGACCTCATCGAAAATTAGCTGTCTCCGGTTCCAAACAATACTATTATGTGGAGAGTTAGACTTTCACGTGTGACCTTGTGGTTGGGGGTAGGGTGGAGCATACACAAGTTAGTTTCTAGCTCTGACTTTGGGAACAGGGATTTTCTTCTTAGTTATGAAGCAAATGTTCTGCTTTCTTTAAAGGACTAATTTAAACCCATACTTATATCTAGAGGATGTCATAAACTCACTTCCCCCCATAATGAAAGAGCGATTGCCTCAGGTATGTGGACGGAGATAACATTATGCAGATTGGCTTGTACTGAGGGTATGGATTTTGACCTAGGCAGCCTGTTATGCAGAGAGGAAGGGGAAGAAAGGCAACGTGAGAGTCTGCTGGCTGGGTGGATGTTTTTTATTCCTTTATGGTTGGCTATCCAGCCTTTCCAGTGTTTGATTCTTGCCCAATAACACAACTAAATTGGATTTGAAACTTTTCAATGAAAGTGTGTTAATGTCAGATTCTCAGAATTTTTGTCTGACATGCCCAGCCGTAGAGGCTGCTTAATGGACAAAAGCTAGTACTACTGAAACTGAGTGTTCTAGAAAATCAATATTACTACAGCATCAGAGCCCTTGTTTCCACACAAGTCTCCCTACAAGGAAATTCAGCCTCAGCCTGACCTTTGAGCTGCTTTCTGCAGTACACGCCGATCTGCAGAGTGAGTTAGTAGATCTCTTTAAAAACCCAAGGCTGTAACCTTCTGACCCCCCTGTAGAAGTGATGGATCGCTTCAGATTATTTATTTATAGGTTCCTACATTGACTAATCAGGTCATTGGGGCTGGGTTTACCGCAATTAAGATTGATTGCCACTTATATTGAGGATGCTGGACCCTAATCTTTGAGTTACCGCTTTTGCTGTTCTCTTTCCAGTCCTTCATTATTTACAATGCTTATCCAGCCTTTCAGTGGAACTCTAGCTCCACTGAATGCGATGAATATCACACTGGCTATGCAGGGAAAAGACTGTCTAAGTGTCTCAGATGTGGCTGTGTTCTGCAGGTGAAGGACTAAGCACCTATAGGTACTTACAAAATATCTTCACGTGAAGCATGTGATGAAAGAAGAGTGGACGGGCACAAGACAGACAGCAGTAAGCTGAGTTTTCTGTGGGTCTTATTGGAGAGGCATCATTTGGACTAGGCCTAATGGGTAGGAGGAATCTGCACAGGAAATGGATCAGAGAAGAAAAGCAGCCAGTGAGTGGAGAGAGGAAGTGAGGGAGCTAGATGTCTGAAAAAAATGCACACGGAATTGTGCTGTGAAGAAGAAGCATGTGTAGTGGGGATTGCCCAAGGCAGAGCCAGCTGGTCTAGAGCAGGTAAGTCCTATGGTGTTTGGAGTCAATGTGCCTATAGCGTTTGTTGCAGAGGCTGCAATGACAACAACAAATAAATAAATAAATAAATAAATAAATAAATAAATAAAAAATAAAACCAAACTTGCTAAGAGACTTAGGGAAAAATAGAGCAGAACCTAACCAGCTGGGTAGCTATTCCAGTGGGAGCCACGTGTGCAGCTCTGGTGGGAGCCTTGCATGCAATTTCAGCCTATGCCAGAGGCTGCAAAGCCATAGACTTTTTTTTTTTTGAGAATTTGTGCCCCATGTTAGGCACCAACATGAAGCATGAGTTCTAATAGGTCTTAATAATAAATGTTCAGAGTCAAATATAGTAAACCACAGTCACCTTACCTACTCAGCTTCCCAGCTGAAAAGAAACCAAATTTCTTTCTCTTCTCACCTTATCACTTCCTCTCTCTGTTCAGCCATATCACTTCCTGCCTATCTGTACAGACCTCCAGACCTCTATGATCAACACTAGCTCCACCCTCTGATCTTCAGGCAAGCTTTATTTGTACAAATAAGATATCACCACATTGGAATAAGTGCTGCTATTGTGTGTGCTAGGGTGCTTAGGAAATGCAAGGAACTACAGGCATGCCTGTGCATGGAGGGTGGGCAAGGAGTTACTACTGATAAGTTTCATTCTGATCTTTATACTTATGCTTTAAAATGTTTACCTATTTACTTATTTGTGTGAGTGTATGTGTGTCAAGACATATATATGGAGGTCAGAGATCAACTCTGAGGACTCAGTTATCTCCTTCCACCATGCAGGATCCACAGATGGAGCTCACGGTTGTCAGATTTGGTGGCAAGTGCTTTCACTTGCTCAGCCATCTTGACAGGCTCCTTTGTTTGCTCTAGTTTTTTTTTTTTTTTTTAAATAAAAGGTAACATAAGTATTGGTGGGCTACTAAGAAGTTTGGAATCATTTTATAGCATAAACATGTAATATGAGGGGGCCTGTTTGTTGGGGGTTTTTCTGTCCTGCCTGGCCCCCCAGCTGTTTAGTCCCAGAGAAAAATCACACTGAAATCTCTGTAAGTTATAAAGCTGATTGGCCCATTAGCTCTAGCTTCTTACTGGCTAACTCTCACATCTTGATTAACCCATTTTTCTGATCTATGTTAGCCATGTGGCTCAGTACCTTTTTCAGTGGGGCAGCTCACATCCTGCTGCTTCGGTGATCTGGGCAGGAGTGTGAGGAATCAACTTCCTCCTTCCCAGAATTCTCCTGCTCTCCTTGCATCATTTTCACTTCCTGTCTGGTTTTTCCACCTACACCTCCTGCCTGGCCAATCAGCGTTTATTTAAAACATGATTGACAGAATACAGACAATTCTCCCACACCATATACACAGTGGCTACATTAAAATCTCCTAAAAAATAAAACAAAACAAAAACCCAGAAAACAGTTTCTTAAATTATAAAGCATGCCCATAGTTTTGAACCATAATAAGTGCTTTTATAGACAATATTCCAGAGGGATCAAACTTTGGAAATACTAAGATGTGGTGTATTTATTTTTATTTTTTCCAGTTGAATTTGTTAGAGCACAGCAAAGCATTATATACATAAAATGTACATGCATCAAAGTTTTTTATCATTATTAGGGAATTTTTATTTTTATTTTCTGTGTATGAGTATAGTGACATCATGTGTCTGCACCAAGTGCACGCCTTGAATAGGGAAGCTAGAAAAGGGTTACCCAGGGATTGGAATTACAAGAAGCTGTGAATCATTATGTGGGTGCTGGGAATTGAACTAGAGACCTCTGAAAGAGCAGCCAGTGTTTTTAACCATTGAACTCTCTCCTCTATCGTGCTTTCTATTTGCAAGATAAACTGGATAAAATAAATAAAATCTATATAGAGAGATTAAAAAAAGATCCAACACCAATTCTTTTCAAAGCATCCTACAAAATAAACAGGGGAGGAGAACCAACAAGCTCTTGCTAGAAAGCCAGTATTTCTTATACTGCAGCTGGTCCAGGACATGCTCAGACACAGCTAATAGAACAACATCCCAGAGGAACACAAATGCAAAATACAACACTCACAGACCAAATTCAAGAACACATTAAGAAATTACACAGTGTGACATGTTGATTTCATTCCAGGGATGCAAATTTGTCTCAGCATATGCTTATCAGCAAGTGGAATATAGCACATAAACACACTTGGGGCAGAAACCATGTACTCATCTTGATTTCAGAAAAGGCTTTTGACCAGGTTCCATATCCTTTCGTGAAAAATACCTGAGGAGGTTAGAAATAGAAGGAACAAGCTTCAGTATACTCAAGTCTGTACCTGAAAAATCTATAGGCAGCATTATGCCGTGGGGTAAACCTGAAACTATTCACTCTAAAATCCAGAATGAGGTAAAGATAATGAAAATTTTCTACCCTTAATTGCTATGGTATTTGTTGTCTTAGTAGACAATAAGACAAGAGAAATGAAAGGGATATAAATGGGAAAGAGAGACATCAAGCTATTTCTAATTGTAGATCATGATCCTAAACTCAAAAGACCCTTGAAAAAGCCACCAGAAAATTCTAGACCTGGTATCCACTTCTATCAAGTAGCAGGATATAAAATTCAATATACAAAACTAGTAGCTTTTCTATAAAACAATAACAAGTATGATAAGAATGCTTTTCTACTGATTGCTTTCACATTTGTTCAAAAAAAAAACAAAACAAAATAAACAAACCCCACAGACAATCCAGGAATAAACCAAGCTAGGAAGGTGAAATGGGCCTCTTCAGAGAAAACTGGAAGGAAGTGGCTGAACCCTAAATAGTCAGGACAACTCCTGTGATCCCAAGCTGGAAGGAAAAAAAAAAAAGAAGAAAAGAAAATGGCTACAGAGTCAACACAATCCTCATGAAAACCCCAATGACACATACTACCTGACCTCAAGTCATGTTAAAGAGCTATAGTACAGAAAACAGGATGGCACTAGCCCCCAGATAGACGTGCAGAACACTGGGATATAAGACAGGACCCAGAAGTAAACCACTCAGTTACACCCTTTTTATTCTTTTTCTTTCTTTCTTTAGTCTTTCTTTCTTTGTAAAGATTTATTTATTTATTTATTTAATGTACACTTGTATTTTGCTTATATATATTCTGTATGAGGATGTCAGATCCTCTGGAACGGGAACCACAGACAGTTGTGAGCTGCCATGTGGGTGCTGGGAATTGAACCCGGGTCCTTTGGAAGAGCAGTCAGTGCTCTTAACTGCTGAGCCATCTCTCTAGCCCCTCTTTCTTTCTTTTTTGGACAAGGTTTGGTATGTAGCTTTGTCTGTCCTGGAACTCTTTATGTAGAGTTTGAGGCCATGCTGGCCTCAGACTTACAGAAATCCACCTACCTCTGTCTCCAAGTCCTAGGATTAAAGGTGTGCTCCACCATGCCTGGCTCTTTGCTTTGTATTTTGACAAGTTGACTATAATGTGCCACAGAGATGTTCTTTTCTGTTCATTTTTGCAGGGGGTTTCATTTGCTTCCTGTGTCTGAGGTTGGGTTGTTTCTATGGTTTGGGGAATTTCTGCTGTGTGTTCATGCTGAGCTTCTCAACCTGCGAATGCTTGGGCTTGGTCTCTTGGCCATATCCCAGGATTCTTGGACACGTGGCTATTCTCCTGGTTGTTGTCTGAATACAGCATTCTTTTACTCTGATGTCCTTTCTTTTGTGAGTCTGCTGGATTCCCATTGTGCTTTTTCATTTAATTAGCTGAAGTTTTCATCTCCAGCCTTTCTATTTCACTTTTTTTTTGTCTCAAGATTCAGTTTCCTTGACGAACTTTTCTTGAATGTTGCTAGTTTTTTCTTTTGCTGACTTTTTCCTTAATATCACTGCTTTTCTCTTTCAGGTTCAGGATGGGATTCACCTGCTCATTTGAATTTTCCTTGAGGTAAGTGATCATTTTTATTGATAAACAGTGAAATCTTTTTTCCAAGGCTGCCATTATTTTACCACTTTTGATAAGTGTAAGGGAAAAAGGTGTGAAAACCCTAGTAAGATGAAGTCAGAATGTCACTGAAACTATGATAGAAGCAAAGAGTAAACTTGGAGGAGAAGGAGGAGGAAGAGGAGGAGAAAGAGGAGAGAGAAGAGAGAGACAGAGACGGATATATATTACATAATACACACACACACACACACACACACACACACACACACACACACACATATATATATATAATATAAATTTATGTCTTCCAGCTTCAATATCCAGATCACAAGTGTCTCTGGATTCTAGTTTACTCTAGATAAAGTCAAGCTGTCAACCAAGAACAGCTGTCACACAGACCATTGCCTAAAAGTCATGTGGAGCAAGCAAAGGACCATGGTGCATCAAGGAGGAAAGTTAAAGTGAAAAGAGCTTGGACAGACCTCAGACATGTGTTTGATAGAGCACTAGCATAAAACATTTCAAAGACAAGAGTCCCACAAAAGTCCTGGGGTGGGGTGTGGTTCTGTTGGTAGAGAGCTTACCAAGCATTTGTGACAGCTAGGGTTTGATCCCCAGCACCGCTATACATTGAATATGGTAGTGTCTGTAGTCCCAACTCTCAAGAAGTAGAGGCAGGAGATCAAGAGTTCACTGTCATCCTCAGCCATCAGTTCTGTGACTCTAGAGAACCCTGACTAATAGAGGCTGGGTAGGTTTTCCTACCCTTACGATAACTTCCCGACTTGTATCCCCTGTGGGTGGCTAATGTTCTCGCAAGGTGGGGGTGGGGCAAGTGACCATGATAATGAGGTTTATACAGGCTGACCCATCTTGGTACTTTTGGAAATGTACTCAACAGTAACTATCATGCTAAGTGGATATGGCTGTGGATGATAAGTGGTTCCATGAAGCTTCAGAGTTCCTGGACTCTAGAGCAGAAAGCCTCATGCAAACAACTGGCTCCAGAGGTTGCTCTTTCAGCCCACCTGCAAGCTCTGGGTTATCACAGGGTTGATTCTCTGTTGGCAAGTTCTACAACAGGGTGCTGAGGGTTAGGATCCTATTCTTATAAAATCCCGTGCCTGCTTGGGTCCTCCTGCTATCTGCGCTTTGCAATTTGCTGGCCTCTGTCCTTTCTGTTCTCCACCCCTGAATGGATGCTTAAAAGAAATCCTACACTAGCTCAGAATTGAGAATAATAAAGGGTTATTTATTTAGAGGTAGACTCACAAATCAATTTCCTTTGCTGGAACGGAGAACAACAACCAAATCCCTCAGCTGGAAAAGAGGCCAGATGCACGCTTAACATTGGCATAAATAGTATAAGAGGCCATGGCCAAGTGGGCAGGTAACGTAAAGGCTACTGGGTGTAGGAATTCCTACAGCGCACCCCTACCTCCCAAGGTTACCTAATTCTAGAGCAATGGCAGGTTGACTTGAGGTTCCCAGAATATTTCAACTTTAAACAACAGATTTCCTTCTAAGATGTCACCGGGCCACCGTCTGCAGAGCCTGGGTAACTCCTGTGTTGCTGGTCTGTCCAAAAGCAAGCAAACAAACAAGAAAACAACAACAACAACAAAAAAAACCCAAAACAGCAAAACAAAATAAAACAGAAAAACAAAACCAAAAAACCCCCAAAACCTAACCAACCAACCAAACAAACAAACAAAAACCACCACCAACAAAAACCCATAGCTCACCAAAATGCAGGCACCCTAAAGATAACACACAAAATCGTATTTAGGCTATGTGCACAAAGTATGTATGAAACACACAGGAAGTTTCATGATTAGACAATAGTCCTATCCACGAGATGTTTTGTTAGTCATGTTTGTCTTTATAGTGTGCCCCCACCTCCACTGAAGAGACTTAGTGTAATAAGGCTTGATCCCTTGCTGGTGGTACTACTTTGGAAGTTTCTGGAAACGGGGTAGGGCTTAGCTGGAAGACATAGGTTACTAGGGAGAAGCTGTTTAGGGCTAGTTATTGTTCCACCCCCTGTCTGCCCTTCTCATCTTCCCAGGCAGCATGGCTTAGACTGCTAGTCTTGTACTGCCCCCATGATGGGTTGAAAATGATCTGCAACTTGAATAAATCCTCCCTTAAGTTGTTCACATCAAGGATTCTGTCACAGCAAGAGTGAAACCGACTAGCACAGTATGTATGCAAACATGCTCAAATCCCCAAACAAACAAAATGCAACCATCTGGTTCTAAGTATTTTGGATAAGGTACTTAACCTGCAGTACATTTATTATGTACTTTTTAGAAGATGTGAATAAGCGCAAGAAAGTTTAGCATTAACCCCACAAAAGTCAAACACAAGGCCGCTGGGAAGGGATTTCAGATGCTAATGAGTTGGTGTATACGGCCTGCTAAGTTTCATAATCTATTGTTTGCACATAAAGTGCATTAGGAACATCCTTCACACTATGTGTTTCAGAGGACACATGCTGTTCTAATGAGTGATTATACTGTGACATAAAACAAACACTCTGGGTTGGAGAGATCCCTCAGTGATTATGAGCACTTGCTGCTCTTGCAGAGGACTGGGGTCCAGTTCTCAGCACCCACAGAGCAGCTCACAGCTGCTAGTAGCTCCAGTTCCAGCAGATATGATGCCCTCTTCTGGCCCCTACATGTACTTCACACACATGGTGTATATATGTACAGAGGCAAAACATTCATACACACACACAAAATAAGAACTAAATACCCTATTTATGAATGTTTAGCCTATTTCCACTTTGCCTTATGCTGGTGGATATTTAGCATTTCCTCGTGTTTGTTGTCGAACATATGATTTCACCTCTCCAAATTAGTCTTCCTTGATTTAACCCAACTGATAAAGCCCTGTGTCAGGAGTTAGCAAGGAGAAATTCTGTTGGAATGAGTTTCAGTTCTGTGTTCTGTAGTTGGGAAAAGAAAATCTCGTTTCTTCTAAGAACTGCAGATATATACTCATGTATATAATCTAGCTAGCTGCCAAGATAGAGATAATACATAGGCACAAATAATGTTGGCATACAAAGTAATTGATATCATTATGTCATTTTCATACATATTGCAGTCATATGGAGGCCAAACCAAAGTCCAAATCAGAACAGAATAGAATATCTGGAGAACTAGTCAGAGAAGCTGAGCCCAGATAAACTGATGGGGGAAAGTTGAACTACTCCTGAGCCTATGGAATGTGGCTCGACTTCTATTCACGAAATCCACTGTGATTTGCATTTTCTTCCCTTGAAACAAAGTACATCCTAAGTGCAGCACGTGTTTAAAATGACACAGCAGCAAAGACATCCATCACTTTTTTTTTTTGCTTTGAACATTTAATGGTGCATACATCTATCAGAATATCACATAGCACCACAGTGGTATTTACGTTGTTCTGCACTTTTTGAATGTATTCTTAGCCCTCCCTCAACTCCTTCTAGATCCTCTAACTCCACTATCTACCCAACTTCATGCTTCCTTTTTCTCTTAGAAAAACTAAACTAAAATAAAAATACAAAAACCCATGGAATACATCTGAGCATGGGGTCTACGCTGGAGGATAGTTGATAAACCCAGTGACTCTGCATTGGAGAAAACTGATTTTCCCTTCTCTCAGCAACTATCAATAACAAGCAGCTTCTTGGCAAGGGATGGGACATTGTGCTCATTTCCCCTCCTCTGTGCTGGGGTTTTGCCTAGCTTAAACTTGTGCAGGTGTTAGGCATGATGTCACAGTCTGTGAGTTCACAGGTCCATCCGTCATGCTGTGTTTGGAAAACACTGCTTCCTTGGAGTCGTCCACCACCTCTAGTTCTTATGACATCTTATGCCTCCTCTTTGGCATGGATCAAAATTCCATTTATTTTTTATGCATATCGCCTACATGTATGCCTGTGCACTACATGCATTCCCAATGTCTGAGGAGGCCAGAAGGCACAGTCAGAGCCCCTGGGATTGGAGTTCCAGATGGTTGTGAGACGACAGGGAAATACTGGGAATCAAATCTGAGTCCTCCTGAAGAGTCGCTGGTGCCATTAACTGCTGAGCCATCTCTCCATCTATGTGCCTCCCCCATAATTCTTTGAGTCTACCCAGCTGTGACCCCCTGACTTGCATGTCATTCGAATTACAGAGTGAGGACATGTGGAACAAGGAATGCTTCCTGTATCTCCTTGAATAGTTTTCTACATTTTGTTTCCAGGTCTCCTTTTTGAAAAACTTTCCTGGGACACTGGCTTGAGACTTCAGGGACTGAACACTGAGGTGCTGCCCTTAAGCCATAGAGCTGGAGGTGCCTTGCCTCAGCTCTGAGGCAGAGCTTTCCCTTCAGGGTGTCTCTGAGGAGTTGGAGCGAAGCTGCCTTCTGTGGTTCATCTGGCATGACTCCCTTAACTTGGCTTTCCTGTCTCGTGCCACTTCCCTTATTCTCTTGCCAATTGCCCTTAGGAACATGTGTTTAACAAACCACATGAACAAGTCACGGGCTGTTCTAGTTTCATTTGGTCGCTGTGATAAAATGCTCTGACGGCAAGCAGTTCAGTGAGGAAAAGGCTTATTTGACTTACATTTGCAGGCCACAATCTGTCATTAAGGTAAGTCAGGCAGGGCGGGAACTCGAAGCAGAAACCATGAAAAAATGCTGCTTGATGGCTGCCGCTCTGACTTGGTCACGGGCTCAGGATCACTTGCTGGGCCCTCCTATACCAATTAATAATCAAGCAATACTCCAGATATGACCGCAGACCATTTCTAGGCAATCTCTCAATCAAGGCTTTCTCACAGAATACTCTGAACCAGTGATTCTCAATCTGTGGGTCACAACCCCTTTGGGGGGTCAAATATCAGATATCCTGCATCTCAGATATTTACATTATGATTTGTAACAGTAGCAAAATTACAGTTATGAAGTAGCAATGAAATAATTTTATGGTTGTGGGTCACCACAACATGAGGAACTGTATTAAAGGTTGAAGCATCAGGAAGGTTGAAAATATTGCTCTAAACTGTGTCAAGTTGACAGCGCTAACTAGAGTAAGCCTCTGTTGACTGGTTTTATGTCAACACAAGCCACAGTTGGGAGGACAGAACTTCAATTGAAGTCCTCCTTCATGGCGTGTGCTTCAGTTTGTGACTCCACATTCCTGTCCTGCTTGGGTTCTTGAGGGAGTGCTGCTTACTTGCTTGCTCATCGTGGCTTGTTCATCCTGCTTTCTTTGAACGTCATGACCCAGAAATGGTACTATCCACAGTGAGCAGGATCCTCTTCCATTAATTAAGAAGATGCCCACATCATCCTTGACCACAGGCCAATCCTGTGGGGACATGTTCTTAGTTGAGGTTCCCTCTTCTCAAATGATTCTAGCTTGTGTTGAGTTGGCATAAAGCTAGGTAGCACAACTGACCCCTTGACAACCTGATACACAAATGCATCATTATTCAACTATAACCTTTCCCTTCTCATTTCCCTCCAAGATGGTATGTTGATATTAATATTACAATATAAACTACTTCTATTTCTAAAAGTCTCATAGTCTAAAAATTCAACCACCTTGAAAGTTCAGTCTCTCTAAAATACCAAAAGATTTTTTTTAAATCCTAAGCCTCTCTACACTTTCTAAACTTTCATAACTGTGACTTCTTATAAAATTAAAGATACATTAAATACTTTCTTGCTCTAAGAAGGAAAAATCAGGACACAGTCTACAATTAGATGAAGTCAAAACCAAAGTTCAGTATAAGGCTCAATGTCAGACTTCTGGAACTCACAATGTTCTAGGCCCTAAAATGTTTGTCCCAGAACACATATGACGTCTTAAAAGCTCAGGCTGGCTCCTCTTCGCACTTGTGATACTGATATCTCTGGAATGATGTGGTCGCCTGCTGTGACCAATAGCATTTCCTGGGCTCCCTTAGGGACTCTGATCCTGACACACGGTGCCAAGCCTCACCTTCACCTGAATTCACCTGAAGCCTCATCTCTTCAGTCCTGAATTTTCAGATGCAGCTGTGGCTGCACCGTCACAAGTTATCTCTTCAGGGATTCTACTATCACACCGAGCTGCTCTCCATGGCTGCATCAGGCCTTCAAAAGGAGCACCACTTGGGTGACTTTTTATACATGATCAAGTTGGGCTACCAACATGAAAGCCAGTCTCAATCCCCTCTGGACCACAACTTCTGTGTGCAGACCCTGAGGAAACACTCCCAGATTTTACTGTACTCAGTGATGTTAGTCTCTTTTTATCCATTGCTAATTCCTCAGCTCCAGCTAACCAGCCCTCAATTGTCCTAGTAGAGCCAAAACTTCACTTTAGTGGTGATGGCCTTTTGTTGATCACGGCTGATTCTTCAGCTTCCACTGGCTCAGAACCTCAGATTCTTAATTCAAAAGATCACACAAATGACTCTGGGAGTCTCGACTTTTTTCTGGAACTTCACAAGTCAGGCCTCCAATCGTTAGCATTTCTTTCAGTGTTCTTGTCTCCTAAGCTCCCACAGAACAACTTACTGAGCTCTGAGCACTAAATGGTTTTTTAAACTCAAAGTTCATATGCCATACAACCCCTCCTCCATCAAATACATGGTCAGATCTCACAGCAACACCCCCTAGTACCAGTGTCTGTCATAGTTAGGGTTTCCAGTGCTGTGATAAAACAGTATGACAAAAAGCAAGTTGGAGAGAGGAGAGGGTTTATTTCTTTTTTTCTTTGTAGTCCATTTTTTCAGGGAAGTCAGAGCAAAAACTCAAGGCAGGAACTTGGAGGTAGGGACTGATACAAACGTCATGGAGGAGTGCTATCTACTGGCTGGCTTGCTTATCATGTCTTGTTCAGCCTGAATTCTTATAGCACCCAGGAACAATAGTCCAATAATGGAACCACCCACAGTGAGCAGGGTCTTTACATATCAATCATCAAGCAAGAAAAATGCACCACAAGCTTGGCTTGCTCACAGGCCAATCTGATGGGGTCATGTTCTCAACTGAAGTTCCTTCTTCCCAAATAACTATCTTGTGTTATTAACATAAACCTAGCCAAAACTCAAGTCATCTCTCATAGGCTATTAGGAATGAGGAAATCTTAAATCATTACAAGCGGCAGTCGCTTACCACAGGAACCATTTTTCCCCTTATTCATAGCTCTTTGGAAGTGTTACTTTGATGAACTCATAAGTTCTTTTAGAAATGAGTGTGGAACATGCACCAACAAGCCTTCCAACACAGGTACTTCAGGGATGCTCAGGTGGAAGGGACAGCTTCTGAACGACAGTTATTGAAGCATCTATGAGTATTGACTCTTACCTTGTTTGTGAAGTGTATTATCATGGTGGCTCCCACGTCAGCCTTCATATAACAGTACTGTTCAAGAAGTCTCGAGGCTGATAGGTTACTTGTGCAGAGCTGCTCCTTGGCTTATGGTTTGGTTACGACGCTATAAACTCATGAGTTGAAAATACATTTATATGCCCAACTTACTAAGCACTATAGCTCCACAGTACTGCACTGTGGAGCTCCCAAGTTTTCTCTTGTGAACTTGAAGCTGACTGGAGGCTGTGGCTTGCTGCCACTATTCTGCATGGTAAGACTGTCACCTACCTGTCGTAGCCTAGGAAAAGACCAGAATTCAAAGTCCGAGCAGTGTCTGTTGAATGCATCACTCTATATATTTGTAAGGAGGACACATCAGAATTGGACCTGTTGTTTGTCGGGGATTATATCTTTGTGTTTAATTCACAATGTCAGTACATGATATGAGGCCCCTCTTTATGCCACATGTTGCTTAATTTTGTAGAGATGAAGACCCTGTTTATGAATGAGGGCAAGAAAAAAAGGTCTAGATAGGTTTAAAATTGTTTAAAGTTTTCAGTTTAGTGGCAGAATCCTGGGGTTCTTACATCCAAGAATGTATGGCCCTGAATATAATGCCATTGAATCCTTCAGTATAGACATAAATTTGCTGACTTCTTGGCATGGTAGGCCCATATTGAAATAGAGAGAAGTGCTTGTCTGTTGTCAAGAAGTCCTATGCAGTTAGAATGGAAGAATACGGCTGTTCAAACACAGAATTGCCAAGCTGGGTAACACCCATATCATCTAGCTTAACTAGAGAAAAAGGGGAGAGGGTCTCAGGTCTTAGATCTGTGGCTCTGTGCTTTCATTTACACCATAGATCTTTTGCTTTGTGTTCTCCATCTTCCATTTTCACGGAAGGGAACACTGACAATTTCGAGGGCTAATGTTGGGAATGTGTTTCACGTAGCCATTTCACCTTAATAATAAATCATAATATAATACTGATGTTCAAAGGAATAAATATTACAACCCCCCCACAAAAGGTGACATTTAATTTCTACTGTTTGCATATCTCAGAAGAGCAGTAGAGGCATGCGGGTCCATGAACGTAGGCTTTTTGTGTCTGTGGGTTTGAACCTGATTAGGCAGGACATTTTCTCTGGTTAGAATTTACTTTTCTTCTCTTCTGTTTTCTCTTCCTCTGTCTCCTTTCTAATGGGGATGTAACCCAAATTCTGACGCATGCCAGGTAAATGCTCTGCCACTGTCATTTCCCCAGCGTTGCAGTGAGGAATTTAGCATTGTTCCTCTCTCCACACTAGGCAAACATCTCTCCATGGGTCCAGGGGCTTGTGATACTAGAGATTAGTGTTATCTTTCACCATCAACGTGCCATTGGACAGGAAGGTGGCAGACAGCATTCTGGAGAGTCCTGTTACCTCAGCTGTGCATTGTAGTTGAATTTTAATTTTTTTTGGGGGCTGCTAGCTCACAATTAATGACTCGGAGACTTATTCATTATTCATTTTAAAAGCTCAGCCTTATCTTAAGCCGGTCCCATTAGCTCTTTTTTTTTTTTTGATTTACTTATTTATTATGTATACAGTGTTCTGTCTGTCTGTATACTTTCTGGCCAGAAGAGGCGCCAGATCTCATTACAGAAGGCTGTGAGCCACCATGTGGTTGCTGGGAATTGAACTCAGGACCTCTGGAAGAGCAGTCAGTGCTCTTAACCTCTGAGCCATCTTTCCAGCCCCCCCCATTAGCTCTTATCACTTGAACTAACCTGCTTTTATTAATCTATGTTTTACTACGTGACTCTTCATCTTCTTTCATTCTGTATGTCCTACTCCCTCCCTGTCTTGTTGGCATCTCCTCTGAATCTTGATTATCTCTTCCTACTTCCTCTCTCTGTCCAGAAGTCCTGCCTAGCTATTGGCCATTCAGCTATTTATTAAACCAATCACAGTAATACATCTTCACACAGGGTACACATATCCGACAACAGTGTATCTAGGGACTCTTTGGAGAAGTAGATGGTGGGCATCAAGAACTTGGGCTTGGGGGTTGCTGCTTGATGGGTATAGAGTTTCAGTTTTGCAAGATGAAAATGTTATAAAGATTACATGCATATTTAACAGTTATGAATCTTATATTAAAATGAACAAGAGTAAATTTTATATTGTTTATTTTACCATAATTAAAAAAATGCACTGTGGTGTTGCATGCTGTTAATCCCAGCATTTGGGAGGCAGAAGGAGGTGGAACTCTGTAAATTCAAAGCCAGCCTGGTCTACAAGCTGGTTCCAGGATAGCCAAAGCTACACAACCCTGTCTCAAAAAACCTAAATAAATAAATAAAGTGCAGCAATGCAAATGTTATTTTTGTCAGTTATGGCCTAGAGCCTTTTATCAGGGCTCTGTTATTCAGTTATATATCAGGGACCAGGAGCTGGGTGATGTGAAACTAAGTAACTTAGTCCAATTCCTCAGTTATTCAGCGTATGTTTGAGTGCCTGCTGGACCCAGGAACTGTACTTGTCTTCAAGATATCAATGAAAAAAAAAAAAGACCCTCAAACCTGTTTGATTGAATGTGAGGCCCCAGCCCTCTGACACCCCTATATCCAAGAAGTCTGGGATGATTGGAAGCATCACCCCAGCCCCTGGCCTGAGAGTTGCCTTGGTCCAGACTCCAACTCCCAGCCTGCCAAGCACTGACCCCTCCTCAGGCAGGGTCAGGACCACTCCCACAGGCTATTTAGGCTTGTGCCAGAAAAAGGAACACGTGGTCTCTGGGGTTTGCGTGGGCTCCTCTCCCTGCCATGCTGTCCTGGGCCACCCAGGAGTGCAGCATTTATTAAACATGGGCATTTTTAATTTGGTCTAATCTGGGATGATTGGAGTTATTTTGCATTGGTGGAGAGGCCTATCTTAAGATTTTTCTTAACAGATGGAGTTCTCCCACCGAAAGGGTCCATTTTTCCTGCAGGTACAGGGCACAGGGCCGTGTGCCAGAAAACTCCCTTCCCACGTGCTCTCTCTGCCAGGCAAGATTGGCTTCACTCAGTGAGTTCCCCTTTTTGCTTATGCTGGTAGGGTTTGGGGTGACCCATTCGCATTTTGAATTTTCCGCTGAAGTTGTGGGCCCTGGAAACCTGACCTGTGCAACAGAAGCCAGGGGCTTTTGCTGGGGTGAAGATTTCTTGGCCAGGGACACCTGCCATTCAATTTTCACAGCCCAGTTTTCGACTCAAGAGTTGTCCCAGCAGACCGCTGTGACAGACTTGAGCTCCATGATTGGGCATAGACTTTTAAAATGGGTTTCTTGCGATTTTAGGTCGATTCCTAAAACACCCTTAGATGGCCTTTTACAAAAAATTCTTTTAAATTGGGGCTATCTAACATAAATTTTCTAAACATAAAGTTTCTACATGCATGCTCCTGTTCCCACCCCCCTCTGCTTCTCCTCCACAGCCCATGGTTTGTCCTGCCCCACTTCCACTTCTCCAAAGCCCTCGGGGCTCTGACTCTGTGCTCAGAGGCTTGTCCGGCTCCTGTTCCTGTCCTGTTCTGGATTCGGGGATCTAATCCCGACTCCCTTTCCATTGCCCATCCCTTCTAAAGGGAGCTCGCCCATCAACTGTTTGCTGTGCTTCACTGGCCTCCCTCTGCCATCTATGCTGGGACCTCTTTCCTGTCCCCGTTCTGCTTGCTGTTTGTATCACTTTAGCCCCCACCTCCAAGCTGTTTACTGTTTCTCTCACTCTGGGATTTTAAAAAATTCATTTTTTCCCCATGTCCTTCTACTCTAAAACTCTGTAAATGTTTAGTCCTTATGTTTCTGTTCCCTCTTACAGCGTTTGCTAATCTGGCTCTTAGTGAGACCACCTCTGTACTTTACTGGCTTTTGCCACCTACCTATGCCAAAAATTTTAAGTTGGTCAGCTGACACAGGTTTCCAAAAGTGTTTTATTTGTCTGTCTGTTAGAATGATGTGGTGCACAGTATGTCTGTGTAAGTATGTGAATTTATATTTTTATGTGCATGTGTGCTTGTTTTAAGATAATTCCAGACTAAAACAGCTCTGGAAAAATACAAACACATGGGTAGCCTCCATTTAAACCTCATCACCATCTTCGGTAAGTGTACCCATGTGTGCTAGTCCGCCATCTTTGGTAAGGGTACCCATGTGTACTAGTTCACCATCTTTGGTAAGGGTACCCATGTGTGCTAGTTCACCATCTTTGGTAAGGGTACCCGTGTGTACTAGTTCACCATCTTTGGTAATGGTACCCATGTGTACTAGTTCACCATCTTTGGTAAGGATACCCATGTGTGCTAGTCCGCCATCTTTGGTAAGGGTACCCATGTGTGCTAGTTCACCATCTTTGGTAAGGGTACCCATGTGTACTAGTTCACCATCTTTGGTGAGAGTACCCACATCTGCTAGTAATCTTTAACTTATTAAAATATTCCTTTTAATCTTCTTACATTTACTAGCATTGGTAAACTGTAACTAACTGGATAAAATACACAACTAAATTTAGCATATGCCCAGTTTGAAATAACAGGTAATGGTACCTAATTCTCAAGTGCCTTTACAGATCTGCGGGTATGGCATTTTAACAAAAGAGCTTCTAACACATAGACATGCCAGCTTCTGCAGCACCCTTTAGGTCCTAAAGAAGACCTTCTGCCTCCAGGCCTTGCCTTTGGGTTTGGTAAAAACCTACCCACACAGCAAAAAGCAGCCTTTCACCTCTTCAACTTCCTGAATGCCTTCCAGGGAATTGATCTTTTTATCCTGCAAAGACAGGTAGACTAAATCTTCCCCCTACAGGACAAATCTTTGGGCCTCTTGTACTAACGGCAAGCACTGCTTCTACGACCGCTGTTCGCCAAGGACTAAGGAGAGGAATTGGGATTGCCTGTGTAGCTAAAAAAGCTGTCTCATTTTTGCTCATTTATCCTTCCCAGATCTGTCTAATGGCATTTGACGACTTAAGGTACTGTTAACTTACTACTTCATTCATGACATTTAATGAAGTTTCCTGCTAAAATACGGACAGGTGTGCCTAACAGGTTTCAGGTGTGTCTTAAAAAATCCAGGGTTCCCAATTTCTTTAATTGTCTTAACCTAAAGCAATAGCCTTTTGTTATGACACTAAGATGTAAATCTGTTCCATTCTCTTACAGGTTCTGGGAAAAGTTCTGCTACATTAACCCCAGTCAGTTTCAAGCATATTTTACAGGTCACTCCTGCTGCCTGGGCCAAGACTAACTTACAAAGCGCTCTTCAGACAATGCCAAACACCTGTAACAGCTCCTGGAACTTCACCATTGGTACCAACTCTCCTAGATCAAGGACACCTGCCAACTAAAATCTGGTTTCATCTGCTATTGTGTCCCATCCCATGGCTAATCACATTTCGTAGGGCCAATAATAACAATATTTTTTTTTCTCCTAGCCACCTACCTTCTCACATCCCTCAAAAAGCAGCTGCCCAAGTGCGGGAGAATTATCTGTATTCTGTCAATCATGTATTTTAATAAAACACTGATTGGCCAGGCAGGAAGTATAGGTGGGTCAACCAGACAGGAAGTAGAGTCGGGGCGATGAGAACAGGAGAAGGCTAGGAAGGAGGAAACCCATTCCTCCATTCCTGCCCAGACCACAGAGAAGCAAGATGTAACCTACCCCACTGGAGAAAGTACTGAGCCACATGGCTAACACAGACAAGAATTATGGGTTACCGTAAGATGTAAGAATTAGTTAATAAGAAGACTGAGCTAATGGGCCAATCAGTTTATAACCTAATGTAGACTCTGTGTGATTTTCTTTGGGACTTGCCGGCTGTGGGGGGTACCATTTTACAGATGGTGCCCAATGTGGGGCTTGAACCCACGACCTTGAGATTAAGAGTCTCATGCTCTACCAACCCCACAGCAGGCAAGTCCCAAAGAAAATCACACAGAGGACTCCATAAGATTATAAAGCTGATTGGCCCATTAGGCCAGGCTACTTATTAGCTCTTATGACTTTTGTTAGCCCATTATTTTTATCTATGTTAGTCACATGGCTCAGTACTTTTCTCAGCGTGGCAGCTCACATGTTGTTTCTTCAGTTATCTGGGCAGGACTGGAGGAATGCGCTTCCTCCTTCCTAACCTTCTCCTGTTCTCATCGCCCTGCCTCTACTTCTTGTCTGGTTGACCTGCCTATACTTCCTGCCTGGCCAATCAGTGTTTTATTAAAATACATGATTGACAGAATACAGATAATTCTCCTGCACCACCCAAGGACTCCAGGATGACAGCAAACCAGATGCTGCTCCAGCCACACCTCTCACTGAGTGTGAGCACACAAACTCCCAGCTCTCTCCTCTCCCATGTTGCCCCATGCCTGCAGGAAGTAGCCAGACTTGAGCTGATGGCCCTATATTCAAGGACTCTGGGATGTTTGATTGAAAGCGAGACCTTCAGCCCTCTGACACCCTTATATCCAAGAAGTCTGGGATGATTGGAAGTGTCACCTGAGCCTCTGGCCTGGGAGTTGCCTTGGTCCAGACTTCAACTCCCAGCCTGCCAAGTGCTGACCCTTTCTCAGGGAGGGTCAGGACCACTCCCACAGGGTATTTAGGCTCATGCTGGAAAAAGAAACATGTGGTTTCAGGTTTTATGTATCTCCCACTCCCTTCTGTTTCTCTCCCTCTCTTCTTGCCATGTTCTCTTGGCCACCTGGGATTGCAGCATTTATTAAATGTGGGCATTTTTTGATTTGGTCTAACTGGTTTAATTGGAGTTATTTTGTGTCAGTGGAGAGGCTCATCTTAAGATTTTTCCTAACAAAACCTTTCCTTGTAAAGGCTCACGAAAACCAAACCAAAACAAAACAATTTTTCTTTTATTTCAAGATGGTGAAAGCAAAGCCTAAGAGGAGGAGGAGGAGGGGGAGGATCCCAGGAGAATGGAAGAAGGTGAGGTAATAGACCCCATAGTTATAGAGAAAGAGACCGTTATAGCCAGGGCAGCTGTGAGAGATATGGAACAGGAAAGCAGTGGAGTTAGAGGAGCTACAGTTGGCCTGGCTTTGAGGGAAGATGAGGAACAGGATGAGATGGAGGACCAGTGAGAGGTGGTCAGGACCAGTGGGACTGTGAGCAGAGGGAGAATGTTCTAGGGTAAAGAAGAGATGTACCACAGGAGGATAGAGAGTTCCTGAGAATGGGGAAGGAAGGAAGGAAGGCCTTTGTTGTTCCTTGAGGCCAGGATGTTATGACTTAATGGGATTAGTCATCTAGTAGAGAACACCACTGTGTGCAGAGTGGGCAGAAGCCGGTGAAGGCAAAGTTGTGACTCAGCCTTAGAAGATACAGGAAAGGGGAGTCTCCTTCCCTCTTCACAGTCGTCCTGTGTCTGCGTGCTGATTGACAGGGGCCTAGTTTGGGTGTGTTCACCTTGTATTCTCAGGCTTTCTCCTTAGCTCCCTTCCCCAGCCTTGGAGGTAGAGGTTAAGTGTATCCCCAGGCTCTCCCAGAGAGGTGATGGCTAGGCTGATTCCTAGCCTCTTGGCTTTAATGAGCTTCCTGGAAGCTCCTGTCAAGGGTGTTAGCTTCCCTCAGGAAGAGAATCATTATTCACCAGGGAGAAAATGAATATCTTGTGGCTGTGGGCTCTTAACCAGGTTAAAGCTGCAGGACAAATGATGACTGAACAGACTTCACGCAGGGAGGAATGAGCAATCTCCGAGACTGGAGTGCGAGTCTTCAGAAGTCTGCATCAGGGGAGGATGTGGGTGTGCATCAGTCAGGGAAGGGGGGGTTTGTGTCATCCCTCCCGTGCAATCTGAGTGTGAGACCAAAGCAGGAACCATGTGCCTTGCAGGTTAAGATTTCTGTTTGCAGTTATGATTGCTAAAGAACAAATCCTTGCTTGTCCTGGGCAGGTTAAGGTTTCTGTTTGCTGTTAAAGAATAAGTCCCTGTTTGTCCTGTGTTAAGTCTTTGCAAGTTAAAGTTTCTGTTTGTAATTAGGAGTAATCTCCAGTTTTACAAACATCAAGTCACATATTTCAACCAACACTAAACTCGAGACCCCATTCACATTTTGTATATCCTTATTCTTGCCCCTCCCCTTTCTTTGTATTTTCATAACAGTGTATATCAGCCAACTCTCTTGCCCCTTGAACACCTTATATATCTCTCCTGTAAAAAGGACCTCAGGAGGCCAGCAGGGGCTGCTCTTAGGGTGAAACAGCCAACTGGTCAGTACCAGGTGAGCCCCAAAATACAGCTTGCTTTAATTGGACAATTATGGATTTGGTTTCTTCTCCTTGCGGGTTTTAGGTTTAACATAGTATACCAAGGGCAACACCCTTCTTTCTTGATTTGTAAAAATACCCAGTAATGAAAAAGGAAGAAAAGTCAAAGTATAGTCAGTTACGTGAATTATGGATATGGGGGAGAGAGGATGGAGAGAGGATCTACCCAAGCAGAGAAATTGCCTTGTATACACTGGGGCTTCTTGCTCTCACTTTGAAGCAGAATTTCTTGTGCTGGCTGCTATTCTATGGACTACAGTCTATTTGGGAGAACCTCCAGCCTCTGCAGTTTGGTCTCAGTGGCATCTTTCTAGAGGTAACACCAGCAGCTCTGGGAGTGTGGCCAAGTGGCTCCTGGTTGAGACTCACTGACCTAATCTGGTAACTGGGGAAGTCAGGGTTTTACTTGGCATCCTCTCTTGCTGGCTGCTTGTTTGTGTCAGCAGATTCAAAGCTGGGTTCTTGGGGGCTGGGGATGTAGCTCAGTGGTAGAGCACATGCCTAGCATGTGCCAGGCTCTGGGTTCTGCCCTCAGCAACCTAAAAATCAAGCACAAACCAAAAAAGGTAATAGTGTTTTTGTACTCTGGGCTTCTGGGCAGCAGCCCCATTCCAAGACAAGAGTGCCTGTGTTTTAGGTAACACTTCTGTGATTCTTACATTCTGGACATCCCGATAGAAAAAGCAAGCCTGCCAGGCACGGACACCAAAGATAACGCACTTCCTGATTGCCAGGGAGGGAGCATGCTCTCCTTCCTCCTCTCCTGGATCCGTGCAATAATTAGCCAAAGTAAAATGAATATTAGCCCTTGCTTAACTGCCTTACTGTGCGTTTGCCAGCACGGACCCAGTAGTGCTAAACCAATTATTTTTTGAACTTTATGGCTTTAAATAATCCCTTGCTCTAAAATTCCCTGTACCCCTCAGCTACTTAACCACAGGCCCCTCTGCCCTAAATCCTTTTCTTATACTTTGTAGCTTTTTAAGCAAGGCCCCTCTTTAAGAAGACATAATCCCTTCTCTGTAGAAAACATGAAAGACCTTGAACAAATCAAGATTTCTCCATGGAGAATTCAGTTAATCCTGTGCTTAGAGCCTAACAAGGAAATCCATCTCTCCACCAAGCACGCCATTACCCGGACTAATGCCTGACTTGAATAACAAGCAAATTATTGTGCTTTTAATTGTACCCTGCCTGGTCACAAAGCACATCTGAGAGAGGAATGTGGCGGCTCTTCCCGAGAAGCAGGTCAAGCCTCTAATCCTCCTTTTCTTTTCACCTTCCCCTCCCCCCTCCAGTCCTTTCTCTTCCCAGCAGCACAAGGGGGAAAAAAGACAGCTAAATTATGTTTAAAATGGGAGAGTCTAAAGAAGAAAAAAGGTGGTAAATACTGACTTGGGAGAGGGCGAATTATCCCCCGTCTCTGCGGTGTGGCTCATTTGAGAACAATCAATGTTATCATAACCCCATTACCAGAGGGTGATCTTTTTCTTCCCCCTACACCAGGCGTCTTGAGCATCTGTGCTATTGACAGTTTGGGCTGGGTAACTCTCTCTCTCTCTCTCTCTCTCTCTCTCTCTCTCTCTCTCTGTGTGTGTGTGTGTGTGTGTGTGTGTGTGTGTGTTAGGTCTCTCCTGAATGCCTTTGGATGTTCCATGCTTTGTCCAGTATGTTCCAATATGGTACCAAAGTCTCTTGGATATGGGTGGCATTGTCAGTCACCCTGGTGGAGAATGAGAGATCAAACCCTCCATGTTGGGGGTTTATTTACTGCATATGATCTTCCTCTACACAAACTCTATAAAGTTTTTGAAATGTAAACCTGGGAGATGTTATGTCATAAGTATGTCCCTTATGAAGCGAGACAGGTATGTCCCTTATGAATATAGAATAGCATCAAATAAAAAGACAGTAAAGCATGCATTCTCAAGAGTTGCATCAGAATTCAAGCTGCAAAGAGCCTTAAGTCCCTCAGTCCATTAGCAGCTGTCTCTGACTTCAGAAAACTTTTGAATACCTTTACCTTGTGGTCTTCGACACTGGGCTTGCTTTGGGCGAGAGAAGGGTGGTGGCTAGGTTTTCAAGATAAGAGCGGTTGCCCAGAAGTGCTGATGCCTAGAAGAGTTAAGATAGGGTGAATGGTGGGCCCTGGCTCATTCAGACAATGCCAGCCAACAGTCCTGTCTGAGGCCTGAAAATCAGCACCATGGAAAGCGCCCCACAGCCGCACCGTTTTACATTGCCCTGTACTTAGATTGCAGCCTAAGAGGCAAAGGTTGTCTCACTCTGAGGTACAAAGAACCAGCTTATTTTTAGAAACTTACTAGAAGCTTTGTTGTCTGCCCTTTTGTGGGGGTGGAAAAGCGCTGCTGTTAATCCCCATGCCCAATAGATGGCGGTGTACATCTTCCTGAGAAGCCAGGGTTGGCGGCAGCTGGTGAGACCTCCTTCGGCTAAGGAAGACAAGTGCCACTCGGTGTCCTTTGGAAGACAGGCATTGCCTCCCATTGTTGGCACAAACAGCTCCAAACAATTGTACTGACCACACAGCTTCAAGCCACATTCCAGGGGGCCTCTGACTGCTCTGGAGCGAATGCTAGGAAAATGAACTAAGCTGCTAATTTGCTTGATTTGTGTGTGTGTGTGTGGGGGGGGGGGGGAGGGAGGGTTAGGGAGAGGAAGATCTTGAGGAACAATGGGTATGCTTTATTTTTCCAACACGAATAGGGGCAATGCTATTTTAGCCCCCCTTCCAACTGCAATAGGAAATGAAAGCAGCCACCTAATTAGGCCCGAATCACTAGCTGGCAGAAGAAAGATTCTGCTGAGAATCAGACTGGAGTGGGGGCATTTGGAGAATCAAGTGTGATTTTGAGGGAGAAGAATGGGTGGGAAGGGAAAGGAGGCCAGGCTGACAGGAGGCCTTTGTAGGGCTCAGATGCCCGCAGTGTGTGGGCTGAGCTGGTTCTGACCCTGAAAGAACAAGGGAGCGGTGGTTCCCCAGATTCATTTCCTGCAGGCCAATGACTGTCTTCACGGAGGGGGAAGAGCATCTGCTGGAGGACAGGTCTCTGAGCTGCTTTAAAAAGCATTATAAATGTAGATGAATTGTCTTGGGAAAGAGAGCCCAGCCTGGGTGGGGCCTGGTGAGCTGCTGGTGGGCTGGGCTTGGATCCCACAGGAAGGCTGTCTGGCACACAAGAGGGGTGTTACAGGTTGATCCGAGACACGTCTGACTGTTGGTCAGAAATTAAATAAATGCCTGATTATAGAGAGGCCCTGACTGGTTGCCCTTCTCTAGCGGGACATATGATCCGTTCCCACACCAGCTGCATCAGGAGCTACAGCAGAGCCAATGGGCAGGTAGGCACTGCTGAGATCTTCCACGTGAAGGCTCCATGAACTGAAGTGCTAATTTATTTGTTCGGCGATGACTTCTTGCTTTTTAGTTCGATATCACTTTAATTGAAATACTTCACTAATGCGATTTATCACAACTGTAAACTGTCAGTTTTCACAGCTGTTGCCTGTTTCAAGCAATCTGGCAAATGTGCATGGGTAAAAACACAAACTTGGAAGGTTGAGAGGGAGCCGGCACAAGCTTCTTTTCCCACTCAGCTGGCCCCCGGTCCCCCTCCCTTCAAAACCATATGCTCCTTTTCTGTAGCCACACCCACTTCAATTTTGGGCACATCTGCTGTGTTTGGCTGTTAGACGCCCCTCCTTCATCTTCTAGTGTGTACCTGGTTTTCTTCAGGGGACAAGAGCCTTTAATGAGTTGGGCTTCAGTCGTCTGTGCTGGGTGGGGAGGACATGTTCTCCAGATGTGATAAAAATTCTTATATTTCACCCATGCTGGCCTCGTGATGGAGGGTTTTTGCCGGAACTAGCAAATAACAACCCGAAGACTGAAATGAGACCTAGCTAACTTTGAATTTCAGATAAGTGAGATTACATTGTTTTATTAGAAGTGTATCTGAAATACTGCATGGGGCAAACACACACACACAAACTGTTGCCTATCTGGAGTTTAAATTTAATGAAACACTTTATATTTTGCATGGTGATGTTACTGGTGATATATGCATGGTGATATATACAGTTCCTAAGACTGAATTTGGCCCAAACTGGTCAAATTAGAATCAGACTAGGATTTTCGCTATAGATTTAGAAGAAGATGTGCTTAAATAAATTCAAGAAAAATTGGTGGGTTTGCTAACATGGGAGGATGTGTGCCGTGACTGTTAGCGGCCGCCTTTCCTACCACATGGAAGCCAAAGCCATGAAGAGTAAATCTTTTTCATTTGACCGGGTAGATTGGACCCACTGGGCTTAGTTTCTATTTAGTCAAGAGAGTGTTAAATGGCTCTCAGACAGCAAAAATAGCTGTGGCCAACAGTACCTCTCTATTGTTGTGCATTCTTTCATTTTCTGGGAGTCTTAGTTTATCCCCAGGGCAGTGTTCGCAGAAGCAAGGTTAGCTATGCAGTGTGAGCAGAAGAGGGTTAGCTGTGCTTGCGACTGAAACTGAGACTTGAGTTTCATACCTTTCCCCTGCTTGGTTGGGTGACTTTGGAGTCATGGCCTTTCCAGGGTTAAATTTTGAGGTCTGAAAGCCAATGAAGACAGGGCCCTTCCCCACAGGATGGATGCAAAGATACAGGAGATAAAAGCCTATCACAGGGCCTCCTTGCAGTCGGCGCCCTGAGAGGTCTTCTTCCTTTAGGAATGTGTTGTAGCCTGCATGGCTTGGTCTGGGAAGCCTGGTTGGGGGTGCCGAGGAAACGAAGAGAGAACAGACAATAAAGAAAGGATGGGCTCATTGACACAGGAAAGCTGGGGCCAGGCGGGTTGTGCACGTGCTGATGAAATAATACAGAAGGTTGACTCCTCAGAGCTTTTCTTATGGATGGCACAGGAGGAAGAGTGAGCTAGTCTTGGTAGGAGCTTTCTGTAGGCAAGTAGTCTTATGCTGAACATATCGGGAGGGAGGAAGCTGCAGTTGCTAGTTTTGGCACACACTGATGGGATTGTGTATTAACACTTGTACTTGAATACACTGTCAACATTCACACTCAGAACAGAAGGAGGCTTTGCCAGTTCTGAACCTGACCCCGATGGGGAAAGTCTTGCCAAATTTCTATGGGCCTGAGTCATTGGTCCTGGACATGGCTGTACCCATGTCAAACCATATAATCTACTCCGTGCTTTATTTGTTCCTTACACATTTACCCAGACTTCCTGGTCCCCTCAGGGTAATCATAAATTCTCTCTTACATAACTTAGTCAAGGCCTGAGGACAGGTGCTATTGCACCTTCAGGTGATGATTCGTATACCATGTGTCACTTCCTGTTTCGGCACAAACCTGTCTCCCTGTGTCTGAGTTTTCTGTTCTCAATCTTTCAGTGCTATCATGGGAAGCAGAACCTTTGATGGTTACTCTCTTTCCAGCATCTCAGTGGCATTTACTCAATTTTAATTATTGGGATATTTGCTTTGTATGGATAAGACATTTCTTTCCTTGTTGGCTAACTTAAGTGAAATGAAGAAAGGGCAGCAAGAGTACTTGTGACAATGTGCGATGCTTTCCTTGGAATTTTCTGGAGCCCAGAGGTGGGTATGAGACAAGTGAGGAGTCAGATGTGGATTTGCCTGTTAAATAGGAGGATTGGTGCCAGATGAGCAAAATGAATCCCTCAGAGAGGCCTTGGCTCGGTGACTGGGTGGCAGGAATAGAATCCAGACATCTAATTTCCAGGCCCAGGCTCTTCGCCGGAGGTTTTGCAGAGCCAGCCGCACACTTGTCCTCGGGGAGCTGCCAGAGGGCTCAGCTTGTCTGCTTGCTCTGTTCTGAAACTCAAGGATGTGTGCTGCAGCAGATGGGGCCTGTGTCCAGTGGGACCGGAGGCTGGAAGGAGCGGAAGGTTTGAAGGGTCTTTGGGATCGCACAACCATGGGCTGAAGAATCACAAGCTGAACTTCAGGCATCCCCTCCCAGAAGATCCATCTGCCAGTGTCCTGGCTGTGATCTAAACCTCCAGGTCGGGGAGGGCAGGCTAAGACCCTCTTCTTGCTCCTCTTCTTTTGATTTGGATGCAGGATTTACTTGCTCCTCTTTTTTTGGTTTGGATGCAGAATTCACTTGCTCCTCTTTTTTTGGTTTGGATGGGGGATTCATCAATGACAGAGATCATCATTCTCCTACTCCACCCTCCTCGAATTCCCCCCCCTCCACCTCCTCCTGCACAGCTTGGCTCAAAGAGGGAAGGGAAGGGAGAAACTCTCCCCAAGAGGAATCCTATCCAGTCCTTCGTCTTTCCTGACTGTGGGTCTAGAAAGCTTGTGAATCCAAGTGTTGGTTTCAGTATCTGTGAGATGGACACAAATAGATCTACTACGTAGGTCTCTTTGGGGGAGATTAAATTAATAAATAGGAGACTAAATATGTTAATTTACTGCTACATGCCAGTTGCTGGTACAGAATAATTTCACTGTTCTGGGCACATAAAAGCTAGGTGATGGAGTACAGTGAGTCCTGCTGACATGGGTGAATTCTTAGATGCAAAGGACACTGATGGCCTAACAACTCTCTTCAATGCTATGGATTCGCATTGACCTTCACTGTAGTCTATGGGGTAAACAGCATTCCCCTTTCACAGCTGTGAAAGCCGAGGTTTACAAGATATAACTATTTTTCCAGAGTGACAGAGTTTGTACAGAGGCTGTGTCCATCCTCCCCGCCTCCCCGCTTCCCCACCCTGCTGCTCACTGAGTATCAGCCACCTGCTGTAGACGATGCAGCCTGTTCTGCGCCTGAACCTGAAAGTGAATCGGGGGACACAGACGTGGTTCTGGAAGGGGAGGAAAGCAGATTGCAGGAAGGAAAGAGGCATTCATTCCCCATCTTTGGGCTGGGCTTTTGGCCAAGTGTGATTGGAACCTGGGAAATGAGCTGGGGTCAGGGACAGGTGACTGGCATATGGAGCCCCAGGCTGTGAGCGATGTCCTTCAGGGGCTGGAAAGGTCTGGCTGATGTATTGGAAAAACCACCTTTTATTGTTGCTTAGGAACATTGGAAATCCAGCTCTCCTTTCTCCCCAGAGCCTTTATCTGTTAATTTAGGGCTCCCAGGGTGAAGTTCACCTCTTCTCACAAGTACCGTATTTCTTTAAAGTCTCACTTAGGGTGTTCTCTCCCTGCGTGTGTGAGCTGTACATCCTCTTGACCAAGAGCAAAGCTCAGTCCTGTCAAGGCAATTCAGCGGGAGTGGTGGTCTGTTTCTTTATGATGCTAAACTTACTTCTTACAGTTTAGGGGTTCATTTGGGAATGTAGCCCACTTGAGGAACTACATTAGATCATAAGATACTCTCATAGGTAAGATAGGTAAGACACATCTCTTCAGTTTTTTTCTTTTTTCTTTTTGGTGTCCCTTAGCCCCTGAGTCTCTGACACTCTTCAGGTTAGCCAAAGACCCAGGGAGTGGTTGTCACTCGATGACACTGGCATGGTCAGCCCAAGGAAAATAGCAAAGCAAGAAGGAAAATTCTTTACACACAGCAAAGGATCTTAAATTCCAGATGACACAAAGTCGCAGATCCATCTGATCTCAGGCCATGCACGCTTGAGTGGGATAAAATGACCAAGGCCATATCGCATCTCCCTTTCCCCTTTCCCCATGTACTCCTAGAGCAAGGCCTGCCTGATGGGCACTAGGGGGTCCACTTCTCATCCCCCCTGCTTCCTTCATGGAGTTCTTGCTAGTAACAGCTTGTGCCTAGTGACTGAGAGGAGACCAACCCCAGATCCAGGTGACCTCAGTTGGCATGCATCATTACAATTTGTGTGACGTCGTCTAGGAAGGACCTCACACTGTGATTCTAGACAGTTTAACCAGCGGTAACATCACATTCTAGTGGGGTCAGAGCAGTATCTGGCTAAGGGATGATCTCTAGGAAGGCAGTAGGTTTACCTTATACCATGCTAATGAAATATATGGAATAATTAGTTCCTTGTCCTAGGGGTTAGGTGCCTATGACTTGGCCATTACTAAACAGAGTAATATACCTAGAGCAATTTTTTACTCTGAAATATGACAGACAGAGGGAGCCTCTTAAAAGTTTGAAGACAGTGCTTAAAAAGAAGAGGAAGGGTTTGTAAGAAACATTTTGCCTTTTATACCAAATGGTGTAAAACTGTATTTAGGATAAGGAATTCAAATCAATCTATCTCTAGAACCTTGTATGTAAAAGTTTTCCTCCCACCCCCACCCCAGTTAAACCTTTGTGTACACAAGGCCCTGTTACACACTTGGATGAAAGTGGCTGACTCCTTTCCCCCTCATTGTCCTGTATCAATCCTTTTAAAACTAGCCAATAGTGAGCTACTATGAGGTCAGACTCCAGCCAATGGGGAAAAGGCATTAACTGCATTAGAATGAAGACTGAATATGTTTCTTGGCAGGCTGGTTCCTCTGCTTTTGTAAGCCGTGTACTTTCTTGATCAAAAGTAAAGTTTTGTCTTGTCTAGACATTTAAAAAAAAGTCTCACTTAAGGCTGGGTAGAAGTCCTAGATTCCCAGTTGAGCAGAAATCAGGGATGTCTTAAGGCCACCTTGCACTGTAGACTCTTACAGACAAGAATAGATGGTTTCATCTCCCTGCAGCTGACCTTCAAACCCTGTGTTTTCCGCTTTCATCTAATATTTGATATTTGAGACCAGCCCCAGCCCGTGTAAGAATACTAGAGACTCAGTTCCGTCCGTTCCAGGTACCGGGTCCTCATCCCCAGCAAATGGACGCTTCGCTGCTGCGGAGCATCTGATGGAATCTTCGTCCGCAGAGGCGCGTATCTTCTCGAAATGGACATTCTTATCCAGCTTTGCCTTCTCCATGAGCCTTCCCGGCCTCAGGGCCACCAGCCTTGCAGCTTTGCTCAGCTGGTGCTCGCACAAGGCAGTTGAGCCCAGAGCATGCCACCATGCACTACGTTACAACAGTCATGGTGCTCTGAGGCCGCCAGCCCTGGTGTAGAGAGTCCATGCCAATGCAGACATACATTTGGAAACCCCATTTCAAGGACTTTTTTGCTTTTTCCTGAAGGCTGCCTCCTCAGTTTGGTTTTCAATAAAGTTAGGTGTCAAAAGCCACAACCTTAGTTTTTTTCTACTAAGAAACTAGACTCTTGTCCCCAGATGAGGATGCAGTAGCTAACAGTAAGATCCACATCCTTACTGTGCTGTGGCAGGTTTACTCTGATGGCTGGGTGTGTGTGTAGAGGTGTGCTGGGTTCCTCTTTGGGCAGTTTGTCTTTTTCTGTAACTCTTCTTTGCATGCAGGGTTAGGATAACCTATGCCAGGATTGTATTTCTGCTGGGCTGGGCCCCTGATGACACAGGATAAATAGTTTCTTGATGGCTCAAGGTACCAGAGTATCAAGGAGAAAAAACAACATTGTTTCCCTTTTTAAAAAATGCCAGAAGAAAATCAGGCCACCTGTTATCGTTGCATAGCTTCCTTAGCCCTGACTAATGTAGTTCTCTGACATTTTAATGACCCTCTTCACTGCAAGAACTCCCAAGTTCTCGTTACAAACTGACAAGTCCTATATACTTTTTGACCTTATGCTTTTATTATAAATTGTATTCCAGAATCCAAGGAAGGCCAGACTGAGGAAAAATTTGGTGTGTACTAAGAAGCTCCTCATTTAAAACAATTTAAACACACAGGTATAGTTTAGATCCTAAATGTCACCCCCAATGACTGGGTCCCTAGCCTGTGACAGTATTGGGAGGTAGGGAGTAGATAGGGCCTAGTAAGAGGAAGCTTAGCCTCTGGGTGATGTCATTTAGCATTTCTGGAACTACCCCATTCTTGCTTTCTCTTTGCTTCCAGCTGCCTGGAGGTGAGCAGCTTTGTTTCTCCTCATACTCTAAAATGATGTTCTGCTTCACCAAGGCCCAAAGATGGAGTCATGCAGGACAGGTCCAAATGTGAATGTGTATGTGTGTGTATATGTTTGTGTGTGTGTGTGTGTGTGTGTGTGTGTGTATGGTTTAAACTCAGTCTCAAGAGTTAATGCTTTATTCTAATTCTTCATTGTTTTGGTGTGTTTTTCTCTTTTTACTTATCCTCATATGCCTCATTTCAAGTTATATTTATCTATATGACCAACTTTAGATCCCAGTGGAGAAGTAGACATTGAGAACAATCTCTACACCATAAAAAATAAAGGTGAGGTATAATATTGTCAAGGCAAGAGAAAGCTAGAAGCTCTGGGGAATATGGGGAGTAATAATAATGTAAGTGAAGAATATACATCACATCCCCGAGGCGTCTTCCGAGCAAATGATAACTGTTGGAGAGTCGACAACACAGGGTTGTCATGGTTTTGTGATTTTGAATTGTGGGTTATTAGTTTGCTGTCTTTTACTCTGGGGTGCAATTAGCCCCATTTCATGGGAAAAGAAAATCTCAGCTCTTCTTTTGTAGTACTTCCTCCTGACTCTCGAGAAGCTCAAGGTCATCCGAAAATTAGAGATTTTTAAGCTTCACAAATACCTACAATGAAACCACAGGTATTTACAGTGGAAGGTTAAAACATCAAACCTCAGAAGGCATGCTGGGCTCCGAGAGTGACGCGTGCCTCCCAGGGCTGCAAGAATTTTTCCCCAGCAGCATACCAGGGGGACTTAATTTTAGTATATTTTATAGGTGCTTGCACAGCCAGAGATCACTTTATTTCATTGCATAAATAACCCAGATCTTTTGTACATTCCTTTATTTCCCCCTTTGAGCTGCAAGAACGGTGGCGGAGCTGAGGTTTGTGCACATATACCTGTCATAAATGTGTACCGAGGAAGGGGGAATAAGAAGGACTAACTTTTATAGACCTCTCTCATTAAAACTCACCTTCAGAAAGCACTTCTGCTCCTTTCTTATAATCAAATGATGCCTTGTAACCACCTAACCATTTTTAATATTCCCCAGACTCCACTGAACTACGCTCCAGCTCAGACACTGTCTAGCTAGTCAAGGAAGACCGTCTACCGTTGTATTTAAAAGCTGTTATTGGGATGGGTTTTACAGGCACTGGGCTAGGACAATTCAGAAACAATTGCTTATGTGATAGTTGGAGGATTTGTCCCTGTCAAACAGTTAATATTGCTTTAATACATGAAGTAGGCTGTATAAGACAGCAATGATGAAAAATGTCAGGAAAGACAATATCAATTGTTATTCAACATCCACATCAAAGATTACTTTTTTGTCAGTAGCTTTCAGAAAATGTATTTTCCATCAGATCTGATTGCGTTCCCCTTTGAAGTGCTCCACCCTCCCGGTAGATTTAATGTGACATCTAGGCACTTTTTAGTCCCTGGGCCTCTGAGGCGATTCAGAGAGGCACAACAAGCCATCACAGGTTTATCCTCAAAGGCCGACACTGTCTGTCTGATTTATTGTAACTTTAAGAATCATCTCCAGCAAAGCATGAGCCCTGCTACCCATCCACAGCGTCAGACTTTTATCAATTCATTTGTATGCAGCCAGTGCCTCTTGGAACCGAGAGCCCTATAGCCACTCATGGAAAATGCATTACCTGCGACTAATCCTTTTTATCTTTAAAGTCTGTATTTTTTATGTATAAGTCATTTTGGGTTATCATAAAATATACATAATTCTCCCTCCCCCAACAAGAAAAAAAGGCAAAATGGAAAGAGAATATATAATAAGTTATGAGCCTGTGGTGTCCTTATCAGCAAGGATTCTAAATAAACAGCTCTCTTTATGTAAACACCCAGGATATAAAGCCAGGATTACTTTCAATGGGAAATAGGAAGGCTTCTTCTTCTTCTTTCTATTTTTTTTTCCTTTTAGGTTTCAAAGTGAAACAGGGAGATTAATCATTGAAAACACGCTCTTGCAGGCTTCCTTTTCTAGTGTGTTCACTGCGGAGGGGTGGTGGAGCTGCTGGTGGGAGTGGGGTAGGGGTGGGGCCGGGGCTGACGGCCGTTCTGTTTCACAGGTTTGACAAACTGTTTACTCTCCGATGTTTCCCAAGCCATTCGTGAAATGGCCTTAATTAAGAGCGCTGGAAGCCTGTGTCCTAGAAGGAAACAGGTGCACCATCTTCACCAACCCCGCCCCAGTGCCGTTCTGCTGTCTGAACTTCCTGAGATGTGGTGCTCCTGTGCCCAGCATCCTAAGTGCTGGCTGCTGTCTTGTGCCGTTCTGTAACCGTCCCAGGTATTTCAGTTCTGCTCAGGTCCGGATCTTCATAAGCATGGGAAACTCTCTTCTATCTTAGACAGAATATAAATGCTGACAGTCTGCGTCCTCATCTAGTTAAGCCTGCTGCCTGCAGCGTGAGTTCTGATGTGCCTACTAGGGGCCATCTATGGTTTACTGTCCCACCATGCTCATCGGTTTGTGTATGTGTCTGATGGCTTTCTGGACGCAACACTGGAGTAGTGTGTTCCACGGAGCCCAAAATATTTACCATTGTACCCTTTCCAGAAATGAGCCTCCTCCCTGCCCTGGAACCATATTGTAAATTTAAATCAATGGAGGTAGTTAGTCCAGCCTGACATTTGCTCCACATACCAGTGCAAAGCCCTTTCGGGAATGGTCTTAAGGGAGCTGCCAATGGCTGCTAAAACCTTCTGAGTGGGGATTGACTGTGGATAGAGTTGAACAGTTAATTTTTTTTCTTTTCACTTTTATGACACAATATAATAGACATTTTTAAGAATCTGCCTAGTGTCCAGGGATGCTATCTCTCTTCCTGACTGGACTCTACTTATATCTTTCTGTGGAAACAGGAAGATGGTTCCTAGGATAGTGTCCAATCCTAGAAGTTTAAAAAAAAATGACTTAATGTTATTAATTTTTTAAAAATAGACTCAATATTTAGATACTATCTATATTGTTTACAGCCTTCAGCCAAAGGTAGCATTTCTCTTCTAAGTCTCAGCAATGTAGGACTCCCAGGCTGTCATCTTTAAAGATCAGAGAAGTAGGCCAAAGGGTATTGTCTATAAGCCTCAGTCAAACTGTGGGTGCGTAGGGGAGATGGCTAGAAGATACCATGTTTGCATGGGTTCTCCATATGGGTATGCTGGCACCTTACCAGTGCAATAGTGCTGCGAGGTCATGGCTCCACCCTCACAAGCAGATCACTGCCAATCAGAAAAGGTCTTGAAGACCAGGGCTGTAGCTCAGTGGGTTGAGTGTCGCTTAGGATTCATCTGATTCCAGGCTCACAAGAAGGGAAAAGGGGCTTAAGGATGTGGGTTTGAGCTCTTGCTCCTCTTTGTTTTTCCATCGTGTTATGTAGTGGGGAGACCTTTACGTGGAGGCCTCTTGATCTGGGCCTTCCAGACTGTGGAACTGAGGCCAATGAACTTGTGCTGTTTAGAAGCTGCCCCGTCTTGGAAATTCTGCTAGAGAAGCAGGAAATTGGACTAAGTGAGCTAAAGGATCACTGTGCTCTCCCCTCCAGGACTATCCAGGCTTCCCTGTTCCTTCCCTAATAGAATGAGAAAGCAGAGAAGCATGGCCCTTAGCAGGGAAGGGGTTTTTAACTAGAGAACTTGCAATCATTACATTTCCCCCCATTATTTTTACATGCAGCTCATCTTCCGGGAAATTATCTCAGAGATCTTGCCAGAACTTGCTTAGAGATAATAGACTGAGTGTCAGTCTTCTGTTTCCCACAGAAAAAGGGAAAAAGTCATTTCGAAATAAGATGTTAGAGAGTCTTGAAGGCTTTCCGAAGCAGTGCCACATGTCCCTTCGCCCACAGGGCACACACAGGCTACAGCAGACATAGTGGCATTCCACAATACCACGGTGCACTAGGAGCTCAGGTTCCTCGATGTCACCCTTCTGACTGACATGTTTTACCTGAAGCCTCGCGTTCCCTAAGTCTAGAATGTTTGTGCCAGGCCTTCCTTCATGATGGCTTTTCTATCTGGACTGCGCTTGCTTAACTTGGTTGTGTCTCCCGATGCTCCTCAGTTGAACCTGATTGCTCTAGTCACATGCTGATGGTGGGTAGGGTGGAGCCTTAGGGAGGTCACTCAGTTTAGACGAGGTCGTGGGGTGGGGTACCCACAGCAGGATTAGTGACTTCCTGAGAGCAGCCTGAGCATGCTGCCTCTTGCACTCCAATGCACTCACAGTGATATAGGAGGAAGGCTCTCAGCAGGTGCAAGCATCAAGGTCTTGGATTTCCTAGCCTCTAGAACTGTAAAGCAAACAAGATTCTGCTTCTACAAACTACCAAGGATATGCTATTCTGTTAAGGCCACAGAGAGCAGACTTAGACAACCACCCCTCCAGCCCCTGTTTCCAAAGGCCTTGTCCATCTGGAAACTTATCTTTTATGCTCAGTGAGATCATCGTTTTTGTGAAAATTTCCGAGATTTCTCCTTATTCTTGCCTATGACCTCACTGCAGTTACCCACAGCTCTTCAGACTACTCTGCTGCTGTATTTCTTGAGTTGGGGTACCATTTTATTTACATGGGCTCCTGAAGGGTGGGAACTATGGCTGATCTGACCTCTCTATTTCTCACACTTTGAATGATGATTTACATGAGCAGGCGTTGAGCAAATGTCTGTTAAAAATATGGAACTGAGTTAGGCATGGCCATGAGTGCCCTAGAACCCCAAAATTGAGAGGGGATAGACAGAGACATATGGATCCTAGGAGTTGTCTGACCACCCAAAATAGCTGAAAATGTGACCTTCTAGTTCAGAGAGAGACACTGTCTCAAGGCAATAAACAATGATAGAGGAAGACATTAGACATCCTCCTCTGGCCTTCAGGTATGTGTGCCTGAGCCAACATACCCACCCACACATGTGTGCATATACTATCCATAACCCCCACATATACCACACACTTAAACATCCAGCAGAACAGAAGAAACCAACACAAAATGTAAGCCTGTAATTTTTGGTAAGAAAGAAACTTGGGAAACATCTCATCCAAGCCCAAGGTGTACAGGAATTAGGAGCTATTGAAATGACACGTCTCGTTTTGTCTCTCTTCAGGACTTAAGGTGGTGTGCCACCTATCTCAAAGGTTGGGACTGCCTTCTGCAGAGCTGGCTACTCAGGGAAGAGAATGAGGAACATCTCTGAGATGTTCATTTCCTCTTCTACCTTCTACTCACAGCAAAGCACAGCACAGTGTAGATTATCTGCCCTGACCTCCCCTTGGAGGGGTTGTATTTTTATACATGTGTACAGTGAAGATCTTTGCAGGAATTGAACTACTTGGTCTCTGCCACTCTTCTCTTCACCCGGTGCCAGGTCTGGGCAAGGCTCCCCAAGAAGCAGATGCTCAGGCCCCTAACTTTTTCCTACCTCCAGAGAGAGAGAGAGTTGATTGCCCAGAGCTTGCATTGGAATTTCCATTTTGTTCGGAAAAATACACGGGCACTTCTTTCTCTCTTTTCATTTCTCCCTTCTTTCCTGACTGCATCTCTTTAGAAAGTGTTCGGGCTGGCTTTGCACTCTGCATCTTCTTACCTTAGTTTTCAGAACACTGGGATTATGGGTGTGCACCACCAAACCTGACTCAGATATAGAAGGGGATCTGGACTGAGGCCAGAGACTTGGACAAATGACAAGATGGAGTTGAATACATAAATGACAGTGACGTGGCCACAGTTGTTGTCACTTGTCTTGAGGTTCATAGAGAGATCACAATCTGGAAGATGACTGGTGGTGGCTGAAGATGAGAGAAAGTGCCACAGATATCAGACCAGTCTATTGGCCAATGCTGCTTTCTCAGGGAGTTCCTGAGGATGCTCCATGTTAGGCATGGTCTAAACTCTGTGCACAGAAGAAAAAAGAATGAAGGTTGATGACTCATTTTCTAGTTACAGCTTTGCTTCTACTATCTGTGGGACCCTGGATTCCCTGGGTTCCCATTCTTAATCTGTAGAAAGAAAAAAAGATGAACCAGTGGAGTAGGAGGGTCTCCTTTCTATGTGTTGCTTTCATTGGTCAAATAAAGAAACTGCCTTGGCCTTTTGATAGGACAGCAGCTGAGATAGGTGGTGTAGACTGAACAGAATGCTGGGAGAAAGAAAGCAGAGTCAGGCAGACACCATGGCTCTCCTCTCTGAGATGGGCATAGGTTAGACTCATCCCGGTAAGCCACACTCACATGGTGATACACAGATTACTAGATATGGGTTAAACAAATATGTAAGAGTTAGCCAATAAGAGGTTATTATTGGCTCTTTATTATTTTAAAGAGGCATTATATTATTAATGGGCCAGACAGTGTTTAAATGAATATGGTTCCCGTGTAATTATTTCAGGTAAAGCTAGCTGGGAGCCAGGTGGCGGGAAGCAGCCTGCTGCTCCTATTACAACAAACCAGATGCACCCCCCCACTTTCTCTCTTCCCTTGTTGTATGTGAGTGGTGCATATATACCTGGGTGTGGGCATGGGGAAGGCATCAGGTGTTCTATCATTCTCTGTTTTACCTCCTATCTCATGAAGCCTGTAGTTAGGCTGAAGGCCAATAAGCTCCAGCAATCCTTTTGTATCTCTGCCGGCACCCAGTGCTGGGATTAAACATTACCAGCCACCATTTACCTGGGTGCTGTGGATTTGAATTTAAGGCTGTCTCTGTAGCCCTGTGGGCTGGATGATGTCTGAAGTGTTTTCTAGGTCTAGCGTGTTTAGACCTCTTTGAATTTTGTTACCATCTTAAAGGCATTATAATGATCAAGTATTCTTAAGTACAAGAATTTTTGGCAGTGTTTAGAATCGACATATGAAGGGAACTTCCCCCTTTAGTTTCTGTGCCTGGGCTCCATTATTTATTTATTTTAAAAAGGGAAACTCTGAGACAGTTTCGGAAGAGCAGATTTTATTTCCCTTGTGATGGCCCTTAAATGCTACACTTGTTACATTCGAGTGCTAATTAGTGGAGATTAATTAGTCAGTATGAAAGTACTTCTGTGGCAGCCACCCACCTCACCGCTGATCTGCGCTTCATCTGTGTGCTACCTGCAGGTTCTTTGCAGAGGTAACAGGGAGGGGGGCCTTTCCGAGGCCATAGACGCTCCTTTTGACAATTCTCCAATCCTGCTCTAAGAAGAACAGCTATCAAAGTAGTCACTCTGAAAATAATTAAATGGAAAATATATTTAACTCCAAGAATGAAGCTTGCCCGTCTATCACCCCATGGGACCAATTGCTTTTTGGTGACTAGAGGTCGGTAATGGGAAAAGATGTTTCTTGGTCTCTGTCTGACTCAGCGAGAACCCCGAGGTGTAGACCTGGGTGATGTGATCCTCTCTACTTCCCTCTGCTTCTATCTTGGCACTCAGAGGACACCTTCGGGAGGGCTGTTGTGAGGTTTAATCAATTATTGTCTAAGGATGGGAAGACCTGGGATAAGAGCATGAAGATAAAAGCCAGTTCAGCAGTATTATCCTCACTTTCCTACGCTCCCCTTCTATTAGTGACATGGGGTGACAGCTGAAGTGTGCTTTGGTGCATGTTACAAAATATAAGAAAAAGCAAGGAGATAGCAGTAATCTTAAAGCCAAGCCCTCGTTCTTCTTTGTAACCCATGCACAGTAGATGGGCTGGTGTTTGTGCCTCATTTATCTCTTTCTATAGGGTCGTCCTTTGTGTCCAATTTCCCCTTATTAATGAATCTCCCCTTTTGTCCTGCATAGTCTAGGAGGATGACATTTATACAAGGCAATCGTTTTCATGCATTACCACAAGGATTATTTATTGGTGGTTATCCCGCAGAGATAAGCATATCTATCACCAACGTTGGGCCTAGATGGGCTGTTATTTCCTTAGCAAAATTATTTGCTGATTATTTTTTTTCTGGTCTTTAGATTTATGGGTTAAGGCAAAAAGACCCATAAAATCCCCCAACTTTGGTAAGAAGAACCCCTCCCCCAATTGCAGGATGCTAAGCCATTCTGACTTATAGTTCTCTGAGAAGAAAGTCCAACCAAGACCTTGTCTCCAGCCATAGATGCTTAAAAACAAAGTCTCCTGTATGGTCAGGCATGGAGCAGGTTGGGGAGCTCCTTTGGAACTCCGAAATGACCTGAATTGTTGCTGAAACTGGACTGACTTCTCTGTGTGATCCTAGGGCTAGGCAAGTTCTCAAATGAACTTGAATCTCAGTACAGGAATAACTGGGATATTATTGGGAAGCAAAAAGCATACTTCCCATTTTTTTCTGAAGTTCAACTTAATTTATATTACTCTGACATGAAATATTGTTTCAATTCCAAGCATCTCTCTCCTTTACCTAGAACTGTGACTAAATCCCAAGTCTTGGTAGCTGTCAGGTTACTCCAGGTTCTGTCTTAGTATGTACTGCCCAGATACACAGGCTGCTCTTGCACGTGGTGCATCCCCATCTCAGTGATGCATTGGCATCTCAGCAAGGTTGCCACAACATAGCTCTACCTACCATGATGTGGAAAATATGAACCAAAACTTCTAGGACCCAAATCTCTATCCCCTTCTTTCCCCAATGCTAGAGGAAGGATTCTATCTTCAAATTCTTTTTTTTTTGTCTTTTGAACTCTTCCCAAATCTCTGTTCTGTCAGAGGGTTCTTCTATTCAGGAGGTGGGTCAAGAGACATTGCTAAGTGCTTTTTATATCATTGTCACTTCTGCTGAAGAAATAACCATTGATTGGACTTGCTAGAGAGAGGAAGGAATGGGGAAATGAATTGATAACAGATAATAGAATGAAGACACTGTTGCCATTTGACCTCACCGCCCTTCTAGTTTCGAATACAGGCTTTGGATAACAGATGACGAGGCCTGTCCCCAGACCCAGAGGTGGCAGGGGGGGCACGATGAGATTTGGAGGAGAGGATACAAGCTATGGACTCGGAAGGTTAGTCATAGTTAAATGCAAGGAGCTTTAGGAGGTTATTGTAAGAGATAACGAAAGTTTGATTCTAAAATGTCACTGACGGCACAGTGTGTCATTTCTATGGAAAAATTTAATGTTAAAAGATATGGGCAACACCTGCATCAGAACGTGTGTTTGTAGGGCTGGGCATGTGGCTTAGTGGTAGAGTGTTTGCCATACACAAACAAGGTTCTGGTCAATCCTCAGTGTAGAGAGAAAATAGTGATTGCTGTACAATATGATGTGTCCTGTGAAACTGATTGAACTTTAGAACACTGTGCAGACACTCTCGAACTGTGTATTACCCAATTGTCTATTAAAAGACAAAACAAAGCACAAACCACAGCTTACTGGAAACCCCCTGGATCCAAACTTGTTGAGAAAGCTTTTTACAGAATGAAGTTGAATAGCTACTTACTAATCATCTATAATTGTCTAGGTAATAAGGCAAATGGAAAAATGTTAAGAAGCCAACCGTGTATCAGTAGTGCCCATGCCAGCAGGAAATAAGGTATAAAACTGACGGGGGGGGGGGGAATTCCAGGCCTTGGAAACATTGTAAATGACATACCACAAGCTGTGAGGTAGTGTCAGCTATAGGAGGTCCTGGAGAGGAGGGGTTACTGGAGCTGTAAGGGACAGATGTGGGAGTGAATCTTGATGGCTAGAGAAGTTGCTGAGTCAAGGTGATGACATGAAGTTGGACATGAAAATTATAATATGGGTATACTAGTATACCCATAAAGCAGGTGGAAGTCTAGCGTTCTGGGAACTGTTAGGGGATAGAGACAGGGCTAAGGCTGCATCAGAACTGAGGTCATGGGAAAGGGCGAGCTCAGGGATCATGGGAGGGAAAGGAAGAAAAGCAGGCAGATCCAGACCAGGTGTTACTTGTACACAGTGTGGAGGTGTCTGGAGCCTTATGATAACTTGATAATTTCAGGAGACAGGCTGAGACAGGAATATAACCAGATGCCATACAGTGAAGTATGTCAGGAGAGTGGCCAGGAAGGAAGGAACAAATGACAGAAGAGAAGGCAAGATGACTGCATGATCTGTGATGTGGGAGAGGCCGCTGAGTCGGATGACAGTGGGCAGTCAGGAGATGCTGAGGCTTACGAAAGGGATGGGAGAAGGAAGCTCTGAGGGATCCAGAAGCTTTGTTCACTGGGGAAACTGACTGGCAATGCATCAAACATCAGCCGTTCATACCATTCACTCTGGATGCTGGTTCAAGGGTATTGAGTTCTGCCAACATTTCAGTGGCTGGCTTGCCAGAAGGGCACATGATATAGGCATTTATCCTAAGCTGTTTGCAGAAGCTCAGTTAGGTTACTCCGGACCAGGAACATGACGGGTTTTCAGCCAAAATCTACTATTAACATTTTCAAGACATCTTCAGTTTTATAACTAACTAAAAAACCTATTTTAATTACAAATCATGCCCCCAAAGCAAATTAAAAATATAAAACTTAACATATTAGTTTTTCAACAATAGCTAAACATATTAAAACCATACATATTCATTCAGGGCAGAGATTATATTTTTATTCACTTTTGTATTTCCAGTACTTCTCCACGATGCTTAACAAGTAATACATATTCTATAAACATGTGGAGGATGTACTATGTAGGGTAAGGTGTAATATTAATTTCAGATGGATTCAGATATCTGACAACTGTTAAATAAAAACATTTTCCTTGAGTCTGTAGTATCATTTTTATAATAGAAGTAACCCTTTTGTGTCCATGCCCAGCTGGGCTTGATGGCTTGCTATCACCCTGAGGATGGCCTTTGACACCGTGATGTACTTGTATAGCAGGGCGCCATGTTCTGTGCTCAGTCATTTAATGCTTTGTGTCTATTTTATCCGTCTGTACTCAGGTTTACAGCGATGAACCTGAAGACGTCCGAGGTATCAGACATGGAATGGTGTGAAAATATCCTCTTAAAACAGCAGTTCTCAACCTTCTTCACGCCACCTCTCTTTAACAGAGTTCCTCAGGTTGTGGTGCCCTCCAACCACGAAAATTATTTTGTTGCAACTTCACAGCTGTAATTTTGGTACCGTTATGAATTGTAATGTAAATATCTGATTTATAACCCCCAAAGGGGTCATGGCCCACAGGTTGAGAAACATTGTCTTAGAGCCTCTGCTTACTGTGATCTATGAAAGGGGCTCATCATTCATTTACATCTGAGATAGCCAGAAGGGGTATCTAAAATAACATATGCAAAGGACAGACCATGTGTTGAGACTAGTGCACAGATAATAAATACAATTATTTTGTATTTTTGGAGGTGCTGGGGATAGAATCATGATCTTGCCTAGTAGGGATTCCTCAGTTGAGCTATATCCCTAAAAGAATACATCTTTAAAATATTTATTTTTATTATTTAGAGTTTATATCTTTTAAAAATCACCTTGATACAAGATAGTTATTTGAGAACAGGGAACAACAGAGAAAATGCCTCCATAAGACTGGCCTCTAGGCCAGCCTGTGGGGCAGTATCTTAATTAGCGATTGATGTGGGAGCGTTCAGCCCATCATGGGCAGTTCCACCTCTGGGAAAAGCAGGCTCACCAAGCTTGTGAGGAGCAAACCAGCAAGCAGTGTTCCTCCATGGCTTCTGCTTGAGTTCCTGTCTCCAGGTTCCTGCCTTGAGTCCCCGTCCTTACCTTCCTCAGTAATGGAGTCTCTTCCTTGGAATGTAAGAAGAAATAAATGCTTTTCTTCCCAAACTGTTCTGGTGATGGCGTCTGGAGCAGTAGAAGCCCTACCTCTAAGGAATTGTATCCGTGTATATCTCTGTAGGTATGCACACATGAGTGCAGGTACCCATGGAGTCAAGAAGAAGATCGCCTGGAACTGGAGTTAGAGGTGGTGTGAGTCACACAGTGTTGTTGCTGGGAACCCAACTCAGGTAGTCTGCAAGCGCGTTATGCGTGCTTAACTGCTGAACCGTCTCTCTCGCATCTAAAAGACATATCTCTTTATCATGTTTTCTGAAGAACACAGGCATATCATAATTCACAGAAAATTGAAAAAGTGTTTTTTCTGTCTCTACCAGTTTCTCATTTCCTTTTTATAATGCATTATGTCCTATGGTTTGTTGCTGCTAAGAAGGAAATTTCTCCAAATGGCTGATACCCATTCTTAGGCACTATGCCATCACCTCATTGTCAAGGATTACACTGAGTTACATGGTGAGTACAAGGGCTCTCTATACCTTATTGGGGGTGGGTGGGTTTTAGCTTGATATAGTTAGGTGAAAACAAAATATCCTGATGCTAGAGAACTGACTTCATGGTTAAGAGTACTTGTTGCTCTTTCAGAGGCCCTGATTTCAGTTCCCAGCACCCATGTTGGGTGCTTCACAACATATCTTTAGGGTGGGAGAGATAGCTGAATGGTTAACAGTACTTACAGCTCTTGTAGAGAACCCGGGCTTGGTTTGTGCCAGGGATTTTCATCACAGTGATGCAAAATTAGTTAATGTGAGGACAAAGCAAACTAGCACAGGCTTTCTCTCTCTGTCTCCGCGATGAGATGAGCATCTCTGTCCCACTGTCTGCTTTGTCTGTCGGCCACGTTTCAAGTCCATAAAAATGGCACTAAGTGACCATTTTCTGAAGCCTTCAGAGTTATGAGCCAAGTGAATCCTTCTTCCTGTGAGCCTCTCTCATCTCTTTTGTTATAGTGATGAGCACCTGACTAAGGTGGAAAGTTGGTACCAGAGAAGAGGGCAGTTGCCATGTGCTTCACCAGCCCTTGGAACTCCTTTGTGGGAGGAACTGAGGAAGGTTTGGAGAAGTAGGCTAGAGAATCCCTGAATGTTATGAACAGAGTTTAACAGGCGTTTCTTGTGGGAGCCTGTGCTGATGAGAGTGTGGAGGTGATTATATTTGTTAGGCCTCAGACGGGAAGAGCTCCATTGGGAACTGAGATGGGGAGCCTTGTAGGTTAATCTCTGGCCGATGACTTGTCTCAGACTGGGCATGAAGCTGAGTTTAAAGGTGGTAGAATAATTTAATTAGGCAGAAGAAATTTAAAGGCAGCCCAAGATTTGGGCTATAGCATGGTTACTGATAGCTGGTTTTGACCAGATTTAAAGTGATTTTAAAAAAGAAGACAGGTGTTGGGAAAGCTTGTAATTTGCCCAGAAAACCAAGTCTGTGTAAAGTTGAGGCCAAGGAAAGTGTGTCTGGTAAAGAAACTGGTTCTCTCTCTCTCTCTCTCTCTCTCTCTCTCTCTCTCTCTCTCTCTCCCTCCCTCCCTCCCTCCCTCCCTCCCTCCCTCCCTTCCTTCCTTCCTTTCTTTTTTGAGATAGGGTTTCTGTGTGTAACAGTCCTGGCTGTCCTGAAACTCACCCTGTAGACCAGCCTGGGCTTGAACTACAGAGATCTCCTTGTCTCTGCCTCCCAAGTGATGGGATTAAAGGCGTGCACCACTGTTGTGGAATATTTTTTTACAGTGTAAAGATGTGTCTCTGTTTAAGCCACCTTCTGATTGATTTGATAAAGAGCTAAATGGCCAATACATAGGCAGGAGAGAATAGGGAGCTTCTGGGCAAAGTGAGAAACTGGGGGGAGGAACCTAGGCATGCGGTTTTGCCAACAGACTTAGAGTGAGTCAGATGTGCTGTACTAGGAAGAGATAACCGAGATGCACGACAGAACGTAGGTTAAAAATACGGGTTAATTAAGCTATCAGAGCTAGCTGGGAAAAAGTCTAAGCTAAGGCCAAGCTTTCATAATTAATAATAAGTCTTTGGATCATTATTTGCAGGCTGGTGGTCCAAAGACAATCTGACAAGAAATCTTGTTACCACTGCCCGGCAAAACAAGTTCTAAACCAACAAACAAGTAAACAAACAAACAATCCAACTTCTTTGCATCAGGACAGTAGAAACAATTCCTTGATGATATCTCAAAAATTTGAGGACCTGCCCACCACAGGTTTAAGAGTGTCTTCTTAAAGTTCTTCTCTTTCATACTCTGTGTTCCCCTGCTATATCACATGATGTCATGTAGCATCATGGAGTGGCATGCGGGCCATAGCAAGTAAAATAGGCAGGGCCTAATCTTGCTTGTTTAAAACCACTATTTTGAGAACTAACTAGAAGCTTACCAGCACCACACTAGTCCCTTCTGAGGTCAGTGGTCCCTGTGACCTAGTTACTTTGCACTCATCTTCATATTTAAATCTCAATGTACTTGGAACCAAGCTTCTAATACATGAGCCTTGGAGGGACCAAACCATGGCGACCTCTCTGTTATATACCACGTGTGTTTAGCTGCTTTATTAGGGACTGGCCTGTTTCTTTGTCCTATTTCCTTATATCTAGGTCCTATGGGTTTGTTTCCTGTGCTATCTCTCTTGCCTCCATCTTGGCTTTCAGTGAAAGGACTGTCCTCACACAGGCTAGAGGTGGCAGTGTATGTCTCGTGCTGCCTGGGCTGTCACCTGGGACGCTGGGCTGTGAATGGAAAACTCTTGTAGACTAAAGGAGGGGACATCAGACGGTGGGTGTGCTGCTTGTCCACTGCCCTTCACAGTGTCTGTGACATGGTTGACCTCAGAGGGACTCAGCGATGCACCCGCGTCTCTTCACCTCACCGTTCCTATTAGCACTTGCCTTTGTGGATTTCTTTTGGGAAAGGCATTTATAAGGGACTAAAAAAAGCTTTGTGCCCCAGAGACTCCCAAAGGTGGCATCTTAAGCAGACAGCTTTCCACCCTCTGTTTGTTATTTTCCTTCCAGGAGGAAATTTCTTCTTCCTCCGAGCATCCGGATTTTGTGATCCGAAGCAAGCTTAGGTTTGGCAGCTTGAACTTTTAGAAATAATAGTTATGCAGGGAATGGTCTCTCTGGTCTATGGGGAGGCTGGGAAATATGGAGTTACTTCTGGAGCTTTTAAAAGCTAAGCTTTCTTGAAGTGCTGTTTTTTAAACTATCATAAGTCAAATTTACCATGGGGATAATGTAATAGAGACAAATATTCCACCAATAATGAAAAGCTAAGTAAACGGGTCTGTTTAGGCTCTATTATATGCAGGGGAGTACATTAAGGCAGCTCTAAGAGACACTTTAATGGATTTAACATTAGCAATCAGACCTGGACTTGGCATAAATCAAACACCAGCACATTCCAGCCTATTGCACGCCCACTCATTCATTAGTACCATCAATGCAGATTATAAATATTAGCCAAGAAGCCTTCACTTCTTGAGATTCTTTCCACAGACACAGCAATAATTGAACAATAATGATGACAATTTTATTTTTATGAATCACTATGGCTTCCTTTTATTGATTTGCTCTTGGGCCTGGAGAACGCTTCCTCAGCCAGTATACAACAGGAAATGGTTATGGCATTATCAGATAGGCTGGAGAGGGATAAATAAAGTAAAGGGGGTAGGACTGAGGCCGGGGCTCAGTAAACTGCTGATAGAAGCAAGAATTACTCTTTCCACTTCCAACAATAGGGCACCTTGAATGGCTTCTTTTCTCCCTCCTTTCTGCTTTCTCCTCAGTGAGAGAAAAATATTCCTAAGTTGTAAACGTGCATTAGCTTCAGAGTCGAGCATTTTGGGGTTCTTGGTAGCAGTTAAAGGGAAAGGAGTGAGATGGTTACAAATACTCCTGCTTTAGGCATTACCCATGGATGGAGGATGGGATCCCGTGGGAACGTGGCCTTTTGCTGCTGCCTCTGCTGATGTACCGCCATAGGAGCAGGGCACCACAGCATTCTGAAAATATCTCACCCAAGTTCATGAAAAGGAGTGAATCCCTCACTGCCCAACCCCTCTCCAGAGTACCCTCTGTCTCTCCCTGCCCTTTGTCTCACAATGTGAACAAACTGAACATCTGGGCCATTAATAAGAAGGAAACAGATGTGAACCTGCCCATGAGCTTTCTCCCTCCTCAGCGGCAGATTCCAGGGTTCTTTGCACACCCCTGCCATCTCATCTGTTTCCTCAAAGGCTTTTGACCTCCTCATGCCTATTAGGGAGAGGAGCAAGATCAAAGGCATCTTCCAGGACCAGCAAGACCTTTGTATATTCTATGCAGGGACAGAGATGAACATGTCCCATCACAGAGATCAGGGACAGAATGCCTCTCCTTGGAGTGAGCTTTTCCTATGTCAGTTGTGCAGTGGAAGTGTGGCTAAGTGATGCCTAAAAGTCTGTCCAGCGTATACATTTGCTGACTCTGCCATTTGTGTCCATGGAATAATGGGATAATGAGCTGCCTTCACAGGAGTGGGGCAGCCCAGTACCTGCTGCATTCCTTAATCCACTTAAATATAACCACAGTAGCACAGACACTGACAGCAACAATTAATAAATGGGACCTCCTGAAACCAAGAAGCTTCTGTGAAGCAAAAGACACGGTCAACAAGTCAAAATGGCAGCCTACAGAATGGGAAAATATCTTCACCAACCCCATATTGGACAGATGACTGATCTCCAAAGTATACAAAGAATTCAAGGAACTTGACATCAAAGGAACAAATAATTCAATAAAAAAATGGGATACAGACCTAAACAGAGACCCTCTCAAGAAATGAATCTCAAAGGGCTGGAAGGAAATGTTCAACATCCTTAGACATCAGAGAAATACAAATAAAAACAACTCTGAGATTCCATCTTACATCTGTCAGAATGGCCAAGATCAAAAACATGGATGAGAGCTTATTCTGGAATGGATATGGGGTAAGGGGAACACTCCTCCGTTGTGGTGAGAGTCAAAACTTGTACAGCTGCTTTGGAAATCACTATGGCAATTTCTCAGAAAATTAGGAAACAATCTACTTCAAGACCCAGCAAGACTACTGGTGGGTATATACCCAAAAGATGCTCAGTTATGCCACAAGGACATACGCTCAACTATGTTCATAGCAGCATTATTTGTAAAAACCAAACCTGGAAACAACCTAGATGCTTCTCAACCTAAGAACGAATAAAAAAAAATGTGGTGTATTTACACAACGGAGTACTACACAGTGGTAAAAAAAATAATGACATCTTAAAAGTTGCAGCCAAATGGGTGGATCTAGAAAAAATCATATTGAGTAAGGTAACCCAGACATAGAATGACAAATATAATATGTAGTCACTCATAAGTGTCTTTTAGACATAAAGCAAAGAAAAACCAGCCTACAGGCCACAACCCCAGAGAAACTAGAAAACAAAGAGGACCCTAAGAGAGACATATGTTGAAATAACCAGGTTAGCTAAGGATAAAACAATTATATTTTATTTATTATAAGGGGAAAAACTCACAAAACAGGAAACAAGAAATCCAAGCACAGCAATGTCCTTCGGGAAAAGGCACAGAGAGGGTGCACACAGAAGTGCACACATTTTACCCTGGGTTCCAGCGAAGTCATGCCTTAACTAAGACCCACCTCTTAAAGATGATTGGCTAACAAGGTTCCCCATCATCTCCCCCATTTGTCTAAACATGAGTGATCAAAACCCAATAACAAAACTATATACAATAGGAGTAGATATCAAGTATAAAATTATAAACAACATAAGCAATATTAAGCAAGGAACATATGACAAATGTTTTAATAGACATTCTATTTCAAGGAGTCTAAATCTTGCACTGAAAATAAGCTTGGCTAAATCATAAGAGGAAGGTAACTACGACTATCTAATCTTCAACCCCATCGAAGGCCCAAGAAGGGAAATAATATTCCTGGAGTGGACTGGAAGTGCAATCAAGCAGCTTCCAAAGCGAGAGACTATGACGGGGACAATTAGCTACCTGAACAATCACCCAAAGTCTCATTTGCAATGTTGAAGTGACCAACTTTGGCAAAGGCTTAGCATAACTGACAGACCATTTTCAGAGACAGGAAAAATTTCAGAACCCTCTTACCATATCTTGGCAAGATTTGACAGTCTTTTTCCTTATGTTCTGTGTATCCATTTCCAGATACCATGTACTTTGTCAGTGGTTGAGGCATGGGAGGTTCCTTGCCCAAAGGCCAATTGTGCCAAGAAGTGGTTGAAGATTACATATCTAGGCAGACTACAATCTCTTTGTATCTAAAGAACCTAATTACTCTGACTGTATGAATAACAAACAGGAACAACTATTGACCTATATAACTTAAAGATTAAGGCTTCATGTCAGAATATTAAATAATCTGTAAACAATTGTGCGGCAAATGTGGACAATGACCTCAAAATGTAAACAATGTATAAGTATCTTGTTCAGAGGTAAGAATAATACGTAATACAATATGAAAATATATCCTAAAGTTTGTTCAATATACAAAATGTCCTAAACAGAGGTAGAAACATGCATGGATATAATCTGACAGAATAACTTTGCATAGGTGCACAAATATTGTAAGCAGAAGTAACAAATATAATTTGAACTTGTATCAGTATACAAAAACTATACCAATATAAATTATCCATAAATATCAGCTCACAAGCATTAACTCTATTTCCCACTATTATTATCCCCCCCTTTTTTTAAACAAACATAGTTTTCACCCCAACCCTCTACCTGATACAATTAATAATCAACAACCCCTAAACAGTGTTCCCAACCCTGAGGACAAACATTTTTGGGAAAGGGGCGTCATCCTCTAGAATTGCTTTCCACTGTCATGGGGGCAATGTTCTCTTTATGGGATCCTACAAAAGTAAAGAGATGGTTAAGTTTTAAGATTACTGTCCAGTAGGTTGCAAACGATTTTTGAGCAGTTGATGTGGTTTTTTTTCCAAAGTTTTAATTTGGAGTTCTGGCCAGAACGTCAGGAGAAGGTGCACCATTTCAGCAACTGGTACCCAAAGGCCAGTTATATAGTAGGGCTACCAGCGTCACGATATCATCTCAACAAGGTGGAGTCGTTGCTGTGGGGCCCAATGTTCTTCCTGGAGACTTCAAAGATTACTGCAGGAAAAGGATCTGTAGGAAAATGTATTGTTCATCGTGGAAAACTTAAACATTATTTATAGAGACATACGTTCAATAAAGAATACGATATAGACAAAATAGACATGGAGAAAGTAAAATTTTTTCTAAAGTTTCCTTCTGTCTCATACCAGATGGCTCCTGATATGAGACAGAAACTCTGAATGTTCCTTTTAACAAGCTTGGATTTAGAGAAGTACAGAGGCATTGTCCAACTCCAAAACCAACTCAATACACACACACACACACACACACACACACACACACACACACACACACACGCAATGTTGGCTGTGTTCACAAGCCGTGGCTAAGGTGGGCTGAGTGTGCTGAGCTGGATGCACGCCAAACCTGGTGGGCAATTAGGGCTGGGAATTCTATATCCAAATATGTTGGGGGCCAAGTGTTGAAATAACCAGGCTAGCTAAGGATAAAACAATTATATTTTATTTATTAAAAGGGGAAAAACTCACGAAACAGGAAACAAGAAATCCAAGCACAGCAATGTCCCTCGGGAAAAGGCACAGAGAGCATGCACACAGAGGTGCACACGTTTTACCCTGGGTCCCAGCGAAGCCACGCCTTAATAAAGACCCACCTCTTAAAGATGATTGGCTAACAAGGTTCCCCATGAGACACACATAGATCTACATAGGAAGGTGAAAAAGACAAGATCTCCTGAGTAAATTGGGAGCATGGGGGTCTTGGGAGAGGGTAGAAGGGGAGGAAGGGAGGGAAGTGGAGAAAAACACATAGCTTAATAAAAGCAATAAAATATATTCACTTCACTCATGCCGCCTCTGATTCCATCTGTGGGACAAGGCAAGCTTGTCTTGTCTTAGCTGGTGCTTGTCTTAGCTCCTATTCTATAGTGATGAGGAGGCTCCACGACCAAGGCAACTTATTAAAACAGCATTTAATTGGGAACTTGCTTAAAATTTCAGAGGGAGAGTTGATGGCCATCATGTTGGGGAGCATGGGGGTCAGCAGGCAGGGATGAGTGGTGCTGGCCCAGTAGCTGAAAGCTTACATCTTATCCTCAAATTGTGTGGGGTCAGTTCTCACTGAAACCACCAGAGAACTATAATGAACAACTTTAGAAAAGTAAGTTCTCTCTCTCTCTCTCTCTCTCTCTCTCTCTCTCTCTCTCTCTCTCTCTCTCTGTGTGTGTGTGTGTGTGTGTGTGTGTATGTGTTTTTTGAAAATTGGATTTCATGTAGTCCATGCTGACCTCGGCCCCATATGAAGCTGATGGTGATCACACAGCTGTTTCTCTTGCTTCCACCCCGCCAAGTGCTGGGATTGATTACAGGCTTGAGTCCCCATGCCCACAATAAATTCTTTTGACTCAGAAAACTAAGCCATGGCTAAATTTAATACTTAATACCTTCACAGACATAAAACAATGTTTTAAAGAGTGTCAAGTTATTAGTCATATACTGCGTTGTAATAATGGGAGAAACCTCAGATACAGTTGGAAACAGCTAGATTAGAGAGATGGAGTTGGGATTAGTTCCCAGCATGCACTTCTGGTGGCTCACAATCGCCCGGAACTATAGCTCCAGGTCTGATGCCCTCTGGTTTCCCTGGGTACCTGTGCACATGTGATACACAAAATTCATTCAGTATATGAATGTAATTCATATACTGTAATTCATTCAGTATATGAATGTAAACGAAAACTGAAACTAAAATAGAAAAGCTTCCCATAAGTTCAGCGGCAGGGTTTGTGGTTAATTGAGAGAAGGAAGGCAAGTGCTTGGCTTCATGGTTGGGTGGGGGATCTTATATCTTTGAAGGTAAAAAAAAAATCATTCTGAATGTCAAAAATACATCCGCATCCACAGCTTGGGGCAGGTGTAATCACTAGGCTTGATGGTTTCCAAAGCTTCTTGGAGACATGTGAGTTCAAGGTGCTCATTAGGTTATGAAAGAATGGAAGTGGTGATTGTACATAGGGCCAGTCTCAGGAGAGTGACTAACATTGTTGTTGGAGATTTCCGATGGGAAGAATAAAAATTCTTTACTAGAACATGCTGCCCCTTTCCCAGTCGTGTTTATAAAGTACAAAGATGAGCCAAGTGCTTTTCTGTCAGGAATGAGCTAACTCATTAGGTATTCTGAATACCCACTAGGAGTCAGGTGTTCAGCTAGGCCCAGAATAAATAACAGTGAGGCAGGCTGTCCAAGGCCCCCAGAGGCTCACACATTTGAAGAGTCAGCTAAAGTACTTGGTTAAAGAACTTCATATGGTGGTAAATGGTGGCCAATGGTACAATCGTGTAGTTTGAGAAGTGATGAAGGCCCAATAATCAAGTAACAAATATGGATTTCCTGATTAAGAAGAATGATGCATTCACACTTAGTTTTCAGAGATCATGGTGCTGCTGTGTGGAGGATCTGCTAGCATGTGATGAAACTTAGAGACAGCTGGTCACTGGCAAGTGGGACTCTGTTTTGGGATGGCAGGTGGATCTTCAGTCACTTAGAAGTTTAAGGGAAGAAGAACTGATTTAGAGTATAGACAGTGTTTTTCATTTTTAAATGGTTGTTAGGAATGTCTTTGGGAGAAATTGGCAAGTCTAGACAGTGGGTGACTAGATCCAGACATACAACTTCACAACTTAAGCTTCTGTATAGCGCTTGCGGTGATCTTATAACGGGATTCAAGAGTGTCAGGAAGTCTGTGCATTTAAGCATTTGCTTTGGGCTCTGTCGGGGTGGAGGGACAACTGTGCTCACTGAAGGGCTCCGGGAAGAGCTTAATAATAAGCATGGTGTCCCATGCATGGTGGGCGTTTGGTACTCATTCTGGATGGTCAAGTCAGGACTGTTAACCAGGGACAGAGGTTTCCTGAAAGACAACAAAGCATAAGAACTAGGCCCAGAAGGTTTGTAAAAAGCTGTGAACTTCTCAGATGAGATTGGTCCTGGTAGTTACAGCCCCTTTGATTCAAGGAAATGTATGTGTCCGTGGGTGGCTCAGTAAAAAGGTACCTGGGGGCATAGCTAAATTTGGGAAGCTTCAGCAGTGATGTCTGTCTAAAGCAGTGGTTCTCAAACTTCCTAATGCTGTGAACCTTTAATACAGTTCCTCGTGTTGTCGTGACCCCAACCATAACACTTTTTAGTGGCTATTTCATAACTGTAATTTTGCTATGGTTGTGAATCATAAATATCTGATATGTAACCTAAAGGGGGGTTGTGACCCACAGGTTGAGAACCTCCAGTCTAAAGGGGCCTGGAAGTCTTTACTTTCACAGAAGGCTTGCAGTACTTAGTGGTGATGGGATCTTGATCTCTTAGTTATGTTTCTCTGTACTGTACCAGGAAGCTGCTGAGGAGTCAGGGTTTGAGAGGGTGAAATGGGGACTCATGAATGCCTGGACTTCTGAGTTATGGGACTATACCATTTGGGGTGTTCTAGCTGGAGAAGAGAATGGTCCGTAGTAAATCCAGGGAATCTTTCTTTCTCTTCTCAAGGACAAACAGTGACAAAACCAGTTTCTCCTCCACGTGACGGGTACAGCTGTTTTATAACTTAATATCCCAGGTTCCCTTGGTTGAACGTCTGTATTGCCTACGTTCTTCTAAGGTGGGGACCTGAATGTTGACTTCAGACATTTGTGGAGGTTTCTAAAATTTGTCCTGCACTCTCCTGCCACCACACCGTACAGACCGTGTTTCCCTGGGGTCAGATGGACGCCGGGAGCAGGAGGAGTGTTATGCTTGCTCATTTAGTTCTGGGAGGTCCAGGAAAGGGCCCTGTCCCTGAAGGTTAGGGACAGATCTGAGGATGTTAAGAGGGAATCAGAGCTGAGTGTGAAGAAGGGTCTCAAAAAACCTAGGAACAGGAAGATGAAGGAGCCAGAAGCCTGCAAGAAACACCATGGAAGTTATGGTGAACTGATTTGATGTGGGCAGGGCTGGAGGAGGCCTTGGAAGTGCAGGGAGGATTCCAGAGTCCTGATTCTGAGGGGGTTTACTGTTGTACCCTGAACCTTGTGGCACAGGCAGGATGACAGACCCAGGAAAAACTGAAAGAGTTGTAGTGGGGCTGGGAGTCCAGTAGGCATATTAGGGTGTGCAGCTTTGGGGTGAGCCTGGGGGCCAGACCCTTGGCGGCAGGAGTTTATCAGAAGTGTTGAGATGTGTTGCTCTGAGTGACAATTGCACTGAGAAAAATCTCACCAAGTAAAGGTCTCTAAGATGCTCATTGATGTGGGATTTTCCTCTGTATGCTGTGATTACCATTGATTAATAAAGAAACTGCTTTGGACCTACGGCAAGGCAGAACGTAGCTAGGCAGGGAAAACTAAACTGAATGCTGGGAGGAAGAAGGCAGAGAGACGAGAAGCCATGTAGCCCCTCCGGAGACAGATGCTGGAACTTTACCTAGTAAGTCACAGCCTCGTGGTGATACATAAATTAATGGAGATGGGTTAGTTTAGAATATAAGAGTTAACCAGAAACATGCTTAAGCTATTGGCTAAGCAGTCTTGCAAATAATATGGTCCCTGTGTGATTATTTTGGGGCTGAGCAGCCGGGAACAAAGCAGTGGGCTCCCACTACAGCTCATGCGTACATTCCTTTGTTCAGCCCTTTTTTATAGCTTTAGAAAAGTGTGTCTAGGACATGTAAGTGGTAGGAGGCAGTGGACAGTAAAAGAGAACTGCTTCAGTTAGGATGTTGTTTTTCTTTTGTTCTCTCATGCAAGAACATTTATGATGATATCTACCCTCCTAAAATCCGGCCTGGTGGTGGTGGTGCACATCTTTAATCCCAGCACTCGGGAGGCAGAGGCAGGCAGATCTCTGTGAGTTCGAGGCCAGCCTTGTCTACAAGAGCTAGTTCTAGGAAAGCTACCAAAGATACAGACAAACCCTGTCTTGAAAAACAAGAACAAAACCAAAAACAGAAAAAGAAAAAGAAGAAAATTTGAAGTGCGCATGACAGGTTGGTCATCTTCCTCACAGTGCTATGAAGCAGATCTTTAGGACTTACCTTGCATAACCCAGGCTCTATCCATATTGATAGCAACCTTTTATTCCCTTTCCAAGCCTAGTCCTTCACAACTGCTATTCTTCTCTTTGATCTTAAGAATTGGAATATCACAGAATCTTATTTGTATTAAAAATACAAATGCCTCAAGGGCAGAGCATGCCTGGAAAGCTGTTCAGCATGAGTAGGATGCTTAGCAGCCATCCTTATGGAGTCCTGGGGTCTTGATGTAGTAGGAAACAGCTGTCTCCTGATGTCTCACAGTTCATAAGCCACCTTGGCATAGAAGTACGTTCTTAAAATTATTTATTTTTTATTCATTTGTTTATTTGTATGTGTGAGGATGAGTGAATGAGTGTGTGTGTATCAGAGAGAGAGACAGAGATAGAGAGATGAATATATATATATATATATATATATATATATATATATTTAGAGAGAGAGAGAGAGAGAGAGAGAGAGAGAGAGAGAGAAAGAGAAAGAGAGAGAAAGAGAGAATGTGTGTGTTCCAGAGTACATGCATATCCAGAGAATGAATCTGGAGGTCAGAGGGAGTTGGTTTTCTGCTTCTATTTTGTGAGTCCCAGGGATTGAACTCAGATCATCAGGCTTGTCAGCAAGCACCTTTACCCCGATCCATCTTGCTGACTTTTGTTTGTTTTAATATTCCTGGAGTAAACGGAAAACTGGCTTCAAGGCAGAAGCAGTACTATACAGAAAGGCTTCACAGAGGGGAGGGAGGGAACCGGTTTTCATGATCAGTGAGTTTAATGCTGTTAATAACACTGGGGTCAGGGTCTTCTCAGTATCAGTCTGCAGTCTTCATGGTTGTAAGATGGTTACAGCAGGTTCATGTATCTCATCCAGATTTCTGTTTTGATATATCTCTTTTCAGGAGATGGCAAATTTTCCTAGCTTCTTTGTCTAGATAGATAGATAGTCACCTACTGCTGCAATAATGAAACGGCAAATTATCACAGGCTTGGTGCCTCTCGGGCTCGCAGATTGAGTTGATTGCATCTGGCCACCGAAGATTAAGGCGCTCTCCTCAGTCAACAGTTGCTGGCACTGACTTCAGGCTGCAAGTTGGGTTCTAATTGCTTCTATGTATTCATTCTGAGGCAGAGTTGAAGTAGCGACCACTGAGAACATCTCTTCTGATGGTGCATCAATAGAAAGCAAGAGTCAGGCTTTCCTTGGAGTGCAATTAAGCCCTGTCGTTCCCCATCTGTTAATATTCCATCAGCCAAAGGAAGTTGCAGAGCCAAGCTCAGCACAGAAGTGTGCAGAGGAAAAAGGAGGGAGGTAGCAAATACCTAATAATCTGTCAATTAAACCTCTTGTTCCCCCAAGCTAGCTTTGTCTCAGGGGCCCTCGGCTAGAATTAGTTCAGACACAAAATTCTAAACTGATCATCAAAAATGGGAGAAAGATGTTACCCGTCATGGCTCAGAGTAATCAACAGGATGGTTGGGAGCCCAGCAGCTTGACTAGTAGGGAACCTAGTAGTCCCATGTGACGCGTGAACAGTCGACCAATAAAATTCATTACTTATCATAGGGACTCCAAAGAAACAGGCACGCAGAGAAGCTCCCTGTCACCCGGTTTTTATTACCTGTCCCATAGAAGGATCAGAAGATTTCAGGCATGGGATCCTCATGGTCTGTTTGATTCCTATTCTAGCCTTCCCTGATCTGGTCCTTATTTCCGATCCCTAACTCAATCTCTGCATCTCCTGTGACTGTCCCTTCTCTTGGCCCTTGTTCCTCTCTCTCTTCCACTTTCTTTTGGTATTCATCATGCGCATTTGACTACGAAACCAAAGCAGTGACCCTAGGAGGGAAAGGCTGCCAGGGAGAGGTTCTATAATATGGTCAACAGTATCTAGTGTTTCCCAGTTTACAATATACCAAGAATGCTGACAAGATTTCGTGTGTGTATCTTAAAATCTAAGTTCCCTGTAACCTTTCTAGAGCCTCAGTGAGGTGGCTGCTTTTTCTCTTCTCTTTAGCATATGAGACCATTGAGGCCCAAGGATCTCAAATAAAGTGACCAAGATTAGAAAACTGGTACAGAATAGCGTTGGAATAGAAATCTTCAGAATGTTGCTCCATATTCATCCTGGTAATCACTAGGCACTTTTTTTTTCTGTGAAGGATTTGTAATTTAAAAGCATATTGGAACTGTTTGGGGATAGGATAAATAATGTATCTTTTGAGAGTCGAAATTCTCCAAGTTTAGTGATGCCTTTCCCCTCCTCCACAGCAGGAGTCTAACAGGAGCCTTTCCGCAAAAATAACAACACAAAAGTATTATTTTTATGGAGTTGTTAATTGTTTTATGGAACAAGCTCATAAAAGTCACAGACCACGAAACATAATTACAAAATGCACTTGACATCAATTACAGGAAGTGTTGATTTCATTAACTCAGATCTTGTCCAGAGCTGTAAATTATGGGAAGGATCGAATGTATGTTCTTCGCTTCTCAGTGGCTAATGGTACCTGGGCACCTTGATCCATCATAAGGGCAGAGCTGGGGGTGGACCCTTGCAACACTCTCTTGAGGAGCAGGGGACAATGCTTTCCCGTTTCCTTGATAGGTCATATGCATCTTGTTTTTGGGTGCAGGAGCTGTGTTCTTGCACCTTTGTGATTCTTAAGGTGTCTTCCAGGGATCCACTGGGAAAGACTGACTTTGAAGTTCTGGAGGTCACAACGGTGTGACTTTGGTATTCCATCATCTTATAAGTATGTGGTGGAGTTTTATGGAGGCTACAGGCTGTCCCATGGTGACATATTTGCAGAAGCAGATATGAGCATCAGCTTACAGCAAAGTTTACAAAAGTGGGAAGCAGTGGTGACCTTTTAATGTCATGGTGGAGGTATAGTTATTCCTATAATATTTTTTTTTAAAGTTACAAGCAATGGGTTCATTATTACATTAAGGGTAAGTTGCAAAACACTCAACACCTCACTTTTAACTGCTAATAAGATAAGGGGTGGTAAACAAAACCCTTCTCATAAAAGCTCTTAGAGACTCCCAATAAACTTTAAAAGTATGAATAGGTCTCAAGACCTGGAGTTTGAGAACCATTGCTATAGCCTACCTTGTGCTTCGTCTTTGTTTTGGAAGCCAGGAGCACCATACTCAACTCACAGCCCACCTTCCAGCATTTCTGTGATCTTTTTAGACATTAGTCTTTCCCCTTGTGTTATTTTTAACTCCATTTTCTTCAGAGTAATTTCATGATCTGTTTATTTCTCCTAATTTTCTTTTTATTTTAAAATACTAAATCATAAGCTTTTTGTAAGCTGCTATGGACTGTTGGAAATTAAACATTGGGGGGAAAAGAGCACGTTGGCCTTTCAGAGCATGTATAGGATGCAATTTTGAAGATTTTCATATAAATGTGCTTTCAAATTCAAATGCTGCTTCTCACAGACTGCAGGCAGGCTCTGGCTCTCATTGTTGAAGCCATTGCCACTGTATCTAAATGGATGGGACTTTTGTCCTGGGCTCTCTTCAATCTCCAGTCTCTAAATTATGCATATCCTTTTAAGGTGCGGCCTCTCTCCCACTCACTCTCTCCTCCCCCAGCCTGCTGGAGTTCCCCCCCTTTTCTTCTACTTTGCATTTACATCCTCTATGACCTATTCTTAAAATATATTTTCAAATGCATTTCTTGAGTTCAGAATAAAAGGCTAGTACTTTCAGCATTACTTCGTCTTCGTTATTAGCCTCTTATAACTCTCTCTGATTTAAGGTTATTGTAGAATACTTGAGCTCTCTGCTAATGTACATTGCAGTGGCCCTGTAATCAGTGCACATTTCAAGGGCTCCAGTCAACAATAGTACCTGAAGCTTTGAATTTGAAAAAAGTATAATTATTTTTGCAAATTGGTGTCTAAATAGAGAAGGGGATTAGATTGGTCTACGCGTTCGGTAAAGCACACCCTTCAACTTCAGCATTGTATATTATGTGCAGATAATTAAACTTTTTGTGGGCATCAGTTGTCAATTATTATCATAGTTTGGATGAGTGAACTTGAGAGTAACCCCCGTATCTCTCTCTCCCACTTTTTCTCTCTCTCTGTCTCTCTGTTGAAATCAATTGTTCAGCTTGGAGGGAAATGTTTGTCTGTTGCAGTATTATCTGTATTAGAGAGTTGCTTTTGCCAATGCTTCAAAAACACTTGGTAGTGGAGTTGAATTCAGTGTGAAGAGGAGAGGGGAAGGGAGAGGGAGGAGAAGTGAGGGAGGGAGGGGGAAGGGGAGAGCAAGCTATGCAACACCACGCTGGACTTGCTCTTAAAATTCATTAAAAAAATGATTCTCTCTCTCTCTCTCTCTCTCTCTCTCTCTCTCTCTCTCTCTCTCTCTCCCTCCCTCCTTACTTTTCCTCCCCACATTGGTTATTATTTTTTAGACAGGGAATTCACTATGTAGACCTGGCTGACCTCAAACTCACAGAGATCTATCTCCATGCCTCTGCCGTCTGTGTACTGGAATCATGGGTATGTGCCATTACACCCAGCCCAATCTAATTCTCAAATATTTAAAAGGGTGGTAGCTTTTTTTAGCTACATCTATATGAGAGAGAATGTGAGCTTGAGGATGCCCACTCCCACTCAAGTACAACTAAGTCTCTTGTTTTCTAAATGACTTTTTCCCTGTTGTTTGACATTTCCTAGGGAGTCTGTTTTCATTCATGCCTGATAGAAAGGCAATGGCAGATTAAAGAAATGATTTCACCCAAGTCGATTGTTTGAATCAATGGGTTTACTGGGCATATAGAAGCTTAGATGACATATAGGCATCTGCACTATCTAGAATGCTCTCCTCCTTTTCCCCTATTATTAACAGTTTATGTAATCACAACTGCTCTGGTTTCAAAATGGCAGCAGCCATATCACGTCTAGAGGACTAATCACTTTGATTCATCTAAACCTAGCTTGAGGACATACAAATGAGAGGGTAAATTTTAAAAAAATTTAATTAGTTTATTTTGTATCCCAATCACAGTTTCCCCTCCATCCTCTCTTTATATTTCATTTCCCCACCTTCCCTCTGCCCCATCTTCCAATTCACTCCTCCTCTCTTTGTGTTCATAAAGGGGCAGACATCCCATGAATATCAACAAAGAATGGCATATCAAGTGTTGGTAAGACAAAGCACCTCCCCTTGTGTGAAGACTGAGCAAGGCAACCCAGTATGAGGAATAGGTTCCCAAGAGTCAGCCAAAGTATTAGGGACAACCCCTGCTCCCATTCTTATGAACCCACAAGTAGACAAAGCTACACAACTGTCACATATATGTAGAGGACCAAGGTTGGTCCCTTGAAGACTGCCTAACTGTCGATTCAGAGTCTGTGAGCTCCTATGAGCCATGTTAGTTGTTTCTGTAGGTTTGCTTGTGATATCCTTGACCCTTCTGGCTCCTACAATCTTTCCTCCCTCTCTTCAGTAAGATTTCCCAAGCTTGGCCTAATGTTTGGTTGAGGATCTCTGCATTTGTTTCTATCAGTTACTGGACGAAGACTTTCTGGTGACAATTGGGATAGTCACCAATCCGGTCACAGGAGATGGCCAGTTTAGTCTACATCTCCACTATTGCTAGGAGTCTTAGCTGGGGTTGTCGTTGTAGACTTGTGGAAGATTCCCTTGTATCAAGTTTCTACCTGATTCCAAAATGGATGCTTCCTTTTTCCAGTCATCTCTTTCAGTACTCTCCCCATCCATCCATGCCCCCCAACCCAATCTCTCATGTTTCCATCCCACCTGATCCCAGTGTACCCAGGAAATCTTTCCTATTTCAACTCCCCAGGTAAATCCATGCATCCATGTTGGGCACTCCTGTTAGCTAGCAGCTCTGGGACTGTGGATTGTAGCATAGTTATCCTTTACTTTACAGCTAATATCCACTTATGAGTGAGTACATACCATGTTTGTCTTTCTGGGTCTGGGTTAACTCACTTGGGATGATTTTCTTCTAGTTCCCATTTACCTTCAAATTTTATGACATCATTGTTTTTAACAGCTCAGTTATCCTTCATTTGTGTAAATGTACCAGATTTTTTTTTTTACCTATTTTTTGGTTGAGGGACATCTAGGTTGTTTCCAGGTGCTGGTTATTTCTGTGGGACAATGGTTTTGTAGTCTGTATAGATTTGCCACTTATATTGGTTTAATATAATTCTGATTGGCTAGTAGCCAGACAGGAAGTATAGGCAGGGCAACCAGTATAGAAGAATTCTGGGAAGAGGAGAGGCTCAGTCTGCAGTGGTCAACTAGGTATAGAGGATGCAAAATGGGAATGCCTCACTGATAGAAGGTACCAAGACATGTGGCTAATACAGACAAGAATTATGGGTTAATGTAGGCTGTAAGAGTTAATAAGAAGCCTGAGCTAAAAGGCCAACCAGTTTATAATTAATATAAGCCCCTGTGTGTTTCTTTGGGACTGAATGACTACAGGACTGGGCTGGACAGAAACCTCTGTAAATAGGCCATTACAAAAGCCACTATGAACATAGTTGAGCAAGTGCCCATGTGGTAAGATGGAGCATACTTTAAGTATATGCCCAAGAGTGGTATAGATGATTTTGAGGTAGATTGATTACCTATTTTTTGAGAACCTGCCTTATTGTACTCCTACCAGCAGTGGAGGAGTGTTCCTCTTGTTCTACACCTTCTTCAGCATAAGATGTCATTTGTGTTTCTGATCTTGGTCGTTCTGACAGGTATAAGATGGAATTCCAGAGTCATTTTGCTTTGCATTTCCCTGATGGCTGGTGACGTTGAACATTTCTTTAAGTGTTTCTCTGCCATTTGAGATTCCTCTGTTGAGAATTCTGTTTAGATCTGTACTCCATTTTTAAATAGATTACTTGGTTTGTTGATATCTATTTTCTTGGGTTCTTTATATATTTTGGAGATCAGCCTTCTGTCAGAAGTGGGGTTGTTGAAGATCTTTTCCCATTCTATAGGTTGCCATTTTGTCCTTTTGATAGGAAAAAGTGTCTTACAGAAGCTTTTTCAGTTTTATGAGATCCCATTTATTTATTGTAGATCTTAGTTATTGTGGTACAATCTTTTTGTATACTGTGAAGATATGTTGCTCTCATTGGTTTAATAAAGAACTTAATGGACAGTCGCTATGGAAGAAGAAGTTAGGTGGGACTTGTAGAGAGGGAGAGAGCTCTCTGGGATGAAGAAGGGCAGAGCCACCAGTCAGACAAGAGGAAGTAGAATGTGTACAAAATGAGGTAACAAGCCATGAACCACATGGCAGCAAATAAATTAATAGAAATTGGCTAATTTAAGTTGTAAGATCTAGTTAGTAACAAACCTAATTTATTGAATGAGCATTTATAATTAATAATTAGTCTCTGTGTGGTTATTTGGGAATTGGCTGGTAGGACAAAAAATTCTGCCTACACTTAGTGTCTGTGATACTGGTATTCTATTTAGGAAGTTGTCTCTTGTGCTAATGCATTCAAAGCTATTTCCCACTTTCTCTTCTATCAGTTTCAATGTAACTGGATTTATTTTGAGGTCTTTGGTACACTTAGATTTGAGTTTTATACAGGGTAATATGGATCTATTTGCATTCTTCTACATGCCAACATCCAGTTATGCCAGCATTATTTATTGAAGATGCTTTCTTTTTTCCACTATATAATTTTGGCTTCTTTATTAAATATCAGGTATTTATAGGTATATGAATCCATGTCTGAGTCTTTGATTCGATTCCATTGATCCACCTGTCTGTTTTTATGCTAATTCCATGCTGTTTTTATTACTATAGCTCTATAGTAGAGCTTGAGTTCAGGGATGGTGATACCTCAGGCAGTTCTTTTGTTGCACAGGATTGCTCTATCCTGTTTCTTTTTCCTTTCATTTGAAGTTGAATATTTTTCTGTAGATTGCTCTTGGTAAGATGTCTATTTTTTACTATGTTATTCCTATGGATCCATGATCATGGGAGATCATTCCATCTTCTGATGTCTTCTCCGTTTTCTTTCTTCAAAGACTTGAAGTTCTTGTCATACAGGTCTTTCACTTGTTTGGTTAGAGTGATTTTTATTTTTTGACCACAAAACTCAGTGATGAATCAAAATGAACCCACCAGAAGAGGGGCCTCTCATGAGGCTGCAGTTGTGTAGTGGTAGCAAGTCAGTGTGATGGACAGTAAAGATGGCACTCAGGCATCACTATAGGGCCATCATTCTAATTAGATACTTAGGTTCTAATCACATACTTATATCACAGACTAATACACAAAAAACCCATGAAGGACAAACTCTCCAGCAGTGTATACTTCTGTTGTGGGGCCAGATTTCCAAACATCTTGGCTTGATCTTCAAGGTCCTATGTGTTCTGTTCCTTCATCTCTAGTCAGTCTGGACACATTATTTCAAGCTGCTACTCGACACCCCCTGTGCCTTCTGCCTCGTGTATTTTCTGCCTTCACCCTGCTGGTGTAGGGTTGTGGTGATGAGGTCAGTTTCACATCGGGCATCTCTGGCATTGGATCCACTTATTAGACACTTAGGCATAGCTTTGCTGTATGACTTCTAAGAGCCTAATTTATAATTAGCAATATGGAAAAATAGGATCAACATAATAGGAATTTTAGAGATTTTCAAATGAGGGGTGTGAATGTTTGGGTGAATGTATAGCTGTGTACTATGTACATACAATCCCTGTGGAAGCAGAAAGAGGACACCAGATCCCCTGGAGCTGGAGTCACAATCAGTTGCAAGCCACCTGGTGCTCAGCAGCAGGCATTTTTAACTCATGATGGTCTCTCCAGACCCAGCATAGGAATCTTATCCAGATTGGATGGCCTGTTACGTTACTTTACACTCAATTCTCACAAGAGATTTTTATTTCCTCACAATTTCCTTTGATTGGGATGACTTAAAGGTTTGACTATCCCACTACCAGAGGAGGTGTCTGACTTGCCTGAGACTTTCACAGGGCTCCAAGCAGATATGTGGTGACCTATATTTGAGTGAGTTAAATCATATTCCTTTTATGCTGTTAGCACTGTTTTTCCTGCATGGGGGTATAGAAGAGAGGAGAGGAGGCTACTCTTGCCTTCAAAAACATGGCCTTCTGTTTGGGAAAGAAGGTTAATACACAGCATCCAGAGAGGAGAGAAAACCTTGGAAATCGGCAGATTATTTGGTGGAGGACTTTGGAGATGGAGCATTTCTGAAAGACAGAATATCAATAAGAGTCTCTAAATGAGTGTGGACCTCCATATTACCCTCTGAGACAGGGCCTTTGTGTAGCCCTGGCTGTCTTGAAACTCACTCTGTAGACTAGGCTGACAAAATAGGCTTGGCTAGGCTTGGTGAAATAGAAATATACAGTGGGACGCCCATGTCTTCATACATGGTTAGACGCATTTGGTAAACATGCTTGTGTCATGTTACCACCGTAAAGAAGACTGCCTCATAACATCCCCTCTTACCTGCTTCCAGGTTTCTCTGACTCCCGTGGCTCCCAGTCTTTTGATTTGCTCCCACAATGAGATTTTCATGTTATAAACAGCAATACGAGCCGGGCGGTGGTGGCGCACGCCTTTAATCCCAGCACTCGGGAGGCAGAGGCAGGCGGATCTCTGTGAGTTCAAGGCCAGCCTGGTCTACAAGAGCTAGTTCCAGGACAGGCACCAAAAACTACAGAGAAACCCTGTCTCAAAAATAAAAAAAAAAAAAAACAGCAATACGTATGATACAGATGACATTGCTCAGCATTGTTCCCTGAAACCTAACAGGAAGGGATAGCACTGTATTCTTTGGAATCTGGGTTTCTTTGCTGGGATGTTTCTGTGCTGTCTGGGTCAGCAGCTTGCTTGCTCCTCTCCTGTTGATCAGTGCCATTAATGTGCATTCTGGGCTCACCTTTTTCATCAATTTGCTCTTGGTTTCTTCTAGTTTGCAGCTTTTATGAATTAAGAATAATAAACACATGTACCAGGCATTTCAGGAACTATGAATTTTCTCAATTTTAGATAACTTCCTAGATACAGAATTGCTGGCTTATAGATAGGGCATATATTTAACTTAATGAGAAATTGCCGAAGTTTGATTGCACAATTTAATATTCTTAACAGCAAGCATGAAAGCTTTGCTTGCTAATGTTTTGACTGATTCTATCTGGTGGCATCATTCTGTTTAAATAGCTGTTTTAGTTTAGGATATTCTCTTTGATTTTAATCTGTGTTTTCATCATAACATAATTGCTTATTTATTTGCTTATGGGTTTTGTAGCTCTTTGTAAATTTTTATTAAAGAGTTAGCTTTAATCACGTGTCTGTGTGTGGGTATGTGCACGTGAGTGCAGGTGCCTATGGAGCCAGAGGCATTGGAGTCCCTGGAACTGGAGTTACATGCTGTTGTGAGCTGCCTGATGTGGCACTAGGAAACCAATTCAGGTCCTCTGCGAGAAAGTTATGTGCTCTTAACCATTGAGTCATCTCTCTAGCTCCCATTTTTCTTTTGAGACAAATTAAGCTCAAACCTGCCCCATCCTACTTAGTGTAAAGATTATAGCTATGTACCACTACGTTGGACTTGCTTTTTAAATTATTTAAATATTGAAAAAATCTGCTAGATTTCAATTATTCTTAGGAATTTTTCTGTTTCTCCATTAATTCCTTTGGGTGTTTAATAACACAAAATTCCCAGGGCATAAAATCAGCAGTTTAAGAGGTCTGCTAATCCTTGGGTCTGCTAATTCCAGCTATGCTGGAAACGGAGGCAGGAGACCTCAGTTCAAGGCTTGCATAGGTTACAGAATGAGTTCATTGTTACTTAGTGAGACCTGATCTCAAAGTAGACAAATAAAACAGAAGTCCCATGGTAGAGTGCTTGCTTAGCAGGTGAGGACTCTGAGATTGATGTCAGCATTGTAGGAGAAAAACATGCACAATTTAGTGTTTAGACTGTTCTCAAATGTTGACAGCTATCACCTCTATCTAGTTTCAAAACATTTTATTGTTACCCAAGAAGATCCCGTGCCCCAAAACAGTCTCTATCTCTTCCTCCCCCAGCTATTGGAAACCACTGCTCTGTTTTATGTCTTCATATATTTTACCTGTTCTCAATATTTAACAAGAAGTGATTCATACACTGTATAACCATTTGCATCTGGCTTTTTTTCAGTTCATCCATGCAGTATTTTGGTGACTCTCCCATTCTGTGGCATGACCTAGTGCTTTCTCTTCATAACTCCTACCAGTATTATTTTATTTTTCTTATCTTTCAGCTATTATGTATGTGCACATGTGGTATCTTACAATAAGATTTTTTCCTTATTGTAATATATCACTCTTTCTCTTGTAATATCACTTGTTGAGTGTTGTTTTTATAGTATATCTTTTGTAGATAAAATAGAGATTTTTACGGCTACTTAACATGTATGTGATGGACTTTACCCCACATTGCTAAGTTTGGGTGTTGAATCTGGCAATCAGATATGTACCAATAAGGTATGAAAACATGTATGTGATGGACTTTACCCCACATTGCTAAGTTTGGGTGTTGAAACTGGCAATCAGATATGTACCAATAAGGTATGAAAAAGCACATAAGGCACATTCCTTGCATAATAAGGCTTCCATAGGAAAGGAATGGCTGAGCCCAAGCTGGTGGAAAATGGTTTAAGAACAAGCAAAACACACACACACACACACACACACACACACACACACACACACACACACAGAGAGAGAGAGAGAGAGAGAGAGAGAGAGAGAGAGAGAGAGAGAGGAAGGGGGTACAGGGGATACTGAATGATTGAGAAAATGTCTTTTATTGATTGATTGATTGATTGATTGATTGATGATTTGAATTTGGAGTGGATACTGCTCAATAAACCGAGTCTCATTTCATTTGAACTTTCCTTCAGTGCCAACTGTAGTTTTTATAACCCAGGTCAACCTCAGATGTTCTTCCTCAGTATCCTGTCCACCTTGATTTGACTGACCAGGAAGCTCCAGGGATCTGCCTGACTTTGTCTCCCAGCACTGGGGTGGTATCATGTTTGTGGAATAAGTAGTTTATTTACTAAACTCTCCCCAACTCCAAGAAGGAGTCTGCAGCTTTCTTAACAGCTTGCTTATAAATGTAGGTAGGAAAGAGGGCCAAGAACGTGAGGGTTGAAAGCTGGCAACAGTAAAATAATTCTAACATACTCTTTGTATTTCCTATGTAATAAAATGGTGTCAGGTGCTATACTACATGAATCAAAGTTTTTAGAAATCTAGTGTGAGTTCATCCATTTAACCATTTCATGAACTCACATTGATTGCTAGCATTTCCTTTGGATTCTTCCAGCGAGGCTGTGCCGCTGTCTGAATTACCGCCTGTTCTCTATGCTTACTTTTCCTTTTAGAGCTTTAGAATAATACTCATAGTTATTTAAAACCCCCATTCCCATTCAGACAGTTACTAGGTCTCTGCCAGGTCTGCAGCTGGTTCTGATGTTGCCTTGGCCTTTCCAGGCTAGTTTTGCCGTTTAGCAAGTTTTGTAATTTTTTTTTTTTTGTGGAAACCTGGACATGGGGTACTGGGTAATAAGAACTGAGCAAGACAAACTTTCAGCAGGGCTTTTATTTTTCTTAGTAGAGTTGACGTTTTTATTGTTTGCTACTCTAATGTCTGGGTCTAAAAATTATCCAAGTAGACTTGTTTGCGTATCTCCTGTCTCCTGTTTTTTAATGACTACATAGACTTTTTAAAACTTTATTTTAACTTTAAAATTTGTGTGCGTGTGTACATACATGCGTGCATGCATGTGTGTATGACTACAGGTGCCTGCCGAGACCAGAAGAGAGTGTCAGAATCTCAGGAGTTGGAATTACAGGTTGCTATGAGTCACTCAACATGGGTGCTGGGAAGCTAACTTGGGTCTGTAAGAGTTGCATACACTCTTAACTACTGAGCCATTTTTCCAGCCGCCTTGACAGAGCTCTTAATAAAATATAAAACTTGCAGGAATGAAAAGGCTAACCCAGCCTGAACTGCTTTTGGGTGCATGTACACTAAGGTAAAATTGTATCCTCAGAAGTCCCTTATTTCTATCTTATGCATGTGCAAAATTGTGTGTGTGTGTGTGTGTGTGTGTGTGTGTGTGTGAGAGAGAGAGAGAGAGAGAGAGAGAGAGAGAGAGAGAGTAATATGCATTGTGAGAGCAGACAAATGCAATATATTAATGATTGACTTGACCTAACCTATCAATACAAAACAGGTAATTGTCCTCACTATGCCCCTGGTAGCCAGCTCCTCTTGTATATTATGAGAAGAAGCCACGAATAATAATTAATAATCAGGACTCTTGAGGGCCTTTACTCTCATAGCCTGCTGCTCCTCCAGCTGCTGCTGCTTCTTCTTCTTCTTCTTCTTCTTCTTCTTCTTCTTCTTCTTCTTCTTCTTCTGCTTCTGCTTCTGCTTCTGCTTCTGCTTCTGCTTCTGCTTCTGCTTCTGCTTCTGCTTCTGCTTCTGCTTCTGCTTCTGCTTCTGCTTCTTCTTCTTCTTCTTCTTCTTCTTCTTCTTCTTCTTCTTCTTCTTCTTCTTCTTCTTCTTCTTCTTCTTCTTCTTCTTCTGCTTCTTCTTCTTCTTCTTCTTCTTCTTCTTCTTCTTCTTCTTCTTCTTCTTCTTCTTCTTCTTCTTCTTCTTCTTCTTCCTCTCCTCCTCCTCCTCCTCCTCCTCCTCCTCCTCCTCCTCCTCCTTCTTTTTCTTCCCGCGAGACAGGGTTTCTATGTGTTACAGTCCTTGCTGTCCTGGAACTTGCTCTGTAGACCAGGCTGGCCTTGAACTCACAGAGATCCGCCTGACTCTGCCTCCTTAGTGCTGGGATTAAAGGCTTTTCTGTCTAACTTTCCCAGCATGTTCTGACCTCTTCCATACCTCTGCCTTAAGTAAAGCTTCCTTGGTGCTTTTGTAAGTCTGTCTGGGACTTATTCCACTTTCTTGAATACAAAGCCATGGACCTGGAAGCACTCAGCCAGACCTGGACCACCAGTGAACAGTAGGTGAAGGATGGGAAGTAGCTTATGATCCTTTCAGTTTTAATTTTTTAGTGAGCTGGGCTTAGATATTCTTTATCTTGCACACTGAAGACTAACAGGGTTATTTCCCTTTCTATAGACCAGTTAATATTTGATAATGCTTTGGTAGGTTAGATTCTGAGAAAATGGATTGTCCCCAGGTCAAGACTTGCTGTAGAAAACCGCAGCTCACGGTGTCATTTCAGAATCATGCCTTTTCCCTCCCCTGGCAGAAGCCCAGGTGATTTCCTTCAGAGTTCCACAGTGAGACCCTGGGAGCCGTCTTGGGGTAGAACTTGTGTGCGTTAATTCTCAAGTGTGTCCGCCGTAGTGAAGTGCCCTCTGAGTTAGTGGCGTGTGCTGTGAGCCTCTGTTGTGGTTCTTATTACATACTCCTCTCCCTAGGTATTCTGGCAGCAGTGTGTTCTGTGACCTTAGTTCTCTCGTCTAAGGAGAGATGTTAGTTTTATTTCTTTTCCTGTCATGAGAATAGGTGTGGTGATGTCTGATGTTGGTGGACATCTCCAGAGAGGGCAGAGGGGTTCTGAGTTCTTATGTCCCGGTACAAGGGACTGTCCAGAGACATGAATAAATGACTACCAAGGAAAGGGCACACTTAGATGAAGAAACACTTCCAAGCAAAAGGGAGGGCGGGGTAGGAAAAGGTTGAGCTGCTCAGTGCCCCACTGTATGGAGGACGCATGGACTTAATGTCTTATAGTTTGGGCCATTTGCACTTTTATGTATCTTCTTTCCCTCTGAATATTGGCAAGAGTCTCTCCCTCTCCCATCCTCTCTCTTTCTCTTTCCTCCCTCCCAGATCTCAAGCGGTCCACGTTTGTGTAGAAGGCTATGGTAGGTAAGGATGGTCCTGAAGGTCAGATGGTCCTTCCTTCCTCTTCCAGGTCCTGGGATTTCAGACACGTTTCACTATGCCTGCTTTAAGATTTCCTTTTTAAACCCTTGATTTTAAAACAGTTTATAAAATTTCTAGATACAGTTTTCTGTTCATTTATTCTATTTGGGATTCAGTGAAATTTTGAAGAAGAAAGTAATTTTCGTTATTATTTTTTACTATATATGGGAATTTTAAAAATAATCACTTCTTCATTTTTTTCCTTTGGGACTCAGAATACAAGCACAGGCAATTGCTACTGTCTTTCAAGCCACAGAGGGGCATTTATTATCATTTTTTTGTCTTATTTCTTTCCGCACTTCATGCCACATCCTGATTTGATTAACACTGTCTGTTAGCCCCTTCATTTTGGTTGAACAAGACAGTTCCCCAGATTAATGCAATTTGGCGCCCAGCACTAAAGTGACTTGCTTCTTTAGACCTTGCCCTTCTGCTCCTCTCCACCTGGCATTCTTGAGCTCAACACTGTCTGCTTACTCCTAACAATGCCAACTGCAGGCCCAAAGAGAAGCTTTCCAACACCCCTTCTTACACGTTTCCTGGGACTATCCCAGCCTGTAATGGATATCGAGATTTCTGGTTTCTTGAAGTAGAGCTCTCCCCTCCACGGGTCTTTCCTGGGAAGTGTGCGCTGTGCCCTCTTCTTTCCTCCCCGACCTCACTCCTCCAAATTCCCATTTGTTCTTCCCCCATTTCCTATTCTCTGCTGCATTTGTCATCTGTGTAGCCTTTCTGGCAAGTGTTCCCTTTAAGTCCTTGAAAACATTTAAAACAATTACTCGTGTTTTACAATTCCAATCTTGAGGTCATCTCAGGTGATTTTTTTTTTCTGTATCTAATGTGATGTTTTTCTGTTTCTTTGAATATTTACCATTTCTTTGTTCTATACTAGACATTTTGGATGAGACATCACTAAATCTCTTTCTCTTCCAATGAAGAGCATTTGGTTTGTTTTTCAAGGCAGTTCAGTTATTGGCTGACCTTCTTGAACTCAGGGTGGCCTGGTTTTGTTTTCTCTTAAGTTGTGTCCATTGGTTTTGCTTCAGCATTGATAGTCTTTAAATCAGAGACACACTTTAATTCTGAAATGCTTACTTTTGGAGTGTCAATGAAAACCTAGTCTATCAAAGCCTTTAAACAGGAAAATGGTGAAGCATCATATTGTCTCCTGCAGTAGGAACACCCTAGATGTTTCTACTCAGTTTTGTGGTTGTTATTGTTTGTAGTGAGGGGCTGCAGGGCAGGCCTGCTTTTCGCCTCACCCGGCTCCCGCATGGCTAGCTTAGTCCCAGAAATAATTACACATAAGTTGTATTCATTTAAATACTGCCTGGCCCATTATCTCTAGAGAGTTAGTTACTGACTAACTCTCATATCTTGATATTAACCCATTTCTATTAATCTGTATCACACCACGAGGTGTGGCTTACCGGGAAAGATTTATCATGTCTGACCTGGTGGCTGGCTCCATGGCGTCTGGCTCATAGCCCTCTTCCCAGCATTTTGTTCTGTTTACTCCGCCTACCTAATTTTCTGTCCTATCAAGGGGCCAAGGCAGTCTCTTTATTGACCAATGAAAATAACACAATAGACAGATAACCCTCCTCCATCATTTCCCCTTTTTCTGTTTAAACAAAAAAGAAAGGCTTTCATTTTAACATAGTAAAATTACACATAGCAAAACAGTTATCAAGCAAGAATTACAGTCACAATATTTATAACTAAATCTTTATCATAATAATGGAAAACTATAACTACGACTATCCATTCTTTAACTCCATCAAAGACTCCAGAAGGATATATTACCTAAGTAAACAAGAAGTAAGCAACTTCCAAAACTCTAGAAATGACAGAGACATCTCGCTGCCTGGACAGTCACCCAAAGTTCCTCTGTATCGTTGGGGCACCCATCTTCAGCCTTCAGGCCCATAATATCCAGAGACATTTTCATGAAGCAGGAAATTTCAAAGGCAATTCAGTCACTATCTGTTGTGTCCTGTAGAATGTCTCGCAGACTCTTTTATGAATCAGGAACTCCGAAATATCATCTCACCTTTAGGCAAGTTCAGCAGTCCTCTCTCTGCAGGTTCTCTGTGTCCAGTTTATATAACAGTCCAGGCAAGAGCAGTTTCTTGCCCAAATGGCTAACCAACTCCATAAGGAGCCTCTTCGATGCCCATCTTCCTCTTGAAGTAGATTGGTGCTGCCAGGAGCAGATGTGTCTCATTGTCATGAAAAGTCCTAAGTTATTAAAGCATTATATGCCATGCTCTGTAGTCTTTGAAAGATATGAATGTCTATCTGAAATATATCTATGCACTTCTAGAAAATCAGACTAACATTACTACAAGCTTTACTATTATCGATGATTATCCATTAACAACCTATATTTTCTAATTTTACATTACATTTTTAAAATGAACTACACAATCACAATACATCAGTCAAGATCAGAAATATATATACATATAACAAAATTGACCTTAAAATCCATACCAATGAAATTATTCATATCTATATCATATCCCCCTTTAAATGTAAAAGAACATTTATAAACAATATTTGGGAATATGGACGTAGTTATTTCTCTCCAAACTTCTTCCTGATGTATAGGGGCGCAGTTAATCAGGTCTTTCATGGTATAACCTGTCTGCCAGGTTCATCTCAGTCGGCAGTTGAGTGAAGAAATTTTTTGAGGGTGTTCACAGCAACCTTTCAGGAGGGCGTGGTCTATCATACCATATTGGGATAGAACCCTCCTCCATCAATTGTTCATTTTTTTTGGGGGGGGAGGGTGTCTTCTATTGGATTCTTTGAAGTCTTCCTTTGAAAACACAACATATAAGCCAATTAAAGACGTGATAGGAGTTTTCATGAAGATGGGAGCTTCTCCTACAGCTTCTCCCTTCGATTTCTGGTCTTTTCTTTTCTCAGTGGTAAGGATGGAACCCAGGACCTTGCTCAAACTAAGCTCATGCTGTTTACTGAGCCACAGGACCAATCTCTAGATCTCCTTTCTTACTGTCCGGCCACCTTAAGGACTTTGAGTTCCTTTCCCATGGACTTGAGCTGTTAAGAGTGCGGTCCAATGCAGAATAGTATGGTGCATGTAGTGAGAGGCAGGAGAATTCTGAGCTCCAGGTAAGTCTGAACTATTAGATATTCTCAAAACAATAAAAACTAGAAGGCAGTGGTTCTGTCACCAGTTGTCAGGATCTGGGCTGGGTATGCCTAGGTTCCTGGGCTCTTATTAAAGAATAAAAGAAAAGCCTGTGCAGTGTGCATAGTAGCCAGGAAACAAACACAGTGATAGAACGTTCCAGAATACTGAACAAGGAAGTAAAGATCCTCAATGGCTCTAGATCAGTGCTTGGGGCTCCCTTGATGGGGTTTAAAGGAAGGGGGCTGGTTATGAAAGGGTAAGGGGGCACAGTTTGGGTGGATCTGGGTTATATAATTTTCTACCACATATGTTGATTTCCATTGTGAATCTAATTTAATCACACATTGGCATAAGGCAGTGCATAGGGAATTTTCCTCAGACATTTACTCTGAGGACAGTTTCCCTTACTGTGAAGGCACCCAAGCCTAGTTCAGCCACAAGTGTGAGCATCCCTGATTGAGTTCTTTCTCACTCAGTTTCTCTCTCATGCCTCCAAATAGCTTTTATCTTAAAAAGTTTAGTTTTTTTTAAAAAAATTTGGTTTAATTCTTAGCTGTGGGAAGTATGCTTGTGCTCGAACATAATGAGAATTCGATTGAATAAAATCCTTCCATGTGTGGTGTCCAAGTGTGGTGCCTGATGCAGACAGGAGGGCTGACGTTGCTACATGCACCCCCCTCCCCCAAGAAATAGGTGTGCACATGTCTTGCATTCAGGTAAAGGAGCTAACAGGGAAGCTGCAGGTGAGTGTAGCCCATACCAAGAAGAGTCCTGCATTACCTAACTATTCCCTGGGCTTGCCTAGCTCAGAGCCCCAGGAGTCCTAGCTGTAGAGCGTCTCTTGGACTGGGGACGTTTCCTAAGACAAAAGCCACCAGTGTGAGCTTCCCTCCTTTGGTTCTCTTTCCACTCACTTCTCTCATGCCTTCAAGTATCTTTTATCTTAAAAATTTTAGGTTTTTTTTTTTTAATCTGGTTTAATTCTTAGCGGTGGGAAGTTTATACTGCTATAACTTCTCCATCATCAGACATGCAACCTTTTTGTGTTTGTTTCCTAGTATTAAGGCTGGCTGGTGATGAGGTTTTCGCCAGGAGAAAAATTGGTTTGGCTGTGTGTGCTGGCATACGCAAGGCCTTAAAGGCCAGACAATGGCTATTTTACATGAGGAAGCGTGCAATAGGGAAGGGGTCATGTCTGACTTATAGATAGCTTTTGTTTTTAAATATTAGAATGATGCTGACATTTATTATAATTCATGGGGAGACTTGACATGTATTTAAATGAATTGGCATGGTATTTCCATCATTTACATGAAGCAAATGTCAGAACAGAAGTAAGAGCCTCAATTTATCCTTGTAATTATACGTCCTTCCTCCCCCCTCTCTTACTGTTTTCTCCCTCACCCTTCCCTTCTTTTCTCCCTTTTCTTTCCCCCTGACTCTCAGCTTCTTCTTTTTTAAAGAGCTGAAAAAAATTGTCTGATATTAATAGTAAAACAGAGAGAAACTAAATATTAAAATTGGGGCTATCATTTGCCAAAACTGTAACCTAACAATTTAAAGGAAATACAGAGGATTCTACAATTATTTTGGATAGTTTTATACAAAATCTTGGAAAGGTGTTTTGGTTATGGCTTGATATATAATTATATGTATATACACACACACATATATATATATATATATAATCATGTATTATATCACGATGTATTATATCATGGCAGACACTAGAAAGAATGATCTAAAATGTTAAAAAACTATTTCACAACGGAGCTATGAAAGGTCATTTGCAATAAATCTTTTTAAAATAAGGGGGATTAGACTATTAAAATTTCTTTTTAGGGCAGCTCCAACAGGGATAGACAGACGATGCTCTAGCTCTTCCTCTTGGGCATCAAGGATTTGGACTCTGCAGTCTGTCACACTTATGTGCTTACACTTTCTAGCTTAGACGGAAGATATGCTGGGAAGCATTTACTTAGGAACAACAGCAGCACTTCAACATCCATTTTAAATGGCAAAACCAGTGGCACAAAGGATGGAAGTAAAAAAAAACAAAAACAAACCCCAAAACCCAAATAAACTCTGAAAGAGAGTGTTACTGAAGGCAAGCTAAAGCGTGAGAGCCTTGTTTAGACACAGATGTGCTTACTGAGACTCAAAGTTTTGTTCTGCATATCTGCAAATAACTAGGGGCATGTTCCCACAAATATTGATTGGGGGGTGACATGAAGTTATGGCAAACAGGAATCTATAGACTCTGCTGTATTAATGGTTTAGAGACTGCATTCAAGCAATAGAATCTCTGATTATGTGCTGTGTTCTGTTAGTCAGGGTTCTCAAGCTGTGGCTTAAGACCCTTGGACAAACCTCTGCCTCCTGAGTATTTACATTACAATTCGTCACAGCAGCAAAATTACAGTTATGAAGCTGCAACAAAATAATTTTATGGCTGGGGGAATCACCACAACATGGGCGATTGTGCTAAGGGTCACAGCATCAGGAAGGTTGAGAAGCACTGTGCTAGGGGATCAAAGCAGACAGAGGTGAGCTTCTGTCAATCATCCACCCAACGCCATACATTGTTAGACACTTGCATGCAATTTCTCTCCTTTTTACATTAGTTCTTGAAGTTTTTGTTTAAAAAAAGAAACTCGGAATGAGTAAGTAAAATGACCAAATTTACGTAGCCAGCACGATGTATGTAGCTCAAGCCCAACTCTGCAGTAGGGCGACGTTGGGATGGGTGCTCTTGTTGTTCCCGTCTCTTTCCTTGCTAAATTTTTGGTTGGATGGGGAGTGGAGGGATAGAAAAGGAAACATGAAGTTAAACTAAGTTGTTGGGATCTGTGGTTGTGAGTGCTTTTGGAAGCGAGGTAAGCTGAAGCAGCCTTCCGCTGGTGCTGCGTGAAGCGGATTGGAGTTAGCCTTTTGTCTGAAGGGCTGTCATCAGGCGTGGCTGAAGAGGGAGAGAACCACGGTTTGCACCCTGACTTCCTGCGGGAGCCCAAGGATCGATGGCCAAGGCCATTGCTTTGTCAGTTCCACTTGTAAAAACACTGCTTTCATATTTTTCAATTTTATATACACATACAGTGTCTTTGGATCACATTCATCCCTGATGCCTCCCCTAATTCCTCTTGATTTAACCTCCACTAACTTCAGGTCCTATTTGTTCTTAACCCACTCAGTTTGATCTGTGCTGTCCACTTACTCATGGGTATTAGGGTTTGCACTGGAGCAAGGCCAACCTAGAAGGGGCCATGGCCTTATAGAAAACAAAATCTTCCTTCCCCAGAAGCCATCACTTGTTGCCCATTGCTTCTCCGTTAGGGGGTGGGGCTCTCAAGTGAGCAAGGAAACTTGTTGGCAGGCTGACTGACCTAATCGTGAGAAGACAGCCCCAGCTACTGGGTGCTCATGAGTACAGCTCCTGCCACTTCAGGAAGATACTGTTTTGTCCCCCTATTCCCCAGTCTGTGACCTTTATAATCTCCTCCTTTGCCAAGATGGTCCCTGAACCTCAAGGCTGTTTCTTTTCTTATTTTAAATTTATTTTTTAACTTTACTGTATGTGTATCATATTTATATTATTTCCCCTTCTTCTTGCTCCTACCTCATCCCTCCAGCTCCCTCTCAAATTCACGGAATTTTCTTTTAAATTATTATTACCTATAAATCTGGGGTTGGGGATTTAGCTCAGTGGTGGAGCGCTTGCCTAGCTAGTGCAAGGCCCTGGGCTTGGTCCTCAGCTCTGAAAAAAAAACAAAAAACGTTTATGTGTGTGTGTGTGTGTGTGTGTGTGTGTGTGTGTGTGTGCATGTATGTAAATCCAATCTACTGAGTCAAATTTTGTGTTGCTGGTGTGGGTTTGTTTTTAGACCTGACCACTGACAAATGAATAACCAATTGTGGGTTTTATCTCGGGGAAAGACTGGCTACCTCTCTCTCAGTAGGTATTGTCTGTAGCTCTTCATCTGGTGATGGGGCCGTGTGAGCTATCCCCAATCCGTAGCATGTCATCTAGTGGTATCATTGTTCAGGTCTTGTGTAGGCAACCATAATGCTGAAATTTCACGGGTGTAGTTTCTCTGTTATTTATAGAAGACACAGTCTTACAACAGATGTGCTGGTTCTCTGGCTGTTACAATCTTTCCACCCTTGCTTCTGCAATGTTCCCTGAACTTTAGGTGTAAGGGTTTGGCTGTAGACATATCGATTAGGGTGGGGCAACCCATGATCTGTTGTTCCTGGCATTTTGGTCGGTCAGCTGTGACTTTCTCTTTAGCACTCTATCTGCTGCAAAAGGAAGCTTCTTTGATAAGAGACAAGAGCTGCATTTATATGTGGGTATAAGGACACATGTTTAGATTACAGCTAGAGATTATACTGGCTTGGAAAAGCGGCAGTTATAGGTTCCCCTGACTTCACTAGCCATGGGTAGTCAGCTTGGTTTATACTATCAGATATGAATTCCCTCCTTCTGAGTGGGCTTTAAGTCCAGTTGGACAGTGGTTAGTTATTGCTCATATAGAAGAGCAGTTATTGCACCCTTAGGATTACCCAAGGTCACTTCTCTACGGAGCTATGGAATAAGCTCATGCTATTTCTCCTGGTGGTGCCACATCCTTTTGAGTCCTTATCCTTTCTCGAGTTCCATGCAATGCTCAAGTTCACTGGCAATAAAGGCCTGCAAAAAGATGCCTGTTTGCCCATTACATGTTTCTGTGAGTGTGAGTCTTATTTAAGACTAAATCGTAAGGTTGCTAGCAAGCTTTGCATGTTTAAGGTCTTTATGATATGGGGTCAAGCATATAACAGATTTTGTTGACTGCTTTAGTCTCCTGATAGAGGTTTTATGAAGATGAAATAGATATACTTTGAAAGTTTATATCACAGATTCTCAAAAACGAGGCCATTATCTTCTTTGCCTCCTCACCCATTAGTCTGCTGCCTCCAGCACTCCCAAATGTGTGTGGATGTTTTCTCTTTTCTGTCTCTTTGCCTTCTTTCTTTGCCGGCATCTATTGTGTCTCCCTGAAGCATAAAGTCCCCTTGTCATCTGGTTCTGTCCTTGAACTCAACAAAATCCTCACAAGCAGGCCACGAGTTGAGTCACTCGCCTCTGTCTCCAGAGGAGTTGATCTCCCTTGACAAGGTCTCGTCTGGTTCTTGTGGCACTGTTAGTGACAGCCCAAGCATGTAGCAGCGTGTGACCTGGCTCCGTGCTGAAAACTGTGTAGTCGTCAGAACTGTCACACAGTCAGAACAAGTTAATTCTATGCCAGCCGAAGGGCAAGCAGCAATAATAAAGGGCCTCTGGGGAGGGCGCTTTCAGGCAGTGTCTGAAGCCACCCAGCTGCTCCACTCTGTGGCAGAGTTGACAGAAGCATAGGGTTTCAGGAACCTATGGAACAGGCTTGGCAGTCTCCTGTCAGATAGGTGGTGCTGTGGGTCCTGTTAGCTGTAATCTGGGAACAGCTCTTTCAGCAGGGACCATTTTTAGCTTAAAGAAAACCTGTCTCTTCACGGTCGAGACAGAAAACTGCCCTTGACCCTTCCCTTCTCTTGGTTCTTGTTTTTCTCTCCATAGCTAATGAGAATGATTATGGGTTAGATGCATATTTGTGGGTTTCCCTGGAGACAGAGGCTGACGAGCCGTTGGGCTCATTAAAGAGTATTTTTGCACTGTGTTCTTAAGAAACCCTTGGTTTCTGATACAGAGAGAGACGTCCTAAAAGAAGTTCACAGTATGACTATGAAGCAGCTAAGAAAAGCAACACAAACCCTGGGCTGATTTTCTAAAAAGTCTGGCGATTATGTGAAGTAAGATTTAATGAGTTATATGTACTGTTCTGTAATGGCCACGCCTTTGCTATGGTCTTTGCATGTCAAAACTTGAGAACCCTTTAGCATTTAGAAGAAAAGCCCCCCTCTCCAATGAAGCAGTCCCTGCCTCCCTCAGGAGCAGATTTTGAGTTTTGAAAATATATTTCTGTGTGCTTTTAGTATATTTATTGGAGAATATTTAAATATGGCTCCTTGCATTTTGTCTTTTTCACTATGCTGTGACTGAGGTTAAGAGCCATGTCCTGTTGGTCATTTTATCTGCAGTGCCTCAGAGATGTCTACCACAAGCAAGATGCTAAGTGGGTGGCTGCAGTCTGCATGAAGGAGCTTTGCTGATAGGGTGTGGCATGAGAAAAATGATGTGGGCAGATAAAGAGTGGAACTTAATCCAGAAAGTGAAAAATGACTAATATTTGCAATAAATCATATGAATGTGATATAACGAACCACTAAGAATACTGACAAGATGGAGGCCAGACATTTGAAAAACGTTATAGATAATTTAAAGATTAAAAGGACATTTACAGGATGTGCTTGCCATAGTGATTGAGATAGATGGTGTGAGGTCAACACATGGATGGAGCTTGCATGCTGCTCTGTGTTTTGTGCCTGGGATCATGATCTACAGGGACCCACACAATGGAGAGGAAATAGAAAATCAGAGGAGAGAACTTTGCCACTTTCAGTAGATTCAAGTCTCTGGGACCAAGATCCACACAGTTTGTTTTGAAATTGGTGATTGAGCGTGGACCCAACTGGAAGGAAAGTGATGGTCTGTTGAGAATATCTTCTGATTTTCAACTGAAATTCCTCCATTTCTCCTGCTGCATTGTCGACTGTTTCCCATGCTACTGAATGGCCGAGGTCTTCTGTTTCTAGAGTGGCCTCTTCCCTTGCATTCTCTATAGAGGAGCCAAGGTGATGAGAATCTGGTCTTGTTACTCCACTGTCAACCAATGCAACTACTTTCTATCATCTTCGACATCTAAAGGAGGGTTGGAGGACAAAGGAGGGTATGGGAAAATATGAGTGAAATATATAAAAATGACATTGCATTGATCAGAGCTCTCTAACACGCACGCACGCACACACACACACACACAAAATTTATTTTAATGACTTTTTTATTAGGATGGATTATAGGATGTGGTCCTGGTAGTCAAACAATGGCTTTCCCACTACAGAGGCTGAGAATCTGGTAGTTGCTGAGACATCTAAACTTCTGGTTTGAACTTCGTCTTGTGGTCTGGTTGGCACCCATTCTCATGGCCTTGTCTGGAGGCTTTATTCTAGAAAGCCTCGTGTGGTTACTGCATTTGCCTGTTGGCCTGGATGACTGCTTCTAATGTGATTTTCTGACCTGTCACATTGGTCCATCATCACAAACCATTATATTTTAACCTATTTGTTCAGAATCTCAGAAGAGAGTAGAAGAGAACCATGTTTATCTTTTTTTTAAAAAATTATCTTCTTTATTAGAACCATTCACTGTACACAGTGATGGGTTTTGTGTGGAAATTCCACACAATTAAATAAATGATGATGCTCTGATGGTAGGTAATGCTCTTAACACAGCTTAAAATTTAGTACTAAAAAAAAAACCTAAAATCTCAATACCGACCAAAAACCCCCAAATTTTTTAAGTGCAATGTTGTTCCCTCTTTCTAGACTCTGAGTTTCCCGTCCCTAGCACACGTGGATTGTCTCTTGGACCGGCTTTACTCCACACCTGTACATTTTCTTGGTGGATATGACATGATCCTGGTAACCCCAATATCCTGAGGTCCCTAACACACCATAGGTCTTACCTTCACAGTGCCATACAACAATATCTTAGGGATTCCTTACAGGGAGTCTGACCCTACCTCACTTTGACTGGCTTCATCTTCTAGTAGTGACCCCCTTCAATCTTGCATATTTTATATTTTCAATACCAGGACCACCTGCATGATGTCGTCAAGCTCTGTGGCCAGCTTGGAAGGGAACCTGCCTCCCCTGGAACACAGCCTTATTACTTCTACATGCTGACCCCGAGGAAATACATTTTTTTTTTAAAAATGCAGTTGCTTTTGAGAAGCAGAGAACCCTACCAGCATAGGCTTTTTCTTTAAATGATTTTAGATATTTGTTAGAGGTATTGTTCAAGGGTTTGGACATTTCTTTCACGACATCTTTCCTATTGTCCCAACATATAACAGAAATTTTCTCTTTAGAGGTGTTGGTGATATCTTTAACAATTACAGCTGCTTTCTCAGCACTAACCTGAATGTTACCCTGTCTTTATATTTCCTCTGCCAAACAAATTTGTGTGTTACCTTTAAATCAACTTCACTGCTGTGAAATAATCATTCTGTATACTGTGAATATGTATTACTCTCATTGGTTAGTAGAAAGCTGACAGGCTGGTAGCCAGGCAGGAAGTATAGGAAGGGCAGTCAGACACAGAGGATTCTGGGAGGAGGAAGGGTGGAGTCAGAGGAGATGCCATCCAGCCTCTGAAGAAGCAGAACATATAGAAAATGAGGTAACAATTCATGAGCCACATTGTGAAGCATAGATAAGAAATACGAGCTAATTTAAGTGTAAGAGTTAGTCAGTAACAAGTCTGAGCTATTGACCAAGCATTATCAAGTAAAATTAAGCCTCTGAGTGGTTATTTGGGAACTCATGGGCAGTAGAGAAATGTATGACTTCACACTGGCAGAATGAAGCTAAATTCTTGAACAAAATATCACATGAATATCCATTTTCAATGTTAGATAGAATGTTCAGAACCTGTGTCTGTGTTCTGCTCAGACAAACTTAGACAAGGCTTCTACTCTTCTTACTATTGTACAGGTTTGACTCAAAAATTCCCTCCACTGTCTACAGATATTCTACAGCTCAACTTTTAGGGTACAATCCTGTGATTTTGCTTTGGGTTCTCAGAGTGTACAGCTTAGTGAGGACCTTTTCCCTCTAGAACGGACAAACCTATGAACACACACACACACACACATATATATATCATGTAAAAATATTACATATAATTATATCTAATACAATATATAACAATCACATATATAATATATAATACATCACATGTGGATCATATACACATCTATTATAAATATGTATATATGTGACACATGTGTGACATACACATATAACATGTGTATCATATATGTTATATACAACATCACACACATACATATTGTATACATACATATTACACACACACATACACATTGCCCCTGTTCCAGTCGAGTGGGTTTCCTAATGTCTCCCGTTGCTCTGAAGGTGCAAGAGCTATGTGTAGATCTTGTTTCTATTTCTCTTTTTGCTGCTCTTTTCCACTGAGAGTGTAATGCAGATCCTCTACGACTCTGTGGCTTGCACTTGCCATCCCTCTCACTCCCCATAGATAGTTCCTCGGGGATAGATTTGGGTCTTTTTCTATTGTTCTGTTTCCCATAGTTTCCACTTCATTTTGCTATTAAAAGTAGAGATTTTCTGTCACTTGCCTCTTGTGATAGCTGCCGCCCAGCTAGTTCAGTTATCCCCCAGATATCCTAGCAGTCCATGCCTCTGTACCATCTGCCACCAACACCAGACAACCATGTTTAACTTACACTCCATTCTCTAGCAAACTGTCACGCACAAAAGGTAGGCATTTCATCTATTTTTTCCCTTTAAAATCTTTTTAGGTTAGAATAAAATGAATGGATTTCATCATGACACCTTCATACATATGCCACTATATTTTGTTTTTAATCACTCCCTTTTCCTATTGTCCTCCCCTGTACCTCAGTCCCTGTAGGTGATTCCTTCCTCCCAATTATCCTCCTTTGCTGTGGTCCTACTACATGTATTCCATAACATCCCATTTCCCCCTGTGATCTTTTTCTTACCTATCAGGATCCATATTCGTGACACAGAAATAAAAGTACACGCACGCACACGTGTGCACACACACACGCACACATGCATGCATGCATGCACACATGCACACAACCCACCTTTAAATTTAGATTCTTCACATGAGTAAAAATATGGTACTTGTCTTTGTAAGTCTGATTTATTGTGATTAACAAATGATTTCCATTTGTATCTATCTTTTCATGAATATTATAGCTGCAATAAAATTCCATTGTGTATAAGTGCTACATTTTCTTTATCTAGTCACCTGTTGATGGACATTTAGGTTGTGCCCTTTCTTGACTATTGTGATTGATGAAGTAATAAAAACAGATGCTTAAGTACCCTTTATAATGATGTATCTGTTTTATCTGTATGACTGTTTTGCCTCCACGTATGTATATGTCTTGGTGTGCAAAGATGCCTAAAGAAAGTGTCAGGTCTCTTGGAACTGGACTTGTTATGGATTTTTGTGACCCTCCCTGTGGGTGCTTGGAATAGAACCCCAGTTCTCTGTAAGAGCAACAAATTCTTTAAACCACTGAGCATCTCATCCATGCCCCACCTGTATTTAAGTATGTAAGCAGGGCAGTTGGTGTAACTGGGTTGTATGGTAGTTTTTGTCTTATTCCAGATTTAAGAGGCAATATTATCAGGTTTTCTCCATTTATTATAAAGGCAGATATAGGTTTGCTATATACAGTCCTTATTACGTTCAATTGTGCTACTTCTACTCATGGTTTCTGCAAAAATTTTTATCATGCAGGAATGTTGAATTTTGCTATGTGACTTTTCTGCATTGAGATCACTATTTGATTTCTGTCTTTTTTCAAATTTATTTACTTATTTGTTTATAAAAATTTCCACTTCCTCCCCTCCTCCCCATACCCTCCCATTCCCCCAACTCCCTCTCCTCCCCCCCCCACTCCCTCTCCTCCTCCCTCTCCAGTTCCAAGAGCAGTCAGGGTTTCCTGCCCTGTGGGAAGTTCAAGTTCCTCCCCCCTCCCTCCAGGTTTAGGAAGGTGAGAATCCAACCAGACTAGGATCCCAAAAAGCCAGTACATGCAGACAAAACAAGATCCAGTGCCATTGTCAATGGCTTCTCAGTCAGCCCCCATGTCAGCCGCATTCAGAGACTCCGGTTTGATCACATGCTCATTCAGTCCCAGTCCAGCTGGCCTTGGTGAGCTCTCATTCGATCAGTCCCCTTGTATCAGTGGGTGAACGCACCCCTCGCGGTCCTGAATTCCTTTTTCATGGTCTCCCTCCTTCTGCTCCTCATTTGGACCTTGGGGGCTCAGCCAGTGCTCCAATGTGGATCTCCGTCTCTATCTCCATCTATCGTCAGATGAAGGTTCCCTCTGGTCCTGCCTTTCTTGCTCACGTTCTCCCTCCTTCTGCTTCTCATTTGGACCTAGGGAGTTAAGTCCAGTGTTCCAATATGTGTCTCTGTCTCTATCTCCATCCATTGCCAGATGAAGGTTCTATGGTGATATGCAAAATATTCCTCAGTATGGTTATGGACCAAGGCCAGTTCAGGCACCCTCTTCTCTGCTACCCAGGGAACAATCTGGGGACCTCTCCTTGTACCTGGGAACCCCTCTAGAATCAAGTCTCTTGTAAACCCTAAAATGGCTCCCTTAGTTGAGATATATACTTCCCTGCTCCCATATCCATCCTTGGTTTCTGTCTTAATCTGTTTATATACAAAAGTATACTTAGAGACTTGTATATGTTCAACCAATCATGTCCTCATGGAATGAAGCAAAATTTGCCAATATTTTTATTGTTGTTGTTGTTATTTCTTCATGTTATTATTATTAATTATTACCTCCTGCCCTCATCCTCCTGAAACAGGTCCTGACTGACCTGCAACTTACTATGTAGACCAGTCTAGTCTGGAACTCACAGAGGTTAGCCTGCTTTTGCTTCCCAAGTGCTAGGATTAAAGACGTGAATTACCATGCCAGGATTATACACATGATCTTCTTAACATACTCTTGAATTTGATTTGTATGAATTTGATGGAAAGCGTTTGGATCTGTGTGAATAAGGGAACTTTGTCCATAGCAGGCGTTATTTTTTGTGTACTCACCTGGCTTTAGTTTCAGGATAAGGCCAGTTTCATACAGTGATTTGGGTAATGCTGTTTTTCTTTGTGCATGTGAGACATTTGAGGAACACTGGTTTTTGCTTTAAGGGTTTAGTGAATCCCTTTTGTTCTGGTCCTGGGAGGCTTTTTGCTACCATGTCATTTTTGTTGTCATTGATCTTTGAGAAAAGTTGTTTGTGTCTTCTCAATTCAATTTTGTAAGATCATATTTGCCTAGGAAATTTTTCTTCTAGATTTTGCAGTTTGGAAAATACATTTTCAAAGTACTACCTAATACTTTTCTGTATTTCATTGAAATATGTAAAAATCTTCCCCCTTTCATCTCTAATTTTATTACTTTGGGTCTATTCTCATTGGACAAGTTTGTATACAGATTTTCAATTTTATTTTTTCACTCCTTGTTTCATTGATTCCAGGTATTGTTTTATTAGTCTTCTTTTCATAAATTTTGTCCTGCGCTTTGCCATTTTTTTGCCATCTGACTGCTTTGGTCTTCATATTCTTCCTCTGCTGGGACCTTGAGGTATATTATTAGGTTAGTTACTTATGGTCTTTCTGATTTTTTGGTATAAACACAGCTATAAATTTTCCTCTTAGAACTGCTTTAGCTGCACCCCAAATGTTTCTGTGTTTCTTGGAGAGAAAAGAAAGTTGTTATCTATTTCTTAATCTATTTAGGTAGTTTGTGTCTCTTTATTGGTGAATTGAGGCTACTTGTGTATGGTTATTCTGAGAAACGTTTACTAAGTCCTATAATTTTATGTCTTTATTTTTACTTTTTATTTTTTGACGGGTTGGATTATTGTTCTTTACTTTCTTTCTTTTTAGTGTCAGGGTTTTCCTTGTTTTCTGTGATGAACTCCTTCCTAGATCTTTTCCCATCCATTCTCTGCTGAAATGTATTCTTTGCTGTGCTTTCAGGATGGAGGCTGCACCTCTTCCTCCACTGTGTGTAACTAGAACTCTTCTGCAATGCTGGCTTGGTGGTCATGAATTGCTTTAGTTTGTACTTGTCCTTATTATCCCATTGATTTAAAAGATATCTCTGCTTGTTTGTAATTGACATCCATTTTCAATGGATCATCATTTACAACGGATGGAAGTAATCTATTTTCAGGATTAAAGTATATCATTACAAGCTTAGTTTTTTTTTTTAGCATTTGTGGTGGTTTGAATGAGACCCTGACCCCCAACTCATATATTTTCATGCTTATTACCCAGTTGGTGCACTGTTTGGAAGGACTAGAATGTGTGACTTTGTTGGAGGAGGTGTGGTGTGTGACAATGTTCTGTATTCTGTCAATTATATTTTAAATAAATGCTAATTGGCCAGTAGCCAAGCAGGAAGTATAGGTGGAACAACCAGACAGGAAGTAGAGGTGGGTCAAGGAGAACAGGAAAATTCTGGGAGGAAGGAAGTCCTAGTCTGCAGTCGTGACCCAGCCACAGAAGAAGCAAGATGTGACTGCCTCGCCAAATAAGGTACTGAGCCACATGGCTAACATAGACAAGGATAATGAGTTAATATAAGTTATAAGAGTTAATAAGAAGCCTGAGCTAATGGGCCAATCAGTTTATAAGTAATGTAGACCTCTGTGTGATTTTTTTGGGGACTTAACTATTGTGGGAATGGGCAGGACAGAAACCTCTGACAACATAGGTATGTTGGAAGAGGTATGTTGTTGGCCTTTGATGTCTCAAAAGCTCTCTCTGTGCCTGTTGCCTGTGGATCAGGATGCGAAGCTCTCAGCTTCTGTTCCAGGGCCATGCCTACCTGCTTTCTGTCATGACAGTAATGGACCAACCCTATGAAACTGTAGGCAAGCCCCAGTTAAATGCTTCCTTTTATAGCAGCCATAAAACAGGGACTAAGACCTTTTGGTATGAAATCTGATGTTATTCTGATGTTTATACCTTTATAAGGGAATTGTCATTTTTACTTTTTTTTGACATATTGACTATAATATGTTACTGGGAGGTTTTTCTGCAGTCACATCACCTTTGTAGTTTAATGCCTATTTCTCTTTATTTGGAGAAATTTCTGCTATAACATCACTGAATAGATTTTCTATGCCTTAGTGTTTATTTTAGCTTCTTTTATTCCATAGGTTCTTAGATTTGTTCTCTAGATTTTATCCTAGTTTCCCTTAATTATAGTTATGGTTGTTTGAATGAGAAATGTTCCCCATAGTCTCAGGCATTTGAACACTTGGTCCCACTGGGTGGTGCTATTTGGGAGGTTTAGGAGGTGTGGCCTTGCGGGTGGAAGTACATCACTTGAGGACTGGCAGTGAGAGGTTCAGGCCTCACCCTATGTCTAGTTTTCTCTTTCTGCACCATGCTTGAAGTTTAAGATGTAAACACTTAGCTTCCTGTTGCTGCTGCCATGCCTGTGGCTTGTCATGCCACTGCTCCACCATGATGGGCTCTCATCCCTCTGGAACTGTAGGCCAAAATGAATTCTCCATTTTCTTTCAAGTTTCCTCATGGAGTCTTTCCACAGTAGCAGACAAGCAAATAATACAATAGTAGAATGAAGTATCTTTTCAGCCTTATCATCCCTTTTTCTTCTGCTTAGTTCAGTCTGTTAGTGATACTTTCTATTAATTTATATTTGAATCATTGAGTTTCTTCATTTCCAACATTACCATTTGTCTTTTTCTTTAAAAAAATCTCAGTTTCCTTGGGGAATTCTTCCATAGTGTTGATTTTCCTCATATTTTACAAATTTTCTTCTCCATGTTGCTGGCTCTTTTCTCCAGGTCCTAGGTTGAATTCAGCTACTTCATTTGCATAATTTTGAGTTCAGTAATCATGCTTACTCATAAGACTTGCTTATGAGTCTTATAATAAACTTTATATAAGTCTTATAAAATTGTAAACCTTTTTGTTTTTATCAGTAAAATGAGAGCATTGAACTAGGGTCCCAAATAACTTTTTTTAATGTATGTTACATACTAGAAAATAAAACTGAAGAATTAAAAAGAATGTTTAGTTTATTAAAAGAAATAGTGTACTTATCACAGGTTAATATACAATGAAATTAATAAATTTTATAAATAAAATATGACATTAATTTACATTTTAAAAAATATCTTGTCTGTTAGTGGAAGAAAACTTTAATTTCATACCTGATTTTGGGTTTAATCTATTGTTCTACGGAGATATGTAAAGAAAAGTAGACATCCACAGTATGATTCAGCATGGGGGCCTTTGCTGAGTGTTGGGGCTGGGCCCTTGGACTTCCCAGGACCAAGAACTTTGAGCTGAATAAAATTTTACTGTATAAACACACACACACACACACACACACACACACACACATACACACACACACTCACACACACACACACCACATGTGTTGCTGGAAAAGAGGAATATTTTAATAGCACTTTGCCGATTATTCTGACTATTATGTTAGGATGCTATATTAGAACTTGAAAAATGTCAGTTTCTTTAAAGTTAACTGCTCTATGGTAGTTGTAGTCATATTAATGAGGTTTTACGGCTTGTTGCATTAATTCCATTTTAGTGTGTCCCCCATATTTTTTAAAAGATAGACCATCATCACATAGCCAAGGGCATTCTTATACTTTTAATCCTTCCTCAGGCCCCTGAGTGCTGTGATTATAGCTGTGTATTTTAGTTTTAGTTACTTTCTATTGCTGTTAGAGCACACCATCCAAAAACAACTTGCAGGGGAAAGGGCTTACACATCCATGTGATAGTCCATTATTAAGAGAAGTTAGTGTAGAAATTCAAAGCTGATACAGAGACCATGGAGGAAACACTGCTTACTGACTCGTTCCTCTTGGATTGCTTGATTTGCTTTCTCTATCATCTATCTATCTATCTATCTATCTATCTATCTATCTATCTATCTATCTACCACCCATCTATCACGTAAACAGTGTTCTGCCTGCCTACTTGCCTACATACCAGAAGAGGGTCTCATTATAGATATTTGTGGGCTACCATGTGGTTGCTGGGAATTGAGCTCAGGGTCTCTAGAAGAGGAACCAGTGCTTTTAACCTCAGAGCCATCTCTCCGGTCCTAATTTGCTTTTTGTACAACTCAAGTTAACTTGCCAAGGGAGGGCACCATCCACACTGGGCTGGACCCTCCCACATCAGTCACCAATCAAGAAAATGCCATGCAAGCTTGCCTACATGCCAATCTGATAGAGACATTTCTCAAATGAGGTTCCGTCTTCTTAAATGATTGTAACTTGTGTCAAATTGGAAAACAAAACAAAACCACCACAACAACCAAACAAAACTAAATACACAGTTACATTGTCAGACTTTCATAAATGTTCTTAGAATCTTTGGGAAATATGGAATTATGCAGATTTTTTAAATATTGGTGTTCAACTGTCTCCTAAATGGTCACTAATATCACTGAGAATTTTTGGGAGACAGGTTTTTTTATTTAGCCTAGGCTGACCCTAAAGTTGAGATTGTCCCGCCTCAGCCTCCTAAGTGCTAGGATTATAGACTTGTGCCATCAAGTCTGGCTAGTATCATTGATTTTTTTTCAGAAATCTTTAAGTTTTAAAGATTTGTAGAAGTTTTAAAGCTAGTGTAGAGTCTAAATTTTTTCAAATATTGAATTTCCAGTCGAAATCTGAAATGTTCTTATTGGTACTAAACACTGTCATTTATTTTCTGGGGGAGTGACAGACTCACTTTTTGATAAAGTATCTCCGTCCCCAGGTCTGAATAACTGTAGTGTGACTGTCAGCCATTCTTTCAAGTTAAATGTTTCATGACAAAAGTGACTGGCACAGATTACAATTCAAAGAGCTGCTTATCTGACTTTCCGAGAGACAAGTGTCACTTTTGGACATGCAGCAACAGTACTTTGTGCACAGCCTTCATTTTGACACCTAAAACATTAGGAAGATGTATCTTCAAGAGATTATATTTAATAGCTAATTTTTTACCACTTCATCAAGGATTTTGAGGCAAATCCACTTTTCCTTGTATCCTGCCCAACCACTTAAAACAACAGCCCATGAGCCCATGAACTGATATGTGCTAAAATTCCAGCAGGTTTCATCATCATTGACTTCGCATCACTAATGCAAATGACAATGCCCAAGATAATCAACATCTTAGAATTTTTATAAAACCCTTTTAAAATTATTTTTAAATATTATGATTAAATAATTTTTTCTCTTCCAATTTTTCCACAAACCCCTCCTTGCTCTTTTTCAAATCCATGCCGTCTTTTTTTCCTTAGTTGTTGTGTGTCTGTGTATCCTTAAATACATAAATACAATCTGCTCAGTCATATGCTTCTTATATATATGTTTTCAGGCCTGATCATCTGTTATTGAATAACTAATTGACGAGCTTTTCCCTGGGAAGACTATTTCTCCACCTCTCAGCATTCCTTAATTTTTTGTGCAGAGTTCAGGCATTGTGAGCATTTCCCTGTCCTTGTTCCCCGTCTCTCGGTGCCATTCTTTTCAACTGTGTTTAGGCAGTCATGTTGGTGAGACTTTATGAGTGTGGCTTGTGACACTTCAGGGAGACACAGTCTCACAGCAAACTCCCTGTTCCCCAGTTCTTATTTTTTTTCTGTCACCTCTTCTGCAATAATTCCCAAGCATTGTTTTTGATCCTTTCGGTCTGCCTGATAGGGATTCTTTAGGAACAAATCATAAGAATTACATTATGTTACCAAGTGATGACCTTGGGAGAGAAAAGGGTAAATGATCAAATCGACTCAAAGTTGACTTCATTGTGCATGACTGATGTTGTCACTAGTACACACCAATCACATGAGTTGTCAAATTAATTCATTCATATCTTCATTTCCCATTGGTCTTTCAAATTACACTGGTGCATTAACCCAATGTTGTGGTAAGGATTGTCAGGTAAGCCCCAAATCTGTCCGTTTTCCTAGATAGCCTCCTCGGTTAGTATCACTGCCATGTTGTCCGCTATGTCATTGCAAGGCTGTATTTGTTGGAGAAATTAGTTAAAGGTGTGTCACATTTGTTAATGCTGTGGAATATTTGTTTTTATTATGCAAAGGTGTGTTGTATTCTTTTAAATTGCATTTGTTTAACTCTGTGAAGCTATGTTAGTTGTCTAAAACACCTGATTGATCTAATAAAGAGCTGAACAGCTAATAGCAACGCAGGAGAAGGCATAAGAGGGGAAATCTGGGAGGTGTCCAAGAAGTGAGAAGAGGAGAAGGAGAGGAGGACGCGAGGGCCAGACCCTCAGCCACACCACCAGCCATGGAGTAAGAAGTAAAGAAAGGTATATAGAATAGGAAAAGACAAAACCCCATAGGCAAAAGATAAATGGGATAATTTAAGTTAAGAAAAACTGGCTAGGAACAAGCCAAGCTAAAGCCAGGCGTTCATAACAAAGAATAAGACTCTGTGTATTTATTTGGGAGCTGGGTGGTGGGCACTGTTGTAATTTAAAAAAAAAAATGCCACGAAGAAAAGTCATGCCATGCAACAAGGCTCACATAGGCTTATTGAAAGAGGAGAGAAAAGAGGTCCCTGGGGACAAAGGTGATGAGAAAGAGAAAGAGAGGGAGAGGGAGAGAGAGAGAGAGAGAGAGAGAGAGAGAGAGAGAGAGAGAGAGAGACTGAAAGTGAACAAAATTCACTTTTTAAAAGGGAACGTAGTAGCAAATGTGCACAGGGTTTGCCCTTAGTGACTGCAGCTAAGGGCATATCCTGTTAGGACCCTAACAGCAGACCACAACCAATGCCTAAATACTAACAGCGCCCCCCAAAGAATAAAGAATAAAACAAACAAAGAAATAAACAGTATTATGTAATGTTCAAACTTTCTTGCCACTGACTTAGTGGCCAAAAGCCAATGGATGGTGAAGTGAACGTGGGAATGACCTGTTGGAGAAGAGGTGGCTGCGTTCTGAATGTGCCTGAACACTGCCCAGTAATAAGAGATCCCTTCCTTTTGTTTTGAACCTCACGGTTTAGGCCTATTTATTATAGCAATTAGCCTTTCCCAACACTGGCTTGAGTAATAACCTTTTAATTGGAATTCACAGTGATTCATCTTCCTCAATGAAATGTAAATTGAAGCTACACTAAAAGGCTAACATCATTAAAGCTGTCTTTTCACAGAGATACACTGGAAAAGGACAGCTTTTCTAAATTTACGGCAGACTCTCCTGCTTCCAAGCAAGCAGATACCTCAAGGAGCAGTAAGGACCAAATCTTTGTCCCTGAACTATGCAGGAGATTGCAGCGCGTTATTGCTTACATATGTTCCACTCTGAGATGACTGGCCTCAGATACCCAGGGGTGTAGATAGGGAATTAAGCAGGAAATTGGAAATGCATTCTATGCAAAATACAATGAGAAAAGTAATTGAAGATAAAGTATAAATAGGATGACTAAGAAGCTTGAGAAGTGCTTTCAAATAATGGATATAGTTTTTGAAGGGGAAGTAATTGAGTTGATTCCAAATTTAAAGCCTTTAAGGAATTGATTCTTTTCCTAATTACTGGTCTTTCTCCTTGGCTTGTAAATGTGATACTCATGCCCCCCTAGTGTCAGTTAGAGATGCAATTACAAAAACAACGGATGTGATCCCGCATGGCATTAAACTTTTTCTTTTCTTTCCTTGTATTTGTATTCAATGCAAGTAAGCATTCAAAGCAAATAACTGGACCATTTTCACAAACATTATTGTGCATTATATCTTATGCACATGATTGACATTCCATTCAAGGATGCTGCTTCCATTGATTCTCCAATGATCATTTCCCATCTTAACTATCAGCAGAGCTCAATTTTATCAGCAATTTTTACCTTTTAAAAAGGTTACATTAGAATTAAGTTATCGCCAAGTTACTTTGAAAAAATATAGCTAGTCACACTTATATATTAACCCAACTAACATTTATTTGTTCACTATGTATTATATGGTAATCCCAGAAATGCAAACTCTATGAGCAACTCCCGTTTTAAGAACTCTCACAATCCATGGGAATCCTAACACAGTGTAACAGTGAGCTACGCAAGGTCATAGGTCAGTAAGAAACAGCCCTCCCAAATCCCGGTGATTTAATACTACAAAAGTTGATTTCAAGCTCTTATTTCACATCAAAAGAGAGTAGTGGTCCTCTTCTTAGGTAATTAGGGATCATGCCTTTAGAAGTTTTGTCTCCTCATGTGATCCCCACCATTAGACCAAGAAAAAAAAATCGTGGCAGGTTAGGTTGCACTCTGTCCTTGATAAGAAAACTCTCCAGGAAGGGTAGAAAGCAGAACCATGCGAGGGAAAATGGAGTGTTCATGAACAAGCTATGGAACCACAGAGTAAAGACAAGTACAGTGCAGAGAAGGGAGGTACTATCAGCACGTGGAGACAAATGTGCAAATGCAGGTTTGCACAGGGTACCGATAAATGCTAGCGTGAATGGAGCCTCCTGTTTGGGCATTTACTATCAAACCATCCACCCCCCACCAAGTCTCCTAGAATCCCCGGACTACTCAGGAACCCTTCCTATCTTGTTCAGGGCACCCTGCTCCTGCCTCCTCAGTGATTTCCTTAGAATTTATTCGTTCTGAAAGAGTACAGTTTCTTTTGCATGCCTGTCTTCTCTATGGCATGTACAGGGGGTGTTTTTTTGGAAGGGTAGCAGGGCTTGGCACTCTGTACTGCTAGCTGAATGGAGGCAGACAGAAGCCAAATTAAAGTTCTCCCAGGGCAGAAGGGAAGGACGGCACTAGGGACTCAGGGTTGGCATGCTCAGAGACAGCCTGTCTTTGAGATAGGAAAGCCTGCCATCCACTTCCTGTCTTTAAGGAGATTTTACTCACACGTAACTTAAAGGGCATTTTAGGGGGAAGTCAGGAAGTGTGTTACCCTGTAGCACCCCTGTTCTCTTGCTGTAGCTTTGTTGAACTGGGATCACCCCCGGGCCAGGCGTCTACACTGGAGAATGTCCACACAGGGCAACAACCGGACCACTGTTTCATTTTCACATTTGTGATTCGAGCCGAAGCTTTAAGCTTTCTCTAGAGGACTAGCCGGTACATTAACACCTCGAGTCATTCCACTGTCCCCAGGCCACTGTGGTGACTGTGGCTTCCTAGACCCTGGCATATCTCCCATTTGTTTCTGATAACCACACCGCGGGAAGTAGCTTCATGCAGAGGGCGGGGCTGAGAGTCGGAAGGAGGACGGACCTCTCACAGACAGGCAATCTTTTCTTTGATTTTTCTCTTGCACCCAGTCCTTCACAATCACCAGGCAACCGCATTCGGGTTCTAGAGGCCCTAGGGGTCTCCTCTGCTCCCAGGAGCCCACCGAATTACCTGGCAGCTGCTGAGAAAATTGCTGGGTTTAGCTACAGCTTTTTTTCCAGGGTGGGAGCTGTGGATCCTTAGTCAGATCTCTTAAATCAAGGCTTAGTATTTGCGGGAAGAAACTTGCTGTTTGATCAGGGATTGTTCTCTGACGACGGAATTGAAGTGATCAAACCAAAGCAGATGGCAGGCCTGGTCTCTGCCCCTTAAGCACCTGCCCTGACTAACTCACAGAGACAGCTGATGTCTCCAGCCCAAAGGAACAGTCTGGACATGCTCTTGAATATTTCATAAGACATGAGGAAGTTTAAATTTTTTTTTCAACTTAAGATAATTAAATGATTCCTTGGCATGCATATTTCATCCATTGCGGTGTATTTCATTTCTCACAGTGAAGAAGCTGATTGACAACCTTCTCTCTACTTGGTGCCCTGCCTAGCTGGGATACAAACAGCTTAGCTATGCACTAGTTGTTCCTGGTTGTATGTTGTTATTTAAATTGAATTAAAATTAATTAATTTCAGATTCTTTCTTAGTTAAAGCACAATCAAATGCTCAGCAGCCATTTTGAATTTTTTTTTTTAATCATTCCAGGATCTTCCGGGTATCATAGATTTAGACTATTGTTTCCAAAGCAGGATGAGAATAACCCCTAGGGCTTACAGGACAATCCCCCAGGAAGGAGAAGAAAGCATCTGGATGGATTTGGGATTATTCTGTCTAGTTCTAGGAAGTAGACTTTGAGATGGAGCTTAAGAGTGAAGAGGTTTATCAGGGTCTGGATCCTTACCAACTGAGAAAACAAAACTGGAGTGAGCCTGTAGAGAAAAGATTGGAGAGAAGCAAAAAGAGATTTAGGGTTGGGTCGTCATAGCAGATGTCTATGAGCAACTCTGATCTTTGAATAGATTTTCAGAATTCTAAGTTGTTAATAGTGAAAACAGCCCTTTATACTCCGAGTCACCCACTTGTTAAATGCAGTCAGTCCCCGGGTTCCCCAGCAGCTGCGGGAAAGGTAGCTGGTATATTAGAATGTTTGTGCCACTTTGTGCTCTTGTATTTGTTTCTAGAATGTTTGGATGAATGGATTTGCCATAGAAGTTTGTATAGTGGAGTTGAGTTAAATATACTGTACTAATTAGAGTTCACAGATCCAGAGCTTGGCAATTAACTGGCGTAGGCTCTGGATGGAAACCAGCTGGCTCAATTTAGCAGCAGGCTAATTTGTCTTTTAAAATCATGTGCAAATGACTTTAGCTTTGGTCTGTTCAAGGTGATTGTAGGTCTGACCTCTCGCTGTTATCCTAGAGAGAAAAGTCAGAGGGAAACTGATTCAATTTTCTTTCTTCCTCTATGTGGATTCCAGGCATCCAACCTAGATTGGAAGGATTGACAAGCAAACACTTTGACCTGCTGAGTCATGTTGCTGATCCATTTGTGTGTGTGTGTGTTATTATTGTCAGTTTACTTTGTGATACTCAAAGATGGTTCAGAATGCCTGGTCCCACTACATGGTGCAGTTTATACTAATAACTAGAGAAAAGGAAGTGTCTAAAATGGAGGGGAGGCATAGAAACAGCTCCATGGGTTGGTTAGCTTGGGTTTGCCTTATTCCACCCTGCTTTATGCCGTCAACTGTGCATCGCTGAATAAAGCTTAGTTGCACTGATTGACCGAAAATGGTCTACTTCTTACAAAAGAAAGCCATAGCCTGTTTAGATGACAATTATGCCATCAGGCTAGGTTACACTCTATGATGGATGGGAGAAACCTTTAGTCTAGATTTCCGATGCATAGGGAGGCAGCTTTAGGGAAAGCCTCCTTCAGGGTAACCAGTCATTCAGTGACAGTGTCCAGTGCTGAAAGCACCGGAGAGAAATGAACAGCAGTAAGAAAGGGGAAGGAATTCAAAGTCACAGAAGGAGAAAAGAGGGATTAAAATATTGTGAAGCGATATTGGGCGCTGGTTTTCTAACTTAACTCATACATAGCATTTTCCTTGTCACACAAAGAGGTAAAACTGAAAATAAAACTATGTCCCCAAATAGCAACAAATCAAACACATTAAAAAACAATAAAAATCCAAATAAAAACAATAAAAAAATCCAAACCAGTTTATAAAGACCTAGGTCCATCCCCTGGGAAGAATCTAATATTCATTCAGCATTTATTTCATTTAATTGTCTAAAGTCAGGATCTGGTCTCACTATGTGGCGTAGGTTGACCTTGAACTCACTATTTTGTCCGAGTTTCTATTGAGCTCAAAATACTCTTGCTTCTGTCCCGCATGTGTGGGGAATATAGGTATGTGTCATCACACTAGGCTACACTTTGAGAAGACTGATAGCATTTTTATTGCTGGTTTTCAGATAGCTTGGGTCAGGTTTGTGAGTTGTTAACTTAGGTTTGGGAAATTGAGGAGCCATTCATAGCCCCTTATCTGCTAGAGGATGCTGGCATCGAGGACCTCTGTGAGAGACTGGCATGGACTTGTGAAGCACTGGAGAGTTGGACAGAAGGGCAGCTCTGGGTGTGGAAGGCCTCAGCACCTCTCTTCCAAAGTCAACAGAGCTGCGCACACTTGGAGCCCTTATTATCATGGATATTCCTTGGCTGCTGCTTCGGCTAATTTTAGAAAACAGGATTTAATTCAACCTTCAGATACAGCCCCGCTATGCTCTGTAGCCTATTTGGCTATCCTGAACATCACTTTAGACTCTCAAACTAATTAGAGAAATGTCACCGCAGTTAGCATCAGTTAGCACAATACTTTTAATCATCAGCAATTAGTAAACGTTTGACCTTTGCCTGGGAAGGGGAGAACAGTAAAAGGGGCATAACAAGGTGAAACAATTCACAGTCTGCAATGATGACTTGGTAGCATCACGACCTGGCCACAGAGTTCGTATTCAACCTGTCTCTTTCTTAAAGAGGAGGGCATGAAGGGAGCTAGTCAGGATCAACAGCCTTAGGGAGGTTCTGTGAAACAGCACAGGCCACAACATTGCTAGTTCTTTTCAATATGGCATGGGGTTGGAGACAAGATTTAGAAGTAGAAGTTGGACATTTGTCCTCTGTGTCATGGGCATGGGACCTTTCCAGAATCCTCGTATTCATTATGTCTTTTGTCACTGTGAAAAATAGCTGGTAGAAAACAACAAGGGACATTTTGGGAATGGGGTGGATCAGAGTTTCAGAGGGTTACAGTCCATCACGGTTAGGAAGGCATGGTGATAGCAATAGATGAATCCATGATGGCTGTTCACATGGTGGCAGGCTGGAAGCAGAGAGAGAGAGAGAGAGAGAGAGAGAGAGAGAGAGAGAGAGAGAGACAAAGATGCAAACTTCAGTTTCTACCAGTGACTAACTTCTGGCAGTGAGACCAGGCCCTACCTCTTAAAGGCTTCACAGTCTTCAAAGTAGTGTTTTAGGATGGGGAGTGAGCATTCAAAACCTGAGCCTATGCAGGGGTCTTTAAAACCCACCCATTTTCATCACTGTGATTATTGGGGCTGGATAGGCCTAGATGACAAATACAGTTGCTCGTACTCCACAAGTTGGCAGATGTGGCCAGTGCTCTGCTGTTTTTGACAAGCAGAGACAGACCCTTATACATCTTTTCAAATAAGACAGACAATACGGTCCTTGTATGGGACAGGGGGCAGGGGAGGGGACTTGTTTGGTGAAAATATCTTCATTATAAGGATTTCAGCAAATGATTTTTTCTTAGAGAATAGAGAGAAGGCAGACTTTCAGAAACTCCTTAAAATGAAATAAATGTATGGGAAGATGTTCCCTCCTACTTTATGAAACCCATTCATCTATCCAACCAACATTCCCTGAGCCCTTGTCAGGAAAACCATAAATTTATAGTGCTGGTACCATCATAATGCTGAATAGCAGCTTGCTCCCAACCCAGCCATGGCAGAGCAGCATCTTTTCAGGGCGATTCCTCTCCTTCTTCACCCGCTCCTCTTACATTAACGTGTCCCTGTCCTGGGTCTCCTCCAGTGCTCGTCTTGCTCATCCTGTGAGCCCTCCCCCAGTGTCATGCGGCTCACCTAATGCAGGCTCTGATAGTCACTTACTGTGCCTTGTCAGTTCAAATCAAGTCCCAGCAGCTCTGGCTCACCCTGCAGGGAAGTCTTGACAGCTCTCCTTGTCAGCGCGCTGGCCGCTGAAAGCCAGCAGCAGTGAGTGGTAACCAGTCAATTAGCAGTGACAACGACCAGGTTGGGAGGTTTTTGTTTAATACGTAGTTAATTTCACAGTAATTGAATTTAGGCTTGGCTTACAGCGACTGGGGCGAAAGGTTCTGTGTGGAGCCCCAGCAATCTTTGGCAGGAGACTGAACAGGGCTATTGTTCTAAAAGTAGTCTGACCTCTCCCGGGAGCTCTGTGGACATCTGGAGGCCTGCAGCTTTCTGCAGGGGGCTTTGAGGTACCCGTCAGACATACAGAACTGCCACTCCTTCCCTGTCAGCCCGGGGTGGACAATGGTTGGTGGCATCTGTGGTGCAGAAGGCAAACCAACCTCAGAGAATGATTTCTCTATGTTGGTCACGGCAATGACAATACTATATTTTCTTGTTTTTTCCACACATCGTACTCATGAAGTGTGTAGTGTAATTGTTTAGTTAGGAAGGGGAAGGCCTGATGTGGTGACTAATTTTATCAATGATATGCAGTAAGAAATGGGCTGAGAATGTGATGTATTAGATGAGGGTCTACAGATTGCTGAGAAGCAGTTTGTTAGGTGGTGTGCATGTGTGCATGCATGCGTGGGGTGTGTGTGTGTGTGTGTGTGTACACATTTCATCTGTGATGTAGTTAAACTCTGTAGTTTGTTCATTGGTTTTTAGTTTAGGTGATAAAGCTAAGGATGAAAGCGCAATATTGAAGTCACCCAGTGTTGTTATAACAAGATCCAGCTGACATTCTTTGCCCATTGGCATTTGTTTTATGGAACTCCTAGCCCCAACACTATATATATAAAATCTCTCCCCCTCTCTCCCCTCCTTCTCTGTCTCTGTCTCTGTCTCTGTCTCTGTCTCTGTCTCTGTCTCTGTCTCTCTCTCTCCCCCCCCACATTTACAATTGTAATATCTTGATGATTTGTTGCTCTTATAAATATGTTGTGGCCTTCTTTAGCTCTTCTAATTTCTAGGTTGAGGCTATTTATATTCAAGGTTATTATTGAGTGTGGTACAGTCACTGTCATATTTTGTTGATTACTTTTCTTTTTGGTTGGATTATTATTTGTTCCTTTCTTTTTCCCATATAGGTATAAAATGCTTACTATGTCAGACAGGATGGATTCCTTCCTGACTGTTTGTTGTTCATCTCTTCCTCACATGAAGCTCAGTTTTTTTTCTTGTGCTCTCATAAATGAAACCACCCCCTTTCCTCTCTTCTGTAAAGCATCATCTAAGTAACCACTGGAGTAGTGCTTAGTGGTAATGGAGTGCCATGGCTGTCCTTGTCTTGAAATGTCCTTATTCTTCCAACAAGTTTTAAAGAAAATTATGCTGGGTTTAGAAGTCTTAGTAGGTGGTTATTTACTTCAGGAACGAATGATTTCACTCCATGCATTCTCGGATTTAAGGGGTGCTTATCAGAAACCGAATGTTATTCTTATAATTTGACTTTGTACGTGAGTTGGTGTTTTTCCTTTCTAGGCTATAGTTCCATTGCTTTGTATTTTTGACATCTAGGCCATGACATGTCATGAAGAAGGTATTTCTAGTTATATCTGTTTTGGAGTTTAAATGTGTTGTGTGTTTGAATGTCATATTTTTGAAAATTTCTGGTATATTTTAACTTAACTTCACCTACCATAGAGTCTTGTGTGCTTAGTCTCTTGTCATACCCTAGTGTTCTTAGGGATTGTACTCATTTTAGTTTTTACTTTAAGGAACTGTCAACCACATTCAGAGGGACTAGTTTGGTCTTATGCTTGCTTGTTCCTTCCCAGTTTGGGTATAATTACTTCCTGGACCTTGGCTTTGATACTCTTCCTTCTGCTTGGTTGAGATGGTTGATGATGCTTTCCTTTGTGATTTTATTAGATTCATTGAACTTTTTATTCCCAACATTTATCATTTACACACACACACACATACAGGTTTTTTTGAGACAGGGCTTCTCTGTGCCATAGCCTTAACTGTCCAGAAACTCGCTCTGTAGACAGGCTAGCCTCAAACTCACAAAGATCCACGTGCCTCTGCTTACTGAGTGCTGGGATTAAACGCATGCACCACCAGACCTGGTTATTCATCTCCTTTCCTTATCTTTTTCATCTGATTCTTTTCATTGTTTTATTAGCAAACTTTTGATGGATTCTTCTTAGTTTTCATCTTTTCTGCATTTTTTCATATTTAATTAAATGTTTATCTTACAAGATTGTATAGGGCCATTTTCCTTCAAGTATGTAATGAATCTTACACCTGGTCTTCTCTGATTTTAGTGGAGGTTATTTTTCTTTTCCCTAGTGTCGTGATATCATCATCCATTTTCACTCTTCTTCCTTCCATTAGTCCTTTTTTATTTTTTAAAATTTCTTAGATTTTTCAATTTATTTTATTTTATTTTTTTAATTTATAAAAGTTTATTAGTGTATAAAAGTTTCCATTTCCACCCCTCCTCCCAACACCCTTCCACTCCCCCCACTCCCTCTCCTCCTCCCTCTCCATCCCTAAGAGCAGTCAGGGTTTCCTGCCCTGTGGGAAGTTCAAGTTCCTCCCTCCTCCCTCCAGGTCCAGGAAGGTGAGCATTCAAACAGACTGGATCCCAAAAATCCAGTATATGCAGAGGAAACAAGTCCCAGTGTCATTGTCAATGTCTTTTCAGAAAGACCCCGAGATAGCCACCTTCAGAGAATCCGGCCACATTCAGAGCATCTGGTTGGATCACGTCCTCGTTCAGTCCCAGTCCAACTGGCCTTGGTGAACTCTCATTAGATCTGTCCCCTTGTATCAGTGGGTGAACGCACTCCTCACGGTCCTGCCTTTCTTGTTCATGTTCTCCCTCCTTCTGCTCCTCATTTAGACCTTGGGAGCTCAGTCCAGTGCTCCAGTGTGGTTCTCTGTCTCAATCTCCATCCATCAACGGATGAAGGTTCCCTCTGATCTTGCCTTCTTTGCTCACGTTCTCTTTCCTTCTGATTCTCGTTTGGACCTAGGGAGTTAAGTCCAGTGTTCCAATGTGGGTCTCTGTCTCTATCTCCATCCATCGCCAGATGAAGGTTCTATGGTGATATGCAAAATATTCATCAGTATGGTTATGGGCCAAGGCCAGTTCAGGCACCCTCTCCTCTGTCCAGAGAACAATCTGGGAATCTCTCCTTGGACCTGGGATCCCCTTTATAATCAAGTCTCTTGTAAACCCTAAAATGACTCCCTTAGTTGAGATATATACTTCCTTGATCCCATATCCAAAACTCCCCCCATTTCAAAACCCTGAGCATTTCCCATTCCTCCCCTACTCCCTTCTCTCTAACCCTCTCCCCTTCCAACAACCCCCCCACCCTCTCCCCATGCACCCGAGGTTGCCTGGCACTCTTGTCTACTTCCAATATCCAGGAGGATAACTACATGATTTTCTTCAGGTTCACCTTCTTATTTAACTTCTCTAGGATCACGAATTATAGGCTCAAAGACCTTTAATTATGGCTAGAATCCACTTATGAGTGAATACATACTATATTCCTCTTTTTGGGTCTGGCTTACCTCACTCAGTAAAGCGTTTTCTATGTCCATCCATTTGCATGCAAAATTCAAGATGTCATTGTTTTTTACCGCTGAGTAAAACTCTAATGTGTATATGTTCCACACCTTTTTTAACCATTCTTCTATTGAGGGACACCTAGGTTGTTTCCAGGTTCTGGCTATTACAAATAGTGCTGCTATGAACATAGTTGAACAAATGCTTTTGTGGTATGATAGGGCATCTCTTGGGTATATTCGCAAGAGTGGAATTGCTGGGTCTTGAGGGAGGTTGACTCCCATTCAATTTATTTTTTATTGTTTTATAAATAATACCATTCAAAATTTCTACTTCCTCCCCTCCTCCCGTTTCCTCCCCCTCCCCCCCTCCCCCTCCTGCTCCTGTCCTAAGAGAGGGCAGGGTACCCTGCCCTGTAGGAAATCCAAGGCCCTCCCCGCTCCATCCAGGCTTAGGAAGGTATGCATCCAAATAGAGTAGGATCCCAAAAAGCCAGTACATACAGTAGAGACAAATCCCAGTGCCATTATCATTGGCTTCTCAGTCTGCCCCAATTGTCAGCCACATTCAGAGGGTTTAGTTCGATCCCATGCGCGTTCAGTCCCAGTCTAGCTGGAATTGGTGAGCTCCCATTAGCTCAGGCACACTTTCTCAGTGGGTGGACCAACACCTCGTGGTCCTGACTTCCTTGCTCATATTCTCCCTCCCTCTGCTCTTCAACTGGACCTTGGGAGCTCAGTCCAGTGCTCCCGTGTGGGTCTCTGTCTCTATCTTGAAGGTTCTATGGTGATATTCAAGATAATCATCAGTCTGACTACTGGACAAGGCCAGTTCAGGCACCCTCTCCTCCACTGCCCAGTGTCCTAGCTGGGGACATCCCTGTGGACACCTGGGAATCCCTCTAGAGCCAAGCCTCTTGCCAACCCCAAAATGACTTTTTTAATTAAGATATCTTCTTCCCTGCTTCCATATCCGTCCTTTCTCCATCTCGGCCTTCTCACTCCCCCAAGCTCTCCCCAAACCCCCCATTCTCCCTTCTCTCTCCCCTTCTCCTCTTCCCCCACTTTACCCCCACCCCTATGCTCCCAACTTTTGCCTGGTGATCTTGTCTGCTTCCAGTTTCCAGGAGGATCTATATATGTTTTTCTTTGGGTTCACCTTATTACTTAGCTTTTCTAGCATCACGAACTATAGGCTCAATGTCCTTTGTTTATGGCTAGAGTTCACTAATGAGTGAGTACATACCATATTCGTATTTTTGGGTCTGGTTTATCTCACTCAGGATAGTGTTTTCTATTTCCATCCATTTGCATGCAAAATTCAAGATGTCATTGTTCCCCCCCCCCCCACCACTGGACAGTACTCTAATGTGTAGATGTGCCACACTTTCTTTATCCATTCTTCCATTGAGGGGCATCTAGGTTGTTTCCAGGTTCTGGCTATTACAAATAATGCTGCTATGAACATAGTTGAACAAATGCTTTTGTAGTATGATTGGGCTTCTCTTGGGTATATTCCCAAGAGTGGTATTGCTGGATCCTGAGGTAGGTCGACTCCTAATTTTCTGAGAAACTGTCACACTGATTTCCAAAGTGGTTGTACAAGTTTGCACCACCAGCAATGGATGAGTGTTCTCCTTACTCCACATCCTCTCCAGCATAGGTTATCATTGGTATTTTTGATTTTAACCGTTCTAACAGGTGTAAGATGGTATCTCAATGTTGTTTTGATTTCCTGATCGCTAAGGAAGTTGAACATGTCATTAAGTATCTTTTGGCCATTTGAAATTCTTCTGTTGAGAATTCTCTGTTCAGTTCAGTACCCCATTTTTTAATTGGGTTATTTAATTTGATGTTGGCTGTTGGCTTGCTGAAAATTGCTTTTATTATATTTAGATATGTTCTTTCTATCCCTGATCTCTCCAAGACACTTATCATGAAGGGGTATTGGATTTTGTCAAATGCTTTTTCAGCATCTAATGAAATGATCATATGGTTTTTCCCTTTCAGTTTATATATATGATGGATTACATTGGTATATTTTTGTATGCTGAACCAGCCCTGCATCTCTGGGATGAAGATGACTTGATCATGGGGGATGATTTTTTTTGATGTGTTCTTGGATTCGGTTTGCCAGTATTTTATTGAGTAATTTTGCGTCCATGTTCATGAGTGATATTGATCTGTAATTCTCTCTCTTGGTTGAGTCTTTGTGTGGTTTTGGTATTGGGGTAACTTTAGCCTCATAAAAAGAGTTTGGCAATGTTCCTTCCGTTTTATTATGTGGAACACTTTGAGGAGTATAGGTATTAGCTCTTATTGGAAGTTCTGGTAGAATTCTGCACTAAAACCATTCGGTCCTGGGCTTTTTTTGGTTGGGATTTTTTTTATTACAGCTTCTATTTTCTTGTAGTTTATAGGTCTATTTAAATTGATCACCTGGTCTTGATTTAATTTTGGTATATGGTATCTATCTAAAAACTTGTCCTTTTTTTTTTACATTTTCCAATTTTGTGGAGTACAGGTTTTGTGGTATGACTTAATGATTCTCTGAATTTCCTCAGTGTCTATTGTTATGTCCCCCTTTTCATTTCTGATTTTGTTAATTTGGATGTTCTCTCTGTCTTTTGATTAGTTTGGATACGGGTTTGTCTATTTCGTTGATGTCCTCAAAGAACCAGCTCCTTGTTTCATTGATTCTTTGTATTATTTTCTGTGTTTCTATTTTGTTGTTTTCAGCTCTCAATTTGATTATTTCCTGTCTTCTACTCCTCCTGGGTAAGTCTGCTTCTTTCTGTTCTATAGCTTTCAGGTGTGCTGTTAAGTCACTAAAGTAGCTTTCTCCATCTTTATGTGGGCACTTATTGCTATGAACTTTTCTCTTAGCACTGCTTTCATAGTGTTCCATAGGTTTGTATATATCTTGCCTGCATTTTCATTGAATTCAAGGAAGTCATTTATTTCTTTATTTCTTCCTTGACCCAGGAGTGGTTCAGTAGTTCACTGTTCAATTTCTATGAGTTTGTAGGCTTTCTGAGAGTAGTATTGTTGTTAAATTCTAACTTTAATTCATGGTGATCCAGTAAGACACAGGGAGTTACTCCATTTTTTTTTGTATCTGTGGAGGTTTGCTTTGTTACCGAGTATGTGATCAATCTTAGAGAAGGTTCCATGAGGTGCTGAGAAGAAGTATATTCTTTTATGTTTGGGTGGAATGTTCTATATATGTCTGTTAAGTCCATTTGATTCATGACATGCATTAGTTCTCTTATTTCTCTGTTAAGTTTCTGTCTGGTTGACCTGTCCATTGGTGAGAGTGGAGTGTTGAAGTCTCCTACTATTAGTGTGTAGGGTTTGATGTGTGCTTTAAGTTTTAGTAATGTTTCTTTTACATATGTGGGTGCTCTTGTATTAGAGAAGGTTCCATGTGATGCTGAGAAGAAGGTATATTCTTTCGTGTTTGGGTGAAATGTTCTATAGATGTCTGTTAAGTCCATTTGATTCATTACCCCTGTTAGTTTTCTTATTTCTCTGTTAAGTTTCTGTCTGGTTGACCAGTCCATTGGTGAGAGAGGAGTGTTGAAATCTCCTAATATTAGTGTGTGGAGTTTGATGTGTGCTTTGAGTTTTAGTAATATTTCTTTTACATATGTGGGTACTTTTATATTAAGGGCATAGATATTCAGGATTGAGACTGAATCTTGTTGAATTGTTCCTGTTATGAGTATATAATGTTCTTCTCCATCTCTTCTGACTGATTGTTGTAACATGAGGGCCTGCTTGTTGGGGTTTCCATCCTGTCTAGTTACCACAGCCAGTAAGCCCCAAAGAAAATCACACAGTCTGCATTAATTATAAACTGATTGGCCCATTAGCTCAGGCTTCTTATTAGCTCTTGTAGCTTATATTAACCCATTATTCTTATCTGTGTTAACCACATGGCTCAGTACCTTTTTCAGAGGGGCAGGTCACATCCTGCTTCTTTTGTGGTCTGGGCAGGACTCCAGAAAGAGCTTCCTTCTTCCCAGAATACTCCTGTTCTCATCACCCCACCTCTACTTCCTGTCTGGTTTTCCTGCCTATACTTCCTGCTTGGCTTTTGGTCGATCAGCATTTATTTAAAACATAATTGACAGATACAGAATTGTTCCACACCACTTCCCCCTCTTTTTTTTTTTAAACAAAGGAAAATATCCATAGTCCATTTTTTGGAAATGTGGGCATAGTATTTCAGGTTATTTCCTGCTGGTTGGGGGTACTGATAATCTTATGGGGAACTAAAAAAAATTTAGAATTATGATCAACTTCTGACTGGAGTATCCTGTGAGGCTTGATCATCTTAGGCAGCAGTCTTGAATCTGTTCTGGATGTAGAGTTCAGACATCTGGGCCATCTGATCTTACCAGAGATTTCTCAGGTGATCTTTCCTAATCAAACCTGATTTTTCTTAGCTCAGAATGAATCCACAGCCTCTCCTTTCCTGTGGAAACAAAAGCAAAATCTCTTTTCCAAAGTAACATACCTTTTGACTTCAATTTTGAAGTCAAGGTATTTTCAAACTACTTATCTTGGATTAATTCAGCAGCATTTATAAGCAAATATCTTTTAGCAGCTGTTGCTCCTTCAGCATTTAAACAATTCAAAGAAAGCATAATAGCATACAGTATCAAGATTCTCTGTGTATTTTCCATCTTTGTGCAGCTTTATTTTAGCCTCTATTTCTTTTATTTTTAATTTTTGACTTTTTGAGACAGGTTCTCTATATATCTCTGTCCTGGAACTTCCTCTGTAGAACAGGCTATCCTTGAACTGAACTGACAGAGATCTTCCTGTCTCTGCCTCCCAAGTGCTGGGATTAAAGATGTGTGCTACCACACTTTGAACTCACAGAGATCTGTCTGTCTCTGCCTTCCTGGCATTGGGATTAAAGGTGTATGCTACCACACCTTGAAGTCACAGAGGTCAGTCTTCCTCTGCCTCCCAAGTGTTGGGATTAAAGGTGTGTACCACCATACCCAACTACTCTCTTTCTTTCTTTTTTATTTTAAGGCTTTAATCTTTTTTTCCCAAGTCTGCATATATTTTTAACACACTGTAAACCATTTAGAGTTTTTTCGTCTTTGAATCTCTCTTTACTGTATATCTCTCTCTTTTTCTGACCACGAGTCTTTAATTTACGAAGCAATATGGGTAGGAATAAAGCCGTGGCTTTGATGGCTGGATCCAGCCCATTCCTTAGCTTTCTGAGATTTCAGCCTCATGGCTGAGGTACCTGCTGTGGGAACCCGGCAAAACAGAAACCCCAACTAGGAGGCCCTTATGTTACTTGGATTACTGATACTAATTTAAGGTCAGTTTTGTTATATGCATAGTTCTGATCTTGATTAAGGTATTGTGATTGTGTAGTTCATTTAAGAATGTAATGTATAATTAGAAAATATAGGTTGTTACTGGATAATCTTTAATAGTCAACTTTGTAGTCATGTTAGTTAGATTTTCTAGATGTGCATAGATATATTTCACATAGGTATTCTTCATATATTTCAAAGATTACAGAACATGGCATTTAATGTTTTAATAACTTAGGACTTTTCATGACAATGAGACACATCTGCTCCTGGCTGCACCAGCTACTTCAAGAGGAAGATGGGCATTGAAGAGGTTCCTTATGGAGTTTGCTAGCCATTTGGGAAAGAAACTGATCTTGCCTGGACTGTTGCATAAACTGAACATGAGAACCCACAGAGGACTGCTGACCTTGCCTAAAGGTGAGATGGTTCTTCGGGTTCCTGTTTCATGAAAGAGTCTGCTAGACATTCTGCAGGATACAGAAGAAAGTGACTGAACTGTCTTTGAAATTTCCTGCTTCATAGAAATGTCTACTGGATACTATGGGCCTGTAGGCTGAAGATGGATGCCACAATGGTACAGAGGAACTTTGGGTGACTGTCCAGGCAGCAAGATGTCTCTGTCATTTCTAAAGTTTTGGAAGTTGCTTACAATGTACTTCCTGTTTTCTTAAGTAATATTATATCCTTCTGGAGTCTTTGATGGAGTTTAAGAATGGATAGTTATAGTTATGATAAAAGATAAAATAGATATAAATATTGTAACTGTAATTCTTGCTTGATGACTGTTTTGTTATATGTAATTTTACTATGTTAACGTGAAAGCCTTCTTTTTTGTTTAAACAGAAAAAGGGGAAATGGTGTAGGATGTGTTGTTTTCATTGGTTGAATAAAGAGACTGCCTTGGCGTTTTGATAGGGCAGAAACTTAGGTAGGTGGGAAAGACAGAACTGGATGCTGGGAAGAAGAGCAGAGTCAGGCAGATGCCATGATTCTCCTGCCTGAGAGAGATGCTGGTTAGACTCATGCCGGTAAGCCATAGTCACGTGGTGATACACAGAAATAATAGGAATGGGTTAATCAAGATGTGAGAGTTAGTCAATAAGAGGCTAGAGCTAATGGGCCAGTAATTTAATTAATACAATTTCTGTGTGGTTATTTTGGGGGTTAAGCTAGTTGGGAGGTGGGATGCAGCCTGCTCCTCTTACTACAGATTGTAATTTGAAATTAATTTTATTAGATATTAGGATCACTACACCCTCTTGTTTCTTAGGTCCATTTGATTGAAAAACCTTTTCCCAAGCCTTTACTTTCAGGTAATGTCTGTCTTTGTGGTTGAGGTGTGTTTCTTTTATACAACAGAAGGTTGGATCCTGTTTTTGTATCTATTCTCTTAGCCTGTGTCTTTTTATAGGTGAATTGAATCCATTGATATTAAGTGATATTAATGATCAGTGGTCGTTAATTCTGGTTATTTTTCAGTAGTAATGTTTGTGTGCTTCCCTTCTTTGGGTTATATTTGTGGAGAGTTATCAGATACCTGTGTTTTTGTGGGTGCAGTTAGCTTCCTTGGGGTTTTCCTTCTAGTACTTTCTGTAAGACTGGGTTTGTGGAAACGTATTGTTTAAATCTGTTTTTGTCATGAAATATCTTGTTTTCTCCATCGATGGTGAATGAAAACTTTGCTGGGTATAGTAGTCTTGGCTTGCATCTGTGGTCTCTTTGTGTCTGCAGCACATCTATCCAGGACCTTCTGGCTTTCATGGTTTCCATTGAGATGTCGGGTGTAATTCTGATAGGTTTACCTTTATATGTTACTTGACCTTTTTCTTTTGAAGCCGTTAATATTCTTTCTTTATTCTGTATGTTTTGATTATTATATGGCTAGGGTATTTTTTTTTGATCCATATATTTGGTGTTCTGTAAGCTCCTTGTACCTTCATAAGGATATCCATTTTTAGGTTGGTAAAGTTTTCTTCTATGGTTTTGCTGAATATAGTTTTGTGCCTTTGAGCTGGAATTCCTGTCCTTCTTCTACCCCTATTATTCTTAGGTTTGGTCTTTTCATGGTGTCTCAGGTTTCCTGGATGTTTGTGTTAAGAATTTGTTAAATTTAATGTTTTCTTTGACCAATGAGTCTATTTTCTCAATCGCATCTTCAGTGCCTGAGATTCTTTCTTCTATCTCTTGTATTCTGTTGGTTATACTTGTCTTTGTAGCTCTTATTCATTTACCCAGATTTTCCATATCGAGAATTCCCTGTTTGTATTTTTTTATTACCTTTATTTCAGTCTTCAAGTTGTGAACTGTTTCCTTCGCCTGTTTGATTGTTTTTTCTTGGTTTTCTTGGGTTTATTTGAGGGATTTATTAATTTCTTCCAAGTTTTTGTTCATCTTGTCCTCCATTTCTTTAAGGGAGTTTCTCATTTCCTCTTTAAAGGTCTCCATTATTTTCATAAAATTATGTTTAAAGTCATTTTCTTCTATTTCTTCTGGGTTAGGATGATCAAGTCTTCCTGTTGTGTGACCACTGGGTTCTGGTGTTACCATGTTGCTTTTTAGGTTGTTGGAGGAATTTGTGCATTGGCATCTACCCATCTCTTCCTTCAAATGAGGCTGGCAGTGTCTTTGAGTCTTGGTTCAATTCTCACAGTGGCTGTCTGAGTGTTTGGGAGTTTTTCTTGATCTGCTTTGTACTGTCAATGTCTGTTTCAGAAAGCCTCTGAGGTTTCTATATGCCTGCTCTCTTGGTCTTCTCTCCTGGTTTGCTGTCTTGGTACTTTCTCTTAATCCCCTCAGTAGTAAGATCTTGGTCCCCTTAGAATTATAACAAGTGCTTAACTCTTAGGCAGGGTGTGGCTAGTAGCTTGGGGAGTTCCAGCTGATGGGTTTGGATTTTTGGGGAGCCTAGCCGCAGGAAACTTCCTGCTGGATGACTAGAAAAGTGAGGGAGTTAGGGGAGGGGCCCAGGGTTTTGACCCACTGGGGAGGTCCTATAGAGTGGGGTGTACTACTGTGTGGTTGTTCACTCACCTCTTAAATCCCCTCAGTATTGGAGCAAGCTGTGTTTCAGAGTTCCACTGAGGTTGCAGGAGCCATTAGTCCTTTCTGCTCTCCATAGTTTTGTTCCTACTTTCATGCTGTCTGTGCATATATGGTTTTATGTATCTATAAAGCTTAGGACTCACAAATCAGAGAAAACAAACATATAATATTTGTATCTCTGGGACTGAATTTGCTTAATAGAATTATCTCTAGCTGTATTTATTTTGAATAATTGACATAGCTTCATTCTTATATATGCATACACACATTATATATGTACATACATATATATATATATATATATACATATTTGCATTTTGAGAATTCTCCAAACTGATTGCCTTAGTGAGTAGAGATTTACATTCTCATCAGCAGTGTAATTGGGGTTCCCTTTTGTTCATACTCATGTCAGCATTTTTTATTGTTAATGACTACTATCTTAATGGTTGCTATTCTTGCTGGGATGATATGGAATCTCAGGGTAGTAAATCTGTATTCCTCTGATGGCTAATAATGTGGAACATTTTTATGGTTTTTTTTGGCCTTATGTTTCCTATTTTTAGATCTGTCAACTTTGTCTGTCTGTCTATCTCTGTCTGTCTATCTGTCTGTCTGTCTGCCTATCTATCATCTATCTATGCTGTGGGACAATGGTCTTTTATCCTGTCACTTGCATTATTTTTAATAAAAATGCTGATTGGCCAGTAGTCAGACAGGAAGTATAGGTGGGGAAACAAGGCAGGAAGTAGAGGAGGAACAATGAAAATTCTAGGAAGAGGGAAGTTTCATTTTGCAGTTGTAATCCAGACACAGAGGAAGCAAGATGTGACTGCCTCATTGAATAAGGTACTGAGCCATATGGCTAACACAGACAAGAATTATGGGCTAATGTAAGTTATAAGAATTAGTTAATAAGAAGCCTGAGCTAATGGGCCAATCAGTTTTATAATTAATGTAAACCTCTGTGTGTTTCTTTGGGACTGAATGACTGAAGGACCAGGTGGGACAGAAACATTTGTCAATATATCTATCTATTTATTGTTGTTGTTCTTTGTAGCTATTGATCCTCTGCCAGATATGCAGTGTCTTAGTTAGGTTTCTATTGTTGTGACAAGACACCATGATCATGGCAACTCTTACATAGGAAATTTAATTTAATTGGGACTGGCTTACAGTTCAGAGGTTTAGTCCATTATTGTTACGTGGGAAGCAAGACTGCATACAGGCAAACAATGATGCTGGAGAAGTGGTGTAGGAGTTCCTTCTGCTTGTGTGTTGCTTTCATTGGTTAATGAATAAAAAAACTGCCTTGGCCTTTTGATATGGGCAGAACTTAAGTAGGTGGGGAAGACAGGACTGAATGCTGAGAGGAAGAAAGCAGAGGCAAGAGAAGCCATGAATCCTCTACCTGAGATGGATGTCGGTTAGAATCTCTGGTAAGTCACTGGCACATGGCGATACACAGATTAATAGAGATGGGCTAAACTAATATGTAAGAGTTAGCCAATAAGAAGTTAAAGCTAATGGCCAAGCAATGTTTTTCACTAATAAAGTTTCTGTGTGGTTATTTCAGATGTAAGCTAGCCAGGTGGCCAGGATAAACAACGGACTTTCTCCTTACAACAGAGAAGTAGCTAAGAGTTCTGTGTCTTGATGCACAAGTTACGGGAAGAGAGAATGACACTGGACCTGACTTGAGCTTCTGAAACCTCAAAGCCTGCCCCCTTCTGAACTCCCATACTTTCTTCAACAAGGCCACACCTACTCTACCAAGGCCACTCCTCCAACAATGCTACCCCATAGGGGTCATTTTCATTCAGTATACCACATGCAGCTAGAAATTATTTTCGTCCATTTTGCAGGTTGCCTCCTAATTCCATTAAACGTTTCTTTCACTGTGTAGAAGCTTTTAGTTTCATGAATCCTTCTTCTTAATTGTTGGTATTAAGTATAGGGTATGGGAGTTCTTCTTATCTTTTAGTATCTTTTTCAGTTTATTCCCTCAGCACTTTAATATTTTAACTAGAGAAATCCTTCCATCCTTGACAAAGCTTATCAGATATTTTAATTTCTTTTTGAAGAAATTATGAATGTATCATTTAGCATTTTTTGTTATTGACATATCATAAGACTACTAATTTTTTAGTATGTTATTTAAAAACGCTACTTTGTGAAAATGTTTATCAGACCTAAGAGTCTATAGGGTCTCTAATGTATGGAATCATGTCATCTGCTACTAAGGATAATAATTTCTTCCTTTTCTATTCATATTTCTTTTATTTCTCTCATTTTCTATTGCTCTAGCAAGACTCTGAGAACTCTGTTGAATGAGAGTGGAAAATGTTCTCCTAATTTTAATGAAAATGACTTCAGTTTTCTCCCATTTAGTTATAATATTAGTTGTGTGTTTGTTGCATCTAGTATTTTATTATGTTAAATTATATTCATTTTATTTTATTTCTTCAGGGACTTTAGCATGGAGGAATGTCAGATTTTTGTCAAAAGCATTTTCTGCCCTAATGAGCTAATAACTGTGATTTTTGTCCTTGAATCTGCTTCTACAATGTGCTGTTTTATTGACTTGTGTGTGTAGAACCATCCCTACATCATTGGGATGAAGCTTACTTAATCACAGTGAATGATATTTGATATGTTCTTGAATTCAGTTTGCAAAGGGTTCTTATTTATTTATTTATTTATTACTTATTTATATTGGCAATGTGTGCATCTGTGTTCTCCAGGGAGATTGGCCAGTTTTATTCTTCCTGTTGCCTGTTTATCTGGCTTCAGTGTCAGTGTAACACTGGCTTCATAGAAGGAATTTGAAAGTGTTTATTCCTCTTTCTATTTTATGGAACATTTTGAATATCATTGGCATTCTTCTACTGCTATGGCTATATATGTAAAATTTGAATTTTTGGAAACTTTAACTGTCTGATTGCCTTTGGCAAAAAGTTTCTCAGTGTTTTGAGCGTTGACATCGAGTTTTATTTGTTTGTTTGTTTTGAGTTAGTCTAGAGTAATTAACAGCCATACTTCTCAGAAATGTTAAAATTAATTTTTCCACTTCTCTAGGGGTAATGCAATGTACTGAAATACTTAAGGTCTTACTAACGTCAGCTTGATTATAGAAACAAAGTATTCTCCCAATAACAAAAACAGTTGACAGTGTTCAATAGTGGATCCACATGAATCTGAACTATTTCTGCTTGGGAGATTTGTTAATTCTGTTTCAGTTTTGTTGCTTGTTATAGATTTGTTTGTCTATGTCACTTTGGTTTGTAAGTCAAATGGATACAGAAATGATTCTATTTTTCAGGTTGGTAGAACATGAGTTTTAAGGTATGACCCAACACATTTTTGAATTTTATTGTTGTCCAGATCTTCTTTTTATTTCTTTGCTAGTTTGGCTAAGAGTTTTCAACTTGTTTATCTTTTCAAAGAAGCAACTCTTCGTTTCATTGATTTTTTTTTAAAGTACAAATATCTGTTTCATGAATTTCTGCCCTGGTGTTATTTCTTTCCTTCTTCTCCTTCTGAGTTTAGCTTGTTCTTGTCCTTGTTTTTGTTTTTTTTCAAGTTCCTAATGTTCATTATTAAAATTTTAGTCTGAGAGCTCTCTGGTTTACTTATTTTAGATATTTTTTGTGCATACAAGAATTTTGTCTGCATGTATGTATGTGTACCACTTGCATTCTTGGTGTCCCCAGAGGTCAGAAAAGGTAATTATATCCTTTGGAACTGGAGCTACAGATGGTTGTAAGCCACCATGTGGTTGCTGAGAACAGAACCTGGGTCATCCATGAGAGCAATAAATACTCTTAGCTGAGTCGTCTCTCTAACTATCCTCACTGATTAAAGTAGGCACTTTAAAAAAAACAGTAGTCATAAATTTAGCTCTTAAGAGTTCTTTTATTGTATCCCATAGGTTTTAGTATGTCATATCTTCATTTTTTATTTTAAAAAGTTTAATTATATTATATATGTATATTTGCTGTGGGACAATGGTCTGTATCCTGTCAATTATATTTTTAAAAAAACACTGATTGGCCAGTAGCCAGACAGGAAATATAGGCGGGATGACCAGTCAGGAAGTAGAGGCAGGGCAATGAGAACAGGAAAATTCTGAGAAGAGGACGCAGTCACAGTCTTTACCCAGCTGCAGAGAAAGCAAGATGTGACTGCCTTGCTGAAAAAGGTACTGAGCCATGTGGCTAACGTAGACAAGAATAATGGGCTGATGTAAGTTATAAGAGTTAATAAGAAGTCTGAGCTACTAGGTCAATCAGTTTATAACTAATGTAGACCTCTGTGTGATTTCTTTGGGACTTAACAATTGTGGGAACTGGGCAGGACGGAAACCCCGTCAACAGATATTTTGTTATATGAGTGTCTTTATATCCAGTGTTTTCTTGTTTATAAAATTAGATAAACCAGTGTTTGTTAATTATGTATTTATCTCTCCTGATAATTTAGTTAGAGTTTATTTTATCTGATACTAGAATAGTGATCCATGCTTGCTTTCTTGTTGCATTTGCTTGAAATATCTTTGTTCATCCTTTCACCCTAAGGTTTATTTGATTTTGATGGTTAAGTATATATTCTTGGAGGCAGAAAATAGATATTGTTCTGAAATCCATTTGGCTACATGAGTGCATGCAAGCACGTGCATGTCATGGCCCATGTATGGAGGTCAGAAAACAATATGTAGGAGTTAGCTCTCTCATTTCGCCATGTGGGCTTTGGGGATTAAATTTAAGCTCAGCAGCAAGCACCTTTACCTGCAGAGCTGTTTTTCTGGCCTGTTTTTTTAATTTGATTCAATTCTAGGAATTGAAATTTTTCTTTTTAATTTTTTGCTGATCTTTCATTATTTTTCTGTTTTTTAATCTTCATAAGTTTGTGTATTTTCTGCAGTTTCTCTAGCTACTCGTTCCTAGCATGACTTCATCATGGTCACATAGAATATCTGAAGTTATTTTGGGGAGGAAGATATCAGTTTTTCAATGGTGTGGCCACTGATAGGTTGTCATCCAGTAAATAATCTCCCACCCATGCTCACAGAAGCAACTCTAATTAACGCCAGTGGGCCACATACAAAAAGATGACATGAAGGTTGCAGGGGGACATAACAGTTTCAGCAGAGTTCGGATGGTTATGAAAGAGAGTAGCAAGGGTGGGAACAGATAAATATTCATGTTTGAAACTATAAAGGTAAAAAAGTGAAAAAATTATTTCAATTTTCCTGCATTGAAGACTTGATTTTTATTTTATTGCATCCTCTGTTTTGGAGAACATTGCATGGGCTATTGAGAAGAGCGTGGATTCTGTTATGTTTGCATAGAATGTTATGTAGATAACTATCAGGTTCATTTGATTGTGATGTTCTTTAACTCTGATATTTCTCTGATTAGTTTTTGAAATGGTGACCTATGTATTGTTGAGAGTGGCGTGTTGAAACTACCTATTATTATTGTCTTGGGGTTGCTCTGTCTTTATATCCAGTAGTATTTGTTTTATGAAATTAGGTGCACTAGTGTTTGGAACTGTAATTTCCTTCAGATGAATTGTTATTTTTTTTTTCTCGTCAGAGTTTCTCTGTAGCTTTTGGTGCCTGTCGTGGAACTAGCTCTTGTAGGCCAGACTGGCCTCAAACTCACAGAGATCTGCTTGCTTCTGCCTCCAGAGTGCTGGGATTAAAGGCGGGTACCACTACTGCCTGGTGAATTGTTACCTTAATAAGTATGAGGAGAACCTCTTTATTATTCTGACTAGTTTTAGCTTGAAATATATTTTATCTGATACTAGATTGGAAATTCATGCTCTCTTTCTTGTTCCTTTTGCCTGGAATATTTTTTTCTCATTATTTCACTCCCAAGACTGTTTTTGACTTTGATGGTAAGATACATTTCTTGGAGGTTAAAAAAAAAATAGGTGGATCTTGTTTTGCAACTCTATCTGCTAAGTCTTTTTCTTTGGATTGGGGGATTTAGTCCATTAACATTCAAAGTTACAAATGAAAAGTGTGCATTAATTCCTGTCATCTGGCAGTGTTTGTTACCTTTATGTTCTTTAGTTAGTCTTCTGGTATGGTTTATTAGTTCCGGAAGTCTCCTAGATGTGTTTGGTTTTCTCTTCAGTCTGATGACTCATTCAGTTCTCTTCTGCAGCAAAGGTTTACTGGTCATGTACTCCAACAGCTAACTTTTTTTTTTTAACAATGTTATCATCTTTGTAAAAAAATTTACATTTATTTATTATTATCTGTGTCTGTGTGTATGTGTGTGTGTTTGTGTGATGCATGATAGTGGGAACATTCACATGCTATGGTATACGTGGTAGTCAATGGACAACCTTGTAGAATCTCTACTCTTCTACCTTTACGTGGGTTCTGTGGACAGGGCTCTGGTCCTCAAGCTCGCATGACAAATGCCTTGACCTGTTAAGCCACTTGCCAGGCCCCTATTGAATATATTCTTTGTGTTTCATACTAAAGTTCTTCTTCTCAGCCTAAGACCCTAAGTTTTGTGTTAGAACAGTGCTCCAAAGTGTTCACACATTCTCTTCATATTTTCTGACTATCTTTATTGATGTCTGAGTATTCTAATTCTTTTATCTTGTCTTTCATTCTAGATATTTTCTCTTTTATTTGATGCACTTTATTGGTGAAACTTTCTATTGAGCTATTTTTATTTGATTTATGTATTTTTCATGTTTAAAGTTTCTAAATTTTGCTTTTTCCCCACTATTTGTCTTTATTGAATTTCCTTCATATGTATTGAATTTCTCATTTCATTCAGCTCTTTGCTTAAATTTTCTTTGGATTCATTTAGGAGTTTATTTGTGTCTTGATTCTATTAAATATTCTTATAATCATTCTTTTCCATTGTATGTCTTGGTGGGATTTTTATCTAACTCACTTTAAGTGGGAGCCATTACTGTGGGACTGGTACTTTTGCTAGGGTATTTGTACTTGCTCCATGTTCCGTTCCATGTTTCTTATATTACTAAATTGACACTCCCATACCCATGGTTGTTTTTTGGTTGGATTTTTTTTATCAGTTGTGTTATCATTTGAAATATTTCAGAATTTAGGTGGGGCTAAGTTGTGGGAGAGTTGGGGTGAGTAGTTCAGAAGTTAATACCTCAGTCCCTATGCTCAGGGAATAGAACATTAGCTGCTTAGCTGCAGAAGCAACCAATTACTATAGGCTTTCTGTGCCAATGTAATACTAGCCAGTTATAAACAGTGGGCTTTTTCACTTCAGTGGCAAGTACAGGACCAACATGTCAGCACAGTGTTGTGAAGACTAGATTACCACTCACTAAGCTTAGCAGTACAGAGGTGAAGACAGCCTGGGTAAGGTTAAATATTAGCATTAGATTAATTGAGCAAAACAACTGTGGTGGGAAAATTATCTGGCAGGGTTTGGGATGCTGTTAGGAACCATGGAGCTTAGAGACTGTTAAAGTTTTCAAAGCTTATAGCTGAAAAGTAAAATGAGGAGGGTTTGGGGAAGAGGAAAAGAATAGAAGTTGGAAGGAGGGAAAATGTGGAACTGTGTGTAGGGAGACTGGTAAAGGTACACTGTAGGAGATGGGCAGAGGTGTTTGCGTAGCAATCTAACAATATAACTGAGCAATATAGGAGCTAAAGCAATATTGTTGCAGGGTGGTTCTACCAAAGAGGAGATTAAAAAAGAAAAAAAAGCATTAAAAATTTAAAAATAATAAAAACCAACAATAACAACAAAAAGTCAAAGTGTAATAACAGTACATTAGTTTTTTTTAAAAAATCATGCCAGTCAGTATTTCTTCCCTGAGAAGGATTCTGAGTTCTTTTCTTCTCGGTGATGTTTCATACAATAAACTGTTCTCTTGGGGGAGGTTCAGGTTGCAATTCTAGTTCAAAGTTGTTGAGCAAAATGGGGTTTCGTATCATTCCAATGGGGTTGTGTATCATTCCAGTGGGATATAGGCCAGTGATTGAGCTTCTGAGTTGAGCAGTATGTTTTTAGATCCCTCATCGATTAAGCAATGTGTATGTGTGTGTGTATGTGTGTGTGTGCGCGCGCATGTACACACAGTGTGGTAAGGCATCATGAGAGCCTTTGACATGCGTTGTCTCTAACCTCAGTGACAGACTTGGGAAGAGTCAGCCAAAATCTAACAAAGTCACACATTAGCCACTTTCCTTCAAGTTCGCTTAGCTATTCATGGACTTTGACCACCTAGGATCTGCTACAGCTTTTCCCTGGGGCTATCTGGCATCACTGTGCAGGACTGCAGCATGGGCTCCTACTGATATCATTGACCACCTCAGGAGGGGTCCTGCTACAACCTCAGTGTCACACCTTAGTCCTTTGCTTTCTGTCCTCAGAGATGTATGAAGTTCTGGCTCTGATGGCTCCAGGATTTACTGTCGTTCTCCCATAAGGCTATTCTGTGGTCCTGGAATATGGGAAAGGCAGACTCTAAGCCATCTGGTGGTTTCTACAGACATCAGCAAACCCTTTATTCTGTTTCAAAGTCTTCTGCTGTCAGCATCCCTGCCTATCATGTATCCTTTTGTGGACTGAGCCAGGTATATCTGCATGCTTTTGGAGGACAGGGACACATGGAAAATTAGAACTAGCTGATTAACTAATTTAGCTGAGTCAGTGAATTCCAGTTTCTTTAAGAGACAATACCCCGGTATCTACCCTCTGGAATGGCTAGTGCTTTAGTGAAAGAGATCTTCCAAGTGCATTGAGAATGGGACAACACTGACATCTATACAAACAAACCTATCTTGGTACTTTGAAAACACCCAGTCATCCTGTTGGAGTGAATGATGGAGGTGTTTGCTGGTCCCCTGAAGCTTCATAGTTTCTGGCCTCTACAGTGAGTTTCACAGCAGACGCTGGTTTCAGAGGCTGATACATCCAGGCTACCAAAGCCAGAGTTATCTTGTTTCCAGTCACTGAGGTGGTGGGCCTTTTCCTATACACTTCCCTATCTGGGTCAGGTCTTCTACTTCCTAGACCATTGGTTTGTTGATGCTGAGTCATCCTGCTCTCCATGACTTTCTCTATATCCCAGGCTCACTCTCATTCTGGAGCTCTGGCATGTTGAATTCTGGCTCCCTGGCTTTGTGAATGTTCCCCACTCTTTGGTCTCTAGGACAGCTCAGCCTAAGCAGTAGTCACAGGACAGTGCTTAGCCACAGATCCCTGAGCTGGGGGAACTTCAATTGGAGGTTTGTGGAAACCAGGAGCTTGTCTTGTGGGTTAGGTTGCCAGTCATTTGAGTAGACCTGCCTGGCTCGCCTTTGGGAAGAGGTGTCTGTTCCCTTCCCTGGCTCCACCCTGACTGGAGCTAGAACTGCTTGATTTGCCTTTCTTCATTTCCTCTTTTTGACTGTTCTTACCCTTCACTTTGTAGGTTTATGGATCTCTTTATCTTTCTTTGGAGTGAAATCTGGTTTTCTTTTTAAAGATTTATTTTATTATCTTTGATTATGTGTCTCTGTGTAGACACGTGCCCTTAGAACAGGTGTCTGAAGAGTCCAGAAAACAATATCCAATCCCCTGGGCCCGGAATTACAAAGAGGTTGTCAGCACATGTGCGTTGGGAACTGAACTCAGGTCCTCTGCAAGAGCAATATGTTCCAGTAGACACTGCGCGATCTCCCTGGCCCTGTTTTCATATCCTGGTATTTCTTCTTTCTTCAGTGCATCATGCTAAGGCAGTTACTAGTCTGCCAGATTCCTAGAAGTCTCACTTGAATTGTGTTTCTGGAAGAAGAGAGAGATAATACAATTAAGTGCTTCTGTCTTTTGGACAGAAAGAGGTGCTAAGAGTTTCAATTTCAACAGGAATGTGGTCATGTATAAAGGCATTTTTATTATAATTTGATTTGAAAGTTTCACACATGTATACATTAAAATATGATCATATACCTTCCCCCATTTCTTCATCCCTGCCAAACTCCTCCAACATGTTCTCCTTTTAGCTTCGTGTCATTTTTTTTCTTTCTTTTTTTGATGACTAACAAAGTCTAATTATTGCTACCCACATGTGTATGAGAGTAGGTCTATCCATTGGAGCATGGTAAACCTACCTCCAGATAAGAATAGTTCTCCCTCTTCCAGCAGCTGTTCACTGCCAATAGAGCCTCCATAAAAGGTGGGACCTGGCAAGACCCTTCCTGGCTGTGTTGAAATGTTGACTGGATCAATCTTGTACAGGCTGTGCAAGCAACTCTCGCTGCTGTCGAGTTCATGAGTGTGATAGCCATGGCATGTCTAGGTGACATTTCACAGCATTCCCTATATTCCAGCTCTTAAATTCTTTTGTCTTCTCTTCTCGGATTTCTCTGAGCTTCGGTTGAGAGTGGGGTGACAAATATGTCCCATTAAAGGTTGAGTCACTCACAGTCTCTTACTGTTATCACTTTGACCACCCCAGCTATGGGCTTTTGACAAAGATTACAATACCTGGTCTGAAAATCCCTCCTGTGAGTCAAATCTCAAATCTAATCAGAAAGTGGTTAGTTACCCCATAACAGCCATGCCACTATTGGTGCCAATGGACTCACTTGTCTGACAGGTTGATATTGTAGCATACAGATTTCATAGGTATCTATTCTCTACCAGTGATCTGCATAACATCATCTGGCATTATGAAAGCTAGCCAGCTGAGGGGAAGTTTCCTGATGATTCATATAAGATTGATACTCTATGTGAGTATAAATACCCCCATCTTTCTTTCTCTTAAATTTCTAAATAATTTATTTTATTATGTATTTCCTTTCTCCCAACTCCTTCCAGGTCCTTCCTAGCTACACACACATGCACACACATGTAGGAGGAGGGCCTGTTTGTTCGTTCTGACCACCCAGCTAGCTTAGCCCTGAAATAACCACACAGAAACTGTATTAATTAAATCACTGCTTGGCCCATTAGCTTTAGCTTCTTATTGGCTAATTCGTACATCTAAATTTAACCAATTTATAGTAATCTGTGTATCACCATGTGGCTGTGGCTTACTGGGTAAAATTCCCAGCGTCTTTCTTCAGCGATTCCATGGTGTCTCTCTTTCTGCTTTCTTCCTCTCAGAATTCAATTGGGTCTTCCCTGCCTACCTAAGTTCTGCCCTATCAACAGGACAAGGCAGTTTCTTTATTCATACAATCCAAGCAACACATAGAAGGACCTCCCACCCACACACACACAAACACATGCACATGTGCACATGCATACACACACATGCACAATTATGCACACATGAAAATTAAAACAAACAAACCAACAAAGCAAGATGAAGCCAAAAGCCCACAAAAAGCTATGGCATTCATTTTGTGCTGTCCAACTACTACTGGACACAGAGACTGCCATAGAGTAAATATGGTAAATACACATAGTGGCACTCCATTAGAGAAACACAACTCCCTTTGCCAGCAGGTATCAATTACATACATAGGTCAGACCCTGTGTATACTTCTTCCTTTCATCTTGGGGATCATATCTTACTTGATCCTGTGATGGCCTTATGTGTGCTGTCATAGTTTCTAAGTTCATACATGGATCATTACCGTTTTGTCTAGGAGACAGTTTTTACTTAGAGTAAAGACATATTTACTTGGAGTCATCCATCATATCTGTCTCTTATAATCTTTTAACATCATCATCTGAGAAGATCCCTGAGTCTTGAAAGGAGGGGTTTGAAAAAGACATCCCATTTAGGACCAAGTACACCAAAGTCTCTCACTCTCTGCACATTGTCCAATTAGAATCTCTGTGTTAATTCCCATCTACTGCAAGAAGAAGCTTCTCTGATGTGGGTTGAATCAAGACATTGATCTATGGTATAGCAGTATGCCGTTAGGAATCATTTTATTGCTATGTTCATTTAACAGAATAATAGTAGTAGGTTTCCCCCTAAGCCCATGACCTATCTAGTTTTACATTCTTGGTCACTTTAGCAGTATGAGGAATTAGTTCCATCTCATGGAGTTTGCCTTAAATTCAATAAAACTATGGTTGGTTACTTCCGTAGCATCTGTGCCGTCATATACATTGTAGGCAGGTTGCTGTTATAGCTCTTAGGGTTTGTCGCTGGGTGAGATTGATGCTTCCCTATATCCTCTGGTTGCAAGCATAGTACCTTCCAGCACCATGAATACTAGTCAGCAGGAGTAAAGCTTCTAGTTAGGCACCAGCTCAACTCCTCTGTGTTTGACGACATAAATAAGTATTGTTTTAAGCAATCAGGCCTACCATCAGATTATGGAGAGCAACCAGTGGCTTTAGAAAGAGCCTGTGATGTTTGGGGGAGGGGACCCCTTTGGGCAATGAATCAACAAATTGTAACCCATTCCTAGCACCGGAGGTCTTACTTGGTAGCTTAAGATATCTAGGTGTGGCATTGTCTCCTCTATTATTTGGTGACTTCGTTTAGATTTCTTTCATATTTGTATTTATTTTAGGAAGCATCTATAGCAAAAGTCTTTCATGTGTTTGTTAAAAAGATGGCCTTTAGTGTTAGTTGTCCTTCCCCATATTTCCTCCTTTACTTTTCCGTCCCACCCCCTTCCCTATTTATTCCTACTGTTATAGTTCCCCCTTTATCTCTCCTTAATATTGTATTCTATTTCCCTCCCTTGGGAGATTTCCTCCTTCCTAAGACTGGAGTGGGTCTTAAATCCAATCAAACATCAGGTTCTTTTATCCCATAATATTCTTGTCATTATTACACGCACTGGCGTAGCCACTCCAGTGTTACGGTAGTTCACATGGTTCCTTGCTAGGGGAGACTGTTGCTGACTTCCTCCTCCAGCAGTTTACATAGCTACCTTCCGGAACTAAAAGTTAAGCAACCGGGAGGAGCTTTCTGTTCAGCATCAACTTGATTTCTACATGTCATATGACCAAAATGTGTGGTGTCTTTAGCAATAGGGTCTTACCATCAAATTCTGGTGGGCAACGAAGAGCATAGGAAGTAGTCTGTCTTGTTTGTGGTCTCTGACACCACTGACCAACAGCTTGAGGAGAGGTATGTCATGAACCCTACTGGGCTTTTTATCTAGCAACCCGTGGCTTCTGGGAGTAGCATCATCATTCTCTATGTAGCGGAACGCCAATGAAACTGTTTGACATTAACACATCAATCTGAAGCTTATAACATAGTAGTTTCCATATGTCCTTTCCGACATCCTCATTGTTAGTTCCTCTTCTGCCATCCTTTCCTCTCCCCTACCCCCACATCATATTTTCAATTCTTTGTGTTATTTCTTCGAACATACCAAATATTTACTATATTCCGACTTTGATAATTTCAAGTCTTTGATAATTAGAAGTCTTTTGGGAGCTGCTTTTTCTGGGTGTTATGTTACAGATTCTTGTTCACAGTACACTTGTAGCTTTACATTCTTGTGGACTTCATTGTGAACTCACGTCTGTAAGAACATAGAGGGAATTATTTGGGGATTGATTGGCGGATGCTTTGACCACAGACCTAGAGGGACTTTCATCTTGGGTTACATTTTGTCAACTTGATTGGATTAAGAGATGCCGAGAAAATCAGTAAATCATACCCCTGTGTATTTGTGAGCATTTACAGAGAGGGTTCGAGCATAAGGACCCAATCAGACTAAACAATCTTCTAGTGGATTCAAAATTTGAGTGACCTAGTGGAAGGTGGAAGAACTCTAGAGGTGGGGCCTACTTAAAGGTATTGGGGATATGTCTTTTCAATACATAGCTGGGTACCAGCCCCTTTCTGTGTTATCTTTGGTTTGGCTGCCATGAAGTAAGCATCCCTAATCCACCATGCCTTCTCTGCCCAGATGTTTATCCTCACCACAAGTCCACAGCTATGGAGTCACATAAGTGTACATTGAAACTGTGAGCCAAAGTAAATCCGTTTTCCTCTTATTTTTGTTCAGTTACTATGAAACTAACCAGTATGAGTACACTTTAGCTTCTCAGTTGTTGATTTTTGTGACCTTGCTAACAGTGTGAGATCCCACAGATGGTCTCAGTTTCCTGACTTGATACCTCTGTAGGCAGAGTAAAATTCTAAGCCTTGAAATTGGGGTCTGACATCCAGGCCAGTGTTATCCTTGGGATGGAGATCTGGTTTGTACTTATTGCTGGATAAATGCATGGTCTTGCTTTGTCACCGGCCTCAAGGACGTTTTTCCTATTATCACATGTGCTCAACCATGTTCATATAAATGTTTGTTTAAACCTGAGCACCCAAACTATGCTGTTGATTTTCAGATGTGATGGCTCTGTTTGCTGCGACCACTGCTCTCTGATCTTGGTTTGAGGTCCACAGCAGAGAATTGTCATGACAGCTTCCCCATTCTTCTCCATCTTCCTGGCTGTTCTAACAGGTGTGGCCTTTGCTTTTGTTATTGTAGCCTATTTTTAGAATACCAGTATGGGTTCCAGGACCCAGTTTTCTCTGTCATTTTCTCCTGTGCTTCTGCTCACATGAAGCCCTCTTCTGGGCCTTCCTTTACTCTACCTGCCCCCAGGAACTGTCTGTATCCCAGGCCACCATCACAGCTTCATTCTAAAGCTCTTCCACCAGCCGGCCTCCATCCTTCCTTCTAAAAGGGAGTGTCCCCACTTAATCCCACTTACTCCTTTGCATCTCTGCCAAGAGGAAGTTTGGCATGCGTCTTTTCACACTCTGACTGTTGCTGAGGGTGTAGGGCTGAAACATTTCTACAGAACAGATCAAGAACAATGCATTAGTTCTGAAATATGCAGAAAATCAGCTTTGCTGAAATTAATATGTATTTAATTAATCTAAAGAGTGTGTTTAATGTTTTATTTAGCAGTTTAAGGTAGTTTTAGGTATGCAAGTTTCAAGTTTTCAGGAAACAGAGTGCACAAGGTCTATTTATATTGCTTTAATACCTTCCAGACTGGATAAGAATATAAAATGTGTATATATTTGCACATGCAGAAAATCAGGTGCATTTGTGTGTGCACATGTTTTTACAATAAGCACAGAGGTACATAGTCTTATTTAAAATTTTTATGTGTTAGAAACAAGCAAATTGGAGCCTTGAAGGTCTCTGAATTGGTTCTCTCTCTCTCTCTCTCTCTCTCTCTCTCTCTCTCTCTTTCTCTCTCTCTCTCCATTCAGATGAGCACAGAAAGCGTTTTTAATCACTCCAGAAGGTTCCCACATACCCTTCCCTGTTTACAAGCCCCCTGGGCCCCAAGGTAACCACTTTAATTTCATACAGCAGGATTAGCAACAAGCAACTGATTTCCTCATCTTTTCCTCTGAGCTGGTTTGTTCATTCTGTTCACTTTTTATTGGAGGCACTGAAAAATTTGTATTTATTTTACCCTTTTATTTTTGTGTCTTGTATTGGCAATGCCTTTTTTTTCTATTTCTTCTAATCCTTTCTCCTGTCTATTAATCAAGCTTAGGTTGAGGCTTCAGTTACAGTGAGATTTATATTATTTTGATGAAAGGATTCTCATATATATTTGACTTAACAATGCCTTAAAATGAATCAGGGTTGTTATTCTCTCCTCAAACCCCCTAGGGCTTTAGAATGCTTTAATTCCAACATTTTGCCTTCATTCTTTGATATTATTTATAGCTACTTTAGTTTCACTTTATTGAAAAAGAAACTCTAGATCAGCTAATGCTATTTTTTTCTGTAGGTAGCACTGTTTCTGATATCTTTGCTGATGTCGTTATTGGCTGGTGCATCTCAAGGCTCCCCACCCCCAGTTGCCATTTTCTTCTTGCTCACATATACTTTTTATATTTCTCACAGGAAACATACACCAGCAGAAAACTGTCTTATATTTTTGGATCAAAGAAGGCTTGTTTTACTCTGGTGTTTACCAAGGGCGAATTTGCTCTCTTGACTACCCAGTTACTACCCTCAGGGTTAGGTCAGTTGGAGGACTATCTATCTATCTATCTATCTATCTATCTATCTATCTATCTATCTATCTATCTATCTTAAATTCTAATCTGGCCGATGGAAAAACTGTCTTTTATGACTTATACCATTTTAAAGGTGGCTGTTCCTAGCTCTGGTTAATGCACCCAAATCTAGTGGATCCCGTTCTTGGGGGTGGCTGTTAGCGTGAGTGCTTGCATCATGTACTATGGCTCTGCCTTCCTGTTCTGACTTTGTGTGTAGCTTTATTGTTTATGTGTAAGAGATGATGCATAAAAGTCAATAGCACTGAGTTCTTCATGGCAGTTTTCTGGAAGTTTCCTGGCATACCATCAATCTCTCCAACTTCTCTTGCTTTATTCTTACGTATCCTTCACCTGATCAGTTTCTGACCATCATCCTGAGAATACCAAGTATCAAGCTGCCTATATTATGTTCACAGGTATTTGTGTAATACGTGGTTTGTTTATTCATCTCTGCATCTTCTGAGCATCCTTGGAAGGTTCTGTACCATGTCTGAGATGAAGCAGTAGACAAAAGATATCAAGTACCTAATTCATTGTAACTTATTACATAGTTATGGGGAACACAAAAACAAACGTATCCTATTTAAGATGCATCATGTCTCAGTCAATGACAACTACTAAGGAAACAAGTCAGTCAGGGAAATGAGCTAGAGAAAGCTGATAGTGGTGTGGTGGATATTTTAAATAGGTAGCCAAAGTTGTCTTATGGAGAGAGAAACTCTGGATGGAGACTTAGCAGGGCACAAGCATGTTTTGTAGGGAGTTGGCAGAGGAAACTTTAGGGCAGAGAGTACCAGTGCTCTGACCCTGTGGCAGCAGGAGAGAAACTGGTAGATTTGGCCTTAGCGTCAGGGAGAATGGCAGAACAGGGAGAGTTTAAGTTAGGCTTGAAGAAGTTAAGCGAAATGAAGAGTCCTTCTGCTTTCATAGAGGAAAACATACTCAAGAGTTATTTGATAATTCAGGGTAAGAACAAGATTCATCTGAATTATCACTCATGTTAGCAAAGTACAGACTTGAAAGATGAGGATCACTGATGTCCTTATTTCATCTGAACTACTTGATATTTCCAAAATATGACAAAAAGAAACTCGAGAGAATTGCTCTTGCAACATCTTTGGAAGAGCAACTCGAATATGTTTATTATAGAGCACTCTTACTTCATAAGGTGTTGATACATGGATATGCACATGCCATTTCTTTCTTCAACATGGGGAGCTATTTTCTCGATGTCGTGACAAGTATTCAGTTGATTATTTGTGTACTGTACATCCCATTGTCTTTCGCAGCAGGAGAGCCCATCCTTTCAACAGGTACTGAATGTGGCATTCCATGCTTTTTACAACAGGAGAGACCACACTTTTCAACAGTTACTGCATGTGGTATCCCATTGTCTTTTGCAGCAGGAGAGCCCACTCCTTTGGAATTTACCACTGTTCTCCTTTCCACATCCATCTCTTACTGAGATTAGACAGTGACAGGCTATGCATCTCAGGGGTAAGAATTTCTTCTTATTGCTATAACTGTTGCATTGATGGTGAGTAGCCATTTCTCACAAAATTGCCATGAAGTAGGTGTATGCATGTGCACACCTATTGGTTAGAATGGTTGAGGTTGAGAAGAAGTTGTTCTGCCACTAGCAAATCTTTGGACAAATGTAATGGAGTAACCAGAAAAATGTGGCATGTATCTAAAAGGAAAAATGAACCAGGTTGGTCAAAGCAACAAAAGCCAATATTGCCTGTTTTTCACGTTTGCTTGTGTGGACAATTGAGAGGAACTCATTCTCACTTGGGTAATGTTCATGGTCCTGTCTAAGTCTGTGATTTCCTAGAACTCTTTCTAGGACATGGCAAACCATGTCAATTCGGCTACTTTGAAGTCATCCTCACATAATTTACAGAAAAGAAATGAAATAGAATTTAGTTTAGTCCCAGAAGGAAAAGACTTAAACAATATTTAAGTAGAAGGTAAGAGTTGGAAGGTAGCTCTGACGCAGTGCCAAAGGGATGAGGTTTAGTTTTATCTGTTTCAATTCAGTGAGATAATCTGTGGTATGGTCACAACCTGAACGTGAACTCACTCTCCGATTACCTGAACAGTAGTTTATTCAACAAGACATGATTTGTGAAAGAAGGCAAGTATAAGACAATGCAAAGTTACAGTAAACCTGCGGACACCCCGAGGGACAGAGACTGAGAAGAGTCCTTTCCGCACAGAAGCAAGTGCTTGGGGAAATTGAGGGAAGATTCAAGCAGGACTTGACAGAAGAGGTTTTGATAGAAGGAAGGAAGGGGAACTCTGGGTGGGAGGAATAAATTACAAAGGGCCACATGTGGGAATGACTATCATCTATTCAGGCAACAGGAGGGAGCCAACTTGGCTAGAGTAGAAAGTTGATGGAATTAATGGAAGATGAAGATATCAGAGCAAGTTCAGCTGGAATACAGTATGAAGAGAGACTTGACTCAGATTGAGTAATTTACATTTCAGTTGAAGAAGGAGATATGTGAGTGGTTTCAGTGAAGATGGTCGACTAAGTAACTCTAATAATGCTCTCCTCCATAAAACCAGTGGGAAAAATGACATTACTAACCAACAGAATCACTTTGGAAGTCAATCAAATGCATGCAGCAACCTAAGTCGGGACAAATGGATGGATCTCATAGAACAGCATTTTTCTCTGGCGTGTGAACCGACCTTACCCCCATTTGCCTCTCTTCAAGTTTGTGATACTAGTACTGAGTAGCAACCCACAATCAGAATGAAAGCCTGGCTATGCCATAGGAAACCACGTGTGGCTGGAGTTTCTTCAAAACCTCACTGCTAGAGAACGGTTCTCATTGGCCATGTCTTATGATTCTCTGGAATACCTCTTTTTAACTCTGACCCTGCCTAGGGTGGTGAAACAGTTAAGTCAAATACTTAAGGAAAGGAGAGGGAATGAGATGTCCATAGGCACTTTGCAAATCGCTGACATCATCTTGGGATTCACAAAGGGACCGGAAGTACTGGCTTGGTATATTTCAGATGCTCTCTGCACATGGTCACTAAAGATCTGAGAGGGCCTCATGCTTTTACCCTTGTCTGATCTTGAGGTTCTGTGAAGGCACAACATGAGCTGTTTTTATTCAGTTGAACATAGATGATATGCCCCAAAGTACTGTCTGTCACTTGAAATCAGAACAGTTTTTGTCTCCCAGTATTTATAAACTCTCTTTCAAGTAGTTAGGTTATAAATAAATTCATTGAACAAAAAGGCCAGTGTCTAAAACATAACAAAGAATAAATCTAATAGAATTAGCTCACAAAAGCCATCAGACAGTTTTTAAAAACAGCAAAAATGAATACTAGAAAAAACATTGACTCAGAGACTGGACATTTCCACATTATAGAATTAAAATGAAGTCATGACTGTAGCAGGCTTTCTTTTGGGCCACCAACCAGCTTCCAAATCATGAGACTTATTACTAGTTTTGAATGCTCGGCCTTAGTTTAGTGCTTATTTTAATCTGAAATTTCTCTTTATCTACATTTTGCCTTGGGGATTTTTTCCTTCCTTCCTTCCTTCCTTCCTTCCTTCCTTCCTTCCTTCCTTCCTTCCTTCCTTCCTTCCCTCTTTCCTTTCTTTCCTGGCGTCTCCATGCCTTGCTGACAGCTGCCTGGCTTCTGGCCCCAGGTATATCCCTCTCTTTCTCCCTTGTTCTCTTTTCCTCCTTCTCTTTTGAGCCTAGATTTCTCCTCTTACTTACTCTTTCTGCTGGCCAGTCCTGCCTATCCTTTCCTTCCTAGCTATTGGTCATTCAGTTTTTTATTAGACCAATCAGGAACCTTAGGCAGGCAAGATAAAACAAATGTCACACATATTTACATAATTGTATATAAATGCAGCACAAACAAATGTAACACATATTTACATTATTAACAAAAACAGAATAAACAAATGTAGCACATCTTTGCCTAGTTAAAATAATATTTCACAATATATAACCCAATCTCCAACTCTGATGAAAAATAAATAATGAACAGAAACTGTTCTTGATGAAGCTCAGACTTTGGGATTATTAAACAATACTTAAAAATTTGTTCTAAGAATCAAAATAAGGTATGACTAATTAAAGAAATGAGAATGAGGTGTCAATCCTGAGAGTGGCAGGAAAGAGAAACATTTGAAGCACAATTAATGAAAACTCAGAGATAGAAATTGAGGTTCAACATGAAGACCAAAAATGCAAAGCAGCCAGCCACTGGCTCTTACCTTGACCTCAGTCCAAAATAGTGATCCTGCCTCCAGAAATCTTGGAATGAAACATAACCTGAGAGCTGTCTCCTCTTGTCTTATAAGCCTCTCTAGTTCTGGGATTAAAGGTGTGTGCCACTACTGTCTGGTTTCTATGGCTCCTGGGATTAAAGGTGTGTGCCATTTCTGTGTAGTCTGTAAGGCTGGCTAGTGTGGCTGTTTTACTTTTCTGATCTTCAGGTAAACTTTCTTTATTAAAATACAAATAAAATACCATGACAAACATTTATGTATTGTTTGACATTTCTGTAGATAGAAGTTTCTTTCCCACCTGGTCCCATAGCTATTCACACAGAAACATACAGAGGCTTATACTAATTATAAACTGTTTGGCCTATTAGCTCAGGCTTATTATTAACTAACTCTTAAAACTTAAATTAACCCATAATTCTTATCTATGTTTAGTCATGTGGCTTGGTACTTTTTCCTCAGTAAGGCATTCTCATCTCTGTGTCTGGCTGGTAACTGACTCTCTGCCTTTTCTCCTCCAAGAATTCTCTTAGTCTGGTTGTCCAGACTATACTTCCTGCCTGGCTACTGGTCAATCAGCATTTTATTAAACTAATATGAGTGACAAATCTTTTCAGTGTATAAGAGCATTATCCCACAGCATTATTTTTTAAAGGGAAGATTTATTGTGGCTCATGGTTTAAGTGTATAGTTCATCATGGTGGGGAAGGAATGGAGGTTGGTAGCTTCATGGCTTCTGGTACTCCATCTTCACATCACAGTGAAACAGGAAGTAAAGTTAAGACAGGAAGCAGGGGCCAACTATGAACCCGAGGGCCTAAACCAGTAACCCATTTCCTCCAGTGGGGACTCCACCTTACAAAGGTTTTACAACCACTAAAAACAATGACAACAAGTTGAGGAACAAGTTTTCAAACACTCGAGCCTGCAGAGGGAGTTTCGCTCTCAATAGCATTTTGTCCCTGTTTTCCAAAGACATGGGATGTACGGGCATCTCATAACGCAAGATGTGCTTTCACTCCAACTTCAAAATTCCAACATTATTAAAAAGTATAAAGTCTCTTTTAAGACTCAAGGAAATCTCTTAATTGTGGACCCCTATAAAATGAGCAGACAAACAAGCTACATACTTCCAGAATAAATATTATCATTTCAAATGGGAGAAACGGAAGCTCTAGCAAGAAGATAACGGACTAAAGAAGCAAGCAAGGAAGACATTAAGTCCTGCAGTTTCATGTTTGGCATCTGAGATTCTTGGTGCAATTATCTGGGCTCCAACAGACTTGGGTAGGAGTCACACCCTTTCAGCTTTGTACCCTGTACTGCGTGTGACCTTTTTTCTGGGTTGATTGTTAGTGCTGAAGCCTTGTAAGCAAGCACACCACATTTCAGTCATCCTTGGTATCCTGGAGTCTCCATCGCCTCACCTTCACAACTGCGTGTGAGCCTACTAGAAGCTCCATGCATGGAACCCAACATTGCTAAACTTTGCCCACCTCAAATGGCCCTTTCCTCTTTCACTTTCCATGCCTGTGAAACTGGTGCCCGATGGATAGCACCAGCTTGAGACACAGCTTTGTTTCTTTGGACCATAGGTACAGTGTCCTCCATGTTCTTTTACAAGTGAAGCTGGGAAGGTTTTTCTCTAGGCAAGAAGGGTGCTCTGGAAACTTTCTGTTCAGGAACTCTATTTTTAAATGAAAGCTTCCCAAATCAGTTCCCGTTATTTTACCCTGGAGTTTTTGATAGATGTGGTCTTTCCCTTAGTGCATTTTCCTGGCTCCTTCAGTGCAAAGTGTGGCGTTTGTTCTTACTGGTACTAAGCACTGTCAAGACCATGATGAGGACACCCACAGAAACAATTGACCGGAGCTAATGGGCGCTCGCTGACTCTAGACTGACAGTGGGGGAACCTGCAAAGGCCCAAACCAGGTCCTCTGAATGTGGGTGACAGTTGTGTGACTGGGGCAGTCTGTGCAGCGACTGGCAGTGGGACCCGAGTGATTGAACTGGCTGTTTGGAGCCCATTCCTTATGGAGGGAGACCTTGCTCAGCTTAGATATAGTGGGGAGGTCCTTGGTCCTGCCTCAAGGTGAAAGGACAGACTTTGTTGACTCCCCATAGTAAGCTTTACCCTCGCTGAGGAGTGGATGGGGGGTGGGGTAAGAGGAGGGGAGGCAGAGGAAACTGGGATTGATATTTAAGTGAGAAAATATTGTTTTAAGAAATAAATTAAAAAGTAATTATGGCTGTTCTGTCAGCAAGTGTCTTACCCACTTGTCTGAAACAACAATATTCATGCTCCTTTCCTGGCTAAACTACACATTTTTACATATTCCTGCTCACTTTTGCTTTGAGTTCTTACTCTAAGTCTCACTGAAAGCAGATGGCAAACAACCATGTTATAAACTTGATGCGATACTGCCAGGAAGTTTACTCCACCAAAGAACCTAGACCATTACTTTTGATTTTTGCCTCACACAGAACTTCAGGACAAGGGAAGAATGCAGACAGATGCTTTGCAGAAAGAAACATGACCGGTCCTAATTCTAATGGAACACTTGGTCTTTTCTTAAGCTTCATGCATGGGGCTTCCGTTGTTCCCTTTTGTTTTTTTATAACCAGTTTGATGGTCTACTGATCACCTATTGGAATGGTCTGTTAGGCTTTGTCTATAGCATTCAAGGGCTTTTGTATTATGAAACTCCAAAGTGTTTATCCTATTTCCTGTAAATCTGTTGAGTTACATGGTTAATTTTATTATGACAGCAACCCCACTCTTGGTACCAATTTCTACATCCATTGTTTTTCTGATTGTTAACCAAATATGCCAACTTAAGAGAGAAAGGGCTTTTTTTTATCACACTTTGAGGGCATGTTTCAACATGGCTGGGAAGGCATGGGAGCTCTATGGTAACGGGAACATTCACCTGAGACACCTTACTCCTCAGGCTTCAGTAGGGCAGGAATAAAGACTGCTGTTTTCACGGTTCCTTGAAATACCACCCCCCCCACACACGGAGCGGGGGAGATTCTAGGGTTCAAATTAACTACTGGGATTTTAAAGTAGACTTCCAAAGCCAGAAGAAATAATCAGAAACTTGAAGATATATTAACTGAGACTACTTAGTAAAAATCAGAAAAGAACGAAGGAAAGAAAATAAGTAGAGCCTGAGAAAACTTTTGGATACCATTAACTTCATCAAAATATCCATAATAATAGACACAGAATGAGAAAAGTGATAGATCAGAAAAGTATTTAAAGAAATAATGACTTGAGGTTTCCCAAATTTGATGGAAAACATTAATCCGAAAACTCAATAAGCTTTGTGACATTCATGTGGATGAACTGAAAAAGGTCTTCATCTAGAAATGGCATAACCAGCCTGCTTGCTGATAGCCAGACAAGGAGCCGGTCCTGAAATCCGTGAAGGAAGCAGTTCTTCATGTACAACTGTGATTCTTATTCTGCTGCTCAGTGATTTGGGATTAGAGGCCCCAGGAGTGGTGGGAATGGGGCGGAAGCAGTGGGTAGACATTTCAAGGGGCTCAAATTAAGATTTTCAAACAAGAATTCCATGTCCACTAAAATTGTCACTTTTTTAAAGATTTACTTATTTATTTTAATTTATTTTTTATGTATATAGTGTTCTGGGCACCAGATCTCATTATAGATGGGTGTGAGCCATCATGTGGCTGCTGGGAATTGAACTCAGGACCTCTAGAACAGCAGTCAGCTCTCTTAACCTCTGAGCCATCTCTCCAGCCCAAGAATCACTCATTCATTCCTTCATTCCTTCATTCATTATGTATTCAGTGTTCTGCCTGCATGTATCACTGAAGGCCAGAAGAGGGCACCAGGTCTCATTATAGATGGTTGTGAGCACATGTGGTTGCCGGGAATTGAACTCAGGACCTTTGGAAGAGCAGGCAAAGCTCTCAACCACTGAGCCATCTCTCCAGCCCAACTATCACTTTAGAGTTAAAGGTAAATATATTATCTTACACAAAACAGAAAGCATTTGTCTCTGGTGAATCTCTCATGAAAGAAACACTAAAGAGTTGGCCTGGTGAGATGAGAACTCATCAGGTAAGGCGCTTGTCCCCCACACTGTTAATTCGATGTCTTGAACCCATCTAAAGGTAGGAGAAGAGAACAGACTCTACAAGTTGTCCCCTGACAGTTGTGTGCCATAGCACTCCCATCAAAAACGTAGACAGTAGTGATACAGTTTTTAAGAATGTAATAATTGTCAGAGTCCTTCAGGCTGACGTTAAAGGAATTAGACAAGAACTTGAATCCATGTAAGAAATAGGAGACATTAGTTAAAGCAATAGCACAGGCAACTTGAAAAGACTATATGAATATAGTTTCTAAGCTTCTGTGTAATTTAAAGGAAACTTCATAGAGCAATAATTGAACAATAGAGTAAAAACTTCATAACAATGATACACACACATCTGTGCTAATGGGTATACAGCAGATAAAGGTGCAATCTGTGTGAAAAGATGCTAGAGATGAGTAAACAGAGCTGGACAGACTTGAAGGTTTTTTTAAAAAATAGTATTAAAAGTAACTTGGTATTAATCCAAATTAGATTACTGTAAGTGAAGATGATAATTGTTCTCTTCTGGGAGGGACTAAGAAGTGAAGATGTGATTTTTATTTTATTATGCTATTTCTACTCACACTTTACTAGAGATAATAGCCAGATAATTGAGTAAGAAACAAATAAAAAGCATGAATACTGGAAAAAAAGAATTTGGGTTATATTTACAGATCACATGATCTTATTTATAACAAATTCTAAGAAATCATCAAAAAGCCCATAAAATTGAAAAGGTCAGCAAGTTTGCAGGATGCAAAATCACTATATTAAACCAGTGGCATCTTTTCATATTAGCAATAAACAACCAAACATTCAAAAAAAACCAATTCCATTTCCTACAGCATAAAAGAAGAGAAAAAAATTAGGAATACAGAGGACAGTGGAAGTGCAACACTGCGCTCCTGAATGCTGCAGAGCAGGGTTGAAGACACTTGGCAAAATCTAAATGAATGGAAAGACAATGCTCACAGATGAGCTACTGAACGCTGTTGATGGAACTGCTCCCAAACAGGTCTGTGGAATGGACAGAATCCCCTTCAAAACCTCTGATGCTTTTTTTTTTTCCTTTTCAGTGATTGACAAGCTGACTTGGATATTCACTTGGAAATCCAAGGTGCCTAAATAGCCAAGACAATCTTAAAGATGACTGTAGGATTCATACTACCCGAGTTCAAAATTGATGTAATATCCTCTGAAGAAAGCCTTAATGAAATCCTATTCCTTGCATGCTAATAAAAAAGGAATACAACGTTACATCAATCAAAAATGCTACTGGGATAAAGACAGATGTGCTGATTAATAAAATTGAGCTTCTAGTAATCCTTATATTTTAAGTTTTTATTTTATTGGTAAAAAATGCTTATGTATGTGCCTGTGTGTGAGTATGTACACATTCACACATTCACGTGGGTCCCTATGGAGGATGTAAGAGGGCACTGGATCCCGTGGAGCTGGAGCTACTAGCAGCATGGCTTGTGTGCTGGACACTGACCTTGGGTCCTCTGAAAAAGCAGTGGGTGCTCATAATGGCTGAGCCATCACTCCGGCTCCCATGTTTTAGACAATTTTTGTTCAAGGATATATGTGCAAATCCATGGACAAAAATATAATCTTGTTGACATTTGATGCTGGCACTGTAATTGTCCCCCTATTGAAGAATGCTCCTGGACTTATGCTTCCCACCATATGCAAAAACTAATTCAGCACAAAGCAATGTCTTAAATGTAAGAGTTAAAACTTTTAATCACATTGACCTTGGGTTAGTCAATAATTTCTTTTTTAAGAAAGTTTTTTTGAAATTATTTTTAATGTGTGTGAATGAGCATCTTGCCTGTGTGTGTGTGTGTGTGTGTGTGTGTGTGTGTGTGTGTGAATAGCATGTATGTGCTCTGTACCTAGCGAGGTCAGAGATCTGACCTCAGAGTCCCTGGAACTGGACTTTAGGAAAGTTATAAGCTACCACGTTAGTGTTAGAACTGACTCTGGGTCCTTTGCCCAGAACAGCAAATAATCTTAACTGCTGAGTCATCTCTCTTGCCTCTATAATTTCTTAGGTATACCACATAAAGCAGAAGCGACCCATTAAAAAGCATATTCGACTTAATAAAAATTAAATTACTGCATTATAAAATTAGTGAAAACGAAAACTACAAAGTGGGAGAAATACACATCATATATCTTACATAATTTGACATCAAGAATGACTATTCTTTTAATACATAAAACAAATGACCGAGTTAAGGGTGCATAAGATAATTAAAATGAACATTTCTTTAAAAAAGACACACGAGTGACTGATAAGCATATTGAGAAATGGTCCATACCAACCAGCAGTAAGAAAATTCAGGTAAAATATGCATATGATGGGCAGTCCAAGTGTGGCTGGTGCAAAAATTTTGGGGAAAATGTTTAGTCAATTCTTAAAAGTAAAGTTACCATGTTACTCAGCAATTCTTCTTCAAGGCGATATTGAGGAAAAATTAAAACATACTCACATAAAAGCTGTACATGTAGTTTAATTACTGAACTACTTACACTGGAAAATGACTACAGCTGATGTCTATCAATAGTTTAATAGCTGTAGGAAATGTGCTGGAACCACACTATGAAATATTTTCCAGCCATAAATAAATGACTTATGACTTACGTGAACATGATACTCCATAGGTAAATCTTGAAAACATGCTATGAGATGGAGACAGGGTAGAAAAGATCACACGGACTGCAATTCCATTTATGTGAAAGCACAAAACATGAAAATCAATGGAGATAGAAAGATGGGTGGTTGCTAAGCCTGGGGAGGAGGCAATGAGACTACCTACTAATTGGTACGGCACTGCTTGCCTGGGTAAGGCACACACTCTAGAATTAGACAATGGTAATCATTGCACAACTTGGTTAATATGAACAGAAACCTTGGAATTGTATAATTTATAATTGTAAATTTCATGGTGAAAGGTTTCTATACTCCGGTATTAAGCCCTCTCCACCAATCAAACGACCCAATTAAGAGTTAATAAATCCAGGTTTAATCTGAGCAAAGCATCCCTAGGGGAAGAAGAGAAACCCAGGAGAGAGACCCACCAGGCAGGCTGGGGGTGGGGGGGCTCTTCTAAAATAGCATGTAGGTGTGGTCCCAGCATCTCTGGGGAAGGGGCCACCAATGGTGGGTTTTCTCAGGGGCGGGGTCTGTAATGAGGCCACCCCCAGCTGGGGATTCCAAACACATGGCATATGAAAAAAAAATTGGCTTCTTTGGGCTTTTTACAACAGAAAAAATTACATGTTAGAAATGTATTATATGTTTCTAAATAATAGCTAAGGGATGATCAGTACATTTGTAGCAATGAAGCTAGAGAAAGGAGGTAGCTAGGAGATCATTGCATTCTGCACGAAGAGCACTGGGTCAAGAGTCCTTAATATTTTGGCAGTTGTTTAGAAACCCTTTCTACTCAGAAGCATCTAGTACTTGTCAGTGATGAACTGCAGATATGGCCCCTTTGGTAGAGAGGTTTTGGCCCGCCCATATTACCTCTGGGAGTAGGCATGTATGCACCACTTTGTAAACGGTAGCTTCTCCTCTGTACAACAGAGATTCTTTATGCTCAGGGGCAAATTATATCCATGTCAGAATATGAGTTTGTAAAAAGCCTAAATAATTTATGCAAGACACCTTTGACAACCTGCATGCAGTAACGAAAGTCATAATAAAACAGTAAAGGAGACTTTACTGCTGTCCAAAAGCTCCAGGTCTAGTGGATTAACTTGTCATTAAGGGTTTTTTTTTCTTTTTTAGAGATCAGAACCTTTGTGTTTTGCCAAGCACAGTTTTACATAGCTCACTGTATATTCATGTCAGTGTATATACTGAGTGTTGTATGTTTTATAACATGGGATGCTATGAACATGATCACACATGCTACACTTTGACTAATACATGCGCTCTGTACACATATGTACCATATGTATATATCTACATGAGAACAAGCACAGGATGGGAAAGTGGGACCCACGTCTAACTTAAATTTGATGTTCTTTTACCTAATATTATTCAGAGATGCCCGTGTTTGAAATATGTTTCTGATCTTTTTTTGCATGAAAATATAAAAAGCCCTTCCAAGAATAGGAAGCCAGTTTAGGAATGAAACTTCCTCTCTTGCTTAAAGGGCTGTGTTTTCCTATGCAAATGTAGCAAAGCCCAGAAATTAGCAATGACTGCTAAATTAACACACTTGAAGAGCCTGGCTGGTTCTAATAGGCAGTCAAATGGTCTTGTTACATTGTAATGGTGCCAAGCTAATTGAAGTGATTACTGTTGCTCATGAGCAGCCTTTTTGAAGTAGAAGTCTTTTAAATTATCCATAGACGTTAAATGTCAGACACTATTGTGTAATTATACTTTGTAAATGCTGAATGTCATAAGGCATCACAGGTAATTGAGGTTTACAGAGAGGAGCTTTTTCTAAACCTAATTGGGCATCAATTCTTTGTCACTTTTTCTGAATCTAATTGGGCATCAACTTTTTGTGCCAGGGGACACTCCAAGGCTTCACAGTCTCCCTTTCTCCCCTCCCCTCTCCCTGATAGACCTCCTCATGGGGCCCTACATGCCAAGATGTTTCCAAACCACTGGGCTAACAAACGGCTGTTTGTCTCACCCCGTGGCGTCTTCTGGGACTGTGATGCTGGTTTGGGATTTCACAGACTGAAGCTTTCTGAAGCCTGCTGTGGCTATCATGGCAGAATGAGGCCATCTGAGCGGAGCATCCCTCCATGGAACCTCAGCGTGTCCTGGGATTTTCACTGTTGTAGTGATGGGGTGCATGGGATTTTTGAGATGCTATAAGCAGAGGATTTTCACAAACCTAAAATAGCCCTTTGTTTTCTATCCCTCTTGTTTCATAGATTGTGTTAGAGTTCATATCTTCCATCCCAACTTAAAAACACATTCATGCAAGCAATTCTTCCCTTTGCTTCTGTGACAGCAATGACTGAACTCTGAGGCAAACTTCAGAAGGCTTGCATGTCTGACAAGTCCTGCTCTGACCAAATGGTGAATACAGTCAAATGTCTTGCTGTTCACTATGAATCTTTCAGTTTGGCTGACTTTAATCAGTGGCTGGGAGAAAGTAAACCCAATAGGATTTTGTTGCTTGTTTCTTTATATATATATGTTTAATTGATCACCACTTTTATTAACAAAAACTGCTGTGATCTCATGGCTGCAGTCTCAGTGTATGCTTCTAGCGGGCCTCATCTTATGAAGATCCTGGCTTGTCAGGCTATCTTTTTCTGTACTTTTAATAAGTATTCATTATTCCTTGTAATAAACTGAGTTGCGAGTAAAATGTTCTTCGATCTGCACAAGGAGGCTCTGGGAGAAGGGTTGGTGCAGGCAGAAAGAAGTATGAATACTTTCAATGCTAGAAAACAAAAAGAAGAGAGCCAAGTGTTCTTGTTGAGTGCATTGGAGAGTTTTCTTATATCTGAAGATAGATGCAGGGATGCACACACGATGCTCAGAGTGGTCCAGCCTTGCAACAGGCTTCAAAGAAGAACTCATATTCATTGATTATGATTCGCCTCATTGTGGTACTGAAAAGACGTATTAAGTGAGGACTTTTTATACAACATGAGCAGTATACAGACACCTGTCAGAAGTAACACTAAGCAGTAAGTGTCGTTTTCTTAAGCATCACTTCGGAAGGTGCCTTTTGTGATGTGCCTGTCAGAGAAGAACAAGGTTCAAGGATATTATTAAAGTTGTTAGAAGTTGAAAGTAATAATGTGCAAGGTGCTGCACAAAATGTTGAATTATACATGGCTTTCGCACAGTGAGCACATACAATCCCTCTCCTTTTGCTTCTTTCCTGAGCAAATTATACCCCTCTTGTAAGGCTCTCACCCCGGTGTCTTAGAAGCCTAGCTTCCCGTAGCAGTTGCGGCCTCTGTTGTCCACACACAGCATGGTGATTTAAGGTAGAGGAACGTCAATTCTTCTCAACGTGGGCTTGATGGCTGGGATATGCTGGAGCTGGTGATTCATGGTTTTGCAGAATTCCTTGTTTCTGTTTTCTTGAAATCTCCTTGAATATAAGCAAAAAGGTATGTGTGTCTGTAAACTGAGGGCTTGAATGGATTCAGAGACCTGAATGAGGACCCCCGCAGACCTCAGTGGACCCATAAGGTGGTGAATTGGGATTTGATATTATTGGCATTTTTCTTGCTGAAAAGCGTATTAGTCTACTTGTTAAGCCATATATGGAGCAGAAACTTACTGAACCAACCATTGAATCATTAGGGATTATGTCAAGGGTTACAAATACAAATGCTAGTGTCCATGACACCATACTGAATGAAAGGAGACAGGCAGGCATGAGAAAAGACACGCTGTGTCTGCATACTAAGAAAAACACAGAGGACCTCCGAAGCACAGACTGTAACTGCACACAAGCGGACCAAGAAGTAAGTGGTCAGCCAGTGGGCACCTCACTCTCTATACCCTCGGTACTGGGGCAAAACCCAGGCCCTCCTCCACCTGCCTCAGCTTCACTAGCCAGCCAGCAGTAAAGCAAAGGAAACAGTCAATAAGACAAAAAGGCAGCCTATTGAATGGGAAAAGATCTTCACCAACCCCATATCAGACAGAGGACTGATCTCCAAAATATATAAATAGCTCAAGAAATTAGACATTAAAATAATAATCCAATTAAAAATTGGGGTACAGATCTAACAGAGAATTCTCAACAGAAGAATTTTAAATGGCTGAAAGACACTTGAGGAAATGTTCAACATCCTTTGTCATCAGGGAAATGCAAACCAAAATGACTCTGAGATACCATCTTACACCTGTCAGAATGGCTAAGATCATAAACACCAAAAATAACTTATGCTGGAGAGGATGTGGAATAAGGAGAATACTTCTCCATTGCTGGTGGGAATGCAAACTTGTATAACCACTCTGGAATTCAGTAAGGCAGTTTCTCAGAAAATTGGGAATACCACTCTTGGGCATATACCCAAAGGGTGCTCAACCACACTACGAGGACATTTGTTCAACTATGTTTATAGCAGCATTATTTATAACTGCTAGAACCTGGAAACAACCTAGATGCCCCTCAACTGAAGAATGGATAAAGAAAATGTGGCACATTTACACAATGGATTGCTACTCAGCGGTAAAAAGCAATGACATGCTGAAATTTGCATGCAAATGGATGGAAATAGAAAAAAACATCCCGAATGAGGTAACCCAGACCCAGAAAGATGAGCACGATATGTACCCACTCATAGGTGAATACTATCTGTAAAGCAAACAATATGGAACCTATAGTCCACGACCCCAGAGAAGCTAAGTAACCAGGAGAACCCTAATAGAAACATGCATAGGTCCACCTGGAAAGGGAAAATAGACAAGAGCTCCTGAGAAAATTGGGAGTTTGGAGGTGGAGGAGAAGGGAAGGTGAAAGGAGAGAAGGGGATGAGGGAGGAGAACTAGAGGCAACGGGATGGTGGAGATGGGGGGAGGCCAGAAATAGAGAACAAGGAAAGAGATATCTTGATTGAGGAAGCCATTATGGGACTAGTAATAAACCTAGCACTAGAGAAATTCCCAGGAATCCACAAGGATGACCCCAGCTGAGACCCTAAGCAGTAGTGGAGAGGGTGCCTGAACTGGCCTTGCCCTGTAGTCAGATTGATGACTCTATTAAATGTTACCATAGAACCTTCATCCAGCAACTGATGGAAGCAAATGCAGAGAACCACAGTGGAGCATTGGGCTGAGCTACCAAAGTCGAGTCAAAGAGAGAGAGGAGTGAGAATACAAGCAAAGAGGTCAAGACCATGATGGGGATACTCACTGAAACAACTTACTTGAGCTAATGGAAGCCTTCCAACTTCGGTCTGACAGTGAGGGAACCAGCATAGGATCAAACTAGGCCCTCTGAATGTGAATGACAGTTGTATGGCTGGGGCAGACTGTGGAACCACTGGCAGTGAGATCAGGATTTATCCCTACTGCTTGTTTTGGCTTTTTGGAACCCATTGTCTCTGGAGGGAGATCTTGCTCAGCCTAGATGTAGTGAGAAGGGCCTTGGTCTTGCCTCCAAGCAATGTGCTAGACTTTGTTGAGACCCCATGGGAAGCCTTTTCCTTTCTGAGAATTGTTTGGGGGTAGGATGCGGTTGGGAGGGGGGAAGGTGGAGGAAGCAGGAGGAGGTGAGGGAGTGGGAAATGGATTTGGCATGTGAAACGTAGCTTTTTTTAAAAAAAAAATAAGTTAAAATAAAAAAGAATAAGCACATATTTCTTACAATGGCATATATCCTGGGTTTTCGCATTTTAGTGTGTCCTCTGATCTCTCTTTTGTAGTGACAGCCCCAGTAGCAAGGTCTCTACTTGACATACAGCAGGGGTTAAGCAAGATGTCCAATGACTGTTGACCCTTGCTCTCTGTGTTCTGGGACACTTCAGATCACACAAACTCCATCCAAAGGAGGCAATGACTTTCCCTTACCCCAAGGTGACTTTGACCTGCAGGACTCTGAGTACAGAATACACAGCTTTCATTTTTCCCAGGAGAAGCTCGAAGTTTAGATTTCATGTGAAATGTTTTGAATTTAAATATTGTCAGGAACAACAAAACATACCATAAGCCTAGTAGTGTGTGACTTTGACCCCAGCCTAGGGCCTCACAGCCTTTGATCATCAGGCTGCTGGCGACAACGATAGTTTTGGTTTTTGTTTCTGTTTTCCCCCTTTATTAAAGAGGTTACATCTTAGGAACAGGATAAACCTCAGCTGGCATTATAATGAGACAGAACTGAAGCAAAACACTAGCAAATATCTGTTGTTTTCTCGTTAGATGTTCAAAACCTTGCCTGTTGTAATGAGAGATACTGAGGAAAATGAAAGAAACTCTGACTTATAGAACTGATCTAGTTGGGCAAATTTGGCAAAAGCTAAAATATGACGTCTAAGAAACAAACTGAGAAACAATTTCAATAGAATAAATTATATGACAGACTTAAACTAGACAGCATTGCAATAAAGAACTTCCTTTTCCATCAGTTAGGATTCTCCAAAGGAGGAATTGCTGGGATGTATGGAATGTATGCACCCTGTATGTGTGTGTGTCTGTCTGTCCATCTGATTGGCTGTCTACATCTGTGTGAAATAGGGATGGACTGACGTGATGGTGGAGACTGTGAGGTTCTGTGGTCTGCCGTCGATGGGTTAGAAACCCAGGCAAGCTGGAGACGCAGCTCATGACTCAAGTGCTCCAGAGTGGACTGTGGAATCCAATCCCGAAGGTCTGAGAACTAGATGACCCGAAGGTTGGAGAAGAATCTCAGTTTACCTAGTGGGACAGAGAATAAATTCAACCATTTTCCACATTTTTCTTCTATTCAGGGGCTTAGTAGACCAGATGACGTCCGCTCACAGCTAGGAAGGTGTCTTAGTTAGGGTCACTAAAAGTGAGTTGGGGAGGAAAGGGTTTATTTGGCGTATGTGGTTCACATCAGTCTCCATCCCCAAAGGAGGGCAGGACCAGAGCTCAGACAGGGAAGGAGGCTTGCCAACTGCTTGCTTTGCCCCGCATCTTGTCGCCCTCAAGTGGAGTTTGCTCTGTTTCTATCGTATTAGTTGTCTCTCAATTACTCAACTTTCTGTGTAATTCCCTTTCTCACATCCCCACAAAGCTGTGCCACCCTCACTTTCTCCTTCCTGCCTCTGCTAACGCTACAGCACTTAGTGCACAGGTTGGTTATAAAATACACCTCCCTGCATCTCTTCAAAGATGGTGGGTTTAACTAGGCCATCCGTCACCCAGAGATCTGAGGAAACATCACTTCTCAGGTTGCTTCTGCAAGTCTAATCAGAAGAGATTCACATATGAATCAAAGTGAAGCAAGTGCCCTTCTGTTCTGAGACACAAGGTAGAGTCACTGGGGAGGAAGGAGACCCAACTGAGAAAATGCCTCTATAAGATCAAATAGTATAGCCGGGCACTAGTAGCTCATGTCTTTAATCCCAGCACTTGGGAGGTAGAGGCAGGTGAATCTTTGTGAGTTTGAGGCCAGCCTTGTCAGTTCCAGCACAGTCTCCAAAGCTACAGAGAAACCCTGTTCTGAAAAACCAACCAACCAACCAACCAACCAACCAACCAACCAACCAACCAACCAAAACAACAGTCAAACAGTTAGCAAGCCTCTAGGGCATTTTCTTAATTAATGATCAGTGAGGAGGACCCAGCCCATTGTGGGTGGGGTTATCCCTGAGCTGGTGGTCCTGGGTTCTATAAGAAAGCAGGCTGAGCAAACCATGAGGAGCCAGGCAGTAAGCAGCGTTCATCCATGGCCTCTGAATAAGCTCCTGCCTCCAGGTTCCATCCGTTACCTGGGGAAGATTAACTATGTTCCAGATTTATTCCTGCTGTCTACATTGGTTCCTCATTTGCCTTCTCTCCTTTTCCTCATCCCTCACCTTAGAAGCATCCTTGGCTGGCACATCGTCCAACATGTTGCCAGAGAAGCATTTCAGCCTCACTTGTCTGATGAAATCCCATGAGCGACCACAAAAATATAAAGACTCAAAATTACCACTGACGGCTGTGCAATCCTTAAATAATGAAATAAAAAGCTTCGCCCAGGGCAGAGCATTCGGATCCATTGTGCTAGCCAGGTGCCAGAGCTGTCCAAGGCAGCATTTGCTTTTGTCAGAGCAAAAATAAGGTAAAACACATGGGAGAAATTTCTAGAAGGGAGAAATTAGTGGAAAATTAGGATGCAAACAGCATATCCTGAGGATTGAAAGCAGTTTAGGCAAATGAAGCAATCGGTAAATATTGTTTGTTACATTGATAAATAGGGTTTGGCAGCCATCCAAGGTTTGCTTTTAGTTTGAAGCCAAAAGTACCTTTTTATTTGACAAGGTAATTTTATGTGTTGCTACAGAGTGAATATTTGTGCCCCTCAATTTATGTGTTGAAATCTAATCTCCTATATAATAACATTAGAAGATAAGGCCTTCAGAAATTGATTAGGCCATTAGGAGAAACTTTTATGAATGGGAATAGGGACTTTATTAGGGGATCAAGAAACCAGAATTTTCCTCTCTCTTCATGTGAATAAGGAGCTAGATGCTTCCATCCCAGAACCGGAGAGATGCGCTTTCTTGAACTTTTTGTGTCCAGAACTGAGCACCTGATGTCATGTCTGTCCCCCATCCACTCTCAGAAAGCTGCTATTGAAGCTGAAATGGACAGGCCTGGGCTAGCAGGTGTGTGTTTCAAAATGGGCAGATGGAATGATGTTGAAGGAAAGACATTTGAGGAACATTCCTGTCTGGGGATGTGGCCCTGTGGGAATCAGTTTATGCTTTTTCTGACAGGAGGGATGTGATCAGAGTTCAGACACAGAAGGATGGAGGGTTTTCTTTTATGCATGCTGCTTTCCTGATATTCTCCTCATGCTACATGTGAAATCATGGTAAGGGCTTGGGAGGAAGAATGGTGGACCTGTCACTGAAAATCGAGCTTCTTAACATTTTAAAATGCGTTCTCTAAGACCTACTATGTGCCAGGCAAAGTTGTGGGTGTCCTAGGAGAAAAGGGAAGAATGTTAAGAAACGATTCCGTTGCTCAGGAACCTTGTATTTAGTTCTTTGGGGTTACTTTGCTAGCTAGTCGTGTTTGTGGGGGTTAATTTCTAAACTCCTAGATGAAGGGATACATAGAGGAAGTAGATAGATGTTGTGATGTGGGACAATTGTCTGTCAATCATGTTTTGAATAAACGCTGATTGGCCAGGAAGGAACTATAGGCAGGTCAACCAGACAGGAAGTAGAGGTGGAGCAAAGAGAACAGATTCGGGGAAGCCCATTCCCCGTATTCCTGCCCAGACCACCAAGAAGCAAGATGTAGTCTGCCTGGCTGAGAAAGGTACTGAGCCATGCAGCTAACGTAAATAAGAACAATGGGTTAATATAAGCTACAAGAGCTAAGAAGTAGCCTGAGCTAATGGGTCAATCAGTTTTATAACTTATGGAGATCTCTGTGTGATTTTCTTTGGGGCTTGCCAGCTGTGGGGTTCAGGGCAGGACAGAAACCCCAATGAGCCTGGCCTTCATGTTACAATGTTCGCATTACAGGATGGGTACAAAATATGTGAAATGGACAATAATGACCTTTAGGCGCTTTACTTTTCTAGAGTATGTATATCTTGGGTCTGTTGACCTCACAGGAGCCTAGTGTGTGAGAACTGGGAAGGGTAGATGATCCCTTCTGCCTTTGAGAAGACCAGGCTATATTAGTTCCTACTTTTGAGTCAAATGCTGAGACAAGAGACAGCTGTTGACTAGAGACAAAATTCTGACTCAGAGAAGGCTGACTCTTATTGTTTTTTAACAGCAACAGTAACAGCAGTAGCAGCTAATATTAACTCAGGTATAAGTTCCCATACTTTAAACATTCAGTTTTATTATTCATTTTTTTTTTGATGTGGGATTCCCTCTGTATTCTGTGAATACCATTGGTCAATAAAGAACTGCTTTGAGCCTATATCAGAGCAGGCCAGAACAGACGTAGGCAGGAAAAACTACACTGAATACTGGGTAAAAGAAGGCAGAGTCAGAGGAGAAGCCATGTAGCCCTGCCGGAGACAGATGCCAGATGGAACTTTAGCTAGTAAGCCACAGCCATGTGGCGATACACAGATTCATAGAAATGGGTCAAATTAAGTTGTAAGAGTTAGCCAATAAGAAGTTAGAGCTAATAGCCAAGCAGTGATTTAAATAATATGGTTTCTGTGTGATTATTTCGGGGCTGAGCAGCCAGGAACCAAAGAAGTAAACAAGCAGCCTTCCTTACAACAATTTTTTATATGTTTTCTGTGTGAGTATTTCGGGGCTGAGTAGCCAGGAACCAACCAAACAAACAAACGGCCTTCCTTACAATAATCTTTTATTCATTAAAACGGGGTTTCATGTAAACCTTGCTGTCCTCAAACTTGTTATGCAGCTAAGGATTACCTTAAACTCCTGATTCTGCCTTCACCTCTGAGTGCTGAAATTTATAGCTGGTTCAGACAGTGCAGGGGACTGAATCCTGGTTCAGGACCTGCTAGGCGAATATTCTACCAACTGAGCTACATTCCTAACCACCAACCTCTTTTGATCCATAAGATTGAGTTATGAGGATGCTGCTATGATCATGCTTTCCCAAAAGAGACATCCACAGCACAGAGATGCTGGAAGTGTGTTGACAGTTACAGAGCAAAGTCTGAGGCAGAGCCAGTGGTGAAGCAGGGCAGTATGACCTCAGATCCTATATCTGGGCAATAGCTACCTCTAGACCCACTCCTACCTGAAGTGAGAAACAGATCTCACAGTTGTAGTTAACTACAGTCATACTTTCTGCCTGACCTCTGATCAAACAGAGAGAGCCTGCCAGGTATAACTCAAAACAAGCCAACCTAACAAAAAGCCTACAAAGCAAAACAATCAACAGACCATCTCTTACAGAGTTCCAGCAACATAACATTGAAATTGAGGATTTGAGGTTGAGACTAGGGAAAGATCACACGCTCAAGTATTTCTTTAGAGTAAAACACAAAAACAAAAAAAATGTTACAATCCCCACTTACGTGGTATCTGCCACCTCCAGGTAGTTTTTCTTATTGTTTTTGATGCTTTCCATCATTCAAGATTTAAGGAATAATAAAGATTACAGCAATTAATGCTAATATAATGTAGAAATGATGCAAAAATCAGCCCACATTAAAATAAAATTTTAAAGTATGTATCTATGATGTGTTGACCAAAGGAAAGAGTTGTTATTGGATAAAAATATAGATTATATCAATTGAAAGGTCATATGTACTTACCAGGAAGCTGAATAAGTTCCCCTTTCATAAGATAAGAATCACGTGGCATATCTGACAGCTTCTGGAAGGAATTCTGACACATGCTCTTCCTGACGCAATCCAAACATCCTCTTCAGTTACCTTTACAACTATCCAAGTAGAAATATAGGCTCCAATTGCACAGGAATACCGGCAAAATGTTGAAACTTCTCATAAGCTCAGCACAATGGGCACATTAATGGTTGTTTCCAGTTTCCTTGTTCAATGTTATGTGTTTAATTAAAAACAAGTTGCTAAACGTTGAACTCTTGAAATGCTAATTCAACTAATATTTATCGAACACCCACTGTGTGCTCAGCTAGGGTTGTGAGAGAAATGTAGCTAGGATATGACTATCAAAGGAATTCCTGTCTTTGAAATTTTAAGCTCTTGTATTTGTATTGTACGGAGAGGTAGAACCAGTGTGCTATAAATATAGATGTAAGTAGCTATGCAAGCAAGGATTTATTAGAGAAATTGGCTCATGCAATTAAGAAAGCCAATAAGTTCTATTTTGGATCTTCTAAAAGCTGGAGACCCAAGATGCTGGTTGCACTGAATAGCACAGGTTCAAAAGCCTGAGAACCCTGAGCCAGTGCTGCAGCCATTGGTCCAAGAACAAAGGCTTGAGAGCCCGAAGGGAATGAATGGTGGTGCACGTCCTGGATATCAGATGTCGAAGAACTTGGATTTTTGATGTCAAAGAACAGAAGCGTGTATTTAGCTCTGAGACAGAGAGAGAGAGAGAGAGAGAGAGAGAGAGAGAGAGAGAGAGAGAGAGAGAGAGAAAGAAAGGAGAAAGAGGAGAAGGAAGAAGTAGTTGCTGTTCTACCTTTTATATTTTATCCAGACTTTCAGCCAATTCAGTGGTGTCCCACACATGGAAAGTGAATCTTCTTACTCAGTCTACAAACCTCCATGTTGCTTCTTTCTGGACATACTCAGATCCACCAGGAAAGAATGCCATATTAATTCCCCAGTATGCTGATTAGTCTCCTTCAACTTGATACAACCTAGCATCACTTGGGAAGAGGGAACCTCAACAGTAGAATGGCCCCCATCATATTATCTTTTATATGTTTTTTTTCAAATTCATGATTGATGTAGAAGAGTTCAATCCATGTGAGTGGCGGTACCATGGGCAGAGAGTCCTAGGTTGTATAAGAAAGCAAGATGGACAAGCCATCAGAGAGCAAGGCCACAAGCAGTTTTCTCCATAAATTTCAATGTTATGTGTTTAACTAAAAAGAAGTTGCTAAACGTTGAACTCTTGAAATGCTAATTCAACTAATATTTATTGAACACCCACTGTTCAATAAACATAATTGAAGTTTCTGCTTCAATTCTTGCATCCAGGTTCTTGCCTTGAGATCCAGCTCTGGTTTGCTTCCATGATGGACTGCAAATCCCTTTCCTCTCCCAGTTCCCTTCACCCAGTGTTCTATCATGGTAGAAGAGAGCTAAACTAGAAAAGATTGGTACCACAGAGTGGGTGTTTTTGTGATGGACCTGACAATGAGGCTGCTATTCCTCTGTCTGTTTGTGGATGTAAGTCCTGGGCAGGGAGTGTGCCCCATGCAAGTATTTCAGCTTTGCTCCTGGGGGTTGTTGTTGGTGGGGGTTGGTGGTGTTTCCCCTGTGCAACTGTTACTGCTTTTGTAGGGTAAAAGACAGGGAAAAATACCCTGACCCTGACTTAACCCGGTGATCAGGGCTAAGGAAAAGCATCTGAGCGTGACTTGGCCCAAGATGGAGGCCAAGGATTTGAAATCCCACCAATCCCTGAGCTTTCCCTAGAATTAGACAACAAAACTTCACTAATCTTAAACCACCCTGGAAAACTCCACTACCCCTGATCGGCAAGAAAAAAGAACTCCCTATATTAGCCCTGGATTCCGTTCAGATTGCTGCTGCTTTTCGGCGATAGCAGAGACAGTCATACTTTTGTTTCCCTCCCAATAAATCGCTCGGGTGGGGTTTGTTGTGTAATGCGACACTTCTGCCGGAGCAGAGCGGAACTGCAAAACTTTGGCTTTTCCCTGCTAAGCAGAGCTGTAACGTGTGTGTGTGTGTGTGTGTGTGTGTGTGTGTGTGTGTGTGTGTGTGAACTTCCCCCAGCAGAGCAGAGCTGTTACCATTCTCCAGTGCAGAGCTGTGACACTCTCTGTGCGAGAAAAGAGCTGCATCGCCTACAGGCTCTCGGTTGGCTTTGTGCTATTCCCTGGCTTCCGACTGCCAGGATACCTTTCCGTCTGAGCTGCAATGCTTATAGCTCCAATGGGAAGGGTGGGAAGGTTTCTCCAATGCAAGTGTTATAGCTCTGAAAGGAAGGGTGTCATGGCAGTTGGGAGCCAAGGAATACCACAAAGTCACACCGCACAACAAACCTCACACCAGAGATTACTGGGAGGAAGAACCCATGAGGGTGACTGCCTCCGCTCAAGCAAGAAGCAGCAGAGAAGTGAACGGAAGATGGGGTTAATATAGCGTGTTTTGGGGGGTGGAGTTTTTCATGGTAGAGTTTTCCAGGGTGGGGATTGGTGGGTTTTCAACTTCAGAGCTTGAACTTTTTACTGTGTAGGGTGGGGGCTGGTGGGTGTTAGGGCCATCAGAAAGTTCTGTGGGTGGAACCTGTTGGTTGGAGGTCCTCAGGGGCAGAGGTGGCCACTTGAGTGCGGGGGGGATCTTATGGTGGAAGGAAGGTCTAGAGGAAGTCATTGAATAGTAAGAGCTTAATGAGTTGTAGGATGTAGGAGCTTGGTAGACAGGAAAGCTGAAAAGACAAAGGAGACTTCACTTGTGAAGCTTTATAGGGAGGTTTGAAAGTTCCTCAAGGACTATCAGGTCATTCTGGCAAGATTTTGAATTAAGAATCAATGGTTTCTGGTCAAGCAGTGTTGAAAAATGAGCACAATTTATGAGACTGGTACTACTGAAGTGAAACTTTTGATTTACTGGGATAATCAGTGCTGATTAGCTGGAGCTAAAAAATAAGCTGTGTTTAGTAAGAGACCAGCATCATTAAGGCAACATCTTCTAGGAAGGATCAGCATATAGAAGTTCTGGTCCAGAGGTGACCAAGGCTGCATCTCTAGATGGTAGCCAGACTTGGTAATGTGTAAGAGTTTCCAACATGGTGTTGGTTTCAGTTGTATGAAAGTAATAAGATTGAAGGGGCTATGGAGAGCAGTTGAGACTTAGTACAGTGAGAGGCCAGGAGAGACCACTGGTGAAGGCACATCCCTAGCTGCAGTAGAAACCCCAGAATAGGAGAGATGCCGGGGCTGTGGGATGCTGACCAAGGACTGTGGCAGATACAGAGTGAAGCTGCCTTGGACATACAAGACAAGCTGCACATGTATTGAATGGCAGAGCCAGAAAAGTAGGACTGCCTACATCCCCTGGACTCCAAAAGATCATGAGTGAGTCCCGGATGTCAGATACTGTACCATTTACATTGCTGGATTTTGGTTTTGCTTTAATCTACAAATGAGCCCAAGTTCTTCACTTCTGAAATAAAGAGTATGTCATTTCGTTTTGATTTTACAAGATCCCACAGTTAAGGGACTTTTTAAAAGGGAGACATTGAACTCTTTTGAGAGAGAGAGAGAGAGAGAGAGAGAGAGAGAGAGAGAGAGAGAGAGAGAGAGAGACAGAGAGAGAGACTCTGTTTTGTAGCTCTATCTGTCCTAGAACTCACTATATAGACCTTGCTGGCCTTGAACTTACAGAGATCTGCCTCTGTCTGTGGACATGTCTGTAGGCATTTTCTTAATTAATAATTTGTGTAGATAGGACTCTGTCTGCTATGGGTACCTCTGGACAGTTAGTCCAGGGTTGTATAAGAAAGCAAATCTTGGAGAGAAGGTCAGAGAGAAAACACGGTCTCTGTTTCAGTTCTTGGATTCAGGTCCCTTCCTTGAGCTCATGTTCTTGGCTTCCCATATTGATGGATTGTGACCTGAGTATTGTAAGATGAAATAACTTATCCAAATTGTTCTGGGTCATAGTGTTTGTCACAGCAGCAGAAAACCAATCTAGGACACCTAGATACTCCTTAATCCTGTCAAGTTGACAGCTAAAGTTGACCATGGCAGTTCTGAAAAATGGCAGTGGACTCCAGTGAATCTGGGACAATTAATTTATTTCTGTAGGATAGTGTTTTAAAGATTTCAAGGGCCTTTTACGTTGACTACTTACCTTGATTATTTTAACTCCAGATGAACTAGAAAAAGTGAAGCAACTGAACGGTGATTCAGTCCACACATCAGCTTTGAGCTTCTGGCTTCTAGTGTGTAGTTCTCAGCAGGGCAGGACCCCTTTCTGCTCAGTTTCTTCTGGGGTAAGTGTGTGTGTCCTGGCCTGCATTGTGAGCAGTGTTTGGCTGTTATTTACATCTGGTACCACGGACTGCGTTGACAAGATGGTGCTGTGTATGGTTGGGGTTATGATTCAGGGGACCTCCTCCAAAGCTTATGTTAAAAATATAGCCAGGTTTTTATTCTTAAAATTGCATGGCTTCTATTTATGAATGGATATAAAGATATCCATTGGAGCTGAGTTGTATCTGTATAAAATTCATGTATTGAAGTGCTAAATCCTATTTCTTAGATTATAACTATTTGGAAATGGGATTCTTATAGTGTAAATTAAAATCTGGTCATGAGTGTAGGGTGTACCCTTATCCAATATGACGTACTGTTTCTTCCAGGCAAGTGACAAAGTCAAAGCCAAATTGAAATTCATCCAACCGGTCTACTTCTCGGTCATTTGTGATTTTCCTGTAGTTTGAAAAGACTTTTCTTTCTGCTAAGAAAAATGTTTTACTTTTAAAAGATAAAAAAAGCCTGGTATAGTGGCACATGCCTTTAATCCCCTCACAGAACTCAGGAGGCAGAAGCAGGTAGATCTCTATAAGTCTGAGATCAGTCTGGTCCACATAGTGAGTTCCACAAATAAACAAATGAGGGAGGGCGGGAGGGAGGGGAGGGAGTCAGCTAATCTGAGTGTCTCAGTTCTGAAGAAACTGAGGTTTAAGGTAGTAGGGTAGGTAGCTTTCCATGGATTTCCATGATTCCTCATGGAAAAGATGCTGAATCAGTAGCTCCAATCTTGACAATCGTCTCCTATCACTGACCCTCAGTCAGGAGACTGGTGTAGTGGAATGTTTCAAACACAGCGGCTCAACAAGTCACTGCAAAGCTTCTCTAGGAAGAAAGCAAATGAGCAAAATGCAGTGGGGGTTAGTCTATCTTCTAGACATATGAACAAAGGTTCTGGGGTTCAGCAGGCAGCTGGTTCGCCTTTCCATTCAGCTGTAGTCAGCCTTAGGGGTCCTAGGAAGTAAACTGTCACTCCTTGAGGGGTTGGCAGGGGTGCTGTGCCCTGGCAAGTCTTGAGCTATTCCAATCTGCATCCTTGGTTTATCCTTTCTGTTTCCTTACTTATCAAATATTTATTGTCAACAACGGGCAGTTCTGTTTGCACACAGTGTGATGGGGTAATGAGATAGTTAGGTTTCCTCCTGTTATTGATGGGGACTGCTGATGGCATGAATAATTTCCTCTCTTTATAAATGGGAATTTAATTATTGATGCCTTGTTTAGGCAGTGACAAAGGTGTTATCAACAAACACTGCGGTTGGAGGTCTTGGGAGGCATCAGGTTGCCAGGTTGCAGTCTGATATCCATGAGGGCCATGAAATGAACTTTCTCACTTGCTTAGTAGAGAAAACGAGTGTCCTTATTTGTCTCATCTCATCTATATAATTTATCTGTGTAAGTCTAGACACATACATATGCATGTATGTACATATGTTGTTTGAAGACATTATAAAACATATCAGGTAAAACAAAACTCTCAAACCAAATCCTAACTCTTTGCAAGCAAACCCAAGCATCAAGAAAGAGCTCTCTTCCCACATCCCCAGGATACTAATTGGATCAATAGTAATTCTCAGCAAAACAGAGGGAAGTTTATTCATACAACAGACACTTTAGTAGCCTGGAAACTTACTTTAGCTCTTACGATAAAAAGAATGTGAGGTCTTGAACCTCGAATTTTAAAATTTCTGACTTGTGTTCCTTGATTCGAGCCTGTCTGTGCTAAGAGTTAAAAACAACAACAACAACAACAAAAAAACAAACCTTCTACTCATAGACCAGGAGTAGCAGGCTAATGCAGGCTAATACATACTAGACTAGATAGAGTAGATAGAGGGAAGAGGAAGGGAAGGAGGGAAGGGAGAGGAGGTTGGGGAGGAGACACACACACACACACACACACACACACACACACACACACGAGAGAGAGAGAGAGAGAGAGAGAGAGAGAGAGAGAGAGAGAGAGAGGGAGGGAGGGAGGGAGAGAGAACATGAAGTCCTATTGGGAGGATAGGGAGGTGGGGGAAGGGCTGGAAGGAGATGGGGGAGGGGAATGCGTATGATCAAAATACATTATTTGAAATTCTCAAAGAATGAATAGAAACATTGTTTAAAAGAAATCAAACAACAACGACTACTACTATCACTCCTGGTCAAGAGACCTATCATTCTAGCTGGGGAGCTGTTCACTTGGCCACGGAACCACCTTGGGACAGTGGGCTCACCTGCTGCAGAGAGAAGTAGAATAATTAGCCCTTTACCTTGGTACTGTATCTTCCTTTCCCAGAATCCCTGCCCTAGCACTGTCGCTCACCTGGGGCAGCTGTCGCTCACCTGGGGCTGCTGCTCATCTGGGGCGGCTGCCGCTCATCTGGGGCGGCTGCCATGTTTCCCACTTCTATTCTTCCGTGTATCTCTTTTCTAAATATGTATTTCTTACCATTCCGGGTTTCCCCAACATTTTGGGTTTTCTTTCTGCCTGAAAGCCTCCCTTCTCACCATGTGGTGGCTTGTCTGTGAACTGACTGATCTCCATGCCAACATAAATGGCGTGGCCTTTGTTCCCTCTATCATTCATACTTCTGCTGTGGGCGGCTACTGAGGTTTACAGCTCTCCTGCCCTGTTTTTTCTTTTTAACCCCTCTTTTAAATGTGAATAATATTGTCTTTGAGCTTCCATTTTAGCCCCCTCTTAAGTTCTTATAAATGCTTCTAAGAGCCCTGAAGGGGATCCTGGGTTCGCTGTGTTGTCTTGATACTGTCCTTCCATGCCCACCCCAGGCTAATAAAAAAAATAATAATAATAAAGTAAAACTTAAGAGCAGGATGTATTTCTTCAGGTTTCCTTTAGAGTCTTAGTTGTTAAAAAAAAAAAAAAAACCGAAAACCAAAAACAAACAGTTAATGTGACTATCTCATTCTCTCCAGCTTTTTGCAGTGATCCGGCCAGGGTTTGGAGCCCATGTCTCTCTTTTTGGTATGGAGGTAACACAGATTCTGGAGTCAGAGCCTGTGGAAAGAAGCAGTTGCAGTGATTCAGTTGAAGGCAGAAGCACTGTGGACAGGGCTTCTCAGACCGGGCATGTGAAGGGCCTGGGTAGCTCTCCTTGTTAGGGAGAGCATTTGGCTTTAACAGTCAGGCTGGAGCCTGCTTTGACATCCTCAACCAGCTCCCTGGTGAAGTGGGCTCTGTTGGCTCACGGATCCAACTCTGAGTGGAGTGAGTTACTGGACCAGACAGCCGATCCAGACAGCCAAGGCTAAGACAGGTAAACAGAAGCTGCACTTTCTGAACTTTTTTTTTTTTTTGATTCTTTATACTTTGCAGTTGTTACTGGGATGAGTGAATTTTTTTCAACCTGCCTCAAATAGCTTTTAGCTGTAAGATTTTAATTTTTTTTCCTCCTGAATTCTCTGCTGATTTGAGATAGGAAATAAGAGTAAGACAGACTTAGGAGTGTTTTCTTTCCATCGAATACTTCTTTTCATGGAATAATAATATGATCGGAAGCTATTCTAGGACATATAGTCCAGCCTTATGGGCAATATCAAGCCTGAGTTACAGCCATGGGTGGCCAGCACCCTTTAAGTTTGCGAGAAGCTTTAAGTTAGTATACCCTTTACCTCTTCTGTTTAAAGGCTCCATCTGAGGCAGATGTTCTGGAAAACGTCAATGTCTATTTCCCAGAGAAGACCCTGTGAATGGGGCAGAGTCATAATTGCAGGTAAATAATATATAAACCACACCCACCCGATCACCCCCTCCCCTCCACCCCAGCCTCTGCAGTACTAGTGCCCACCCAGAGAACAAAGGATGCCTGGCAGGATCCTTGTTCTCACCTCCCAGGCCCCCACAGGCAAGCAAGACTGCCTGGGAAGGCCCTGCTTCCCCTCCATCTCCTGGCTCCAGCTGACAGCCTGATGCCCTCTGAAAAGTTCAAAAGGACCGGAGGTAAAAGATCTTCTTGATCAAGTGCTGAATGATCAAAGGAGGAGGGAGGGAAGGAGAGGGAGAAAGGGAAGGGAGAGAGAGGAAAGGAGGAGATAGAGGGAGGGAAGGAGGAAGGGGGGGGGGAGAGAGAGAGAGAGAGAGAGAGAGAGAGAGAGAGAGAGAGAGAGGTGAGAAAGTGAGGAAGAAAGCTCAGGCCAATTATTTTTCTACAAAACACTGTATGTGACAACAGCAGCCCCCAAAGGGCAGCGTGTAACAACAGAGCCTAATTAGAATGATTTCGGTGTAATCATTAACTTGCATCTAACACCTACGAGAGGATTTCTGTTTAAACTAAAACATGACCTGCATGGTGGAGAGGCCTTGTAAACTGTCTCGGAAATAAAATATGTGACAGGAAAGGTCAGAGCAGCTCTCATTTGAATTTCAAGTAGGGAGCTGGCTCCAAGGTGGCCGGTGCAGCAAGTCCGAGGACTCCAGTTCCCAGGCCTCGCTGCCAGCAGAAGCAGCTGGAAAAAAAAAATTCTCCAGGACTAATTAATAGGATTGCAAAACAAGAATTTCTCATCTCCTCTCTCTGCTCACTTTCCTTTTCCTTTTCCCAACCAGAGCAGGAAGCAAGGGTCTGAAACGGCGTCCGTGGAGGGCGGTGATTTCCTCTGTTGTTCCTAGAGACAGCAGGTCACCTCAGCGCGGCCTGATCCAGACACCTGCCTGCTGGTCCCTGGGCCGGGCCAAAAAGGCTCTGGCCTTCCTAGCAGGTCTTCCTGCCAGCCGAGCGGGGGAGGCCTAGCTAATAAACTCTCTTCCCAGTAAGAATGATGTCAAGGCGCTGCTTTCCGCTGGGCTGCGTAAAAGCAGCTATCAAATCAGCAAGATGCAGCTTGATTTGCAGGTCTCCAGTGAAATCTAGGACTGTAAAACGTTCAGGGAAAAGGAAGCATGAAAACATTTTTAGGGAAAGCATTTAAAAAGTCAGAGACAGACATAATAATAAAAAAAGTTGGCAGGGAAGCTTTTATTTATTCATTTTGAGACATTGCAAGGAGCACTGTTAGCAGCATTTATCCGCCTCTTTTTCTTCCTTTTCTTCTTCTATTTTTTTTTTAAGGCAGCTTGAAAGCCAGGGAGCTGGATTTGTTTCCTTTTTTTCTCCTGTGACTTTTTAAAGCATTGTAGAAGTGGAGATCTTTTTTTTCTTTCACGTCTGTGAATTTATAAAGCTATAACATTTAATGCATAAGCCTGACTTGGCTAACCCCATTTCATTCCTCTACTTCCTTTCCATCCCTTCCTTCTTCCCCCTCGGTCAGCATTGTAGGGCTGTTCTTTGCCATGCATACTGATTGTCCAGTTAGTAACCCTTTATTTGTGTTTTGTTTTCCAAATCTTTTCATTTTCTTTGTTTATTTCAAACGACCAGCTATTATGAGAATTAGAGAACGTTCTAGGCCCCGGTGAAAGGAAAGAGGCTTGGCAAAGCCCTCCAACACCAGGCAGGGGAGCTGTCCTTGCTGCCTTCAGCACAGTTTGAGTCAGCGCGGTCACCTCAGAGCGTGGCTGACACTTGTTAAAGGGGACACCCAGCTTCTCCAGGCTGCCTCGGTGGGGGGGGGGGTGGCCCTCTTAGTTATGAGGTCTTCAGGCAGCCTAGGTTTGTCCACACATGGTGGACAGTAAAGAGCTGATGCCACCGCAGGGGGATTCTGGTTGGCCTAACTCATGAGAATCTTGGTAAATAAGGCCTAGGTAGGGTTTTCATGAAGAGTCCTTCAGTAGCCTAACAGTGTGGTTAAGGAGGGCGAACTCAGATGGAGGTTGTTACGTGAACATACAACAGTCATGGCTGCCTACAAAAGACTTGTGCGGCTGTGCAAATGCAAGAGCGTAGTGTGTGGGGGACTAGATGGGTCAGCAGGAGGGAGAACGGCAGAGGAAAGCGTAAAGGGGGCAAATATGGTCACAACACATCCTACACGTGTATGAAATTGTCAAAATTTAAAAAGAACGGAAGACTTTTTGTTGGCACTTGTTTTCAACTCTCTCCATCCCTACTAGCTCCCAGCTCAGCCCAGCCCTGAATGAGAAAGCTCACTGGTCCTTCCTACCAGCCATGGATACCCCGTGCAGCAAGCAAGCAATATCCAGATGCTGATTTCTTAAGTCTGTCTTTAAACTTTGCCTATGGTAGTTTGTTCTACAGCTTCTCAGTCCTGGAGACTGTTTGCCTAGCAAGAGTCCCTCTTGGGCTCCTATCAGTCAAGACAAATAACATATCTCCTTGTCAACTGGGCATGTGGGAGGTCCACACATTGCTGGTGGAGCCTGTACTGGGAGGATGAACTGGGCATGTGGGAGGTCCACACATTGCTGGTGGAGTCTGCACTGGGAGGAGGAACTGGGCATGTGGGAGGTCCATACATCGCTGCTGGAGCTTGTACTGGGAGGATGAACAGAAACTCTGCGGCCTTAAGAAGTTGTTTAGGGGCTGCAGAGATGGCTCAGTTGGTGAAGTAATCACCACACAGGTGTGGGCATCTAAGTTTGGACTCCCCAGTGCTCACGTCAAAAGCAAGGCATGATAGCATGCATTTACAATCATCGTAGCTGGTGAGAAAAATCCAGGTGATACATGAGGTTTACATCTGGTAGGACACTCTGCCTCGAAAAATAAGGTGGAGAAACAATTGAGAAAGAAATCCAGAGGCATTGACCCTTGACCTCTATGTGTGTACGCATCTCCCCTGTATGTACACCAACACACGTACAGGCACATGCATGCATGCAGACATGCACACACACGTGCACACACATACATGCATACACATGCACACACACAGCGATCATATCTACTGTTGTCAAAGGATCAAATCTCCAGCTCTCTCCTTCACCCTCACACTCAAAGTAATAGTGGTCCCCTAGGGACTCAACTGCTCCTGGGTGGCCCGATGAGGGTCTTTGACTCGACAAACCTCTAATCGAAGACTGGACCTCAGTGCCCCAGCCTGTAAAACCCCAGTTGTATAGAGAACTTTCTTATCTTGTTCTCCTTCTCAGAGAGCTGGACTGGACTTATGTGGACACGTGCGATAGAGGGTCCTAGCAGAGGAATGGATGGCACCTTAGCAAGACCTTTAGCTATGACTCAATAAATCTTCTTGGGAATGTGGTGGTACCATAGCCTACTGACCATAGTTCTCAGCCTTAGCTGACTTTTTGAAAATTAAAGCATGTATATAATAATCTCACACCAGAGACAAGCCAAGAAACACCTTTGTGTGTGTGTGTGTGTGTGTGTGTGTGTGTGTGTATGTGTTTGTGTGTCTGTGTAACGTGAGAGTACAAAAAGCTCTTTGTTAAAGTCGGTGCACAGACAAGTGGGAAGATGTGTATGGAGGAACCAGTTACTCCCAGTCTCTTTCCTTTGTTTTTCTTTCTTCCTTTGTCTCTTTTTGTTTACTTTTCCCACCTGCTTCTCCTGGGTCCCAAGGTTCAGAGGAAGATCTGATGGAAAAGGATGGAAGTCAGAAGTTTTAGAAAAGGAACAGTAATGGAAAAGGATTGCCTATGGCATTTATGCAGAAGGTGGAACCACAAGGGGGAAATCTGGAACATTCCTAGCCTCTTGGATGCAGCAACTCTGTCTGCTGCTGGGGGCTGCTCTGAAATCCCTGCATTGTCAAGTGGATTCCCTGGTACACTGGGGCTTGCCCTGCCAGCCCATCCCTACAGGAATCGGATGCTAAATGACTGCAACCTCAGTACTTGGTTCTTCAGTGATCTTTCAGTTTACAGCTTGTGAGGGCTGGGGGAGCCCTGGGAACAGGGCTTTCCCATCCTCTGCCTGCAGTGCTCTTTGTGATGGATGATAGTTTGGGGTGTCGTATCTGCTGTGATGGGCCACAGAGGAGTGTGAACATTCATAAAGAAACGTTAAGTTGTATTTTATGGATCTCTCTCTCTCTCTCTCTCTCTCTCTCTCTCTCACACACACACACACACACACACACACACACACACACACACACACACAGAGAGAGAGAGAGAGAGAGAGAGAGAGAGAGAAAGGATGCTATCTCAGTGATTTCATAGAGCGCTGTTATTTCGACAGTTTAGTGTTTTCTATCTGCTCCATCGTCCATGCACCAGGAAGACAGATGCTTCTCCAGCGCATGACTGACTGACCATTAGCTATCCTCTCTGCCTTTGACTCTTTGTCTCTCACCTACTTGGTATAGCTTCAGCTGCTTGAGGGAGAATCTGTGTGTGTTTGGCTTGAGCCCTCTGTCTTCGTATATTACAGTTTTAGCCACATCTGGGAGCTCTTGGGTCCCCAAGATACTGGATACAACTTCCATGGGAGTAGTTTCAGCTTCTGAACCTTAAAGAATAAGCAAGAGAGTGAGGGCAGAGACCAGTAAGATTAGAGTTTGTTTCCTCTAAGAGAACAAATTATCAGTGGGCTATGGAAATATGTCAAGAGTTGTTTTTTTTTTTCCCTCTGTCCAAACTGAATGACATCAAATTCTTAAAAGAAGCACTCATACTGTTCTGCATGATATAGCAGTCTTGTACTTGCCTGAGCATATCTTGGCAGAGCATCCGTTTTAGCATATTGGTGTGGTGGGAAAAAAGCCACAGTATAAGCAGATGTAACATTCACCCGAGGTCTGCCCCGTCCCTCCTATGATTATGGTGGAAACACCCATCCTGTCCCAAGAAAAAGTGCACAAATTGGACAGGTTGCTCTGCCACACAAAGGTTCTGTGGCTGCATCCAATAGGACGATGTTGTCCCTGTTGTGAGAAGCTGTAGGGATGCTGAGATCTATGAAGTTCTGGGCTTGGGAGTGTGAGCCACTGATCCTTCTAGTCAGGCCTGTGGAACACAGAATGTTTTGACCTAGCAGGGCTTGTTAGTACTTGTTGGAGCATGATTCCCCATTTCAGAGTTATCTTGAGGAAACTGCTTACTTCTTGATCTTAGATGAGTCTGTCTGGTCTTGTCGATGCCTCCAAGAGTACTCTTAGGATCTTCAAGCAATTATAATCCAGCTTCTAGAACCAGCTCCCCTGAGTTTCCTACTGGCCAAGCAGGCGTGAGATAAAGGATCTGGCTAAGGGGTGCGCACATGACGAAAATTCCAGCAGTACTTATCTCTGCCACAAGAGAGGATTGTTGAGGTGCTTGCTCCTCTTTAGGCCGCCATTAGCACAACATTGGCATAAATGTCAGGAGAAAGAGCTGCTTGCTTGCCAAACTCTTATTTTTATTTAGAACTTACAACACATGACTTTAACATTTGCTGAAGTTGCAGAGGGGCTTGGAACCCTCTGGTCTCTGACGGAGGCTCCTCTCAGGAAGACTCTGCTGCTTCCTGAGTCAGGAGAGGGCAAATCTTTGTGCTGCCACTTTAACTTCCTTGCCTCAGGCTCTTGGCTGGAAGCAGGGTTCTGTGTAGGAAGCAAAGGCAGAAAAAGGCTTCCTTGGCTTAAGCAGAATACCGAGTTTGCCGTTTCCTGCTGGACTTGGGCCGGAGGGTGGCAGAGGGAGCACCTTGGCGAACTGATGCCAGCAACAGCTTGCCAGGACAGTTTGGAGAGTCTGATAGGAAGAAGGGGAGGGGAAAGGAGCTTGAGAGATTTCTGGGCTGTTGTTAAATGAGTGCTGGGGTTATTATGAACCTATAGCTACTTTTCACTGATTGTAGGTCAGTGACCATTATCAGGCATCAGGGGGCTGTGCTAACTAGTTTGTCAACTTGACACAAGCTAGTGTCATTTGAGAGGAGGGAGCCTCATTTGAGAAAATGCTTCCAGAAGATCGGGTGAAGGCAAGCCTGTGTGGCATTTTTGAAGTTAGTTATTGATTGGGGAGAGTCTAGTCCATAACTGGTGAGGCCACTCCTGGCTGGTGGTCCCGCGTTCTGTAAGAAAGCAGGCTGAGCAAGCCAGAGGGAGAAAGGCAGTAGGCAGCTCCCCTCCATAGCCTCTGCATCAGCTCCTGTCTCCAGGTTCCTGCCTTGCTTGAGTTTCTGTCCTGACTTCCTTTGATGGTGAACTGTGATGTGGAAGTATAAGCTGCATAAACCCCTTCCCCGAGTTCCTTTGGCTTTGGTATTTCATCACAGCGATAGTAACCCTGACCGAGACAGATGGGCACTGTTCACGGATAGCCAGCCTTACAGATAAATTAGACACGCACTGCCTTTAGATGTTGCGGGACTTCTGCAAGACAAGTTCGTTTATTCCCGCCTGATAGATGAGGAAGCTGAGGGTCCATTGCCAAACTTCCACAGTACCATACTAGACAGATGAGCATCCATGTCCCAAGAATGTCTGTGCTCTAATTTCCACAGCATGGAGCTATGCTAGGTTGTGGGGGTAAAGGAAGAGCGCAGATGGAATTAAGTTCGCCAATAAGCTGATCTAAAGGAAAATTGTCTTGGGTTATGATTGGGCCCACTATACTTAGGAGGGTCCTTAAGAACAGAGGCAGGATGGCAATTGACAGGTAATGTGTTATGAGAAGAACTCAGCTGGTCATTGACAGCTTCAGGCTGCAGAGAGGCCCTTGAATTAAGAATGTGGATGGTTCAAGTGTAGGAACTGGCAAGGGAACTGTGACTTCCTTTGAGCCACCGGAGCGCACAATAGCTAGCATCTTGATTTTAGTTCAGAGAATCCCACGTCTAGTTGGTGACCTCTAAGCTGTAAGGTAACAAGTGTATGTTGGCATGAAGTATTAAACTGTGCTGATTTACTACAGCAATGAGGAACTAATGGAGCCTCTGGGGGGAGGAGATAGAGCTAAAGAAAGAACCCGAAGTCCATCTTCTCTCCCAACTTCTGTAAGTTGCTAAGTATATAAAAATGCGCCCAGCAAAAGCCCACTCGGTCTTCTTGGTGAAGGTCCCTTCTGCCCTTTCCTGCTTTTCTGATATGCTCAGTCCACATGCTGCGTCTCCCCCTCCGCCTTGCCTTAAATGAGCAGATTCTTTGCTGTAAAAGAAATTGATTCTTCACTCTAAAGTAGGTCATTATAACACCGGTTTTAAATCATTTGGTCCCCCACTCGTGAAATACAGACTTCGCTTTAATCTTCTGTGCATTTACCAGCATTAAAAAAGGCCCATAATTTGTGAAAAATGGAGTACCCCTCCACCATCAGTCACCTGGACACACGCATGCCTTTCTCACCCCTGAGTCATACCCAGAAGGCAGCAGGAGAGATGTCCTACATCCACACAGGCAGCAGGTCTTCCCTCTGCATCGACACCTAGGAGACCAAAGTCACAAACTTACCAAGACAGGGGTTTTCAGAAGACACAGGCTCGTCTCTTCACGTCATTTCTTTCCATTTTCAATCCTCCTTCTCAGAACTCTTTATATTTAAGTAACTTTTCAAAAATTTCAAAACATTTTAAATTTTACAAAGCCCAAGCTATGTTTATTTTATTGGTAAAATGTTGGCGTAGTCAAAGTTTGTATTGTGTTCTCAACTTTGCCCCTCGATGCTGGAGGGTGGCTCCAGGATTCATTAGGATTGCTGATCCACTTCAGGAGGTCACCCCCAAAGCATGGAGGACCTGGTCTCCTATGGGGATCACACAAGTGGGCCACTGTAAAGGGCACCTCGGAGTCCAGTGGTGTGGATAAGAGCCTTTTGCAATGATGGTCTAATATTCTACCTTTCCTGCTCCATCGTCCTCCCAGACTCTCTGGGTGCAGGGACCATATATATGCCTTCTGTAAATTTTTGGTTCCTAAGCATGAGGTGCCTGAGACACAACTTCTTATATTCTTTGGAATCTGGTATAGTTGGCCTCAAATCCTAATTCTGGTGCATTCTTTTCGCATGCCCTTTGTCTACCTTTGTTTGATTCATCTTTGGTTTATTTATAAATTGAGCTGCAGAAATCTACAGTGCTGTGAGAACCAGAGACAATACACTTAAATCATATAGCAAAATCTAATTATTGCCCAGAGGAGATACACAATTAGAAAACATAGTGGACATGGCCATTGCACACATTGACTCACAGAAGCTGTGATTACTTGAACAACACCTGCACAAGATAAAGCCAGTTAAAACTCCATTCTGAATGGGGGAGGAGGAGCTCAGAATTTTCTTGAATGGGTTGAGTTACTATGTTTAGATGTGTCCAGATTGAGAACTAGTTGCATGGAAAGCTGTTAATAATCCCCAGTAAATTATCTCACTTCATACTCTTTCCTACAACTCTGCTCTCTCTCTCTCTCTCTCTCTCTCTCTCTCTCTCTTTCTTGTATGGAGGTCAAAGGTTAGTGTTATGTACCTTTCTCCATTGTCATCCACCTTATTTTTGGAGACACAGAACTCTTTGATTGGCTCGACTGACCTCTCAGACCCTGAAATCTTTCTGTTCTCAGAGTGCTGGGATTCTAGGCGAAGGCTGCTGTACCCTGCTTCCTTCGTGGGTGCTGGGATTGTTTTGTGGTAGACACTTTGCTCACCCAGTCGTCTCCCAGCCCTTCTTTCCCCCATCTTGTTTTACTCAATTAGCGTTCCTTTCCTAATGTTATAATAATTCATGGAAAGGAAAAGCTAGTGGTGCAAAGGATTATTTCCGAATGCCTCCATGTGTTTTAAAAAGTAACTTAAATGAGCAGAAACCCAAAGCCAGTTCTCTATCCTCATATTTTCTGGAGGTCTGAGGGGAAGGACTGTGTAAATCTGGAAAAAACAAACCCAGAGCTAATGGAAGTAAGACTTCCTAAGGCAGGAAAAGTACTTCCAATCCCGCTGGATGAAGCCCAGCGTTTGTAACCAATGTGACTGCTGTGGTTTTGCATGTTAAACAACAACATCTTTGTTTGAGGAACCACACGTACATATGCTTAGCTTTCGAAGCAGCAGCATTGCAATATGGCGCCAGAAATTACAGCCAGTCTTGATTTCACCGCAAAGAAAAATTCTGCATAACCTAAAATTGCATTGCTGCGGGGAACTGGATTGTCATTAGAATTTTAATTTTTGGACCCTTCCTTCTTATGTTACTTACGATATTCTCCCTTTCTTAATCCTCTAAGCAGCCCCTTTTGTTAGGAAGGACATGCTTGCTTGCGTTGGTAAAACAAAACCATCTCTCCAGGTTCTGCCGCCTTCAAACAGGAGCTCAAATTGGGAGTAGGGTAGGTTTCCTTTCCCTGTCAATTTCCTTTTCCCATCAATATCCCAGCATGCTTGAAGGCTTAAAACAAAGCTAGATTTGAGTTATCCAATCACAAAAAGCATCTGAAAAAATGTCTGAGCAGGTGAAAAACACTCCGCTTTACATGGTTGCTCCACTCCGAAATGTCCAGATGGAATTTGAGTGGAGAACAAACATGAAGAATCATAGAACAAGATGTAATTATTTTCACCCAGTTTCAGGTGTCTAAACTCAGTACATCCTTGGCCCACGTGAGACCCTGCTACCTAACAGCGAGACTGCTAAGACTTTCCAAGAGGCTTCTACTGGCTCAGACTCCTGCCTCGACAATCACCAGGTGGGGAGAAATTCTTCATGCATAAGGGTGAAGTATAGAGAAGGCAATTCTTGGACAAAAACAAACTATAGAATGAGGCTGATGAAATTTAGTGATTCGGTTTGTGGCAGCTTTGTGTCAAGGCTATGACAATGCCTTGTACTTCAGTGGTTTAATGTAGTCTATGGCCTTGTGGTTCATTGGTGTTGTGTAAAGAGGAATTGGAGTCTGGTCTTCCCTTTATAGAGAAGATGATCTAAGGACCTTGGGGATATCAACATCTGCTGGGGTTGCTGTTCACATTTACATAGGGCAGGATCCCAAGTGTCCCCCCCCATCTCTCCCTGATTTGTTTCTACGTAGGGTGGTTCGGGACCCAGGCTGTCTCCAGTTTCAAACTCCAGACGCTGTAGTGTCCACAGTGTTGCCCAGAACCCGCTTTAGCTATCTTAGTTACTCTTCTATTGCTGTGATGTCTTACACTAGGACCAAGGCTACTTATAGAAGAATCTATTGGGTTTTCCATTTCAGAGGGTGGGCCTATGACCATCATGGTGGGGAGTGTGGCAGCAGCAGCCATAAGCAGTCAGGTAGGCAGGCAAGACACTGGAGCAGTAGCTGACAGTTTATGTGTGGGGACAACAATCACAAAGCAGAGGAAGAGAGCTAACAGAGTTAGTTGCATGGGTGTTTGAGACCCTCCAGTGATACACATCCTCCAACAAGGCCACACCTAATCCTTTACAAACAGTTCCATCGACCAGGGACCGAGTGTCCAAAGGCATGAGCCTGTGGGGGACCATATCAATAAAACCAACTCATTAGCTTTCTCCTTAATTCTGTATGCTTGGGGAAATGAGAGTGACTACCTCTTTTAAGCTTCCAGAAATTGCTGTACAACTCAGAGACCAGACGCTATGACTCCAATTCCCTTACATGTAATGGAAACCAGGAAACTGTTTATTTCTTATTATCTCTGGAGGAGTTAGACAGAGTCAGACACACACACACACATACACACTCACACACACACACACACACACACACACAGAGAGAGAGAGAGAGAGAGAGAGAGAGAGAGAGAGAGAGAGAGAGATACACAGACCAGCAGACAGACACACTCACAGAGAAATGGACAGATAGACACAAATATATACAGACAAGGAGAGAGAGAAAGACAGACACACAGACACACAGACACACAGATACATTATTAATCGTGTAGGGGAAGATAATGGATATCCAAGCCTCCCTTTCCACAGCTGGGACTATGGGTGAAGTTTGAGTTCAGAGGAAAGCAGTCCCAGCCTTCTAGTCCATTTCTTTAGACTTTCACACTGGGACCTGTGGCCTCATCCCTAGACCCAACCCCCACCGCTTGGATTTAGTTATTAGCAGTACTTGTGTTCTGTGGTTTTCTTTTTGTAAGGAGGGAGGGTGATAGCTGGCTTGGGCAGTCAGGAGCCTTGCTCTGCCTTCTAATTCCTATTCTGTTGGTGAGCGTCTCATTTTACTAATGCACACACTGATCGTGCCGCTTGGATCTCTTGAATTATAACATGAGCAAACTGCAACTGTTTGGCAAGCGCCGTTTAGAACTTATTTCTTCCTCACAAGAACCTTTGCTATGAGTATTGCTGCAGTGAAGTAACAGCTGGGGATACCGAGCCATGAGGAGATTATATGATTTTTTTCCCCCTAAAGTCACACAGTGACTTTGTGAATGAATAATTAATGAAGAATTTGGGTTTGAAACCCAGGCAGTCTGACCCAGACAACATCTTGGCATTCACCCTATGAGACCACCATCAGGGGAAGGATACTGCATTAGAATGTGCATTTAGGTTCCCTGGTAAATGGTATGGTATTATTTACTTTTCTTTTTTTCACTTTGCCATGACAAAAATACTCGACAAAAGTCACCCAAGTGATATAGGAAGTTCTTTGTCTATGTGTTGCTTTCATTGGTTGACTAAAGAAACTGCCTTGGCCTTTTGAGAGGGCAGAACTTAGATAGGCAGAGAGAATAGAACTTAATTCTGGGAAGAAGAAGAAGAAGAGTCAGAGAGAGAGCCGCTATGGAGATGCCAGGTCAGACATGCTGAATCTTTCCTGGTAAGCCACAACCTTGTGGTGACATACAGATTATTAGAAATGGGTTGAATCAAGATGTAAGAATTAGACAATAAGAGGCTATAACTAATGGGTCAGGCAGTGTTTAAATGAATACAGTTTCTGTGTGATTATTTCGGGTGTAAGCTAGTGGGGCAGCCAGGACAAACAAGGGGCCCTGCTCCCCTACAACACCCAAGGGAAGGAAGATTTATTCTGGTCCCCAGGTTGAGGGTGCAGTCTATCATGGTGGGGACATCATAGCAGCCGGTGCCTGAGGCTGCCGGTCATATTGTATTCATGGTTGGAAAGCGTGCTGGTTGGCTTGCTTTCTCCTGTCTGTCTAGTCTCCAAATCCACACACAGCACCTTCACAATCAACACAGACCTTCCCACTCAAGCTAGTCCAGGAACTCTCACAGGCATACGCAGAGGTTTGTCACAGAGGAGAGTCTAGACCCTGACAAGTTAACGATCAGTGTTGAGCATCACAGGGACTTAGAAAACTGTGACTCATGATAGTAATTACTTTGTATTTGTACTGAGAGATTAAGGAGAGCTTAAGTGGTAGGTCAATCGCATAACAAATTTCCGAGGAATCAGGTACATGTCTCGACAAAATGGTTTGGGTAACCGTCAGGTCACAGCAGGAAAAGAAGCAGGTAGAGGCACTTGAGCACTCTGCTGAGGATGGCTGGGCACCAAGCAGGAAGTCACTAGAAGGAGAGAAAGGTATGCAATGGCTCAGTTATGGGGTTTCTCTATGGAGGCTATACATAGCTCAGTTCCTGTGGTGGTTGGAATCCTCCAGTTGAGAATGAAAGACTAACCCAATGGCAGAACCTAAAAAGTCAAATGAAAGAGAACTTTACCAGACTGAGCCCCCCAAGGTACAAATGAGGAGCAGAAGGAGGAAGAACATGAAAAAGGAAATCAGGACTGCGAGGGATGCTATCACCCACTGATACAAGGGAACGGATCTAATGAGAGTTTACCAAGGCCAGTTGGACTGGGACTGAACGAGGACGTGATCTAACCAGATTCTCGGAATTTGGCCGGATTCTCTGAATGTGGCTGGCCCGAAGTCTTTCTGAAAAGCCATTGACTATGATACTGGGACTTGTTTCCTCTGCATATACTGGATTTTGGGGATCCAGTCTGTTTGGATACTCACCTTCCTGGACCTGGAGGGAGGGGGGAGGAACTTGAACTTCCCACAGGGCAGGAAACCCTGACTGCCCTAAGGGACGAAGAGGGAGGAGGAGAGGGAGTGGGGGGAGTGGGAGGGTGTTGGGAAGAGGGGCGGAAATGGAAACTTTTATAATTTAATAAAATTTACTTTAAAAAAAAAAAAAGAAAGAGAACTTTAGAGATGATCCTAATTGGCGGCCTGTGGGATACCTGGAGAAACTCAAGTCTCAATTTTAGATACTAAAAATGGTATATTAGTTATCATTTTTTTTAAAAAATAAGGTTCATATCATCTCTGCATCTGCAATTTACTATGAAGGACAAAAGGATTCGAGACCATGGCACCCACTCTCATTCTCCTGCTGCCCTCACTGGACTGCATGTCTTAACGGAGACATTTGGGATGCGTTCCCACAGAGTCCGCCATTTTCCGTGACGTTTTACTCATATGACTGCTGGTCCCTGTCAGCACTGTGCCCTTCCCACCCAACTTGACAAATGCACACATGGAGGATGTGAGTGGCGGCTGGTGAGATCTAGCCTGGCTTTCATTCCTGAGATGCTGCGTATCTCCACAGTCGTGTGGTCATTTTCATACACAATCCTCATATAAAGCAGCTGCGAGGGTTTATGGGTTGAACTGCCTGGGCTTTGATGGTGTTACTGTTTGAATGTTTAAAAATTCGTACTGTGAAGCCCTTATACCCAGGATGATGGCATTAGGAAGTAGGGCTTTTGGAAGGTGACTGCGTCACGGAGTAAACTATTATGAATGCAATTATTGCTGTAATAAGAGAGAGCTGCCTTTTCCACCAAGAGCAGAGTGCTATGTATGAACCAGGCATCTAATTTGCGGACACCTTGATATTGGACTTCTAAGCCTGCAGAATTATGGGACGTATATCTCTGCTGTTTGTTAACCATCTAAGGGACGTTATTTTCTCAGGCATCCCAACGAGACTAAGGCATGTATAGCACGATGCTGCAATAGTGCCCTTCTGAGATGATGAATGGGCAGGGAGGAGTGGCTTATCCTCAAAAGCCACAGGAAGCAGCTCTTACAGCACGCCGTTGCTCGCACAGCCGTGATGTGATTGCTGTGGCAGGTGTCTTGGACCCTGAGCTAGTGCTCTGAGCGGTAACGTGGGGGTGGGGAGGTGGGGATCTCCAGTGGGAGTGAGGCCTGTCCTTGAGAAAGTATGGCCGTAACCTCGGCCACTGCCCTGGATACTTTTATTAGGATTATTCAGCCTTGGTAATAGGCTGGACTTCAGCCAGGTAATTCCTAAGAAATCCTTGGCTCTTTCAGCAAATCCACCTGCATTGCTTCTTCTCTCCTCGCACACTCACACTTCATCCCGGGTTTTTCATGGCCTTTCCCATTGCCGAGCCTCAATTCTTCTCTTTGAACCCAATGGCCTTGGCTAGCACCACTTACAGGGGCTAAATAAACACATGCTGAGGAAATGACCCGGCGAGTCAAGCATGGGCTGCATGGGATGAATTCGGATCCCAGGCCCCTATGTCCAAAGCTGGATGTGGCAGTGCGTGCCTGCAGTGCCAGAGTGGGGAGGTGAAGACAGGCCAGTCCTGATGCCAGCCAGTCCCGTCAATCAGAAAGCTCCAGATGCAGAGATGGAAGAGATAAAGAAGATAGCAGCCCCGTCGGATCAGACCTCTGGCCTCTACATGTACAGGTACACACATACATGCACATACATGTGTGCAACACACACACACACACATGCATACACATACACACATGCACACTGAACCTGTGTTTGTAAATGTGATGGCTTATAGCATGCTTTGATCCTCAACTACAATTTTGAGGAAAGATTTGCAGTTTTCTCCGGTTTTAAAATACTTTTATTCTTATAGGTGCTTTCCAGAGTCAGATGGGTCTGATTTTCCTGTCCACTCTCGGGTTGTCTAACTTCCAGACAAGTTACTGACCCCTCTGACTGCCTTCCAAGATCTGTAAAATGAGAACAATTATTTTGCAGAAGCACTCTGAAGAGGAAATGCCAAGAGGTGGTTATAAAATATTTCCCATAGTCTCTGGCATTTTAATGGCCACCATGGGACTTCGGTTTTCTGTCTGTCCTGGGCTTATTTTAGGGCTGAGTTAGGTCTATTATGGATTGGAAAATCTGTAGAAACCGTGAGGAATTCTCTCAGAAACCAAAGGGAGTGGGTACCTAATATGGACAAAGTGCCTCCAGGATTTGCTTGAATCATTGAAGAAAGGAACTGGAGGAGAGGAATTCCTTGTATGGTGAGCAGAGAACGGACCTGAACTTTGACTATCAGTAAGAAAGGCAAAAATGCCCTTCTCTGCCCTGTCCTCAGAAGGACAGTAACTTTCTCAGCATGGACACTCAATAACTATGGCTGACTGACAGGCCATGGAATGTTATAGAAAGTTTACAGGGCAGGGAATATAATATTAATATCCATGCAATGTTTTTATGTTTTAATTTTGGCCGAGGAAGTCGGAAGCCTGGGGCGAAAGCTACTATTTTCATTTGCTTCACCTGAAGTTATATTGGCAGAGGCCCTCGGGGCAAAGAAGAAAAGGATTAGGTTTGGGAATGGGCAAGGATATGAGGAGTCATAATAAAATATCTAAGTGCAGGAGCTTGAGGAATAAACACGGATGGATTTCAGTCAGAGAAGAGAAGGATCTGGCATAAAGACATTTTGAAGGAAAAATAATACACCCATAGGGTAGGCTCTGCTGAATGGAAGGGAGAGTGTGAGAAGTAATGAAAAACTTTTAATATCAGGGAACTCCCTAAGAGGTGTGTGGATATTGTTGCTTTACATTGATTGAGGGCCCACTCTGTATGGGGCTGCCATCTGCTTGCAAACCCAATGTATGAAAATACGTTTTGACAAAAGAATAAAGCTAGCATGAATAAAATGGAAGGATATATATTTTTTTCCTATGATGGGGATGTGTTGTGTTGTGTTGTGTTGTGTGTGTATGCAGGAAATGAATAAAAGAGTGATAATTTGATAGATAAAGCCTTAATACAATCATCTGTAAGTCAGCTGAAGCGAAGGCTAGTGTTTGCAATGTAATAATCACGATCTCATCTAAAGCAAGATCAGAATTCTACAGAAAAAGAATTTGCGTCACTTTGATGGGAGTTTAGACTGATTTGTTTAGCGTGAGCGTGGCTGCTTATCAAAGTTTCCAAGAAGGTCCCTGATGATGTTAGAAGTACTCATTAAGATGGATGTATTGGAGGGTCCTCTGCTACCATCTGAACCCTGTTAATGTCTTGTCTTTGACAGGTTTTGCAACTTTAATGAAATGTTTTCTTTGGCAATTTGATACATGTATGTATAGAGCATTCTGACATCACCCTTCCCACTTTGATCTCCCTCCTACACCTATTTCCAGTTCTCACATCCCTGTCTTTTTGTTTTGTGGTATGACTCACTGACTTTAACCTGGGCCGTCGTTGTGACCGTGGGTTTGGACTATCCATTGTATCATGGTGGGTTCATCAGTGGTCACATAACAGAAGATCATGACCGCCTCTCCTCCAGTATCTGTCAGTAGCCAGTAGTTCAGTAGGAATGGCTAGGGCCTCATAGCCCATCTCTTATCCATGACTGACTGATGACAGATGTTCTCATACAGGTCCACTGCAGGCAGCCATAGCTGCTCTGACTTCTTAATTGTATTGCTTGGAGGTCTTCCCAGTAAATAGTATCTCACAGCACCCTTCTCCGCATTTTTCAGATCATGCTTTCTTTACAGTGCCTCCTCCACGGTGTTCCCTTAGCCTTAGAGGGGGTGGTGGTATAAATGTCCCCTGTAGGTCTGAGCACTTAACTATTATTTATTCTGGGGCAGCCATGTATCTCTGTATTTGCTGCCATTCATTTCAAAGAGGACCTTGTCTGAATTAAACATTTGTCTGTGGAGATAAACATAATATATAGAAAACAACTTGCTGTCATGACATAGTTATTAAACCTATACTCTAGTCACTACCTAGGGTCAGTTATATATGTATTTTTTACAGTATTAAATAAGTGATGATGACAGTTGTGAGCTGAGCATGGTATGAAAATGAAAAATGACTTGCCAATCATGGTACCCTGTGCTTAATGTAGGAGGATGGTAGCCACACTGCTCTTATAGCCAGGAGATATTAGATATTAGAGACCATCAGGGAGAGAACTGGGGAAGATGGGCTGCTGCCAGAACTCAGGACCTGAAGGAGGATGGATTGCTATGAGACCGTCTGGCTTAATGCCCCCCACTCCAGCACCTCCATCAGGGAGGTCTTTCCTCAAGGGAACACTGGGCTGCTTACACAGTTTCATTTATATATTCTTTCTTTTGAAATGTTTGGGGGGTTGTTTGATCAATTTTGTATTTAACTTTAAGACTATTTCAGAATAAGTCTCCTTGATGTATTTACAGTTATTGGAAGTGACGTTTTGACTCATAGAAGAAGCCTTGTTCTCTTCAACCAATTGCTCAGTTTGTTTTTTTCATTCTCTGCACCTAGTCGGGGTGGGCTGGCTTTGCCGTGATAACAAAGAATGCCAGTATCAGGAACACCGAGTTTAGTTGTCTGTGTCTTTTAAAAGTAGTTTAGTAGAATTTTTAAGGGTTCAGATGTCTACAGAGAGATAACGCCATCACGGAGCAGAACTCTGTCAGGGGATCCATTGATGTTAGACGGTCTCCTTTTACTGAGTTGGAAGCCTTTGCTGGGCGTTGGGTTTGACTCCCTCTCAGCATGATTTTATAGCTTCCCATATCAACCAGAGCCCTGGCTTTGTCAACCCTCGCCATGCCCCATGGCTTGGAATGTTCTGTTTATAGATAGCCCTGAGACTCCATTATGATTTCCAGACCATCCATTGACTGTTCACTCTCCAACAGGTCTTTTCTAAGTTCTCCATCGAACACTCCAAGGCAACCACCATGACAGCTGCTAGCCTTTCCCATTCCTCTCCCTGGTGTTCCTAGTCTTACTAGTGTATGTCACATTTTAATTTACAGATGCTAATCATCATGTGATGACCTTAGGTACCAATCAACCCATCATACACTGAAACAAGAATCGTTGGAGGGAGAACTGTGGTTGGAAGGTAAAATGAATAAAAAAATAAATAAATAAGAAAAAATATTAACTGTAGCGTGCATTTAGTAATCTGGTTTATTGGGCACCATGGCTTACTGCAGACTACCTTAAATAGGCCAAGAACTGTAGGCATAGACCTAGAGTTTGGCCTCTCAGGTGGCTATCACACAAAGGAGTTGGAAAAGTGGCAGATAAAGGGAACTCTGCTGATGGATTTGTGCTTACCAGGGCTTTCTGAAGGAAGTGGTTTATTATATTGAGGTTCTGGGTGTTGTTCAACGAGACTTAGGTCGTCTAGTAGCTTGTAGTTGGAATATTGTTAAGACTCATATATGGTCCCAGAGCCATTATATCAGCTCAGTCTGCTTGTGTCTGCACTCGGACATCCTTCTTGCCACAAAGGTTATGTCTTCCCTACCCCTGATCTTCAGGAGGTTCCTCGTTTGGATGTTTTATAAATTATGTTTTCCGGAAGAACTGTTATTCAAAATGATGCCCACCTCATTATCCAGCTGAAGAACCTGGGTTCACATGGGTAGAGGCTGAAACAGAAGAGGCATGGTGAATGTCTGGGTGCTCCACAGAAGTCCATGATAAAACGGCATGACAGGCATGTCACCGTATGTGGAAGAATGCCGGTTGATTTTGAGATGGCCATTATTATCATTAGGGTATGTTTGAGGTAGTGTCTCAGTGTGTAGACAGAGAGTTTAAAGTCGGTTTCAGCCTCGTTGGTGCTGGGATTGTAGGTGTGGCAAAATGGCTGTGGTAATTACTACTGACCAAGATATCCAGGCTTTGTTCTGAGGATTGTCGTTTAACTGAGATGGGGCAGGAGGTGGTGGCAGTGAGAGCAGAGAGTTAGGTAGAAAAAGAAGGAGGAGCATAGTGTATATGTGAGTGAGCATTCTGAGCATTCTCTTACGAAATGATTCATTTTTAAAAATGGAAGGTTTATTTTATCTCAGAGTTTGGGAGATTGGAGAAAATGGCTCTTTCCCATTGTTTGTTCAGCGTCCCATTGCTGTTACTTCTTGTTACCACGTGGTGTCGCTGTTGGGGTGGAGTCCTGCCTGGTGCTGGTTTTCTCATCTGCTGTGACTGCTCAGTATGCTCCTACTCCTACGACTAACAACTATTGTGATGGAGCTTGCTAGCTGGTGGGTTAGGGTTACACTGGAGGGATGGGAAGAAGAAATAAAGACCGAGGGGCATGGTTAGGTGTGTTTACAGTTAGAGCACCTACTAGAGAAGGCTCTAGGCAAAACAAACACTAAGGGTAGAAACAGCCATGAATCAACCTCTGGTTTAGTTTAGAGTATGTCTATTAATTATCACTGGGCTCACACAGGTAGCTTTACTTTATTTTGTTTGTACATGAACCTAAACTCTTATTGTTCTGTGCAGTTGGAATCTTCTATGAGCTGAGATGCGATTGATTTGGGAGCAAGGAGGGAGTCTACCTGGGCTATAGGGCTCACAGAACTGGGAAAGTTGGTCACCCCATACAGCACGTTTGTGCTTGTTGCCAGTAACATACGATCAGAAAGTTTTTAGAATGACTTAGCCTCTGTTAGCACTAGAACCAGAGGGAAACACTGTACTTGCCGAGGAGAAACACTGCATTGGGAGAAACACTGTACTTGCCGAGGAGAAACACTGCATTGGGAGAAACACTGTACTTGCCGAGGAGAAACACTGCATTGGGAGAAACACTGTACTTGCCGAGGAGAAACACTGTATTGGGAGAAACACTGTACTTGCCGAGGAGAAACACTTTGCCTGTTTCCTGATAACACACATCTGCTGTTCTTGTTCCAAGGAACCCCCTGACCACACTCACTGTTGTTCCCACTAGTGCTGTTCTTAGGAAGGATGCTCTTGGTCACTGTGGGTTTGTGTATGTGTTCACGTGCACGCATGTGTGTGCACAACGTGAGCTTGTGCATGAGCTCAGGCACATGTGTCTTTGTTGCCATGGCAGAATCCCTTAGGTAGGGGAATTTATAAAGATAAGAGTTTTATTTTGGTTCACGGTTTTGGAGACAGACAATCTAGGCTCAGGTGGCCACATTTGGTAAGGGCCTTCACTGTGTCATGTCATAGGAAAGTTGGTAGGAGAACTGTGAATAGAAGAATTTAGGGGAGCCACCAGCCTCTCTTGTGATAATTGCTCTCATGAATCCCAATCTGGTCCCACGTAAGCTAACCCACTCCTGTGAGACTAGCATGAATCCCTTTCCTAATAGGGAGTCCCCACAACCTGCTTACTTTCAATTCTGCCCCTCCTTTGAAATATTTCACCGTCTTGCAACACTTGCTCTCTGGAGACTGAGTTTCCAATATATAAGCCTTTTGGGGACAGACCGTATCTAGCCAAATTCAGGAGCCATTGCATTGACAGCGAGGCATAAATAACTGAGGAAATTCAGTTTACCTAATTCAGTGATGCTTTCAGAAAAGCTGGATCTTGAAGTGAAATGAGTCACCTGATTCATTTTGGAATTTGAGGCTCATGGGGTCACACAGCTCTTCTCAAGGAAGTCCAACTCAAGTGTCAGGCTTCTGCCTGTGCCACTTGCTTCTCCACTGAGACCTCACAGCTCCTCAGGATCATGAGCGCCAGGAGCTTCTCTGAGTGTTTAAAACAAATCAGCCAGGCAGCATTCATGGCTGCACTTAAATGCTGTTCCCTCCACAGTTCCACCCTTTCTCGGCATTCTCCACATTTGAGGTGACAAATTAGACAAGTAGGGGGCTTTTGGTGGCAAGCTGACTTTATGTAAAGTCCTTAGGTGTTGGAGGAGGCTGCTTGTTGGTCCCCGGCTGCTCAGCCCCCAAATAATCACACAGAAATTGTATTAACGAAATCACTGCTTGACCCATTAGCTCTAGCTTCTTATTGGCTAGCTCTTATATGTTAATTTAACCCATTTCTATTAATCTGTGCATCACCACGAGGTCATGGCCTATCAGCAAATTTTCTGCTCATCTGTCTCCAGTGGCAGCTCCATGGCTTCTCTCCGACTCTGCGCTTCTTTCTCCCAGCATTCACTTAGTTTTCCCTACCCAGCTCTGTTTTTTTTTGCCCTATCACAGGCCAAGATAGTTTCTTTATTCATTAACCAATAAAAGCAACACATAGACAGAAGGGCCTCCCACACTATTTAGGGTCTGTCCTTCAGGCAGATGCATCAAATTAAGGTAGGAACAATGAAATAGTTGTCACATTTGTATCACAAAGGTGGTGGTGTCCCTTACACAAGGCCTGCATCTGTTTTTGGAAGAAAGCATTCCTTTCTATATGCCTGAGTCCTTCTAAGTCTTGCATTTTAAATAAATCAGTTGTTTATTAGTTCATTCGTATTCTCTGGATTCATTTTGTTCTAACTACCACCATCTTCCCTCCTTGGATCACATCCTTTTATAAATGCTGTGGATATAGGCACTGATCCCAAGGAAACCTCTTGATCTGTTTCTCTCTGTCTCTCGAGTTCCCCTCTGGCAAGAAGCTCATAAAGGGTGTCAGATGCTCACTCAGGATGCATCCGTGACAGTCCCAGTTCCCAAGCGTCATGGAACATCAATAAGCAGACAGTGCCCACTGGGGGAGGCCCACGTGCCTGAGGTCGGGCATCAGTCATGCGGTGGCTCAGTGCTGACCCAGCTCCAGATTCACGGCTGCTGTCAGCTGTGCAGGGCGCTGCCTGAGAGTCACTCCGGCCTGTCTGAAGGAGGCAGCTGTTGTAAATTACAAGTGCAGATCCAGAGGATAATTCTTGGCTTTCAACGTGCTGCAGAGGCTTTGGCAATTAATTTCCCCTGTTCTTTGCGTAGCCAAGGATTCTCCACATTATTCATCTCTTTGGGCAAAAGCCACTGGTGGCTCCTGAGTTATTTTCTCATTAGGCTTATGATAGGAATTACCTGCTTGTGGATGGCTTGGCTTGTAGTTCATTTTGCAGGTGCATTCTGACTAGGCATGGCTTCAGCAGTAATGCAATCAGTCTTAAGCTCACAAGGCAGAGTTCAGGGACGCATTTCCATTTGACCCGAAAGTACCTGCATGGCACTTTCAAATCTGGAGGCACAACTTGCTGATGCCTTAACATCTAGGGGTGGCTGGCCCCTCTGTGTGCACCTGGCAAGACCCAAGTAGCTTCATTAGAGACCTGAACCTGGGCTCTCGTTTCCAACATCTTTCTAGTACGTTGATGAGAAAACAAAAAAGAGAGCAGCAAAAACACCAGCCTTTCTCACCAGGAACAGAATGGGGTGTGGGAGGGCCCCAGGCCCTCAGAACTGTGTGTGAGGGTCACAACCCCAGAGTTCCAAGTCTCAGGGGCTCAGAGAGAATTCAGAAGAGCAGCATGGTGGTGGGGGTGTCTTCTGCAAGACCCGTTTAGCAAGATCTCCTCAGGAAATATTTGATTTTGATTTTCTGCTTGTGGAGGGTTGATAAAATCATAGCCCTCATACTGCTCCTGATTAGCAGTGTCTCTGTTGGATGGGTTGACTAGCCCATGCTACTGCTAAGTCAGTAGACAGAGCGATACAAACTCTGTGGGCCCATGGAAACTCCTAGATAGGGCCAAGGGCAGGAGCCATGTTCAGATGCTTAGCGTGCTGCCTGATTCCCGAGGGGCCAGCATGGGCATTCTGTATCCCAAGCATGGAAACCAGGATGCTCCAGCTTCCCCAGAAATGTTTAAGAGGCAGTAGTTCAAAGGGTTACGGTGAAGTAGACCAGACTGGTCTGCAGTGTTCTTAGTTGTCTTTGTGCTTAGAAACTTAATTCATGTGATGTGGTCCATTCTTGATACTGCTCCCAGGGCAGACTGAATACTTTGTATTCGATGGATGAATGAAAGGATCAGGATGCGGGTCATGAGGCCCTCATCTTGGTACACACTTTTTGTGAAACAACTCACTTGCTTTCTCCCTGTCTTGTTTCAGAAGCAAAATTTCCTTACAAGCCGTTCCCCCGGCTGTGGAAGTAGCCTGCTCGCTGTAATGTAATCCAAACTGCTCATTCTCTCTGAGGTGTGATGGTAGGTAATGAATAATTTAATGTACTGTCCTCAAAGGGTTATGTACATTTTAACAAGTGACAGGCAACTGGAGACAATAATCACGGATGCAAAGCCCGTGCGGTAGTTGTGATTCTTCTGAACCAGGCAGTCACCATCTTGGGGAGTTCCTCTGTGCCCTTTTGCAAATGGAGCATCCTGTCTGGGCTTGCTGACAGCTTATGATCTCCATGGAGGGATGGGGAGGACCAAAGGTCTCATCTAAGTATAGTATATAAATACTCCTTTACTGCCAGGCACTGGTGGTGCACGCCTTTATTCCCAGCACTCGGGAGGCAGAGGCAGGTGAATCTCTATGAATTCGAGGCCAGCCTGGTCTACAAGAGCTAGTTCCAGGACAGGCTCCAAAGCTACAGAGAAATCTTGTCTCACCCCCACCTCCCCCCAAAATATTCCTTAGTTTCTATGATATGCAACTCTGACTTAATTGCATAATTGTGTGGTCTCAGGAGGGGCTTGAGTACATAACGGAGGGTGATTAGGGGGGATGGGACAGCCTTAATCCTTAAAGCTGGCTAAAGGTTCCTCCCACATTTGGCCAATGAAGGGAGGAACACCCATGTGCCTGGAAGCAACCCTTACCTTTGTGCTGTAAAGAAGCCTAATAAACCCTTTGGTTCTCCAGAGTGAACTTTGGTGGTATCATGTCTTGGGTTGTTTCTGGGACCTTAGGAGAGATGGTAGATGTTGTTAGTGTTTTCCCCGGGGAAGGAATTTTAGGAACACTCATAACTGAATCCTAGCATTCCAAAGGGTGAGGCAGGAAGATTTGCAGGAAATTTCACCCTAGCCCCAGTAAGCGCTGCTTAAAAAAATCATATTTAAATGGACATTTAAGCTGTCCACAAGGCACTGCTTTGAGGAAAGGGAGGCCGCTTCTGCCTTTACCACAGTACCTGGCTACTTTCCCTGCCTTTGGCTCCCTCCTGTCCCTCCACCCACCGGATGAAACTGCGGATGTTCTGAAAGATGATCGATCCTTGAAGTACCCAAATTGCTCTGGGACAGTGTCTTATAACTTAGCATGGGATACTTATTGAGAAACCCTACCGTGGTCCCTGACAGTGTCACAACTGTAGGGGGCAGGTTACCCTGACAGAAGCAGAGGCAGGTTCACTGCTGCCTGCTTTCCAGAATTTTCCCCCATCAAACAAAATGTGTGTGGGCCTAATGAGTCTTGAAAATAATTTGTAGCTCTGACAACCTCTTTTTATGGCAGGCATGTGTTGAACACGAAGTCATAACCATCAGTTCTTCAGTGGGAGGGAATGAGGAGGAGACAGCTCTCTTTTCGGGGAGGTTGGGAGGCTGAGTTGTGTGCTCCTAAGGCAGCTTGCCCAAGGTCATTCAGCAAGTTGGCAAATGGCACCTCCTCCTTCCCAGGCCAGCTTGTCATCGTCCTGCACACCCGTCCTCCCACTGCGGAGGCAGAGTGTGTCGGAGTCTGTCTTCTTGCTGGGGCTGCAGGGAATGTGGGCTCAGCAGTCTGTTTTGCAACGGCTCAGAATCCAGTGCCAGGCGTTTGTTGCAGGTATGTGCTGAGTGTTCTTCTCTCACCTCTGCATTTGGAGCATTCAGCATATAACCATGCAATTAATTCATTAAAAAAAATAAAAAAAACCCTTCTTGCAGGTCACCTTTAAAACAAAGGAAGAAGCAATTTTGAATTTAGCAATTTTTCATTTTTGACATCTAGTACCACCTCAAGCTCTGCGGTTACAAATAATGTCGGTGAGGAACGGGTTCTTTTATGCTCCCTGCAAGAGAGGCGGGCTATACATTATGAATGGAACAAGGATAAAAGAATTGGCTGTGTGGTGCAAGATAGTTTGAGTACATTAATCAGCCCATCTCTTTTAGGGCGAGAATCATTTTTAAAAGTGAATACGAAACAGAATGCAAACAATTGGTGCAATGCAAGTCTGGTTGATGCACAGCGGACAGAGAAGGGCAAAGGGATAACCAGAAGGTACCCAGAACAAGGCGTGTAAGAGGCTGTTCCTTAGGACAAAGTAAGGCGAAGGAAGGAAGGAGTTTGGAAGAAGCACCAAGATGGCATGGGATCCCATAGGCAGTCCTGCAGTGCTTGGCATATTGGCATGCTCATTTTACAAACAAAATGTAGGTGCCCTGCCCTGATTCACATTCTAAGATGAGGAGTGGTACCTATTCAATTAGCTCCATTTGGATTTGCTATGAAGAAATGAATGTTTTCCATGTATAGCATGCATTGCATAAGGAAGAGAAGGTATCTTGAGAAGTGTATTACTAGGCAGTTCTGTTATTGTGTGATAGCAAGTGTACTTTACAGTCAAAGAGGACCATGCCTTTACTTGGAATGTATGGTGTGCATGGCCTGTCTTTGATCAAAGTATTGCCATGTGGTACTGGACTGAAATGCAAAACTATGTCAATGGTAGCTTAAATAAGGTGTTTTTTTTTTTTTTAAAATTGTTTTATGTGCTTTGGTGTGAGGGGGGCCAGTTCTCCTGGAACTGGAGTTACAGACAGTGGGAGCTGCTCTGTGGGTGCTGGGAATTGAATACAAGTCCCCTGAAACAACAACCAGTGCTCTTAGCCACCGAGCCATCTTTCTGGCCCTAAGGTTTTTCTTATATATAGCAAGTCTAGTGGTAAACAGCCATGAGTTCAATGCCTCAGTCACATGGATGCTTGCATCTCTGTGATTCTTTTGGGACACTCCCTCAGTGTTTCAAGATGGCAGCTATATATCTAGAAATCATGTCGATCTTCAAGGCAAAGAGGAGATTCCAGGCTGACTAGTTTGGCTTATTCATTAAGAAAATAAAAGCCTTCCTCCAAGCTCTCAGAGACATTTCTGCTGATATCTCATAAACTGAAACTGTCAAATGCTACTTCTTAGCAGCCACAAGAGAAACAGCGCCAACGAGAAGGTAGCATTTCTAGTCTCTGTGCTTCCTTGTTAGCCTGGATCCCTACTCCAGGAGGCTGGCAGGGAAGACACCCACTGGCTCCCTGTCTCTGTCAACGCTGAATAAACTAGGAGAAGCAAGACAATGAGAACAGGTTGCACTGTCTGTCCACGCTCTCTTCCGAAATAGTGACAGGAGGTGGCTTTTTTGTGTTTCCTGAGCTGGTGGCTGTTAGCTCTCCTTACCTTTCCAGTTCAGGGGTGACTGCTGGTGCTAGCCCCCATGCAGTGCTCCAACGGCTTTCTCTATTTCCCCTGGGGATCCTGATGGATCTTGGGATTGGAGTTCTTTCAGCTATCAGTATTCTCTGCTTCAGATACCCGATTCCCTGATAGGAGAGCCATTAGGTGGGCTCAAAGTGGGTCAGATAGCTGCCCGCCTTTAAAACATGCCTTATCCTTGTATAGTTGTGTTAGCTAAGAACAGGATCATGGGACTTTAAGGTAGAATTTTTCAGCAGTTTAAATACTTGCTCCAAATTGGGTCTTAGCATCAGTTGGATATTACAAGACAGAGAAGCACATTCTATGTTATCTTCCAGATGAGGAGGGTAAGTTACCCATTCAAGTTTGCACAGAGAGTAATGGGACTGGAGTTTGGGCTCAGTTTCTGTCAGAGTTCAATGCCAGGAAGTTCGCTGACACTGGCAAGTGTCCCGTGCCCTCTCCTTGACTCCGCCTTGCTGTGGGCACCCATGTGTCACTGTTCCCCACTATCGCTCCAGATCTTTTGTTCTATGAGCATCGAAATCTCGCAGTGATAGTTTTGTCCGTGACTTTGCCTCTTGAGCCTTAGCCCTTCCCTTTAGAAGGAGTCTTGAGAAGGAGCTCTGGAGTTGATCTTGGGTGGAGCACACTTTTCTCCCAGGCTCTTTTATGCTTAGATGATTTACTGTGTGTTTGTCCTGGGAGGTGTTCATTCCAGGAGCAGGGAATGACCCTTCTGCCTGGCATATAGTTTGTGTCCCCTCTTTTTGCTTCTTTGTTGAAGGCTTCTGACTTCTCTTAGACTGTCATAGTCCTGGAGGGCAAGAATGATCCTGGATGCTGATGGGAGCAGCTAGCACTTTGCGGTCGGTAGGGAATGGACTTGGAGCTCAGAGAAGGTCACGCGTAATTGGCTCATTGGTAATAACAGGTGTGTTTAGAGGGGTGAATTTCTTGACCCATTCCATTCTGGTGTTAAAAAATATGGGTGTACTATGTCAAGGGGGCAGTTGCTACAGCCCGTCGTGCTGGGGTCTCCCGATGGAGCCTGGGATACTCCAGTTGAGGGCACCATGTCATCAGTCCTAGACATAAAGGCTAGGAGAATGTTATCAGGCCATGAGCATAGTCTGTGCAGTGTTGATTTTATTAGCTGATTCATGCTTTAATCTTCGACCTTCTTGGCCTGTGGGAATTGTGTATTATTTAAATATTAGTATATCAGACAAACACAGTTTAATAGCATGTAAGGTTACAAGGAGCCTATAAATGTCTCCTCCCTTCGCCTTCCTATTTGTACGACGTAGTTGGGATTTTGGGAATCATCACTGTGGCCAACTTGGGCACAAAGCAGTAAAGGCTCACAAATGTGCCAGCAGCGATGGCCCTTCCTGAGCACCAGAAAGCTGACTTCCCCGTGCTAGCACCGAACCCTTGTATTCTCACTAGGCCATAAGTTCTTAAAAATTGGGAAAAGCTTGCTGCACATAGCCTTGTGTCAATAAGACTTTGGGGATGAGAGTCAGATGAGAAATGAGGCACAGCAAAAAGGCCATAGGGAGTAGCTGCTGGGTGTGGAGAGGGCTGATTCTGTAGGAGGGGAACGAACTGCTAAACAGAATTCTAAGTCTCTTTTCTACTCTGAGAATCCCAGGCTGCCAGGGATAGCTGCTCATCCATAAAGGAGGACTGAGAGCAATATTGCTAAATTCTGAAAGAATGAGGTGACATCTACAAGGTCAAGCAAATTCAGAAGCTGACATTTGGGTCACAACTAATGTGGGTCAGAGAATAAAGCATTACTTTGACTCCAAAGGCATTTTCTTTTAGAAATGGGCACGGAGTCTGAGCAAGCAGGCGTGCCTGGTGACTAGACACAAAGGGCCCAGCTATCTCTTGAAGCCCATGAAAATCACCCAGTGCAACTACTGTCTTTAGAAAGCCTACGTTCTGCACGCTCCCTCTTCAGTTTCCTCATTGCTTTCTTCTAGTCTGATAGAGATGGAAAAGAATTCAGACATGAGCTAAGCCAGTATTCATTGGTTGATGACCCCCACAGCCATAAATAAAATAAACACCACGTGTAAGTAGGTGGTGGTTTTCAGAACAGGCAAGATAGGAGCTAAATGTATAGAAAGAATGGCCCATTACAAGCTCAGCCTTATCAAAATGGTTGCCTTGGGGTGGAAGGAATGAACTGAATCCCCTCTCTAATTATTCCAAGTCTTTAGAAGAGAAACATACGACTCACGTCCAGGAGGCCTGTTACTGAACCTTTATCTCCCTTCCTTCTCCCTGCTGCCTAATCCTGGATTAAATCCCAAATTGATAAAATGCCTTTGCTAGCCACATTAGTGCAGCAAGCGCGGACTTGCCTGCTGCCAGGACATGCTTTTATTCCTTTGGAAAAACAAACAGGAAATGATGATGGAAACCATTTGGAAACTGAAGGGGAAAAAGAAATAAAGAAAAATAATAAAGCGATTACTGCAGGCGATCTGTGAACAGGAGGAAAAAAACAAAAGACCCGTGATTTTGATTCATACCTTTGAAGAGGGCTTCCTTAATGACTGCCCTTTCAGGTCCCCAAAGCCGGGCTCATTTATCAGTCCGTGCTTTAATCCAAACCTATCAGGATGAAAATTCAAGGAGGATGAAGGTTAAGTGACAGGCATTCTATCCTGGAAAGGATGGAGCTGATGGAAGCAAGAAAACATGGCTTCGAGGCGGAGAGGGAAGAGCGTCTCTCTGGCGCCACCCAAGAGGAAGAGCTGTGGTGGTGGGGACATGTGGCCAGGTGTGCTCACATGTGCAGCACACTTCCATAGCTGGCATTCGCTGCACTCTGCCCACGGATTCTGACCTGCACCTTTATGATATATCCATTTTCATAAATTTGAGGAGGTAAGTGTATCGTAGCAGAATACCCGTGGTATTAATTAGTGAAGAACCGTTTTAAATACTGGTTAGTTACTAGGAAGATGTCTCTAGCAAGGCTGTCTGGCCAGGTCTTCCTTCCAGCCCAGGTGCTTCTTGGGAAATCTGGTTTACTTGCCTTATAGTACAATGGTCAACAAGTAGCAGTATTTAAGTCAAATTGAATTGTAAGGTGGTTAGCCTTTTGGGGGGCATTTTCTACATTGATTGAACCTCTTCTGATGGAATAGCCACCCTTGGCTATTAAACTTGTTATAGTGACTTAGAGCTTGTTTTAGGAATCAAATTTGAAGTGATCTGAAGCTAGTCCTTTGGCTCCATTTTCTCCAAGCATAAAGTAGAGATAGCTATGTCATGGAGTTGTTAGAAGATTGACCAGGCAGAGGGAAGTTGAAGGGAGATCGCAGTCAATAAAGCGCTTGCTCTGAAGGCATGAGGACTTGGATTCCATTCCTATAATCCCTGGTAAAAATGCTGGGCAAGATTGCACATGCTTAAAACCAGCACTGGGTAGGTAAAGGCAGGTGAATCTCTGGGTTTACTGGCAGGCCAGACTATTCTAATAAAGAAATTTCAGACCAAGTGGGACACTTTGTCTCAAATAAACAAGGGTGGATTGCAAGTGAGGAATGGCATTTGACTTCTGACTTCTACATGCATAAATTCACATGGACATTTCCTAACATGCAACACACACACACACACACACACACACACACAGACACACACACACACACACACACACACACACACTGAAATGGATTAATATTTATGAAAGTTCTTAGAAAAGAAAAAATTATTGTGGGGGAAGTGACTTGTTTTGCTGATACTTTCAGTGCTGTGCAAGGATTGTATACTTTTTTAACGAGTAAAAATTACGAGTGTCTATATAGAAACTTGAAAAATATATTTGGCATGAGTAATGATACTTCCTTTGTCCTCCATGTCTTCTTTTCCAGACAAGAAACATACTAAGACCACACTAAAAGGTGACAGTTTGATATTTACGATGTTCGTGCACATCAGCCGTACAGTGTGACTGACCCTTTATCAGCACAGGTAAAAAGTTGCCTTCTTCTTGTGTTTAAGTAAAGAGTTGTGAAGGTTTACATGAGTTCGTTTCCTGCTTTTCCTTGAATCAAATATTGGCCTCTGTGTCGGTGCATGCTGTTTTAGTGGATTATTTCCTGTTTTTCTTTTCCTAATTAAAGAGTTTCTTACCCAAGGAGATGATCGGCTCAGTGACAATGACACTTCTTCGGCATTAAAATCTTGGATGACAAGTCTTTCATTGCCAGAATTCTCCATTTTCTGATGAGTGGAGTGCTGCTTTGATTTTGCAACCCTTCTTGTCTATGGATGGTTGAAAGGACGTCCTTTGGAAGAGGACCATGTGTGCTTACGGTTGAGCAAGGTGCCGTAGTGGTGAGTTGGAGTATTTGGAAGACTCACTCATGTAGCCTCTCAGACTCAGAGGGATGTGCTCTTCTGTGGGTTTGGCTGTTTCTGTAGCACGTCCAATGGCCCGCAAGAGAGAATGTGGAATCCCACTGGTTTTGTGGATTGTTTCCAGAGATGTTGGGGCATTCCCACTTCTTCCTTCCTTCCTCAGGCTACTCTGATGGTAGGAGGCCCCCAGTAGACTTTGCCTGGCAGTCACATAGGCTGAAAAGGTACTACTCTCTGTGGCCTGTCAGTCTCACTTCTGTGCCCACGGTGACACATGACACTGAAATATGCCTTCTGATAGACTCTCTTTTCCTTTGACCCTGTCACAAGACTCTTCCTGTATGGTGATTTTCCTGTTTTCTCATTCCCTCAGAAGATCACTTCAGAATGTTCACATTTAACTTATTTAGAGAGATAAACAAATATTGTTATAATGACAACTGCCAAACAACAAAGGGTAAAAACAGCAGAGGCTTAAATATGAGAATCAATTAGGAAGAACAAGACACCAGGCCCAGCTGCCTTGAGGGATTCTGAAGCACGGTTTGAAATGTTGAAGATGTTTGAAGGGAGCCTCAAGTGGAGAAGTAAACAACCTATGTTGTTACCACGACAGGGGTGAGCTTGGTCAGTGGCATCTCCTTGCTATGGTAACTTGGTGGTACAGAATCACTTCGTTACAGAAATTGGAAGAGTCAGCATGAGCCAAGAGAGCTAGTAAGAGAATTCTCAAGACACCAAGAATGAAGGTATTGGCTTTAGCTCACCATCTTGCAATCCATTGCGAGACTGTGTGTATGTGAGGCTCATGGTTTTGTGTAATACGTGGAGGTTTAGTTTTCCTTTTCTAAGTACTTGTCTTCCAGAGAGGATCAGAGTTTTTAAGGAGACCGTGGGAGGTATAGGAATCAGGATGCAACCGAGTCTCCAGCAAGGCTAGAGTTATGGCTGCCTAAAATTTGATCATAACTTATAATTCCCCCCGAATGGAACCACAAATAGCCTGCTATTGGAAGTGATGTAATTAATGATCAGTACTCATTTCGTATAGTCTGTGCACAACATTGTGTGAAGCATAGGAAAGCAGTGAGGGAGCCCCTTGCACTATAACATACATAGAGAACGGGAGACACAGCTGCTTAGACAGGACAGAGTCGCATGGTGTTTTAAGGGGAAATTTGCCACACTTGAGTCCGTTGCGGTAGCAACAAGAGGTAGCTACACAACTACTGCAGTTTCTAACTTGACAACAGTGGATTTGGTGCAGTTAGTATGTTAGTGCATCTTTATACTTGTTTGTATCCCTCAACTGTGGATGGTACCAGGTGTGTCTGAGCCCATGCACATACATTTTTATAAATTTTAACTTTTCATAGAAGAGCATGCATATTTATGGTATATGAAAAATAAAATGGACTTTCAGTCTTGAGCAGTATTTTTCTTAGTTCTTTGATATTTTAAAGCTATGTGGTTTGTTTTTCAAATTGTCACAAATATCTCATACCAAAATCTTCATACAAATGACCCTAGTAGTTCAAAGGGTGTTGTTAAAAAGTGAGCTATCTTTGCATATGCATATGAGCTATCTTGGGAATAGGATCTAAGTCTGAGCATAAAGACTTCGTATTTCATATATACACTTTATGAATTGTCTAAAGGTGATTCATACAGTATTTTAGCACAATTTTGTGCATGAGACAAAATTTCTTTTTGTACTGTGACATTATGGTGCTCAATAAAGTTGAAATTTTGGAGTATTTTGGTAATTTGAAATTCCAAATTTTCAGATTAAGGATGTTAAATTACATTGTTTTGGATATTTCCTATTTGGAGAGAAATTCCATTTTCAAATAAAAAACAACAGAGTGTGTAAATTTAGGAAGAACCTTGTCTAGGTAGCATGACTATGAATGTACTTAATCTGGGATCATTTTGGAGGAGAGAACACTGCTTTTACGATAGCAAAAGGGATAAAAATCTATTTCTGTCTGAAGGGAGTTTGGTTGTATGAACCATATTATAGAGCTTGGATTACCATTAGTCATTGGAAGATAACTAAAGGCCATCAGATTGTACCTTTCTCACTTATTGTACTTTGGAAGATGAGAGCCAAGTTTACAATGTCATTTATCTAAAACAATAAATAGTTAGTGGTATATTTTCTACTGTGAGTTTTTCCTTTTTTAAAAAACAAAAATATTTTAATGTTTTTGTATGTGAGTATGTGAAACGTGTGTGTGTGTGTGTGTGTGTGTGTGTGTGTGTGTGTGTGTGTGTGGCCAGAGATTGACATAAACTTTTCTTTCTTTTAGATATTTTTATTTTTATCGTATGTGTTTTTCCTGCATGTGTATATGTATAATGTATATATGTATACACACACACCCATATACCAATATGTGAATGTCTGGTGCCCATGAGGGTCAGAACAGAATACCAGATCTCCTGAAACTGGAGTTATGAGTGGCTGTGAGTAGCCATGATGGCATTGGAGCCAAGTTGTGAACCTTTGGAAGAGCAGCCGGTGCTTTTAACTAATTACCTGTCTCTCCGGCCCTTTAAAGGGTCATATTAATTATTTCTTGTCTTATTTTTAGACAGGGGAGTTCACACATTCAGCCAGACGGTCTGCCCAACAAGTTTCTGGGACCTTCTATAGAGATCTGAACTTAGGTCCTCATATTTGCAGTGTATAATAGTTACCTTTCCCATTGCAGGATGAAATAACTGATAATAGTAATTCCATGGAGGAAGGTTTTATTTTGGCTTACAGTTTGAGAGGATACAGTTCATTATGGCAAAGAAGTCGAGATCAGGGGAGTCAGAAGCTGATTGGTTAGGCTGTGTTTGCAGCAAAGAAGCAGAATACTTTGTATGTTTGTATTCATTTCCTTCCTTTCTTTTATGCACCCTGGGATCCTAGTGCCTGGGATGGTGTTGCCTACATTCAGTCTTGTATTCTCACCATCAATAACCCGAGCTAGAAAATTTCTCTCTCAAATGTGCTCAGAGACTACTCTCCAAGGTGATTCTAGATCCTGTCAAGTCGACAATCAATTTTAAGCTTCACACATTGGTAAACACTTCATGGAGCCATTTCTTCAGCCCTGAAAAGATATTTTAGTTTTTAAAATAACAAATAGTAAAAATCTTTCCCCTCTGTCATTTGGACCTTCTCACTTGATTTTACTTCCACTAAAGAATTTACTCTTCTAATCAAGATGATTGAAAATTGAAGTAATTTCTTCCATGACATGCATACCTGGTGGGGTCTGTGGTCTCATTTCAATAAGCATAGGACTTGTACTCAGATTTTCTTGAGTAATATTCTTTACCTTCCAAAAATTACTGCAGCTGATTTCTGTGGCGGTGGACACCTTCAATACTTCTCTGTTTGATCACCATCTAGTTCTTCACTGATGACCGAGGTTATGAACCCTCTCCCTTTAGCCTCTGAGAGCAATGCAGTATGGTCACAAAGATTTGGCTCCCTTCTCACTTCCCTGAGAATGCTGAACCCAAGGCATCAGCACAAGATGACCTTCCACAGTTCAGGAAAATGTCCCTTGCTTAGGCTGATACCCAATCTGTGCAATTCACTTAATAAAGAAGTAGCAATCTTCCCTCGATGGTGAATGGGCTCAGTTTGACCCCGGTCTCTTGAACTTTGGTTGCTTTCATTATTTCGAATGAAGACAGTGCGGTTGACTGCACACAATTGCTGACCGCCTTACGAACGGAGAGACATAAGGCCTCTGAAAATCATGGCAGGACTGCTCAGGGTGACAGATAATCTTCTGTTGGCCACTCTTGTCCCAGAACAATTTGACAGTGCTGACTTTTGTGCACACCTGGAAATGCTGCTCATCAAAACTTGTGCCTCAGCTAACTGTGAGCTCTGCGCTGAACCCCAAAGACTTCCAGGGCTTCATCTCTGAGGGCCCTTAATTTCAAAGAACTGGTCCTCTTGAACAGAGGGAGGGAACTCCATTTCTTTTTAGACTCCCTAACAGCTCACAGCAGCGAACATTCAAACTTAAATATAAATAATTCAGCACTGCTTTCTTGGAGTTTCGTAAGCAATATTGGTTTCCTTTTCTTTCTTGTCAGTGCTCCCTTGTCCTTTCCTGGGAGGAATAACCTTCCTTCTACACTGTCATTGACTTGGGCAGTAGCATATTTGGGGCAACAGCAAAGAGAAATTGATGATAACCTCAGTGGCTACAACCTTATGTGGCCCTCTAAAGTGCTTATAAGAGTCCCCCTCCATTTTTATGCCATATGTCACGGGGTTGAGTTTTTCCTATCTTAAAAAAAATTTGAATGCTTTATTACATTGTGTTACTGAGGCCATTTCTCCCCCTAAGAGAAGCATGATTGCAATAAAGGTCTGACATGTTTTTTTATGAAGGCTCTTCTCCACAAGGGCTGGGCCTTACTATTAGAATGCTGCCGATTTCCTTTGTGGTATTTGTAACGTGGTTACCAAATATAGTCCCTCTCATCCCTTGAATTGCCTTTTATAGTTAACCGATTAATGAAATAGAAATAATTAGGAAACTGTGGGCCCAAGCACTAAGAGGAAGAAAAGAACCTGCCTCAATTTTGTCAACCTGCAAGGAACTCTTTCCTTTTATAGATTGCCTGTCAACTAAAAATTCATTTAGAATGCTGGATGACTCAGAAGGATTTTGCACTTCTTTAAAAGGAAGACGCGTTTTTCTCAGAAAGGACAACTGTATTTCTGGGTATTTTTTGTTTTACAGGCAACAGGGTTGCCCCCTCCTGCCCTTCCCTTCTTTCTCCTCCCCTTCTTTCCTTCTCTCACCTCTCTTTCTCTTCCCTGCTTTCCTTCTTTTCTATGTTGGAGACTAAACTATGACCTCACACATACTAGACAAATTCCCTACCACTGAGTTGAATCTCAAAATCAAATTTTTCTTTTCCTTTATTCTTCCTTCCTTCTATGATTTTTTTTCTGATTATTGATGGCTTGCTATGTAGCAGAAATTCTAATAGATTAGGTTGGTCTGATTCAAAGATGAGAAGACCATACATGGCCATTAAGGTATCGTTCAGAAGACAGCTAAGACAGTGGTGTGGTTGTAATGACTGTGAAGATAAAATTCATGCTGGGTACCAGGGAATTCCAAGGAAGGATGGTGGAGGAGGGGATGAATTCTGTCTTGGGTGGACTAGTTTTCTCTGAGAAGGGGACATGTGAGTGGGGTTTGGATGTAAGAGTAGGAGTTTCTTGGGGCAGAGTTCAGAGAAGAGAGACATGGCAAGGTGATGCATTCAGAAATGTGTTACTGAGGAAGAAATACTGATATTTAAGAAATGAACACAACATGGGTATTTCTCAAAAGAGAAAGGGCAGAGACAAAGGAACATTTTACTAGTCAGTTTTTCTCACTATGGTGAATAACTAACACCCATTAGTTTGTGTATAGAAAAGATTTATATTAGTGGACAGTTTTGGACCTTCTGGCCCATGATCTTTTGGCACTGTGGTGAGGCAGCACACTGTGACTCAAGTTTATGATTGAGAAAACTGCCTGCTTCATGGCCAGGAAGAAGCAGAGAAGAAAAGGGAGCAGCCAGGCTCTTGCCATATCCTTTGAGGAAACACTTCCAAAGAGTTAAAGAGCCTTTCTCAGGCTTCATCTTCTCAGGGTTCTACCAATTACACCATCATCCTATATGCCAAGCCTTTCAACATCCTAAATATATAACATATTTTCTGGGCTGAGGAGGACACCAACAGCTATTCTTAACCATTGCTGGTGTTATAACATTACTGATTATGCTATAATTATGTGTACTTTAAACAAGAGGAAACTGAGACTGATTGATAGCAGCCATTCAACTCAGACTCCACATTCTCATGGACCTTCATAGTAGAGTCAGGGCTCCACAATCTCATGGACCTGAATGGCAGAGTCAGGGCTCCACAATCTCATGGACTTGTCTCAAAAGCAGTGCAGCAGGAAGCAAAGACCTTGAAGAAGAACTGACCTTTAAAACCAGCTATTGTGGTAGGTGACAAACTGACCCCAAAGCCCCATGAAGTGGAGCTCTAAAAACCCATTTTTTTTTTCACGAAACTCAAAAATAACAGATGTTGACCTTGCAGCCTTGCATGGATGCTAGTCATGTTCCTACCACTTTGCTGCATGCAAGGCAAGGAAGGCGGTAAACTATACCGAGGTCATTTGAGTGCTGTATTAGGGAAGCCTCTAGCCTCAAATAGGTTATGCTGAAGTGAAAAATAGCATCTAGACATCCTTAAGACAAAATTCCTTGACTTGACTTTGTGCATCTGTCCAGTGGTCTGCAGCTGAGTTTGGCTCCTCGTGAGGGCAGGGCTTAGATGGTGAGCCCGCATATCATGCTCTTCCAACATTGGCTTCTCAGTACAGGTACTGGTACTTCAGAGTGGAGCACAGCCATGCTATTACTTTGGCCTTGTAGGGATGCATAGTACGCCTGCTGTCCTTTGCTCGTGCAGGACGAGTCATGTGACCAGCTTGATTTCAAAGGGCTGAGAGATGGCATGTGTGAGTAATGTCTTCTCAGGGGCTTGAAGACGCAGCTGCTCCGGTATATCACCTCCACCTCCAGACTCTAGATGGCTTCGCAGGTGCCGCTTCAGTGACTGTTTGTTTTTCTTGTATTGTTACAGTTGTAACTAACCAGATATATCTTTTAAAATGAAATAGGATGAAATCCTTAGTTTTTCAGCAATACTAGCTACATTCGAAGACCTCAATAGCCAAGTGTGACCAGTGCCTCCCATTATGAAAAACCACAGAGATGAAACATTTTTATCATTGTAGAAAACTGTATTGGACAATAATGTCTAGAGCAGGGGCAAGCAAACTTTTCTATAAAAGTCCACATAGTTAATAAGTTAGAGTTTGCAGGACATATGGACTCTGTTGTAAGTGCTCAAGTGTACTGTTACAGGGTGAAGGCAATCCCAGATGCTATGAAAGCAAATAATATGGTTGTTTCCCAATAAAACTTTATTAAAAAAAACTAAATAGGCAGCAGACAGATCTGGCTCATAGCCACTTCTTTTGCAGTCCCTGGTCTACACCAATGGTCTCCATAAAGACTGGGGTCTATTTTTTTAAAGACTACCCAATCAACATACAAAGAAAGCATTAGATTTTTAGTATACTAAGAATAAACTCCAAACATTTTGAACTTGTACCAATCATCTTGCATGGTCATCTGTGATATATGTTAAGCAGGAGTTTCAACATCCATTGATATGTAATGGGCTGTTTATTGCCATCCCTCACTTTCTAACACACTGTGACCTAATATAATTCATATAGCTTAGTTGTATGACAATGTAAATAAGATATGTTACTCTTATCCACTTGAAGAAATGACTTAAGCTATTTCTGCAAAGACTCCACCAAGTGTTGCTCCTCCCTATGTGTCACAGGGTTAAGACAACAGTAACCACATTCCTGCTTTGTCATCTGGCTCCCTGTTAAGTTCCGTCAACCTGGAAAGTCGGAGGAGGAACTAGAGGCATGTTCCTTCATCTGCCTGCTGTTTATGCTTTTGTCACCCCAACTGGTTCCAGCAGCAGTTGGTCCCATTCCCAGCTTCTTCTCACACTGTGACACCCAGTGCAGGCACACCAGGCAGCACCCTTTCCTTGAGTGTGAGCCCTGTTCCATGGGCTCTGTCACCCAGGACAGCCATACTCCATGTCTGCTTTCATCCTCTTTTTATTTTGATTCTGACTTTGTGAAGTCATTCTTTCTGTGATTCGTGTTGCCTTTTCTACCTTTATTTCTCCTAGTACTTCTGTAATTAATTTCCTTTAAAAATTCTCTGTTGCTCAGACACGTACTCACAGATACTTAGTGGATTAAAGTATGCATCTGATAGTGAAGTGTTGGTCAACAAAAAATTGGTAGCATTGACAATATATAGAGTAAAAGACAATTTAATCAGAAAAGTCAAAGAAAGGACTCTTGAGAAATAGATTGACTTTGCTCCCTTCTTTTCTTCCTTCCTTGGGATCAAACCTAGGGCTTTACCTCAGCTAAATTTCCCAGCTCAAAAGACAAATTTTTCATTCCTTACAGTTCTGGATGAATCTTACCTCTGGTTTATAATGTGTCTGAAGATTCCAGTTAATGATGATAAGAAGACAGAGAAACAATACAAAAGCAAAGTACCCTTCATAAAAGGAAGAGCCTTTGGATTCTTAGAGAGATTTGGAACCACGAGGTAGCAGGTGTTTTCTCAAGTGGACTAAATTTCATTCATGTTAAATGCTTAAAAAATAGTGTTCTGAGTGTAGGCACTATATTTCAGTTGGGTTTAATGCTATAGTAAGAACTTTAGGCAATTTGTACCCTGCATAGACAATCAATGTGTTCACTAAAAGAATTAATGTGTGCTAACTGTTGATCTCTCCATCATCATCCTTCTCTTCCTCCTCCTCCTCCTCTTCATTATCATCCTCTAGAACAAATCCTCAGACAGAGTAGGCAACTCTTGTATACCCCTGTAATAATATAGACTCATGTAACCTATATAACAAACACGACTGAGTTATTCATAGAATTATCTACTTAAAAATGCCAGGACACACATCCTATTTGTGTGTAGATGGATCGATACAGGACTGTAAATCAGTTCTTAACAGCTGTCAAAGGATTCAAAAACACTTACAATTAACCTAGAAATTAATGACAAAATTACTAGAAGATTTTCAAGTGTTAAGTGGTTTTGAATTATCCATGGGTCAAAGAGGAAAATATTTTTATAAATGATAATGAAAATGTCAGTTCACGACTTGAGGAATGCTGGCAAAGCCACATGCAAAGAGAACATGTGGACTTAAAAGCTTGTAGCAGAATGGAAGAACAGCAAAAGACAAATTAAGAACATTCTACCAAGATATCAGCTACAGAGTAGCAAACTAAACTAAGAGATATTGAGACGAGAAAACCGTAAGGAGAAACTCAGAAGTAAAGGAATGAGGAAATTAGTGAACAGAGGGATTGTAAGAGGAGGCTGATGAAATTCTTCAGCCTCTGTCAAGTTTTACAATGGTCAAAAACAAACAAACAGCAACCAGAACTGCAAACCCCAATCAGAACAATCCAGAAGAAAAAATGGTTCATCATCCTGCAAGTTAATTCAGTAAATTTGAAATTTGCAGTGTAATGGGAAAGCATATTGAGAACACAGCGAAGCAGATCCCAGAAGAAATAGAATGTTCTGTGCGGTACAAAAATGTTGATAGAAGTTGAAAGGTCTAAGTAAGTGCAGAAAGGGCTTGGGAGATTCAGGAAGCTCCCTGTATCTCCAAACTGGGATGTACTCAGGACTAGAGCTGTGTGCATCCAGTGTGTTTTTGCTTTCATGATGCTAGTATGAACAGTAAGAATCTGACTCTAATGCTTTTAATGTAAACGCCCAAATTCTAGGAAAGCAGAGACATCCTTTAATAGATTTGGATGGTTTTTAGCTTGTATGAGCCACTTTATAAGGACAATAGTGAGTACAGTGTGCTATTGGTGCACAGACATATGAATATACTAATATGCAGAACCAGACCCATGAATAAGTGTAGGCTTTATTTATTGCAAAGCTTTCACTTAAACTCTGTAGAAAAGGAACAGTATTATTTTTCGTAGTTGATGCTGTATTGTTTCTAAAACCACACAAATAATAGAAATCCTACCCTACCTCATTATCAATACAAAAATCACCCATGTCAATAGTGGATGACTAGGGAAACAATGGAAATTTCTAGAAGATAATTTAGGATAAAAACTTCTGAATTCAGAATGTTGATGACTAACTGGGAAAAGTTGCTGAACTTGAACTTCTCAATTATGAGAGTTTCTTTAAATAAAAACACCTTACCTATTGACTGAGAAACAAGTGTTTGGGGAAAGTATTTGGACCATAAGTAGTAGAGGGGCTTGCAAAATAAATTCCTACAAATCAATATGGAAAAGGGAGGCTTCTAGAGCAGTTCTTGCCAAAAAGTGACATTTACAGGGCAACAAAGACTATAGAAGGATCTAAATCTCATCAATTCTTAGGAAAATTCAAGTCTCCACTTTTGCACGAGGCCAAAAGGTTTTTGTTACATCATTAACCAGAATCAAGGTCAATGGTTGTGCCTAACAAGTTTCAGGGAATCTGATCGTAAAAGAAAAGGTAATCTTTAAACCACAATACTACCAGGAACTCCACAGCGGTATTATGTCTACCATGGACCTCTTTTGTGATTATGGCACCACTAGTGATAACACCACAGCTCCCTCAGTGTGTGGTGTACTCACTGCGAAGCCTGAATGATGAGTAAGAAATCTATCTAACGTCTTTCTCAGACCAAGTCTCCATTGTTTAGCCAAACAACTTCATTTAAAGTTGAATCATAGACCATGAGGAAGGCTAAATTGAGATATTAACAGTAAGAAAAGTTGCTGAGGATGAGGAATGACCAGAACTTTTCTTTTAAGAAGTTTTGTTGGTATAAAATATAATAGATTTCAACCATATTAAGAAATGACACTGGGCAGTGGTGGCGCACACCTTTAATCCCAGCACTTGGGAGGCAGAGGCAGGAGAATCTCTGTGGGTTCAAGGCCAATGAGTTCCAGACAACAGGAAGTGTTACACAGAGAAACCCTGCATTGCAAAAAATAAAACAACAGTAACAACAATAGCAAAATGAAATGGTTACCCACTGAGTTATCTTTGCTCAAGTAAATAATCCCCTCTCATCCTCATGCAAACAATAACTAAATGTAGTGGGACATTTTCTCTCTCATTTATACACATACATACACTTTCTTTCATGCTCTCTCTCTCTCTCTCTCTCACACACACACACACACACACACACACTCTCTCGATCTCTCCCCCACACACCCCCTTTTACACACATGTTCTCACTCACATACACTATGAAGAAAAGAGGGATCTGGTGGGAGGGGAAGGGATAAGAAAGGATAATGGGGTGACATGACCAAAGTGCGCTATGCATGGATAGAATTTTGAAAGTATAAACTTTAAAGCAGTGAGTACCTTGAAGAGGCAATAATGCCACGAGTGCCCTACCCACATGGATGGGATTGCTGCTATAATAAAATAAGGAGTTTTAATCTCTCTCCTTTTCTCTTTCTCCCTTGCCTTCTCTGTTCACTCTTCTCTCTTCTTCTCCTTTTTTCTTCACTGCTTTCTATATCTTCTTGCCTTTTGCTAGGTGGTGCCACAGAAGCCTTCACCTCCTACAGGCCCTGTGATATTGGGCTCCCCCCCCACCATTTTGTGAATTATAAGGCAATAAATTTCAGCTCACTATAAATTTCAGTGTCTCAGGTATTCTACTGTGGCAGCACAGACTAAGCTTCTGGGCTGACCTAAAGGTATCCCAGTGATCTCCCAGGTGGCGAGAAGTGCAGAATCATTATACTTCTCAGGAGCTCTCTTATTCGCATTCAAAGCTGTTTGTCAGTTAAACAGCGGGTGCTATTTAACAAGGGGAAATAGGCTTGCTGGAAAACTTGCTGCACAAATGGAAGAACGACGTAGGAGTCTTGACAAGTTTAGGCTTATTAAAAAAGAGTAGGAAGGGCTAGATAATGCTAACTGGTGCCAGTCTTGGAAGAATCATAAAAAATTCAGGGTCTACAGTGACCTTCTGAAAATTTGGGCACAACCAATGGTATGTAAGCATAAACGAACTTCCTTTAAAAAATGACTGAAAGTGAAAATCTAAACGCTCAGAAGAGGATGAGTTGATGATGAAGGATGCCATAGTTTGAGAAAGGACATAAAACTGTTGTTCTATCAGTGACTTTCCAAAAGGATCCCTTTGCAGCCAGTATTGGGCTGGTGGTCTCTGATAGGTGACTGATCTGTCTCCTGCTAGAACCCTTCCCTCACCACCATTTAGACTTTCGCTTTTCTTTCCAGGATATAGTCACTTACTGCCCACTCTGGTATAGGTCTGGGGTGCCAGTGGGTCCAAGGAAGCTTATACAGAGAGCTTGGACTTGTTTTGAATTCCCTCCCTTATCCTACTGTGTTCTTTTTCATCAACTGGCTGTTGGCCTAGCTGCAGCAAGGACAGAGGACTAGCCAGCAAAGTTTTTCTTGAAATTATTCTCTATTAACCAGACTTCTCCTTCCTCCATAATCTAAATTTAGAAATGAATTGCCAGCAGGCTTGATATAATCATCAAATGAACCAATTATTGAACACCAGAGCGCCCAGCAAGTAACTCAAGGTGATTTTTGCCTCATTACAGAGAGAATGTTGAATGACTTTCTTTCATTATCAGTTGAAGCCACTCCTTCTGCTTGAGTGATTTCTACTGGTGTTACTCTGGGAACAGCTTTCGTGGACCCAACTGGCCCTCCAGACCTTTGTTTAAGTCCAAACTTCTAAAAAAATCTGTAGAGTGCGTATGTTTGTAAACATGATTTGCATATAGCTGTTTTTCATGTTGGTTATTTTCTAAATGTTTTATTTGAAGGTAGTTCTTCATAACATACATCAGTTGAAGTATAATGTGAACAATTGGGCAAGTATTTGGAACTGTGTAGGGGATTCCTCTAGTCAACAGCTGCATTTAACCGAGTTCTATATGAACATGAAAAGAATTTATTTAAAGATTATGTATGTGTATCTTGGAGTTACATGTGTAGGTTTTTCTTAAGTGTTAGGTGTGAAAGATATAGAGGCTTAGAGAGCATGGCTTAAATATTTCTTGAAGGTTTCCTTAGAGATGAAGGGTTTTCTGTTTGCGTGGATGGTGATTTGGGGCCAGCTCATGCTAGGTAGCAAGGCTGGATGTTAAATGCTCATGAATATAAGGAATGGTCTGCTACCCTTAGCCATAGCTAAACATTAAATTACATGTACAAGAGTAAATATCATTTTTGTGGTACTAGGATTGAATCCAAGCCATGCACTACATATACTAGGCAGATGCTCTATTACTGAGCTATGTCTCTAGGCATTTTTGAAAATTTGAGTTTTAAGTAGTAACTTACCAAGTTGTTTGAGCTGGCCTCACACTTATAGGCCAGGAAGGACTTGAATTGTGACCCTCCTGTTTTACCCTCTCATGTAAAGGAAGCCATAGCGGTGTGCTATCAGCTAAGATGAAACAAATTCTAGTAAAAACAAACAAAGGCAACATATTTACATAAACTATCCGTGGTTATTTTACCACATTTTGTAATTGTTTATGCCCCTTCACATTGGAAAATGAAACTGTTAGACAAGGAAGGACTGCTATATAGACCCTGTCTACACAGAGTTCAGCTTGCCAGCACCACCTCAGTCTTCAGAGCTAAAGGAAACATCCCCAGGAAGAAATCAGCTGCTGCACTGAAGGACAGTTTCCTTATTTGAAACACTGGAATACTCATGCTTAGTCTACATAAAAAGAGTTGAAACCACTGGGCTAGAGCCAAGTTCTGTCTGTGGTGAATGTTGGTTGGGAAATAATCTTTCTCGTCTATTCTTTGTGGTTGCTAATTCCATACAGTCAGGTTTGACCCACTAACTCTGCCAATTGCTGCATATTGAGAATTTGCTTCCTTGATCTGTTCTAGAATTTATGTTTTAAGTTTTATTTCCAGCTTGATAGAAAACCATTCCACAAGTGAATAGAGTGTTAAAACCTAAAAGCTACAAATGACTTGTTTTCTTATATTAAAATATAACAATATGGTTGCTGTGGGGAAATTTTGCATCCAGTGGTTTTATTCTATTTTTTTGTGAGATTATATTAGCCTTTGCACTAGTACTTTGAATGGTCTGTATACTTGAAGACTCTTAGTAACCACTCACATCAAAGTGCTAACCATTCACCAGGCATTATAATTTAAATATTGATCCTCTAAAGACTAAATGAAAATGAGTAGGCTCAATATTAATTAGCAAGGATCTTGAGGGGCAGTTATAGTTTGAAATTCAAAAAATTTTGAATAGGAATTCTGATTGAAATTTATAGCAACCTTATCAGACTGTTAATTTTTTTCTTTGAAACTGGAATTTGTGAACAATCTTGATGGCTCTTATGATAAGTGAACTTATAATTCCTCAAGTTTATGAAATAGTTTAGGTGGAGAGGGCTTGGTGAAAGACCTAATGATAATTGTACTGTCTGGAGAGATGAGTGATGGGGAACACAGAATGTGCCTGCCCTGTTCGTCCTTTCTGCTTTACTACACAATAGAATCTGAAGCCCATACAGAAGACTGCTCATGACGCCTAACAGGCTTTGCTAGGGAAGCAGTGAGAGCAGGCTCACTCATTAAGTGTTATGCACTTAACCGTCACCCTGTAGCTTGAGCTTACGGAGATTCGCACCTCAGAACAGCATGCAGCAGCAAGACAAGCTGAATCTGCCTCATCAACAAAGAAGGAACTGTTAGGACAAGCTCAAGATAGTGTGAAGAAGTAAAGAGGGAAAAATTCTAAACTGGGTGAGCTGAAGGGGTGCCTGGGGATGTAGTTCAGTTGGTAGGATTCTTGGCAATCATGCACAAAGCCCTAGGTTTGATCTTCAGAACCACATATATCAGGTGTGGTGGCACACATCTGAAATCTAGTGCGGAGATGGTAGTGGTAGGAGGATCAGAAATTCAATGTCATCCTAGTCAATCTATGATATAGGAGGTCCTCTGTCTTTGTGTTAATTTCATTGTGTGCTTTCATTGGTTAATAAAGAAACTGCTTTGGACCTGTTGATAGGGCAGAACTTAGGTAGGCAGGGAAGACAGAACTGAATTCTGGGAGGAAAAAAGCAGAGTGAGGAGATGCCATGGGTCTGCCAGAAACAGACACTGGGAATTTTACCTGGTAAGCCACTGCCACGTGGCAATACACAGATGAATAGAAATGGGTTAAATTAAGATGTAAGAATTAGCCAATAAGAAACTAGAACTAATGGGCCAAGCAGTGATTTAATTAATACAGCTTCTGTGTGGTTATTTCAGGACTAAGCAGCCCATCCTTGCAACAAATCTAGGTAGTTTGAGATATCTTAAGAGCTATGTGATGACCTATCTTTAAATAAATACATGAAAATTAAGTACTTGGGAGGGACAGAGATGAGGATTGCTCCCAGAATCCATGATGTTAGAACCAATACCTTTCAAGGTTTCCTACTGGCAGGACTATGTTGAGCATTCTACACAGTGTGGATCATAGCTTGACTCAAATTGACTGTAGGTTCAGAGGGTTAACCTCAACAATTAAGGAGTTTCCCCTTGCTACTGTGGATCACATTCTGCCATGGAAAACTAAGAGACAAAATGTTGCAGCAGCATTAAAGGACCATTAAAGAAAAGCTATTTCTGGCTGGGCAAGAGGAAGGAGTCTCTGGCCTGGTTGGAGATGTAACATTCCGGTTGGGCTGGTCAAGTGCCTGGTTAAGAATCTTTGGAAGACGGGTTCACCTAAGGGCCTGTGAAAGATGTGGGAGGAATAGTTATCTCTTTTATGAGATAATACACTTCTCCTCGCAGAATTCCAGACCCCTCCTTCACCCACAGAGGCTTACAGAGAGGAGCAGCCATGCAGCTTTCCAGTTTTTCTGAATAAGAGGAAAAGGTAACTTCCCCCTTTCTTTTTTTCATCTCTTTCCTAAGCATGCTTTCCCGGACACTTCAGGCTTCCTTACTCTTTCTCAAAAAACCTCCTCCCCACATCTTTTTCTGGGTGGCTGCCTGTTTGCTGAACCTCATGCCTAACTCGAACAGGCATGGCTTTCTGTGTCTTCTCTGTCTTTCTCCTCCAGGCAGGTACCAGGACTGACAGCTTGTCTGCTCTTGAGATTTTCTTTTAAACTACTAAAATCATTCTTGATCTTTTTTCTGAGTTCTTTCTAATTTCCCAGAGGGGAACCCAGTTTCTCTGGCAACATGTGGCAATGTCCCCAAATTTCCAGTTAACAAATGAATGCTTGAAGCTTCCTGAGCAATGCTATCACAGCACCCTTGACCCCTCAGTTTTGAACTGGGAAGTCTTTTCGATCACTTCCGTGACCCTCACATTCCCCTCTTCTCTATAGTACATAATGGGATCCTCATTTGTTTGTAAACCTACCGCATGGTTAGCTTTGTTAATATGATGACGAACACTAGGTTAGATTGTCCGTGAACATCAACATAGGGCAGAAAGAATAAAGAAGCCCAGTTACAGGAAACTATGCACTGACTGACAGGCTTTTGAAGCTCGTTCGTTTATGCTTCATCACTAAAAAAATTGAAATTGGGGGCTGAAGATGAGCCCAGTGGTTAGAATGCTCTCTGCTCTTCCAGAAGGTCCAAGTTAGGTTCCCCGCGCCCACACCAGGCAGCTAACAACAGCCTGTTAACTCCAGTGCCAGGGAATCCCCTCTTTCTACTGGCATCTGTGAGCTCCCGCACCCATATAGCATATATTCCCATACATATACACATAAATGAAAATTAATTTAAACATAAAATAAAGAAGGAGATTAGGAGTTTTACAGGATCGTCAGTACCAGGTACAAATCTACATGATGTAATATTGTGTAAATGCTAAACTTGTTGGTGGAAGAAGTTGCTATTTTCGTTTTCTATATCACTGGGTACAAAGAAACCTGAATACAAACTCAGGTAAGGCTTTTCATGGACCTTCCTTCTTTAAGTCACTAGTCACATGTTAAACATGCCCTTAGGCTAGTTGCTTTCTTCTTTTCCCTTTGTCTGTATGCATTATTGCAGTTTTTAATACTACTAATGACTTTGAAATGGGACATTGACTCAGAATTAGTGACAATCAAGCGTTAATGGTCCTTGCCTCTGTGGCCCATCAGCAACTCATCTCCTCCAACATTAGTTCCGAGGAAATCAGCTAGATCAGGCTTTCTCAAGATGTGGCCATTTAGAAAAGATTCCCGACTGTCACGGGGAAACCTTTTATTCATCTTTTTATGGCTTTCTCTATTTCTTCTTGGCTTGTGTTTTTGATCAAAGAGAGTGATCTATGTTAGATTTTATGGGATGGTAAATGAGAGAAAGAAAAAATGAAAGAAATAGAAGATAATGTTCCACTTAAAACCGTGCAACACAATAAAATTAATCAAAGGACATGATTGCCAGAAATGACGTAAGAACTTATCTAATTTAACTCATTTCCATTTTAAAAAGTGAAGAGATGAAGGAGACAAAGTAACTTTCTCAAAGTCTGTGAAAGAAAAAATGATACTCATGTGACACTTGGGTTCTTGTGCACTGGACGAAGTGTGCTGGCCCTTGCTCAAATCAGCCACGGCGATCCATTACTAAATGCTGAGAACATTGTGAAGGCGAAGTGTGCTGGCCCTAGCTCACATCAGCCAGGGCGATCCATTACTAAATGCTGAGAATGCTGTGAACTGGTTGCTAACATCAGTTACCACCACCACCAGTAGTTTGTAACCCTCATAGTTAAGGCAATTATATAGAAAAGCAAACAATATATATCTAAAGCGTATTTTCTAAATATTTATTTTTTAGGTTATTTGGTCTTGAGCTTATTTACATGCAGAAAAACACTAGGTCAGTGGTTCTCAACCTTCCTGGTGCTGTGACCCTTTAATAGAGTTCCCCATGTTTACAGTGATCCCCAACCATAAAATTATTTTGTTACTACTACATGACTATAATTTTGCTGCTGTTATGAATTGTAATGTCTGTGTTTTTCAATGGTCTTAGGCAATTCCCGTGAAAGGGTCATGACCCACAAAGGGGTCTCGATCAACACGTTAAGAACCACTGTATTAGATAACTGTGGACATTTTTTCCCGTTGTCACACTGATTTAAGTGGTAGCAATTGACCACGTGGAAATTGGCAAATGTTAAAATCAATTTTCTTTTTTCTCCTCCCTCTTCCCCTTCTTCCCTCCCTTTGTTCCTCCCTTTCATTCCCTCCCTCCCCCTTTTCTTTCTGTCGTTTGTTAACTTATTCTTCAGCTGTTTGGTATTTGGCTAATGGGAGACCTAGAAGGAGTTTGGAAGGAGTCATGGCGTTTCATTCACCTTTGGGGTCCCTTTGCTAATCTTTGAGTAATACCAGTGCTTTGCCATATGCTATTGAGTTGCTTACTTCCTGTAACCAATTATTTTTATTAAAAACAAAGAAAAGCCTTCAGTGCTAGAATAGAGTCCAGTGAGATCTCCCAGTCAGTAAAGGTAACAGTGCTTTCTGCCAGGTGGTGGTGGTGCACACCTTTAATCCCAGCATTCTAGAGGTAGAGGCAGGTGGATCTTTGTGAGTTTGAGGCCAGCCTGGTTCCAGGACAGGCTCCAAAGCTACAGAGAAACCCTGTCTCAAAAAACAAAACAAAACAAAACAACACCCCCCCCCCCAAAAAACAAAAAAGAGTTTCATCTTCAGGATCCACACGGTAGAATAGAGAACCAGCTCCCAGAATCTGTACTGTTATCTGAACACACACATATACACACCCCTCATGACACATTCACACTCCATCCCTGCATAAATATAATAAATAGCTATTCGAAACTCGAATCGTTTCCCTTTTTATTGTTTGGACCTTGTCTGACACACATAGAAAAATTATTTAAACTTAAGTCTTTTTCTTGTAGCATTTTCCATATCAGACCTCACACATTTACAATGATAAAGCTACACACAAAAGAGATGGAAGTGCCTTATTTTTTTCCAGAACCACAGAGCCCAAGTACAGAGCCCAAAAGGCCAAGTGCTTGTGGAAATGTCTGTAGCGTGTTGTTGAAAAGCTGCATGTGTGATACCAGGATCCGTGAGAATCCCGTTAATATTCTGAGCCAGATGAGAGAGAAAATTCACCAGACTTCCTGAAGCCATCTACTTCATCTTTAGGGTCTGAGTTTTGATTTGATAACTCGCGTGCTGCCCTTGATTAGATTTTCATTAGCTTTTTTTTTTCTTATGGCGCCATGGTGACCAAATGATATCTATAATTGGAAATTTAGTAGGAAAAACTGTATAGTTTGAAAATAGTGAATTGATTTTCTGAAAGTCAAATTGACAGTCTTGAGAAAAAATAAAAAGGTACTGGGTAGAGCTGCAGTGCCTGAGTTCTGCTGGTGAAGCTTCCTTAGCTTAGCATTTTATGTATTGATCAAAATCCACATGACTGTGGGACACGGAAGGAGGCCGATGCTGGGAAAGACGACTTTCTCATTCTCCTCATGGGTTTGTATAATACAGAGAAAATGGATTTCATTTAAGGAATCAGTAAGTATTTCATATTTCCTCTCGTGGGGAAGCACAGATTTCCACAATGTGCTGAGATGGCTTAGAATATAAACAGTGCTCATATAGTTTTGCATCTTATATGTTTCCTTTTGTAATATGCTATTAAAAATATGAAAGACTATCGATTAAATTTGCCTACATGGATACATCTATGTTAATGCATGGTGATTAATTATACATTAGTGTGTACATTCACAGAGTATTTTAAGATGGTATAATGATGTCTAATTGATACCCTTGCCCAGCCTCTTATTAACATTACCAAAAGCCAGATATGAGGTGGCAGGAACACGTTTTTTGCAATGGCATGCAGGTAAGCCAAGCAGGTTGTATATGAATGCCATACTCAACTTTGACCACAAGATGTCGCTCAATCCGTTATGAGTTAGATCTTTTGTTACCAGCAGAATGACGTTTCCATTTATTTTATATGCGCTCCAATTATATATTAAAATTCATGGTGGGTGGGTTGGAGGAGAAGAGACCCTGACTTTTTTCAGCCTGTGTGAGGAAAATTATGAATAATTTCTTTATCTTTTCACAAACCCAAGCTGAGAATTCAGATGTCATTAAATTGTTGCCTCCCAGTTTTTGGGATGCTGTGTCTGCACGGCCTCACTGGCCCTGCCTATCACACAGTCTTTTACATATAGCCATCAGTACCATCTGCCCAGACCAAGTAATTTCCTGCCGACCCCCAGCAGCAACATACACAACAACCTGTTTCTGTAATATACAAAAATGTCAAAAGATTGCAAACAAGTCATCAGATGTCTGCGGTTCAGGGTCAATTAAATAGTCACAGCATGGCAGTCCAGACAGAAAGCTTCCAGAAGTAACTGTGTGCAAAGACAATCACTGGGCCAGGGTGATGTTGTTTATTGCTCTAGTCCCTGTCTGTGGTTAGGAAAAGAACTCCAGGAGGTAAAGATTGGAAATGCTGCAGTCTCTTGCTTTCCTATCAAATTTGCCCTAAATTTAAATCTAGACCTTGCCATTTTTGACGTGAGACGGGGGTAAGGCTTCTTTTCACTTTCCTTATGACCAATGTCTGATCTAACCTATGGCTGCTCGTGAGGCAGAGCAGCCTCTTATTAAAAATATCTCCTGAGAAGTGGCAGGGCCACAATCAGACAGGAAGCAGGTGTGTTACCTCCCCCGGGAACGGCTTAAAGGAAGGTAACTTTGCCCTTTCCTCAAATTAATTTGGCAACAACAGAGCTGATTTGGCCCTTAGGCAGGATGGTTTCTGGGCTGTCAAGAAATAGTCTTTGGCATATTAAATCCTCAGCAGTCACTTTCATTTTAGCGCAAGTGGCTTCCGTCTCAGTGGGCCCGAGCAGAGGGCTACGGGAGATGGAGCCTGATGACAGGTGGAGCCAACCAGGAGGAGCTGAGTGCGATGAGTAGGGAGAAGATCAGAGGTAGGAATGGGGAGGGGGAGAAGCCACCTACAAGTGGCAGCTTGGAGCTTGTTCTGGGAGAAACCCCACAGAATGGACTGTTTTGCCCGTGAATGCTCCTTCAGGCTGTATCAAATCGGTGTGAGTGGGAGGACTTACTTACTCTGCATCCTTTTGTTTTCGTCTCCTGGCTCCACCCACCGAGGGCAAATAGATCACCTTTGCTTTCCGAATTCCCGTTCCCTCGTTCATTCTTGCCAAATTGATCTGTTTCACTGCTATTCATTTTTATGCTTAGGAGAAGCCAGGTGCTGTGGGTTTGGGGATGAAAAACATTTCAAAAACTTGTCAGATAACCATGGAACTACTATGCAGAAAAAAATCATCTTTTTCTCTAAAGTATTTTAAGCCATATAGTGGAAACGTTAAACCTTTCTATAGTTAGTCTAAACAATATTAAAAAGCATTGATGTTTTGACTAGTGTTTCTCACACTTTCAGAAATTACCAAGGATTAGGGTAAAACAGCATTGAGTTCAGTGTCCAAGCTGGGCCTGGACACCTTTCTAAGAAGCTCTTGGGGGAAGCAACCCCCATGGACCACACTTTGAGGGGCAGGGGTTTTAGCCAGACATTCTTCGGCATGGTTTCAACGTGGAAGAAATTTCTGACAGTGACACACATCTCTTGTAGTTCAGAGAGAGAGAAGGAGAGGTGCTTAGATAAGCCAGTGCGAGAGTGGGGCAGGAACTCTTTTGATGAGGCATTGTTCCCTGTCACCTGACCGAGAGTCTCCAGAAGCACACATGATGTCCTGGGCACCAGGATGCAGGTTTTCTCCTAAGAGAGGAATCAATCATCGCCTGCATCACTGTTTTGAAACATCACAACTAAAATGGCTTTTATGTTGCTAAAAGAAGAGGAGGAGGAAGAAGAAAAAAGGCGCAGCTTTTGAAGGAGAAAAATAGTTTTCCGATAACCCCCATTAACTACAGGGGTCATTGTGGCAAAATGAATGGGATTAGAAATCTGCTAAAAGCTGCAGTATATGGTACGCGGTGACTGACAAGCCTTTTGCTGAGTAGTTACAAATGGGACTAATGGTTTAAACTTGTTAGTCATTGTCAGAGCCTCTGATCCTCGAGTCAGCCATGGAAGCTATGGCAGAAATCGATAAGGCGCCACTTTCCGCAGTGAACTGCTCGACCATATAGATTGCCTGAAGGGAAATGCTGAGTTCCCTCCCAGGCTGTCAGATGAAAGCAGGCTGCTAAATCTCCAGGAAGATTGACCACACTGCTCCGGGCAATTAGGCCTTTCACCGCTTTGAACGCCGATTATGAAGGCACGGGGAGGGAGCCAGGCCGGAAGCCATCTTGGAGCCTCCCGAGCTGGTGGGGCGTTTCTTCCCTCCAGGGTTAAGATGTGCATGTTGGGGGCTGCCTCTGGCCTGGCCCTTTCTCTTTTCCTGTATTACCCTTCAGCAGCTGCAAAGGGAGGCTGGGCAGTCAGGTAGTCCTTTACTGCTGATGGACTGTAACCGCAGCTGAACTGGATCAGCCCTCCTAGCGCAGCCCAGGCTTCCCATTGGGCGCATTTCAAAACAATCAGGTCCCATTGTTCAGGGCCTTTTTGGGCAGAGTCCTGCGAGGGTGCTAAAATCATCAGGGAAAAAGAAAGTGCTTGTTCATGCAACAATGAGAGACAAGCTGCAGATTGGTAGCAGACTGTCAGGGGCCAAGTGCTGGCCCTGCAGGGCTGGACTCCTAGAGGAGCCCGAGTCTGATGCTCAGGTTGCTGCAGCTCAGATGGGAGCAGAGGAGCCTTGGGAGGTGCAAGATTTGCCTTCCCCCTTCCTGGCAAGGCAGACGGCTCCTCCTTGACTGAAGAGGTACTGGCCTCCTGTGTTACCTGCTTTGCATTTCTGCTCAGACTCCTATTGGGAATGCCTTTCAGTTGTCCCTGATGCTGGGTGTCACCCCTTGGTACCTAAAATCAACCTTATGATTGACCTCTCTAATTTTTCTCCCTTTTCCTTGCCAGCCCGGGCACCTATTCTGCTGACTTTAAGTTGCATCACGAACCTGGCTTTCTAGGTATTGTTTGGTTGTCAAAGGGCACGATACTGTGGAAGCATCCCTAATTACTGCTCCGTGGGAGGGCTGTCAGTCCCAGCTTCTGACCACTCAACCCTGGTCAGTGCAGCTCCTGAGGGAGAGTGTTGAAAGTCTGCTTTATGAAGTTTGCTTGGCAGCCGGTGACAGGAGGAAGGGTTTGCATCTTAAAGACCTGGATGCCGGAAGAAAGGGCTGAAGTTCCTTAGGAAGCAAAGGGTGGCTGTAGGACACGGTAGCGGTAGTGGTGGTCTCTTTAATGGAAGAGATGATGGAGGGGGGTTGCTGCCATTTTGTACTGCAGGGAAAGAGGAGGTCTGGTCTGCAGGGACGTTCTAATGGGTCATTTCTTGGTTCATCTTCGACTCACTAAACAACGATGGGATATCATCCATTATTAAGGAAGCTTCATGCCACTCATTCACAGGTCAGTGGATGGATTGGCCACCTATGAAAACAGCGGGAGCTGTAAACTACAGAAGGGCAGAATGAACCCTAATTCATTTGGTGAAGATGCACCCGAGGCTGTCTGCGGTATCAAATGCCCTCACTAGGTGGGGGATGTCATTTTGCTGTGTTTATGTTCAGGCAAAAGCATAAGGGAACCCTCTGCCTCTTCTCTCCATTCTGCTGTGAGCCTAAAACTGCTCTACAAAGTAAACTCTAACTGGGTATTGTGGTACACACAGAATTACACAGGTAATTCTGCTGTCGAATAATCCTCTGTCCACTGTGAAAATGTGTTGCTCTCATTGTTAATAAAAAACTGATTCGCAGATAGCTAGGCAGAGTTTTTCCGCCAGAGAGAATACTGGGAAGAAAAGGGGCGGAGTCTGAGAAGTCCTGAGTCAGATGGAAGAAGCAACGTGGGAAGTTCATAGATGAGGTAACCGAGCCTGGGGCAGCACAAAGATTAATAAAAATGGATTAATTTAAATGTTAAGAGCCAGCTAAATACACGCCTAAGCTATTGGCTGAGATTTATAATTAATATTAAGTCTCTTTGTGGTTATATTGGAGAGGGACTGCCAGGACATAGAGAAACTCTGTCTACATAATTCCAGCATCCGGGAGGTAGAAGCAAGAAGATAAGGATTTCAAGGCCAATCTTGGCTATAGAGTGAGTTCAGAGTCAGCCTGTGCTACATGAAATCCTGTCTTACCCCAATCCCGAAGGGGAAAAAATTAGAAAAACTCTATTTAAAAAGGTGAGAGAAACTCTTCCACACAACAATAACATCAGCAACCAACCCCCAAACCAAATAAGCAAAGAGGGGGTGTAAACAGCCCTAGACAATAAATCGGGTTCACAAGAGAAGTGGAATAAAGCAACTGATTCAATTGGAGTATTCTTTCATGAAGTATGTGAACCTGACCTCCAACCTCTTTTACGGTGTTAAATGAGTATTCTTTCTGCAAACCAAACTGAGTGCAGCTTTTAGACTCTTGGGGAATTGCTTTGGACATACTTGGCCACTAGGTAATTGTTTGGTTCTAGAACTTACAGAGTTGTGAGAAAAACTTTATCTTAGAAGACAGTTGCCTTAATAATTACCCTCTTAGCTAGACTTTTCACCGACATTTCTACTGAGGATGGCAATGTAGAACGCTGAGTTCTACATGCTACTTGGCGTGCTTTGGGTCTCTGTATCTTAACTTGTCTTTCTTTCCTGCAGAATGGAGGATCTTTTCACTATGTAGCCTCAGGCGTCTGTGGTCAGCAGAACAAATGCCCCTCCAAGAGTCTGTAACCTAATTCCTGAATCTGTGACTATGTTATGCTTCACGACAAAAGGGACATTGTAGCTGTCAGGACAGGAAAGCACAGAGGTTCATCTGGATTATCCAGGTGAACTCAGAGCCATGTGAGATAGCTCTAAGTATTTTTCTTGTTTTTGGCTTAAGAAAGTGGAGAATATTGCTAGATAAACTTAGAAGAAAGGGAATCCTAGAAATATGAGGGGCCGTGGTGATTGATCTCATTGTAATGAGTGCAAAGACTCATGTCATAGTGTCCTTGAAAATTGTTCTTTGTGACTCTGTAGAATATTGTTAGCTATGGGGGCCCTCTAATTTACAGGACACTCCAATCCCTTCAGCAATTCCACAGTCCTAGGCCGGAGAGAAAGCTCAGTGGTTATGAGCACTTGCTGCTCTTCCAGAGGACCTGGATTTGGTTTGCAGCATCTGTAACGGATTGCTCAGGACTGCCTGTACCTCTAGTTTCAGGGAATCTGACATTCATCTTTGACCTTCACAGAAACTCCACATATATCATGCACATATAGACAAACGGGCACATACACATACATGTAAAATTAAAAAATAAATCCCAAAAGAAGAATTGTGCACTCCTAATTCTTAAGTGTATGTACTTATGTGAAATCATATTATATTTTCACATGCTACCCATCGACTTCTTTTTTCTGAGCTTTAAGGCTCAGATTTCAAATGCATCTGCAATAGAATGGAATGGGGATAGGAGCCTGATTTCTGGGTCCAACCTCAGGACTGTAGAGAGAGGGACCAAAATATTTTGGGGGAAAATGTTACTGTAGACGGAGATAGCTTCACGAGATGCAGTGAGTGGAGACACTTACTGCCAAAATGGTAACTTGAGTTTGATCCCTGGCATTCACATGGTGGACGGAAAGAACAAGTGAAAGGAGAGAACCAGTGAATGGAGAGAATCAGTGGATGGAGAGAATCAGTGAATGGAGAGGACCAGTGGAAGGAGAGAACCAGTGGATGGAGAGAATCAGTGGATGGAGAGAATTAGTGGATGGAGAGAATCAGTGGATGGAGAGGACCAGTGGAAGGAGAGAACCAGTGGATGGAGAGAATCAGTGGATGGAGAGAATCAGTGGACGGAGAGGACCAGTGGACGGAAAGAAGAAGTAGAAGGAGGGGACCACTCCTCTAAGTTGCCCTCTGACTCTCACTGTGGTATACTCCCTAAACAAATTTTAAAATGCAACTAAAAAATAGCTTCATGAAGTATTGTACTAGCGTTTTTACTGCTTTGTCCACTGAACAGTATATAACTCATAGATAGTACTAAATATATATACCTTTGTTGGCTCAATTAAAATAGTCTAATAATAACATACACAAGAGCTAAGTAAATTAGAAATTATGATAAACAGCTTGGATAATAAAATTTGGTCCATCCATTTGTAAAAAAAAAAAAGGCATACTTTAAATGCAGTGGGATCATCTTCCCATCTTAAGGGATTTTGTGCTTTCCACGAGGACTACAGGGAAAGGGCAGAGGAAACCTGAGAGCTCTCGGAGAAACCAAGAGGTCCCTGCCTGTTCCTGAGGAGAATTTAGGACTTCTCTGCATGAAGGCAGAGCTAATGAGTCCAGGTGGGGAGCTGTAACTCCCCTGTAACACAGGATGTGGAGGGTACACTGGGCCTTGAACAATTAATCAGTGTTATGGCATAACAGCTCGAATATGGAAATTCTAAAGGTCCTACATGTTGACAAATGGCCAGTTTATGCTAAGATCCATCAAGTGTGCTGGGGCATTTGGAACTATCACTGCACAATCATGACATGGTCATTATCGGGCCGCAAATCGTCCAAGGAAATGACATGCCTCAGGAGGCAAGATTTGCCCGCAGAGTCTGCCTCTTTCTAAACTCAGTGTGTGGCTGGCTTGCTGTAAACGAAGCAATCCAGAATGTAGATGAGCTCCTGTGTGGCAGCTGCATGGCGGAAAGCAATTATAACACAGAGGCAACTCTGCAAGCAAGAACCAGGCCCCTGAAATATGACTGTGCCTGCCTCACCACCAACGGAGATGCCAAACTGAAATACACACATAGTCGTAATGGAGAGAGAGGCCTGAATATATAATAGCAGGGAGAGGAACTCGGGTTGCTCTCAGCTGCTTCCACAGAAACTGTGTGCTTGGCAGAGGCTGTCCTGAAAAACTCATTAGCTCCTTTGAACTTGGAGATAGGACTCTTCCAGGGACACAGGAGTCCCCTGTTCCCTTTAATAATGTGCAGGAGAGAGGAGAGCAAGGGCATCACACGCTTCCTTTTCGTTGGCTACACTAAACATTGCCATCACTCCCCTCTTCTTAGAGATGTACTTTGCTGGAAAAGCATAGGCAATGGGCCAAAAGGACCGACCCAAAGGATGCCAAGATTGACAGATGGCAGACTTTGACCAATCAGCTTTTACAACGCATAGCTTTATATCTGAATATAATATGTGCAAAGTTTGGGCATGGGTGGTCCCTTCTGTGCATCTTCTATTCTGCAGGGGCAGGCAAGGCCATTCTGCAGAGTGAGAAGGTGTTATGTAGAGACAAAGTTATAGGGTAAGAGATTGCACTCAGCTAGATGGAGTTTAGTTTCCGATTTGGTCCCCTAGTTTCAATCTCTCATGAGGTCCTGTGATAACTTCTGTTCTTGGATTCTGTGAATCAGCCACACATGGGTTTACAAATGCCATGTTTTTGATTCTACCAAGTTACAGAATTTGTTTGGGTGTCTTAGGCTTATCATCTTCCTCAAAAGAAGCACCATTCAAAGACAGACATAGTTATTTCAGCTTTTCATGAGGGGAGAGCCTGAGAGAGGTCTGATGATATCTCCAAAGTCACAGGGTTGGCAAATGGGGGAAGTGGCGATTTCTATTGAAGTTGCATTTGCATTGAAATTGATTTTACATTTTCTGTGAAATCATTAAACCACCTACTATATAGTAAATGATTTATGCTATAATTTGAGAACAGAATCTATGTTGAATTACTGAATCAACTTGGGAGTATGAATAGTAACCAAATCATCTTTATTTAAACAGCTAACACTACTTATGTTTACTCATGAGTCGATGCTTGCACATGCCCTGAAGAAAATGATCTTATATATAACTTTCTCTCAGGTAATGAAGAATAAGGGTTTAAGAAGTATTGCCTAGAGTTGCCATCATCCTGAAAAGTTTGTAACTTAAAATTAGCTCTTCATTATCATAGGCAATATAGGGAATCCCACTTGGAGGGCAAAACCAGTACTTACCACAAAGAAAATCAAAGTATTCTGCTTAAAAGTAAGTGATTCTCTATTTTGGGGAGGGAAAATAGAAGTGATTTTGTTCCTGTCCCCCAACCACTAAGAAACATTTAACAATGCCTGAAGTTATATCAAGTAGCCACCACTAGAGAGGAGAAGATGCTCCTGGCTTTTTATGGGTGGGGACAAGAGGTACATGCTACAGTGCCCATGACAACACCATGACAGCGACTGTCTGGTTTCACATGCTAGGAGTGCTGAGCTTTGGAGTCATTCACATGGCCTCTGAGGCTAGCACTGTTTACAAATCTTATTTTAAAAATAACATTGACTTGAGACTTTTTTGGATGGGCCACTGTTTATATATATATATATATATATATATATATATATATATATATATATATATATATTATTTGACTTTGGAGTAATGTATACTTGTGGATTGTCATCCATTAAAATAACAGCATTTTTTTTCATCAGTTTCCCTGGACAGCCACTTATAGACCCTGGAGAAGTGAATGTGAGTTATTACACAGGAGGTTCCAACACTGAGACTGGAGTCAGAGGAAGAATGAACCCAGGAGAAACCTGTGGCAGGCAAAACCACTATTTCCTTTATGCACTAAAAAAAAAAAAAATAAATGACTTAGCACTAATAAAAAGAGAGAAATACTACCCTAGTGCTCAAGAACTGTATAGCACATATTACAATTTCTAGATGTGAAACTCAAGATTTACTAATGTTGAAGGAATGGTTAAAGAAAACATTTTCAGCAGAAGAAATACTGCCCTTGAATTTTATAATGGAATGGTGTCTCTCTCCCAGTGTGCTTTCCCTTTCCAAATGCATGCGGAAATTTACTTGTTCCCATTTAGTTGGACTTTGAGGCTGTGCAGTTGCATAGACAACACTATCTAGATCTGATCTATAGAATCAGAGTCTGATTCTGTATCTTAGAGTCTCATACCATTAGAGCATCATTTTCCTTTAGGTGAATGAAGACAGACACATATTACCTATGTTGTGCTATACACAGTTCCTAACATCTGGGGCTGTACATTGTCGATACAATGGGCATGTGCTAATACTGCTGTATGCCTAGCTTTAAATCCTTTTTTGCCTTGGATTGGGGGATGAATTCACGGTTATGCCAAGAAGCATAATTCTGGTTTCCATCAAAAAAGCTGGTTTCTGGCTGCCCATTCCTGTCCCAGAGAAAGGTACATGTGACATCAATGGGATGTTCTCCACTTGGATTTTGTAAGGTTGGGATCTTGGGAGCTAGAGATTTTATGGTATAGTTACAGTATAGGAGCTTTGTAGACCCTTCGGTTACTACTTGGAGAAGAGCTTCTTGAAAGAATTGCATGACCCGTATAGATTATGTGAAGCTAGCAAGAAGGTATTGTTTCTTACTGCAGCTTAGCCCTGTCCATCCTGACTAGTCCATTGATAGAAAGATATTTATATCAAAGTTCTTAAAAAAAAAAAAAAACAACTCCCTGGTAAGGAAGGGTGGGGATGAATGGGACAGAAATTTTACTGCCTCACAGGGCTGCCTGTAGCTTCACTTCTGCCGGCGGCTGACTATAACTTTAGGGGTTAATTGAAGGCAAACAGGAAATAATAAGTTCTGGCTATTTTCTTCATTCACACTAGAAAGAAGGGGCAATAGATTGGGAAGCCCCTCTGACCCATGGGAACATATTCACAGAGAAAAATCGCTCCTCTCATTTTCATTCCCTAGGATGGCTTTCTTGGCTCTCATGGAGAAGTATCCCACTGTCTTCTCACTCATACTGATGTCTCATGGATCTAAAGGCCTTTAAAAAGTATCCATGCCTCTTCCTGCCTCCAAAAGCTGAAATGCCATGCTTTGTCTGCAATGGCAGCTAAAATTCTACAGTCTATAGGGTGGTCATGAGCCCCCTCTTGCTCATCCACACCTTTCTCTCCTTGATGCAGAATCTTGAGGTGTTTAGTTGGTCATTCAGACGTAAGCATTTTTGCCTGTTGTCGCCCCCCCTTTTTTTTTTTCTATCTTCAAAGCCCTGTGCTGGAAACTCCGTGGTTTGTGACCTGAAACAAGCATCTCACAGACACTATTCTTTTGTGCCAAAGAGCTCACTCTAATCTAATGTCCAATCTTCCAATAATTATCACATTTTCTTTCCCTGCTGAGCACTCTGAAGCATTTTTGCTAAGTAGCCGCGGAAGCACAGTGGAAATAGTCCTGGTCTCTGGTGGTCAGATTTGCAAATTTATCCCAAACCATCATAAAACCCGCGCAAGTGCTTCACATATGCAAAAAGCCTTTTGCTATGCCAGACAGGTAAGTGGGTTATTCTGGGTGCCCTTTTCGGCCATTAGTCTTACTGCAATGGGATTGTGGGGCACTGAACTAGAACCCCCAACAGCTCCGATTGCCGCCTGCTGCCTCAATGAATTTTATATTAGCAGGCAAATGAAACAGTCAACCAAGTGAAAGGAATTCATAATGCTGAGGCTTCTTCAGGCTGGAATGTGCTGTACATTTTGCAGAAAGGATGGTGGCTCTCAATGTGCGATGACTAATCTAGATAAATCGCCACTTTACGACACATCTGGTCTCAAGTCCTTTAAATTAGTGGAGTTCAGCTGTAGAACACTGGCTGAACTGGAGGATGCAAATTCATATGCTTTCTCCACATGCATAAATGCTAAGCGATGAGCTTGGTAATGACCAGGAGCCTCATTGCTGGGAGACTGATAAGCTAGTACCGGGTTTCTTTGCTGAACATTAATTAAGCCAGTGCTATAAAGCTTCAGAAGTACTAGTTTCTAAGCAAGATAGTTTGAATTAATGTTTATGAAAGCTCTTTATTAGTCAGAAGATGATCTTCAAAGGTAATACGGGAAAAGCTTTTTCCCTCTTAATTTAGAATCTTAGTAAATAGCACAAATCTTCTGTTTTATACTTAAAGCCACAGCAGGAGCCTCAGAATCATAACTTATTCAGTTTGCCTGCCATTGTCTTCTTCCATGTCTCCCTTAAACAAGGATAAAGCACTCGAAAATTTGTGTGTGTGTATGTGATGTTTCATCCCCAGAGAGTTATTTTTAGTAGATCTTAGAGTTGGCTAATAAGTTCTAATAATCCAGACATTGGGTCCTGCCACATGGGAAACCAAGGCACCACTTATAATATTACTCAGTGCAACCAAGTGAGGTTTGTGGACCCTTAGGCTATTCAGGGTTGGAGCAGAAGCAGCACAGGTGCTAGTAATGCCACCGGAAGAACTTTCTGACTTGATCTTAGGGTCTTGTGTTCAGTTCTCAGTACAGTCTGTTAGGAACAGCAGCAAGGGCAGATTCATAAAAACAGGGCTGTGACAAAGAGTGATGCTAAGTCATACCAAGAGCCACTTGATCCGTCTCTGCATTCAGGAGAAATGTGAAATACTTTTTAGATAAAGGGAAGGAAGTCACGTGGGAGCTTGGGTAGGAGAGCAAAGGATGGATTGAGAAGTCCCTGAACTGATGTGTAGAGTTTGTACATATGAGAGCAATTACACTTTTAGATCTAGCACAGGTTTGTAGAATTAAGCAGAATCTCAAAGGCCAAAGTGCTCTACAGTATTCTGTGTGGCTTAAGTGACCACTAACCAAGACATCTGAATTGCAAGAAGAAAAAAAATCCAGTTCTTAAGGAAGATTGTTTTAAGAGCAAGCCTCCATATGGCTTGGTCTGCCTCCAGGTGAAGAGAGTTTCTCATCTCTTGACACTTCCGACTCCCAAACTAATCAAGGGTAGTAGGAAGGAGATTGGTGAATCAGACCAGGACTGGATTAAACTGCTTCTGTGGCTCATGCCAATTTTGAATTTCCAGGATCTCGCACACACAGATCAAAGAATACCTACAAGTCACAGGCTTCGTTTGTTGGTTAGATTCAGTAGGTATTTTTTTCCCATTGTCTTCTTTCTGTTGCTGATTTCTCTTGGCTTAAAATGAGCACATTTAGATAAAAGACCCTCATCAGAGGTCATTCATACAAGTCTCTAATCATTGTAAGATTTAGTTTTGATTTTAATTTTAGTATATCCTGTATGAAAGCTAAAATGTATGAGGATACTAAATTAGGAAACCTTATGTTTCACTGTTGCTTATGCAATAGAACTCTACTTGGCTGAGAAAATGTACTTCCAGTAAACTTAGTCATATAGATTTATTTCAGAATTATAAAGCAACACACACGTACACACACACACACACACACACACATTTTAGTCACTGCTAAGGCTAAAATCTGGGGCCTTGCTCCTACGAGGCCAATATGTTGAGCTATATCTTTAGCTCTGACTAGGTATTTAAAATTATATACATTGTTTTACAATAAGTATAGATATTAGTAGAGATTTACTAAGCATCCACTATCAGGCCTATTATTTTATAGTTATATTATTTGAACTTTACTATATTCAATGAAGACATCTTTGTTATCCTTATTTTGCTAACATGAAAATTAAGTCTCCAGAAAGCACAAGCATGCGTGTGAAGATCTGGAAGTGTGGAAGTGGAGCATCAGCCATACTAAGGCTCACAGGTGGAATCACTTTCTGCCAACTCACCCTGTCTGTAGCTGAACTGAACTGGTACCCTCTCCCGTACTTCTTCCTTCATCTTTGTGAACTTGTGTGTGTGTGCGTTTGTGTGTGTTAGCGCATATGCATGTGGTTTTTACTCAGTGAGAAACTCTACTCTCCCCTTTCTAGCCTTCAAGGTTAAGGTCAGAGTGAAAAAGAGCTTTCAAGTGTTTATACCATCCTTGAGGGATTCCAGCCTTCCCTGACTTCAGAAAATGATGAAGTTTCTGACCTCTTACTAATATTACTTTCAGACTCAGAGGACAACAGCTGTAAAGAGTGGGTTTTACCCTGACTGCTCTTGGGAATGGTGAGGAAGGAGGAGAGGGAGTGGGGGGAGCGGGAGGGTATTGGGAGGAGGGGAGGAAGTGGAAATTCTTTAAATAAATAAATAAGAAGAAAAAAAAGAGTGGGTTTTGCCTGCATGCAGAGTTGATAGAGTTAAATTGCTGTGACAGACTTGTCCCTACTCAACCCAACCTGCTCTGTCAGTCAGGGGTCATACTTGCTCTGTCCATACCTTCTGCGCTTTTCTGGTCAAACCAACTGATTGACCAAGCACATTGGGGAATGACCTTGATTTGTCTATTGAAGTCAGCACATCTGCAGTCTTCTGTTGCTAGAGTCAACGTGAAGTGATGGCAAAAGTAAACATTTCAATCGAGGAGGCAGCCTTGGGATAACAGAGTGAGACTACAGGGTTTGAACGGCTTTCAGGCCCTTTTGTAATATATGCTGGATGATACTGGCAAGCTATCTGTCCTCCCAGGACTTATGACTGTCCTGCTAGAATAGATACTATCAGTGCTTACTTTTTGTGGTGTCTGATGTGTTCAGAACAGTGCTGTTTGCTATTATAGTTACCCTTGTGATCCCACAGAGGATTGGTTCAGGCTATGCACAGGTTTGAAAAATCCATGGATATTCAACTTTCTCATACAAAAGTGGCACAGTATCTGAATATAATCTTCACTTATCCTTCTTTATCTTTTAAATTACCTCTACGTCACTTATATCACTTAATGCAACATAAATGCTATACAAATAATAGTTGTGTAAACTGATATTTTAGGGACTTATGGCAAGAAAAATAGACCATACATGTTCAATATAGATAGGAACCTTGCAGAACTAGCTATACAATAACCAAAGGACATGTAATGTAATAATGCCCAAATAAGGAATATTAGAATTCTAGTCCATGAAATGATGGGAACTACACAGGGTATGCTCACATGGCTTCATTTATGTGGACTCAACACCACAATATTCACTGTATAGAAATTACACACGTTTTGCTTTTTCAACTTTCTAGAACTTGTTCCCCACATGCTTTAATCTACAGTGGATTGATTCTAGAGGTGTGGAACCCAAAGATGAGGAGGTCTGGACTGTCTGCTCTTTGGAACTTTCTGGAATTTGCTCCCCAGACCCCAGAACACATTGACCAGTGGCCAATGGATTTTACAGACTTTGAACCTGCAAATATGAAGGCTGACTATTTTGCTCTTCTTGTTAGTTGTTAAAGGAGAAGGGCAAATTCGATCTTCGTCTTTCTAAAGGGTTTCAATTCTGCCTAGTTTCTTTGGGACTGAAAACACGTGCTTCAAGTCCTTGAGGGACTCTTAGCTTTTCCTCTCCCATCTCTGCTCCTTGACTCTACCTTGTGTCTCTTTAAATGACCCCTCCCCAGGCAGAGATAAGAAAGGAAAACAAATAGATGAGGAAGAGAGCAAAAATCAGGAAGAAACCTGGGCAAATAGTTTCCATTAGCCTCTCTTTTTATATCAATCTAGAGAGAATAGGGGAGATGGCAAACGAGAAAAAAAATAATGGTTTGGATTAAGTGGGGCTTTTTACGTGCACCAGCCCTTCAGAGCAGCTGGGGTCTGGGCAGCGTCTGTGTGTGCCCTGTACTCAGGGGCACTGAAAGCAGGTAGACCAGTGGTGGGATGAAAGTGGCCTTCTCACCCACAATTGAGCTTTTCTGATGCTCCTTTTAACAACAGCAAGTGCTTTGCCCCACGTGCATTGCGGTCCATTTTTCCCCTGGAATGGCTCACCTTTTCTGGCTCCCAAGATAGGAGAAACCTTTTGAGCACAGCTGCTTGTTTGGGTTGATACGGGGGCCCGGAAAGACATTTATTCATTCCTTTCTGAAGACCGCTCTTGCCATCCCGCTGAGGTTACTTCATGCCAAAGTGGCTGCTGTCTGGCAACCACATGGGCCGGGATGGTCAAGTTTCAAATGTCACCATGCAAATTGCAGTTTCAAACCCAAATCAAGGCTTGAAATGCCAGACCTTAAATGTCCCTCCAATACATGTTTTCCCAGCTACGAACTTGCCACAGAAATAAACAACAATCATGCAGAAACCACCCTCCCTTTCCTTCCCATTCTCTAGCCAGTTCCAAAACTATTTCATGGAGTGTTTGTGATAAAAAGATGTCTCAGTGTGGCCCACTTAGTGTATTGAAGCACAGAAATGAAAGGCGGTAGGGCTCATATGCCACAGAACCACAGAAGGACAGTCCTCACTGTCCTACTTTTCTGAGTCACGGTGACAGACACAAAGGGATTGATTTTAAAGCTGTTGATAACTCACCAGGAGCACACCAGAGCGTGGCCCTGCTTTAGAAAAGAGACTTAAAGAATCTTCCCTTATGACTCACAAAGGAGCTTGGGATTTAGACCTTGTTTTTGTGTTTTAAGAAAATGGAACCAAATGACGTGGTCCATCCGGAAGACCAAGATTACACCTCACCCAGGAGCCTGTAGATGCTCCGGTGAGCAGATGGGGTATGGTTTTGCGGTCCATGGTTTGGGGCATGGCGTCAGTTACTACAAAGGAGATTGTACCACCAAGCAATGGGTCAGAGTGTACCCACTTAGGCTGCTATCTTTCAGTTTCTTCACCCGGACAAGAAATGAGTGCCGCTAACTAAAGCAGCAGGCCGAGTTCATTGTTTTCTGAGTGCCCCGGAGGAGTTTCCGCAGCATCATTTGGTCACAGGGCCCAGTTGTTTGTTTTCTCGCTTCTGCAGTTACTCATCCATCTCGGGATCCAGAAGGAACCAGGAGAAAAGAGAGTGAACTCTCCAAGAACGAGGCCAGCTTTTAATGATTCTTAGAGAAGAGTGACTGTCTCACAGGCCGCTGATGCTTTCTTTGACTATTTGTCCTTTGGAGAAAGCAAGTAGTTTGAGTTTGAACTTACCAGGTGGAGGAGGAAACAGAAGACTCACTGTGACTCAGATTGTTCCGCTGAAGCAATCAAATCAGCAAACAGAAAATAAATCTGTACTGCATGTCCTCACTGAGTCACCGCATTAGCAGATTCTCTAGGATGAACCCCACTGGGATGATTTCTTCCCACCAAAACCTATTTCCTGTAGTCCCTTAGACTGCACTAGGCTGAGGCCAGCAGACTGCAGCAAACTCATTAGTGGCAACCGTTTGATTTTCTGTGCAACATAGAGTTAATGGCTTTAAGAAGTAAAAAATACGTGTCTCTCTGTAAAACTCAAATTCCAAAAAACACTGAATATTTTTTTTTGATACAACTATGCCTCAAATATTGCAGGGGTTATACTTATACTAAAATATTCACATTTTAAATGGAAATGCTGAGAATATTAATTGTTCTCCTGAATCAGTTTTAACTGGAATCCAGTCTAGTATTTTGTCCGGCAATCCTTGTGCCGTATCACACCAAAACCATAAAACCCTGTGACTCCTGAGGTAAATATTTTTAAGAAATTCACTAGGTTTCTCTGGGTTCTGTTTACTTTTGCCTATATAACATGGCTCATGAATGTCGGGACTGTCCTAGGTGGAGGCCAAGTCCTGCTCTGCTGGTGACAGCAATCCATGCCTCCGGGGAAGTCTGAGGGTTGAGACGCTGCTGCGGGCTCTACAGAAGTCTCTTGTTTTCCCAGACTCTGTGGAGACTTACAGACATATACTCTGTCTTGTGTTAGTGCGCACTGCGTTGTGCTGTCAGGAGTGAGAAGAACTTGGAATGCTTCACTGACTCCCTCCTCCTCCATTCGTCTAAGGAATCTTCTTTTGTATATATTCAATATATTTCCCCTCCCTCACCTCAATGGCTGGTCAACCATCGTAATTTAAAACCTTGACTTTCAATACAGGCAGACAAGCAGAATAAAAGATGTAAATATGGAAGTAAGGAGTATAGTTGAGTCACAAATGTGTTCTTTGATGACTTCTGTTGGCTTCAGGCAGATTCCCCTGTAGACTCCTGAACAAATGGGTTTGTTTTAGAATATAATGTGGAGCTGGACAGTGGTGGTACATATCTTTAATCCCAGTACCTGGGAGGCAGAGGCAGGCAATTCTCTGAATTCGAGGACAGCCCAGTTTACAGAATGAGTTCCTGGACAGCCAGGGCCACACAGAGAAACCCTGTCTTAGGAAAAAAGTAGAATACAACTTGGGACAGAATACATTGTGGGTATATCATGAAATGAGTGAGCAGCTGGAAGCTGGGACTTTTGGTTCTCCAATATGCCATTCCTTCATTGATTCGTTGGTTCAAAAAGAGTTTCACATCCACTTACTGTGTACAAAGTATGTCCTGGGATTTAATGGTGAACAGGGTGCAGCTCCTGCCTGCAGACGGCTGTGAGGAGGTGGATGAAAGCCTGGTGGAGACAAAGCAGCTGAATGAAGGAAATACACGCTAGGATAAATACCACAAAGAAGATCAGTTTGGATTATTTTGGTGTACCTGAGAAAGGGCTGGCAACAGATTGGGTGGCAGAGGAGAAATAGATCTTTTGGAAGGAACTGTTGGCAAAGTGGAGTCCTTGAAGCGCATGAGGAGTCTCCATAGACGAAGAATTGTAGGAAGAGTGCTTCAGGACTGGTAAGACTGTCCAGTGGATAAAAGCACTGGGCGTGGGTCTGATAAGACGAGTTCAATACCTGGGACCCACATGGAAAGAACTGTCTCCTGAAAGTTGCTCTGACCTCCACATGCATATCCCCCATATGCACAATAGACTTGAAAATTTCAGAAGAGTGGTTTTGATATAGTTGATTATTTGAATGTCTCAAGGTGAAAACTCACCTCCTTAGTCTGGAGTTATTGTAAAATGAAGTAGAGGGTAGGATATAGAAAACAGGGTGGCAAAATGAACCAGGGGATAGATCTTCCAGGACAGGAAATAGGGGAACAATGGAAAACCAACAAAGGGATCATGGGAGCTTTGTATTTGTATTTCCATGGCAGAGATCTACTATGGCTGCAGACTGAATAAAGAAAGAGAAGGGAGGCTAGACCTAAATCAGGTGGCCAGTTTTGAAAATTTTCACTCATTCATCCAAAATGATTCTGAGAATGATTGGGGGAAAATGTTAGATGTAGAAAAAGTGCGGGCGTGCATGTGTGTGTGTGTGTGTGTGTGTGTGTGTGGTGGGTCCACACCTACCTTTTGAAGATGTGAATAGATTGGGCTGCAGTGGGAGCATTAGTTTGGTGACCTGGGCTAGAGGGAGATGTCACTATCCTCGGAAACAGGGATGAAAGAAGAACTGAGTTGGACTAGACTGAGAAGTGGTGAAACTTGAGAAGCCTTCATCTTCTTTTAGAATTTCCATGTGGCAAATGGAATGTCCTTCCCCTCAATTCAGCTAAACCCGACAGTAAAAACCAGGGTCATGAAAGTCATGGCCTGGCATTTCACATTGACGAAAGCTCCGTTCTTCTTTTCCTTCTCATAGCAGCTCAAGAGAAGGAGGGGAGTATCTCCTCCCTCTAAAGTGAGCAGCAGACCTCCCCTCTGTGTCTGTGTCTAGATAGGATAGTTACTATGTTTACATGGTCACTAGTAGCCAAGGTTTAGCAAGATTGGTTTAAGCCTGAGATTCATAGCTTGGGATCAGCCATGCAAGTCTATCAGTAGTGTTAATATGCTCCAACATTTTAGTTTGCCAATAGAAAGACGATGCTTATTAGGGATGGAAGCTAAAATTCTATGGGAATTTGTTAAAGGGTTGTTTGGAGAATAGAGTGGGGAATGGATGATCAGATTATTCCTTGCAGAATACAATGGAAACATTTACAGAAGACGGGAACTTCAGTGAAACTTACTTTAGTTTTCTCAGTAGCAAAATATAGACTGATTTAAACAACAGAAACTTATTCTCACAGTTCTGAACGATGGGAAATCTAAGACCAAAGTGCAGGCTGATTTTGGTTTTGGTGAGGTAAAAGCTCTCTTCAGTTGCCTTTTCCAGGTGTCTTCATGTGTCTATGCCTTGGCTCCTTGCTCCCTCAATGAGATATTCTCTGTTTCTGTTACTATGAGGGTATTAGGATCCCATGGTATTAGGATCTTTATGACCATATCTCACCTTATACCCACCTAAAATCCCTAAAGCCAAATGCATTTGCTCACACTGAGGATTAGGACTTTCATCTTTGAGTGGGGCTGCAGAATTAGCAATCTCTACAGCAGAGTGAGACCCTGAATCGTGAAAGAGTTCTTCAGGTGGAGAACGAGGAGGCAGGGAAAGGAGAACAGCTGCATATGGGGAGTGCACACAGGGAAATCTGGTGCGGAGACGGTGACTGAAGTGTGGCTTGTTATGTGTAGAGAGGTTATGGTCGTGACACTAAACCTGAATCTGTTAGGATGTGAAGGAACACGACTGCTTCTCTGGTGTGATAGAAGGAGAGCACCATAGTGCAAAGCATTGAAAAGCAGTCAGAGATTCCACACAGGTGGTCTGAACACACATGTGGAAATCACAGGTGAGTGAGATTTTTCACAATATTGGCAAGTATTCATCCATTTTATTACCATCAACTTGCACAGGTTTCACGCTTCAAGTAAAGAAGTCTACATTCATCCTGAGCACAGGAGAAGGCTGTTCCTTGAGAGGAACTCGGGGTTTCCTCAGCTGTATTTACATCTACCCTCTGAGCATTTCTGATTGATTTCATAGCCACACAGGGGTATCTGTGGCTTGAATTCAGTGTGTGAGAGAGAACTGGCATCCAACTCTATAACCTTTATTTGTGCCTGAGACTTTAGGCAATGAGGGGAAAATAAGTTGAAGAAAGCCTTTGAGGAATTCAGTTAGTTAATTTTAGTGGACTTGGATTAAGGCTGAGGAAAAATATTTTATGTCAATAAATGGAAGAACTTAGACAACTTTAAGTACATATACCTTGGTTTTAGAAAATTGGGATAAATAGAGAGACTTCTGCCAGAGCAAGTCCAAGGCAGTGACTTCCATAGGATCAGGCCTGAGGCAGAGACTTCTGCCAGAGCAGGCCTGAGGCAGTGACCTCTGCAGCAGGAGGTACAAGGGAGCAACCACTGAGGGAGCAGGCCCCAAACTAGAACCCTCTGTGAGATTGAGCGTGAGTCAGGAACCTTCAAGGGAGCAGGGCAAGCCAGAGTCCTTTGTGGGACCAGGACCAAGCCAGGGACCTCCACAGGAGCAGGCCCAAGCCAGGAACATCTGTGGAAACAAGCCTGAACCAGCAACTTCTGCCAAAGCAGGCCCAAGGCAGTGCCCTCAGTAGGAGCAGCTCCAAGCAAGCAACCTCTGTGGAAGCAGGCCTGAACGACCTCCAGAATTGTAGAGTGACTCCCAGGAGTGCTGAGCAACCTCCCAGAACTCTGAATGACCTCTGGGGTGACTGGAACCATGCACCTCGAGGAGCAACCATCAGAGCCTTGGATCCTCTGGCACCTGGAAGATTGACACAGCTCCAACTACTCTAATCAGAGGAAAATGTGGGCAGACAAGGCAAGAACACACTCAACAACACAAAGAACAACACGACACCAATAAAAACTAGTGGCCCTACAACAGTAAGACTTAAACAACCAAATATAAATGAAGCAGAAGAAATGAGCTAAAAATAGCTTTAGGAGAATGTTTGAGGTCCTTAAAGAAGAAAAAAAAATCCCTCAAAGAAATGGAGGAAAAGGCAAACAAAAAATTGAAAGAAATCAACAAATACCTTGAAGAAAACCAAGAAAAAGCAATCAGATGAAAGAAACTACTCAAGACTTGAAAACCGAAATAGAGACAATAAAGAAAACACAAACTGAGGGAATTATAGAAACGGAAATTATGAGAAAATGATCAGGAACCACAAATGCAAGCATAAACAGCAGAATACAAGAGATGGAAGAAAGAATCTCAAACATTGAAGATACAATAGAGGAAAAAGACTCATCAGTCAAAGAAAACATTAAAACTAACAAAAGCTTAACACAAAAATACCTAGGAAATATGAGACACCATGAAAAGACCAAACCTAACAATGATAGGGATAGAAGAAGGAGAAGTCCAACTCAAAAGCACAAAAAATATATTTAGAAAATCATAGAAGAAAACTTTCCAAACCTAAAGAAAGATATGCATATGAAGATACAAGACACTTACAGAACACCAAACAGACTGAATCAAAAAAAAAGTCCTCTCACCACATAATAGAAAATTATCAAGTAAAGAGTTCTGAGAAATTTTACTATGTCCCATGTGATGGCTAATATTGCTTGTCAAGTTTACAGGGTCTAGAATAATCTAGATGACAAGTCTGGGCATGCCCATGCAAATGTATTTAGATTATGTTATTTGAAATGGATAAGCTCACCCTAAATTTGGGTGTCAGAATTCTATGCAGTAGAATCCCTTTGAGAAAGTGAGCTGATTAACAGCATATATCCCTCTGGGTTTCCTGGCTTCAGTTGCATGTAAGTGGAGACTGCTTTTCTCTTTCCTGGCCACCCAGACCTGAATAATCACACAGAAACTATATTAATTACAACACCATTTGGCCAATGACTTGGATATATTCCTAACTAGCTCTTGTATCTTAAATTAACCCATTTTTATTAATCTGTGTATCACCATTGTCACAAGACTGTGACTTACTGATAAAGTTTCTGGGCATCTTTCTCCTTCAACAGTTTCAGGGTATTTCCTTGACTCTACCTACTCTCTCTCTATTTCCTTCCTGGCTTTGTTCTGTTAAGCCATTCACCAAAAATCTTTATTCATTAATCAATAGAAGTAACATTTATACAGAAGTCCCATATCAGTTACAGTGAGACTAGCCAGTCTCCTCCTCCTGCCAGAGTACTTCCTTCCTTGTTTCTGTATCTTCCCTGCCATGACATAATGACCTTCCTGAACTGAAAACTAGAGAAATCCTTCCTCATGTTAGCTGCTTATTGTCAAAATTGTTCACAGCCAGGAGAAAAGTAACTAATACACTTATCTACTTAACTTGTATACTTCAACTGTCACCATTGTGGAAATTTAATTAGGACAGCTAGATATAAAGAAGGCCCTTTTCCATTACATGTTCTTAGTCAGGGATATTGTCAATCAGGGTTGTTGTACAGCAGTAGTCATAAATAAACATTGTGCTTGCTTCCATGATCTTAGAGTCTTTGAGGATTTCTCTAGAAATCCGAGATAGCATATTAAATTTGGTTATCATTGCCCTGAGCACTGTCCATTAAAATGTGGAGAACTTTGGTCAACATTATTCCTGAAACTTGCTTTTAAGTTTTGTCCAGTGTGTCCAAGATTTGTAGTCTATTTTGGGTCTCTTTTCCTCTATTCTCCATCCTTGGCAATCGACCCTTCCTGAAATCTTTGCTTCATTTCTTGTACTCTGAAAATCACCACCGTTGTACTATCTCTGCATCTTTGCCCACCTCTGTTCTCCTTCTCACCTTCCTCTCACTACTTTTGGCCAATCTCATATGTGTCTTGTTTTATTGTTTCTTTTCAATTCCTTCCTAATTTTCCACTAGCTCCCTGTACAGTAGAGATCTTTCTAGAGAGTCACATGACATATTTTTGTATAAATTAAGCTGTGTGTAAATTAAGGATGAATTTCTTCTCCTCCCTATCTGAACTTAAAGAACTTACTGTTCAGTACATCTTGCCCTCCTGGGGAATATGTTTGATGTTCAAAGTTTTAGGGGGTTGTGTGAGTAGCCTTCACAGTATTTCCTTAGTCTGTCATGAAGGCCGTAGAGAATGAAATAAAATATTATTTATTTCCCTAATGTCTTCAGGACTCTAACCTACTCTCCCATACTGTGTCTGGCTAGGTCTTGGAACTAATAGACTATATTTCTGAGGTTACATAGAACCTAACTTTATATTGGTGTATGGCATTGGGAGACACTAGCAAGGAATCCACAGATTGGAAGAAGTATGGTTGTGGTTTTGGGACCACAGAGTGTGGTGATTCTTGACTTTAGGAAGAACTAGACTAGTTCAGCCTACTCATTCTTAGCTAAAGTGATACCTTTTCTTCACTTGAGCAGTTAGTTATGGGATATCCCCAACATTGTGGCAGCACTTGGCCTTCATGAGAGTCATTAACTAAATACCAGTAGCCTCTTCGTCTCACTATTCTGTTTTGTCAGCTTTTCATCATCTTTTAACATCAGTATCCTAAATCAAATCTCCTCTGTTTGCAACACTTATAAAGCAGTGCTTCTCAGCTTCCTAATGCTTTAATACAGTTCCTCATGTTGTGGTGACTCCCAACCATAAAATTGTTTTGTGGCTACTTCATAGCTGTAATTTTGCTATTGTTATGAGTTGTAATGTAAATATCTGTATTTTCTGATGGTCTTAGATGGGGATGCAACCCACGGGTAGAGAAACACTGTCATAATGGATTCCATTGCCTCAATTGACTATGTTAAAACAGAGCATGATGTTAACAGCTTAAATAGTGTATTTTATTTTCTTTTTGTTTATGACAAGTTTTATTATCAAGACAAGGACATATTTTTGACAATGCTTTCATGTGTGCCAGGAAACAAAATGCCTTGGATGGATTGGTTTTAGGAACTTCTTCACTTCCGTGAAGAATACTCTGACAGAAGCATCATAGGAGATGGAAGATTTCTTTTGCCTTACAACTGCCGAGGATACAGTCCATTGTGATGGATTATATATATATACACTGCAGGGTAGGCATGGTGGAAAGAACAGAAAACTTGCTGATCACATGATATACATACTTAGGAAGCAAGCAGCAAATAAGAAGCGGGACAGGACTGTAAACCCTCAGGACTTTCCCCAGTGACTATCCTTCAGTGAGGTTCTGCCTCCTAAAGGTTCCACAGTCTTCTTAAGCAGCACCAATCTGGGCACCAAGTGTTCAAACAAGTGAGTCTATGTGGTGCCTTTCACAATCAAACCACAATTTTCACTCTGGCCTCCATAGGCTCGTGATCATCTGTTGCATAATGTATTCATGTCCACTGCTTTCAACATTCCTTATAGTGTTTAAAAGTCTGAAGTCTAAAGTCATTTCTGAGACCTAAGGCAGTTACTTAACTGTGAGCTCTTACAAAATATAAAGCAAGTTACATATTTCCAACATATAACATCACAGAGTAAATCATTTAAAAAAAAAGCATGAACCAAAGCAAGACTGAAATCCAGCAGAGCAAACATCAAATACTGCAGTTCCATGTCTGACATCTGGGACTTGTGATGAAATCATTTCAGATACAAAGGGCTTGGACAGTCCTTCTACATCTGTAGATTACACAAGCTCTCCCTTGGGCTGTCTCTACTCAGTTTATATAGTCTTTTCTTTTCTTTTCTTTTCTTTTTCTAGACAGGGTTTTTCTGTGTAGCTTTGTTGCCTGTCCTGGAACTCGCTCTTGTAGACCATGCTGGTATGCAGTTTTTTTAAATTTAAATCCCATGGTTCTGTCCTTTTGAACACTCCCAGATTTCTATGGTAAAAGAGGCTCCACCTTCATAGCTTCATGCTGTAGCCTCTCAGGGCCTTTTTGGTGGGACTCCAATCCCTCTGACTCATTGCTTAGCGTCAGCAGCTCTCGCAGAAATGGTGGAAGACTCCATGACTCCTTCAAGCTTGCCTCCATATCAAATGCCAAGTGGACAGCATTGTTAAGTTCTGTCAACCAGTTCAAGATGTAGCCTGCTGCTCTTGGAACTCAGTTGCATCAGCTTCTGTGTGCTAACCCTGGGGAAACACTTCCCAAGTTGCTTTCTAAAAGCAAGAAACTAGTTTGGCATTCTGAGCCTAGACTCTGTTCTTTAAAATGAATTTGCATGTTCACAAGTTAGAGCCTTTGATGAGTGGGGTCTAGCTCTCAGAGCACCTTTCTTATTGTCCCAGTAACAACAGAGAATTTCTGTTTAATAGACTGAAATTCACAAACGCTTTGAGAGCTACATCCCTCTCTTTACAACTTCAAGCTTACTCACACAACTTTCCTCACTAAACTTCACATTTTTAGTTTGCTTTTGCTATACCGGTTGTGCTTTCTCATGGTAGAACAGAATGAGTGCACAGTCTCAATGTTCTCCTGACTTGAAATTTCCTTGTCTAAGGAGGAGAGGATCATGAGCACCCACTCCACCCCTAGCTATTGACAGTTGATAACTTCTAGGAGAGAATCTACCTACCTATCCATCCATCCATCTATTTACATCTATCTATCTATCTATCTATCTATCTATCTATCTATCTATCTATCTATCTATCTATCTAAAGGCCGTGGAAGCTGGTAGGTTGATCATGCTCCAGAGTGTGGCTCCACAAATTGGACTAAGTAGGACATTTGAAAGTAGAGGATATGGAATTTGGAGGGGATAGGGCTAGATCTTGGAGGAGTTCAGGGAAGGAGTAGGAATGAGTATAATCAAACACATACAAAATTCTCAAAAAGTTAATAAAAGTATTATACATTTTTGAAAGATTGTTCCTCCAAAAAACAAAACAAAACAAAACAAATTAAGCCATTACCTTTGACTTCAGTATCACTCAACCTTTTGAGACAGGCTGAATACAGTCAGACACTTAGAGTATACCTCGAATAACCTCCACTCCACTTCCAAATAGAGCCCTTGTTGTTCTCTAAAATCCTGTGAGCATCCACAATTTTCTCTGCTTTATGTTCTTTTAAATTCCTACCTGAAGAGCTCATGACATTCTGCTTACAGAATCTGAGGGTTTTTCTAGCCCACAGCTCCAAACTTTTCCATATTCTTCCCACAAACAGGCGTAAGGACTATATGGTCAGATTTATTACAGTAGTGACTCTGCTTCACAGGACATATTTCCTCTCACAGTTACTGTCTCATTACTGTGATATAATACTTGGACAATATCAACTCAAGAGAGGAAGGATTCGTCTGACATGGTGGCACATTTAATCCCAGCACTACAGAGGCAGACGACGGCAGATGTAAATCCAAGGCTAGCCTGGTCTATAAAGCAAGTGTCAGGCCAATCAGGGCCCCAGTCTTAAAGTGAGGGAAGGAGACAGGGAAGAAGAGGGAGACAGGAAAAAGAGCTTTTGGCTTAGAACTTTAGAGTGATATAGTCTATTATGGTGGGGAGACCTTGGCAGCCGGAAGGGAAGACCTGATGGCAGGGTGGCAGTGGCAGGAGCAGAAGGCAGGATGGTCATGTTATATCCATACTCAGGAAGCAGATACCAAACAGAAAGTGGGACCAGGCTACAAATCCTCAGTCCTGTTCCTTTCTCCAGTAAGGTCCTACCTACTACAGATTTACAACTTCCCCAAATGGTACCATCACCTAGGGATCAAAACCCTGGAGAACTTTTCACATTCAAATTATAACGGAGGTCAAGGGCAATCCATCTTATAAAAAATGAAGTTGGATAAGAAACACCGTACAGAAGAAAAGAATAGTGTACTGAAAAGTCAAAACTCCTAACTTCAAGTCTACCCTCTTTACTAGCTACATAATGTCATCGCTCACAAAAATGTGACCTCATTATCTTAAGATGATAATAAAGATCACATGAAAGCATGTGTAGTGTTGATGTGCTTCAGTAGCCTAGTGCTTTCCTAGCCCGTGTCCAGTTCTGAATCTCATCCTTAGTGCCACAAATAGAAAAGAAACCGAAAAGCAATATTTTTCTTTTGAAAATAGAAGGGTTGTAGTAGGAAGGTTGTTAGTTCATTCCTGGCTACTCAGCCCCAAAACAATCACACAGAAACTATATTATTTAAATCACTGCTTGACCATTCACCTAAGCATATTGCTAGCTAGCTCTTATAGCTTTAGTTAACCCATCTCTATTAATCTGTGTATCGTCATGTGGCTGTGGCTTACCAGCAAGGTTCTGGCACGTCTGTCTTTGGTGGAGGCTACCTGGCTTCTCTCAACTCTTCCTCCATTCTCCTAGCATCCAGATTAGTTTTCCCCCCCTTTTAGCTCTATTCTGCCCTATCATAGACCAAGGCATCTTCTTTATTCATTGATGAATAAAAGCAACACATGTGCAGAAGGACTTCTCCCACCAAAGGGCACTCTGTGAGGGATGATAGGAAATGGAAGAGGAAGGAAGGAGAATCAATTTGTTGCTTAATGCAGCCGACTTTCAGCCTAATATAGTGGAAAGAAAAACATATGCAGAAATATGCCAAATTCACATTTCTCTAAGGGGAGCTATGTTTTTACCCTTAGTTTGCTGCCAATCTAGTTAATGATTTTTCTAAACAGTTACACAGCTATAGGCACTTAAGCATTCGAGAGGGTAATATGTGAAAGTGACTCTTAATCAAGATTAAAGCAGTAACTAATTTTTGATTGTACAATCATTTGGGTTACTTGGCGGGAAAAGCCTGGCCATTTTGTGACCTCAGTTTCTGAATCTGTAACCGGGGAGCGGAATGCTGACCTGCCTCCTGAATGTGCTATATGCATTAATTACCTGCATGTGATTGAAAAGCGTCCTCACGGCGAGCCCTGAAATGCCAAGTGTTCTCGCTGATAATAAAGCAGATACTTTCTTGATGGAGTTGTCATGAGGATTAATGATTTAATTGCATCGGAGTGCTCTGATATTCTTAGATGAAAAGCACCATATAACTTTGAAGAGGAATATTATTAAGTAGCTCCCGGTTTGTTTCCCTGAAGAGCAGCTTCAAGGCAGGCAATACCAATCTGCACGTGCCTAGCCAGGCAACTTCCATCTCTCCTAAATATGGCAGGAACCTGGGGTTTCAGAGGAAGCCTTTTACAGGGTGATGAGGAATTTCTCAAATTTCTTCTGTAGTTGGCTCATGGGGTCACTTGGAGATGCAGTTTTTACAGCAGTCAGCAAATAAGATAACTGGGAATTAACCAGTGCAAACACTTTTCTGTTGGTGAGAACAAAGCCTAGTTTTGGTATTTAGACAAATCTGCCTCTACAAGTAGCTGCCATCTCCTAATATTCTAGTCTCACTGGTTTCTATTCAATTTCTTCTACTTTTTTATTTTTTATTTTTTTTAGACAGGGTTTCTCTGTGTGGCCCTGGTTTTCCTGGATCTTACTCCATAGACCAGGATGGCCTCAAGCTCAGAAAGATCTGCCTGCCTCTGCCTCCAACATGCTGGGGTTAAAATCATGCACCACCACCACCCAGGAGAGTTCTTCTACTTTCTGAACTCTGTTTTGCTCTTGACTTTTGCATTGTCATTCTTAGCTTTTCAAAAAACTGGGCACAGAACTCTTTTCCTTCCAAATGTCAGTTCATTTCCTTTTCTTCAGAGGTCACTCTCTTATGACTCCCCTTCCTCTAGGCTGTTTCTTTCTGCCACACCAACTTTTCTGTTTGCCATTAGTATTTATTAGGAAATATGTTTATCTTGTAATTTGCTTGCTTAGTTACATATTGCTTGCTCCATGCTACTAGAGTGTAAATGTCCAGTGGTGTAGACTTTAGCTGTTTCATCCTCTGCCTTTTAGCTGTGGCTGACTACAGCAGATACTTGGAGAGCACATTGTTTGTGAATTTTTGTCTGCCCACCAAAAGTGCTTAGTGATGCATCAGTAAATTAGGTTAACTTTGAAGCATCTGTAACAGGCTGTGCTGGCTAGTTTTATGTCCACTTGACACAAGCTAGTAGAGTCATAGGACAGGAGGGAGCTACAAAAGAGAAAATGCCTCCTTTAGATCCAGCTGTAGGCAAGCCTGTAGAACATTTTCTTAATTAGTGACTTACGGTGCTAGCTCAGGCTATCATGGGTGGTCCTACCCCTGGGCTGGTGGTCCTGGTTCTATAAGAAAGCAGACTGAGCAATCAACAAGGAGCAAACCATTAGGCAGCACCCCTTTGTGGCCCCTACATCTGTTCCTGCCTCCAGGTTCCTGCCCTGTTTGAGTTCCTGTCCTGACTTCCTTCAATGATAGATTACAATTTGGAAGTATAAGGCAAACAAACCCTTTCATCTTTATTTTGCTACTGGTCACGATGCTATATCACAGCAATAGAAAGCCTAGCTAAGATAAATTGTAATCAGGAGTCGGGTATTGCTGTGGCAGACCTGATCATGTTGTTTTGGGGAGGACTGTGGGAAGGACTTTGGAACTTTGGGCTAGAAAAGCCCTTGAGTATTCCAAGCTTGGTGAACTGTTCTGTAGGAGCTTGGAAGATAAGATTGCTTAGGGGGTTGTAAATGGTGAAGACCTGGTGTATGAAGTTTTGGAGGGAAGTTTAAGGACTCTGTCTGGGTCATTTGTTTTGAATTAAGACTTCCTGGTTCTGGTTAGCTGTGATGAACGAGGTACCAGAACTGCTAAAGTAAAACCGTGCTTTGCTGGGATATTTGATGCTGGCCATCTGGAGCTGAGACATTAGTGGTGATTAAGAAGAAGTCTGGGAAGTGTTTCTTGATCGCCATCTCTCTAAGCTGTGTTTCAGACATGGCCAAGGCTGTACCTTGTACTGGCAGCTTAAGTTGGTGGCATAAGTGTCACCCAAGGGGTACTGTTTTGAAGGCATGAAAGGGTGACGGAGAGCAGCTGCGGCTTGGCACTGTGAGGCAGCAGGAGAGGCCATTGGTGAAGGTGCAGTCCCAGTGCTAGTGGAAGGCTCCTGGACGAAATTGTTCATGCAGAGAAGTTGAGGCTTGGCGCCGTGAAGATAGCCCTTGCTCTTAGTGAAATTGCTGCCTATTTGCAGGAGAAGACCCCAGCATTTTGAAGGTTCTAGCACAATGTGTTAATGATCACCAAGAACAGCAGCAGCCTTGGAGTGGAGCCTGTCTGAGCTTAAAAGACAAGCTGTGTGTGCAGAGGGCAGAGCCAGGTAAGTGACCTAAGCACTTTGGAGGAGCCCAGGAGATCACGAGTGAATCCCAGACATTGGATGCTGAGTTATTTATATTGTTGGAGTCTGGTGTCGCTTTGTTCAGATTGTGCTGTGCCCTGATTCTTCTCTCTTGGAGTGAGGAGGCATTTAGTTTTATTTTACAGGAGCCCACAGTCAGAATTGGTCTACAAACTAGCCGCACCACACTTGGTGAATTAAGTTGGGGTGGAGAATAGCTCTGCTTATTCAATTCACGTTTTCCACAGTTGATTTTGAACCTAGACAACACAGCTGAAATTATTTCCTATCTGGCCCTTAGGAGAAAGCTTACAGCCTTCTTTCCAAGCGCACCATTTCCTCAGCTCCAAGAGAGAGAAGTGACAGGAACTTCTGAACACATCGGCTCCCTTTTGAAACTTTTAAGAATGACAAAAAAGTAAGGCAGTTAGCTGGAAAACTCAAGAAAATATATCCAGGCTAAATCTGAAGCATTTTTACTGTTAAATGGTCTTCGTTTGAATAAATGGCATCCTGTAACGGTGACAACTTTGCTGAAGAGGGACACTTTATCAGCACATACCCTCCAGTCTTCAGCTTTAGTTGGGAGAACCTGGAGAAGACAGAGGAGAGAGAAAACACGGGCTGGGCTGCTTATTGTTCCTGGGATTTATTAATTGTAACAGTAACAGCAGTTATGTATCTGCAATGTAAGCACGGGGTGGGCAGGTTGGGCTCGGGGGCTTACGAGGGGGATGATGTCTTATTCTTGTAACAACTTGGGAAACAAGAGCTATTATCTCAGTTTTACAGATAAACGCACAGTGCTCCAGAGAACTGCAGCAACTTCCTCAGGGTCCCCTTGGTGCTAAGAAGTGGCCTAGAATTAGAATTCACGTCTGTTTCTACCTTCCCAGGAGGGCAGCAGTTAGAGATAAGGGCTGTGCATTAAATACTGGCAAAGCGGAGCTTCAGCTAAGAGGCAAAGTGATTTTGCACTGGTTTTCCTGTAGAATGACCCCACACCAGGCGCTTGTGGCTGGGTGCTGAGGCCCAGAGCCCCATGAGTGGCTGTGACTCACAGTGGAGAGTGGGAACCCCGACTCCAGGCGTTTCCCGAGGTATGAGGTGTACAGGAATAGAAAGAACCGGAATGATGAAGAGTTTCCTCTGGAACCTCTGTTAATTCAAAATGCCTGCAGAAGTTAGCTACCAGCAAGTTTTTAAGGTGAATCAAATTCTTTGCAGTGACAGCTTTTGAGAAGAGCCTCCTTTTAAACATTCCCTGACTTTGGTCAGGGAGCCCGGGACCCGGTAGATTTCGGCACTGTCAGAAGCAACAGCCAATCAGAGTGCTCTCGTCATGCACACTGCCACTTGCTCAATATTTCTTGTGTTCCTTGCTTTCACTCTGACAGTTTCTAGGTCTCAAGGGACCAGGGAATTTTTCTTTATCGTTTTATTTCCTCTCCAAGTTATATATACATACACACACATTTATAAATCACACATACATATTTATTTATGGGGAAACTGCTGAGTAGGGGCTACCTAGAGGAGGTTAAGGAGCATAGATTTTTTTTTAAAAAAGAAGAAACAAGGCTGAATAATTTTTTTAGCCAGTTTTGTTACTCTTTATGAACTCTCAAACAAAAATATTGGCAATTTGTTCAGTCTTTCCCCCTTTGCTAATATCTAAAAGTATTCAATTAAGATTTTCTAATGTGTTCAATGAGTTAAACAGTCCTATAGTGTTAGGAAAATATTACACATATAAATAAACTACGCTAAAGCATTAAAAAGCTATTACACACATTGAACATAAAGTGGCAGAATAATGATGGATCCCACCATGCAGGAAACATATTCAAAAATATTATCTTCCTGGTAATGAAATGCCATCCGTTTCATTTTAAGCTAAATATGTTAGACATATCAGTGGAGTCTGTGCTGACACAGCAGTGAGTTGAAATTGAAAATCTGAAATTATATATATGATTGGACACAGTGTTAAAGTAATTTATAGTAAAAACCACGAATGTGCTGGGTCTGCACCTTCTGGTGAACTCATTTTATAGAATCAGATAGAGGAAAACTCCACCATTTCTAATGTGCAGTTAGAATGGCAGCCCGCCAGGGCCCCAATATATTCAGTTTGAAAAGAGGACAGACAGAGACGGGCTTGGGGAGGGAGAGGCTGGAGAGGGGAGGGCAGCGAGGGAAAGAGGTGGCAGCGTGGGCCATGGAGACAGGGAAACGCGGGGCCAGAGAGGCTTGCTTCAAATTACTGCAATTCTGCATAAGCCATCACGAAAATGGCATTGGCTTTCATTGCCCTGACCTAATGGGAGATAGCATAGGCGCTGCATTAGTATCAGGACAAATGCGAGATAATAGGAAACCTGGGAGGGGGCTGGCTTCAGCCAGACTGCGGCTGGGTGCCGGGTGGCTCCACTCACTGTGGTGACAGACAAGCTCTGGTGGAGGTCATTTGACCCCAGGAGTTCAGGTAGACCATAGAGTGCTGAGGGGACCAGATGAGACGATGACCAGCTCGGGACGCCAGTCTGTCTGCCTGCTTGTCTGTGTCTCTGTCCCCCTTCATCCTCCTCCGTGCACTGTGTACGTTCACCTATACAGTGCCGTGGGAAGCGGGGTGGGCCAAAGATGAGCCGAGAAGTAGGGCTGAGCTTTTGTGTGGAAATGTGTGACGAATTGGTACCCTGATGTGCTTTTCGTCTTTCATTTATATCCATAATCCTGCTTGAAACGTGGATTATTTGCATTCATATTGAGCTGGTCCCCTCTGGAATCCCGGTGAGCCACTGCTGTGATTTCCATTTGGTGACTGCTTGGGCAGAGGCGGTGATGGTCTTGTGTCTTCTTAAATGTCCTTTGTAACCTGCAGTTTCTCAAGAGAAAAAGGAGGTGACTATGCTTTCATAGTCAAGAAGGAAGGACACTTTGATCCTATCATGGATGTGTAGCCCAGGACTCCTGGTAACCTCAAATAGGATGGAAATAACCACAAAGCCTTCTCTATGTCTGTCTCTCTGTCTCTCTCTTCAAATTACCCAGGGTTTTAAATGAGTAGACCAGAACTATAAAGGATGCGGAGTTTTTCTTTCTAAATAAATATCCAGGGTGTTTTCTCCATGGATGTCAGTTACTGCATGGCTCACAGCATGATGACAAAGGAACTTTGTGTGCTTCCCAGTTTGGGGGTGAGGGAACTGAGGCTTAGGAGGTCAGGTGACCTTCCTCAAAGTTACAAAGACACAAAGTCCCCCTGCTACAAACTCTGTATTCTTCAAAGTCATTGTGTGGCAAGAATTTTCTGCTCCATTTAACAGCAATCACTGTGGATGGATGGAGGGGTTAAATAGCTTGCCCTGGGTCTCAGCCATCTCTGAACCCTCCAAGTAGTTTAGCTTCCTCCTGCATTCAGTGATTTTCCTCCTAGCACAAACTAAAGTGGTAATTTTATTTATATGTGTGCAGATTCCTGCCTCTGTCCTGGGCACTAAGCGCAGGAACGCAGCAACTGCATCCCTTTTGCTCACTACTGTATCACTGGGTACAGGACAGGTCCAGGTTGGATAAATGTATGTTTGGAAGGTATGTTTTCACTGATAATCCATAGAACAGCTGGCACTGGGACCTTCCTCCTTCCCTCCCTTCCTCCTTCCCTCCTTTCCTCCTTCCCTCCCTTCCTCCTTCCCTCCATTCCTTCCTTCCTTGTCTTTGTTGGCTCAATGGTTCTCTATGAAAAGGAATGATAGTCATTTATTCCGATTTCAACATCATAGAAAATGGAGACAGCTCTCTACAATTCTACCTCATGGCTTTTCTCCAGAAAGGGTTTGCTTTGATGAGTACTGAGGTTGGTTACTTCCTATGTCACTGGACAACCCTCCTACTGCTCTACAGAGGCTGCTGTGTGGAGGAGTCCAGCTTAGAGAAGCAGGTGTAGTTTTAGAGCCACCATCATCCTAGCCTTGCCTTCTCTAGGTCTCAGCACATCCAGCCTCTCTCACCTCCACTGCCATCCTCTGGATGTGTTAAGGCGTCTGCTAGGTCCCACCCATACTTCTCTTTTGCAGGCTTTTCAAAGCCAGTTTCATTATAGATATGTACCTTTCGGGATGTATTTGGTCATTCTGAAAGGTTAATGCCCCTTTAAAATATGTAATGCAATTAAAGTATTAAATACTGCGTTTTATATGCAATTGAACTATTATTAAAGTATTCTATCATTAAACCTTTCTGGCATTTGAAAATTCAAATGTGACACAATCTTATTATGTATTTTCATGCATGAATCAGAATGTTGAACTGTGTCAAATTTGTGACCAACTAAAACTTACTTGTACAATTTGTTAATTCACTCATCAAATATATATATTTAAGACGGGGTTTCTCTGTGTAACATCCCTTGCTGTCTTGGAACTCATTCTGCAGACCAGACTGACCTTGAACTCACAGATATCTCCTGCCTCTGCCTCCTGAGTGCTGGGATTAAAGGTGTGCACCACCACTCCCAACTTCAGCGAATATTTTTTAAGCCAACACTATATGCTGACCACCACGTAATCTTGGTCATAAGGTGAAAGGAACCTTGATTCCTGCTGTCAAAGCTGCTGGAGAAGGCATAAAAACTAATGCTAGAAAGGAGACCAGGAGAGGATAAATCAGTTTAAGAAGAAGGACGAAAGTGGGCAAAAGGACCTACGGGACGTGAAAGAGTGGAGCTAGGAGGGGGGCAGTGGTAACAAGGGGTTGGGGTACATGAGATAGAAGGAGAAATCTACTAAAACACACTTTGTTTGAAGATGTAGAAGACTGTACAATGCCGTGTATGCCAGCTTAAAAGAGCCAACAGTTATGAGGTTCTTCAATCCTGTAACATATATTCAGTGTTATAGCATGTGATTGAGCATTTTATTTTATATACCATAAATAGATCATTAGTTTTTAAAAATGTTTTTGCTAGCATATATTAACTGTATGAAGTCGTGGATTCCATTATGACATTTTATATAAATATGTAACGTCCTTTGATCATAGTCCCACTCTGTGCACATTTGATTTGCACGTGTATGGCTACGTGTGCCTGTGCATGCACAAGTCCCAGGTTGACACTGGTGACTTCCTCAGTGGCTCTCTACCTCACCTATTGAGGTGGGGTCTCTGGCTGAACACAACACACAGCTTACCATTTCAGCTAGTCTGGCAAACCAGCTGACGCCAGGGAACCTGTCCATCCCCCAGCGCTGGCACTGCAGAGACTTCCATAACCATTTGGCTTTTTGGGGTTATTAGAGAGCTGAGCTCCAGCCCTCACGCATGTTGACCAAGCACTTTGTCTACAAGCTGTCTCCCCAGCCCACATCCACACCCTCTGTTACTCTCTCATCTTCTTTCTCTTCTCCCCATTCCCCATTACATCTCCAATGGATCTTTTACTTTCATGCATTTCCCTCTTAAGCTTGGCATATGAGAAAAAACATATGCCTCTCTGAATCTGGCTTATTCTGTCTAGCATAGGTTCCATCCATCTTTCTGAAAAAAAAAAAAGCATAGTTTTGTTCTTTGTTTTTAATGGCTGAGTTTTTCTAACTGAGAGACCACAGTGATTGTCTTATGAAGGTGTTGTATAATAGAATGATGTTATCTCTGCTTGATGGACAGAAATGCTTTTAGGTCTGTGTAGATAACCCATGTCTTGATGCTTCTGTGGTAAGACACTTATCTACTAGAAGACTAGGTGACTGACTGCCAGCCTCGGCAGAGAATCTGGGTAGTCATTTTCTGTGTGAACTGGTAGAGAAAACTCAACCTCCCTGCTTAGGAAGCTTCCTGATGAGACACCCATTCCCTCCCACCATGATAATGGCCAGTCATTCTTTATCACAAATGCAAGAGAGGCATGCTGTTTTCTCTGGGCTGTAAGGAAAGAATCTGGAAAGGTATTGTGGCTCTGTCCCTGGAGGCAGTGTTGGAATGGAGCTTGTGAGAACAGTAGGTTTTTGAGGAAGGTGAAAGGCAGGCACCACAGGCAAGGAGAAGTGATATGAGCAAAGGCCTGGAACTGGTGACCAAATGCAAGGTGCTGCGTTTGTGTGGAGCTTGGTGTTTGCAGTGAGCAGGGTAACTTTGAACATGTGAAAAAGAATAGAGTGTCCACAGTCCTGCTCATGTATCAGAGACTAAGAGTCCAGAATGATTAGGCTCAGAAACACTGGGTTTCGTGCTGGAATGTATGACCACAGTGGACCAGTTGGTCCCCTCTTTAATCTCAGTTGTAAATAAAAATAAATAGGATTACTGAAGTTCTCCTTTACTAAAACCTAAGATGTCATGAGTGCGGAATGAGTGAAGATCATTCCACAAGAATCAACAATGTGAAGATTGTTGATTCTTGATCCCAAAGTACCCGCCCCTCCCCATTTTCATGACAGGCGAGTTAAGGTGTTGCTTTTGGGCTGTTCTTAGTTTCATTATTTCATTCTCAAGATGTTTTCCATATCTAAGCCACTGTTAAATAATGCTTTCACTCTTAATGTGCTTTGTTTGTTTGTGTCTATGTGTGTGTGTGTGTGAGAGAGAGAGAGAGTTTGCATGTGTGTGTGTGTGTGTGTGTGTGTGTGTTCTAGATGAGGTTTCAGTAGCAGCCTAGGCTAGCCTTGAACTCAGCATGCTCAAGTTTTAGTTTTCTGAGTGCTGGAATTATAGTGTGTGATACTGTGCTCAGTTTTTATGTTAAAAATCATATGGGTGTTTTTCATCCTTTTCTAAGTCATTCACACCAGATTTCAAAAAAGACATCACAGAGGGCAGAAGTGTGACACACTCAGCGAGAGATCAGTACAATGCTTGCTGCATCCTCGTGGTCCACAAAGACGCTATCATAGACTCATCCAAAGTATTTAATGGATATAAAAAGAAAATGTATTAAGAACAAGCTTCTATGTGGGTGGTGATGGCACATGCCTTTAATTCTAGGACTCGGGAGGCAGAAGCAGGTAGATCTCTGAGTTCGAGGCCAGCCTGGTCTACAGAGTGAGTTCTAGGACAGGCTCTGAAACTATACGGAGAAACTCTGTCTCAAAAAACCAAAAGAAAAAAAAAGAACAAACTTCTTCATATTTTTTAGATATTAGATATTAAGAAAGAAACAAGATCAATGTAACAAAATAATATATGAACAAATATTAATTTTCAAGATAGAGATGCCTGAAAATTGTAAGGTAAATAATTTACTCCTCTAAAATTTCTTTTTTCCCCCTCTGGTCTTGTCCCTCATTTAGCTACCAATATCAATTTCCTTTCATGAATACTCCATAGCCTATTACCGTTTCTCTCCATGTCTGAGCTTTGGTGAAATGTTCTCACTGACACTTGGATGTCTAGGAAGCAATTCAGCATTCCAGGACACCAGAGGGGATGGTCTGTCATGGAAAACAGAATTCATTCCATTTTAGCTCTGCTTTTCCTCACTGAAGTAACCAGTATATGACATCAATATGCTGTTTATAGGACTGTGTCCAATCATGACCTTACATTGAAGAGTTAACCCTAGTGTGACTGTATCAGAAAAGCAATGGCTGCTAAATTAAGCTGTAAGTGTGAGCCACTAATCCTATATGACTGAAGTCTTCATTAAGAAGTGAGACAGATTAAGGATGTGTATACACAGAAAAAAATGCATTTGGGGCTTAATGAGATGATGTCATCAAGAGCAGTCTCAGGAGAAACCAAAATGGTCAAGGTCTTAATCTTGGACTTTGAGACTCCAGATGTGTGAGAAAACACATTTCTGTTGCCCAAGTCACCCAGTCCGTAGTGAGCTGCTCCGGTAGCGGAGTAGAACAGAACCTCATACTACCTTACAGAAGTACATATGCCACACTGTATGATACACTGCTTCATCTAGGGCTGTAATCTTGCTTTAAATATGGTTTTTGAGAAGAAAAGTCACCATTTAAGAAACTACACTATTTTTTATTTTTATTTGCGTGAATGTCACATGTGTAAGGGTATCCGGGGGGATCAGAAGAGGGTATCAGATTCTCTGGAACTGAAGTTACAGGTAGTTTTGAGCCATTCATTACAGGTTCTGGGAACTGAGTGCAGATCCTTTGAAGATCAGCAAGTGTTCTTAACTGCTGCTCTATCTCTCCAGCACACACACACACACGCAAACACACACACGCACGCACGCACACACGTGCACGCATATATGCACTGTGGTGGTTTGAAAGAAAATGGCCCCCAAAGAGAGTGTCATCATTAGGAGGCATGGCTTTTCTGAAGTGGGTGTGGCCTTTTTGGAAGAAGTGTATCACTATGGAGGCAGGCTTTGAGGTATCATATATACTCAAGTCACACACCATTTTCTGCTGTCTGCAAGATATGAGACTTCCCTAGTGCCATGTCTACTTTGCATACCACCATATTCCATGAAAATGATAATGGATTGGACCTCTGAACTATAAGGGAGCTACTCCAGTTAAATATTTTCTTTTATAAGAGTTGCTGTGGTCGTGGTGTCTTTTTATAGGAAAAGAAACTCTAATTAAGACACACTCGCATAGTTAAAAAAACAAACCATATTTAAGTCTTGGAAATATATGGCCTTGAACATACCCTTACTTCTTTTTAGAATAATTTCTGGGAATCTCACAAACAAGGTTATTAACGTTTATTTACAATGAAGATATTTGCCTTCTTTCACTAGGATAAAAGCTCAAAGATGGATATGTTAGCAGAAGTTTCTGTCCCTCCAGCAGCTTCCATATAAACACACTGAGGCTTATATTAATTACCATGCTTGGTAAATAGTTCAGGCTTGTTCCTAGCAAACTCTTACATTTTAAATTAACCCATATTTCTTATATATGCTTTGCCATGTATCTCATGGCTTATTACTTCACCTTTTACACATTTTGCTTCCTCTGTGTCTGACTGGCGACTCCTCTTACTGTGCCCTTCTTTCTCCCTTTATTCTCAGTTTTGCTCTCCTGTCTAACTTTATCCTGTCCAGCTATTGACCAGCTTCTTTACTCAACCAATCACAATGACATACAGTTACACAGTGTAAAGGAATATTCTACATAGCTATTCTGTTTTTACTTATTCCCTAGTATTTATTAGTAGAAATTCATCTTGAATGAATAAATATTGTCTTGGTATGACTCGGGTCTTTGAGCAGTGTACCAATCCCTGCAAGAGTAGGATATCATAAAACCGCACATTTGTCCCCTTCCACTGTCCTGCCTCCTTGCTTACATGTGACCCTTAGCATGCTGCCAGTCACCTTTCACTTCCAAGCTATTTTATAACAAAGCCGGGGGACCTTATTAGCATGTAACCATCATGTTGGTTTGGATACTTTAGCCATACAAATTGTGAGACAAAAGACCTGTTTTCATTAGAAACTCCCTACCCTTATGCATTATTATTATTATTATTATTATTATTATTATTATTATTAATTACAACACAGATTGGGCAGAGACAGTGAAGAAATGAGGCATAGGATGGGATAAACAAAATCAGGGACACATTAGTTAGCAGATAGTTGCTGTTGCCCAAACATTAAAACTATACATATACTATTCCCTAACAAATATCTCAACACCAGGCATGAGAAGTCCTGTTTTGAGTTGTTGGTCATGGTTTCCCAAGAGGCTCTTAAAACATTACAGGCTACTGCTGTTGTCTTTGGTTTGCTCCCAGAGATGAAAGGTAAGTCTGTATTCCTGAAGATACAATGCATTTCAGATGTGACACAGGGCCCAGATGTCCTTGAGCTGGAATTGATTAGAAAGATCTGCCTGGAGAACTAGCTTTCATGGTCCAAGAGGGCACAATGCAAGGTTTCAAAGGAAGGAAGCTCCCAGCAGTCCTAGCCAACTATGATGCCTATAATCCACATCAATGACCGGCATGACATAGTAACCCAAAGGATGTAATGGTGGCGTGTATACCTTCGTGGTAGCCAACAGCTCTCCAATTGGCCTTAAGACTGTCAAAAAGAGGGAAATCATGCCTGGTACCAAAAACTTAGCCAACGACAGTAGGCTAGATCATTAGTGTTGGAGGCATATCTATAACTGCTACTTTACTAAAACAACATAATCCCTAACTGCATTCTAAATATTTATTGTTATACACACTGATTAGTATAGTCCTCACCCTTTGTCGAGGGAAACTTCTCCTTGCATTAGAGGGATAACATTATAGAAAACCCAAACCAATCAAATTCAGAGGTGTAGAGTTCAGTCCTAACTGATACATCAATACATCAGTGCAACCGTAGCTCTTAGGGGTCAGGGATCATTGAGAAAGAAGGGCGGAAAGACTGTAGGAAATAGAGAGACAGGGAGTTTGCTATGAGATTGTACCTCCTAGGAAATGTCAGAGCTATGACCATAAAATCTCACCGACTTGACTGCCTGAATGTGAGCTGAACAAGGGCCACAACAGACATGCTAATGCTAGAAGCCCTGTATGCCTCGATTTTGTACAAAGAACTACAGGCATATAAGGAATGTCAGTGGGAGAAATAGTCTTTCCCAGAGAAGAACATGCCAATTGGTTATCTAATACCAAATGTTCAGCCTTGAAAACTGTGCATATGAATAAACATTATACAGTCTGAGTAGGCTATATTTATGTATTTAGGAATGCACATACATACACACACACACATGTAACAACAATTAATGAGGAAAAGTCATGAGAACAGACAGGTATATGGGAAACTTTTCAGGGCAGAATGGGAAGGAGGAAATGATGAATTATAATATCAAAAATAAAAATAATTAAAAACATGTACATCTCGGTGTATAAATATACCCTCTCTTTTTTAAGATAAAGTTTCCCTATGTAGCTGAGGCTAGACTGGAACTCACAGCAATTCTCCACCCACCTGAGCCTCCTAAGAGTGGGATTTCAGGCATGGGCTACAATGCCTACTAACTGTATTTAAGTCACAGTAAGTTAGGTTATTTTCCCGTTTGTAGCTGCACACATTTCTGATTCATGTAATTGAATGCAAAAGGACACACACAAACAATTTGCAATATTGAATGAATAGGAATATACCTACTTCTTTCCAAGCTCATCCTATCAAAGCCCTCTTTCTCTTTCCCCCTCTAACCAGTGCCCCCTGAAGATCCCTGAGAGGTCATTTTCCACAAACAGATCTTAGCTATCGATCCCACTGGAGGATACAGGTCATATGAGTTCCACAATACCTGCAATACTGTCCATATTTATCTGGCTTCCAGCTTTCATCTTCAGGATCCTTCTCTAGGAGTACCTCCTTTACAAAGCTTTTCCACATCTCTCCTCAGGTTTTCAGGAAGACATCTGAAGGCCTCCTCTGTGCCCTGAATTTAGTCCATTTTAGAAGCTGGCCAGGCCATTCTAATGTGTATCATCAATCAAGAGCTAAGGCATTGGATGGAAGAATACTAGCAAAGAACAAAGGGACAGGGCCTCCTAAGCAGCGTCAGATCCTGTTATCAAAATAAGAGAAAGGAGAAGACTAAGGTAATTCCGGGACAACATCCTGACAAGGGCGAGGAGCATTTCTTCTCCAAGTGTGCTATGACTGCGATGCTTTTGAAAAGATTCTGGGAAGTAACAATGAACAGAGCAGGAAAGAAAACAGTGTTTCTGGCAGAAAGGGGAAGAAGGAACAAGGCATATTTGTTGTCAGTGAGGCCCGAGGCTCGACTGGGAGGGAGAGTATCAGCTCAGGACCCTACGACCGCATTCTCAGCACAAAGGAGATTTATTTGCCTTGGAGGATGAAGGGCAGAAAATAAAAGACAAAGACAGGAGATAGAGGACAAGGGAGAAGGGGAAGGGACAAGGAAAAGGGGCAGGGATACTGGACAAAGGACTGCTTTTGGAGAGAGAGAAGACAGACGTGGCACATAGGAAAATGACAGTTTAGAAAGGTCCAAGGGAAAACCTTGTTAGGATAAGGTGTTTAGTTTTAATTGGATATGTTCATTAGGTGAACTGCAGAGGACATTTGATTGCAGGACTTGAATACTTTGATAGCTGGACCTTGGTAGTCAGTCTGAGGAGGAGGAAGTGACCAAATAAGGGAATAGAGCTTGGTGTCTAGCATTGGGAATGCAATCTAAAGGCCTTTAGCAAGGCAGACTGAACGGGAGAGATGGGCAAGGCCTGCTAGAGCCATGATCACCACGGTCCAGCTGGGCAAAGTCTCTTCAATAACAAGAAAGCAAATGGGTTAATTTCTGAGTAGATATTTGCTTTACTGTGAAAGCCTGAATCAGGTAAAACAGTTAATTTGGAATTTTAAAGTGTGTGATTCCTTACTGCAAAGGTACGCAGCACACACCACGGTCAAGATCCTTTAACATCATTGCCATGTGACATTTAGATGGATGGGGTACTCGTTCCTATGAGGAGCTGCTTGTTGTCTCTAAATAGTCAGGTGGGCTCATTGTCAGTTCTTCTCCCATAGGTGGGACCTTGACTAAGTTCTGACTCATAGTTAAGTGCAGGAGATCTGTTTACTTCTGGTCTGAGCCACTGAAGTTGTGGCATGTGGCTTTTAAACTCCCTCTTGATGGCATCATGTTGGAATAGTGAAGCATCCCTTTGTCTACATCTTAAGTGACCATGTGAAGCAAAGCCAGCCTTTCCCCCACAGCCCATGTGGACAAAACCTGAGTGAGAAATAGATATTTGTTCAGCCATTAAGGTTTGGGTTAGTGCAGAACACTTAGCTTCCTCTGAAGATCCCAGTTCTTATTTGGTGTAAGAGGAAATAGAAATCATGGGGAAAAGGACAATATGCTTTGATGAAATGATATTGAATTTTATAGCTTCTCTAAATAAGTTCTTGGCAAGAATCAAATAATTTTAGAGCAGGAACACAGTTGTTAAGAGGAATTATGATAAAGGAGATTGAACACTCAGCTGTGTCTCTTTAACAACCATTTCCATCTCCCTACAAAGAGGAAGGAGATATTAAAGTCTATCATGGAGTAATTCGCATGTCTGCTACCAACTCAAGTATCTGTAGGACCCTTGAGCCAATCACTAAGTGTATTCATTTAGTGCCTACTGTGTGCAGATCGATGAAGTAGGTATTATGGGAAGATGTAAGAACTTCATGAGGCATAATATCCCTAATCTCAAGTGTTTTTCAGTTCAGAAGGCGAAACTGCTTTGGCGTCACTAAAGAGGATATAACTGAGGAGATGTTAAAAGGTATTAATTTTAAAGTCAGATTTTTAAATGCTTAGTGGACATAAAAAGTAAAACCAAAATGGCAAATATATAAAGGAAAACTGAAATAAAAACAACCAACACTGGGAACTTTCAAGAAGCTTTACAAGACTTGTGTTATAGACCCACAGTCTATAAACTTTACATAAGTATGTACTTAACGTGATCACATGATTTGTTGACAGATCTTCAAAATGGGGAAAAGCGATTTATTCTTTATTTTGCTGTGAGCATGGGGATATAAAATAAGATGTTGTGCACAGTAGGGGAGCATCCTACAAGTTAGTTCTATTTTTTTGCACTAGATCCTTGTAGACAGGATGTTATAATTTCTTCTCCATGACATTGTAAAGCACACCATTAACATTGTTTTAATTTTCTCCTCCAAAATGTGATGAGGAAATGAGAAAAAAATTAATGTAATACTTCTAAATAAATTCTTCTTATCCTCTTGATGATTGAAAATGAAGCACCCCTCAACTGTTTACCACACTTGTTTTGCAAGATTGGTTTAAGACAAGGAGTAGGTGATTAAAGTGTATATCCTCACTACTGGTGGTGCATGATTACATTACATTGAATTTAAATAGGAGCTTAGTGTTGAAGATTCTGCTATTATGTTTAGGGGACTTGAAGTGTATTGATTGTCAAAAGGATATTCTATATAATTTAAAGAGAAGGACATGAGCAACTTGGCTGGCAAGCAATCTCCAAGCTGTTTCACTCTTTCTTCTTCAGGGCAGCTAGAGAACATCCACATTCGGCCAGTCGGAAAATCCGAGCCATGCGTGAGCAGGGACTCTTCCTGAGCACTGCATAATAAAATCAGAGAAAGGCTTTCCAGACACCCACATTCTTTTGGAGAGGAGGGCTTAGTTGTCTCTAGTGAAGACCATCATTTAAATAGAATTTATTCAAGGATTACGTCTTAAACTAATTGGTTCTTAAGTTAGAGGGTATTAGATATATCTAACTCTTCTTGAATTACAGAACAAGGGGATGAAATGCAATGAACTCCAGTGGCTCACAATGGCCATGATTTAAAAAACTTAACGGTCTTCTTGCTGCCTGAGCCAGAGTTCGGCACTTCATGAACTTTCTTCTAGTTCACTCCATTGCAGAACCATTTACTTATTCTTTCTGGAAAGAGGTTAGCCATATATGAGAATACCATAGTTTAACTGAAGGAAGTCAACAGAGGGGTTTTATGGTAGACTATGTCCGACAGACAAAATGGCAGGAGAACTTGAAGTAAGACTGCTTTAAATCCTGCACTTTGAAGGGTGAAAAGAAAAGAAAACCCAGGGTTGTTTGAAGGCCTTTTGGTTTACTACCAAATATAACATGCTAAGTATTAATGTTGGAGAAATAGGATAAGGAACCGGGAGGAGGAGAAAGAATGCATTTCCTAACTTTGAGGGAGTAAATATGATTCCAGACTGAAGAATTTCAAATGGCATCAAATAAGAGAACCCTACAAGGACACACACTTAGCATTGTCACCATCAAATATTAATGGAGAGTTGGAGAGGGAAAATTAATTCCCACATATGAAGAGACCAAAAATTCTCAATAGATTTTGTAATAGAAGCCTTGCATGCAACTAAGGATTGTTGTGATATCTTCAACAACCTGAAAGGGAAAAATTGTTGAACAAGAATACTACACCGAGAAACTTTGTGTTTTAAAAAAATGAAGTGTGATAAAGACTTTCTTAGGAAAAAAAAAGCTGAGAGATACGTCACTAGACTTGCTTTACAAAATAATCTAAAAGTAGTTTTAAGTCAAGGAAAGAATGCAAATTATTAACATGCAAACATATGAGAGTATAAAATTTACCAGTAAAATTGAGTACATTGTCAAATCCAAAGTGCTCCAGTAGTGGCAACGAGTAACCAATAATATCTCCAGTATAAAAGTGAAAAGGCAGGACTGGAGAGATAAGTTAGTGAAGTGCTCGCTTAGCAAGCATGATGAGTGGAGTCAATCCCAAGAACCCATGGAGAACGGCTGTGCCTAATGGTGGACACTTGTAATTTCAGCACTGGGAGGGCAGAGCTAAGCAGATGCTGGGCCCATTGGCCAGCCAGCCTAGCCAACCAGGCAAGCCCAGGTCTTATTATGTATATGTACCTGTATTATAATCCAGCATTTTCATTTAGGCATTTGTCCAAAAGTAGTGTATGCATACGTACACCAAATAATATTCAAAACATTTGTAGAAGCATTATTAGTAACTGCCCCCCAGTGGAGATGATCTAAATGGCCATCCACAGTGAGGTGCATTTATTTTTTAGATGTGGCATTCACACAGTGACATATAGATGTTCTGTGATTTACAGTGTTGTGACTTACATTTTTCGAATTTATGATAGCAGGAAAGCAATTCACGTTCAGTAGGAAGTGCTTTGGATTGGGTTGTTTCTTGGATAATGGCAGGGTGTGATGTTTGCTCATGATGGCCAGCAGTATTGGTCAATCATAATTCATAGTCAGTCTCACAATTAAGATCAAACAAGTGGTGCACCAGAATCTGTGTTCTTAATTGGTGACAACAAATAGCTTAGGTAAATTAAAGCATTTCAACTTAGGTTACATTTTACTTATGGTGAGCTTACTTGTATGCAACCCAAGCATAAGAGATTCAGGATATTTGTGTTACATGGAAATGAACAAAATACTAGCATAGATAACAGCCCAATGAACCACAAGAAGATAATTTTGACAAAATAAGTAATATTTTTTTAATGCATACCTTATTTCAGGTATAAAAACTTAAAAAAACAGGCAAAACTAATTATGAACATGACCATGACCATAGAGATTTATTATTAATTATGAAAGCTCTACCGATAACTTAGGCTTGTCCCACTAGCTCTTATAACTTAAATTAACCTATTTTCTAGTTATCTATGTGTTGCCTTGTGACTCATGGTTTTTAGCCTCTCATGTTTGTTTTTCCTGCGTCCACTGGTGACTCTACCCTTCTTCCCAGCATCCTCTATGCCTTGAAACCCTGCCTAAGTATTGGCTGGTCAACTCTTTATTAAACCAGTCCCAGTGACACATCTTCACACAGTATAAAGGAATATTCCACAACATAAAATGGAGGTTACTTTTGTGGAGAAGTGTTGGGTAACTCCCTGGAGAGGTCTGAGAATCTCAAAGGTACTGTTACTGTGTTTTCTTTTATTAATTAAACCATTCATTTGTTTCATATTCTGGCTGCAGTTTTGCTCTCCCTCTTTTCCTCCCACCCCCTTCCCTCCCACCTCCCTCCCCAATTCACTCTTCCTCCATTTCTGTTTAGAAAGGGGCAGGCCTTTCATTGGTGTCAAGAAAGCATGGCATATCAAGTTGAGGTAGGACTAAGATCTGCCATTTGTATTAAGGCTGGGCAAGGCAATCCAATATAAGGAATAGGTTTCTGGAAGATAGTCACAGCGTTAGGGACAGGCCCTGCTTCCACCATCAGTAGATCAAGCTACATAAACTGTCACACATATGTAGGCCGGTCCCATGCAGGCTGATTAGCTGTCAGTCCAGAGTCTGTGAGCTCCTATGGGCCCAGGTTAGTTGTTTCTGTGAGTTTTCTTGTTATGGCCTTGACCCCCATGGCTAATACAATCCTTCATCTCTCTCTTCAATAGAATTCCCTGAGGTTGGCCCAGTCCTGGGCTATGAATATCTGCATCTCTTTCCATCAGTCACTAGATAAAGGCTCTCTGATGACAATTTGATTACAGGTGATGGGTGGTTCAAGGTACCTATCCATTATTGCTAGGGTTATTGTTAGAGTCTTAGCTGGGGTTATCCTTGTAGATTAGTGGAAGGTTCCCTTTCACCAGGTTTCTGCCTGCCCCCATCAAGACATCTCTTTAATCACTCTCCTCCTCCATCCACCCCCCCATTCCAATCACTCACGTTTCCATTTTTGGTGTTCCTCTGACTACCCAGGAGATCTCTTCTATTTTCCCTTCCCAGGGAAATCCTCATATCCCTATGTCCCTTTGGGCCCTCCCTGTTACCTAGCCTCTGTAGGGTTGTGGATTATAGCATGTTTATCCTTTACAGCCAATATTTACTTATGAGAAGTACAACATGGTAATATTTGTCTTTCTGGGTCCGGGACACCTCACTCAGGATGACTTTTTTCTATTCCATCCATTTGTCTTCAAATTTTCTGATGTCATTTTTTTTTAGCAGCTGAGTAACACTCCATTGTGCAAATGTACATTTCCTTTATCTATTCTTTGGTTGAGGGTCATCTAGGTTGTTTCCAGGTTCTGGCTATTATGAATAACACTACTATAAACATAGTTGAGCAAGTGTCCTTGTGGAATGATTGAGCATCCTTTAAATATATGCCCAAGAATAGCATAGCTGGCTCTTGAGGTAGGTTGACTTCCAGTTTTCTGAGAAACCTCTGTATTGATTTCCAAAGTGGCTGTACAAGTTTGTACTCCCACCAGAGTGTAGGAGTGTTCTGCCTGCGCCATGTCCTCTCCAGCATAAGCTGTCTCTAACGCTGTTACTGTCTTATATATTGACCAAGGAGGTAATCACACAAGTGATTTACTGTGTTTGTTGAATAGTGTGCTTATGATATGTGGATTTACAAATGTATAGCTTTACATTTGAAAAATACATGAAGAATGAAGGATTATAAAAGGCATTTCAGGGCCTGGGCAGATGGATCAGTAGATAAAAGTACTTCCCATGTAAGTATAAGGACCTGAGTTCAGTTCTCCAACACTTATATTAAGAAAGCTGACCATATGTATGTGTATAATCTCAGCACTTTGGGAGGCAGAGAGAAGAGAATCACTTGGACTTGCTGTCATCCAGTCAAGCTCTGGACTTAGTGAGAGACCCTACCTGAATAAGGGGAGAATGATAGGACAGAATGCACAATTGTTTTCCCTGGTCCCTAACACATACAGACACACACACACACACACACACACACACACACACACACACACACACACTCCTCCTTCCTTTCCTCCCTCCCTCTTCTCCCTCCCTCCCTCTCTTTTCTAGTAGCAAACAATTGCCAATAGTTCCTTGTCTAAGTGTAAGACTCCATGCCCAAGTCTCCTCTCTGTGCTGGGATTCAGTCTTGCTTGTGGATCACAGGTCTTGTGTATACTGTCACGAGTGAGTTTATATGTACAACTGCATGTCCAGAAGACACTGTCTCCTTGTAGTCATCCATCACTTCTGTTTTGCTCTGCTCAATCTTCTGAAATCATCCCTGAGACTTGGAGGGACGGGATGATGGTGATGACATGTGTGCACGTGCGGGTCGATGTGTGCACGCGTGTTTGTGTGTTCCCCTCAGGGGCGAACATTCTGAAGTCCCTTATTCTTGGCCAGGTGTGGGTCTCTGCATTAATCATCATCTGCTTCAAATAGTTTCTCTTATGACAGCTGAGAAATGCACTCATCTATCGATTAATTTTAATTGTGTGCTATGTTTTAGTGTGACTATGACCACTTAAGTTCTTCAAAAGTATGAAAATGACTATATGTATGAAAATGAGAGGATATATCAGCATTTTCTTTTCTAAAACATATGTAAATGTGAATCTGTTTATTTTTAAATGGAACATGTATAAATTCACAAGGACACGATGCATAAAGAAACAGAAAAGCTCCAAAGCAATGACAGTTTATTGGAAGGCTTTGTCATTTACATTTTTAGACATTTTCTCTGCCTTTTAGAAATTCACAACATTTCTATCACAAGCAACAATATATTTTAAGTGTTGAATTCCTCTGTTTCATTGTAAATAATTTAAAACATTAAAAATAATATTTAAAATAAGATTCCATAATCAGATTAGTCTAACACCATTATTATACTTTTTATAATACTGTTTTTACATTCCCCAACTGCATAGATAAGGATAGAAATGATGTGATCATATCTCTAAGTTTGTGAGCAATGTATTAATAAAAAAGAAAGTGCAAAGAGTAAAGGGCTTATAATAAAAGTGTATGCACACCATAGGGTGTTGCACAAATCGCTGCATTCTTCTTTATCTCAGGATCTATCAGCCTCATTTCTAATGGCCACACCATGTTGCCAGGGTCGTTCTTGGCCGTGCTGAGTTGTCATAACTGCCTGCTGATGGTGCTGCAGTGAAAAGTCTAGCCTCACATCGCCTTGGACTGTGACGGCGACTGTGGTGTCATTTCTGTGATGTGGAACCTCTTATCTGCAGCACCTGTCTACTTCTGCGTCTAGTTTTCTGTTTATGCAAGTGGGTATAGATACTTGCTCTTGATGAATTGAAAACACCTTTTTTAAGGTGTTACATTTCTCTCAAGAACCAAAAGAAGCATT